>NC_069781.1:53215498-54465498 GCF_027406575.1 Nycticebus coucang | reverse complement strand
AATTTCGCAGATTTTGTTTTTGTCCTGGGTATATTCCCCTGTGGATCAGACACTGTTGGAGTTTGCAGAAACTGTGACTCCATCCCGGTCTGTGCCACTGCCCAGTCTTGGTTGCTGTTTGAGTTGGAGTAGGCCAGTTATGCTCAGACTCACCTGTCAGTTCCAGCCTCTGCCTGGCTGCCTTTGTCTCAAGCTATTATCCCCTGAGTGCTGGGTGCATCTTAGGCTCAGTAAAGCAGTCCTTTGGGTCATCCCTGCCCTGAGAATCTGCTGACTCTGCACGTGTGTGCATTGTCTAGTCCCCACACTCCGCCCAGGCTGGTACCGCCTCAGGCATACACTTTACTCAGGGGCCCTGCATTTCCGTCTCAGATCTGTTCCACCAGTGGCTGCCACCAGAAAAGATGCCCCACTTCCTCTGGTTGCCCAGAGAGACAGGGGGTGTGACTCTGGAATATCCCCAGGGATGTTAGCCCTATTGTTTCTGCTGCTGTTGCTGCTCTGTGCCTCAGGGCACTGCTGTTCCTGTATGGTTCCCTCTCAGCTGACCATCTTCTCCCTATTCCCATGCTGCAGAATCAACACTGACCAGCAGCAGTCCATGCCCTGTCCACACCTCTCAAGAAAATGCCCAAGAATCTCGTCTCCATGGGGTATAGGCTTCCTGACCTCAAGGTGAGAGAGGAGAGGAGTGCTGGGAGTTCAGAATTGCAGGTAGAGAATATATATAGTTTTATAAAGTTTTATGCCTGGCAAGAGAGTGCCATGGCACCCTAGTACAGGAAGTAGGTCCAGTTTTCAGAGGGTCTCTCCCATGGGATAAAATGGGGGGAAGTCTGGACTCTGCTCACTTGTTTTTATGGAGTACTACCAGATCTTCTCATGGGCGAGGGGACTCCCATTCATTTGGCGATGGATTTTGTACCTTTTATTTGTATCCTTCAGATCATAGTTAGCCTCAGCAGGGTTGACATGCGCTCTTCAACCTTCTTTCTTGGCTCAGCTCCAAACCATTGGCTTACTTGTTAAACTTATGTCCCTTAACTCTCCTTCTGGATGGGAGCCTCTGTGGAAAGCTGGCTCCAGTCAGCCATCTTGCCTCTACAACAACTTCTAAGGTAGTTTTATAATACTTTTATTTTACATATCCGAGAATTGTGGATGACAGTAAGCAAATGGCTTGTCAAAGGTCCCCTTGGGTTTAGTAGTGACAAAACCCCTATGAAATACTACATCTAGAGTTCCATGAATCACTCTGTTTTTCTGCTTTACCACACACAGCATCATAGAATTTCCATGAACATCTCTAGAATGGGTCTTATGCCGCTCTCTCACCCCACCACTGGGAGATTCCCTGTGTTTGGTAGTCAAAAATAATCTCTCTTCTTTCTCCATGAGGCAATGAAAAGAGCACAGACATGGAGTCATTTATTCAACTATATTTACTGAGCATCTTCTTTGTGTCATGAGACCAGGACTTAGGAATACAACAGTGCAAGAAGGATAATTCAGGATTTTATATTACTTTTAGACTTGAGTCTTAGAATTTATCACTTGAATATCTTAGGTAAATCTTTTAGCCTGATAGCCCAATATCTGATATTTAAAATAAGGGTAAATTCCATTTGTTGAAATTCTGAGGATTAACTAAGGTAAAAAATGTAAATTTCTTGGCACATTTCTGACAACCGTAGGCATTTACTCAGTGAATGTTAATATCTTTCCTCCTACATCTGAGAATTATTGTGCAAATCAAATAAGACAATGGATAGGAAATTGCTTTGTAAATTGGAAATGTTTTTAGAAGTTGGAGTTTTAGAGGGTCAACATTTACTACAACTTTTTTCACGTTGCAAGTTCAATTCCAATGAGAAGAGCCAGATACTTCAAAATTAAAGCAGCAATTTAATTAGTGATAAAAGCTAGAGTAGAAGTTGTAGTTTTGATGTGCTTCTCAATGCTTTCCTCTAGAATTAAATTCCCCTGCTCAGGAACAGGCATACCTCTGTAGATACAATTTACCCACTGGTACAGGTAACTTACCAAAAGGCAGAGAGCAAAGAGAATGAATGCTTTCTGTAGGCAGGCAGAGAAAGCCCTACAGATGCAGAGCTAACCATGGGTAATTCTGTTTTTCACAGTCACCAGTCACATAACTTGCTCCATCTGGGAGAGAAACTGCAAACTACTTTTAAAGGCTTCGCTGCACGGAACGAAAAGATTAGGCCAGAAAATTTGTTTCCCCAGTAGACACATATATTCTGGTGAAGAAATCTCAAATCAACCTCCCTTCTCTAATTTACCATTCTTAATTAAGCTTGGAACTTCTATTTCATATTAATAAAATACCCTTATATTTTCTGCAAAACTGCTTAAAAAACTCTTTTCTCACCTCATAAAATTAGGGTGATTAAATAGGAGATGTCCAATTTCCTAAGTACTAAGTTTGACAATATCTCTGACATTTCATTTTGAAACTCTTGTTTTATTTTTATTGTGAAGGTACATACTCATTCTTTAAAACATATGTTTTGGCCTGTGATTATTTTTCAAAACGTTTTTAAGACTAATTTTTCTGAAACCATGGAAAAGTAAAAAACAATTCATGTTATTTTCAAATATGAGTTTCATCTTGGAACAAATGCAGTGCAGACAGCTCAAAATATCAACCAAGTATTTGGGAAGGATATGGCTAATGAATGTACAGTACATCAATGTTTTGAGAATTTCTGGTGATTTTAATCCTGAAAATGAGCCACATGGTCGACTTGAGACCAAGGTGGATGACGATGAACCGAAAGCTGTAGTGGAAGCAAATCCATCTGAAACCTACACGTGAATTAGCAGCAAGGTCTGATGTCACTGCTCCAACAATATTGGACCTTTTGAAACAAATTGGCAAGATAAAGAATCTGGATAGAGGGATTCTGCATAAATTAAACAACCATCAGAAGAGAAATTATCTGGCAGCTTGGCTTTCATTGCTGTCACCACATAAAGGCGAATGTTTTATACACTGTATTGTTACTTGTGATAAAAGTGTATTCTTTTTGACAATTGCAAGCATTTGGCACATACAGTAGTTGGCTTCTTCACTGATAGCATACACCAGCTCCTGTTAAGGTGGCAAAACTATGTCAATAGTTTGGGTACATACTTTGATTAATTGTACAGCTTCTTCTTTGAGTTATAATAAGCTGAACTTTTGATTTGAAAGTGGACATTTCATATTTAATGACCTTTACATTCAGTGCAAATATCAGATTAGAAAATTCTGTTATGACAGTGTAGTATGTATATTATATATACACAATATAGATTTTATGTATGGTGTATGTGTGTGTGCATGCACACTAAAATAATGTATAATTACAGAGGATATGGAAATAAAAATACACTAAATTATTCACTGACTGCTTATAGTCATATGATTATGAGTGATTATTATTATTATGCTTTCTGTATTTTTAGAATTTGTTAATGATATATTTTTAAATAGTTGTCTCTTCCCTCCAAAATACCTAAAATTGAGCACAAACAAAACCCAAAGCCAACCAATTACTTCTTCTTCACAACACTTGGGTAAAGTTTTCTTCTGTTCAGCTAAGTTCTCTATGAGTGATTCAACAAACCCACTTTATGCACTGAATGTTGGTGGAAGAAAAATTCACCTGAAGACCAATCAAAGATTGCCAAATGGCACATTTCAAATATTATATGACAGTGTCATTCCTGAATGCCTTTTCCATTATTTGTGCATAATGATAAGCCTCAAAAGTATGGTCAAGAATATTAATTTCTTTTCCTTCACCAGTTTCTTTTCATTGTTAAGAGCCACTTGTAAAGGGTAGCCAAATAGTTCATATGCAATTTAAAATAGATAACTTTATGGTTAACCTGTATTTATGATTCTGTGAGAAATATGTTCACATTCTTTGCCTTTATTTTCTATTTTTGTCATTTTCTTGTCAACATGTAGGTGCTTTTTGTATATTAGAAAAAATAGTTCATTGTCTATGTTATGAATTATAAATATTTTCTTACTTTATTTTGTTGATAGTATTGATGTAATGTCTGGTGTTTTTCATATTTAATTTTTTTTTAATTATGTTCGTTTATCTAATTTTTATTTATTTTATTTTTATTTATTTATTTATTTATTTTTTTTTTTTTTGTGGTTTTTGGCCGGGGCTGGGTTTGAACCCACCACCTCCGGCATATGGGACTGGCACCCTACTCCTTGAGCCACAGGCGCCGCCCGATTTATCTAATTTTTAAATAGTTTCTTTGTTTTTTCAAACTTAGACTTACACTTTCAGGTTATGAAAGTTTTTGTGCTTCTGTGCTAGTATGATTTCACTTTTATGTTTAAATTTTTATATTTTGAAACATTTACAGGTGTATCGTATGAGATATAGAAAATTATTATTTTTCTCTCATATGACTATCCAGTCTTACAAGACCATTCATGGAATCAGGCATTGCTTCATCGCTGTCATATACAAATCAGTCCTTGCTTCATCTTTGTCATATAATAAATTTTTGTGTGCATTTGTATTTATTCCTTGGCTTCTAATTTGTGTCAAGATTCCCTGTTTTTTTTGTTTTTTGTTTTTTTTTTCCCTTCAGGAGAGTCTGTAAAAATTATGTTGTGTTATGTATTTTAAAATATGGTTAGCCAAGTTCTACTCCTTCTTCCCAGAATATAGACTAAAAGTGAGCTCTGGTGCTAATGTTCTATTGGAAAACTCAGATGCAGATCTATTATCCTTTATTACAACAACTTCAACAATTTCTTTGTTTTAGTCAGTATTATAGCTTTTGCCATCTTGGATAGATGCCCCTTGAAATAACATTTGATCAAGCCTATGATACAACTGATCTTCCAATTATTAACAACCTAGGATGAAGCTGTATTTCACGTAGAAGTCTAGGATTGGCAACTTCTCTATGGAAAATAGTATCACAAGCAAAGGAAGCAGAGAAGAGCAAAGAGTTTAGCAGAAACATGTACTCTTGTTCTTTACATTTCACTGAGACTTTTTCCTGGTATCTTTTTGGGTTAAGAAATATTACCCTTTTCTCAAGTAGAAAGTCTGGTGACCTTGCCGTCTTAGACATTTAGAATGAGATGACAACTTCATGTGTGTGTAGGTGTCTGCTGTCAGCTACTCAAATGGGTCATTCCAAATAATCCAGGGGCTCAAAAATCTATTCTACAACATAAATAATCAAGCTTCATGATTCTATCCATAAAATTTAAGAAATATTTCCAATCTACTTGAATATGCCATTAATTTGCAATATATTAATACCTTTAGTCCATTGCAAATTTTGGAATATTTCTATGGCTTATTTAAGAATGCTATAATTATAACTGGAAGATAATATCTGTGCAACCATCTAGAGTCACTATATATTTTCTGCCTTTAGTTCATATGATTCACCATGACTTAGGAATTCATCTTCTGAGAATTAAGGAAATCATGGAAACTATAGGAAAAATGTATGTAATTTTTATTGTCATACTAATTAAAAATTAACCAAATTACAGACAATTGAAATGTCCTCATATAGGAGAATATCTATGTAACATAGTATTTATTATGTTCATCCTAAAATGATGCTTACAAGGAGGTTTTTATGACATAGGATGAGGCTGTTGATAAAACGTAAAGTACTAAGAAGTAGGGATATATAAGATTGTCTCAGATATTAGTATCTTCATACTCTTTTTGAGTTGTAGTTCTTTTGGGAGGTAGTTCTCTGGGAGGTGGGATTATGGGTAGTTGATCAATTTTTATTCTCTAATTTTTTTGAAATGTATGCAAAAAATGCAACTTTTTTTTTTTTTTTTTGTAAGGCAAGCATGAAACAAAGTTTATTAGGAAAGTGAAAGGTAGAAGTACAGAGTCAGAGCAAGCCAGAGCAAGGTACATTTGCCACAGATAGCGAATGGGCCTCCATCGCAAGGCTGAGTAGGCAAAGACTCAAGGAGGCCAAATATAACCACTTCTGAAATATGTTCACAGGATTTTTCTCTTCAGTATGGCATTTCTAAAATCATCCTTTAATTTTATTCAATTACGTGGATTACTGAGTAATTACCACTCAGATTAAGATAATAGAACATTTATTCATAATTCTCATAATTCTCTCTTATGCCTCCTTCCAATCAATAGTCATATAAGTAACTTATTACTAATTTAACTTAATTCTTTTTTCTTTAGGGCATATTGAAGTTTATGTAAGTAGAATAATGCAATATGTACTTTTTCATGTATTGATTTTTTTGGTGCAACATTGTGTTTATAGAAGTCACCTTTTTGTTGCATGTAGTCAATTTATTCATTTTAATTGTTATGAATGCTCTACATGAATAAATCATAAGTGATTTATATGTTGTATTGCCACATTGTATGTATTGTGATGCTATGTAGTGCCATATATTGCATTGGTCATTTGGGCTGTAATGATAAAAGCTACTATAGCATTCTCATACATATCCTTATGCAGACATAAGTAATCATTTTTTTTTTTTTACTGATCTAAATAATTTATTTTTAATTTTATTTTATTTTTTATGTTAATTTCTTTCTTTTTTTAAATTAATCATAGCTGTGTACATTGATATGATCATAGGGCATAATTCACTAGCTTCACAGACCATTTGACACACTTTCATCACACTGGTTAACATAGCCTTCCTGGCATTCTCTCAGTTACTGTGCCAAGACACTTACATTCCACATTTACCAAGTTTCACATATACCCTTGTAAGATGCACCGCTGGTGTAATCCCACCAATCTCCTTCCCTCTACCCACCTCCCCTCTCCCTCCCTTCCCTTTCCCCCTTCCCCCTATTCTTAGGTTATAACTGGGTTATAGCTTTCATGTGAAAACCCTAAATTAGTTTCATAGTAGGGCTGAGTACATTGGGTACTTTTTCTTCCATTATTGAGATACTTTACTAAGAAGAATATGTTCCAGCTCCATCCATGTAAACATGAAAGAGGTAAAGTCTCCATCTTTCTTTAAGGCTGCATAATATTCCATGGTGTACATATACCACAATTTATTAATCCATTTGTGGATCGATCCCCACTTGGGATTCTTCCATGACTTAGCAATTATGAATAGGTCTGTAATAAACATTCTGATACAAATATCTTTGTTATGATGTGATTTTTGGTCTTCTGGGTACATGCCCAGTAGAGGGATTACAGGATTGAATGGCAGATCTATTTTTAGATCTCTAAGTATTCTCCATACCTCTTTCCAAAAGGAAAGTATTAATTTGCATTCCTACCAGCAGTGCAAAAGTGTTTCCTTTTCTCCACATCCACGCCAACATCTCTGGTCTTGGGATTTTGTGATATAGGCTAGTCTCACTGGAGTAAGATGATATCTCAAAGTAGTTTTGATTTGCATTTCTCTGATGACTAAAGATGATGAGCATTTTTTCATATGTCTGAAGGCCACACACCTGTCTTCTTCAGAGAAGTTTCTCTTCAAATCCCTTGCCCAGCCTGTGATGGGATCCCTTGTTCTTTTCTTACTAATGCATTTGAGTTCTCTGTGGATTCTGGTTATTAAACCTTTGTCGGAGACATAACCTGTAAATATCTTCTCCCATTCTGAGGGCTGTTTACTTGCTTTACTTACTGTGTTCTTGACTGTGCAGAAGCTTTTTAGTTTGATCAAGTCCCAGTAGTGTATTTTTGAAGCTGCTTCAATTGCCCGGGGGGTCATCCTCATAAAATACTTGCCCAGACCGATTTCTTCAAGGGTTTTCCCTGCACACGCCTCTAGTATCTTTATAGTTTCATGTCCTAAGTTTAAATCTTTTATCCAGTGAGAGTCTATCTTAGTTAATGGTGAAAGGTGTGAGTCCAGTTTCAATCTTCTATAGGTTGCCAGCCAGTTCACCCAGCACCATTTGTTAAATAGGGAATCTTTTCCCCACTGAATGTTTTTAATTGACTTGTCACAGATTAAATAATGGTAAGTAGCTGGATTCATCTCTTGGTTCTCTATTCTGTTCCAGACATCTACTTCTCTGTTTTTGTGCTAGTACCATGCTGTTTAGATCACTATTGATTTGTAGTATAGTCTAAGGTCTGGAAGCATAATTCCTCCTGCTTTGTTTTTATTTCTGAGTAATGTCTTGGCTATTTGAGGTTTTTTCTGATTCCATATAAAACGAAGTATTGTTTTTTCCAGATCTTTAATGTATGACAGTGGAGCTTTAATAGGGATTGCGTTGAAATTATATATTGCTTTGGGTAGTATGGACATTTTAACAATGTTGATTCTTCCCAGCCATGAGCATGGTATGTTCTTCCATTTGTTAACATTTTCAGCTATTTCTTTTCTTAGAGTTTCATAGTTCTCTTTATAGAGATCTTTCACGTCCTTTGTTAGATAAATTCCCAAATATTTCATCTTCTTTGGCACTACTGTGAATGGGATAGAGTCCTTAAATGTTTTTTCAACTTGACTATTGTTGGTATATATAAAGGCTACCGATTTATGAATGTTGATTTTGTGACCTGAGATGCTGCTGTATTCCTTGATCACTTCTAAGAGTTTTGTAGTAGAGTCCCTTGTGTTTTCCAGATATACAATCGTATCATCTTCTAAGAGGGAAAATTTGATCTCTTCTGACCCTATATGGAAACCCTTGATCGCCTTTTCTTCCCTAATTGCGGTGGCTAAAACTTCCATTACAATGTTAAAAAGCAATGGAGACAATGGGAATCCTTGTCTGGTTCCTGACCTTAGTGGAAATGATTCCAATATAACTCCATTCAATATGATATTGGCTTTGGGGTTTGCTGTAGATGGTCTCTATCAGTTTAAGAAATGTCCCTTCTATACCAATTTTCTTAAGTGTTCTGATCATCAAGGGATGCTGGATATTATCAAAAGCTTTTCCTGCATCAATTGAAAGAATCACATGGTCTTTGTTTTTTAATTTGTTTATGTGCTGAATTACATTTACAGATTTACGTATATTGAACCAGCCTTAAGACCCTGGGATAAAACCGGTCATGGTGTATAATTTGTTTGATGTGTTTCTGGATTCTGTTTGTTAGGATCTTGTTGAATATTTTTGCATCTATATTCATCAGTGATATCGGTCTATAATTTTCTTTTCTTGTTGGGTCTTTTCCTGGTTTGGGGATCAGAGTGATGTTTGCTTCATAGAATGTGTTGGGTAGTCTTCCTTGTTTTTCTACCTTTTGGAACAGGTTGAGTAATATAGGTACTAATTTCTCTTTAAAGGTTTGGTAGAATTCTGACGTGAAACTATCTGGTCCCGGGCTTTTCCTTTAGGGAGGTTTTGTATGGTTGATGCTATTTCCGAACTTGATATGTGCCTGTTCAACATTTCCACTTGATTCTGGCTAAGTCTTGGAAGGTGACATGCTTCCAAGTATTGGTCTATTTCTTTCAGATTTTCATATTTCTGAGAATAAAGTTTCTTGTAATATTCATTAAGGATTTTTGAGTATTCTGTTGTTATTTCATCTTTGTTATTTCTGATTGATGAGATTAGAGAATTTATTCATTTTTTCCTGATTAGGTTGGCCATAAGTTTATCTATTTTATTGACCTTTTCAGAAAACCAGCTTTTTGATTTATTGATCTGTTGTATTATTTTTTGTTTTCAATTTCATTTAATTCTGCTCTAATTTTGGTTATTTCTTTTCTTCTACTAGGTTTGGGGTTGGAATGTTCTTCCATTTCCAGTTGCTTGTGATGTCCCATTAAGTTGTTAACTTCCTCTCTTTCCATTCTCTTGAGGAAGGGTTGTACTGCTATAAATTTCCCTCTTAGAACTGCCTTTGCGGTGTCCCAGAGGTTCTGATAGTTCGTGTCCTCATTGTTGTTTTGTTCCAAAAAATTGGTTATTTCTTTCTTAATCTCATCTCTGACCCAGCTATCATTCAGCATAAGGTTATTTAACTTCCATGTTTTTGTATGAGTATGCAGATTCCCGTTGTTACTCAGCTCAAGTTTTATTCCATGATGGTCCGAGAAGATGCATGGAATAATTTCTATTCCTTTAAATTTACTGAGGTTAGACTTGTGTCCTAAGATGTGATCGATTTCAGAGTAAGTTCTGTGGGCTGATGAGAAGTATGCATGTTCAGTTTTGTTGGGATGAAATGTTCTGTAGATGTCTGCTAAATCCAAATGTTGGATGGTTAGGTTTAAATCTAAGATTTCTCTGCTCAGCTTCTTATTGGAGGATCGATCCAACACTGCCAAAGGAGTGTTGAAATCTCCGACGATTATGGAGCTGGAGGAAATCAAGTTGCTCATGTCTGTTAGAGTTTCTCTTATAAATTGAGGTGCATTCTGGTTGGGTGCATAGATATTAATAATTGAGATCTCATCATATTGAGTATTACCCTTAACAAATATGAAGTGACCATTCTTGTCCTTCCTTACTTTTGTTGTTTTAAAGCCTACTGTGTCTGCAAATAAAATTGCAACACCTGCTTTTTTTCTGATTACCATTTGCCTGAAATATGGACGACCATCCTTTCACCCTGAGTCTGTATTTGTCTTTTAAGTTAAGATGTGAGTCTTGTATGCAACAAATATCTGGCCTGAGTTTTTGTATCCAGTCAGCTAACCTATGCCTCTTTAGAGGACAGTTTAAGCCATTCACATTAATGGAGAATATTGATAAGTCTGGTGAAGTTTTGTGTATCGAGTTTTTCAAAAGTACAGTGGCCATTTTTAATCCTTTTGCCAGTGTGGAAATTGGAGTTTGATCTGAAGTTTCTGAGTGAGTTTACTTTTGTGGTATAGGATTGGGTTGGTCATTATGGAGGATAGGTCTGAGAATATCCTGAAGAGCTGGTTTGGTTGTGGCAAATTTCTTCAACATATGAATGTCGTTAAAGTATTTAATTTCTCCATCATAGATGAAACTCAGTTTAGCTGGGTACAAGATCCGGGGTTGAAAGTTATTTTGCTTTAGGAGATTAAAAGTTGATGACCACCCTCTACTGGCTTGAAAAGTTTCAGCAGAGAGATCTGCAGTCATTCTAATATTCTTCCCTTTGAAGGTAATGGTTTTCTTTCTCCTGGCAGCTTTGAGGATTTTCTCCTTCATATTAATTTTAGTGAAGTTAATTATGATATCCCTGGGGGATGTCTTATTGGTGTTGAGTCGTGCTGGGGTTCTGAAGCTGTCTGCTCTCTGAATTTCAGAATCTCTAGGCATGTCTGGAAAATTCTTTTTCATAATTTCATGCAGAAGGGCCTCTGTGCTCAGCAAGGCCACTTCATCTGTTTCTGGAACTCCAATGTTTTGGATATTTGTCTTCTTCGAATTATCCCAGAGCTCTCTGAGAGAATGATCCATTTTTGCTCTCCATTTCTTTTCCTCTTTGAGAGTTTGGGAGCGTTCAAAGGCTTTATCTTGAATGTCAGAAATCTTTTCTTCTGCTTGCTCCATTCTGTTGCTGAGGGATTCTACTATATTTTTCATATCTTTGAGGGCTGCAAATTCTTGCTTCAGTGTGTCTAAGTCTTTGGTGGTTTTGTCTTTAAATTCGTTAAAATTCTTGAGACAACTTTTGAATTTCTCCTTGAATTCCTAATTCCACTTTGTTAATCTTGTCTGCAATCCAAATTCTGAATTCGATTTCTGACATCTCAGCCAGTTGTTTATGAATAGGATCTTCAATTACATCTGCCATATCTTTCCTTGGGGGGTTGATCTATCTGGTTATTCATGTTACCAGAGTTTTTCCCTTGATTCCGCCCCATGGTTGTTTTACTCCCTTTGATTTTTTTCCCCTGGGGCTTTGTCGAGGGCCTGTACAGTGTTGTGGCCTGAGAAACTGGGGCCCTGTCTTGTGTGGTGGGGCTAAGTGGTTCTGTCTTATTTTCAGCTGGTTTCTGTTCCACCCTAGTGAAACAGATACTCTGGATTGAAGTCTCAGCTATGGAGAAATATCAGCAATTAAGTCACCCCACCCCCCACCAGCAAACAATTGGAAAAGAAAATCAAACCCTCATACCACGGTGTACCCAGGTCACCACCTGATTTGTGCTCAGGCGATTGGTTCAGTTCTAAAAGTCCAAATCAATTGTCTCATTCTGCAGCTGTCTCATGTGAGAGAGTTTAAGAGGTCTCTGGGAACTGGATCACAGGGGTCTGGTGACTACTCTGGTGTGGCTTGCTCCAGTGCTGTGTGGAGTCAGGAAAAGCCACCCAGCCAATAGATCAGTCTGGGAAGGTTGCTGCCTCCTTCCCCACCTTGTACCACTGTCACACCGAGTCACTGATAGCCGTGCAGTTGGCTGACCCAGTTGCCTGTAGTGAATCGGTACTCCAGGAGTTTGCACCTGCCTGAATCACAAGGAAGTCTGCCAGGCCACTGCACTCTGCCTCTCTCTAGCAGGAGGAGGTGAGGCCTGACAACCTTGTGCACTTGATGAAGGTTGGGGAGTTTTCACTCAGGTCCAGTTTTGCCCCTCATCAATGTTATTGACAGAACAATTTTGTGGTTGCCCTGCAGAAGAGAAGCTGAATTGAGTTCCAAATCAGCTTGTCTTTGCTCTTGTATTGTCTATAGGCTGAAGATCCCCTGAGGGCCAGGTGCGTCTTAGGCTCAGTAAAGCTGACATCTGGGTCAGCCCTGCCCTGGGAGTTTCACTGGTTTGCAAGTTGGAGTTGCCTCAGGCAAATCCTATACTCAGAGTCTCTGGTTGCCCAGGGAGACAGGGGGTGTGGCTTTAGAATATTCGGTAGTGAGCTGTATTGCTACCAAAAGAGGGCTGCTGTTTTATGCCTCAGGGAACCGCTGCTCTGGTGCAGCTCCCTTCCAGCCAACCGTCCTCTCTCCGCTCCCACACCCCAGAGTCTGCACCGACTAGCTCCAGCCTGGGCACTATCTACACCCCTCGAGCAATCGCCCAAGAGTCTGGACTCTTGAGGGACAGGCCTCCAGATCTCAGAGCAAGAGTGGTGGGGAGCGCTGGGAGCCCAGGGTTGCAGGCAGAGAACCCACACAGTTCCACACAATTTTATGCCTGGCCATATTGTCGCCATAAGATGGCTCCCACACTGTGCCTCAGGGAACCACCGCTCTGGTGTGGCTCCCTCTCAGCTGACTGTCCTCTCCTTGCTCCAGCGCCCCAGAGCCAGCACCTACCGGCTTCAGCCCTGGCACTGTCCACCCCCACCCCAAGAAACCACCCAAGAGTCTGGACTCCTGGGGGACAGGCCTCTAGACCTTGGAGCAAGAGTGAAAGGGAGCGCTGGGAGCCAAGGGTTGCAGGCAGAGAACACACACAGTTTTACACAGTTTTAGGCCTGGCCGCATTGTCACCAAAAGACAGCTATTGCACTGTGCCTCAGGGAACCGCCGCTCCAGTGAGGTCCCCTCTCAGCAGACCGTCCTCTCCTCACTCCCATGCCCCGGAGCCGGCGCTTACCAGCTGCAGTCCAGGCACTGTCCACACACCTCAAGAAATCACCCAAGACTCTGAACTCCTGGGGGACTGGCCTCCAGACCTCAGTGTGAGTGGAGGGGAGTGCTGGGAGCTCAGAATTCCAGGTAGAGACTATATACAGTTTTATGCCTGGCAGGAGGACGCCGTGGCATCCTAGGAGGGGAGGTAGGCCAGTGTTTAGAGCGTCTCTCCCGTGGAGTGTAGTGGGAGGACCTTTGAACTCTGCCCGATTGTTTGTGTGGCACTCTAAGCCGTTCTCATGGGGGAGGGGATACCCGTCCACTTGGTGATGGATTTTGTACCTTTTGTTTGTATCCTTGTGGTTGCAGCTCACCTCAGCGGGGTTGACGTGCATTCTTCAACCTTCTCTCTTAGTGCAGCTCAAATCCACCAGGTTACTTGCTAAATTTTTGTCCTTCAACTCTCCTTCTGGATGGGAGCCTCTGTGGAAAGCTGGCTTCAGTCAGCCATCTTGTCTCATCCCCCCATAAGTAATCATTTTTGTTGACTACATATCAGAATTGGAATTTTGAGATTATTGGATGTATGCATCTTGGGTTTCAGTAAATACTTCAAAGTACTTTCCCAAGTGGCTGTACCCATTTATCTGTCTATGGTAAATGGCTCATGGAAATTTCCTTCACTTTATTATTGCTTCCTTGGTATTGTTAGTCATTTTAAATTTAGCCATTCTGTGCAGGGGATACAATGGACCAAGAGAAGTTGCAGCTGTGGAAATGCATTCAAGGTGACTTATGTACTTGATCTTATCTCATTGGTGCTCATTCTTGTTTTCTATTTTGTCGTCAATTTGAGTAAGTCCTATTGATTTTTAATCATTGTTGGCTATATTTCTACGGATTATCTTTGGCTAAAGTTTTCCAGTGAATTCTTTATATCATACATTATAAATTTTAGTTCTATAATTTCCTTTTGCTTTTTAACAATATTTATAACTCTCCCTAGATATCTCATGTCTTCACTCATTATATCTGTCTTTTCCTATAAATTATATAACATATTAATAATAATTTTTTAAAAGAAGCCTTTGACTACTAATGTTAATAACTGTGTCACCTGTGGATTTGTTTTTATTGACTGTTTTCTTTTGATTATGGGTCATATATTCTGAGCTGTTCTGATTTTTCATTTTTATGCTAGTCTTGATATTATGTATAAATGAATGCAGAAATCAAATTATGTTTTTTGTATTCCTTCTCATAGAGTACAAAGCCTCTTTCCTGTTGGGTGTTAGGATGTGGGGCTCATTATTTGGATCTTTTTTTATAGCTAAATTGAGTTGGAACTGAGGTGTAACTTTAATTAGATTAAATTCACTTATTCTTAGCTCAACCCTCAAATTTCTGCCACTGTCATTTTATTCTTGTCAATATTTATTTAGCTTAAGGGGCTTGGGCTGGAGTTTTAGGTGTTTGGGTATGTATTTGTATACAACACTTCAAAATTCAAGCCCCATATAAAATTTGATTATATAATGTAATTTCTCTATTTCAATCAATGTCTAATAGCACATCCTTGTCTTGTCAAGATAAAAATTAGCATTGTTGTTGGAGAGAGACTCATCAAGCAGAATGATTTGTTTTTATATTTGGAGCTCTTCCTAATTCCAGTTTATTTTACTAGCCCATACTTTGTCCTAAAGCTTACTTGATTTCTCATTATCCCTTCCAAGTTTGTCTTTGAAGTCCTTCTCCACAGTTCACCTCCACGTGTATCAGACATAAATGTCTGGATACAGAAGCTGTCTTATCACTCTAATTATGTGTAGAGGGCTTATTTCATTTGATAAGTATTTGCATGGATAGGTTTTCCCATCCTTTGCCTTTCAGGCTTTTTATACCTTTATGGTTTAAACTGCATGTAATTGAGCTTCCAAAATCTAGTCTGACATCCTTTGTTCATTAACCTGAGCATTTAATCTATTAAAGTCAATGTAAGTGGAGATACATTTGCTTTAAATCTTTTGTCTTATTTTATCCTAATTGTCCTGACTATTGTGTGTTTATTTTTTACTTTAATGTTTTTTGTGTTGAGTGAGTGTTCATGCTATTCATTTATATCTTTGCTGGGATAGAATTTATTATTCTCTTTTTACTTATTTAGTGGTTAATGATCCTTATCAAAGAATTATCTTTTTCTTTTCCTTCATAATAAAAAAGGTAGGTATGTAAATCCATTCTCCTTCTCCCCTTTCAATTTTTATGCCATTGTTTTCTTAACACTTTAAGGTACTTTCTTTTGTGTGGGCCTTAGTAAGCCTAACACTACTGAAGGCTGAGGTAACAAAGTACTACAAGTTGAATGGCTTAGAAAAACCCAGAAATTTATTATTTTGCAGTTCTGACAGCTACAAATCTGAATCAAATTGTTGGCAAGGGTGTGTTCTCTCTAAATCCTCTATGGAAAGGTCTTTTATTGCTTCCTCCAGCTTCTAGTATCCTTGGGCATTCCTCACTTTGTGGCAGCAAACCTTCAATGTTTGTCTCCATCTTCACAGAGCTGGGTTCCCTGTGTATGGATGAATCTCTCTCTTTGTATTTCTTCTTATAAGGATTTCAGTCATGCTGGATTAGGAGCTCATCCTTTACCAGTATAACCTTGTCTTAATTATACCTGTAAGCAGTGATGCTATTTCCAAATAAGATAATATTCTGAGATACTTGGGGTTAGGGCTTCAACACATTTTTTAAGGGGAAAATTCCACATAGCAGCCAGTTAATGTTTATTTAGATTTTCTCATATATTTAACATATATTGATTTTTATTTCTGTATTTTTGCATCTCCAAACTTCCACCTGAGATAATTTTCTTATGATTGGAGCTCACCTTTAATTACACATATGCTTATTAAAAACTCTTTTTTGTTCAAAATTGTTTGTGTTTTATTTTCATTATTGAATAATATTTTTTATGTCTATGTAATACAAGCTTACCCGTTATTTCTTTTAGGACATTTATAATATTATTTTCTAATGAACGCAATTGTTGTTACTAAGAAATTTCCCCTCAACTGTAAACTCTTTGGATGATTTTTTTTTTTTTTTTTGGCTTCTTTTAAGACTGTCCCTCTGACTTTAGTTTTTGGTAGTCTCTTTTTGATATTTCTGAATATGGATTTTGTATCTGTTTCACATTCTTTGTACTCATTAAATCTGTGGACTGGTGCTTTCCATATGTTTTTCAAAACTCTTAACCATTTCTTTTCAAATATTGCTTTTTCACCCTTCCTTCCTCCCTCTTCTTCTGAAGTCCAAATACATGTTAAATATTCTCCCTATATATTCTGTTTTTCATCTTCTCTTCTATTTTTTAATTGAATTCAACAATTCTCTATTTGGCTTTGTCTAGTCCGTTGTTAAGCGTTGTTTTGAATTTTTAATTTCAGTATTTCCTGATTATAAGAGAGCTAAGTTTCAAGAAAACACTACATCAGCCCTGTAAGACGTTCAGTTTAGTATCAATTCACTGCCTGGGTTTGTCATGGATGATAGAATTGCCCAGACTAACATCAAGGTAGAGTTTCTGCAATTAGAAACACATCCTGTTATAGCTTAATGAATGCTGGGACAAGTCGTAAAGGTTAATACAGAAACTTAATAAGAAAGCCAGTTGGTTTACTAAAGGAGCCTCGGATGACTCATGGGACTTGTTCAGCTTGTGGGATCTGGGATCTTGGGCTGCATAGCTGAAAACCATACTGCAGATTAGCCTTAGCCTGTTGCTTAGAATCTTACTGACACAGCCTTAATTGAATACCACGTACATCAAGTTGAACAGATTTGGACCTATCTCCCAACTGTCATGTTAACCAGAGTGGCTGACAGAGTAGCATAATTTTGAGGAAATTATCTAAAAGCCAATTTAGTAAAAAAATAAGGGGTGGATATTATTAGGAGATAATTATCCTTGGGTCTCATGTTTCTGTACATCTACAACAGCTTTTGTTCTAGACTATCTTAGAAGATCATTTTGAAAGTTAGTGTTTATTTGGTGGAAGGCAGATTTGTTTTGTTATCAAGAATAATAATTCTAATGTCCCTCTCTGTCTGTTGGAGGTTGTTAGATTCTATTTTAATTTGGATAGAAGACAGTTTTAGCAGAAGGATGAGGTCATTCCTGGTGCTGGTTGCTCCATACATTCTAATGAGTTGTCTTTCCATTTTCACTTATTTCAAAGTATTTTTCTAATTTCTCCTGAAGTGCTTCTTTTTCTCCATGAGTTATTTAGAGGTTTGTTATTTAATTCATAAGTATTTTGGAATTTTCCACCTATGTTTCTGCTATTTATTTTTAGTTTAATTCCACTCTAGACAGAGAAAAGATCTATGGTTTGTTTTCTTTTAAATTTGTTATGTTGTGTTTTATGGCCCTGAACATGGTCTATGTCAGTGAATGTTCCATATGAGCTTGAGAAGAATGTGTAACTTGCTGTTGGATGAAGTCACCTGTACATGTCAGTTATTTGATGTCAGTTGATTGATGGTGCTGTTGAGTTCAACTAGTTCTTAATGATTTTCTGCCTGCTTGATCTGTCCATTTCTGATAGAGAGGTGGTGACGTCTCTAACAGTAATAGTGGATTCATCTGTCTTTCCTTATATTTCTATCCATTTTGCTTCATATATTTACCTTACACTCTCTTGTTAGGCTTATACACATAAAAAGAATTTCTAAATTTTCTTGGGGAATTGACCATTTTCTTTTTATGTGATGCCTTTCTTTACCCCTGATAATTTGCCTTCCTCTAAAGTCTGCTCTTTCTGAAATTAATATAGCTATGCCTGCTGGGTTTTTTTTTGTTGTTGTTGTTGTTAGTTTAATGTTAGCACGGTATCCTTTTTGACTTTTTTAATTTTAATGTATGTGTGTCTTTACATTTAAAGTGGTGCTCTTGTAGACAACAAATAATTAAGTGTTGGTTTTTTGGACCCACTCTGATGATTTCTTGTAATTTGTATATTTCAGTAATTGACTTTTTAGAACATCATTGATACAGGTGAATTAATTTCTACCTCGTTTGTAACTATTTTCTATCTGTTGCCTTTATTCTGTGCTCCTATTTCTTTCACTCTTTTTCTATCTTTTGAGCTTATATTTGAACATTTTACTTTATTGCATTTTCTCTCCTTTTTAAAAACATCTAATAAACATTTTTTTACAAACCTTATTTTAGTCAGTGTCCTGGAGTTGATAATATACATTTGCAGCTAATCCAAGTTTAATTTCAAATAACTCTGTGCTGCTTCTCAGGTAATGTGAATATCCAATAACAAGAAAATGTTTCGAATTTCTGCTTCACATTCCTTGTATCATTGCTGTTAATTATTTTACTTGTATATAAAGAAAATGTGGTCAGAAAGTAAATTGGTACTATTATTATTATTTATGTTTTATTTTGCCTTTACTTATTCCTTCTCTGATGCTCATTCTTCCTTTACGTAATCTGAGTTTCTGGCCTATATTATTTTCCTTCTCTCTAAAGAAACTCTTCTAACATTTTTGCAAGGTAGGTCTACTGGCTATTATTTCTTGAATTTTGTTACTCTTTTTCATTTTTTCTTGTTGTAAAATATACGTAACAAATTTGTCAACTTAATTTTTAAATGTACTTAAAAATCATGGTGAAATTAATTACATTTATATTGTTGGGCAATCATTACTACCATTTATCTCCAGAATTCTTTTAAGCTGTATATTTTTGTAAACACAAAATTGAAATGGGAACCACATTTATCTTCAAAATGTGGAGATCTGCTATAGGATTAAAAACTCTAAGGTGACTAGCAAATTCAACTCTTGCATGATGTTGGAGGTTGTTCGATTCTACTTTATTATGAATAGAAGACAGTTTTAGCAGAGGGATTAGATCATTCCAGGTGCTGGCTGTTCTAAAGGAGACATGGTTTCAAATATAAAAAAGGCCTTGTCTTACTCCATTTTTGCTTCTATAAGAGAATGTAAGGCTATGTAATTTATTGACTGATGGTACTGGAGGCTCAGAAGTTTAAGACTGAGGGGTCAGTGTCTGGTGAAGGCCTTCTTGCTGTGAGATAGTCTGGTAGGAGTCATCACATGGCAGAATGGAAAAGAGAGAGCATGAGATGGCAAGAAGAGGTGAATTTACTTTCTTAATAGTGAAACACCTCCTAGTACAGTCATGAGGGTGGATTCCACATGACCTAAATACCTCTTAGCAATCCCACCTCCTAATATCATTACAATGGCAATTACATTTCAACAAGAGCTTTGGAGGGGATAAACCTTGAAACCATAACAAACACCATGAAGTTGAGCCTCTGAGGGGAGGTGTAAGAAGACAATCAGCCCACCTTGAGGATTTAAATAAAGGACTCTAAAAGCAATCTCAGCAGAGAGATTTAAAGGTTATCTGCTTGTGATGGCAAGAGCGGAACTAGAAAAATCTTGATAGGTGACCTCAATGCAGGGCCACAACATATGTGTACTTTGTGCAAAAGTGCCTAGATTAAGGACAAAATTGGAGCTTAAGTCACACACCCTATGGCCACATACCCTGGCTTGTGCCTTATTCAGCCTCCTCCCCAATATTTCTTACAGAACTGGCACAAAACCAAATCTTCCACATCTTTAAATATTGCGAAACTTATATTGCTCAATCAGTTATTATTATTCGGCTGGATGTTAATACATAAAAGGAGTCTTATTTCTATTGATCAAATATTTTAAAAAAATTATTAGGGCAACTTTAAAACAAGAGCTTACATTACTTTCTATTTCTCAATCTCTTGAGAGAAATGTTTTTCCATTGTTTATTTGAGTAATAGCACTGGCTAGTGAAAATCTATTATGTTTTTAGCACACTGTCTCTGATGTGGGCAAAGAGATACTTATGCAGAGAGAAAAGAGAGAGCATATGTATTTTGATATACATTCAGTTACAGAATTTTATAAAACTCTTTCTATTAACCTATATCTGAGACTTCTAAAGTACTAAAATAATGGATGTGAAAAACTGTATAAGGAAATAAAAATGTATCCAAAAGAAATTTTGTTAAAATTCAGAATTATCAAATATTGTGACATCTTATTTGTTTGCCTAGAGCACAATTTTTCTTTCACTTTGAAAATGATACATATAATGTAAAGTTTGGTAACAATAGGAACTATGAAGAAAAAAAGGAAGGGTAAAAGGATAGAGAATACAAGAACAGTCTCTTTTTTTTATTGTTGGGGATTCATTGAGGGTACAATAAACCGGGTTACACTGATTGCATTTGTTAGGTAAAGTCCCTCTTGTAATCATGTCTTGCCCCCAGAAGGTATGGCACACACCAAAGCCCCACCCCTCTCCCTCTTTCCCTCTCTCTGCTTTTCCTCCCCCCCCCAAGACCTTAATTGTCATTAATTGTCCTCATATCAAAATTGAGTACATAGGATTCATGCTTCTCCTTTCTTGTGATACTTTGCTAAGAATAATGTCTTCCACTTCCATCCAGGTTAATACAAAGGATGTAAAGTCTCCATTTTTTTAATAGCTGAATAGCCATGGTATACATATACCACAGCTTGTTAATCTATTCTTGGGTTGGTGGGCATTTAGGCTGTTTCCATATTTTGGCGATTGTAAATAGAGCTGCAATAAACAGTCTAGTACAAGTGTCCTTATGATAAAAGGATTTTTTTCCTTCTGGGTAGATGCCCAGTAATGGGATTGCAGGATCAAATGGGAGGTCTAGCTTGAGTGCTTTGAGGTTTTTCCATACATCCTTCCAGAAAGGTTGTACTAGTTTGCAGTCCCACCAGCCTGGATGTGGAGAGAAGGGAACACTTTAACACAAGAACAGTCTTTAGTTGGAGAGTCAGAGAAGTATGAACTTGATTATGAGAGGTGAAATATGACAGGAAGAAAGGAGCAAGTTACTCTGTATGGAAGACAATTCCAGGCAGAGAGACCAGTGAGTGCAAAGGGTCTAAAGCTAAAATATGAAGAGTTTTTTGATTAAGGGAAGGTTAGACTACTTTAAACAAAATTGAGAAACGTCCACTTGTTCTCCATTAATGGGAAAAATATAATCATTTTTATATTAATAGCTTCATAAGTGAATATCATCAAAAATAAAAACAAAACAAAATAGGAATTTTCTTCTTTATACATAGAATGAAAATTTAAATTAATCACATTTTTATAGAGGTTTACCCCATGTTTAGAGCTATACATTAACAACATTATTTCCAATTAATTAAGTTTTGATGCATTTCACATATTGTATTCCAATGATCCAAGAAGATAAATGTGATTTCATTCATATATTAAGAAAACTAATGCTCAGGAAAAATATCCATAACTTGCTTAAGATCACATCATGATGAAATGGTAAAATTCAGGCTAAAACCTGGGTCTCATGACTGAAAATCCAGGAACTTTTCATTTGACACAATTAATACCAGACTTTGTTAAGTCTGGCGGCAAAGACATTTGAAAAAAAATCTCTTCATTTCTTCCACCTCCAAGACCTTAGAAACCCGAATTCTACTCTGCTTTTATAAGATTGAGTTTGTAAGATTTCCCATAAAAGTAAGGTCATGTAATACTTGTATTTGGATATCTGACTAATTTATCTAGCTCAATTTCCTGTTCATCCATATTGTTCTAAGTGGTGAACTTCCTGAATAATTCTCTTGTGTGTCTATGTTTATTGACTTTTCTTTATTAATTTATCAGTCAATGAAAACTTAAGTTATTTCTATATGTGGCTATTATGAAAAATGCTGTGATAAACTTGGAAATGTAGGTATTTCTTTGATACCCTGATTTTTCCTTTAGCCATATACCCAGAAGTAGGATTGTTGGGTCATAAGGTGGTTCTATTTAAAAAATTTTGAAAAACCTCCATACTGTTTTACATAATGGCTGTGCCAATTTGTATTCCCATTGACAGTGGACAAGTGTTCATTGTTCTCCATATTCTTGCTAGTAGTTGTTATTCTTTTTCTTTTTTTTTTTATAACAGCCATCCTAACACACATGTTTTAGATTTGTATCTCCTCTATAACCAGTGATACTGAGCACCTTCTCATATACCTGCTGGTCATTTGTGTGTCTTCTTTGAGGAATGTGGATAAATTTTTTTTTTTTTTTTGCCCATTTTTCACTCTAGTCATTTGTTATTTTTGCTACTGATTTTTTTGAATTTATTATATATTTTGGGTATTACCAACTTATCAGGTATGTGGTTTGCAATAAATTCTCCAATTCCATGGGTTGTCTCTTTATTCTGTAGATTGTTTCCTTTGTTGTGCAAAAGCTTTTTAATGTGATGCAACCTCATTTGTCTATTTTTGCTTTTGTCACTTATGCTTTTGTAATCACTTCCAAAACCCGTTTCTCAGACCAATGTCAAGAATCTTTCCACCTGTGATTTCTTCCAGTAGTTTTCCAGTTTCAGGCTTACTTTTAAATCAATCCATTTTGAAATGATTTTTGTAGATGGTGTGAGATAAGATTCTAATTTCGTTCTTTTGCTTGTGGATTTCAAGTTTCCTCAACATGATGTATTGGAGAGATTGTCCTTTCCTTTCTGTGTGTTCTTTGTTTTTTTTTGTCAAAAAGCAATTGATCACAAACATACAAATTTATTTCTGGCTATCCTATTCTATTGGTTTATGTGTCTGCTTTTATGCCTGAACAATAGCATTATATTATATTTTGAAATCAGGTAGTGGGATGCTTCCAGCTATTTTCTTTTTGCTCAGAATTGCATTGGGTATTCATAATGTTTTGTGGTTTCATATGGATTTTAGGATGTTTTTCTATTTCTGTGAAAAATGACATTAGAACTTTTACAGGGATTGATTTGAATCTGCAGAAGGCTTTGTGTTGTCTGGACATTTTTAACATTATTAATATTATAATTGATGGATATGAAATTTTTTATTTATTTGTGTCTCCTTTATTTCCTTTCAGGAATATTTTACAGTTTTTAATGTACAGATCTTTTACCTCCTTGGTTAAATTAATTACAAAGTATTTTATTCCTCTGGATGCTATTTTAGATGGGATAGTTTTCTTAATTTCTTTTTCAGGAATTAAGTTTATATTAAGTTGATATTAAGTTCAAGAATAGTTTATATTTCCATAAACTGTTAATTTACAGGAATATAATTGATTTTTGTACATTGATCTTTTTTATCCTGAGATCTTACTGAATTTTTTAGATTTTTTTGTTGTATCTCAAAGTTTTGACATATTTTGTTTCCATTTTCATTTGTCTCAAGATCGTTTTTAAATTTTACTTTTAATTTCCTTTTTGATTCATTGTTGAGGAATATGTTCTTTAATTTCCACATATTTGTAAATTTCTCAATTTTCCTTCCATTATTGACTTCTTATTTCATACCATTATGATAAGAGAAGATATTTAGAATGGTTTCAATCATCTTTAATATCCTTAGACCTGTGATTTGGCCTAAAATATTATCAATCGTAAAGAATGTTTTATGTGTAATTGAGAAGAATGTGCATTCTGCTGCTGTGGGATGAAATGTTCTGTATATGTCTATTAGACATTATCTTATTAAATAATAAGCAACTAATCATTCAAGTCTTCTGTCTCCTTATTAATTTTTTGTCTTGATAATATATCCATTTTATAAATAGGGTACAGATGTTTCTACTATTATTGCATTGCTATCTATTGCTTATTTTAATTCTGTA
The DNA here is from genome assembly GCF_027406575.1 of Nycticebus coucang. Lineage (NCBI taxonomy): Eukaryota > Metazoa > Chordata > Mammalia > Primates > Lorisidae > Nycticebus > Nycticebus coucang. Next base: position 54,441,299 of record NC_069781.1, on the reverse strand, counting down.
AAGTTTTTATTTATGTGTTATATTTAGATGCTCTGATGTTGGGTATCTATTTGTTCACAATTGTTACAACCTCTTGATGAACTGAGCCCTTTATTATTATGGATGACCTCTTCTCTCATGACAACTTTTAACTCAAGAATTACTTTGTTTTTATATAAGTTTAATCAGGCTTGCTCTCTTTTGGTTACCATTAGCATGAAATATCTTCCTATCCTTTTATTTTTCAGCTTACGTGGCTCTATACTATTGTACACAGTGAGTATCTTGCTGATAGCATATAGTTATATTTTGTTTTTGTTTTTTATCCATTTAGCCACTCTACATCTACAATAGAGAATTTAATACATTTATATTTAAGGTAATTATTACTAATTTAGAATTTACTATTGCCATTTTATTTTATTGTTTTCATTTCAGAATATTGTAGATTGCTTTTGTATGGCTTGAGTGCGGGGTGTAAGTATACCGTCATCCAGATAGCATTCATTTTACTAGTTAGTATAGCTTCATCAATTCTCTCCTCTCACTTCCCTTTATTCGATCAATCACCTGGTGAATTTCCATTAAGTTCTGCTTCAATTTGTGCATGTAAGTGCTGATCAATTAGTTACAATTTAATATTGAGTACATGTGGTGTTTGTTTTCCCATTATTTTAAAAATAGTCTCCATTCTACCCAAATTGTCTCAAAAGGAATTAAGTCATCTTTCTTCATGGCTAAGTAGTATTACCGTGTTGTGTGTGTGTGTGTGCATGTGTATTGCATTTCATTAATACAGTCAAGAATTGATGGACACTTGGGTTAATTGCACACTTTTGCAATTGTGAAGTGCAATAAACCCAATAAACATTATAGTGAAGTGTATTTCTGATAAAATGACTTCTTATTCTTTGGGTAAATACCCAGTAACAGGATTGCTGGATCAAACAGTAGGTCTAGTTTTAGTTCTTTGAAGAATTTCTGTAGTGTTTTACATACAGGCTGTACTAGTTTGCAGTTCCATCACCAAGGTAAGGTTCCTTTCTTTCTGCATCCACACCATCCTCTGTGGTTTTGGGACTTTTGATAATAGCAATTGTCACTAGGATTCGGTGACACCTCATTGTGGTTTGATTTGCAATCACCTGATGGTTAGTGACATTGAGCATTTTTTTATGTTTAGTGGCCATTAGTCTATATTCTTTTTGTTGTTGTTGTTGTTACTAAATCATAGCTGTGTACATTAATGCAATCATGGGGCACCATGCACGGGTTTTATATACAATTTGAAATATTTTCATCAAACTGGTTAACATAGCCTTCCTGGCATTTTCTTAGTTATTGTGTTAAGACATTTATATTCTACATTTAGTACGTTTCACATGTACCCTTGTAAGATGCACCGTAGGTGTGGTCCCGCCAGTTACCCTCCCTCCACCCATCCTTACCCCTCCCCTAGTCTATATTCTTTTGAAAACCTGTTCATGTCTTTTGCCCACTATTTAATAGGCATGTTTGTTTTTTTTTTCTTGCTGATTTGCTTGAGTTCTTTGTAGGTTCGGATTATTAGCCCTTTATTGGATGTATAGTTTGAAAATATTTTCTCCCATTGCATAGTTTATTTGCTCTATTGATTGTGTCCTTCACTATGCAGAAACTTTTTAATTTAATATCATCCCATGTATTTATTTTTCTGGTTGCTGTGATTGCCTTTTGGGGATTTATTCATTAATTCTTTGCCTACAAGACTATCCACGACAGTTCTTCCAAAATTTTCTTCCAGAATTCTAATGGTTTCATACCTTACATTTAAGTTTGTTATCTATCTTGAATTAATTCTGTGAGTAGTGAGAGATATGGATCCTGTTTCAATCTTTTACATTTGGCTATCAAATTTTCCCAGCATGATTCATTGAGTAGGGATTCTTTACACCAAGGGATATTGTCTGCTTTGTCAAAAATCAGTTGGCAATACGTGAATGGTTTTGTATCGGAGGTTTTTGTTCTGGTCCACTAGTCTGTCTTTTGTTTGTGCCAGAATCATGCTGTTTTGGTTACTACAGCTACATAGTGTATTTTAAAGTCTTGTAAAGTGATGATTCCAGATTAGCTCCTTTTGCTTATATTTGCCTTGGCTAATTGGGCCTGTTCTGGTTCCAAATGAAGCATAGAAATATATTTGTTTGAGATCTGTGATATGAAATGTTGATATTTCATTGAATCTATAAATCACTTTGGGTAATGTGGATATTTTAACAATGTTTATTCTGCTGATCCATGAGCATGTTATGTTTTTCTATTTGTTTATATCATCTGCAATATCCTTCCTCAGTGACTCACACTTCTCTTTGTAGAGATATTTCACCTCCTTGGTTAAATAAATTTGTAGGTATTTCATTTTCTTGGTAGCTATTGTGAAATGTATTGAGTCTTTCACATGATTCTCATGTTGACTGTTATTGATGTATAGGAATGCTACTGACTTGTGTACATTGATTGTGTAAACAGATTTTGCCAAATTGATTTATCAATTCTAAGGGTCTGTTGGTGGAATCTTTGGGGTTTTCTAGATATAAGAAAGGTTATGGGGGGGGAAGCAGAAAGAGGGACGGAGGGAGGGGGTTGGGGCCTTGGTGTGTGTCACACTTTATGGGGGCAAGACATGATTGCAAGAGGGACTGTACCTAACAATTGCAATCAGTGTAACCTGGCTTATTGTACCCTCAATGAATCCCCAACAATAAAAAAAAATTAAAAAAAAGAGAAAATATCATCAGCATATATATGTAAATTTTTAATTTAATATAAAATTTAAATTTAATTAAATATAAATTAAAAAGTGATAATTTAACCTTCTCTTTCCCAATTGTTTCAACTTTAAATTTTCTTCTCCTGCTTGATTGCACTGGCTGGGACTTCTGGTATCATATTTAATAAAGTGGTGACAGTGGACATCCTTCTCTTGTTCCACTTCTAAGTAGAAATGCTTTCAACTTTTCCCCTTCACTGTGATGCTGGCTGTGAGTTTGTTTTGTATTATTTTATTATTTTGAGATATGTTTCATTTATGCCTATTTTCTTAGGAGGTTTTATCAAAAAAGGGTGCTGAATTTTGTCCAAAACTTTTTCTGCATCTACTGAGGAGATCATACAGTCTTTGTTTTTCCTTCTGTGTATGTGATGAATCAAATTTAGGGATTTACGTATGTTGAACCATTCTTTCATCTTTGGAGCCCACTTCTTTGTAGTGGATTACTTTTTTGATGTACTGTTGAATTCAGTTTGGTAGAATTTTATTGAGGATTTTTGCATGAGAGATATTCATCTCTAGTGTTTTCTAATTTTTTTTCATTGTGTCCTTTCCTGGCTTTGGTATCAAGGTGATACTGACTTTATAAAACCAATTGGGAAGGATTTCTTCCTTCTCCATGTTATGAAATAATTTGTGCAGTTTGGTTACCATTCTTCTTTGTAGGTCTGATGAAATTTGGCTGTGAAAACATCTGGTTGGGGGCTTTTTATTGGAAAGTTTTTTATTTCTGCTTCATTGCTAATTACTTGCTGTTCAGATGTACCTTTATTTTTTCTGATTGAGTCTTGGGAGGTTGTATATTTTCAGGATTTTTTCATTGCCTCAAGTTTCTGAAGTTATGTGCATAGGGATTTTTATAGTATTCGCAGATAATATTTTGTATTTCTGAAGTATCAGTTGTAATATCTTGTTTTACATTTCTGAGCTTATCTGGGTCCTTTCTTTTCTATTTCTGGTTAATCTATTGTGAGTTCTATAAATTTCTTTGTCTTTTCAAAGAACCAACTTTTTATTTCATTAATCATTTGTATTATTTTCATATTTTTGAATTCATTTAGTTCTGCTTTGACCTTAGATTTTTTTTTTCCTTTGCTAGATTTGGGTTTGATTTGTGCTACCTTTTCTACTTCTTTGAAATGATTCATTAGATTGTAGATTTATGATCTTTTTTGTATTTTTGATGTAAGCATTTAAGGTTATGAATTTTCCCCATAGGCCTTATTTTGCAGAATCCCATATATTTTGATAATTTTTTCCCCCTTTCTCATTCCGTCTGAGAAATCTTTTGCTTTTGATTTTAATTTTAACCCTGACCCAAAACTTGTTTAGCAGTAAGTTGTTTAATTTATGTAATTTTGTGTAGAATTAAATGTTTCTATTGGAGTCAATTTTTAATTTTATTCCACTGTGGTCTGAGAAGATACATGGTATAATTTATGTTTTTCTGAATTGGTTGATACAGGTTTTATGGCCTAAGATGTGCTCAATCTAAGGCAATGTTTTGTGTGCTGATGAGAAGAATGTATATTCAGTATTTTTAGGGTAGAATATTCTGTACATTTCAGTTAGGCCCATTTGCTTTAGAGTCCCATTTAAGTCCAATGTTCTTTATTTTCTCCTTACACAATTGGTCCAGTTTTGTGGGTATGGTGTGGAAATCCCCAGAAATTATGATGCTCCTGTTTATCACTTTGTTTAGATTTAGTAGGATTTACTTTATGAATCTGGGCACACTTGTGTTAGATGCATAAATATTTAGGATTATGTTTTCTTGGTCAATTCCTCCCTTAACATTATATAATGACCATCTTTGTCTTCTTTACTATGGTTTATTTAAAATCAATTTGATCTGGTATGAAAACAGCTACACCTTGTTTCTTTGGATTTCCATTTGTGTGTAATTTTTTTTTTCCATTTTTCTACCTTGAGTCTGAATAAGTCTTTGTGGGTCAGATGTGTTTCCTAGAGACAGCAGATGCTTGGGTTGTATTTTTTTGTTTGTTTTATTTATTTATCCAGGCATCCTATGTCTCTTAAGTATTCAAAACTTTTGCATTTATTGAAAGAATTTCAAGTGGGATGCAATTCTGTTTATACTGTTGAGTAGAACCGTGTATCTTTGCTTTACCTCTTGATAGTATTTTACATGGGTTTTAACATTTAGCTTTAGGGTAATTTTACAATGACGGGTTCCTATGGTGCTGATTGATGTACATAATATAATGCAGATCTGAATACTTTTTTCATGTAAAGTCTGGTCTTGAGAAATTTTCTTCGTGTTTTCTTGTTTGAAAATGTCGTTTTCTCTTTCATATTAGCAAATCAATTTTGTAGGATATGAAATTTTGCCTGGCTATTTTCCTGTTTAAGAATTCTGAGGATGGGGCCCAAATTCCTTCTGGCTTGTGAGGGCTCAGTTTAGAAGTCTGCAGTTAGCCTGGTATGTTTTCCTTTGTAAGTCACCTTATGTTTGTTTTGCCTTATGGTTCACAGGAATTCTTCCATGTTGACTTTGGCTGGTTTGTTGACTGGTTTGTCTCTTTATCATTCAGGGATTTGTTGGGCCTCTTATACTTTATTATCTAAATTTCTACCAATACCAGGGAAGTTTTCTTAAATTAATACCTCAGATAGGTTTTCCAACCCTTGTGTGTTTTCTCTTCACCTCAGGGGTGCCTATGATTCTTGTATGCATTTAGCCTCTTCACATAATCTCATATTTTTTTCATAGCCTGTTCTTTTATTTCTCTCTTCTTTATTTTTGATAGACTTGTTTAATTCAAAGGTGTTATCTTCAAGCTCTGAAGTTCTTTCTTCTGCCTATTCTAGTCTATTCTTAAAACTTTTCATAGTGTTTTATATCTCCTTAAATGAATTTTTCATTTCCAGAAGTCCTCTTTGTTATTTTTTTAAAAATAATTCTATTTCTTAGTGAATTTTCCATTTATTTCCTAAATTCCCTATGTGTGTGTTTGTTTTTTCTTTTAATATTTCACATGGGAGAAAAGATTTACCCAACCTCAGCTCCCTCTAGCCATTCTATACTATCTAATGGGTTGAAGAAAAACAAACTGAGGGGTACCCCTGAAGTTGGCTGCTCTGAAATAGTCAACTTTCTGAACAGAGTAAGTCTCTCCTAATGGCTGTTTCAACAGATGTTAAACCAGGCTTCTTTAGGTACTATCTCTTCACTTCAATTTCTTCAGGGTTGATGCCTTTAATATTTGTGTCTTTGATAATTTTCCAGTGTGAATCAGGTTCATATCAGTTCAGCCCTGATACTTACTGAGCACTCAGTTTTCTCAGTTCTTTCTTGGCCACCTCCGTTTTAGCCTTTAAAGCTTTCCATTCTCTTTAGTCCTCTGGGTCTGAGGCTTAAAAATCTGTTACTGACTTTTAATGGAGTTGAGGGAAGTAATGAAAGTTGATGTTCATTTTTAATCTTCTTATTTACTTGGAATAGAATTTCAAATTATGTCTTAATAATTTAACCATTATAGTCAGTAGTTTAAGTGCCATTTAGTAATATGTCAATAATAATTATATAGTAAGAATGGATAGAAGCTAAGATGATTAAGAGAGTAATGAGTACAGTTTTATGTGGATTTGATATGCTTTGTTTTAAAGATTATCTATACTCAGAGTACCCAGCAGGGATGTTTTTGTTACTTTAAAAAAATTATCAGGATAAATATATCAACAATTATATATCTCCTTAAACATTGTCTATTGATGTAAATCTTTCATTTGTACATCAAACATTTGTTGATCTTTTACTATAAGCCATGCGTTATTTAAATATTGGGGGATAGAAATAAAGAGTAGTGATCTAGAATATATTAAAAACATCAGAATTCACAATTACAATGAAATAAGCTGAATTAAAAGTAAGATTTTCAATCTTCATCTCCGCTTTGTCTCGCCTCTTGTACATGTTACTTCTTGACTCCCTGATATTGCTCGTTAGATACCAATGTGATTAACTTATGTAACTTGTGATTAAGTTCCTTCACTTCCAAGATAATGTTTTTCAAAAAACTTTACTTTTAGCAAATTTTACTGAAGATTTGATACTCAAGAGGGGGACAAACATGCAATTCAGCATAGTATAGCATTCAACTCAAACATACGTTAGATGTCATTTTTGGTAAGTGCAGCTCTGCCCATTTCAAGCAATGTGAACTTCCAACTATTTCACCTCATCCACTCCTAGACTCAGCTGCAGAATAATTCAAGTTTTTTTCAGTAAATTCTGGACCTATGTTTGTGATTAGCCAGAATAGGCTTATATTATTGGTTTAATAAAATAAATATCCAATGTACTCAGTACTACTATGAAATCAATTTACAATCACTCACACTTTCATATGAAAGATGAATCACAACTATAGCCTAGAATTAAGGATGAAAGGGGAGGGGAAGAGATGAGGAGAGAGGGGTGTGGGTCAATCGAGGAAGGGTTAATAGGAGGACCACATCTATGGAGCATATTGCAAGTACAAGTTGGATCTATCAGGCGTAGAACACAAATGTCTCAACGCTGTAATTGGGTAAATGAGGTGAAGGCTATATTAATTAGTAGGATGTAAGTACTCCAATTTGTACAAGTAATCAACACATTGAATCCCATAATGGCATAAATGTATTCATGATCTATGTACAAATGACTTAATAAAAAAAATAAAAAACAGTATTTATGTCATTGTTTGTTGCGAGTTCATAAAGGCTCTACTCTATATAGTCATTCAGGGTGCCAGGTTCCTTTTATGTAGTGGCTTTACCATCTCCTTGGACAAAGGTAAGAAAGAACTTGAAAGGTGGCTCAGGAAATGTTGGGGCCAAGCCTGGAAACATCATTTATCACTTCTTCCTATATTCCACTGTATTCCCACATTTAATATGTCCCTATATCACTGTAAGAGAGGCTGCAGAATGATGCTGGCTGTGTGCTCAGTGGAAAATGAAATGTATTTTGAAGAACACATAGCATTCTTTTAGTCACACTTCAAAAAATACTAGGTTAATCTGCTAAATGAAAGCCTCATCTGAAATTTTGTTTTACTGGAATTTTAGTGAAAATTTTTCTGATGTAAGCTTATCATCTCAAGCAGGCTTTCCTGTCTGATGTGATAACTCTAACTCTTAGAAAAGAGAACCACCAATCATTTTGTTTCTTTGCTTCATTTTCTGTTTATTTTTGTGTCTTAAACTGCTCTAATTATTGCATTAATACTTAGCTAAATTCATACAGTATGCTTAATGTAAATTGGTATTTTAAAATGTTTTATTAAAAATATTTGAGAAATTTTATTCTTACGGATTTACTGGACTCTGATATGCTACCAGGTGCATTGAGTTCTGATTTTAACTATTAGGCCCAATGTTAACATGTCTGAAGCTTTTTTGATTATAGCTGATCGTCTGTCCCTGTACTATTTGAAAGCCCGTTTTCCTTCATTGTTCCCTAAGGATTCCCTAGTCTGCTTTTTCAGCTTGTCAGCTGCTTTTTTATTTTTATTTCTTATCTGTTTCCAAGTTATTCCCTTTAGCCCCCTTGATTTCTTGCCCTTAAAAAATTTTTTTGATTGTTCCCTATGCTTCTATAATCAAATGGGTAGTTGTTTTTCACTGCATATATATTTAGTTTCCCATAGTGAGAGAAGTTAATGAGTACTTCAATTACATCTCTTTGCTCCCCATTTCCTGACCTTCCCATTAACTTCAGTTTCCCAGTGTGCTTTCCACACTATGGTTGTATTTTGCTTTTTGGAATTTTAATATGTAAATCAGTTTGACTTTGAATTCACCTTTTATTTTGTGATGATCTCTTTGAATTCACCTTTTATTTTGTGACACCCTTTATCAAGCATTTTTTGGAATCACCCAATGCTATCCAATTAAGATTGTTTAAATTGAGTTCAGGAAACTTTTCAATAATTATGGTATGATTTGGAGAGATTATAATTCAAATAATCTGAGAGAAAAGAAACAAATTTTGCTCGTTTTGATTTTTTAATATAAAACCTCTTTCTAAAATATAGCTGTTTTAGCAAAAGTTTCTATTTCGAGGTTACCTGGTAGTCTACTGCTTCCCTTGGTGGGCTTGTCTTTTTCTTTAGCTAATGGGTTGAATATAACAAGTGGGTTTAGTAGAGTTACCAATGCAATGAAATGATCCAAAGTTTTAATTTTGAGGCAGAAGATAGCGAATTAAAAATTATGTCTTGTGGTAGTTATCATTGTAAAAGGAGTGATATTTATGAAGGATATGGATGGAGAATTCTCACTCTGTTGCCCAGGCTGGGGTGCTGGGGTGTTGTACCTCACAGAAACCTCAAATTCCTGGGTTCAAATGATCCTCCTGCCTCAGCCTCCTGAGTAGCTGGGACGATAGGCACCTGCCACAATATACAGCTAATTTTTCAATTTTTAGTAGAGACAGGGTCTTGCTCTTGCTCATGCTGGTCTTGAGCTCCTGAACTTAAGCAAACCTCCTGCCTCATCCTCCCAGAGTGCTAGGATAATGTGCTAGGTGAGAGCCATTGTGCCCAGCTTACACTTTTGTACTGTTGATAGTAATAGGTATGTAAGTTTCCTGTCTCCAGTGTTCTAGGACCTCCCTGTCTTCTTTACCTCAGGAATGAATGGTGAGCACAATCAATTAGAACTCCTCTATGTTTGCTAATATATTGGGGAAAATATACTTTCCCTCCCACACCTCCGACATCCCCTACCCAATGTTATGAGAAGGAAGGACCATGTCAGTTGGAACTGCTGGGAATTCTCACTGTCAACACATGGAGAGAGTCTGCATCTAAAGACAAAAGAGAATGAGGAAAACAGAAGCAAGAGGGAGAGATAGGGACACAATTTCCTCAATCTAGTTATATCTGAAGTCAGTCACCTATTGGACTTCTCGGAGATGTAATTCATTAAGTTATATTTTAATTTAAACTTATCTCACAGGCAACTAAAAGCATACCAAATAAATCACTTAACTACCTAGATGTCATATATTAAATGTCACCATGTGAGAATATTCATTTTGTGAAGGAATGGAAGAGTCTTTTCTATATCATTCACCGCTCTATCTTTGTAATACATCACAATGGCTGGCACATAGACATACATGATGTTACTCTCCAATTTGATTTTCAGGTCTATCCTCTATACACTTTAGCCCTGCTGGACAAGGATACAGGGGACATGATTGTTAATATTTACAATGTGCCTTTCTTTACAATGTGATATTATTTTTCAAATAGTCAAATGCCTAAGTCTCCAACCTATGACTAGAGGCCCCTCTCATATTAAACTTGTTTATACTGGCAGATACCCCTGTGGCTCTGTCTGAGGTGTGTCCAGTTTATTTATGCCAAAATGGACACTGACTAGGGTGATCCTTTACCGAGAGAACAGTTATGTCCAAGTGTATTGGTTGAGTGAGAAACAGATGAGATAACACAACACACATGAAATAATAGAAGCAGTTTATTACTCACAGATCCATTAGGGAAGTAGGGTACTGATGAGAGTTGGAAGTTTGCTGGGAAAATAAGTTTAACCAGCAGATGGGAAACCAGAGAGAGATTAACTATGGGGTGAGGCCTCTATTGGGATCCAGGGCATGTAAGAATGTTTTTGGGGGAGTTCTAGTTGGTGGGTTTAGAGCAAGCAGGCACAATTTCTGTGGGACCTTGTTTGTGAATGAATATGGTTACTGCAGTACATCTGCACAGTCCATGCAGGTTGTAGGGGACAGTAGGAGAGTTAGGTAGATTATATCTGTATGTTTCTTTGGGAGTGGTCACTAGGAGGTGGAGATATAAGAGAGATATCTGGATAAACCACATTAAGGAAATGGGAGGAGACAGACAACTGGAAACTGTGTCAAGGGTGAATAAATCCTGTTTCTGGTATGAGCAAGTTACATAGATTCATAATAGATGCCAATGCAACATATATTTATAAGAATTTACTACAACATGCTTAATATTTATGTATGCATAAATGTATGCATAAATGATTAACATAATTATTTCAATTTATCAGGTGCCTGTTTTGTGAAAAGACCTATCTTAGGTGATAGTAAGATGATACAGGAATAAGACAGACAGAGACTCTTTCTTCAAGTGACTGATGTTGGTATAATTGATATTACGAGGTATAACAATAATTTAAGGTAGAATAAGAGATATGGTCAAACAAAGTAAAAATTGTCTGTTGAAAAGTATTTAAGTCATTTAACGGCACTAGAACTAGACTACTTAGCTTTAAATCAATGTACTACGTTTGCTGTTTGACCTTGGATTTATTACTTAAACCCAGTTTTCTCATCTGTAAAATGGGGGTAATATTTGCACTGTATAGAATTATCATGAAGTTATATCAAAATATTTTACTTAAAATGATTGAAATGCCTAGGATATATTTAAAAGTTCAATGACTGTTTGCTATGTTTATTTCAGGAAGTAGATATGGCCAGGATATTGTTTAAATAGTGAACAAAAGAGAATTGGGAGCCAAGTCATCATGGGAGCTGAATATATTTATTATATTTCAAGTCAATATTAACTATCAAAAATCTCCACAAATACATCTTAAAATATAATGCAGCAAAATTTTAATTTAGTGTCTCATGGGTTAGATTTTTACAATAACAGATTTATTTTAGACATTAGTTAAGACATTAGTTAAGACAGGAAAAAGGATCTTTACATACACTTTAAAAATTTTAGCATTTAAAATTTTGAGCGATAATTATGATGTTCAATTTTCACTAGATATTCTGCAGGAGGAAAAGAAAAATGGACTAACAAGTGTGTTTAATTGCCTGCTATGAGGTAGATATGCAGAAAGGGACTCTGGATTCATCACTATACAATACTTAAAGCTCATAGAATTTGATAAAATTGTGTGAAATCTCATTCAAGAATAACTTTTTTATGTCATTAAATGATTTTTATAACTATAAAAAAAAATTTGGTCTTCAGTTGGTGTTAAAGTGATAGTTTCCTGAGGGTCTCTGAGTACTAAGGAAAATGAAATGCTATTTAGCAGAAGAAAAGTAACTTCAAATATGTTTAATATCACTAGTCTATATTTTGAAATCATAGGCGCATTTCCACTTGATTCAGATGTCTTACAAAAAACAAAACAGCATGTGGTAGCAGAAGAAAGAACATGGGCTTTGGAAATTTTAAGAATAGATTAAAGCTGTGTGACATTGGGAAAAATAACTGATTTGAGTCCTAGGTATCCCATGAACAGAAAACACTTCATAGTGTTTTTTTGAGAATTAAAGATAATATTTATACGGTGACACTTCTTTTGGCATATGGCAGGTGATCAATGTATGGTAGCTATTCTTTTTGTTACAAATTATATATTATCTCTAGTTAATAATAAAAATATATCAAGAGGATTCTATTTCATATTGTATGCAGTACAGGGAACTAGTATATATGTTTCAAAATAAAAGTAAAAGAATGGATGACTTCTGGAAATTTTAAGGCAGAAAAATGTGAATAAATAAAACTATAGACACAAAATATAAAGTAACAACTTGCAAGATTTTAGTAGATGCTGATTGTCATAGCTGATGTGGCTTAACATTTTCATTGCCCCAACCCTGGCCCAAAGATAAGTGGATGGAGGTTTTCCAGACAGATTCTGACAAGGAAGCAGCATTCTCTACTTGCTGTTCTTCTCAGGCTGTTTGCCTTTGGTATGTCACCTATAAAGTAAGCCGAACTCTAGTTTGTACCAGGAACCAGAGTTCTCAGTCTTAGCATTCTCTATCCAACTTTCCTGCCCTCTCCTGACTCTGTCCAATTTCCCTTCCTTATTAGTGAAAATCTCTTTTACCTTTTCAAAACTAGGTTCTTCTGGGGCATTCTCAATGTACCTCACAGTAGTAGGACACAGCCTTCCTTGAGAGCTACGAAATTCATAATGGATGTTAAAGGTAGTGACTTTCTGGATTTAAGGACTTTATATTCTCTTAGATTTAATTGATCAAATCCTAAGATTTACATCTTAACATATGGAACTTTATCCACTGGTCCAGCCTTATCCTTAAAAACTCATAACTTGTCTTTCTCTTTTCCCCTTCCCTTCCTTTCTTTGTTGAGAAAGGGATCCATTGCTATGTCAACTGTTTATGTACAATAGTTTGACATGTCTTTTAAATTTAGTCATGTATCCTTTTTCCCTCTGTCTGCTTTTTTCCTTAGAAGAAATCTTGCTAAGCAGTCAAGCACATGCAAAGTAGAAATTAGAGTGGCTGTTCCTGAGGGGAAGTAGGTACAGACTTCTGCCTGCTCTTTCATTCACCATCTCTGCAGTTCCTATTGGAACTGAGGCACACTATTTCTGAGGCGCCATGGGTTGGGGAACCACATTTAAAAACCTCAAGGTTAGGGGGCTGTGCCTGTGGCTCAAAGGAGTAGGGCACTGGCCCCATATGCTGGAGGTGGCAGGTTCAAACCCAACCCCAGCCAAAAAAAAAAAAATTAACAAAAACTTCCAGGATAGGGTGGTGCCTGTGGCTCAGTGGGTAGGACGCTGGCCCCATATACTGAGGGTGGCAGGTTCAAACCCAGCACAGCCAAACTGCAACAAAAAAATAGTAGGGCATTGTGGCGGGCGCCTGTAGTCCTGGTCACTTGGGAGGCTGAGGCAAGAGAATGGCTTAAGTCCAGGAGTTGGAGGTTGCTGTGAGCTGTGTGATGCACTCTACCCAGGGCAACAAAGTGAGACTCTATCTCTAAAAAAAAAAAAAAAGAAAGAAACAAAAGAAAAAAACCTCCAGGTTAGTGAAACAAGAACTGGAATTCTTAAGACTTGATTTTTAAGCATTAGTTCTAACATCACATTTGTATGTGTCACTGATAGGGTTAATTGTTTCATCTGTAAAACAAGTGGCTTAGAACAGTGGTTCTCAGTGTTGGCTGTGCATTAGAATCACCGGGGAAGTTCTGAAAACATCCTGATATTAGACCTCACTCAATGCCAATTAAATTAGAATCTCTAGGGCGTGACCCAGCCACTGGTGTGTTTTTTTAATACCTCCCCCAGGTGATTTCAATATCCAACTGATTTTTAAAATCTCCCAAGAATTTTTTAGTAATAACATTCCACATGTGTTTGTGCAGCTTGTTTTGGAGATGTCAGAATGTGCACAAAGTCTGGACATATATAGATAGTACTCAGTGAAGATGAAAGATGAAGGTGAACCTAAAGATGGAAACCTAAAGAAAATGTTTTTAAAATTATCTCAGTAGCTCAGTGTTTTGGGCAAAGCACTTTGTTATATTCCTGATGGGAGTGAGCTTAACTTCCTGTAAAATGAGGCTCTCAACTGAGAAATCATATTTAAATGCAATGTTACTTTTATACAAATGATAAGACCATTTCTTAATCTGTCAGCCAAGAATTATGTCTAAATATTTTATTCACAAAACAAATAGAAGAGATAGATTGACTACTGAAATATGGGTTATGCCTAATATTCCTCAGTTGGTGGTATAGATAGAGGACAGATTGAAGTAACATGTTGATAACAATGAAAATGTCTGATACTGAGATACTGCAGGTTAAAAGGGTCTCTAGCAAAAAGGCAAAAATGAAACAAAAAACAGTATTGCTGCTGTGTGCTCATTGTCCAATCTGAAAAACGATAGTTTCATCAGAGTTGTAAAATTAGGAAAGGAAATTAACAGCACTGGTAAGCAATTGACTCAAAAAGACAGAAATTGAATGACAATATTCATGCTACAATCTCCAAATGTCAAATGAATTTATTATGATTAGATAAATTATGATGAATACCAAATAGTTTAAACATGATAGCACAGTTAGGAGATGATTGGTATTAGGTATGTTAGATGCATAACTGAACAGAAATGACTTTTTATTTTCTTATTACCAAGGCCATTTACATATTTTCTTTCATATTTGTGCAACTAATAGATATTCAAGATTCATGTGTTTTAATCTCCACTTTTAACAAGGTAGTTCTTCTTTGGAAGTTGGTAACCTTTAAATAAAAGAAAAAGTGCAGTTAGCACGTGTGTCAGGACATTAAATTAATAATTTTATTATCTTGTCTTTAGGCTTTTACTGGAATAGATTTACCATCAACAGAATGAAAAAACAATTTTACATGTTTTCTAGACAGAAAGGTCAAGTAGTCTTTGTTGTTTTGTGTTATGTCTCCCTTATCCCAGAGAAAAATTCACAGAAGCCTTTTATGTAGCAGTATCCCAGGAGGTTGGGTAATAAGTCCCAACATTGACAGGCTAGATATAAAGTCTCTAGGGAAATTTTTGAAAACATGGAATAGAGCCAGCAGTGGCCTTGACCACTTCTGAATAAATCCTGTTGACGATGGATGAGTACTCCTAGCATTGGTCCTGAGTGACTGCTGGGTGAGAACTTCCCCTATTTTTCCCAGGCTTTGTAGACTCTGATGTCCTGGTAAATATGAATTAATAAAGAAAATGAAGAAGAGAGAGAGAGAGAAGAAAGAAAAATATTGGTCTTACTTTCACCAAACTTGGGCAGTGGAATTGGCAGCTAAATATAATTTGGTTTCGATAAATTGAAGGCCTATAACATTTCTTGTGCTGTGGCACAATTATTTTTTGTTTTTTATTTTTTTTGAGACAGAGTCACAAGCTGTTGCCCTGGGTAGAGTTCCATGGTGTCACAGCCCTCCAACTCCTGGGCGCAAGTGATTTTCTTGCCTCAGCCTCCCAACTAGCTGGGACTACAGGCGCCCCCCACAACGCCCAGCTATTTTTTGGCCCAGGCTGGATTCGAACCTGCCAGCTCCCATGTATGTGGCTGGCACCCTAGCAGCCTGAGCTACAGGCACTGAGCTGTGGCACAATTCTTAATGCTTATACACTTTAAATATATATATATACTTTGTACAAATAAAGCCCAATATCTTATCATAGTGAATTATTTCTTTTTAGAGAAAACTCTTTGAAGCACCTCTGTGAAGTATTCTTAGTTTACTTGTATCTGTGGGGATCCTCCTTACTCTTAGAATAAATTATTTACCATATATACCACTAATTTTCTGTCTCATTAATACACTGCTTTGGAACTTTTCTTCTCTTTGGTGGCCTCTATCTAATAACTCATATATTTTATTAACAGACCTAGACTTTAAACCTCTACAGTGGTAAGAATTGCCTAGAAAAATAAGTTGAACAGGTAAATATATGAACATTTCTTTAAATAGAGTTGTCTAAGAGGAGAAACCAACAGTACTGTTTTATCAATGAGTGTTTAGCAAAAAGTGCAATATGGAAATATAGGACTCACTCATTACTTGTTTGTTGAAGGAATGCATGCCTAGATGAACAGACCAATACAGAATGGGGCACAAATCCACTTGACGTGTCAATCCATTCATATCTCATGAAAGATTAATTTGTTATATCCAGGTATGAACATATAATTTGGTATAACATGTGCTTTATACTAATATATTGAGGAAACTGGTTTGATTCATGTTAATGATAGAGGAAATTTGGGTAAGATCTCACACCAATTACAATGTGTCTTAAAATCAACTCTCATAATTTATATTGATTTATTTTTCTCTTTTCTGTAAAAATGAAGATAATCTCCCAGCCAACACACTCAATTTTGTATCAAGCTCTGTCATTTTTCTCTAAGAGTTTATATTCTGAGTTGACTGAAATTATCTCAGCAGACCACTTTACTTCATCTTAGAAGAATCTGAGTGATGAAATCGAAAGATTTTTTTGTCTTTTAGTGAAGAATATATTAGGAAGTTCCCATGAAGTATTTCTGTAGTGTGGTGGTTTAAATAATCTTTTTGATAATTCTCCCATTGAGATACAGGGTCTGTGTTCAATCACTTTGAATCTGGGTTAAGCTTGTGACAGCACAACTCCCAACCCCAAATGAGGCAGAAACTAAACATAGTGACTTCTGAAACCAGAATATAAAGGCTTTATGATTCGAGTGTTGCAATGTTGAACTGTGGGATAAAACGTCTGACTATCCTTACGCTCCCATTTGGCAAGGCCAAGTGTAGGTGTACTTGGCTGATCATTCTACCTAACGCCACCCATGAAAAACCATCTTGGCAAATAGGTCCCTAACTCTAACCCCAGCTGTCCTAATTCTCAGCTGTTGGAGTCACCTCCTAAACATCAAAGAACAGAAATTATGCTCTGTTTAAATTCCTGATCTAGAAATTCTGTAAGAATAATAAAAAAGTCTATTTTAGCTTCTCAGTTTGGGGTGTTTTTTAACACATGAATAGTAACTGGAACAATTTTAGGACAAAATTTTATATTCTAAAGGGTATATTTTATTTAAAAATTATAATCAAATAATTTTTGTATTTTAACTTTTTTAGGTAATATATCATTCTAAATTTAATCTGTGAAACTTAAAATTTTCCTTATTTTCCTTACCCCTTCAAAGTTTGAAATCAATAAAAAATTCAATGACTCATTTTAGCATATTTTGAGTCCATTTTGAAAACATCTCAAAGGTATTTTTAGCTCCTGTCTTCTTTCTACGTAGATATAAAGTCCTGTAATATTCTGCTTTTTACTTTTACTGTATCTGGAGTAATCGCGGTGGAGGCCAGAGTTCCTTGAAGGCATCGTTGTTGGCTTGGGTTATTTTTCCACTATATTCTCTTTTGGGATATGTTAATGTATATAATAAAGAAAAAGTGTTCTGTGGTCATAAATTTGGGAAGCATATTTTATATACTCCTCTTATAGAGTCATAATTAACATTAGCATATTTAATAATGACAGGCCCTGGGATAAGAAAGTCTGTGTGACTCTGTTTAACCAATGTTTCTGAACTCTTTTGACTATACCTAGATCATTTGACCACAGAACACTCTTACAGAAAGCACCTTTTACTATCTAGTGTTTTCTATTATCAGTTCAGGAAATGCTGATTGATCTAGATGAAGTAGTAACTAGCAAAGATTAGGAATTAGCAAAGTAGTAAATAGTAGTATTAGCAAATATTCAAAGAGCTTGCTTCATTTTAGTATTTCATTTACACATATATTCTCTGAAGTTAAGAAGTATACAGGAACATAAATCATGGCCTTTACAATGCCGAGGAATGAATGAATGGTAAATGAGAAGCAAAACTACAAGAGGTAAGACCAGGAAAAAAGGTATTAGCAGCAATTAAAGGTTACTATGAAGGACACAGGAAAATTATTATCATTAATATCCTCTTCCTTAGCTCCATTCCTGCTACATGTTCCAGGAGGTTTATCAGAATTTCCAGGAGAAACACAAGAAAAGGTTGGAAATATGCTGATTTAACTTTATGATTATTTACATTTGCTTTTAGTTGTATCACTTCTTTTATAATTTCAAATAATAGTAAAAGACAGTGTAAGTATGAGTATAAAAAGGTTGAGAGTACCAGGTCTGGGCAGAGCAGAAAATTTACAACTTTACAGAGTGAGCTAACACCTTGGTATCCTGGTCGTTCTGGGGAATGGTGTATTCTGGTCAACCAACTTTCCAATTACTTCATTTTTGACAGTGAAATTGATATTTGAGCACAGATGTGAGAGTTGAACTATAGAACTCTCTGGATTGATTTTTCAAGTGCTGTATACATTTTTAGAAAAGCAGCACTTTAACAGCTACAAATCTTTAATAGAGTTGCTAGAGCATCAACTGCCATGTCAACACACCTTGGAAGAAGCCTCATCAAATGCAAAGGTAAAGTTCTGTCACATAGTGCTAGCCAAACAAAATAAACTCATAGAAAGAAGGAGGTAGTTCTTCTAAATACCTGGTGTTATAAAATAGGATGCTTCATAAGTCTTTGAGGATGTGTTTCAGTATGAAGTCTGGGTAAACAGGTAATGAATTGAAAAAAGCAAGAAGGAAAAGGAAAGTGCTTCTCAAAAGATTTAAATAGGGAGTGATTAAAAAATGTGAAAGTGAAACTTAACTTATGGGTAGGAGAAGAAACTGACTCAAGGTTTATTTTAAACTGAATGAACTATGGATTCCATAGGGTAAATTCAAAAGTAAGAAAGAGTATTTCACAGGCTTGAGGAAATTAACACTACAACATTCATATTTTCTTATATTAGGCCAGATACTCTTAAATTTGGACAATTTCTCACAAAAAGGGTTCTAAGTCAAAGAAGTTCAGGCAGATTGGGTCAAAAAGTTACAAAAGTTAGAAATAGTCTTACTGGGGCTTTAGTATACTAATGGGTCTTTTGAATCACTCTGAAGGATATGTATAACACAATATTTCCAAAATTTGCTTGACAATGGAATCTCTTTCTTTGCTTATTAGGAGTTAACCTCTTTTGAGACTTAGGTTCAAAGGAAAACTCTGGGAAACACTTGTTTTTTGATAAAGATATTATTGACCTTGTTATAAAACTAGCTATCTGGTGCTCTATAGTAACCTTGTGGTTTTCTCTCTTTGTACTCATAGCTCTAATTAGTCAATCTGGTTTAGATGGAGCTGTGCCCTTCCCTGGCTTAAAATAGGTGACAGAAGGTAGGGAGACTCCCTCAAAATCACACAAAATTTATGTTACCATTTTGAATTTGAAGATTATACCTCTTTCTCCTACACTGCTGAGTACTGCCTAAAATCGAGATGTGATGTTACTCTGAGAGTGGGTGGGCATCAACTTAGATCAATGTCAATATATCAGAAACCAGTGTAAATTTTCCTACCCTAGCATAAAACTTTAAAACCTTAAAAGAAAAAGTTCTCAATGCTTAGAAACTGGATTACCAGGCTGATTCTTTTTTTTTTTTTTTTTTTGTGGAGACAGAGTCTCACTTTATGGCCCTCAGTAGAGTGCCATGGCCTCACACAGCTCACAGCAACCTCTAGCTCCTGGGCTTAAGCGATTCTCTTGCCTCAGCCTCCCGAGTAGCTGGGACTACAGGCGCCCGCCACAACGCCTGGCTATTTTTTGGTTGCAGTTTTGGCCGGGGCCGGGTTTGAACCCGCCACCCTCGGTATATGGGGCCGGCGCCTCACCGACTGAGCCACAGGCGCCGCCCACCAGGCTGATTCTTTTCATAGCACCTCTCACTTTCTTATTTGTTTATTTTCTATTCCCATTCCCCCTGCCTCTTCACAGGAAGATAAGATACATGTTTTGTTGCATACTTGTTATCTAAAATAGTGCTAGGCACTTAGTAGGTTTTCAATAAATATTTTCTTTATGAATATTTGAGGGGATTAGGAAAGAAACATGTATTCATTCATTTTAAGGGGGAAGAAATTGAGTCAGATGCAGTTAAGTAATTTACCAAAAGTATAACTGAAAAGTTCAGAGTAACACTTTAAACAGAATCCTGTATTCTAAGTCTCAAACCAGCACAATTTGATCATGTGTCTTCTGTCTTATCTAACTCTGCATGCTTTCAAAAAAAGGCAGTTAGAATTTTAGACTAGTTATTTGCCGAACCTAAGTTCTGCTAATGGAGAATCCTCATTTTAATATTATTTGTAAACTGTTGACATTAAAATTTTTGAATTGTCTGAGATTTTTCTTCTTACTTTAGTGCATTACATAAATTTTATAAGCATGAAACATGTTTTTGTCTCCTATTACTTTGAACTGTAGTAAACGTTCTATTAGATGATATAAAACAACTCTAATACTAATTTAAGAAATTGATTTATATTATTATCATGAATTATTTTGGTTTTAAGTCTTTAACATGAATTTTTGTTTGTGTACCAATATTTGTCTCAGATAGCTATGTTTATTTTAAATAAATTAATTTCACATTTTCTTCTTATACTTTAGCACTAAAAATAGTTGGTTTTGGTTAATTAATACTATTTTAATTTTTTCCTCCCTTCCTTTTTTTTTCTTTTCTTCCTTCCTTCCATTCTCTGTCCTTCCTGACCCAGTAATTCTCCACTTGTTAAAGCAGGGGTCCTCAAACTTTTTAAACAGGAGGCCAGTTCACTGTCCCTCAGACTGTTGGAGGGCTGGACTATAGTTTTAAAAAAAAAAAAAACTATGAACAAATTCCTATGCACACTGCACATATCTTATTTTCAAGTAAAAAAACAAAATGGGAACAAATATAATATTTAAAATGAAGAACAAGTAAAGTTAAATCAACAAACTTACCAGTATTTCAATGAGAACTATGAGCCTGCTTTTAGCTAATGAGATGGTCAATATCCGGTTCCATATTTGTCACTGCTAGTCATAACAAGTGATGTAAGTGTGCATCAGTTAGTCTAGATCTGGTTGGAGATTTCAGATGTTTCATTCTGGAAAAAGTCTGTTCACAGATATAAGTGCTGCCAAAGATGGTTGCCATTTTGAGTGCATGGTTCCTGAGATTAGGATATGTCTCAGAGGGGAGAGCTGCATAGAAATTAGGAAGGCTGCTTGACTTGAATGCATCTTTCAGAGAGTCACAGTTCTGCAGTTCAGCCAGTTCCATTTGGTAAATCATATCCACATTTTCAATGTCAATAGAAAATGGGTTAAGGAAAAGCTGTGTCTTGTTCATGAAGATGAAGCTCTTTAAATCTAAATTGGAACTCCTTTTGCAACTTTTCCAGTGAATCCACACATTTTTTATTTGAGAATGCAACCAATGGATTTTCCACTTACAGATTTTGAGTTGTGGGGAGATGGCAGAAAATTTCCTCCTTCACTTGTTTGATGAGGAGGCCTAATTTTACTTCAAATGCTTTCACATGTGATTGCATATCACAGATGAGCTTCTCCTTTCTTGAAGTTGCACATTGAAACTGTTGAGTAGCTCTGTTGCATCTGTCAGAAAGGCAAGGTGCCATTTCCATTCTGCATCATTGAGCTCTGGTACTTCTTTGTTTTTTGAAAGCAGAAAAGCTATAATCTGTGGAAGTAAGTCACAGAAATGTTTCAAAACTGTCTCTTGACTCAGCCAAAGGACTTCTGTGTGGCACAGAACATCTTCGCAGGCAATATTGAGCTCAGACAGAAATTCCTGAAATTGTCTGTGGTTTAGTGCATTACATCTAATGAAGTTAACACAAGATACCACAGTTTTCAAACAGAGTCCACTTCAGTGATTTACTACACAGCCCTTGTTGGTGGATGAGGCAGTGTATGGCTATTGGATAAGAATGGTTATGTTTGTCCATCTCTTGGTTAATGCGAGCAATTACTCCTTTCTTAGACCCCACCATGCTAGGAGCACACTCAGTTGTCACACTGGCTAGATTTGCCCAGTCAAGCTCCAAAATATTCACAGTTTGGCAAACCTTTTCATAAATATCCTCTCCTGTAGTTGTTCCTTTGAAGCTTTGCAGTGCAGCAAGCTCTTCTGTGACTTCGAAATAGTCATTCGTCCCACGAATAAAAATTAGAAGTTATGCAGAATCACAAACATCATTACTTTCATCAAGTGCCAAGGAAAAATAGGAAAGTTTTTTGTGGACTTTTGCAAATGCTGATGCAAATTGTCTCCCATTTCTTCAATCCTTCGTGTAATTGAGGGTCCTGAAAGACTCACTGTACTAAATAAATAGGCCTTCTCTAGACACATCTCTTTGGCAACAGAAAGAAGGCATTCTTTAACAAATTCTCCCTTCACAAATGATCTGCCAGTGCATGCTATTAGCTTGGCAACTTGAAAGCTTGCTTGCAGTGATGAAGTATTTAGCTGTTTCTGCTTCACAAAAGTATTTTGCTGAGTTGTCAATGTATATTTCAGTTTTAATATTTTATCTTTTCTCACTTCTCTGACCAAACAATCATATTTATGTTTATGTTGAGTTTGATACAATTTTGATGCAAATTGTATTCTTTGAACACAGACAATATATTCTGGCATATCAAACAC
Source organism: Nycticebus coucang (assembly GCF_027406575.1). Lineage (NCBI taxonomy): Eukaryota > Metazoa > Chordata > Mammalia > Primates > Lorisidae > Nycticebus > Nycticebus coucang. The sequence continues at coordinate 54,418,631 of NC_069781.1, read as the reverse complement.
ACAGCTCTTTCCATTTACTGCATGAAAAAGTAACCATAAGTCCACTGTTCTTTGAATATCCTACACTCCAACTCAATTTTTCTCTTTCTTGATATTATTGTTTTCTAGGGATTCCAGATTGCTATTAGTAAAATACATATATATATATATATATATATATATATATATATATATATATATATATATATATATACAGTGCTCCAAAAACAATATACCAGCAATAACTTTGCCTACACAGAGACATATAGACTGCACTGCCCATCAATGCAGTCTGATCAAGTGTCCATCAATGCAGCCTTGCCAGTCCACATCATTTCAGCCTTGCCAGTGCCCATATGGTGGAACTCTGCTTTTACCTCAGGTTCACACTGGTGTAGTGCAGGAACAGGCACGATTATAGAACCGGTTCCTCCACCACCTTTCAAGTTCACACTACCCTGTGCGAACTGCACTGCGATCTGTGAACTCGCACAGGAATCTGATCACATGGGTCTTCTCATGCAGCAGGAAAAAAGAAGGCAAGTATATGCCATATGCTTGTATGGCTGAACTCACACTGCTTAGAGATCACAACAGTGTGAACTGGGACTTACATAGCACACAACATACAACATCATACACAATTGTATAGCAATCAGAATATAAATGCACTTACTGTCAATTAAATTGGGTTTCCTACTCCTCAGCTGTCTGCAGAGCTGGATTAAGTTCCCATGGGACCCTAAGCAGATTACCAGTTTGGGGCCCCTGTGTGATAACACTGAGTACCGACCATTTGCGATAACACTGACTGCTGACAATTTGTGTTAATACTGAGAGCTAACAATTTGCATTAACACTGAGCACTTACAATTATCATTACCACTGAGCACTGACTATTTGCATTACCGCTGAGCTCTGACCATTTGCATTACCTCTGAGCACTGACAATTTGCATTAGCACTGAGCGCTGACTATTTGTGTTATCACTGTGATGCAACCCCCACTGGAAACCACCCCCAACCAACTTAAAAAAAAAAAAAAGGCTCTTCTAACTTCAAAAAAAAGGCGCCTTCTATCTGCCAAAAAAAAAAAAACAAAAACGACCTCCTAACTTCAGGAAAAAAGCCCCCCATTAACCGCAAAAAAGGCCCTACTAACTGCAAAATAAAAAAAAAAAATAGACCTCTTAACTTCAAAAGAAAATAAATCCTAACTTGTTCTTACCTCAGTCCTTAGGCAGCAACAGGCTCTGCACAGGCAACTGGGTAACTCCTCCGATTACACCAGAGACTGAGAGGAGGAGTTGAGAGACAGAGAGTAGGATGGGAGTTGGAGAGAGTGGGGCGCATTCTACACATGTGCACTGTGGGTGGGATGAGTGGGCTGCTAAACAGGATAGCAGAAACACCTGGCAGGGAGAGACAGAGAGAAGGAGCAGAGTCAGAGAGTTGGTGCACATTCCACACATGCGCACTGCGGCCTGAGACGAGTCGGCTGCTAAGCAGGACAGGCAGCTGTGACAAAAACACCCAGCGGGCCAGATAAATGTCCTCATTGGGCCACATGTGGCCTGCGGGCCGTAGTTTGAGGACCCCTGTGTTAGAGTATTAGCAATGTCCTTTCCTTGACCTATATAATGGTTACTTAGGTATCAAATTTGTAATTATTAGCATTTATACTAGTGATTATAAAAATATAACGGTATAATGAAGAAATTTAGAGCTCTATCGTGATGTCATATCATTTGTCATATCCAGTGCAAAGACAGTATTTCACATTTACCTATGTCATTTTATTTTCCATTCCTGTATTCTCATTTTGCATAAATTAAGTTCTACCTGTAAATAAAATACTGAGGTCTATTCACAGGAACTTGGGAGTATAGAGTATTTCTGAAGATTTTTTTTTTGTTTAAATTAGTTTTCTTTGGAAAAAGTTAAAGTGAGGACCATAAAAAATTAAAAAACGTGTGGTTTAGATGTAATCTTTTGATCATATATGGAATAGATATTTGCTTCTTTTGTTGTAGAATAATTAAGCCTTATTTTATATTATTTTTTTAAATTCCAGATTATTAATACAATTACGTTACAAAGTTTGTGTTTGTTAGGTAGAGTTTTTGTTATAGTTGAGTTCCACACCCAAGAGGTGTGCCATGTAGTCTAACATTGTGCCCATTAAGTGATAGCACACCACTCCCCTCCCTCCTTCATTCTTTCTACCCTCCTTCAATTTGAATTGAATTGAGTTTTCTCTTGTGTGGGCATGTATAGATTGTCTACTGGCTTCATATTAGTATTGAGTACATTGGATATTTGCTTTTTCATTCTTGTGGTACTTTACAAAGAAGAATGTGTTTCAGCTCCATCCATGTTAGTACAAAACATGTAAGGTCTCCATCTTTATTTATGGCTGAATAGTACTCCATGATATATATATGTCCACAGTTTATTAATCAATTCCTGGATTGAGGAGCATTTTGATTTGTTTCTTCTTGGTTAAGTCTAGGGATGTGGTATGATTTCAGGTATTGGTCCTTTTCCTCCATATTGTCAAATTTCTGGGAATAGAATTTTTGTAGTAGTCAGATAATGTTTTGTATCATGTGGTATCTGTTGTTATTTCCTCTTTTTTATTTTTGATTGAGGTTACTAAAGATCTCTCTTTTCTTTTTCTAGTTAATATGCTAAAGATTAATCAATTTTGTTTATCTTTTCAAAAAACCAACTTTTTGTTTCATTGATATTCTGAGTGATTCTTTTGTTTTTAATTTTATTTCTGATTTAATTTTGGTTATTTCTTTTACTCTGCTAGTGTTGGGATTCGATTGCTCATTCTTTTCCATTTCTGTGAGATGATTTATTAGTTTGTTGATGAGCTCTCTTTTTGATTTTCAGATATAGGCATGTAATGTGATACATTTACCTCTTAGGGCTACTTTTGCAGTATCCTATAAGTTTTGGTAGCATGTGGCTTCATTGTTATTATGTTCAAGGAATTTTATAATTTCCTTTTTTATCTCCTCCTTGATTCAACTGTCATTCAGCATTTAATTTCCATGCCTTTGTGTAGGGATATAAATTCTTGGAGTTGAGATCCATTTTTATTACCTTGTGGTGGTCTGAAAAGATAAAGGGTATAAGTTCAGTTCTTGTAATTTTGTTAAGGTTTGATTTTGTATCATAGGATATGATTATTTTAGAGAATGTTCCATGGGCTGATGAGAAAAACATATATTTATTATATTTTATGGATAGTGTGTTCTGTATATGTCCATTAAGCCAAATTGTTCTAGAGTTGCATTTAAGTACCTTGCTTCTTTGTGTAGTTTCTGTTTGAAGGTCTGTCCACTTCTGTCACAGGGGTGTTAAAGTCCCTAGCTATTATGGTGTTGTAGGATATCATATCGTTCAGACCAATTAAGGTCTGTTTCATAAATCTGAGAGCATTCAAGTTGTGTGTGTAAATATTTAGAATTGAAATATACTTTTGATGTATTGTTTCCTTGACATGTGTGAATTGGCCATCTTTGTTTTTCTTAATTTTAGTTGCTTTAAATCCACTTGTATCTGAAAATGAGATTGTGACCCCTCTTTTCTTCTGATTTACATTTGCTTGAAATCTTGTGCTTCAAGGTTAGGTGCATTTTTTGGAAACAGCATATGGATGGCTTGTGCTTTTTTATCCAATCAGCCAGCCTGTACCTCTTTGGTAGGCAATTCAAGCCATTTACATTTATTAAGAGAATCAATAGGTATGGTGGAGTTCTATTCATGTTATTTTCTGAAGGTCTGTTGCTTAGTTTTATCCTTTGTGCTATTGTGGAAGCTGGGTTTTATCCTTTATTTTCTGGGTATTTTTTTTTTGTTGGTGGTTCATTGAGATAGTCAGTATGGAGAATAGATCTAAGAATTTCCTGTAGATCTGGTCTTATTGTGGCAAACGTCCTTAATGTTTGTATGTCAAAAATTATTTGATTTTTTGATCAATTTTGAAATTTAGTTTAGCAGAATACAGAAGTTGGGGCTGAAAATTGTGTTGTTAAAGAAGGTTATAAGTAGATGACTTGAAAAGATGACTTTCTGGCTTGAGAAGTTTTAGCTGCAAAGTTTGGCTGTCACCCTGATGGATCTGCACCTTCAAATGGTGCATACTCTTGGCCGAGTGCAGAATTTTCTTTTTAGTGTTGACTTCGGACAGTTTTTTTACAATGTATCTTGAAAGTGCTCTGTTGTATTGAAAGGATCTGTTGTTTGATACCTTTTTTTTTTTTTAATTGTAGGGGATTCATTGAGTGTACAATAAGCCAGGTTACACTGATTGTAATTGTTAGGTAAAGTCCCTCTTGAAATCATGTCTTGCCCCCATAAAGTGTGACACACACCAAGGCCCTGCGCCCCTCCCTCCATCCTTCTTTCTGCTTCCCCCCATAACCTTAATTGTCATTAATTGTCCTCATATCAAAATTGAGTACATAGGATTCATGCTTCTCCATCTTGTGATACTTTACTAAGAATAATGTCTTCCACGTCCATCCAGGTTAATATGAAGGATGTAAAGTCTCCATTTTTTTTAATGGCTGAATAGTATTCCATGGTATACATATACCACAGCTTGTTAATCCATTGCTGGGTTGGTGGGCATTTAGGCTGTTTCCACATTTTGGCAATTGTAAATTGAGCTGCAATAAACAGTCTAGTACAAGTGTCCTTATGATAAAAGGATTTTTTTCCTTCTGGGTAGATGCCCAGTAATGGGATTGCAGGATCAAATGGGAGGTCTATCTTGAGTGCTTTGAAGTTACTCCATACTTCCTTCCACAAAGGTTGTACTAGTTTGCAGTCCCACCAGCAGTGTCAAAGTGTTCCCTTCTCTCCACATCCACGCCAGCATCTGCAGTTTTGAGATTTTGTGATGTGGGCCATTCTCACTGGGGTTAGATGATATCTCAGGGATGTTTTGATTTGCATTTCTCTAATATATAGAGATGATGAACATTTTTTTCATGTGTTTGTTAGCCATTCATCTGTCATCCTTAGAGAAAGTTCTATTCATGTCTCTTGCCCATTGATATATGGGATTGTTGGCTTTTTTCATGTGGATTAATTTGAGTTCTCTATAGATCCTAGTTATCAAGCTTTTGTCTGATTGAAAATATGCGAATATCCTTTCCCATTGTGTAGGTTGTCTCTTTGCTTTGGTTATTGTCTCCTTAGCTGTACAGAAGCTTTTCAGTTTAATGAAGTCCCATTTGTTTATTTTTGTTGTTGTTGCAATTGCCATGGCAGTCTTCTTCATGAAGTCTTTCCCCAGGCCAATATCTTCCAGTGTTTTTCCTATGCTTTCTTTGAGGATTTTTATTGTTTCATGCCTTAAATTTAAGTCCTTTATCCATCTTGAATCAATTTTTGTGAGTGGGGAAAGGTGTGGGTCCAGTTTCAGTGTTTTACATGTGGACATCCAGTTCTCCCAACACCATTTATTGAATAGGGAGTCTTTCCCCAAGGTATGTTCTTGTTTGGTTTATCGAAGATTAGGTGGTTGTAAGATTTTAGTTTCATTTCTTAGTTTTCAACTCGATTCCAAGTGTCTAGGTCTCTGTTTCTGTGCCAGTACCATGCTGTCTTGACCACTATGGCTTTGTAGTACAGACTAAAATCTGGTATGCTCATGTCCCCAGCTTTATTTTCATTACTAAGAACTGCCTTAGCTCTATGGGTTTTTTTCTGGTTCCATACAAAATGCAGAATCATTTTCTCCAAATCTTGAAAGTACGATGTTGGTATTTTGATAGGAATGGCATTGAATAGGTAGATTGCTTTGGGAAGTATAGACATTTTAACACTGTTGATTCTTTCCGTCCATGAGCATGGTATGTTCTTCCATTTGTTAATATCCTCTGCTATTTCCTTTCTGAGGATTTCATAGTTTTCTTTATAGAGGTCCTTCACCTCCTTCGTTAGGTATATTCCTAGGTATTTCAGTTTTTTTGAAACTATGGTGAAGGGAGTTGTGTCCTTAATTAGCTTCTCATCTTGACTGTTATTGGTGTATACAAAGGCTACTGACTTGTGGACATTGATTTTATATCCTGAAACATTAGTGTATTTTTTGATGACTTCTAGGAGTCTTGTGGTTGAGTCTTTGGGGTTCTCTAAGTATAAGATCATGTCATCAGCAAAGAGGGAGAGTTTGACCTCCTCTGCTCCCATTTGGATTCCCTTTATTTCCTTGTCTTGCCTAATTGTATTTGCTAGAACTTCCAGCACTATGTTGAATAGTAAAGGTGACAGAGGACAACCTTGTCTGGTTCCAGTTCTAAGAGGAAAAGCTTTCAGTTTTACTCCATTCAGTAAAATATTGGCTGTGGGTTTGTCATAGATAGCTTCAATCAGTTTTAGAAATGTGCCACCTATGCCTATACTCTTCAGTGTTCTAATTAGAAAAGAATGCTGGATTTTATCAAATGCTTTTCTGCATCTATTGAGAGGATCATGTGATCTTTATTTTTGCCTCTGTTAATATGGTGGATAACGTTTATGGACTTGTGTATGTTAAACCAGCCTTGCATCCCTGGGATGAAGCCTACTTGATCATGATGAATGACTTTTTTGATGATAGGCTGTAATCTATTGGCTAGGATTTTGTTGAGAATTTTTGCGTCTATATTCATGAGTGAGATTGGTCTGAAATTCTCCTTTTTGTTTGGGTCTTTTCCTGGTTTTGGTATCAGGTTGATGTTTGCTTCATAGAATGTGTTGGGGAAGATTCCTTCTTCCTCAATTTTTTGGAATAATTTCTGCAGTACAGGAATAAGCTCTTCCTTGAAGGTTTGATAGAATTCTGTCGTGAAGCCATCTGGACCAGGGCATTTTTTGGTTGGAAGATTTTTTATTGTTTCTTTGATCTCAGTGCTTGAAATTGGTCTGTTCAGGAGCTCTATTTCTTCCTGGCTGAGTCTAGGGGGAGAGTGTGATCCAAATATTGATCCATTTCCTTCACATTGTCAAATTTCTGGGCATAGAGTTTCTGGTAGTATTCAGAGATGATCTCTTGTATCTCTGTGGGATCAGTTGTTATTTCCCCTTTATTATTTCTGAGTGAGGTCACTAGAGATTTTACCTTTCCATTCTTCTTTAGTCTGGCCAATGGTTTATCTATTTTATTTATTTTTTCAAAAAACCAACTCCTTGTTTCATTAATTTTCTGAATGATTCTTTGTTTTCAATTTCATTCATCTCGGATTTGATTTTGGATATTTCTTTTATTCTACTGAGTTTAGGCTTAGATTGTTCTTCTTTTTCCAATTCCATAAGATCTCTTGCGAGATTGTTGATGTGCTCTATTTCTGTTTTTCGAATGTAGGCATCTAAAGCGATGAATTTTCCTCTCAAAACTGCTTTTGCAGAATCCCACAGGTTTTGGTAGCTTGTGTCTTCATTGTTGTTATGCTCAAGGAAGTTAATGATTTCCTGTTTTATTTCTTCCTGTACCCATCTGTTATTCAACAGAAGATTGTTTAATTTCCATGCCTTTGGGTGGGGTCGAGCGTTTTTGTCAGAGTTGAGTTCCACCTTTAGTGCCTTATGGTCTGAGAAGATACAAGGTAAAATTTCAATTCTTTTGATTCTGTTGATATTTGTTTTGTGTCCCAGCATATGATCAATTTTGGAGAATGTTCCATGGGGTGATGAGAAGAATGTATATTCTTTATCTTTGGGATGGAGTGTTCTATATGCATCTATCAAGCACAGTTGTTCGATGGTCTCATTTAAATCTCTTATATCTTTGTTTAATTTCTGTTTAGAGGATCTGTCCAGCTCTGTAAGAGGAATGTTAAGGTTCCCTGTTGTTATGGTATTATCAGATATCATATTGCTCAGACTGAGTAAGGTCTGTTTCAAGAATCTGGGAGCATTTAAATTGGGTGCATAAATATTTAGAATTGAAACATCTTCTTGTTGTATTTTTCCCTTGACCAATATAAAGTGACCATCTTTGTGTTTTTTGACTTTAGATGCTTTAAATCCACAAGAATCTGAAAATAAGATTGCAACTCCTCTTTTCTTCTGAATGCCGTTTGCCTGAAAAAATTGTCTTCCAACCCTTGACTCGGAGCTTTAATTTGTCTTTTGAAGCCAGGTGTGTTTCTTGCAGACAGCGAATGGATGGCTTGTGTTTTTTAATCCAGTCAACCAATCTATGTCTCTTCAGTTGGGAATTGAAGCCATTAACATTTATTGAGATAATTGATAAGTCTGGTAGTATTCTATTTGTCTTATTTGGTGAGAGTCCATTGCTTAGTTTTATCTTTTGCATCAGTGTGGAGGTTAGGTTCTGTCCTTTGATTTCTGAGTTCTTACTTTGCTGCTGATCCATTGTGGTGGTCAGTGTGCAGAACAGGTTGAAGTATTTCCTGTAGAGCTGGTCTTGTTGTGGTGAATTTCCTCATTGTTGGTATATCCGTAAATGATTTGATTTCTCCATCAATTTTTAAGCTTAGCTTAGCAGGGTACAGAATTCTGGGCTGGAAATTGTTCTGTTTAAGTAGATTAAAGGTAGATGACCATTGTCTTCTTGCTTGGAAAGTTTCATTAGAGAAGTCTGCGGTCACTCTGATGGATTTGCCCCTGTAGGTCAACTGGCGCTTACTCCTGGCAGCTTGCAGAATCTTTTCTTTTGTTTTGACTTTGGACAGGTTCATCACAATGTGTCTTGGAGAAGCTCGGTTAGAGTTGAGGCGACCTGGGGTCCGATATCCCTCTGAATGCAGTGTGTCAGAATCTTTGGTGATATTTGGGAAATTTTCTTTTACAGTATTCTCTAGTATGGCTTCCATTCCTCTGGGGCATTCTTCTTCCCCTTCTGGAATTCCTATAACTCGTATGTTGGAACGCTTCATAAAGTCCCATAATTCTGACAGTGAATGTTCTGCTTTCTCTCTCTTCTTTTCTGCCTGTTTTACTATCTGAGTTATCTCAAAAACTTTGTCTTCTACCTCTGAAATTCTTTGTTCTGCATGGTCTAACCTATTGCTGATACTTTCCATTGCATCTTTAAGTTCCCTGATTGACTGTTTCAGTTCCTTCAGCTCTGCTATATCCTTTTTATATTCTTCATATTGTTCATCTCTTATTTGATTCTGTGTTTGGATTTCCTTTTGGTTATTTTCCACTTTATTAGCAGTTTCCTTCATTGTTTCCATCATTTCTTTCATTGTTTTCAACATGTGTATTCTAAATTCCCTTTCTGTCATTCCTAACATTTCTTTATAGGTGGAATCATCTGCAGTTACTACCTTATGGTCCCTTGGTGGGGTTGTTCTGGACTGGTTCTTCATGTTGCCTGTAGTTTTCTGCTGATTCTTCCTCATGAGTGATTTCTTTTATCTGTTTCCTTGCCCTAATTTTCCTTTCACTTCCTCTTGCTCTTTAATTTCTTGTGCCTGTGGACTAAACTTTACAGGACCAGAAGGGTGAAAAGGTTGAAGAGCAACAAAAGGATGAAAGAAAGGAGGACTAAGTGATAAGAAAAAAAAGAAAAATAGAGAAAGGAGAGGGGGTGGGCAAAAGGAATATTGACAAAAAGAAGAGAGGCACAGAAAGAGGGAGACAGAGCAATATAGGTGTACAGTAGGGTACTTTGACACAACCTTAAAAAAAAACCCACCTTCTGTGGGTGCCCAGTTGGGTGGTTCCCTTGAGGTCAGCAGCTCTTTGCTAACCTGATCAGACATAGTACCCCACCTCCACCAAGTAGAGAGGAAAGACAAAAATGCTATAAATCAAACCAAAACAAGCAAACAGAAAACTTTACGGGATAAAATTGGGTGAAAAACCAAATAATAGCATTAGAAACACTGGCAAAAATGAAGTTCTAGTTATTGAAGAAGGCAGCAATGTGAAATTATAATTAAACTAGAAAAATTGAGAAAGAAAAAGGATCTGTATGGAAAAGGTTGAAATTAAAAAACAAAACAACATCAACAGCATCAAAACAACCAAAAAAAAAACCAACCAAACAAAAAAAAAAAAAAAACACAACCAAAAACAAAGCAGTATATATGTTATTGAATATTGTCTGGGCAACACATGGTCTTCTGGGGTATGAGATGTTAATCACAGTTCTGATATGACTGAAGGCTGCTGATTTCTCAAACCCCAGCAGGTAGACACCCTAAATCTCTCTTCAGCCCACTTATAAGGCACTTTGAACTTGTAAACTTGGTGAGCAGAAGCTTTCCCAGGGAAGTGCTTGTGGCTGGAATCACTGCTGAAGTGGCTATCCACTTACCCAGTGTGCCAAAACCGGTCTCACTCTGCCCCTGAGGGTTAGGGCTGCATGGCGGCTCAGACCCCACCCTTAGACTACTTGGTCGCTGGGTTACCAGCTCCCACCCGATTCTAGCTCTGCGACCCTGAGGGCGGAGCTTGCCGGCACAGATCACTCACAATGGCTTCCTGTGACCCACAGCCAAACACTATTTACTCCGTCTGGCTGAGCGGCTCAGACTAGGGCCCTAGACAACGGCCAAAGTTCTCCGCACTCCTGCTCAGGCTCTCCCCAAGGCAGTTCAACTGAGTGCCAAGTCCAAAGACACCAAAACAAGTCACAGGTAAGTCCTTTCTTGTTTGCAGTCTCGCTGCTACTGAACTTACAGTTTCGGGCGGGTTTAGACAGATTGAACACAAGCGACCACTTGCTGTTTTTCCACTGTTTTAGTCCTCCTCTTGGGGTCCAGAAGTCTCTCGCTGACTCCCTGTATCCTCACAAGGGTGATGATAGGCAGATCCCACCAGCCAGAGATGCCTGGAGTCCTATCTCCCCAGACTCACAGTGCCCAGATGCAAGGATGCTGTTACTCCACCGCCATCTTGCTCTGCCTCCCCTGTTTGATAGCTTTTTTAAAAGGAGCATTTTGTAATCGGTGATGCTTTGGGAATTTTAATTTATGACATCCTCCAGTAAGGCTTCCATTACTTTGAGTCATTTTTCGTTCTCTTCAGGGATCCCTATCATTTGTATATTTGTATGCTTTGTGAAGTCTCATAATTCTCTAAGTGATTGTTCTGCTTTTCCTATCTTATTTTCTGCCTCTTTAAATTCCTGGGTTAGCTCAAGAGCCTTATCTTCTATCTCTGAGATTCTTTCTTCTCCAAGTCTAATCCGTTACTGACACTTTCTAGGGCATTTAGTTCCCTGATTGACTTTTTCAATTCCTTAAGCTCTGATGTATCCTTTCTAATTTCTTCATGTCTTTCATTTATTATTTATATCAGTTTTTGGATTTTCTTTTTTTTTTTGGCCAGGGCTGGGTTTGAACCCACCACCTCCGGCATATGGGACCGGAGCCCCACTCCTTGAGCCACAGGCACTGCCCAGATTCTTTTTTTTTTTTTTTTTTAGTTTTTGGATTTTCTATTGGTGATTTTCTATTTTCCCTTCAATTTTATTAATTATCTTTGCCATTCATATTGTAAATTCCCTTTCTGTAATTTCCCTAATTACTTTATTGATGGAATTCTCTGTGCTAGCTACCTCATGATCTCTTTGGTTTGTTTCTCTACTCTTGTTTTTCATGTTGCCAACATTTTTCTGTTGGTCTCTCCTTATTTGTGATTACTTCTTATTCACTTCCTTCCCCTACATTTTCCTTTCACTTCCTCCTTCACTTTAAATTACCTTGTCTCTGTACTTAGGTTTTGAAGTGTCCTTTTGTTATAGGGCCACAAGGAAGAGAAGTGTAAAGAGCAAAAAGTGAGAAAAGATAGAAAAAGAGAAAGAAAAAATGGTGAAAGGAAAATAATTGAAAGAAAGAAGAGACTAATGACAGAAAGAGAGAGAGAGAAGTAATAGTAATGTTCAGTAAGGTGATTTGACCCAGATCTACAATTTTAATCCCTTGAGGGTGGCTAGATGCATCTCTTGAGGTTAGGAGCTCCTTACCAGCCTGAGCAAAAGCCCCCACCTCCACCAAATATAGAAAAAAATTAGCAGTGTTTTGCAATGGAGATCTACCAATACTTCCTTCCAAAGGCCAAACCTAGAAGGACACCCTTGACAAAGGGCTTAAGGCCTCCTTCCTCTAGTCCAATGCTGTGGTACCCCAGCCCAGGCCTCAGAGTGAGGCTTTGTCTCATAAATAGAATACAAAATGAAATAAAATAAAATAGTCAGAAGAAAGAATACAATAATAAAAATAGAAAATTAAAATTATATAAGATTAAAAAAGGGATATCTCAGTTGTTTGTGACATTTATGTAGGAAAAATAAGAAAAGCAGAAAAATCTCCACAAAATGAGAGAAAAAAAGGGGAGCAATAGAAAAGAAAGAGTAGAGTAAATGTGGCAGAAAAAAATGTAGCAAAAATGGAGCCCTTCCTATTGAAGAAAATAAAAATGAAATAAAAATACTAAAAACAACAACAACAAAAATAAGGAAATAATTGAAAAAAAAAATACATGTTGCAATATATTGCCTTGTCACCAGTTGTTGCTCTGAGAAGATAAGAAAAAAAGAGAAAAAAGGTATATAATACAGTGTATTACCTGAAGACCAGGTGGTATTCCAGGGTTAGGAGACACAAAACATGGATGCTGATTCTGCTGTATAAGATGGGGGCCAGAAGCTACTATGTATGTGCTACAGAGACCCTGGTCCCATCTGCCTGATTTATTTGCCCTTAATCAGGGCTTGGTTGCTTTACCCAACATTTACTCATTGCAGGATTGGGAGCCTGAAGCTGTCATCAGACCTCTCAGGAGAAACACCTTGACCCTCCAAACAGTGATCCTTGTCCACGGTGTAGCTTTGCTGGGGAGTGGGAGCTGCTCAACTCACCTCAACCCACTCACCTCAGCAGGCAAGCCAGAGCCAGCCTCATGCTAGGAACTTGCAGGTTGTTCCTCCCAGGTGGCCCTCCCACAATGACAATACCCTGCTTTTAGCCTAACCAAAGAGAGTTCCAACACTACCTAGTGGTTCAAACCAAGTCAATGAGAGCTGTTTAAGTTCGTTCACTCACTTAAGCCCTCCCAAGGTAGCTCCAGTAGTGATTACTCCAGTAAAACAAACAAAAAAACCCCAAAAAACCCCAGCAGGATTGGCCTTTCCTATCTCTAGCCTTCCACTGGAGAGCCACCTGGCATCTACCTGCACCCAGGCATTGCCTTCTGTGCTGGTTTTCTACTACTCCTGACTCCCTCATTGGCTCCTGGAGTACACTGCTGCTTCACTTTGCCCAGAATGATGTTTCTGGTCAGGACACCAGCCAGAGGTGGCTGGAGTCCTCTTTCCAGTCTAATCTTGAGCGGCTGCTAAGAAGATGTTTCTAGTCTTCCATCTTGTTCTCCATTGGTTTTAGTTTATTTTAAAAAGAGGACAGAAAAGAAAAAAAGAATCAAAAGGCAGATATGGATTTTAATGAGTTAGTCTTACAAGTGAATTTATCAATTGGAAATGAACTTCTGCTTTTGAAAATGCAACCTGGATAACATGTTCAACTCTGATTCTGAATGAAAGAAGCAAGTAAATAAAACTTATATAAGGACTGAATTATGATTGTATTGTGGGGACTGCATTGGTGTATGCTTTTTTTTGAAACTCACATCAACCCTTTATTTTTCTCTTAAACAAATCAGTATTGAAATTAGAAGGTTCTAAGTCATAGAGCTAAGTGTTCTTTGCACCTTGACAAATTCTTGTCACATTACTTGGGCTTCCCCTGTAGATTTGCTCAGAAGTAGAGAAAAGACAAGGAAAATGTTTTAAGTAATAATTGTTGAGAAATTTATTCTTTAAATTATCTAATGTTTATTGGTATCCTAAAATTTGCAAGGCTCCCAGTGAAGTTACACATACAAATGAAATGTAATGATCACTGTGTCCTGAGGACTGTACCTAACACATGCTTATTTGTCGATGGAATATTGGTGATCATATGAATGAATAAATGAACGAAGTGCAGAGAAAAAAAATTTGTACATGACTCTTATAAGTTGAACTAAATTGTGTGCTCCAGTATTGACCAATTTATAATTGTGGAAAGTTAAGAAGGAGCATTAGCATAATGTTGAGAGGAACAAGAGAGAATTTATGAATGTGAGATACATTTTGAAGGATTATAATCAAGACATATTTCATAGAAGAGTTGGCATTTGAAGTAAGTGTAGTAGGTAAAATAACATCATACTTGTTCTTTTTGTTGTTCTTTTCACCAATTGCAATGAGAATATTGAATTTTCTTTAATAATTTTCAATTTGGAATCCAGGGTAATTTTAATTAAATTATCTCTCCTATGCAAAGGTAGGATTTCCTTATCAAATGTTATCTTCATTACAAATGCAGTTTAGTATTATAGGATTTTGATACTTTATAGGGAGTAGTACCTCATATGTATTAAGTGTTCAATATTTCTTACTCAACTGAATTTATATCAAATTATAGTCACAGAAAGCTATGAACCAAGAGTTCCTAATTTTCTGGTTCCTGTCTTCATCAGCTTTACTGCTTTTCTCCTAAAGCTATTTTTTGGATTTCTATTCCAACCTGAAATAACTATTGATGATCTCATCCAGTCTCTTGGCTATAATTTAATATTGACTATTCACAAATGTACAATTCTAGCCTGAAATTCTCCCCTTAACTCCAAACTACTTTGTATACTACTTAAATTGTATCTTCTGTTAGACATCTAATGGTCATTTCAAACATAATATGTCCCAAACTGAATTCCTTAGTTTGCTCCTAACAAAGTTTCCTCCTTTCATTTAATGCCACCTGGATTCTTCCAGTTGCTCAGACCGAATACTTTGGAGTCATTGTTTATTCCCTCCTTTCTTTTATACCCACATCAATTCATTAGTAAATCTGTTGTCTCTATTTTCAAAACATATTCAGAATCTGACCATTTCTCTTTATGTCCACTGCTACTATTCTGGCTCAGTCTACCAATCTCTCCCTTGAAATGCTGTAATTCTTCCAACATGGATTATCTGCTTGCATGGAATTCAATTTGTTCAGGTCCATTTTATTCTCTAAACGTGATCCTGTTAAATGTATGTCAAATCATGCCACTCCTTTTCTCAAAACCGTCCTATGGCTCCCATCTCACTGTAAAAATGGCTATAAGGCCCTGGTGATCATTTCTCTCATATCATCCTCTTGTTCATTCTGCTCAGGACACATCTGCCTCCTTGTATGGAGAAATTATTTAGATTTCTATGAGATTCTGGCAGTGATGTGCCACAGCTGGCTTGTACAGGTTCATCAGAGCTGATTATGCACTTTTCTTTGCAAGTCTATGTTCAGAAACATTATGTTGGTAGCCTAAAATCCAACATAGTCAGAGTATTTATACCTCAGAAATTGGAAAACACAGGATTATTTTCTTTAGGAACTGTATCTTAAACTATTTTAGCACAAACCTGGTTGTCAAGTAATGTGTAGAAAAATGAGGGAGGAGATTTTATATTGTGGATGACTAACTCATCCTGGTATAGTCTAGTAACAGATACTTTGCTATGCAAATCTTGAGGAGTTCATTCATTCAGTCATGACTAAGGAATTAATTTCTTTCTAAGGCAGACCAACTTCCTTTAAGTAGTCATGAGATGGGAAGGGGAAAAAGAAGGATTGGTAGCTGTTATTAGAGGTAGTCAATGCATTCAGGGCTGTCCTAGTTGGTGATTGAATGAACAAAGGCCTGGGGTCCACATTGCTGAAAATGGAGGAGTGATAATGGGTAGATAATGAGAGGACTTCAGCTATATTCCATTCTTAATGAGGAACTAGAAATCTAGATAGGAATATTATGATGAATATTAGTCAGGGATGGCATACTATCTTCAGGATAGTGTCTTGGGAAGACTAATGATTTAACACCCATTAATTTTGATTATCACACTTTAATTTTTTATTGAATCCTTAAAGCAGTGGTTTTGAAGTTTGAGAAAGCATCAGCATCACTCAGAAGACCTGTTAAAACACAGTTTTCTGGGTTCCATCCTAGGTGTTTGATTCTGTAGTCTATGGCAAGTCTCAAGAGACGCTGGCGCTGTAGGGTCTCTCACGTCGAGAACCATTGATTTAAAGAGAAAAACGAGGGTCAGGTAGGGAGGCAGGAAAGGTAGAGAATTAGAACTATGATGGCTATGCCCAGTCTTGCTAATATGGCTGTGAGTAAGTCAACCATTGCCCCAAGCTTACTGCCTTCACAGTCCTGCGGTCAGGCAGACTCTCACTCTTTGAAAGGCAGTTTAGCTTGCTTGATGTCATTATTCCTCAGTCCTTTTAAGGTAACTTATTCCTGTTGATGGCATATAGTATTCTTCTTGAGAAAAGTTATCATTGATCAGTTTTCCATTAAATTTCTAGTAATAATTATGATCCTAGTGATATATTATTGTCCTTGACTGACTAGTTCTTCAAGCCATCTGTGAGTTTATTCACATGATGTAGAATATGGAAAATACAGAGTCCCAGTGATGATTACGATGTCAGTTCTCATCCTCAACCCAGAGGATATTACGCACATAGGAAAGAAGAGTAATTTTAGGTTCTGTTGGTTTGAAATTGAGCTGATGACACATCTACCTCTGAAAGACTGTGTATATGTGGGGGTGGGGAACGGGGGGTGGACGGAGAGAAAGAAAGCTAGAATTATAAGTGGTATGTGACTGAGTCTACAGATAGAAGAAAGTATCAGAAACTGTAACTGGAAAGAATTAGGAAAAGTAGGGGCTTGTACAAGTATTACATTTTTTTTTTGGACTATAGGCCATAGTCACCTAATTATTAACAAAAATGTATTATCTTCTGTGCCCATGAAATACTCATGATATATGGCCGTGCCCACTTTCTAATTATGTATATATTTTAAAAATCTATTCATTGAAAGAAACTACTCAAGAACATCTGTATATATCTTACTCAATGAATGAAGGAATTGGTTAAACTTGTAAACCTTTGTTTTGATAAAGACACATTTTACTTTTTGTTTATCTTTTATAATTCTTTTTAAAGTATTTTTTAGGGGCATAATAGAAAATCATTTAATAATTCCAAATGTATGTATGGAAGAATTGCAAAAATAGTACAGAAAACTCTTGCATGCACTTTCCCCAGGCTTACCAGTTAACAATTTGCCACATTTGCCTTTCCAGTACCATTTGAGTGTTAGCTGTAGATATCACACCTTTTTCCATAAATGTTCCAGGGTATATCTTCTAGGATCAGGACAGTTTGTGACATAGCCACCATACATATATCAAATTCAGGAAATTTAAGATTGCTATGGTTCAGGATGCATCAGTTGTTCTTCTTTTATTTCTGATTCATATAAGGGTATGTACAATTAGGCCACATTGCTTGCCTTTGTAAGGCAAAGTCTAAGTTGCAGCTATATCCCTCACACACACATGTTGTATTTTAGACTAATTTACACTGACTTTAACAATTAATCCAAACTATGGAAGTTTTTTTCTTCACTAATCCTTGGGTCTTCCAGGATTTCTTAGGTGAGATAGTAGTTTTCTTAGGTGAGATAGTAATTAGAATTTTAGTGGAAAACCGTATTTATGCAGGAAAAAGTATAAAAGTTAGGATGATGTTTGTATCACAGCCCGGAACATGCTTAGCATTCATTTTTTTCAAGCTTTTGGCTTTCCATTTTATTGTGTAAGGAGATTTGCACTCCATCTACAGTTCTTTATCCTAAATGCTCATTAGAAACATCATTTAAAATAGTAATTTCACAGTCCTACCTCTAGATGTTGATCTAGGATGGGTGTCTATAGCAAAATACCAGTGATTTGGTAGCTTAAAAACAACATAAATTGGTTTCTTACATTTCTGGAGTCTGAGAAGACCAAAATCACGATGCCAGCAGATTTGGTATCTGATGAGGGCCTGATTCATCGGTGGTGCTTTCTCACTGGGAGGACGTGGTCAAAGGGGTCAGACAGCTCCCTGAGAGCTAGTCACATTCATGAGCACTAGTCACATTCATGAGTGTTAAGCCCTCGGAACCTAGTTATTCTCCATAGTGCTACCTTGTATTATAATCTCATATGTGATTATGAATTTTGGGGCAACACAAACATTCAGATCATAGTAATAAGACCAAGAATTGAAAAATTTAGAAAGTTTTCAAGGTGGTTTTAATGGCAACCAGTTTGAGGACCACTACACTAGAGAAAAACCAAACATAATAACTTAAAATAACTGAACAAACATGCCAAATCTTCTGAGTCTATAGTGATTTATAATTCAGTTCATCTCTTTAATATAAAAATCATATTTAAATCCACCATGATCTTGTGACACAAGCGAAGAAATTGATGCTATGTTCATTTTACAGAAGAAAATACTGCATATTAGTTTGTATATTTTATTGGATACTTAAGTCAATAATTTTCTGAAGGTTTGTGTGGGGTCATCTATTGCTAAATTCTGGACTAGGAATTTTCAGTTTCACAGAATGAAGATGGTACATTCAATTTCATAGCATGAGCATGTAGTCCTTCCTATATACAAACTTGACCCTCAATGGAAACAATGTTAGCTTATGTTTTTGTCTTACTTTGTAACCAGTATTAGCTTTAAAGAATTTCAGGCACAGCTTGCATTTATCATGCTTGTGTATTTTGACTTATTCATCACATTCAAGATGTTTACAGTACATTCCTAACTTTGGGGCCATTATTAAGCTTAGAAGTGACATTAACTTTCCCAGGGAGAATTGTTGACACAGAAAAGCTGACAGCTTGATCTTGTAATATGAAATCACAGGTTTGAAAGGTGAAGAAATTGACCTTGAAATCTTCCTTTTGCAATGCACTGCACTCTGAGCAATCAAAGTCCATCAGGCTGGACCACTTGATCTTTGCCTTTTACTATGTTTTTTTGTGGCAGTCCAAACCTCTGTTAGAAGACTATTTCCAAGAAAGATTTATTTGAGTTAATATGCCAGCACAGTAGCATCCAGGTTTATTTGAATGCCATGCGAGTGCTTGCATGAGACAGCCTCACTTTTTCCAGAATGAATTTGTGGTGGAGCTGGGATTTGAACACAGAGTTACTCCCAGACTTGCACTCAGATCAGCAAGGCCTGCTACTTCCCAGCAGTATGTGCTTGGAGATATGGGCAGAGCAACAAAGAAAAACAAGCATAGCTTATAAAATGACATGGTTGGTCCACCAAGTACAAATACGTGGATCAGGAGCTTAATGCTTCTGCTAATGATAAATGAATAAAAGGAAAATCATTGATGGCTGTTTAAATAAACACATTGATGAAATAATGGGAATGAGGACAGAATGAAGTAGAATATTTACTCAAGCAAGTATTCTCCACACCGTCAAATGGTGGCAGGAATAGAGAGTTTCAGAAGCCACAGTTGGGAACTTCAGTCTAGAGCAGAAATGCTGCATGGAGAGAAATAGAAACCATTTCTCAAGGAAGAATTCTCGTGAGCTATCCTGTGATACACCTTTCTTCCATTCACTACTTTTAGCATGAGCAGGTAATTGCATAAAAGAGCTAAGACTTTAGCCTTTCTGGGTCTGATTAGTTTCTATTTCTAATGCAAATATAACCAGAGCTACCCTTTGTTACAAATGGATCCCCATTTAACATATTTGAGTACAAATAGGCACCATTATCTTCTCCCATCAGGTCAATATTGAAAATCATTTAGATAATTATTAGTAGTCCTTCTTCCATAAAATATGACATTAATTAAAAAAACCAACAGAACTTCTTCAGAACATTAGAAAATAGCCTTCGCTTTTTTAAAGCCTTTATATGATTAACCCCACAAATTCAATATTTTTAGATCTTTGTCATGTTTTGTTGAAAAGGAAATTCTTACAGGATTCTTATGTGTTACACAAATTTGTTCTTGTGACAATGTTCCACCCCATCCCTGGACCAAATCTCTTCCTCAAGTTTTCTGATGCAATTTCTGGATGAGGAATTTCCTTTATGGTAATATGATTTCCACAGGTAGAGATACAATACTTTCCATTAATTTTTTTTCAGTATTAGCTGATAGGAGGTTGATTGAAGTTCAAGTAAAAAGTTAATGAAACATTAATGGTAATATAAGGAAAGTGTTACAGCTTATATGTGAGTATATATTTACCTATCTATGTATGTATGTTGAGTTTGTTGGTGTATACATACTTAATATCTCCCCTACTACTTCAATTTTAGGTCCTTCATGCCATTCTTTTTTCCCCAGGTACTGACTCTGAGGGAATCTCCATTGCCAATCTCCGTGGCACTTTGAAAGAGAGAAAAGAGAGGACCATTTATTAAATACAGACTCATACATTGGGTCTGATTAGTTTCTATTTCTAATGCAAATATAACCCTATTAAATAGGGGAAAGGAACCCCTATTTAATAAATGGTAGTGGAAGAAGTGGTTAGCCACATGTAGGAGACTGAAACTAGATCCACACCTCTCACCACTTAGAAAAATTTACTCTCACTGCATGAAATATTTATCTTTTTATGTCTTATTTAAGACCCCAAATGATGAAATTTCTAGAAGAAAATGTGGGAAAAAATCTTAACATCATTGGCCTAGAGAAGATTTTATGAAGAAGACCCCATTAGCAATTGCAGCAAAACCAAAAATAAATGAATGGGACATGATCAAACTAGAAAGTTTCTGCACAGCTAAGGTACAACAACTAAAGCTGAATGAGAGAAGATATTCGCATGTTATCAATATGACAAAGGGATGATGATTAGAATCTGTAGAGAAGCAAACTAATCAATAAGAAAAGAGTAAACAATCCTATTTATAAGTTGGTAAGAGAACCTTCTATGAAGAAGACAGACAAATGGCCAAGAAACATGTGAAAAAATGCTCATCGTCCCTAATCATCATAGAAACACAAATTAAAACCCTGAGGTATCACCTAACCCCAGTGAGAAGAGCCCATATCACAAACTCTCAAAGCTGGAGATGCTGGTGTGGACATGGAGAGAAGGGAACACTTTCCCCCTGCTGGTGGGATTGTAAACTAATCCAGCTTTTATGGAAACAAGTATGGAGATTCCATTTGATCCTGTAATCCCATTACTAGATATCTACCCGGGGTGGGGGGGTGGGGGAGACATCATTTTATCATTAAGACATTTGCATTAGAATGTTCATTGCAGCTCAATTTACAATTGCCAAGACAAAGAATCAACCCAACCAATCCATCAACTGATGAATGGATTAATAAATTGTGGTATATGTATATCATGGAATACTATTCAGCCATAAAGAAGGATAGAAACTTTACATCTTTTGTATTAACCTGGATTGAGTTGGAACACATTCTTCTTAGTGAAGTATCACAAGTATGGAAAAGCATGTATCCAATGTACACAATGCTAATATGAAACCAATATATAAGCAACTGCATCCCCACAAGAGCAAAAAACAAAACTAAATTCAAGTGGGGGCATGGGAGGTGGGAAAAGAGAAAGAGAAGGAGGGAGGGGAAGTGGAAAGCTCTCGCATAATGTACACAGTGTAGGGATATACAGCACACCCCCTGGGCGAAGGGCTCAACTACAACTTGAACTTTACCTAACAAATGCAAACCATGTAACGTAATAATTTGTAACTTCTTTTTAACCTGAAATTAAAAAAAAACAAAACAAAAACAAAGAAACAAACCAAAATCAAAATAAAATGCCACAATAATATAGTGAAACAGAAAACCCACAGATCCTTTCAATTAATGCCAAAAAAAAAAAATCACTTTCTGAAAAAAACAAACAAAAAAACCACAAGAACCCTTAATAATAAAAACTTTCAGAAAAGTAGAATAGAGAAAATATTCCTCAATTCCTATGAGCTACCACTGAAATTCTCCCTTGAGGATTACATTCCTCAATGTAATAAAAGATATTAATGATCCCCCCCCAAAAGAGAGGAACAGATGGTTACAAAATACACAGAACTGCACTTTTTAAGAGCACCCCTTCCACAGATTGGCATCTTTTTAGGGATACAGTCATGTTGGTTTTTGACAGAAAGCAGTTTCCTCAGTGGTGATTGAACATGATTTGAAATATTAGAAATGTATTTCTAATATGATTTGGTATACACTGGTGTCAATAGAATCACTGAATTCTGTAGCTGGTTCAGTGAGTCTGGGTAGAATCTGAGACTCTGAAATTCTGAGTTGTCTCTCAGGTAAAACTGATGCTTCTGGTATTGATCACACTCTTGTTCTGTGCCAGATGCATTCTGGACAGCCCCTTCGAGCTCATCATATGAAAGAGAATCCAGAAGATCAAACAAATTATTTTCTGATGATGAATTTCAATCATAATCAGGTGACTAATTCTTACTCCTATACTCCTTCCCTCTCTTGCTCCCTTCTTCATAAGTACATATTTAGAGATTCTCATGTATAAGATGCTGGTTTTGTTTTATCCTTCTTCCACAGAAAAAAATTCAGACACATTTATTGAATGTTCATTATTGTGTAGTTGATAGAAGCAGTGGGTTCTAATTTCAATTTGGACAGGAGATTCGTTTTTCTTTCTCCTTCTCCCTCTAGCACCCGAAGCAATCTATATTTCTAATACATATTTTATACTTCATTTTTTTTTCTCTCTGTAATTGCCTTTTGAAGACCAGAGTCAGTTTCTCTATCTCCTCCAGCATTATTGAATGTGCCTAACAGTATGGCTTAATTTTGTCCCACCTCTCTTTTGGTGTTTTGTATATTAAAATGTGGAACAAAGTCTCAATAAATGAATGCACAGTTAATAAATATTCATGGTATTTAATTAACCAGACTCTTTGCGGCAACTCTTCTTCATGCTAGTTTTCAGTGACAGAGGGATATTCCTTGTTGGGTTTTGGTTTTCCCTTTCTAGATTCTCATGATGTAAGTTTTCTCTGTTCTTTTCATGTTTGTGTACTTATCTATTATAACAGCAACACTTTTTTTTTTTTGCAAATAATATCTCCTTACTAATACTAGTCCTGCATGTGAAGTTGCAAATAGTGTGTCTTCGAGATGCCTGATAATCGCATATGCCTGCTTTACCCAGTTTGTGTGTTATATTCTAATGCAACTAGCAAAGATAAGTAGGTGTTTCTGATTGACAATTCTTTCTAAATGTGATGCTTTTTGGTTGGTTGAAGTCATGGAGAGGGTGTAGATAATAAAATTGCCAGGTCAGAATACAGGTTTTTTTATGTGCTTATAATTTAAGTGGCAGTCAAAATTCCTTCCTTATAAATCTTTTATTCTCATTTAGTCTTATTGAGCATGACCATGTGCCATAGCTAACAGGAAGGTCCCTTCCTCCCTGGAACCAAATTTTATTTGTGTGTATATGTGTGTGTGTGTGTGTGTGTGTTGGTATACATGTGTGTACTTTAAAGAGTTAACAAAGACCATAGCTGCTATTAGTGATAAACATAATAAAACTCCATGAAACAGGCTGAGAAGATAATGAGGAAAGAGGATAGTATGGGCATTAAGTTCGGGTTTTTAGGAAATGGTTTTATGAGAAGACATTTGAGCACAGATCTGAGGTGCTGTAGTGGGTGAGACATGTGGATATCGTGAAAAAAAGTTCCGGGCAGGGGAAGCAGCTGGTGCAAAAGCCCTGAGTTGAGAATGAGTCTGGCATGCTGGGTGAATAGCTAGAAGGTTTATGTGGCAGATGGAGTGAGTGGGGTGAGTGAGGAGATGAGTTTAAATAGGGGGCAGGCCTATACTGGTGGGAGTAGTGCAACTCACTAAAAGAGATCATGCTACTCTTCTACTTTAACAGTTCAGTGTCTTTTAGGGCTTTTAGGATGGCAGTGCAGAAGTTTTCACGGTCTGTCCTTTACTTAATTCCCCAGCTCCATCTGGTTCCCCAAGTTCTCTCTGTTCCAGCCCCCTCACCCTCCTGCAGCCTCTTTTGGCCTTTCTCTCTCACTGTTCTCCCCACCAAAGGGCATATACATGCACCTGTCCTCCTGCCCTGAAGACTTTCCACCTATAGCCTCCAATGTTTACCCCTTTGTATCATCATTGATTTCTTAAAGAAGACTTCTCTGACCTTTCTGTAATCTGTTATATGCATTCAAACTGTCATATATCCCTTCTTCATGACACTTGCCAGCACCTCAACTTTGTCATTCTTTGTAAGGTTATCTGATTAATGTCTTTTTTTGCTACCAAAGTATAAGCTCCATTAGGCCAGAAACCATGCTTATTTTATTTTTTCCATGACATTATCTTGCCACTATCTGTCAATATCTCAGTAAACATTTAAATAATTGCTTTTTAAAAATGATCCTGCTTTTTTCCTCTGCTTTACTTTCACATTTTATTTCTCTCTTTATTTTGTCCTACTTTCTCCCCGCCCCTTTGTACTCTTTCCATTTTTGTCCATTTCTTTCTTCTCTCAAGTTTACTTTCTGAAAATTCTTTTACTGCTGAGTTCAAGATTCCGTATGGAAGCGAACATTTCCTAACGACTACAGGATGGTGGTGAGAAAGGGCGGGAGGCATTTAATAGTTTGCTGCCATTCTATCTGAAAGCAAAGATCCCCTTCATGAGAGCACGACTCTTACATCTTCCTTAAAATGAAGACCTACATCTCACGCTGCAGCGAGGGTATTTTTCCATCTCATTTCTTTTGTTCTGCTTGTGGCTTTGCTGAATCCATCTATCATTAACATTTATAATTTAGCATTGTCTTCTGGCACAGTGTGATGCTATCTGTACTGCTGACAGATTTGTCTTGGCCTTGGTCTGGGGTCTTACAGCTGTCTGGTTTCCCGGATTCTGCTTATCTAAGCATTTCATTTGTCATGCTACCTGCCATTGTCACCACGTTTGTCTTTATCCTCAGTCGTTAGTTTCCTATGCTCTGTCTTCATCCCATTACAGGGCTTGTTCTTTCTATTTTTATTTGTCACGGTATCTATTTTAGTAACAAATGTAGTTGTCAGAACATCTCCTTTGCTCCCATTATTGGTGTCACTTGTGCATTCAGTATTAGACTCTGCCTTGTGTGCTATTCTGGGTCTTTCCATACACACTTGTTAGTCCACTTCATTGTTCTAATCATATCAGATCTTTTCTTCTCCCAGTGATGTATAATTGTGGTTCATTTATTTCTTCTTGCCGATTCTGAATACGGTTGAGTTACTTTGTCTCTGAGACAAGCATTTTTGGGAGCCCAGATCAATAGTCCAACAGAAGTGAATGCAAATGTCTGAGTGTTTGCTCTCAACACGCATGTGTTCAGTCAAAGAGCTGAGCGAGCGTGCATGCTTTTGATCATGTGTGGATGGCATGTTCACTTACTGGGGCTTCATTTTTACTCCGTGCTCTTCACGTGTCTTTTAATAGTATACACTCTACTTGACAGGTTTTTATTTTGCGGTTCAAAGTTACTGTGTTTCTATGGTAAACAAAATTTTAAAGGAAAACACATTTATCTTTCCTACTCTTGGGTGATGGATTAATAAAGCAAAGAAAAAGAAATTTATTCTAAAATTAATTGATTGCAACCTGGTTCTTTGTACCCTCAGTGAATACCCAACAATGAAAAAAATTGATTGCTTTTGTTAAACAGTATTTAACCAACAAATAAAAGATGAGAAATATGGAGAAGTACAGATAACAAAAATAAATAAGATTTGTCTTGACAGTAGCATACTTAATGTTAGCCTCTTAGAAGCGACTATCTAACATTTGCAGTTGATTCTCAAACAACTTAAAACAACTCAGAGTATGTGGAGGATCTTCAGCTTTCTATAAGAAGGGAAACTAATTGCTTCCCTTCGATACTCTCTCAGACTTAGTTGCTTTTCTAAGGTTTGGATCCAACCCACAACTTGTGAAGGAAATATATAAACAAGTCCAGCCTTAGGAATCCTGTAATCGCATAAATTGTTTTATGCCTAATCAACTGATTTGGAAGCAGATCATGCTGGGGTTAATAATCTCCCTTTGCACCATGATTTAAACAATTGCTTTTAACTGGTATTTCAACTCTTTTGTTGCCTTGATTCTTCTAGGCTGAGAAGAGTAGAATATCAGTCACTTGGAAAAAAATATAGTTTCCTTGTGAGATTTTAGGAATCTAGGAATGTAAGAGAGAGTATTGCTATTTAAGCAGGAGAATGTTTCATGTATACATTTAAATTTTTATGCAAAAATCTGCTTGCCCGATCTCTGTGGCATTTCCCCACTTTGTACCACTGTGGTATTTAGTGTGCAACTCTCATATAAGACTTTTCATGGCATCAGGCTTTTTTGTGTATCTCCTGCCACCCTGGCTACGAGCTTCTTGGGAGTGGAGCTACCCATGATTTATTATTAAGCCATTGCTTTGTGGATACTTGGCTTTTAATATATGATTGCTAATGAACAGAGGGCATTTTATAATCTATGCTGGATAATTAAGTAGTAAGTTTACATGCTATAAATAATTTTCTAACCAGAAGATTATATTAAAAGTCCATGTTGAAATATTGAAGGGTGAGTTCTGATCTTTGTGTATGTATAAAATATTTGAAAAGGTAACTGTGAACAAAAGAGAGGTTTCTATAAAATACTTAACATATGCTCTTCATTGTACAAAACACGATTGATGGTTATATTCAGTATGACACCTAATTTACTAATGATAAAAAAATTCAGAACAGTAGGTATTTGTAGGAAATACTTTTGTATGTTAGCTGTTGCCTCAAAGTAATTTTCCCTTGTTGGGGTAAAGCAACAAACAAGCCCTGGGGACCACGTCTCTATATTTCACCTTCAATTTCTGGCCATAGCTAGTTGATCCAGAGTTTGCAGATGATTCATATGAGTGACAATTGTTGGGGCTAAGTCATATTGATGACAGTCAACAGATTGGTTTCCTTTACTCATTTACCAATAGATATCAAATGCCTTGTATGTTCCAGGTACCTACCATAGGAAGGGGATTAAATGATAGCAAAAATCAGACATAATCTCTGTTTTTACGGAATTTACACTCTTAGATAATAGAGACATAAAAAGAGAATGACTATCAATGAATCAAACATTCATAAAATTAATGAACACTGCACATTGATATATACGAAGAAATGGAATACAGTTCTTTGATTGAAAATTAAAATAGAATGAAGCAAACATCGAAAAGGCTTAAACAATGCAGTAAAATTTACTTTTTTATTTGAACATTCATTGTTTAGGAAAAAAATTAAGTAAATGGAAGGGCTGGATGTGGTTCAGAGGGAGATGCTTTAGGAAGAGGAAATAGCATCTCAGAGGCCCCAGGGTACAGAGGGGAGCATAGTCCAGACACCAATGTTTCTAGACACTGAGAGCTGGGACAGAGTAGGAAGTGAGAATGGCAGCGTGGGTGACCTGGCTAAAATTGTTGCCTTTATTATTAGAATGATGTCATTCTTTCATCAAGCGCCCAATAAATCAAATTTGTAATCAGATTATAGTCCGATTTCAAGCAGGAGAGAGTTGCTACTGATTTGTTATGTTAATAGAGCAGGAAGAGAAGTAAATGCGTATGAGAACTATTTTGAAAATAAAGCTGATAGAATTTGGCAATAAGATGTATCTGGAGAGAAAGAGACAGACAGAGACTCATACACAGAGATAAATTAAGTATGTTTGATAGATATTTGTCTTGCAAAATAAATTCACTGAGTTAGAGAACTTCAATTAAAATCAGAGCATGTGTTGGCCAGTGTTGTCCAATCTGGCATTTCTGTGTGCAGCAGTTATGATGGTAGCGCATTTTGTTTCTAGCACATATGAAAAATTAGTTATGTTAGGTTTGATGTTTAATGTTTGATAATAAAGAGCTTTGCTAGCAATAGATGATGATCTAGATTTATTACTTTTCTAGATATTCTCCAGGAGAAATTCATGAATTGTGAAGGCACTCAAAGTGAGCCAGATGGCCCTCTGCTATTTACAGAAATAGCGGGCACGTGTTCCCCAAGGACCTACTTTTAACAGTTAATATTTATTGAGAAATTATTAAGTGCCAGGAACCTATACTATACATTTATATGTAAGATTGAATGATTTAAATGAGACAATTAATAAGATTTTTGTAGGATAATTAACTGCCTCTGTCTCTGTCTTCCCCTTACCCCCTGACACATACACATACACACTCATATTTCCTATTTCTTCAAGAGAAATGTGGAAATTTTGCTATAGAAGCTGATGTCTTCCCTCCTAAAGAAATGAGTTGTTTATAGCTTTTGAGTTAGTGGTTTTCAACGTGAGCCAGGTTTAAAAAAAAGTGAGATTATTTTTGTGCAATTCATCCATTTATCTACTCAATTGTGGTTATATATTGGGCATCTACTATGGGAAAGTTCTTCTCATGTTACAGTAAAAAATGTGTAAGAATTCTTATCACTATGGAGCATTATAGGGAAGGCAGGCAGAAAATTATAAGTGAGTTGTATAATATGCCACGAAAATTTAAGTGCTGAGGGAGAAAAAGCAGATAAAAGGGACAATTGGTGATGGTAAAGGTGTAACAGTGTTGGTATTTTAAATGAATATCAGATTTTATGTAACAAAAACCTTAAGAGTGAAAGGAATAGACCTAATGGACATTTGGAGGTAAAGTGTCCAGGCAGAAGGGCCAGCAAGTGCGAATGCCCTGAGTTTGTGTCTAGTTTATTTAAGTAAGAAAAGAAAAAAAGGCCATTATGACTATAGTAGAGTAAAAGAAAGAATGATTGATAGGAGAGAAAGTTGGGGATACCAGAAGGACAGTTGATATCTGGTCTTGTAGTTCACTTTAAGAATGTTGATTTTTCCTAATGGTAAAATGTGAGTATGCTCATCAGAGGTTTAGAGATGAGAATCAAATTTTTCCTTGAAGAAATTTCACATCTGCTAGGGGGACATGTGCTCACTCCTCAGATGATCCAACAGGGAATTTGCATTTTGTTCTTACTGGTGGAGAAGTGGGTGTTGGAGCACCTACCTTCCTGCCCACTGGGACCACCAAGTTTCATCTTTTCCATTTCTAGAGCCGCTCTCAGTTGAACAAGGGTTGAATTAAGGGAGACTTAAGCCTACCTGCCACTAGAAAAGACGAAGGAAAAAGCTTCAGTAATGTTTACTCCTAGAGAGGGATGAAATGTTGGACTCAGAGCATCAGAAGGTTGCAGATGTAAAAGAAAATATTAAAGAGAAAAGGAAACAGGGAGTTTTGACCTTCCTTTTTGGGTCTAAGTCTAGAGGAACCTTCATTGTGTGATTTGGGGGTTTATGTTGAATACTATATTCTGCTTATTCCATGATACACTACAATGCTGAACACTGAGTCAAGAAATTCACATCCATTCATGGCACTGTTTTGTGTTTCACCTGGAAGAAATTGCCAAGTGGAGAGGCCTGAGGTGATTCAACTGCTTGTCTTGCTCCCCTCATAGATACTTGAAGGACTGTTGTGGGTTGACTTGGGTCTTCTCCAAAGAGATATGTTAGGTGAGTCCTGAATTCAGTAACTGACGTCTTTATACAAAGGGCATTTGAATACACAATGACGCAAAGACACACAGAGATGGAAAGCCCCGTGAAGATGGAAAGAGATTTGAATGATGTGTCTGCCATGGAGGAACACCAAGGTCTGCTGGCCACTACCAGAAGCCAGGAGAGAGGCATGGAGCAGAGTCTCCCTCAGAGGAATCAACCTGCTGACAGCTTGAATTCATACTCCTAGCTCCCATAACATAAGAGAATAAATTTCTGTTGTGTTAAGCCACTCGGTTTGTGGGACTGTGCTATTGTGGCCCTGGGAAACCACTACATGAAGTAGTAGTAGAAGTCCCATGTTGTGGACATTTCTCCACAGTGGTACAGAGACCTTTGGGCTGAAAAAAGGAGAGCAAAAATCTGTAAGCACCAGAGAAAAAAAGAATTCCTGATTGTACTCCACATGCTAAACATCAACAGTCTTTAAGGTTGAAAAATGAAGCCTTAGTACATTAACATATTTAGATTGACATTAGCTAGAAGTACCTTGTTTCAGATACTGTCATGTGTATCAGCATTTATAAACTGAAAGAGGGCTGGTTATGGTCCATAATGCAGCTCTTTTGATACAACACAGAGTGTTGTTCACCATATTGGGCCAGAAATTCTGCAATAATTGGCAAAAGCCCGGTGGTGGCCTATCCACTCTCTAAGTCTAGATGATATTCAATTTCCAGCTACCTGGGTCCCTTTGGGTGCAGATGACCTTAGACTTGACGGACATCCCTTCTTTGTGTTATCTGGCTGTTCCGGCAAAGTTTGAAAACTAAAAAAAAAGTAATATAATTTATTTTACTTTTTAAAACAACTGCATGAATGAACTATTCTTTTTTCAAGTATATGTGAGGAAATTCAGAGGGCAAGAGAGTATATGGCAGAGTGAAGATGGCCGAAACTGAAAAGGAAAGGTAGGATTTTTAGAGATGGAGAGGAAGGGGTAGGACATTCCTGCAGTGGGAATGGTATTTAAGTTACAGAGGAGGGAAGCGACAGTCTTTGAGGTGCTTCCAGCTATGTTTTAGAATCAGTTAGAGAAAAAGTTGGAAGTAAATCTTAAAGTAAAACGTGGAGGACCCTTGAAAACTATGTGATGATTTTGGATTTAAATTGTGGGCAATGAGAAGCCAGAAGTCTGTGTGGCACTTGTGCGTAGATGTGTGGATGTATTTGTGAATGTGTATTCATTGGTGTGATGGGGAAGAGAGAAAAGAGAGGATGCTAAATAAGATGAGAGTTTCATTGTAGGGTGATTACTTAGGGAGCCACACACAGAATCGTTCGGGAAGGAGATCCGTTATGACACTCTTATCAGGATGAGAAAAAAAGGGAGAAATGTTATCTCAGCAATCACTCATTGGAGCAGTTAGACAGATAATGTACATGAAAGACTAGTTTGACTTGTGTGTGTGTGTATGTGAGAGAGAAAGAGAAATGTGATACCATAGTTATGGCAACAGAGATGATTTTCTAGATTTGGTGAAAAAAAAAAAACATCTGAGTTGCACAGCTGTTAGACTAAGGCTTGAATGTATGTATAAGTCCACCTGTAATGTATAAGTTTTCAAATTAATCTATCTCTTTAATTTTAACTAGTCACTTGTTAAAGAACTTTTCCAGTCACCATTGGTTCCTCCCAGTAATTTCTCTGAGATCTTGGTCTTGAAACATTAACCAAAAATGTGGAAACATAGTATAAGAAGAACTAGTCTCACCTTACTGGCATCTTCTACTGGTCGAACTCGTTACTATGACAACCAAAACATGGCAGGATGGTTTTTAGGTGTGTGCAAAAGTGGCATTTCAGCTGAACTCTCAGCATTCTGCTCTAGAGTACTAGGAAGAAACCAAGGAAATGGAATTACGTGTATTACCTTCTTTTAGAAAATATCTTTTTTGTTTTATTTATATTTTCCCTTGCCTTACTGAAGTATAACTGGCAACTACATATTAGATGTATTTAATATGTACAACATGATGTATTTGATATATATAAATGTTGTGAAATGATCACCACAATCAAACTCATAAATATATTCATCACCTCACATAGTTACCCCTTTCTGTGGTGAGGACATGTAAGATCTATTCTCTTAGCAAATGTCAAGTTCATCATAAGGTGTTATTAACTATAGTCACCATGCTGTATGTGGGTCATTACGAAAGTTTTGAGATACACAAAAATCATGAAACATAAAATCTGCATTCATGGAAAAATATGAAGCCCTCTCAGCAACACGGATAAGCTGATCACATAGAAACTAGCATGGGTGGATCAGAAAGGACGCTGTCATCTGTGTTTCTTGGAAGTGAAATAATGGACCACAACACAGCCTGTCTCAAAACTTTTGTAGGGACTCTTCTATATTAGATCTTCAGAAATTATTTATCCTGCCTAACTGAAACTTTTTCTTTTGAAACTTTGTACTCTTCCACCAGTGTCTTACCATTTCTCACACCCTCAGGACTTTGGCAACTACATGATACTTTCTGCCTCTATGAGTAGAAATTCTTTAGGTTTTACATGCAAGTGAAATCATGAAGTGTTTATTCTTATGTGTTTGGCTTATTTCATTTAGCATCATGTTCTTAGTGTTCCTTCAACTATGCTGTTGAAAATGTCCATATGCCTTTTTTTTAAAAGCTGGAAAACATTTCATTTTACATATGCATAAATGCGTGTATGTGTATGTATATCAGTTTTCTTTATGCATTCATCCATCAATGAACACTTAGTTTGTTTCCTTATTTTGGACACCGTGGACTTAATGAACATGTGAGTGGAGGTATCTCTTTAGGGTTCTGATTTTATTTCTTTTGTATACACACCTAGAAGTGGATTGCTTATTCACATGGTAGTTCTATTTTTAATTTTTTTAAGAACCGTCATACTATTCTTCATAATATCTGTACTATAATAATTTATATTCCCCTGAACAGCATGAAAGGGTTCCCTTTTGTCCACATCCTCCCCAGCATATGTTACCTTTGTACATTCTTTCTACACTTAATTTGTTAATCTCAAATTAACGTCCTTTGTTAAGGACGTACTAATGTGGCAAATGCTCTTTCTGCATCTATTGAGATGATCGTGTGATTTTATTTATCATTCTGTTAATGTGGTGTGTCGTATTTCTTGAATTATCTGTGTCGAATCTTCCTTGCATCCCAGGTATAAATTTGGATCGATCATGACATACAGTCCTTTCAGTGTAATGTTGAATTCTGTTTGCTAGTATTTTGTTCAGGATCCATGGTCATCAGAAATATTGGCCCATAGTTTTCTTTCTTTGCAGTATCCTCAGTAAAATGAATTTTAAAGCATTTTATTTTGTTCAATTGTTTGGTGTAGTTTGAGAAGTATTAGTATTATCTTCTTTAAATATATAGGAGAATTCAGCTGGGAGGCTACTTGGTACTGGTTGTTTCTTTCCTAGGAGTTTTTTTTTTTTAGACAAAGTCTCACTATGTTACCCTGCATAGAGGGCCATGGCATAGCAGCTCATAGCTGTTCTCTTCCCTCAGACTCCCAAGTAGCGGGGACTACGGTGCCTGCCACAATGCCCAGCTAGCTGGCAGGTTTTTGATTACTGATTCAATCCCTTACTTTGTATTGGTCTGTTCAGATTTTCTATTTCTTCATGATTCATTCATTTTCATTTGTATGTGTCTAACAACTTACCCGTTTCTTCTAGCTTATCCACTTAATTGGTACGTAATTATTCATGGTAGTCCTTTATGATCTCTTATATTTTGTGGCATTAGTTGTAATTTATCATGTTCTAGTCTCAATTTTATTCATTGTAGTCTTTTTTTTTCTCAGTTTAGCTAAAGATTTGTCAATTTTCTTTATTTTTTCCAAAAAAAAAGCCTTTAATTTCATTGATCTTTAGTCTGTTTCTTCTCTGATCTTTATTTCCTTTCCTTTGCTAGCTGTTGAAGGAGTTCTTTTTAGTGCTGGAGGTATTATTGTTAGGTTCATTATTTGATATCTTTATTCTTTTTTTTTTTTTTTTTTGCCTGGGGCTGGGTTTGAACCCACCACCTCTGGTATATGGGGCCAGCACCCTACTCCTTTGAGCCACAGGCGCTGCCCTTAATATCTTTATTCTTAATGTAGGCATTTATCATTATAAACTTTCCTCTTACAACTATGAAACCAATATATAATCACTTACACATTCATCTGAATGATAAAACACAAATATAGTCCAGAATGATAAAATACAAATATAGTCCAGGAGAGCGGGGAGGACGAGTGAAGGGAGGGTATGTGCTGGGATCTCATCTAATCTGCACAATGCAAGGGTACATTTCAAAACAACTAAGAGTATATTGTAAATGTCTTACCACAAAACATAAGTAAGTGAGGTGATAGTTATGTTAACCAGTTTAATTTAAGCATTCCACATTGATATCAAATCATGACATTGTACCCCATAAATGTATACAGTCATGATTTAATAAAAATTAAATTAAAACTCTGCTTTTACTCCATGCCATGTTTTGATATATTGTGTTTCCATTTTTGTTTATCTCAAGATACTATTTTCTGACTCAGAGAATTAGTTTATAAATCCCAGCACTCAAGCCAGGAGCCCTGCCCTGCGCTCCCAGGCATCCTCTGCCTGCAGCTTTGCACGCCCGCCCCTGTCGCACTGCACTGCCTCTTCCGCTTCTCCTCCTGTGCAGGGATCTTCTTGCAGTTGAGCCTGTCTTTTTTCTTTTTTTTTTTTTTCCTGTCAAGATGCTTTCTTGATTTCTCTTTTGATCAATTCTTTGACCCATTGCCTGGAAAACCCAAGAAGCCCTAGGGAGGGCTGTCTTCTATCTCATTGATAACACTTTCTTACTGCATCCTCACAGCAGAAGGGGTAAACAAGCTCTGCTGGGCCTCTTCTAAGAGAAGTAATTCCATTCTTGAGGGTTCTGGCTTAATGACCTAACACTTCCACAAAGCCCCACCTTTTAATATACTTCATTGGAGATTAGTTTTGACATATGAATTTTCCGACCATATGAACATGCAGACTATAGCAAGTGCTGAACTTTAATGAAATATTTCAATTCTCATTTCTCTGGGAAAGGATTTATTTTTACTTTATTGCTGAAGGACAGCCCTGCCTGGTTATAGTACTCATAGTTGGTTAGTAGTTTTTCTTTGAATATATCATCCCCCCTCTCTCTTGGCCTATGGAGTTTCTGCAGAGAAATCTGCTGAGCTCTTACACTGGTCTTTCCTGTATATAATAAATCCCTTTTCTGTTGCTACTTTCAAAATTCTTTAACTTTTGATAATTTGAGTATAACATATGATTTAATATAGCTCTCTTCAAATTAACCCTCTTTGGGGTTATTGGACCTTCATGAATATAAATGTTTATTTACCTCCCCAGATTTTAAAGGTTTTA
Source organism: Nycticebus coucang (assembly GCF_027406575.1). Classification (NCBI taxonomy): domain Eukaryota; kingdom Metazoa; phylum Chordata; class Mammalia; order Primates; family Lorisidae; genus Nycticebus; species Nycticebus coucang. The sequence continues at coordinate 54,383,693 of NC_069781.1, read as the reverse complement.
GTCATTATTTTCTTAATAGATTTTCTCCTTATTTCTCTCTCTGTTCTCTTTCTGAGCCTGCTATCATGAAGACATTGGTTTCTTGATGGAGTACCATAAGTTTCTTAGGCTTTCTTTACTCTTTTTTCTTTCATTTTTCTTTTTGACCCTCGGAATGGATAATATCAAATGACTTGATTTCAAAATTACTGATTTTTTTTCTCGTTGATCAAGAATGCTTTTGATTCCTCTAGTGAATTTTTCAGTTCAGGTTTGTGTTCCTTACTACAGTATTTCTCTTTTATCATTACTATATCTTTTCATGTATTATTTTCTTGATTTCATAGTTTTACATCTATTTTTCTCCTGCATCTCACTAAGCTTCTTTAGGATGATAATTTGGAATTCTTTATCAAAAATTCATAGATCTCAATTACCTTTGGTTTCTTTATTACAGATTTCTTTTTTATTTCAAAATATCAAGATGGTACAAATGTTTTTGTTACGTGGATCTCTGCATAAGGCTTAAGGCTGGGCTTTAGGTTGCCCATGCTAGAACGGTGTTCATTTTACTCAGTAAGTAACTTTTTACCTCTCATTATGCCCCCCCTTCTTGGTTTCTAATGCCCCTTATGTCTCTTTGTGCTTCTCTGTGTGCCGTGTTATCTCCTGGTTGTCAGACAGTACATGTGGTGTTTGTGCGTCTGCTCCTGAGATAATTCTCTTACGGTAATAGCCTCCAGTCCAGTCCTTATTGCTGCAAAATACATTATTTTATTTCTTTTTATAGCCTAGTAGTCATCCTTGGTATATATATACCACATTTTATTTATCCACACATGAACTGATGGATACTTAGGTCGATTCCACATCTTTGCAATTTTGAATTTGGCTTCAATAAATATTTGTGTGCAAGTGTCTTTTTGATAAACTTCTTTTATTTTGAGTAGATGCCCAGTAGCGAGATTGCTGGATAGAAGGGTAGGTCTGCTTTTTGTTCTTTGATGAATCTCCACACTTATTTCCATAGAGAGTGTGTTAAGGTGCAGTCTCACCAACAGTGTGTAAGCATTCCTATCTGTCTTCCTCCACAGCAGCATCTATTGCTTGTCAACTTTTTAATATTGGCCATTCTGACAGGGTAGGATGATATTTCATTGTGGTATTAATTTGTGTTTCCCTGATGATTAGTGATGTTGAGCATTTATTTTTATATCTTTGTTGGCCATTTGTCTGTCTTCTTTTGAAGAACTTCTGTGCATGTTTTCTGTCTACTCTTTAGTGGAATTATTATTTATTCATTTATTTATTTTGTTGATTTGTTTGAGTTCTTTGTAGATTGCAGATATTAGCCCGCAAGTGTATGTAGAGTTTGTGAATATTTTCTCCCATCCTGTAGGTTGTCTGTTAACTTGGTTTATTATTTCCTTCACTTTCTGGAAGTTCTTTAATTTAATTAAGCCCCATTTATTTATTGATGTCATTGCTGTATTTATTTTTAGGATCTTAGTTCTAAACTCTTTGCCTAGGCTGATGTCTAGAAGAGTTTTTCTTATATTTTCTTCTAGAATTTTTTAATTGTTTTGTGACTTATATTTAAGTATTTTATCCATCTTGAATTAATTTTTGTATATACCAAGAGATATTTTGTATATGTCTGTCCCATTCTTCTGTATGTGACTATTTTGCTTTCCCAGGACCATTCATTGAATAGGGCTTCCTTTCCCCAGTGTATCTCTTCGTTAGATTGTGTTATATTTTACAGATTATGTTCTTTTCAGCCTTGCTTTGTTGTCTGTGCATCTGACATCTCCCAATCTTTATGGACTGGTCTTGACTAGAAGAGACCTTTACTAGTTAGCAGTATATGAGGCAAAATAGAGGCTGACCCCTTGACAAATGCACTGGTCACAAAAAGGTCCTTTTTACATTTTCCTCTCCATCCTGGAGAAAAAAATGTATGTATTTCCCCAATCTCACAGAGCAATGCCAGCTGTACTAGGGGATCAAACCCTGCTGGTTATTCAATGATTCTTATGAGGCAAGGTACTAACTGGCTTCATGGAAGGTGCTCTGAAATGTTGAAGAATGAAGCTCCTTCTGCTTCCTTCCCTTTCTTTTGGAGTAAAACCCTTAGTTTTACACTTACTCTTAATCCCACAGAACAGTGCCAGCTGTAAGGGAATGCTCTCCCCTTTCTGTGTTTTAGCTGTCCTATGGTACCAGGCTCTGACAGTCATTCAATGCTTGGTATGAAATGAAATATAAACTGGACCCATGGAGGGTGTACAGAGAAGAGGCTGGGCAGTCAGGTGCACAGCCTAATCTCAGTGTGCCCACATGGGAGAAAGCAGTGGGCTAAAGCAATCGTTTTGGCACTGAGCTGAGCTGGTTTGGGGGAGAAGTTGATGCAGGTGAAATTGTTCTTATCTACAAATGTGACTGCTTTTAGATTATGCTCCTCTGGGATGCTTCTGTTTATCTGGATTCTGAATTTTACTTCAAGGTATTTGTTACCAATATGGTTGTTATAATCGGTGTTTCTGTGGGTAACAATAGCCAGGGTTTTCTCCTCTGCCATGTTACTGATGTCACTCACCTAAACATTTTAGTTTAGAATAGTTTTGGACTTACAGAAAAATCATAAAAATAGAACAGAGAGTTCTCACATCCCTTGTACCCTGTTGTGCCTGTTATTAACATCTTAGATGATGATAGTATATTTGTTATAATTAATGAACCAATGTTGATATACTATTGTTAACTTAAGTCCACACATTAATCCAATATCCTTAATTTTTATTGAATGTCCTTTTTCTGTTCCAGGGTTCCTACAGGGTAACACAATACATTTAGTCATTAAATATCCTTAGACTCTTGTTGGTTGTGACAGTTCCTTGGAATTTCCTTATTGCTGATGATCTTGAAGGTTGTGAATAGGCCTGGTTGTGTATTTCATAGACTGTCCCTCAATTGGGTTTTGGGGTTTGAGGTTTGGAGGAGGGTTATGGGTTTGGAGGAGGAAGATTATAAGATAAAATGCAATAGGCATCACATCTATTTATAGTCATATAATAAAAAATTCATTGTCTTTCTTTTGTTTGTAGAATTCCATTTACATGTTTCTATTGCTCAAAAGCAAAGGTGTTTACATGAAAACAATTTTTTTTCTTTTGCTGTCTACTCAGTGTGGATGAATAATTGATAGACACTTTGAGGGAAGCCTCACTAATATTTTACTGAAAAACACATGGGATAGGGAACCCTGGCTAAGATTGGCTTCTGTAATTTTTAAAATTATAAAAAGTTAGGGCATTAAAAGCTGTCTTTTCAAAGCTGCGGGAAGCTTTGATCTTTCATAATTGAAGTCTTCCATTGATCCTGAGTGGAAAGTATCACCGCTAATCCATCCATTTCAGACCCGAGATGAAGTGAGCAAGCATGCCGTTTGTGAGTCTCTTCCTCAGGATTCTTAATTTTTTTGGTGGAGACCAAAATGTTTACCAGCTTTGTATGTATGTAAGGTACACTGTACCATGCAAACCACAGCTTGTCCAAACAGAGTTTTGTGTGTTTTTTATTTTGCCCCAAATTAGTAGATTAAGACAGATGAAGAAAACATTATCTTTAGTGGAAGGTGATGAGAATTATAGGCTCAGTTCAATCAAGGTGGAGTAAAAACTAAGGAAGAATCTAGACTATCAATAGACTACACACACATTATGTGGGTGAAGAATGGATAATCCAGAGCAGAGTGATGGTGAACTATTAGTTTGTGTGTTATTGTCTTTGAAGTCACCGTCTTCGGCCGTAAGTAAGTGGCACAGTAGAAAGTGAATAATAGCTTATAGTATACTTGTTTTTAATCATGAATTCACAAGAAGTCAGATTCCTAAACTGCTAGCCTCTGACTCTCCACTGGGAGAGATTCCCCCACAACCCCCCAGGGAACATTTGGCCATGTCTGGGGATACTTTTGATTGCCACATTTAGTGCTGGGGGAAGGAGGACTAGCTGGTAGAGACCAGACGTGTTGCTAAACATTCCATAATGTAAAGGTCAAGCCTTCATAATAAAGAATTATCTGATCTAAGATATCAACAGTGTATAGATTGACAAAACCCAAATTTTAAATATTTTGAAGGAATTTCTATGTGGGCATGGGAAAGTTTGAAGTCAATTGTGATTTATACACTTAAAGAAACATATTTTACCATCCATCTACACATTCCAATTGTAAATTAGAGCATCCGTGTATGGTGTGCATACATAAACACGCACAAATCAGATATAAACTCGCTGGCAATTATTTTCTCTCTCAATTGGCATAGAAATGACCTTCAAAAGTTATATTGTATCTAGTAATTCCTCATCACTAAATGAACAGAAGATAGCAAAGCTCAAATTTAAGGTTGTGGTCACAAAGAATACGACTATCTCTCCTTTATGGTCTTCTCTAAAGTTAGTGCTTGGCTTTGTTTTGATGCTTTCTTTTAAAAAATTATTGATTGAGTTATGTCTTTATATTGCACTATGCCTGGATAGTTTGTATTATTATTATTACACACATGGATTTTTACTGATGACTATGGAATACATGAGGCTTTTTCTGGACATTCTACAAATTGGTGATAGATATTTCTGAAACAGATTGGGAGTTAGAGATAAAACATGTGTTAGAATAGGACCCTCTAATGAAACTCAATCCCCAAGCTGATCCACAGCAGAAGTAGGTTTTTTTTATTTTTGGATAATTCTCATGGATAATTACTGGAATGGCAGATGTTAACTTAGTCCTATTAATTCTTTGATCAATTTGATCTATCAATAAATCTGTTCACTTTCTGTTCTAATTTTAAGGATATTAGGTTCTGCTTCGATTTCTATGATGATACTAACAGCAATATTAAGGAAGATATTTTATAATTATTTAAAAATCAAAAATAAATTCTAGAACTAATAAAGTTCTTTCTTTTCCTTTTTTTTTTCTTTCTGGTTTGAAATAGCCTTTTCAGAAAGAACATCCCCAATGACTGTTAAAGTAGTTTGGGAGGCCATATTTTGACTCTCCTGGTGGTAAAGGAGCTGCTGTCATGTGACAGGTCTCCCATGGATAACCATTACCTCCTGTCAGTGAAAAATGTGAAGATTAAAAACAGTGTCACCAAACACAGACACTATCCTGTATTTTTTATTTAAGAGCTGCTGAAAGATTTCCTGCTGGCTGATCAAATATGTGAACAGCTGGCTCCTGACCATAATCTGTCACTTGCAGCACATTTCAGATTGCCCATTTAAGAGCAATGTAACATCCTTGGGACCTTCAAGCTAGTCGAAGTGGCAGAACTTACAAGGAAGCACAAAGCTAGACAAAACCATGGATAACCCAAAAAAACCCTAAATGGTTTGTGAGTATTGAGTGTGAAGAGTGACAGCAATACTTCTCAACACTCAAGTGTTTTTTCTAGCCATGGGTTATGGGTAGTGCCTGTGGTTCAAGGAGTAGGGCGCCAGCCCTACATACTGGGGGGGGCGGGAAGGGGTTCAAGCCCAGCCCTTGGCCAAAACTGCCAAAAAACAAAACAAAAACCTCTAGCCATGGGTTATAAGTTCTGAAATCAGAGTTGAGTCATTGGAAATCTGAATTCTTATGAGTAATTAAAGGAGATTATATGATAGCTCTTTATCACCTGAATAGCATAAACGGTGTTCTGGAATTTTTAAAAATGTTCTTCTAGATATTCTTGTTTATTTATATAGCTGTCTAAGAACCTATCCTCTCTTTAAGAGATTTATAAATTAAAAATAGAATGCTTGTTTCATTCTTTTCTTATGACCTCAAATTAATCCTCTTCTCTTCTATCAATCAACTATCAGAGTGCCAGTTTGGCTGATATCCCTGTAATAGAAAGTCTCATTTGAATTGATTGATCAGCTGGATAACTTAGATAAAATGCAGTCTGCTTTTATTCATCTTTCTGTTTAATAATGAGCTGTCTGGAATTTCTACTCCTTTGATATATGTTGTATTCTAATAAAAAGCAATCAGCTGCAGAATTTGTTCAATTCTGTGCTCTCGATTCTTTTATAACTTCTCTAAGTTCCCCTGCTTATTATTGTGCCGCAAAAATGTTCTCTTTTTTCCCAAGTACAGATATAAGCCTTTTTGTAAAAAATTTTCCAAAATGTTGGGATTCCACCCTCAGCCAAAATAAATGACCCTCTCTGGCAATTGCCATGTACTTCATGCCCAAAATGAGACTGGAAAGGTAAATAAGAGCTCATTGATGAAAGACCTTATTTTGCCGGGGCACAATGCTTGAACCCTGTTCTAAGTGACAGTGAGCCAGGTGAAGTTTTAAGAGAGAGAGATAGGTTGCCTTTCTGGTTGTAGTAAAAAATTGTAATGATAAAACCAGAAAGCAGCTATCTGAGGTCATCAATTAAGGATTACTCAGTGATTGACAATGCACTGTTTCTGAAATCTCATCCTCAGATTCATCAGGAGAATGAATATAATACCATTTTAACCGCATGATGTACTTTCTTCAGCCAGTAAACAATACAGGGCAGGAAAAGCATGGGGGGAACAAAGCTTATTGAAGTCCTATATTAATTAAGCAAACAGCATCTTTTCATCTTCTACTTTATTCCACACCTACTTAAGTCACCTTCAATAATGGAAAAAAAAGATCTCTTAGAAAAATGTAAAGGTATATACAGAAAGGATAAGTGAGAAATAAAAAAATTGATGTTATAAATACAAAGGAAGAGAGAACTATCCTTATAGACTCCTATTATATGTATGATTATTGTTTAGGATTAAAACTCCTATGACAAATAAAACACCTGAACTTTGAAAATGATGATATTTTTCTGTATTTATTGTGCCTTTCCAACCTGATTGCAGGAGGCATACAAGATTATAGGAGGCATAGGAGATTATACATTTTTATTCTACATTGGGTGTTACATTGTGCGTGATAGAAGATGTTTAGTGATTATTTAGTGATTGACAAATTCTTCTTCATTTATTATTACTTTTTTTAGTCCTAACTCTGAACTGGATACCATGGAGGACTGAAAAAGTTATAAAATATAACCACTACCCTCAGGTGTTAGACTTATGTCAAATCAAATAGACATATATACGGACTTTAAGGTCACATATATAGTAATAACATCTTTTTCTCTTTTTTCTATCTAAAGAAAGTACTCACAACAGCCAAAATTTTTCAGCATCAACGTGAACCTAGTGAAATTTTAATTCTTGCTGTATTGTAGTGAATGCTTAAATTTCATTAAATGTCAGTATATCCACTTGTTTCAGGAAAGAATTGGCAGTAATATGTGCAGCCAATTAGAATTGCTGTAAGAATTTGATTCTCTTAAAAATAAAAGACACTGAAATTCCATTGCCATTATACCTTTCTCTATTCAACTTACTGAAATATCGCCCAGGAACAGTTGGAAAGAAGCTTCTAAGGGGTGAATGCAATTTTCTTGAAGCAGGAGATTCCCTATCAAGAAATGGTAGGAGCTCTTTGGGCATTGGTTCTGTTAGTGCAGAGCTAGGATATACTTTGTTCAGTAAATCTTGGGGAAATATTAAGATCCTTTTTCAAACTATACTGGAATTTTTGCTCCCTTTTCTAACCATATTGGGTTTTATAATGATAACTTTCAAATGCACTGTTATAATACAGGGACATGTCCTACAAATTTAATAATGGTCACCATGAACAGCAGTATGCAATGAGGTTTCCTCAGCAGGGACATATTCTTTCTGAAAGGAAAATTTAATTATCTAGCTTGACTACTGTGTAATTCAAGCCCTAGCTATTGTGGCTCTTTTATACTACACAATGGTGTTAGTGGCAGAGAGAGGAGTTATCAGCCCAAAGGCAAACTCAGAAAGCTGAACTGCCCGATGTTTTGCTCTTGCTAAATTTTTGAATTAATATTCAAATCTTTAGGCATTCCTCCCTTATAAATTATGTATGATGGAAAAAAAAGTGGTGGGGATTTAATATATACAATATTTTTAGGAAAAGGAGATAATTAAGTCCCATCTTTTTCTTCCATTTCATTGTCTACTTATTGGTAGAGGCAGGGAGTCAAAAAGGGAATATCCCATGGAGTCCAACAACTTGGGATAGAGAAAAAGACAAGGGTTCCATAAAAACTCCCTACCAATCCTCCTGAAGCAATTACAAAAGTACTTTGAGTTTCTGGGGGGAGGGAAATATGTATATATATATGGTTGTTATAACTGTGGTGGCATTCTAAAAAGGTATAATTAGCCATTGAAAGGGTAGTAATTCCATGGAAGGAGATGATGGGGTGAAGGAAAAGAATGTTGGAGCAAAATGCTACTAAGATCATAGGGAGTGTTCAGTGGATTTGCCTTTTTGCTGTCCTACTTTATGTGACCCTCGGTTGCTGAGAGCAGGAATACAATGGAGGTGTCAAGGTGAGTTTGCCCAATCAATTGAAAACTAGTTAGCTTGGCTTTCTGAAATCCTTAGTTACTATAGTGAAGGACGTCCACAAATGTGTTATTTTCTACATGACATAGTACTGAATAGTAGACAAAGAAATAAACCCAACGTTGAAAGGCGTTGATTCTGGAACCACTACATGTATTTGGCTGCTTCCTAGCTATGTGGCCTTAGTTTTGATATGCTTACATTTCATTAAATTTATGAATTTAATGAATTTAAATGCATTATTTATTTTAAATAATACTATTTAAAGGCGGGAATAAAAAGGTAGTTCTTGTCTACCTCTTTAGGTCCTTACTGGGATGTCATGTGATTATATGAGACATTAAATTTCAGAATAATTTATTATTTATCAAGGTCTAATATTACTGTTATTAAGGAGAGAAGGATGCCTAGTGTAAAATTAAAGCCTCATGACTCTCAATCCCTGCCGAGTCCATGTATATTCTGTGCTTTTTTGCTGAGAAGGGGAAGATAGTGCTAATTTATTTACCTTGGCATTTTCTTCTGCACAAATGTCACCCCTCCACGTTGAAAAAATATGCTTGCTGGCATTTCTTGTAAATTGCTTCTTTCTCTAGCTGCTGAAGTGAGACCAAAGGACATATATATGTAAGTTTAGATTACTTTTGATATTGTAAGTGTTATATGATCATTGCACTTTTCTGGTGAAGTAGATGGCCAGGCAAGGGGTAGTTTAAGACACTTGGCCCCATGATCTGAGAAAGCTGCTTCCCGAGCCTTTTGATGGAGCCGATCTTCATGGTCAATCTACAATGTTAATCTCATCATGTTCTTTCCTGCTTAAAAATCCTTCATTGAAAGTCATCCCCTTTAGAGAATAAAATCTGGAATCTGTATTGCACACAGTTCACAACTGAAGTTCTCATCTACTGGATTCACTCACCTCTTGCTTTTTACCCCATCAGCTTCATTAATATACACACATATATTTTTTGTAGTTCTCTAAGAATATATTTCCATTTCAGTTATGCCTCTGTATATGCTTTTTTCTTTGCTAGATGTACTTTTGCTGGTTGCCCTCATGGAAAATCCCTATTTATCCTTCAAGGGCAAGTTTAAGAGTCACCTACTCTGTGAAAATGTATTTTATAAGGTATACCTACTCCACCACATATTCCACTGTGCCTTTCCCAGGCACAATCGGCAGTTCTCTGCCTCCTCTCTGCCACAATGCACTTTATCCATGCTTCTGTTATGACACTATCATTTTGGTATGATAAGAGCAAATGTTCCTAAATGTGAAAATGAAATTAAGTGGAGGTCTTTTCCTTCATTCAAAGACAGAAAGAACAGCAACTCAAACCATGAGGGCAAAACAGCATGCTACCTCCACCACCCATCTCCCTGCAGACTCAGGGGTGGAAGGGCACAGTTTCTAACCACTCCGGGCAGGATGCTTGCTGATGTGTTCAGGCAAGACAGGGACAGCTCTGCTATTTGCATATTTCTGCAGGTGTAATAGTAATAGTAAGAACACAACTGTGTGTCACACTGTTTCAAGCTGCTGCAGGGAGAGGTCCAGAAGACTACTTCAGCTCCAGTGCTGAGAATAATTATTGCTTTTATTGAGATCAGAGAGAGATTCTAGAGATAGGCCACACACACATGTAGATAACTCAGGGATCCTCTCTGTCTATACATCCCTCTCTTGTGAATTGAGCATATCATTTGGGTCTAAATTAAAATTACTTTAATATAGTTGCATAATTTTTGTTCTAAAATGAAGAACCTTAAACAGTCTTCAATTTTTGTGCATTGGGGGAACCGTCTTGAGAACAAAGGAAAAAGCCCCTTAAATTAGCATTTTCTGGGAGTTCTTAACTCTTGAAGGGGAATTTTCCTGGAAACAGTTACCAATAAATCTTCATAACTTTATTTCCATTTGGACTCTGTATATCTTTTAGTTTAGTTCTTAAACTGCATTCAAGTATTGCCACTCCTGATGATAATGCTAATTTTCTGGCCAAGGATGTTTTATTTGATTCAAGCATTGGGTTTCTTTCAAATCCCAGAGCACTAGGGAATGCTTGTGGGAAACCATTTCAGTATATCTAAAGCCTCTCAGTGCACTGTTATGAAGAGAGTCAGTTGCGATCAGGGTTAAATATTCTGCAATCTAGTGAAGTCAACTTAAAACTGAAACACTCCAAGAGAACGCACACACTCGCTGTCTGAGCTCTCAGTTTTTATACTTCATCTTGGCAACAAAGAGTTTTACTGAGAATGAATATATAGTTACATGCCTCCTGAGTTTCTGTGGTAAAACTGAAGAACTGAGTGTATCCAATTGTTTTAAATAATGATGGATTTCTACATTAAGCAATGACAAGCCCCAAATGATTTTATTTTCATGTGAATTATTTAGGCTGAATCTTTCAATTTCACCTACTTGACAAGGTACAATGGAAAAAGCCCTTCCATAATTTAACCTTGAAAGCAGAGAGCAATTTAAGAAGTCTCCCTTCTGCAACCAGTTACCTCTCTGGTTGCACATTCTATAGTTACTTCTGGTGCTTCACAAGAGATTTACAGTTTTGCACAAAAGATTCTTCTACTTGACCCAAACTCTGCTTAAATGACCCTAAGCCCAGTATAGGCTTACTATCACTGTGGCAAGAAAGTGAGAAAAATTCTGTAATAATATGTTTAGAAGGTTAGAAAACTGATTCTCCCATTCCCACTTGGGAATTAAGTTGGGTGAATTCAGCTTTTGTGGATTCTCTTTATTTTTGTGTTTCATTGGTGTTTCTCATGACTATGTCTTAGCACTTTCTTCTCTCTAACCATACTTTGAAATCACCTTTCCTACCTTCATGATTTTAAAGTACCATCCAATGAAGATGCATAAACATCAGCAGCCTAGCTGTCCCTCTCAGGTTGGGCTCTACCTAGCTACTATCTTGACACTTCCACCTGGATATCCCATAGAAATCCCAATCTCATCGTGTCCATATTTTCTGATCCTCTTTCAACAAGACTTTTCTGTTCATTTTTTTCTGTTAATAAATGGGACCACCAGCCATCTAGGTGGAGGGTCATCTTCCTCCACATGCTTCATGCCATTATCAACTTCTGCCCAGCCTTCCTCTTATTTTTCTTGAACTAGTCATTAATTTTTCCATCTCATTTGCTCTGCTTTGTTCCAGCCCCTCTTGCACAGAAAGTGCTCAGAGAAGAAATGAATCCAAAACCATTCTTAGGAGCTTCAGGCTCGGTGGTGATTTATAGGAATTGGGTTTTCTTTTCTTTTCCTTAACCAATCCTTGGTATCACACACAGGAGCTAATTTTTGTTGCCTTTCTAATTTAGTATTATTCTATTCCATGATTTTTGGATTTACTGGGGAAAATAAATAATGTTTCTAACTGGATTCTGCTTTCTTTTACAGGACCTTTAAGAAAATAAGTCATGTGATCAACACTATCAACTTTTAAACTTAGATTTTTTTTCATTTTCTTTTTCTTTTTGCAAATATGTACAAACTTAGGATCATCTATTTTTTTCTTTTTTTCATTTTCAAAATTGATGCTTTGAACCATGTATCAGAGGAGTACGGCAAAGTGGTTTTCTAGCTTTATATGGTAGTAAATTTTACCCTATCCTAAGATCCTCCTCCTAGTTAACCTTTTTTTTCCTGTTAATAAGCACTTTTCTGCCACATGGCAGAAAATAGCTCATTATCTAGCCCGGTGATGTATTTATTACTTTTGTAGCAGTAGAATTGACTCTCTGATAAGATGAATGTACATTGTGGCTGTGTTTAGAATCAGGACAAGAATTCTGTGAAGAATAAGAAAAGTTTTCTGTTTTCCATTGAACTAAGTGGGGAATTGGCTATGAGTGTTAGGTGTCCTGTCTTTTGGTTTTCAATCTACAAAGAAGACTTTTTCATTCAAGGCAAAATAAAATGATCAGTGTTAAGGGAGACACATCTAGGACAGGTTAAGTTCAGATTAAGCTTTAAAGCAGGAGCTAAATCAGCACATATGTCCAGTATTCTGAAAGCGATGACATAATTTAGGAAGAACACAAAGTCTTAAGTTGTCCTTAACAATGTGACAATATGCCTACTGGTTTAATTCACATGTGTGTACGATATTTAAAACTATAGATTCTTATGAAATGACAAGTGGAGTCTCCAGATCTACTTTCCTTATTTTACATTCTAGAGAACAAATTTTATTAAAATATACCAGTGAATATTTGTCTATAAACAGCCTCCAAAAGAAGATAAGAATTTAGAGTACTTTTTAGAAATGTAACATTCTTATCTGTATTTTTCCTCTTCATTTTTTTCTTACAGTGATATTTTGGAATAATTTATTTATTTATTTATTTTAGAGACAGAGTCTCACTTTGTCACCCATAGTAGAGTGCTGTGGCGTCACAGCTCACAGCAACCTTCAACTCCTGGGCTCAAGCAATTCTCTTGCCTCGGCCTCCCAAGTAGCTGGGAATATAGGCACCCACCACAGCACACAGGTCTTTTTTTGTTGCAGTTTGGCCCGGGCTGGATTAGAATCTGCCACCCTCGGTATATGGAGCTGGCACCCTACTCACTGAGCCACAGGCGCTGCCCATTTTGGAATAATTTTTTATTTTATTTTATTTTTTTTTTATTGTTGGGGATTCATTGAGGGTACAATAAGCCAGGTTACACTGATTGCAATTGTTAGGTAAAGTCCCTCTTGCAATCAAGTCTTGTCCCCATAAAGTGTGACACACACCAAGGCCCCACCCCTCTCCTTCCGTCCCTCTTTCTGCTTCCCCCCCCATAACCTTAATTGTCATTAATTGTCCTCATATCAAAATTGAGTACATAGGATTCATGCTTCTCCATTCTTGTGATGCTTTACTAAGAATAATGTCTTCCACGTCCATCCGGGTTAATACGAAGGATGTAAAGTCTCCATTTTTTTTAATGGCTGAATAGTATTCCATGGTATACATATACCACAGCTTGTTAATCCATTCCTGGGTTGGTGGGCATTTAGGCTGTTTCCACATTTTGGCGATTGTAAATTGAGCTGCACTAAACAGTCTAGTACAAGTGTCCTTATGATAAAAGGATTTTTTTCCTTCTGGGTAGATGCCCAGTAATGGGATTGCAGGATCAAATGGGAGGTCTAGCTTGAGTGCTTTGAGGTTTCTCCATACTTCCTTCCAGAAAGGTTGTACTAGTTTGCAGTCCCACCAGCAGTGTCAAAGTGTTCCCTTCTCTCCACATCCACGCCAGCATCTGCAGTTTTGAGATTTTGTGATGTGGGCCATTCTCACTGGGAATAATTTTTTAAATATTCAAGGACTTTTGAGCTTTCTCTACAACTTTATCAATAAGAATACAATTTTTATTCCACTTTGTAAATTAATTGTCATATTATATTAATATTTTACTGTTTTTATTACTATATATTACTATTTTATAGAAAAATAACTTTTGATTTGACTATTTCAAGTAACTAGCAATATTATTCATTTGAAATAATTAGCTATTATTCCAATAATAGCATGGAAATCTAAAGTGCTATGACTACACTCTTGAAATGAAGCCTGATTATTTGTAGTTATAGAAAAGGTCATTGCAATAGTTGGTCATATTCAACCAAAAGTAAATTCATACAGTTACTGTTTTCAAATCTAAGTTATTTTTCTTCTTTATTTTTTTCTGTAAATGCCAAATTATTCTTAGTCTTTACCATTTCATTAATAATGTTTTAAGATGTCTTATTTCACACGTGCACACACTCAGAGGAGAGGAAAGATACATTTCTAGATAAGCAATAATAATGAACACAAGTTAATGATTTATGTTGAAGCAAGTAAAAGTTTGGTAGATTCAGATACCAGATAGCAAATGTCTTTCTTCTAATTCAAGTATCTAAAAACATTTTAAACTTTTTAAAAATTAATGATCACATAAAAGAAGATAGCACCCGACTTGACAAACTACATTCAGCACCACTGCTGTTCTTTCATTGCTCTGTAGCACTCATGACTTCTCAATGTCAAGGTCAAGAGGATTTGTTTCTGTTCAGTAGAGATTCCCTGAATCCCACAAAATTTACTTCTGTGACATGGCTTTACTGGTAAGCATTTTGATTTGGGAATAAAATTTTAGGCAAAGAAAGAATGCCATTTCCTTGAAAATGTTAAAGTCTACCTATGCTACAATTAATGTTAATGGGAGCGGCAGGCAGCCTGCAGAGCAAAAAACTTTCTATTTTACACAGATTCTTCCTTAAAAATTGATAGAAATATGCATAGCACTGCAAAGCCTAATACATACTAGGTGGTTGATAAGTATTTGTTGAATAAGTGAAATAATTAAATAAATGAAAACAAAATAAAGACAAATAGAGTGCTTTAGACAGGCTGGTTAACAGTTCTGGTCCTGAGTTTTCTCGTGTGCAAAATGTAGATAATTATACAGATAGTGCCCAACTTATAATAGTTTAACTTATGATTTTTTTTTTTTACTTTCAGATGGTACAAAAATGATATGCATTGAGTAGAGATTATACTTTGAATATCCATTCAACCATTCTATTTTTTACCTTCAGAACACTTGTCCCTCCTTGGGTATGAGATGTGTTCCAAGATCCCTAGCGGATGGAGAAACCACAGATAAGGGCAAACCTTACATACATTTTGATTTTTTGACCTGTTAACTGATAACTGATAATGGCTGCTAATTGATTAACAGATAGGTTATATATATGTATAGTGTAGAAATGCTGAACTAAGGTATTATTCATGTCTTATTGGACAGACAGGGATGATGTGAGATATCACACTTAAGAATGGTGTGCAATTTAAAACTTTTATTTTTGGAATTTTTCATTTATTATTTTTGAATCACAGTTGACTGGGGTAACTGAAGCCTCAAAAAGGGAAACAATGAATGAGGGGAGCTACTTCATATCATATCATACACTACTTCATAGTATATGATAAATTACATGAGATAGTCACCATTTTTATTATAGAACAGGGTTTGTGTCAGATAATATTATCCAACTGGAGGCTAGTGTGTTTGGTTAAGCTACATTGTTCAGTATGATATATGCAATGTTTAATAGTTTTATCGGAATATAACCCCACTGTAAGTCAAGGAGCATCTTTAGTATTTATCTTACAAGATTATTGTGACAACTGGGGCAGGCAAAGCAGTTTGTACCTGCAAAACACATAGTAAAAGCACAACATATGTTTACTGTTATGTGGTTGATTTCCTTTTTAGTGAAAGTAACAATTTCAAAACTTTCATTAGTGGGGTTTTTCTTTTATTGTTTGGGATTCAGTGAGGGCACAAAGAATTAGGTTACACTGGTTGCATTTGCTAGATAAAGTCCCTCTTATACGTGTGTCCTGCCCTTAAGAGGTGTGCCATACACCCTGGCTTCCACCCCTTCCACCTCCCCTCTGCCCACTCCCTCATTCCCCTACTCCACCCCTTGTATTAGTTCATCTACTGCCTTCATATTACATTGAGTACATTGGATTCTTGCTTCTCCATTCTTGTGATACTTTAGTAAGAAGAATGTGTTCTACCTCTTTACAGGTTAATACAAAATGTAAAGTTTCCATCTTTTAATACTGAATAGTATTCCTTGGTATACATATACTACAGCTTGCTAATCAATTCCTGGGTTGGAGGGCATTTAGGTTGTTTCCACATTTTGGCGATTGTAAATTAAGCTGCAATAAACACTCTAGTGCAAATGTCCTTATGATAAAAAGATTTTTTTTCTTCTGGGTAGATGTCTATTAATGGGATTGCAGGATCAAATGGGTGGGGAGGGAGGGGTCTAATTTGAGTTCTTTGAGGATTCCCCATGTTTTCTACCAAAAAGGTTGTTTTATGTTGCAGTCCGACCAGCAGTATAAAAGTGTTCCCTTCTCTCCACATCCACGCCAGCATCTGCAGCTTTGAGATTGTGATGTGGGCCATTCTCACTAGGGTTAGGCAATATGTCAGGGCAGTTTTGATTTGCATTTCTCTGATGATTAGGGATAATGAACATTTTTTTCATATGTTTGTTAGCCATTTGTCTGTCTTCTTTAAAGAAGGTTCTATTCATCTCTCTTGCCCAGTGATATATGAGATTGTTGAGTCATTTTTGTTAATTTATTTGAGTTCTCTGTAGGTCCTAGTTATTAAGCTTGTGTTTGATTCATAATATGCAAATGTCTTTTCCCATACTGAAGGTTGTCTATTTGCTTTGGTTGTCGTTTCCTTAGCTCTACAGAACCTTTTCAGCTTAACTAAGTCCCATTTATTTATTTTTGTTGTTTTTGCAATTTCCACAGAAGTCTTCTTAAAATCTTTCCCTAGACCGATATCTTCAAGTGTTTTCCCCATACTTTTATGGAGGATTTTTATGGTTTCATGCCTTAGGTTTAAATATTTTACTCATCTTGAATCAATTTTTGTAAGTGGTGAGAGTTTTGCATCCAGTTTCAGTCTTTTACATGGAGGTATCCAGTTCTCCCGACACCATTTATTGAATAGGGATTCTTTTCACCATTGTATGTTCTTATTTGGTTTATCAAAGATCAGGTGGCTGTTAAGATACTACTTTCATATCATGGTTTTCGATGTGGTTTCAAATATCAATATTTCTATTTTTGTGCCAATACCAAGCTGTTTTGATCAGTATGGCCTTGTAGTCTAGCTTAAAGTCTAGTAGGGTGCTACCCCCAGTTTTGTTTTTATTACTAAGAATTGCCTTGGCTATATGGGTTTTTCTCAGGTTCTATACAAAACAAAGAATCATTTTTTCCAAATCTTGACAGTATGGTGATGGTATTTTAATGGGGATTGCATTGAATCTTTAGATTGCTTTGTGAAGTATAAACATTTTGACAATGTTGATTCTCCCCAGCTATGACCATGGTATGTTCTTCCTGTTAATATCTTCTGCTATTTCTTTTCTTAGGGTTTGGGAATTATCTTTATAGAGGTCCTTCACCTCCTTTGTTAAGTAAATTTCTAGATATTTCTTTCCTTTTCTTTCTTCTTCTTCTTCTTCTTTTTTTTTTGAGGTTCCTGTGAAAGGAATTATGTCCTTTATTAGTTTTTCATCTTGGCTGTTATTGGCATATACAAAGGCTACTGATTTGTGGACACTGATTTTATATCCCGAGACATTACTGAATTTTTTGATCACTTCCAGGAGTCTTGTGGTTGAGTCTTTGGGGTTGTCTAAGATAATATTATTGGCAAAGGGGGAAAGTTTACTTTTCAGTTTTAATCCATTCAGTATGATATTAGCTGTGGGCTTGTCATAGAAGGCTTCCATTAGTTTAAGAAATGTGCCACCTATGCCTATATTCTTAAATGTTCTAATTAGAAAAGGATGCTGAATTTTATCAAATGCTTTTTCTGCGTCCATTGAGAGGATTATATGGTCTTTGTTTTTGCTTCTGTTGATATGGTGAATTATGTTTATGGCCTTATGTATGTTAAAACAGACTTGTATCCCTGGGATGAAACCTACTTTGTCAAGATGAATGATTTTTTTAATGTGCAGCTTTAATCTCTTGGCTAGGATTTTATTGAGAATTTTTGCATCTATATTCAGTAGTGAAATTGGTCTGAAATTCTCCTTTTTACTTGGGTCTTTTCCTGGTTTTGGGATCAGGGTGAAGTTTGCTTTGTAGAACCAAACAATTTCTCAACAGAATCTGATTGGGAAAGATTCCTTCCTTCTCAATTTTTTGCAATAATTTCTGCAGCATGGGTATAAATTCTTCTTTGAAGATTTGATAGAATTCTGGTGTGAAGCCATCTGGACCAGGGTATTTTTTGTTAGGAGATTTTTTTTTTTTTTTGAGACAGAGTCTTACTTTGTCACTCTTGGTAGAGTGCCTTGGTGTCACAGCTCACAGCAACCTCCAGCTCTTGGGCTTAGGTGGTTCTCTTGCCTCAGCCTCTCAGCCTCCTGAGTGGCTGGGACTACAGACACCCACCACAATATCTGGCTATTTTTTTGCTGCAGTTTGGCCGGGGCTGAGTTTGAACCCTTGGTGTATGGGGCGGGTGCCCTACTCACTGAGCCACAGGCGCTGCCCCAAGAGATCTTTTATTGTTTCTTCTTAGTTCTTGAAATTGGTCTGTTCAAGAGATCTATTTCTTCTTGGTTAAGTCTAGGGAGAAAGTGTGATTCCAGGTATTGATCCATTTCTTTCACATTGTCAACTTGCTGGCCATAGAGTTTCTTATTATACTCAGAGATGATCTCTTGTATCTCTGCAGCATTTGTTATTATTTCCCTTTTATCATTTCTGATTGAGATAATTAGAGATTTTACTTTTCTGTTTCTAGTTAATCTGGCCATAGGTTTATTTATTTTATTGATTTTTTTTTTGAAAAACCAACTTTTGTTTCATTAATTTTGTGAATGATTCTTTTGTTTTCAATTTCATTAATCTCTGATTTAATTTTGGTTATTCTTTTCTTCTGCTGGGCTTGGAATTAGATTGTTCTTCTTTTTCTAATTCCATAACATGGTACATGTGCCCTCTTTCTGGTTTTAAAGATAGGTGTCTAATGTGATAAATTTACCTCTTAAGACTGCTTTTGCTGTATCCCACAGGTTTTGGTAACTTGTGTTTTTATTGTTGTTTGAGGAATTTAATGATTTCCTCTTTTATCTCTTCCTAAACCAAACTATCATTAAGCATAAGGTTGTTTAATTCCCATGCCTTTGTATGGGAATCAATGTTAACTTTCCTTTTTTATTTATAGAAGAATGGTAAAAATATTTTATTGAGTGATTCAATATTTGTAGCAAAGATTTTCTTCAAAGACAGAAACACAAAATTTTAATATTTTTTGCTAAATATCTTAGTTAATATTGGTTGCTAAAGTGGTACCTTTGGAAATTAAGTTGTTAGTCAATAGCTACTACTTTACACCCATATCATTATTATCTGTAGAAGCTACATTATTGAATGGATTTCACTTAAAACTGATTTGAAACTTACATATGTATTACTCCTTTCAGTACATTCTTAAATATCTCAAATAATTTCTTTCATGGACTTTAACCTAGGTCACCTTTCTAGACAACTGAGAATATATAAAATAAAATTTCAGTGTACTAAACCATGAGACTACCTTATTATAAACTTATTATAATTAAAAATGGAATACGGCAAATATGAAATCAGTCTTTTTATATTCTCCATGCCTTCAAAATTTCAATATGTTACTCCCCTTCAAATCAATCATTTATTTGAAAAGACAGCACTATGTTAAGAGTCAGCTCATGGAATCTCAACTGGGATGCCTGTCTCTTTATAGTTCTATAAAGAATTTCTATCTCTTATTGTCTATGACAGTGGTTTCAAGTCTGAAATGATAGTCCAACAACAGCAAGAGTATGACAAACTGGTTAGTCAAGAAATTAGAAAAATAATACTACTGTGGTATGTGCTCTCCAAATAGTTGAATTTTGTCAATTTCTATAAAAACTTGAGCTGTCTTATCTCATTTTTGATGTTTAAATATCCATTATGAAAGAAGGTGTTGGTGATTCTAGATAATAGTAATTATTACATATTAGCAAAATAAAAGTAATGGTTACCTCATGTGTTTCCCTAACATTTTGATTCCATAGATAGAAGTAAGTTCTAATATCTCTTAAGTTTACACTTTCCAATCAGCTGTCTAATGGCCATACCTCTCTATGGTATAATATTCTTTTATAGCCATGTTATATCATATTTGTTTATTATTTAAATTTTATTAAATATTTTCTTTCAATGAATATATAGAATTCTCTTTTAATATATATCTGTGATTTAAATATGTATTTAAAAATATTCAATATTCACATGTTCAGTATAGAAAGAGCATGTCTCTAGTGCAGGGAATAGGTATTTGATCACTGCCCAGTACTACAGTTTGACATTTTTTTCCTAATTGAACATTTCCCACTATCATCTTTTTAATTCTCTTCTATTTTCAATTACCTTGCTAAAATAAAACAAAGAAATTATTTGGTAAATATATATTGAAAAATATTTAGAAAGCTAAGAAACAAATGTCACCATCAGAATCCTGACAGTATGTTTTATTATCATCTTGAAATAAACCAAAACAAAAGCAAAAACTAACAAGTACCCAAATTAGAAATATATTTTAACTGAATTCCACAGAGTACCACAGAGTCTGAGTTATTTTTCTTAAGAAGAATGAAGCTCACACATCATTGAGTTCCAGATTTTGGGGAAAATTTCTAGCCCAGTGCTTTTGGGCTCTTGAATCAGCTTAAAGGGAATTGTCTGCTGTGCTTGATGGTTTGGCAGATTCTAGAAGCTGCCAGATATTCTGGGCTTGATGGAGTAGAACACCATAGGCTAAAACTGATTCATGATCCACTTAGTGGAGAAGAAAAAAGTTTTTACCCGGGGGAGTAATATTTTCCTCTAACATTTTGTCCTGTGTTGTAGATTAAAATAATTTCACTAAACATTACCACAGGAAAACATTTTTCCCGTATTTCCAGTATAGTGGGTGATGATACTATACTTCTGTGTGAAAAGCTAGTGCCATAGATAAAATGTTAATTTTTGGTTTATCTTCACAACTTCATTTTTTTTTTTTTTACTACTACCTGTTGTTAAAAATGCTCTAAAATGTGATTTGTAAGTCTGGAAAAGTCTCTCACTTTTCAAAATTATTAAACAAAAAGTGAATTCAGAAAGTCTACAAACATGTCTTTGACTTTTATAGAATAGAATAGTTTGCAAAATGCTTTCATGTACCCATTCTTACTTGTGAGCTAACAGTCCCATGGAAAAGATTCGACCAATGGCCTGGCTCCGACATTACAGATGAGACCACTAACAGCCAGAGAGTGACTTGCGTATATTGGGTCAGCTCTTCAGTGTCCCAAGTGGTGCTCTTTGATTCTAAGTTTTAAACACTTTCCAGGAGTATTCACTGCCTCTGACATTCGTATTATTTCTTTCATCTAAAATATTTTTCTACCCTGTATATTTTACCTAACCCACCCTGACTTAATGATATAATTAAAAAAGAATTATAAAGAAGTAAAACTTTCTTATTTTCTACATAAGTTGAAGATTTCTTATACTTCATATCCTTAGATTCATTATCTTTCACCTTTTAAATTTCTGTATTCAGAGAAAAATAACAGTTTATAAAATTCATTGAGAGATAATTGTCTGCCTATAAATGATGGCAACTGCTTAAAATTTTCCTGGGAATATGTGGATTACAGCTGGTCATTGCATTAGAATCTGTCTCGTGGGCTTCTATCATGCTGTTTAAAAACAGTGAGAAATAGTAGGAAACTACTAAGAATTTCAATCTAAAATGACCCAAGTGGCTTACTCTGGATCCTGCCTGATATTTTTCATTTTTAATATGAAGACTGGGATTTGTGATTTAGGTTTTATTTGGTGAAAATCTTTCTGCTGAAAACTTCGGCTATTTTCTTTTTGCTTATTCTTTATTTTTCTTATTTTCCCTCCCTTTTTATTAGATAATTATGATAATTAGAATGCAAAGAATCACCTTCTCCAAGAAATTTTTTGATGGATGCCAGCAACTTCATTTGATGTTCTCGTTTATAATTTGCATGATCATGAGTTGTCTTGTTTTCTAGATAACATATTTGTCCTTGGTACATTTCTCACCATTCCTGACTCCAAGCCCAGCTCCCCATTTAGACACTTAAGGATCCCGATGTGGCTTTAGTGTTGTTTCTCTCACAGTGTAAATTTTCTGAATTTCAGATCTGGCAGGAATCAGAGTGTACTACTGGGGATAGTAAATTGAAAATATATTACATAGGCCAGGGATAGTGGCTCACACCTGTAATCCTAGCACTTGGGAGGCCAAAGCTTGAGGTCAAGAGTTTGAGACCAGCCTGAGCAAGATCAAGACGCTGTTTTGTTAAAAATAAAAAAAAAATTAGCTCAGCCTTGTGGCAGGTAAATATAGTCCCAGCTACTCAGGAGGCTGAAGAAGGAGAACTGCTTGAACCCAGGAGTCTGAGGTTGCTATGAGCTAGGCTGATGCCTGACACTCCAGCCGGGACAACAGAGAATTGAACTCTGTCTCAAAAAGAAAATGTATTAGATATACACGTTGGAGAGGAACATTAAACACTCAGATAACGCCCCAAATGTCCTTAAGTTAGAGATACCATTTCTGCTCAGGCAGAATTTCAAAAATCTACTTTATTGTGAAAATGATGGACATAAAAAAAGTGCATAAAATAAATAATATTCGTATAAAAACACATCTATGTGACTGTCACCTAGGTTAAGAAATAGAACATTGCCAGAGCCCTCCAAAAATCTCTGCATTACCGACCTACCTCTGCTGACCTTCATGCCATCCTCTTTGTAGCTGCCCTTTAAATTTTACCTGTCACACAGTCTGCAATGGGTGCTGTCAGTCCTCCACCCTGCAGCTCACATCTCCTTTACTAACTGCTGTGAATTTTGCATGGTGAAAACCCACCTCTATGCGCTTATTTGAGGAATTGCCTTGAGCCAAATGAGAATCGCTGCAAAGGAGGCCAGCCTCCTTTCCCCCTGCAGCCTCAGTATTGACTGTGGCATGAAAGGTGGGATGGACTGTGTGGCGCTCTAGAGTTCACTTTGAGACCAAACCGAAGTTGGTATGTAGCTGAGACCTGACTCTTGCAGGCTTCTTTCCCCTGCCCTCCCCCACCTCCACCTTTCTTATTCTTCTGATAGCAGTTCTCCAACAAACCAATCAGTTGAACAAGACCCCTGTCTCAGGCTCTGATGCTAGGGAGCCAGAGCAAGGACATATCCTGTATTCATTTTTTATTTATTTTTTCCTGCATGAGAAGTAACAACAGACTCCATGGCTTACAACAACACACATTTCTTATCTCATAGTTTCTGTGCATCACTGGAGATCAGACATGGCTTAGCCAGGTCCTTTACAAGATACCATCAAGACATGGGCTGCATTCTCTCATCAGAATGTTTGACTTTCAAAGGTTCTGCTTCTAAGCACACTCAGGTTGTGGACAGAATTCATGTCCTTGCAGTTATAGAAATGAGGGCTGAACCCCTGTAGGTGCTCAGCTAGAAACATTGCCAGGTGGGCACCTCAGCAAGAAAGACCCCAGCAAGACCTGTGCTTATGTAACACAATCACACGCTCGTGAGCACACACATCTCATCACTTTTGCTCTATTCTCCTGCTTGAAAGTGAGTCACAGGTCCCACCTACATTTAAGAGGAAAGGATCACACAAAGGTGTGAACATCAGGAGGCTGTGAGTTTGTCACACATTCCTCACCAATTCAGACTGGTTTTTCCTCGTTTTGAATTTTGTGTATTTGAGATCATACACTGTATCTTTGTTCTGTCTTTTATTTTTCTTTCTTCTTTGTTCATATGCTTATCAAATTTTCTCAACATCATTTATTGTACTTTTAAGATGCATCTACATTGTTACATGTGGTTGCGATTATTTTTATTTCTGAGTAATATTCCATTTATAATGAAAACCAGCAATTTGTTTTATCCTTTTGTTGAACATATTGTTGATTTCGATTGTTTTATTTGCAATGAAAACTATGGTATCATGAACATAATTATGCTTTTATGCTGATGCACATAATCTCACTTTGTGGGAGACAGTATTTTTCAAACTGTAGCAAGTGTAAGAATCACCTGATACAGATTGCCAGGACACAACCCTTGGTTTCTGTTCCAGAAGATCTGCAATAGGATTTGCAACCTAACATCTTCCCAGATGCTGCTGCTGCTTGTCTAGGGTCTGCACCTGGGAAACAACTTCTGTCCCATATGGTCCTAGTTCTGGATTGTTAGGTCAAGAGTTTGCACATGTTCAGTTTAGCAGACAATACAACAGTTTACCAGAGTTATACACTTTTACAAACCTATCAGCAATGCATAGAACTTCCTATTGTTCCATGTCCTAGCTAGCATAATTAATGAAATATTTGATTTAAATTATATAATGAATTTAAATTGATTCTAGATAGATAATTTAAATTGATTATGGTTAATTGTTAGATATCTATTTTCTTTCAAATCTAGTAAGAATGTAATGATATTACAGTGGCTTACAGTTTTATCTTTGTGATTATAAAAAGGATGAGTATCTTATTCATATTTTTAATTTATGTTATTTTAGGATGACTTATTGTCAAGTGCTTACTCAAATTTTTTTCTTTTTTGTCTGTCTTTCTCTTTTACTTATTTGTAGAGTTCTACATATATTTTGAAGAAAATATTGTTGATTTTTAAGTCCTGAAAATACCCTTTCCCACTCTGGCTTGCTTTTCCACACTTAGTGGTATTTTTTCAAAAAGGGGATTTTTAAACTTTGTTATAGTACATACTTTTAGCCTTTTCCTTAATGGTCAGCACTTTGGAAAACTCTTTGAAAAACTTTCCATACCTATGAATTGTGAAGATTTTTTTTTGTTGTCCTCTCAAAGCTCAATTATTATTATATTATTATTATTGCCTTTCACATTTTGATACATGATCCACCTAGAGTTGATTTTTTCTGTGAGTTATAAAGATTAAAAATTAATTTCCTTCTGAAATATGCATAAATTGTCCCAACATCATTTATTGAAAAGTATTGGCATCTTGTCACAGACAAGTGTCACGTATATGTGTGTCTTTTTCTTGGCTCTGTTCTGAGGATTTCTCTACTCTCTGTCTCTGCCATTATATCCCGTGGTCTTAATTACTTGAACTTTATCATGATATTCGATATTTGTTAACATATATTTCTGGTAAATTCAACATTTTCCTCATGCAATGACCTTTTCTCTAATAATTCTTTGTCAGAATAGATATTTTGTTTAATGTTACTGTAGTTACTTCAGCATTTGTCTGGGTTTGATTTATTTGTTTAAGCTCTCTATAAACTTCAATTTCAAAAGTGTATAGTTGACCCTTGAATAGTGTGAGCTTGAACTCTGAGGGTCTACTTCCATCCGCATATTTTTTTAAATTTCAGCTAAATATGAGGGTACAGACAATTAGGTTCCATAGTTTGCTGTTGAGTTTTAGTTGTGTCCTTCACCCAGGCAGTGTGCTGTACCATATACTCATGCAATGAAACCAATGGGATTACTGTCAATCAAATGTGGATGGAAATATAGTACTGATGGGATGCAAAACCCCTGCACATACTGGGAGTTGATCTTTGTATGTGCTTTTCCCCAGGGCTGACTGTTGAACTTAAGTATGCACAGATTTGTGTATATGTGGTTGATCCTGGAACCAATCCCCATGTGTATAATAAGGCTTGCCCGTATATTATTCTATAGTTTATAACTATTGCTTTAAATTAGTATAAAAATCAGTACTTTTTTATTGAAATGTTTAGTTTATTTACATTGAATATAATTAATGAAATATTGGGTTTAAATTATATGATAAATTTAAATTGATTCTAGATATATGATAATTTAAATTGATTATGGTTATAATAATATGTATATAGTAATTATTTTGCTTATTCTATAGCTATATTTTCTTCTTTGTTTTATATACACACAAACATACATATATACACACTTATACTTAAGAGTTTTAAATATATAAAGTTTTTATCTGTTCATGAGTGTTATTTTAGAGATAATATAAGTAACCTTGATTTATCAAAGAATAATAATTATCTTTATCTGAGTTCTTTCAGAAAATGTAAGACTCTTAGCATATCTTTTAAGATTCAATTATCCTTTCCCAATAAATATGCTATTATTTTGTGTTTTAATTCTCTCTATATTAAACCCCATAAGACACTTTTACTTTTGTTTTCTATACTCAGAGTTTATTTAAATTTACCAAATTGTCATCTTCTTTGCTCATCATGCCCTCCTATATTTCTGAGCTTAAATATCCACCAACATAGTAAGAATGATTTTATGGCCTCTACCTGATAATTCCAACATTTGGATTCCCAGTGTGTCTCTGTTGTCTGTTGTTCCTTCGGGTCTGGCTCATCTATATTATGTGGTCTCATTACCCTTCTTCGTTGGACACTACTTTTAGAAATAATTTAAGGCTTAGAATGGTGCTGTTTTGTCAGTAAGGGAAGAGGCCCTTACTGACCTCGGCACGGCAGCAGTAGAATCCACCAAAAAGGGATTGACTTGCTGATAGGACTACTCACAAATGTTGGGGGTGGGAAACCGACAAGGGCTGTTGAGTCACTCACTCTGAGTCTGAAGGGAGCAGGGCGGGCAGCAGCGGAGGGGCTGCCTAGGAGCTTTACTTATAGACAACACAGCCTCTGCCAGGACTGCAGCACCAGCGCAGGGCTTCTCTGCGCTCCCACCCTCTGATTTCCTCATCATGCTTCTCTTTGTCCAAAAGCTACCAGAAACCAGAGGCAAGGGAGCTTGGATAATGTGGTCAATTAGGGACAGTGACGCTACAGCAAAGAAGAGAATAGAAAAAGGCAGAAAATAGATCTGGACAGCAAATGTACTCTAACAAGGATAATTGCCGTGTTTTTTCTCCTAAGCTCCTTGCTGAACTAATGCTTGAGTTTCTCTGAGACACCTAATTAATCCATTAGAATATACCCAACACCTCACTGTCGGGGTAACCTTCTGTCCCAGAACCCAGAGGAATGTTGACTCACTAGAGTCTGCCTTCCTGGCATGCACTGTAACTCCACGCTGGGCTCCGTGAGCCCATTGAAAGCAAAGCTCCACCTTTCAGCTGTCTCTAGTCAATCTGTAAAACCTCTAGGGCAGAAGCAGCTCTCATTTCTCTCTAATCTCCACCGAGTGATTACTCATTTTCTTTTTATTTTTTTACTTGAAGTTTTTGGGGGATGTGGGAGGATCTAATTATTTTACTTATCTTCATTAGGAAGATTGAACAGTGATTGACAAATCATAGCCTATGGATCAAATCCAGACCAATGTCTGTTTTTGTAAATAAAGTTTTATTGGAACCCCAACACCTAATTATTAACAGCTGTGTTCATGACACAGTGGCAGAGTTGAGTAGTTGTGACAGAGAAAGTCTTGTCCACAAGCCTTAATATTTATAGTCTAGTCATTTATAGAAGCCTTAATATTTATAGTCTAGTCATTTATGGAAAAAATTTGCCCACCGTTTTCAGAAGCCAGCTGTCCTTCCTACAAGAAAATTTAAGACATATAATTTACCCACGTAAAACATCTTCATCTTTACCATCCATTTAAATTTTAGCAGCAAAAGATTGGGTTCAGTTTCTTTTCCTTATTATTATAGATCTGTCTAATCATGCTGATATTAATGAGATGTTCAGTGTTCAAATTGAAGTTAATTGGAAGGAAAATAAGTAGAAAGAAGTGGTCTAGATTACCAGAAAAAGCTAATCAAAGTGCCAC
This sequence comes from Nycticebus coucang, assembly GCF_027406575.1. Taxonomy (NCBI): domain Eukaryota; kingdom Metazoa; phylum Chordata; class Mammalia; order Primates; family Lorisidae; genus Nycticebus; species Nycticebus coucang. Next base: position 54,355,789 of record NC_069781.1, on the reverse strand, counting down.
TGATAGAGATAAATGAAAAACTGTAACTTTAAAGCGATTAAAAATCTGATTAAGAGACTCAATTAAATGTGCATACAAATATATATAGGTTTATAACCACTTAAATAGTATTTTGATAATATCTAGTACCGATTACACTGATAATTGTGTTAGGAATTTTTATGTGCTTTATCACAATTAAGTCCCAATCTCTATAATCCTATCACTATAATCCTTCTCATTTTATGGATAAGTAGACTGACATCCAAAATGTTTAAGCAACTTGATTGTGACCTCAGACTTGCAGGTAGCAGTCTTAGGATTTGGAGCCACTTTAGAGTAAAGGCATCAGGACAGGGAGAAGTCATTTTTATGGCGCGCACTTCCCTCAGACAAGGTGATGATGTAGTGTTGCTACGTTCTGTTCATGTTAAATACAGTAACAATCTTCTCTCCAACTTTTTGTTTCTGTTGTACACTAGGGAGAAAAATCAAATGGCAAAGACAGTAATGTTTCCTTCTAACAAACAGTAGGAGGGATCAGATTGATTTGGGTTGAGGGATACTGACAACTTAACAGCAGCCAGCTAAAATTGCCTTTCCTACTCCAGTGTTTCAGCCCACCCAGCGCACTGCAGGCGGCTTGCACCTGCTGCGTGAGCCCTTTGCAGTGCTTCACAAGCAATGAGTGTTGAAGGCCTCTTATGATTTGTTATGTATTTATAATATTATGCTCCTGAATATCAAAGAAGGGGAGGACAAGTCTGGAGGCTTCAAACCAACTACACCACGTAGGCTCTGGGACCTTCTAATTGCATTTTAAAGTGCCATTTTAAGTGTAATTCTTTGTAAAACCTTCCTTTTTCTTTTGGAAAATTCCTAAGGGACTATTTCTTAGTCTGAACAGAATAGCTGAAAACTTTTTGTGTCTTAAAATTCAATTGATTTTTAGGTTTCAGTTCCTTTCTAATGTCCTCAATTGCTTTCTAAGCAAGATATTTGTACTTAGGACTTTGTTTTGCTCTAACTTTGCCAAAGATTTGCCCTAAGTCTGAGACCATGTAGGAATTAATTTAGCCCCAGAAGGATGACTTCATCTTGATGGTAGGTGATAGAAAATGGAGTTGTTGTTGCAGAAACCTTACTGGCTAAACTTTAGCATCTGTGAACACTGCAAAAGATTTAAAATGTTTGTGATTTTAAAATAAGTAAAAACTCCTACAAAAGTAGAGATAAAATTATAAATAACGTTATGCCAGTAGGCATGTTTATATGTTATGATCAATCTGAAGTGAAAAATGAGATGAGTGGGTAACTAGACCACCAGAACACAGCCAATATCACAATGTTTCATCCTGTCTTTTCCCATTTTCCATTGCACCTTCAGAGTTTTTTACTTTTCAACATATTAGTTATAAAAACAGAGAAATATAGGGTAGGATAGGATAGAAAAGTCAGAAATATCAGCATATGATAACAAGGGAAAACATTAAATTATGGGATATCCCCTGAGAATCAAATCAAATATGTCAAATGAATCAAAATTCAAATATGTCATCTCAACGTAATGTAACAGGAGAGGCTACTGAAAATGTATCTATAGGTTTTACATAATGTATCTTTTAACAAACATACAGGCTATTGTATCAGGAAAGACTAAACAGTGCATTAAGAATTGTCTAGGACAGTTTGAAAATATGGAAACGTTTTTCACAGTTTGCAAATATGGAAATAAGGGCGGCGCCTGTGGCTCAAGGAGTAGGGTGCCGGTCCCATATGCCAGAGGTGGCAGGTTCAAACCTAGCCCTGGCCAAGAACCAAAAAAAAAAAAAAAAGAAAATATGGAAATAAAAGTAAAATAAAGGAATTTCTTTTTTTTTTGTACTTTTGGCCATGGCTGGGTTTGAACCTGCCACCTTCGGCTTTTGATATGACAGTGAAATGGCCTTACAAGTTTTTAAGGGGGGAGAAAATAAATGGAACAAAGAACATCCGTATGTTTAACTTTGCTTACAATAATTTGTTCAGTTTCAAACCCTCTTCTAATTAATAACTATCACACCACCTCCCAAGGGTAATAACTGTCCTGATAATTCCACTACCTTATATTAATTTTGCCTATTTTGGATAGTTATATATATATATAGATCATAGAGTGTATACTCTTTTGTGTTTTTTCTCTTTCATGAGATTCATCCATGTTAATTGCATTTAGTTTTAATACATTCTCACTATTGTATAATATTTATTAATTTTATTCTTGAAGATACATGGTTGGCAGGGCCATCCCGAGGGTACATGGAATCCTGGGTAATACTTTATATATATATACATATATACTTTTTTTTGGCAGGGTCCTTGTCTATATAAACCATTTGATTAAAAATGTATTACAAAATTGATGGGCCCATGTGAATATAGTGATTTATGAATAAATATTCAGAATAATGAGTAGAGAAGAGGTACTTATATATTTGCTTGTTTTCTAATTAATAGACACAAAACTTTTTCATAATGTCCATGTAATTTTCTGTTCAGAAAATATCTCTTCATTTTCTTCATTTCATGGTTTTCTGTTTGTTTGTTTTTGCTGTTGTTTTTGTTTTAGAGACAAGTTTTCACTCCCAGTTGCCCAGGTTGCAGGGCACTGGTGCCCTCATTGTTCATAGCTCACTGTAACCTTAAACTCCTACATTCAAGCCATCCTCTTGCTTTAACCTCCTGAGTAGCCAGGACAACAGGTGCATAATCCCACACCCAGAATTTTTTTATTTTTTATTTTTTACAGAGATGCAGTGTTGGTATATTGCCCAGTCTGGTTCAGACTTCTGGCCTCAAGCTATCCTCTTTCCTTGGCCTCCTTAAGTGCCGGGATTACCAGTGTGAGGCGCTGCACCCAGCCTCTTTAAGTTCGTTATTATCAAATGTCTTGTTCCTGGCTAATGTTCTTATTCCTGACACTGGGAAAAGGTAGCGGCACCACTATTATATATAATGCCATGGCTTTTCAGAACTTATTGGTATTTAAACAATATAGATATTCTTGCCTCCCTAATACCTTTTAGTAAATGCCTGTTAGCTTATTAACCGGGCTATAGCATCATCTTTTGTTCCACCTGTGAATATTAGTTTCTAATACCTCTTTCAAAGATTATGATTTTACTTCATTGAGTATGGCCACAAATGCCATCTTATCCAGAGTATGCAGTAAAATGTAAACAGTAATTTATTTTCCAGTCATGTTAAAAATTTATCATTCAGAGGGCAGCACCTGGGCTCAGTGGGTAGGGTGCTGGCCCTATATACTGAGAGTAGCAAGTTCAAACCTGGCCCCGGGCCAAACTGCAATAAAAAAATAGCCGGGCATTGTGGTGGGCACCTGTAGTTCCAGCTACTCGGGAGGCTGAGGCAAGAGAATCACCTAAGCCCAGGAGTTGGAGGTTGTTCTCAGCTATGTGATGCCATGACACTCTACCAAGGGCAATAAAGTGAGATTCTGTCTCTACAAAAAAAAAAAAAAATTAAAAAAAAATTATCGTTCAGAACTTTATTGAGTAATCATAGAACCAAGTATCTTCTAGCTGCATTCTCTCTTAAACTCTTTTGACCATAATCACTGCAATCCTAATATGTGATATATTTCAGTGTTGATTTTACCATTGGCTTCTACCTTTCACCAATAGCAATGCTAGGTTAGGGCCCATCAGCAGACCAAGAGGCGGTCCTACTCACACAAGGAATGTTCTTGTCTTGTTTAGCACAGCTGAAGACAACTCCTGGGAAGTATTGTGATGTCCCATTTATCAGAAACAAGAGTAGACATAGTTTGAGAAGACTCATGGGCATTGCAGAGCATCACTCTGGACAGCCTCTGCAGGATATGGGTACAGCCAACCCCAAAAGACTGGCTGACATGTGATGTGCAGTCAGTGGAGAGGCTGAGGATTGCACAGGGTGCTCTTATGGGCAAATACATGGTGTCAACTCCACTGTTCTCAGGTACTACAGACTAGGAAGGGCACTAAAATAAATGCATGGATGGGCAAGATCTGGTTCATGGGCCTACCCAGGTAGCTCAAGTTCAAGAGCTTGCAGGTGTCTATCTTGTGTCACAAAAATAATCAATATATTGGCACCATTCTGGTGATTTGATCTCATAATTCTGTGAAGAAAACCATTATGCCAGACCAGGAGTCCAGTCCTGGATCTCTTTGGGGCATTTGGTTGACCCCCATGAGTACAGTAGAGGATTGGAAACTACCCCTAAGTGGGGAAACGGCGATCAAGACTCATGTAAGTCATAGTCTAGACTCAGGTGCCCTGCTTAGATGGCATTGCCAGCTCCAGTTGATCCTACCCACAGACAGGAGAGAGAAAGTTTCAAGGAAGACATTCCAAACCATGGCCCTACTTCTAACTTCTAGTTTAGTCTATTATAAATGCAGCTACAGTGAACATTATTTTGCATGTTTTTGTACACTCATGAATTGATTTGTGTTTGCCCTATTGCTATGGTGGAATTACTTGATTATAATTACTTAGTTATAATTGAACATAATGTAAATGTTCACATTTAGTAGATGTTAACAGTTTTTCATGGGGATTAAGTCACACTCCCAGTAAAATCAGAGTACCAGTTCTCTACAAACTTGTCAACATTTGGTGAGGTAATAACTGTTATTAAAAAGGAAATAGCTCAGGTGGTGCCTGTGGCTCACTGGAGTAGGGCATCAGCCCCATATACCAGAGGTGGCAGGTTCAAACCCGGCCCCAGCCAAAAAACTGCAAAAAAAAATAAAATAAATAAAAATAAATAAATAAATTTAAAAAAGGAAATAGCTCTCCCAGTAGATTTAATGACACTGGAAAGTGGTTTTCACACACTTTTCCCTAATGAATAATGAAGAGTACCCCCTATTGGCCAAGTTGATATCTTTGCTAATAATGTATGTCTTCAAGTCTTTCTTCAATTCTTCTATTGATTTTACTCAGTAGAAGAGAAAAGATCTCTAACTTGTGGAATATTTTCCTTACCAATTTGAAGAAGTTCTTAGTATACATACCTATCTAACCTGTTCAGATTGCACATCTCTTTAACCTGTGCTAAGGCTGAATTTTGATCCCCTTAATGTCTTTGAGTTGTAGAACATTTCAATTTTAAGAACATCTAATTTATCAACCTTTTCCTTCATTGTTTGTATTTTTCCCTACTTGAAAAATCTTTAACCCAAAGTTATAAATATATTCTCTTTTGTTTTATTCTACATGGTTTATTATTCTAATTATTTTAGTTATTTCAGATGCAGTTATTGAGAAGAACATTCAATCCGTGACATCATTGCATTGGCATATTTGTAGAAATTCAAGTGACTGTGTGAGAATTATTCTGGGATCTCCTTTCCGTTATCATGAATCTTTTTTAATACCTTGCACCAGGATCACAATATTTTAATTACTATGGCTGCATAAGAGGTCTTAACATTTTTGAGTGTATTACCTCCACATTTATTCTTTTTCTTAAATATTTTCTTCCGTCTGGAAAACTTCCTTTAGTTTTGTTTCAGTGTATGTATCCAAGCAATAAATATTCTCATATATATTTGCCTAAAAAGTCTTTATAAAAGATATTTTTGCTATACATTGAATTCTATATTGGTTTTTAAAACATAGTTTAAGATGTTTTTAAGAGTTTTGTTTTTGTTCTTATATTTGTTTTTTGCTTTCATTGTTTCTGATGAAAAGTCAGCTTTTGGTCCTATTACTTGTCATTTGAGAGTAACTTTATTTTTGTTCCATTTTAATTTCTACTTCTAGATACTTTTTAATAAATAATTCTTATTTTAAAATACTTTTATATTTTCAGAAAAATTGCAGGGTTCATATAGAGAATTTTAATATAACTTCTACCTGGTTTCCTCTGATATTAACATTTTCCATTAGTATGATACTTTGGTTATAATTTATGAATGACTGATACATTATTATTAAAGTCCCTACTTTATCTAGATTTCCTTGTTAAACCATATTGAATCTCAATCCCAGTTATTATTTCAGTTCTAGAACTTTAGTTTCTCATACTGATTTGCATTTTCAGATGAAATTCTACATCTTTACCTTTGTTTTCTTGACATTTTTATCACAGCTATTTTCAAGTCTGTCTAGTACCAGTGGCTCTTTTTTTCTTTTTTTTTTTTCCCCTTTGGGTTTTGGATTATGTGGTCTTCAGTGCTGGTGTATCTTTTATTGCACATTGTACATTGTGTCTGAGCGTTTAGATGATGTTATCTTTCTACAGATAGGCAAATATATCAAGGTCAATTATTATATCAGAGTTAAATTTTGATTACAGTCTTTGTTAGGCAAGTTTCTCCATATTTCTTTGGCATAGACTTTTTGGATTTCATCAGAAATTCTGGGTTGTTTGTCATGGGTTGTTTACCATAAGTATTCCACCCTGGCAGACCCTTCCTCCAAATGTCATCTTCTCAGCACCACAAGACTTCAGTTATCTTTGATCAGCTTTTTAACTTTCCAGACTTCCTTGCTACTTGTCTTCTTGGCATCTTGCATGTGCAGCTTAGTTGTCAGCTAATGCGTCGGGATCATTGCTCATAAAATTTCTAAGTCGCTTCTGTGCACTTCTTTCCTCTCAGGAATCTTGGCCCTGCAAGTCTTGGTGTCTCCAAACTACCTTCATTCTGACTCCCCAATCTGATGGAAATACCTCCAGTTATGGGCATTGCTTTCTGCCTCAATTTCCCATGCCAGAAACTGGTAAAACCCCAGGGAGAAAGCAGAAGTAAATTTGAGTTTGATAGTTTGATGAGCATACTTTCTATGACATTGATCTTTCAAGTTCTATCTGCTTTATGATACCTTCAAACAGGTTTTCAGGTTTTTTTTAATTTATTCCAAATAAAATAATCTTTTATTGTTTATCTCAGAGGAATGGGTAATCTAATACATGATTTATTTCTATCTGGAGGGTTTTATTGATCCTAGTTAGAATCAAGTCCCAATGTTTTCCATCTTTACTTCTCCTTTTTCTTGTTTTCTTTTTTTCTTATCATCTCATTTTTCCTTCTTTAGGCAACAGAGGCAGCCCCTGAGTTACAAACATCCCACTTATATACAACTCGCACTTACAGACTATTACAAAAACTTCCCTAATTAAATACATCCAATTGATGTATGATTCACACTTATGAACAGAGGCTATTATAGGTAATAGGTCAATGTACATGTTCTAACTTCCATACAAATTCAACTCATAAACAAACCTGCAGAACCTATCTTGTTTGCAACCCAGGGATTGCCTGTAACAAATTTCTCTGCTTGCCTTACACAGACTCGTGTTACTACTTTTTCAAAGCTTTTAAGTCTGTTGTTAGTTTGCAAGATCCATTAAATACTCCAAGCTCTTAATTTTCCAAGGGATCACAATTCCCTTTTTAAGAGAGATTTTAATATGACTGCTAAGAAAATTTTCCTCCACTGTGTGTATCAAATTTCTACAAATTTATATATCAGTTTTAATATAAATGATGACTAATTCCAAAAAGAGTTTGTAGTGGATTAATAGAAGGAAGTCAGAGTTTTTAAACTCAAAGTATATTTTTTAAATTTATCTTGTTTTCAATTTGAAGAATAACATTTCATGTATTCTGCTGTTTTAAGATCTTAGATGATATTTAACACTTCAAACCTGACTTGAAGCTTCTTAAAAATATAAGGATATACTCTTTGAATTATGCTGAGTTTACATCCAATAGACTCATAGTAATTTGAAAATATCCCAAGTCAAATATGTACTTACTATCACTAACATACCGAACAACACAGATTAGTCAATCTATCTTACACATTCCCAGAACACTTACATAAGTGTATGGTTGGTCAAAATCATCTAGCACAAAGTCTATTTTATAATAAAGCGTTGACTTTCTTATGTAATTTATTGGAGACTGTCCTGAAAGTAAAATACAGAATAGTTGTATGGGTAGTAGAATTATGATTTCTATTGAAGGCTCATTGTTGTGTTGTACCATTGTAAAGTTGAAAAATTATAAATGCCATTGTAAGGTAAGGACTATTTGTGTATAGGCACACACATTCAAACATATTTTGTATAGATAGGATAGCTTTTTTTTTTTTTGAGACAGAGTCTCACTATATTGCCTTCGGTAGAGTGCCGTGGTGTCACAGCTCACAGCAACCTCCAACTCCTGATTCTCTTGCCTCAGCCATCTGAGTAGCTGGGACTACAGGTGCCCACCACAATGTCCGGCTATTTTTGGTTACAGTTTGGCTGGGGCCGGGTTTGAAACCACCACCTTTGGTATATGGGGCCAGCACCCTACCCACTGAGCCACAGGTGCCATCCAAGATACCCATTTTTTAAGTGTTACTCTTTATGTATATATTTACATGTATATACATGAAAGTATATGCATAAAAATTTTTTCTTTTTATTTAAAATTGACCTCCAAATGGAGCATCAACACTATGATTATTGCTCTTATAAGCCTAAGACCATTTTATTTTCTTAGGCCAGTGCTCTGGATTCATTAAAAAACTTTCATTTAAGGAGAATTTCAATGTATATGTGCTATTCACTCATTCAACAAACATTTACTGAACAATAACTCGGTGCTAGGCATTGTGCTAAGTGCTAGGCATACGATAGTGATCAAAACACACGTGGCCCCATGGGGCCTAGAGTTCTATAGGAGGAAGAGATATTAATAAAATAACATAAAAATACATGCTATAAACTATTGAAAAGTGTTCAGCTTCTGTGAAAGCATATAATAGAGGGATCAGACACTGTCTAGGAATCACTAAATAAAACTCTGATATTTCATTAAAATTTCACCTCCAATTACACATAATCTCTGTCATTACTCTGAATAATCAGCAAGGTAAATGATTTTCAGTCACAACAGGATCAAAGATTTGTTTCAAATGAGTACAAAGTTTCTAATCATCATAAGATCTTCACATTAATAAAATTCCAGTATGTGGAAGGCATCTCACATACCTATGTATTGTATGAATAAGTTGCCCTTTATTTTAAGTATCCCTCTATTTACTAGCATAGGTTGGTAGTGAAGGGATAAAACATATGGTATTAAGTGAATCTAAATGTTTACTGTATTATTGTGATATTTCATTAATTCTCTATTTTGGTGCTGATAGAGGAAAGAATAAGTGAATTAATATTTCTAGGGCAAATCACATTTCTTGTCCTTGAGCATAAATTTCAACATATGTACAGAATTTAAAAATTTGAGCACCTCAGAAAAGAATAGCTGTTAAACATGTTTGTTACTCATGAGAAATTCCAAGTCCCTAACCAAATGAATGGACACCTTCTTGGCCAAAAGGACCCCAGAGAAACCTTTAAACTGAAACCTTGACCATAACAGGATGAGAGGTCAAACATGCCTTGTTATACCTCCTTCCTTATTATCCCACACTAGATATTCTTTCCAAAGAGTTAAACTAAACCAGCCTTTTGGAAAGACCTGCTCCAGTGAAGATTTTAATCAATGACCTAATGCTGCTCCTGCATTTTGGTGGCTTTAGCACTACAACTGACCAACATTCCTTCCTGATATGTGGCCACTGAACATGGACTGGTTCTGACTAGTCTATGAAGAAAGTGCAATGAGAGTTCTCATATCCTCTGGTTCACCTTTTGACATCAGAGGACCAATAGCTCCACCCTTGGATCAGGCTAATGCCTCCATTTTCTGAACATGGATTCCATGAAGTTGCATGAAGCTTAATTGCATATGTGCATGTCTCTTCTTCCATAAATATTTATGGCTCCTTTTATAGCTTATTAAATGCACACATTTGGCCACCCTGCTCAGTATAAATTTCTGTTTCCATCGCCTTTTCCTTAAAGTACCTGCTTCTAGCTTCCTGCCAGAGGCTATGGTTCTCAGCCTGTCATAATGGCTACCCTGCAAACTGCAACTGCTTATGAGAAATAAAGCTATCTTTTCCAAATTTATGAACTTTGTCACTCTTCAGTTGACACCTGAAATGCTATTAATTTTGTCCCTGTAGCTTTGTAAAGAGAACAGTATAAACTAAAGAATGGAGGCATATGTGTGTGTAGTATTCTTGGGAAATAACCATGGAGAAAGGATGAAGAAAGAGGCTTCAAGGGTGACCAGCAGAACGCCTGGCCTGCAGAACGCCTGGCCTTCAACAGTTAGATCAGCACTCAGCAAATTTCACCAAAAAAGGGAAAGGAATGTGGGTATGAAGTAACCTGGCTAATCTGTGATCAGTAGAAAAGGATAATAATCAATCAGTGATCAGTAGAAAAAGACAAAGGTGCCTGAAGGCACAGAGAGACCAAAGAAAGAATTACAAAGAACTTCAAATAGAGAGAAAGATGATATTTATAACACTACATGATCTTCCTGTCTCCATCTCTTTCTTCTTACTCCTGAGAGGGACCCACTTCTAACTCCCTTTGGAAGTGCTCTAAGCTTTCTCTTTGTTCCTAAATAGAATTTCTCTGTGTTATACTAAAGCCTGTGCAAAGTTACGTTGCTATTTACGCTGCCTGTGATGCTCCAGTTTTACTTTCTGTTTCTATACACCTTCACTTTTGATTTGTCCATGACTTGGTTGAGCCTTCTAGTTCTACTGAGTAACCCCTAAGGCTCACTGGGTTTGGGGAGCTGACCCCTAACAGCAAGCACACAGGGAGTGCAGAGACAGGTGTGTGGGTTGGAAACAAATAGGTTGCACCCAGATCATAGCTTGAAGGGTGTCTGGTGTGGGGGCAAGAGAGAAAGCTTCCTTTTTGCCCTTTGAAGGTTTGGCTAAAATGAACTGACAATAGACAGATGAACAAGAGAAAAGGCACAAATTTATTAATGTGAATAAGCATGAAAACCGTACAAAATATTGATACAGGGTTTTCTCCCACTCATGGCTGGACGTGAACCCTGATTTCTAGGCCTAAGCAAGCTTAACCACATTCTCTAGGCCCATGCTGGTCCAAAAGCCAATGTCCCAGCGAAGTTGCCCCTCCTGGAACAGAGAACATACCTTAAACAAAACAATACTGCATTCCTACACAGGCACAGCTTTAAAATTAACTTCTTCCCTCAAGTCCCAGGTCCCACAAGGTTATGACATTCCATCTCCCCAAACCACCCTACCCCAAGGGTAAGAAAAGCAGTATACAAGCCCTTAGACGGAAGGCCCAAATGGGAACCCCCCACTTTGGCATGCTGAAGACCCTGTCACTTTTGTACCATTACCTATTAATAAAATCTGCCCTTTCTTGTACTTGTGGTCTGAGGATTCATTCTTGAATCTCTGAGACCAAGGACTTGGCAGAGGTGAAATTCTGGCTACAATAAAAGACCCCCCAAAGGGCCACATGGCTGCAGTTGAAATAGCACCCTCTTTATGAGGGAGAGCAAAATGGGGCAAGGGAAGGAGTTTTGACAAATTGTAACTGATTTTCAGAGGAATTGAACTGACCAAAAGTACAGACAAGAGTTTGTAAATGATTCTCTTTGGAAACTGAAAGAGACTGACAAGTATAGGAATGCAAGGGGCAGAACTGCACTGTGAACAAAGGTTGTCTTGTTATGCGGATTGAGGCTCTTAGGTAATCTCTCAGAGCTGCCCTCAGAAGAAGAGATGAGAAGTTAGTCTCTTCCCTGGTGGTTAATCTGTCCTGGTTACTTAATGAGATTCCTAAGGGTTATAAGACAACTGCATTCTTTTGGAAGAGCTTTTCTTATTCAGATAAGGGAACTCTCAGAGAGAGACCCTCCCTGTGCTTGGAGGTTGGGGGAGACATAAGAGAAGGTTGGAAAGTCCTTTGTTCTCAGGCTACTTATAAGGCCTTCCAATTTCCTTTAATCGAAAAGTGCTCTATGTGGCTGAGCACTGTTAAATTAAATTCAGTCCAAAATTTCCTCCTTTTGGATCAAACGTTTCTCTGTACATAGTGAACTGTAAACTAACTGAATGTGTAAACAAACTGTAACCTACTTTTATACCAATCACCAAGTGTTGGTCAATCAAAGGCAGCCAACTGTTCAAAAACATGCTCGAGTCAGGCAAATGTCAAGCTGTAACCAATCCAGCTGTTTCTGTTCATCACTTTAGTTTCCTATATGTCATCGTTTCCCTGTCCATACATCCTCTCCAATCATGTGGCAGTGCTGGACTCTTCTGAACTTATTCTGGGTGGGGAGTTGTCTAATTAACAAATCCTCTCTTGCTGAATTAAACGGTTTAGTTTTTTTTTTTTTTTTAACATTTCTCTTTTAACAGCTGCATACTTTGGGATATTTTTCTCTGAGTTCCCATACTGGCCAAGAATTGGTAGGGACTGAGGAGCAACTGAAAGAAGGAAAAAAAGAGAGAGAGGTAAGGAGAGAGAGAGAGAGTGGCTCTTATTTGATAAGATCACTGTAAAAAAAAACCTAAGAAACTGGACTAAAAAGAGAAGAACTGTGGAATGTGAGGCTTGTTGGAATAGAGCCTAAAGGTCTTAGAAGGAGTGATACTTAAGGGTTTCAGAAATATCACCTCTGATTAAAGATGATCTCTTCGTTTTTTCATTCTTTCTTGGAAAAAGTAACAATTGGGTGGATTTCGATGAATCTGATAGGATTTTGAGATGCTGATAAAAACACCCTAGCTTTTGGAAATTGACCTGTATTTAATGATTTGGGGTTAGGATGTTCATATTACTTTAATGCTGTGTGTTCTGACGTTTACTTTTATTTTTCTCAAATCATGGTGCTACACAATATAAGAAAATATTATGGTAAATAGTTGAGGAAATCCCTGTCTTTATTATTTGTGACAGAGCTCTACACAGTTCTGATGTAAACTATTTTAGAAGCCTCCCTAATTAAAATGGAAACCCATTGTGTTAATATGTCTAAAGGAGCTAGTGTAATGTTTGTTTGAATACAGCTTTTAGGCTAGTGATAGAAACTTGAAACCTAGGCCAAGCATAGCAGCATGGGCCCAGTGAAAGACCAAAGCCCAGCCATGAATATTTACTGGCAGTTAAGCAAAACAGCCACTTTGTCTTTCACCAACCTGGATATTTGTTTCTTATTAATCTTTTAGGATGTATTTTTCCTTTGCTGAATCTATTATTAAACGTGGAACAGACATTGTAATAGCGTTGTTTGTTCTTGCTCTGGTTGATGGAGAAAAATATGTTAGATGTAGGTAAAAGAAGTTATATTACTTTTCTAATGATGTGCCTTTACAAATAGAAAAATATTTCTAATGAGATATGCTACATTTTTAGTTGTTTTATAGGTGACAAAAATGTGTATCTTAGCACAGATTGTAAAGAATGATCTCACAAATTCTCTAAAATCTATTCCCCTTGCCCTGGAAGTTTTAGTAGAATTTTAAAAGCAACTATACTGATAGGCATTTAAAAAAGCCTGATATAAAAAACCCTGATATAAAAAATAGACAGGGTTTTGTGTTTCATGGGCCAGCTAAGAATTGCTATTTTGGAATCATTTTGCCATATTTGTCTGTGGTTTTATATATTCTAATAATTTAAAATAATATTACATTGTTTTTATAAGTATTCATAGATCTACAATTCATTTTCTTTAACAACTTTGCAATTTATAGATAAAGTATTGGAGGCCCAGAGAGTTTAAGTAACTTGCCCAACTATTAATTAAAGTCACCAAAACTCATATATAGGTCTGTCTCTAAAGATCCTACTTTTTCTAGTATACCTTGCTGCCTCCTCATAGAGATAAATATCATACCAAGTTATTTTTTCTTCTGTGAAGGGGAGGAAGACAAGGCATGGAAGACAAGACTTGACAACGTGAAGTGATGAAGGGTAAGACCTCATTGAAACAATAAATGGCAGCTATCTTCCAGCGGCCTGATCATTAGTGTCTCCAATTAAAGAATTCAGTTCTAGTGATCACAAATTCTTGCCAACTTACAAACATAATATTTTGAAGTAAGATTCTATTGTTACTTCTACTTGAGGGATTTGTATTTTTTTCTTTTTGTTTTCCCAAACGTTAGCTTTAGGCAAACCAAAACTTCACTTTCATCTGACCCGACTGGGCATTGCAAAGCCATGTAACTTACTGCTTGATGGGTGATGTCATGGTGAGTGGCACATACACGGATGGAGTCAGTGATCCCAAACTTGCCAAAGGTTGGTTTGTGTTTTAAAAATATATATGTCTATCCAGAAAGAAAGAAACATTCATTTTGCAAGCAAGCAAATGTTAGCATTTTAAAAGTTGAGATGGTTAAATGGTACGATGGGAGCCACATCAGGCTTAAAAATGGACACAATTTGCACAATTTGGAACCTGTTTTTTTCATGATTCCCAGGCTAAGAATGGTTTTTGAGATTGTAAACAAAATAGGCTAACAAAAATCTCCAGAAAGCACAGAATATGTGAGAAACCTTATGTGGCCTTCAAAGCCCAAAATATTTATTAACTATCCATTAACAGAAAAAATTAGCCTATTCCAGAGCTAAAAAATGAAGGTTAAAATATCTAAATTTACAACATTTCTATTTGATGCAGTTTCCCTGGAAGAAATGGCTTGAATTCCACATAACTGGTTCTGCGAACTTGGGCAGCATACATAATATTTCTGAAGCCAGGTTGTTCCTCCTTAAAACAGGTATTATGTTATTATGTCATATTGTACTAGAAAAGATCCTTATGCAAAGGAAGTTTTAAGTATCACAAGTAGATTGCAAAGTAGCATGTATCATTTTTATAAAAATAAGTTTATTTTTATGCTTGTAGTCATATGCAAAATGCCTGGGAACACAGCCACCTAATTCTTAACAGTGGTAGATTGAAGAGAGAGAATGAAATGCTTCTGGAGAGTGAGAATAAAATAAACACGTTTGTTTTATTTTCTGTAGTTTTGTATTAAAAATTTTATAAGGTATTATTACTATGGTAATTTGAGCATAGACTAAACATAAAGTTTTTGACATAAAATGGAGATAGAATAAGTATTGATCCCTCTTTCTTCCTTAAGGAAGGGTGAAAGATCTTAGATGATTGATTCTAATTTGTGAATTGGAATAGAATTGTGGAAAAAGCTTAATTATAAGGCAGGATAACCAAGCTTATGTTTTTTTGAAGAATAAAAAGACATTCTTTTAAAATGTACTTTATAGTTGGACAATTTATAGCAGCCTTGACTTCTGAAAGGGAGATTGGCCTCAATACTTCATTTCAGGTTTATCCTCTGCGTGGCAGATGGATTACCCTCATGAGGGGGTGTCATTGTCACCATGTCTCCCTTGGGAAAAATTCCCCCCCTTATCTCCTTCTGCACTCATTTTGTCAAATTCGTGAATGATTCAGCTTAATCTCAGTGGACCCAATACTTCTGTTATTGTAGAATGTTGCTATGATTGAGATTAGTTCTGTAATTCATAAGAAATAATTAGATACCTTTTCCTTTTCTTAGAGGTAAACTGAGATCCACCAGACCTATAAAACTTCAGGACTCCCCAAGGCTGGTGGGTTTGGTGATGGTAAACCTCAATCTAGATAATATATCTTGAAAAAGCTCAATTCTACTGTATATGAAGAAAACATCTATATTAGCATCATCTCTAAGTTCTGTGACTTCTGACTAATGTTGCCTCAATTGCTAAGGTTCTGAGATTTTCAGAATCCCCCTGTTGAAATATTTAAAAATAGCCTAAACATTCCCCAAGACCCAGGAGCTGTAGGATCCTAGGTAAGATCACTTGAGCAGTTTCTCATTTAGCTTGAAGGCCACCCTTGTCCTATGTAATTATGTAATTATTTGTTCTTGACATACTACCCTGGCCCTGTGTTATCATTACCTAGGCCACCACTCTTCCAGGACCTTCCGTCCCTCAGATCCTCTCCTACCTGAGGGTCTGACTTGTGCTCACACTCTTGTCTTCACAGAGTGCAGGTCATCCATTTGTACCACCACCCTGCCTGGCGGTCTTCCCACTGGTCTTAAGATCATCATTATTCATCTATCCTCTTAACCTCTTTGGAAAACTTTTCCCTTTTTGGAACAGCTCCTTTTACAGGATCCATGAGCTCTTAATAATGCAGCTGATTTAATTTTATTACTCAATTTTCTCCAAAGGGATTATTTTAATAGAGTGGTGTTCTCCTATCAAAGACACACAAGGAGCCTGAAGAAGGGAAAGGGAAGAGGTTGGTTTATGTTCAGGTGTAACTTTACCTTGCTTCTGCTCAAAGCCCTGTGAAGGCCTGGTAAGTTTCATTCCTCTCCTCTCCATCTCTACCCCTCAGAGTGTTTGTCTGTGTGAATCTGACTGGCTGCCCTTGGGATCCCTTCCCCGTCAGCCCATCAATCCTGTATCCATTGGGTTTACAATTATGAACAGGGTTTGGGCGTTCCCTATAACAACTTGGTTTTTCAGGAAAACTTTGGGAGCTATCTAGTTATCTGGTTAAGTTTCTATCAGTATTCTGTGGTTCTTCTCTTTTCTTTAAAAAGTATATAGATATGGTTTATGATAGTTTTAGATTTTCTAAAACTTAGAAAAGGTAGTCAGAACTTCTTATACACCTCACATAGTTTACTCTTGTACTGACATCTCAGACCGCTATAGTTGTAGTACATTTGTCACATCTAAGGAGCCAACACTGGTACATTACTATTAACCAAATCCACCACTTTATTCTGATTTCACTCTCTCTGTGATAAGACTTAAGAAGATATTTTTTGCTGAAAGCACAAAGGTCTTATGAAAGATTGTTACCTCTGGCATTTTAGTTACAACTCTGCCCCTTTCAAAAAAAACCTGAGATAAGGGCAGTGCCTGTGGCTCAAAGGGGTAGGGCTCTGGCCCCATATGCCGGAGGTGGCAGGTTCAAATCCAGCCCTGACCAGAAACCGCAAAAAAAAAAAAAAAAACTGAGATAATTAATTGCATGGTTGAGATTGCTTTTTAGGTATACCCTGATTAAAGGACTAAAAAAGGGTACCATCAGGGCAAAAATTGTTTTTTTTCTTCTTCTTGTAGAAGCTCTTTTCATTTTTGGAATTCCAAAATAAGAGGACAGATTAGAGAGACTCAATTTAGAGAGACTTTTTTTTCTTTTACTTAAATTTTTCCGAGGAAGAATGTGGGTTTGAGCAGCTGCTCCTGGAACTCTACCTCCCCTGGGGCTCTACACACAGCATTCTGGATTCAGGTAAAACCATAGTGTTTGGGAAAACGATAGGCAGTTAGTGAGGCTTAAAAATAGGAGAGAAGTAAAAGTTTCTTTGGAGAAAGGAGAATAAAGTGAAACAAAAGGGATCAACTTGAAAATATATAAAGCTATTGAAATGCCCAAGGGGATTTAGGTTGTGGGTGGTAAAACTGTTCTTATATATGCATTCTGTATGTTCTTCAAATGTAACATTTATCTCAATAAATGTTCTTTAAATGTTGTGTGTGTGTGTGTGTTTCAGCTAGCAGGATGGCATTCATTAAGCAAATAAATAATTGAGCACCTATCTGTGTACCAGAGGCTGTGTTAATTACTGGGATATTGAATAAATAAGACTGTTCTTGCCCTCAAGAAGTTTATGGCCAGGTGATCTTATACATAAACTAGTAGTTTTTCTTCTTAACTGTTTCTTTTCCTCCAAATTATACTGTCTTTTATCTGGCAAAGAACAATATATCTTAATGTGGGTAACATAATTATTGTCATAATTTTGTCATTGTCTGCTAAAAGAGAAATATAAACATAAATCTTTATTCTTATTAACAAATGTTGCTGAAGCTCTTGCTCTCTGTAACACATTTGCTAGCCATTAGGCAAATAAAAACAGTATAAGACATCCTCTAGCCCCTTTCTAGCATGTCACCCAAGGTATTATCTTAAAAAAAACAAACCACAATGTAAGGTAGCCGCCAAAGAAAGATCTAAATTTTCCAGCAGATTAGAAGAGCAGGCAATCACTCCTAGCTGGAACTGGCAGGCCAGGCTTTATGGAGATAAGCCCCAGATCATGCCCAGAAATAAAACCCTACATGTATACAGGTTATTAAGGATTTAATTGGGCTGGCCATGTTTATTATGCCCTTTTCCCCTGTTTTTTTGATCTTGCTTATTATATTTTATGTCTTACCTTCTTTATGTCAAGATAGCTACATTATAGTGAACCACTGTTCATTTCTCATTTGTTGCATTAGGAGAAATGGTTAAGATGGACTAAGATGAGCACTAGCAGCCAATCCCCCCCTCCGCCCCCGTGAGTAATTAAATGTAAGACAGCAAGTGTGGAAATTATCCTACTTGCTTCAAGTCTCTGAGCCTTGAACTTCTCCCACACAAGTGATTAACTAGCTGGTTATCTGGGTACCGTGCCACAGTATGTACTTTTGGCCTCATGTCTTAGTTCATGGTAGACATTTACACTCATTCTCGACTTTCTCTTTATGTCCCCAAAGCTGTTTTATGAAATAGATATAACTGGGAGAAATTCTGTCATAATTCTGCCGTGATCATCCAAGTGTAGGTTACCAAAAGCCTTTGTCATATGTGTTTTTATTTTTAATATATAAATGGCTCATGAATTATATTATAGTCATATATATACTTATACACACATGTACTATACTACATACATATACTGTATATCTGTACATACATATAAAAATAATTTTTCACCTACCTCTCTACAAAGAGGTGAATTCTTTAAAGGAAATGAAAATAAAAATTTCATAGGGTGTAGGGCAGAGCATACGCTCATCACAGACTCATCTGACAAGTCTCTTTCAAGAGCCTGTCCACAGACTGAAGATTCACTCTTTGCTCAATTTGCATCCTTGGTCCAATAAATGTTTTATGACCTCCCTCTATGAGCACTCACAGCCAGAAGGAGGTAATGCAAAATTGATCTGTATATTAAAACTGCTGAGCCAAGCGGGCTTGCTTCTGGAATTACACTGATTATGTGTGTGATTCAACAGGCTCTACTGAAACATCATAATATTTGAAAAAGACAGCCATCAGCTGCATTTTTTTTATACACACAGTTTTCTTCTTTTCTTCCCCAGTTTAGCCGTATGGCCCGCTCTCATAGTCACATCTTTAACTCCCCTTTGGGCTCATGAATAGCAAGAAATAGCAGTGGTTCTCAACCTTCCTAATGCCACGGTCCTTTAATACAGTTCCTGTGGGTTGCGACTCACAGGTTGAGAATCACTGCAATAAATTTTCCAAGAGAGAAGATCCTTCATCAATATGCTTAGAATCCATTATTTCTAGAATACAAGGAGGGGCATGGACCTTGGAATCAAACACATGGCAACTGGAATCCCAGTTTTACCATTTATTTGCTGTGTGGGTTATTGTTGTTTGGCCAGTCCAATTACATGTCCAATAATTCAGGAAGCAATATGAGGCCCAGAGAGGTATAATAGTTTTCCCAAATCCACACATCAAGTAAATGGTGAAACTGAAATAGAGTATTTTCATGCGTATCAGTCAAGTAGCTGCCATGTAGACAGCAAGGGCCAGTGTCCTTCCCTCAAATGGAATGCCATTGAAAGTGACTGCTCAATGTCCAACCTCCAACTATTCCAAGGCCAAGGGAGATGAAGATACTCCATTCTCAGGCCCACTATCTATCTCATAAATCTCAATTTTCTGTTTCCAGGATCTTCCTCCTCAAGTTGACTGACTATAGTAATATTAATTCACTTGTTAGGGGTATTATTTCATTTTTTCTCAATTTTTTTAAAATTGTGGTCAAATACACCTCTCATAAAACCTGCCATCTTTACAAGAGCATAATGTTCAGTGGTATTAGATACATTCATAATGTTAAGCCACCATCACCGCCATCCATACCCATAATTCTTTTTATCTTGTAAAGGTAAACTTATATTCATTAAATGATACCTCCCCCTTGTTCCCTTCTCCAGCCCCTGGCAACCACCATTCTACTTTCTATCTCTATTTAATAATTTTGACTAATCTAAGTGGCTTATACGTGTAAAACCATACAGTATGTGTCTTTTTGTGACAAGCTTATTTTGCTTACTACATGTCCTCAAAACTCATTAATGTTGTGGTGTTATATCAGCATTTTCAACCTATTTGTGTCTTTAGACCTAAAGTGAATCTATTATAGATAGCATATATTACATCATGTTATTTTATTCATTCTTCAAGTCTGTCTTTAAATGCATAATTCAATACATAAACATTTAAAGTAATTACTGGTAAGGAGGAATTTACTCCTGTTATTTTGCTATTTGTTTTCTATATGCCTTATAGCTGTTTTGTCTTTCATTTTTCTGCACTACTTATTTTGTGTGTTTAGTTGTTTTTATGGGGCAAAATATTAAAATTCATTACTTCTTTTCTCCTGTGCATATTCTATAGGTATTTTCTTTGTGGTTGCCACAAGGATTATATTTAATATACCAAAGTTAAAATGCTCTGATTTGAATTCATATCAGATTAACACCAGTAACTTATAAAAACTGTGCTCCTTTGTTATATCTTTTCCTATTTCTTTTGGTTGGTGATGTCAAAAATATTATATCCCATACATGTATGCCCCCAAATGTAAATTAATATTTCTTTTAAATGGATTATTCTCTTGAATGATGTAGAAGTCAAAATGTGGAATCATACACCATTCTTATACTAACACTAGCTTTAAGGTTAATAATTACTTTTTTCAAAAAAGTCTCTTAAGTAATATAGAAAACAAAAATAGAATTTCAAACTAGTATTACTATAATTCTAGATTTTATAATTGCCCATGTGTTTACTTTTATTGAGATCTTTATTTCTTTATGTGATGTTGACTTATAATTTAGTGTCCTTTCTTTTCACCTGCAAGATTTCCTTTAGCATGTTTTCCATGCTAGGTCTAGTGTAACAAATTGCTGCACCTTTTGTATATCTAGAAGTTTCTTTGTTTCTCTCTCACTTTGACAGAAAATTTTGCCAGATATAGGATTCTTGGTTGACTAATCTTTTTCATTTAGCACTTTGACTATGTAGATTCATGGCCTTTGACTTCCAAAGCTTCTGATGACAAATGTGCTGATCATCCTGTTGAGTAATTCTTGTATGTGATGAGTCATTTCAGTCTTTTCTTTTCAATATTCAGTCTTTGTTTTTATCTTTCTCAAATTTGCTGATAATATTTTTAGATGTGTATCTCTTTGAGTTCATCTTGGCATTCATTGTACTTCTTTGATGTTTATATTCATATCTTTCATCAAATTTGGGATGTTTTCAGTGATTATTTCTTATATTCTCTTTATCCCTTTCTCTTTCTTTTCTTTTTGGGATGCCCCTAATATCTATTTTGGCCTGCCTGATGCTGTCCTATAAGAATCTCTTAGAATCCTCATTTTTCTTCACTCTTTTTTCTTTGTTTCACAGACTCAATAATTTTTATTGTCCCATCTTCAAGTTTGCTAATTGTTTCATCTGCTTGCTCAAATCTGTCTTTGAATTCCTCTAGTGAATTTTTCATTTCAGTTATTATATTTTTCATCTCCAAAACTTCCTTTTGCTTTCTTTTTAGGATTTTATGTCTTTATTGACAATTGTTATTTCTAGACTTTATCCACATCTTCCTTTAGTTCTTTGAGTACCTTTAAAAAGCTGTTTTAAAGTCTTTCCCTTAGTAATCGTCATCCGGTCTTTTTCTGGAAAAGTTTCTGTTGATTTTTTTTTTTGTTTTTTGAATGAACCATATTTTTCTGTTTCTTTGTGTGCCTTGTGTTTTTTTTTTTTGTTGTTGTTGCTGAAAATCAGACATTTGAGCATTATGGTGGTAATTGTAGAAATCAGAGTCTCCTTTTTTCCATGATTTGCTGTCTTTTAAAAGAAATTTATTTATTTATTTTTTGATTGTTGTAGGCTGTCTTTATGCCAAGAATCTGGCTGAAGTATAAAGTTAAGGTCTTCTAAAGGCTTTCCTGAGCCCACACCTTTCTTTGAAATGCATGGTCAATTCCAGTTTTCCTCAGATGTAGTTGGCTTTGAATGTCCTCGTCTAAAGTGTATGGATCCAAAGGGGAAAAACAAGAAAGATAAAGAAAAGCAGAAAAAAGAATACCATTACTTTAAATCCATTGGAAGTCACTTCAACTAGAGGAGGAGGAAGAGTATCAGTGGAAGAGTAGCAACAATGCCCGCCTATCTCTTTCCAGGAATGTCCAGCCTGTGGTCTGTGGGCTATATTCATGTTATTAGAGGACTGTTTTACTTACCTGTGGTGTCAGATAATCACAAAAAGTATGCATGGATCTTTTCTTTCTCTCAACATCTTTTGTTAGTGTTTGTGTATTTACTGTGTGGCCCAAGACAATTTTTATTCTACCTGTGTGTGGCAGAAAAAATAAAAAAGGTTAGACACCCTGTGTAGTATACCTTTGTGGTCAGAAGCAGCAATCAGTGATCAGGACAGAGATGTATGATATTTGGAGAACAGGGTCCTTTATGCTCACCCTGGCTTTTGCAGATTTTGTGCATTATGCTCTAGGAATGCATGTAAAGCCGTCTGACACAGGATGATGGGTAGGAGATTGGTAACTGCTACTGCACTAAGTGATGAAATTGACTGAAATTTACTACAATTTATCATCCAAGCCTCCCCTTGGAAGTTGCAAGCCTTCAATAGACTCCCAAGTTTCAAAATATAGTGGAACCTCTGTAAGTTGATTCACCCAACTGACTATAGCAAATTGGTCAACATATGAAGGTGTCAACATAAAGAATTAGTCCTACTGCACAGATACAGATATGTGGTGTGTGTCTTGTCTGTGAAAATTAGGTCAAAGTAAGGAGGTGGTCAATACAAGAAGGTGGTCAAATGTGGGGATTCTACTGTAATAACATTAGATAGCTTCTGCCAGTGAAAGTGTCATGTAGGTGGAGAGATAGGTTCCTAGCATTTCTTACTCTTCCATCATCCCAGAGTCTTCTTACTGATTCATCTTTGAAGAAAGTCTCTCTTAAAGAAAATGGATGGGGCAGCGCCTGTGGCTCAAGGAGTAGGGTGCTGGTCCCATATGCCGGAGGTGGTGGGTTCAAACCCAGCCCCGGCCAAAAAACCAAAAAAAAAAAAAAAAAAAAAGAAAATGGATGGACTCTTGATTAATGGCCTAACTAAGATAATAGTATCAGTGAATTTTGGATTTTTCTCTCTAAATAACATTAGATATCACATGTCAATGTCCCATGTAAGCAAATACTTTTTACGTCACTACAGCAGCTTGAGGTGAAACCATATCTGTATGTCCTTTCTATAGTTTTCTCCATCTCAAGTCCCTTATATACCATCTCAGCTGCTTAAGAACACAAAAATTTTAATGAGCAACAATGCTATTTAATTCACTCTCATTCCAGAAATGGGGTTTGTAGATATTATTTTTGTGCAGGGCAATTTACATTGATAAATAGAATCCATGGCAGTGAATATTTTACATTTTTTTGCTTAAAAAATGTCTGTATCCTGTCTTTATATTTGTGAAACTATGGCTTATTTGGGATGTTTCCCCAGCAATAGCAACAAAATGTTTCTGTTTTCATCCACAAGGAGGGATTGATGTGTCTTTCCAATGATAGATAGCCACTGTAATTTTAAATAGTTTTCGTAGGTCTCAATAAAAAGAACTTAAGCTTGAGATGCAGACTAAGGATCTTGCCAAATGAATTTTAAAGATCATATATTTAATGTGTCTGGAAGATTCTTGGAATAAAATAAAAATCTCAACTTGGGAATTTTAAATTATATCCCAAAGAGATATAGACTTTTGTTATAAGTGAATCATAATAGTGTTATGATACCTAGATTACGGGTAGATACCTAGGAAGATGTATATTTTCTACCCATAATATTTTTAAAATATAAAAATGCATTATTGCATACTATTATTAGATAATACCAGCACCTAATAAATGTATATTATTATTAGATAATACCAGCATCGCAAACTTCATTTTTGCCTCTGTGTTGGCTCCTCGTCTGAAGTTTATTACCTCAATTTATTAAAAATTGGCATTTCATGTAAGATGGATTCATATCAAATTTTCCCAATGGATTTATTTATATAATTGATTTAATTTGGTTTCCAGAATGTATTCAAATTAATTAGTTGTAATAGTACATTTTTATTATACCACTTTAGTAAAAATATATTGTTTGCCATAGTGAGTATTCAATGTAGTTAAATTTTTACATTGGTGGGGTAAAGTTATAGTAGGGACAGGGTCAGTGATAGAGTGAAAGACAGAAAAGGATGCACAACAGTAAATGGCGGATAAACATTTTGATATGGCCATGTGGGTTTGTAACCATGATCCGCATGGCAGAGGTGAGACAGGGAAGATAACTTAATGATTGGAATCAAAAAGTATTTGCAAATAAGGCACCCAGACTGAGGCCTTCTGAATAAAGAATGATAATCTTGAAACAGAAAAAAGGTGGTGAAGAAAAACTGTAATATCTGGTTTTATTTCTTTCCTTTTAGAATTTTTTCCATACGAATAGTAATCACAATTCTATCACCTTAAGAAAGATCTGCCCTTCACACCAAAAATCTATGTTATTTCTGGTCTACTTGATGTAGAAGTGAATTCTAATATATGTTGAGATGTGCTAAGTGTGAAACATATAGAAGATGAAGTCTCAATAGTATCCAAAATAATTAAACTATTTCATTAAATTTTTATGTTGATTATATATTGAAAAGGTATTATTTTGGATACAGTGGATTGAATAAAATTTAGTATTCAAATTAATTTCACTGGTTTATTTTTCTGTCTTTTAATGTGATTTCTAAAAATTTAAAATTAGAAATGCAGTAAAAACAGACAAATAGACCAATGAAACTGAATAGAGAGCCGAGAAAGAAACCTAGTCAACAAATCTGTGAAACAAGTGACAGGAATACACAATGGGGACAGGGTAGTCTCTTTATTAAATGGGGTTGGGAATACTGGATATCCACATTCAAAAGGATAAAATTGCAGCCTTACATCATACCCCACACATAGAGCAACTAAAAGTGGACTAATGACTTCTAACACATGAAACTGTAAAACTCCTAGAAGAAAACAGAGAAAAAGCTTGCAGACATTGGCGTTGGACATGATGTTTGAATATGATATCAGGGTAATTGGGACAAATTACTGACAGGTATAGGTTTTCCAGAAATATTCTGGAAATAGATAATGATGACTATTGTACCACATAGTGAAGATACTAAAAACTACTGAGATATACTTTTTAAAATTATGAACTTTGTGTTAGGTACCATATATCTCAACTTTTTAAAACGCTATCGACGAAGGAATCTAATACACTTAAAAATGAAAAAGAAAAGAAACACAAAAATAGATAAGTGAGATTATGTCAAAGTAAGAAACTACAGCACTGCAAAGGAAGCAATCAACAAAGTGAAAGGGAGGCCTACAGAGTGTGAGAAAATTTTTGCAAACCATGTATCTGATAAGGGATTGCTATCTAAAAATTATTAGGTCCTATAACTTATTTGCCAAAACCCTAACTAATCCAATTAAAAATTTGGACAATAGACCTTTCTCCCAAGAAGACACACAAATGACCAATAGGTACATGAAAATGTGCTGAATATCACTAATTATCAGGGAAATACAAATCAAAACCAAATGAGCTATCACCTCACACCTGGTAGGATGATTTTTATTAAGAAAAAACATGAAGACAAATGTTCTCAAGGATAGGGTGAAAAGAGAACCCTGTACATTGCAGGTGGGAGAGTAAATCTATACAGCCACTATGAAAAACAGTGTGGGAGGTCCTCAAAAAACTGAAAACAGAACTACTATAGAATACAATTCTACTTCTGGGCATATTTCCAAAGGAATTAAAATCAGAATCTCATAGAGATGTCCCTACTCCCATATGTATTGCAACATTATTCATGTAGCCAAGATGTGGGAGGAACCTAAGTGTCCATTAGTAGATGAATGAAGAAAATGTGGTATATGCACCCAATGGGATATTACTCAGACTAAAAACGGAGGAAAGGCTGCCATTTGTGACAACATGGGTGAACCTGGAGAATAACATGCTAAGTAAATAAGGTAGACGCAGAATGACAAATCCTGTGTGATAACATTTATATATGATGAATTAAAATAAACTCCCCAGAGGCTGGAGAAAGGGAGAAATGGGTAGATATTACCCTGTTTTCCCGAAAATAAGACAGTGTCTTATTTTAAGGTGTGCTCCCAAAGATGCGCTAGGTCTTATTTTCAGGGGACGTCTTGTCTTTCCTGCAAGTAGGTCTTATTTTCGGAGGATGTCTTATTTTCGGGGAAACAGGGTAGTTAAAAGATACAGAGTTTCAGTCGTAAAAGATAAATGACAGATCTGTAGCATAGTGCACATCATTAACAACATAGAATTAAAAATTTGCTAAGAGGGTTGCTCTTATGAAGTGTTGCCTTTACCATCAGCACCATAAATAAGAGGGCATGGATAGCTTTGTGGCACAGAGTGATGTTTTAATGGGTCTATCCTTACCTCCAAACTTACCAAGTTATATAGATTAATTATATTAAACTTTTGTATGTTGAAAAATTAATCAAAACTTTTATCTTCCTATTGGAAAAAAAATTTCAAATTCTGCTTAAATCATATTGCCCTTAGACAGTAGTGCTTAACATAATTCTGCTGCCAAAATAATAATTATTGAAATTAATAAGAGAATTAAAATGCATATTCATAGATATTGAAGGTTTATATTTAATATAAATGTAATATAAAATTCTGACCTAGAAACTTATTTCTTATAGATTTTCTCACACAAATTGTGTTCTGTTTTGGTTATTATTCCTAGAAAGTTAATTGGGCTTGTGGACTTTTTTCTTTTCTTTTTAGTATATCCCTCCTTCCTTTTATTTTCCACCTCTATGACGTGTTTTAAGGATTTAAGATTGACCCATATTCTACACTCTATTCTCAGTATCTACTGAGAAACCAATTGTAGAGTTGGGTCTCTTTCCTGGTGCTAAGTTGTTTGTAGTTCATTGCCATTCCTTGGTCAGTACAATTCCTTCACCAACTACCTCCTTCTCTCCCTCTGTATTGCATTGTATGTGTATTTGTACTTGAACCTTGTAGACTTTCAGAATTTATGATGTTTACGAATAGAAACTAACTCCGTTTTTAAAAAATAATCACAACTAAATCAAAACAAAACTATGTGGCTTTAATAAAGAGCAAATTATCAGATAAATACTTAGGGATTTTTTAAATTTTAGTCAGGAACACTTTGTTGTGTTTGAAAAAAAGTAGCATCCAGCATTATGAACCTGAGCGAAGCTGACACTTGGATATAGCAAAGTCACTGAATGTAAATTTAAATATTAAAGAATAATGAGGTTATTAGTGTTGGAGAAATTGCTTTTGCTCATGCCCAGTAGGAATTCACCATCATGAAATTATGCAACTATTTCCATGTCTCTGAAACATTACAAAAATTGTAATTGAAAGTTGCATCATTGAGTGGTAAACTTTTGATGTTTTATTTACTTTTTTGTAAGTTGAAGTCTTCACATTTCAAAGTAGTGTTTATATACTTATACAAAAGATATATAATGTAAATAATGTTGTTAATCCAAGAAATGTAAGTTATTAATTCATTTATAAATGTGGAAGTGTCAGTTCAATGTGCAGGAATGCTAAGATTCTTATTTCCTAATTAACAATTTTAGTCATAATCCCAATTTATAATCACTTATATTTAGATATGTGTATATACATATGTAATAGTCCATAAAATGAATGACAGCATATGTTATGACATTATTATTACGATCCTTACATCTACATCTTTATATTTGTAGAATTGGAAATTGATTTTATGGTTTCATAAATAACATGTTTACTTGCAAATTTACCACACATTTTTATACATTCCTATGTTAATTAATAAGTTTGTTAGATTTTTATCATTATTCCAAAGATAATTACTCATTATATGTAAATTTGAGAATTGATATATTTACATTTCGCCTTTTGTTCAGATCAAATTTAAAAATATTAACTAGATTTTTTTTACAAACAAGGTCCTTCTTTTTAGTGTTTAACTGAACCACTGATTTTGATGGGTGTATTGTGCTTATGTATGAAAATTTCCTTCTTGTAAAGCATTTGAATATGGTACAAGTTCAAATCAACTACTTAAGTGACTGAGGAAGAAAATTTTCTCCTTAACTATATCTATATATTTATATATTTTTTCCTTAAATGTAAAATAGTTTAAAAAAAGAAAAAGAAGGAAAAGGACAGTCCCTGGATGACTCTGTGAGCTTTTCCAATTTTGTAAGTCGTTCCAATTTTGAGTTCAGTTTCCACATGTGTAAAGGGGGCTACTGATACTTTAAGGTTGTTTTGAAGGGTATGTTTAAGCCAGTTATAGACTTATGGTTTCCTATTTTATTTCATGTGCTAAAATTTGTTTTTCTCATTCTATATTTTCATGTTTGAATTTTCCCCTATTGCAACACCCCTTCAAATTGAAAGCTCACTTTCTTTTTCTTTCTTGTTTTTTTGCAGTTTTTGGCCGAGTCTGGGTTTGAATGCACCACTTCTGGTATATGGGGCTGGCACACTACTCCTTTGAGTCACAGGCGCTGCCCAAGCTCATTTTATTAATATACTTGCCATATTACCATTTTATGATTGTTAAAAGATTTAAATTGTATTAGTATATTAAAACAAATAAGTATATTTTAGATAAGCAAATTTCAAATAGCTTAGGACAGAGACGAAGAGAATGGTTGGTATCCACTCCCAAATGCTGTAAAACTCCTGAAGAGGCACCTGCTCAGAGGATGGATTGCCTGCAGGAGGTGTCTGGGATGGTGAGAGGGGAGCACTGTGTCAGAGATTGCTTCGCCTGCAGGAGGTGTCTG
The DNA here is from genome assembly GCF_027406575.1 of Nycticebus coucang. Lineage (NCBI taxonomy): Eukaryota > Metazoa > Chordata > Mammalia > Primates > Lorisidae > Nycticebus > Nycticebus coucang. The sequence goes on along the minus strand of NC_069781.1, from coordinate 54,326,828 downwards.
TAAAGGTGATTAGGGATGACTGTCAGAGAATGCAGCACCTGCAGCAGGTGTCTGTGACGGTGAGAGGGGAGCACTGTGTCAGAGGAGGCAGCACCTGCAGCAGGTGTCTGTGACGGTGAGAGGGGGAGGAGGTTTCTGTGATGGTGAGATGGGAGCATTGTTTCAGAGGAGGCAGCACCTGCAGGAGGTGTCTGTGACGGTGAGATGGGAGCGTTGTGTCAGAGGAGGCAGCACCTGCAGGAGGTGTCTGTGACGGTGAGAGGGGAGCACTGTGTCAGAGGAGGCAGCACCTGCAGCAGGTGTCTGTGACGGTGAGAGGGGAGCACTGTGTCAGAGGAGGCAGCACCTGCAGCAGGTGTCTGTGACGGTGAGAGGGGAGCACTGTGTCAGAGGAGGCAGCACCTGCAGCAGGTGTCTGTGACGGTGAGAGGGGAGCACTATGTCCGTAGGAACAACGTCTGCAGGACATGTTTGTTGTGGAGCGGAGTGGCAACGCGGCGCAACAGCTAAAGTGTTTTTTTCTGTATTAATAGGCAGTGGGTAGGGATAACCTCTTAGTTTGAAAAAAAGGAAAAGAAAATTTTCTTACTTTTTTTTTTTAAATATTAATCCTTCAAATGATAAAAACCCTAGTTAGGATAGAATATTTTACCTCAGATTCTCGGAAATCTGAAGAAATAAAATTAACAGAAGGAAACATGTAGGGAGGGGAGTTATAAATTTCTTCTGTTTCCTACCTTTAGGCAAAATCAGACTCAAGTTATTATAGATATATGATGTTATTTCTTAAAGACCTCCAGAAATAGAAAATTTCACAATCTGCTTAATAATCCGTTTAGAAAATTTCACAATCTGCTTAATAATCCATTTCAATGACTTTTTGCTTTCTTCCAGAAATTCTGTCTCAAAACTAAATTGTGTGTGCTGCTTTAAAATTAAACCCTCTCTTTTTCTTTTGTACTCAGAGAAAATCAAATTTTTGTCATATGCTCTTCAAAGTGTCCATAGAGAGTAGTTTTTAAATTTATACTCACCGTGTCCATTCTCAACTTCCAAGGCAAAGGAACTTAACATTTTCTCAATTTCTACTTTCTGCCAGAGATCAATTTCACTGACATATATTGAGTATTTACCGTGTGCCAATGGCTATTATAGACATTTCACGTTTGAACTTATTGAGTTTCCAGAACTACCTTCTGTCTTTAATCTTCTAATAGGGACCACAGAGGTTGTGTTATTTTCCCCAATTTGCAGTTTGTTGTATGTCCCATTGACTGTGCCATGGGGTGCCCAGATATTTGGTTAGATATTATTTCTGGGTATCTGGAAGGATGTTTCTTGATGAGATTAATATTTGAATAAGTAAACTGAGTTAAGCAAGCCGCTCTCCCTCATATGAGTGGGATTCATTTAATCCATTTAGAGTCTGAATACAATAAAAGACTGAGAAGGGAGAATTTGTTCTTCTTTCCTGAACGAATTGGCGTCTCAGTTTTCTCCTGCCTTTAGACTTAGCCTTTGAAAGGAACTTACACCCTTGGCTCTCTTGGGTCCAAACTTCTCAGCCTTCATAATTGTATAAACCAATTCTTTATAAATTCTCCCTCTCATCCTGTCTCCCTTGCTCCTTTTATCTCTCTCTCTGTATGTATGTATATGTGTGTGTGTGTGTATATTGAAATATATATTCATTAAATTGTGTTTGGTTTGGCAAACAACATGTAATCTTGAAATCTTCACAAGTTGGCAAAGTCGGTGGGAATTTTTTTTCTTCTTTATTTCACATATGAGGAACCTAAGACTTAAAGAGTTTAAGAGGTTTACCTGTAACTAAATAACTAAAATAGTAATTGACAGATACAAATTCAAGATACTCATGATTCCAAAAATAGTGGTATTTTCTCTATGAATACATTATACTCCTTCCATGCAGTATTTTTTTTTTTTTTTTGGAAAGGGGAATGTTAACATACAACAGGGGGCTTGCTCAGAAAGGAACACAAACTGTTTGGCTGGACAAGAACTGTATTTGTCAGGGCTGTTGCATCAGGAGGGCCACAAATTACATCTGTAAAAGGCTATAAATTTTAGAAAATGTTCCACTCCTTTCTTAATAAGGTAGTATTTGCCATTTATCAAGGATCTAGTATGTGCTCAGCACCATTCCTGGGTACAATAATATTTCACTTAATCTTCAACACAAACCTTGGAGATACTTTATCTTCTTAGTTTGGGTTTCCAGAAGCAGACCGTCATATGAGGATTTGATTACAAGTAATTTATTAAGCAAAAGCTAGTAAAGGAGTAGGGAAAGCAAGACAGGGCAGAGGAAGAAGCTAAGCAAAGCTATGAATTCTGGCAAGGACTCACACAATGGAGTACAGGCTGATGCTCCAGAAACACTGCAGCGTAAGTTTACCACAGCCTGAGCTTACCCCCTCCCCACCCCTTCACCAGTCCTCCACTGTTGGTGAAGGCAGCCCCAGATTTCGGGAAGGGTGAACGTAAACTCCCAGGCACTAAGGAAGCTCTAGGAAAGAGCCTCTGGTAGCCTAGGGTGACCTGAGGGCAGGAGTTACCGTATGGGCAAGTTGGAGGTAAAGGCAACATCAAAGCTGGAGAGAGGGGTATGGAAACAGTAAAGGGATCCAAGAGAATGAAGTTGGAGCCATGATGCCTCGAAGGGCAGACTCGGGATAGAGATCCCTCTGACACCAACCCCCAGGTTATCTTTCTACTGTCCAATTTCACCTCTTCTTGCTTCCCCTGCACTAGACTGCCTCCCATTAATCTTGGCACTATCCGCAGCCACAGACCTAAGAGCTGAGTTACCCTACAGCCTGGGAACCAGTGTCACCCTGGGCAGTGAGAGACCCAATGGATCCAGTGCCATTTCCTGAAGTCTTAGTCTTCTTCCAGGCTTATAGTCCCAGAACTTGGGGTCTAGGAAAGTGGTTTTATATGTTATAATTCATAAAACTTCCTCACTTCTATGAAACTTTATATAAACATTTAAAACTTGATAGAAATAAAGCTGAGTCTCTTACAGGTTGCCCAGATTCCTGTCTTTCAGGGTAGGAATGCTATTTATGTACACTTTGGGGCCGTACTTTTTCTGAACCTTGCTTTATAGCAGCTACTTCTTGGGTTACTTGTGTTCCTAAGAGAAGCAAGTCCTGGAAGGGTAAGTGACCTATAGCCTGAGGGGCCAGGTATCATGTGGATTTCTGACATAACAATGCACAAAACACAATGGATGGGATCTCTGAATCTAGATTTTCTTTCTCAAAGTCTCCCTTATTTTTTTCTAACAAATCCGATTCGTATTCTTCTAAGCTTAAATTACTTAGCATTGTGGTCTTGTGTAGGCTGCAACTTGACAAACAGAGACAATAGCACTGTGCATAGGCGTGAAGAACAACTTTACATTTTTATAGCATTTTCCACAACCATTGTCTCCTGAGGCACTTCACAGGAACCAACAACTTTCCTTCTAGATCCTATTGGGTGTGAATTCTAGAGCCCAATTCTGACCTGAAGTTCATTTGATGGTGTGTAAGACTCTAAAAATGGCTCTCTTTGGCCTTTTTCTTTTTTATTTATATTCTTTAGAATTTTTTCTTTGATGTTTTTAAACATCTCCCCAAATAAATAAGAAAAGGTATTTCCTCATCTGGGGATCGACTGCCAAGAGGTGATAAGATGGCAAAAAAGAGATAGTTTAAACTCTGCTCTTGGCACTTATTAACTTTGTGTCAGGATTATGAAGGAAGAAGAACTTACATAAGGTTGGACAATTAAGTTCGCAAACTCATCCTAAAAAAAGTGCTACATGCTTACTGAATATCACACTGTCACCTTTGAAGGACCCTCCTTGGGAAACTGCACAAACACCAGCATCTAGTCCACCTTTCAGAGCAATTTTGAGACTCTTTTTATGGAATGACTATCAGAGCTGTGCTTATAAAACATGGTAGGGCAGTTAAGTTTATGAGCTTATACTAGAAAAAAAAATGCTTTGAAAGATGGACTGTGCACTGGCGTGGGTGCATACCCTCACAAGGGGAATGCCTTAATAGTGATATTCAGCAATGAGGTATGTAGCACTTTTCTTAGGAAGAGTTTGTAAACCTGATTATCTGACCCCATGTATCTTCCATCTCAATGGTTATATATGAAAATTGCATATGTTCCTCTTCAAAGAAACATACTGTATATAAAACCTTTGGAACAATATTTGACAATCAGTTAGTCATTATTTGTTTGAGGAACTGATTATGTGTGTACCTAGGAATTAGGAAACTAATACTATGTCGCTGCCCATAAGGAGCTTGTTCCTAGTAGAAGACAGACATAATGTAGAAACAGATGTAAAATTCTAAATACTGATCAGTAAAATGAAGAAAATGAAATAAGATAGTCAGTTGGAGGGAGGGCAATTTTCACTGGGATTAAGGAAGGCCTCTCTGATGAGGTGACCTTTCTCTGATGGGACCTGATAAGATGCAGGAAGACAGGAAAAGACCTGGTGTCAAGTTGTTCCAAGCCAACAGTGGAATGCCCTGAAGAAAGGATGAGCATATGTGCTTAAGACCCAGAACAAAGGTGTGTGGCTTACGCATACTGACTCAGGATGAGTACAGAAGAGGAGCTTGGAGAAGTAACATGAGGCCAGATCACCCAGGGCCTTGTACTTAATGGTAAAGATTTTAGATTTGATTGTGATTGCTATGCAGAGCCACGGAATAATTTTAAGCAAAGTGGGGATGAACTATTGGATTTATATTGTATCATATTGCATCACTCTCACTTCTGAATGGAGGGCAGATAGTACTAGAGTCAAGAATGGAGTCAGCGAAAATAGCCAAGTGTCTGTGATGGTTCAGATGACAGAAGATGGACATCTCTTCTGGGAACAATGTTAGTTAGAACTAAGATAGCTTTTTGAGGCAGAATTTATCAGGCTGCAAGTGGGAGGAAAACATAAAAATAAATCAAGGGTGACTTGCGGGTTTTGATTTGAGCAAATGAATGCGTGATGATGCTATCTCTTCTAAAGAGAAAATCTTGGATTGGGCCAACACTTATTCTCTGGTAATGCTAAAGTTAAGATAGTTGTTACACATATAAAAATGAAGTAGTCCAGTGAGCAGTTGCTTATGTAAATATTTAATTGAGGGAGATTTCAGGGATGAATGTATAGTCATCTGTCAGAATCTGTGGGAGATTGGTCCTGGAGCTCCTCTGAATACCAAAATCTGTAGATGCTCAAGGACCTTATATAAAATGGACAGTATTTGCCTAAAACTTATGCACATTCTCCCATTTACTTTAGATTATTTATCATACCTAGTAAAAGTAAATGCTATGTAAATTGTTTTTATTACTGTATTGTTGTAAAACTTATATTATTATTATTTTATTTATTTATTTTTGAGACAGAGTCTTACTATGTCACCCTCAGTAGAGTACTCACAGCAACCTCAACTCTTGGGCTTAAGCGATTCTCTTGCCTCAGCCTCCCAAGGAGCTGGGACTATAGGCGCCCACCACAATACCAGGCTATTTTTTGGTTGTAGCTGTCATTGTTGTTTGGCAGGCGCAGGCTGGGTTCGAACCTGCCAGCTCCGGTGTTATGTGGCTGGTGCCCAAGCTGCTGAGCTACAGGTGCCCAAGCCATAAAACTTGTATTCTTTTTTGTACTGTCATTTACTATTGAATTTTTTTTTTCCAAATATTTTTGATCTTCATTTAGTTGGAACCAAAGATGCAGAACAATAAAAATTGAAGCTCTGACTGTTACATTTTGGGATCATCTGCAATTAGGTTATTTTTAAGGACATATATGAGTAGAAATCCTTTAGGAAATAATAGTATGTTTTAGTACCCATCAAAGATTATGTAAATTGATGTACATGTATTCATTTATTTAATGCTTATAACAACCCCACAAGATAGGAAATGATGCATCAATTTTGCTGATAGGGGATAGAGACACACAAACATTAAATAATTTGCATATCTAGTCAATTAACAAGTCAAAATTTGAGCACACTAATCTGATCCTAATTTAAAGGCACAATAATATGATCCTAATTTAAAGGCACTCTATACTAGAGTATAGAGGAAAAAGAGAAACTACGATTTAGCCATGATGCAGTTTAACATTTTGAAAGTACATCAGAGGAAATGGCATTTGTTAGAGAACAAGAAGGGGTAGTTGGTGAGGAGGGAGGGGGTATAAATTGAGGGTGAGTTGTGGACGCCTAGATAAGTAAGTTAATAAACAAGAGATGAATGTATCAAATGTTGCGTGAGCACCTGCTTTGGCTGCATAGATATTCAAAGTAGAACAATGCAAAGGGGATGAGCCCTTGTCCCTTTGCATATCACTTTCACTGTATTATATATTATTTGGGCAATACCTCACACCATACATAGGTATACTACTAATGTGAATTAAATATTTAAAACTGAAATTCAAACTTTAAATCTTCTAATAGAAAATGTAAGGGAGTATATTATGAGCTGAGAATAGGAAAGAATTTCTTAAGTAAAAATAGGCAATACTTATTATTTAAAATATTAAATATTTCAGCATAGTCTCACAACAGCCCTAATATACAAAGTTATCCCTACCATGCAGGTAAGGCAGCTAAAGCCTCTAAAGCCAACATTGAACAGTTGGTGGGAGGCAGAGGTAGCACCTGTCCCAGGTAGTCTGACCATGGACGTTACGTTCCTAACCAGCATGCTTTACCAAGTCTCTAGGGCATGATGCAAATGCACATACCATAGGGGAAAATATTAAAATGCCTGAGCACATTTAAACTTGTTTCATCAAAGTCATCATAGAAGACAAAAAACATAAAGCACAAACTGGGAGTACGTAACACATTTAAACAACAAACAGCATCCAGAATATATATAGCCAACTTTTAAAAGTAAATAAGAAAAAGCCTGTTTTTTTTTTTTTCAATACACCTTTAAAAGGTTTTAAAAGTGTTTCACATCTGGTCAAGCTGAGATTTTTAAGAACTTCATTTTTAATTTGTAGTAAAAGTTTACAACTTGTTTTTTTCAAAAAAGTCAACAAACTGCTAGCACCTGTTAATAAAGGTCTTAAGTAATTAAAAAATATAAGAAAAAGACAAATAATTCCTCAAAGAGCTAAAAACATGAATTGCCGTATTTCACACAGAGAAAGAAAGCATAAGTCATTCATAAATTTACTAAAAGATACTCAGTCTCCTTAATGCTAAAATTTTATCAAATTTGTAACAATTGAGAAAATTGGACTTTTACCCTTTGTCAAGAGCGAATAATAAGCATTAAGGATTGAAAGGAAAATGAGACATTGAAAAAAAAAACAAAAATGAAGATCTTGAGTGAGGCACAAAAAGTACACCCTCTCCTTTTCAGAGATTAATTTGGTACTCTGAAATTGGACTACAGAACTTGGTGTATCTTCAATTATTCTTTTATTTTTTGAAAGGATCTCAAGCATTTTGGCTTGTGCTTTCAATTTTTCTCTAAAGCGGGAAAATGGTTTAATATCTCTCTATGTGAAAACTTTACTCTTGTAATCCTAGTGGGTTATGGAGACCTTGGTTTATCCATCACATAACTTCATTCGCCTGTGGGAAGCTTTACCTTCCGTACACTCAACATTTCTAAGTAGTCCTGCTAGTTCCAAAAAGATAATAACCTATTTTTTTTTTTTTTCTATTTCTTTCTACCTTTGACCCATGTCCCTGTCTCCCAAACAAAAGGCTGTGCAGGTGTATAACGAAGTATTCGTGCCAAAGCACATAATTCAGACTTTTGATATTTAATGTACTGACACTTTAACTTTCTTGGGGCCGGGGAGTGTAGGTTGCTGAGTCATAACTAGGTAGAAACAAGTAGGAGTGAATGAATCTAAGTGGAGAAATCAAACCACCCACAAGAACTGTTAGAAATAGACCTGGAAGGTTTTTTCTTTTCCTCTCCCACTTTTGCTTTTCTTTCAGCTTTGTCTGTAAGATTAAGATTCAAAATTTGAGCACCAAGAGGTATTTGCTATAGTTTTTTTGTGAGTTTTGCTCATTCAGGTGGATCTTCTAATCCAAAATAAACTTTCTGGCTTTTATTAATTTCTGGCAGCATCATTCTTAGAGCCAAGCATGCCATCTTATTGTCAAAAGACATTCACTTAATTTCAAAAGCACTTTTCCAGAAGTGGATATTGTTCCAAGGATGTATTCTATAATTTTTTTTTTTAAACTTGTCTTTTAAAAAGTGTGTGTGTGTGTGTGTGTGTTTGTATGTGTGCATGTGTGTATGTGTGATTATAGTGTTCGTTACTTTTGGTTTGGTGGAGGCTGCTCTCTGGGATCCAAGCTGTTTTCATTGTGTATGTGCGTACCCTGGTATATTTATACAAAGAGGCGGATAATGCCACCCAGGAAATCACTGGCAATAGCACCTCAGGGTTTTTTGTTGTTGTTGACATCTAATTTTATTTTGCATATATATTATTTATGAAAACTTTATAAATCTTGCCAAAACACATTTTAGCAGAGTTAGAAATGGTATCTCAAGACAAATTGCCTGGTGAGGATCAACAGGCTTTGCGGCCTGTTTATAAATGTGCCTTTTTGTTGTTTACTTTATAAATCATGTATGTAGAAAGAGGGGGGAAAAGAGAATGATTTATTAAATGTTTATGAGGAACTCTAGTATGCCCTGTTTTTAAAGTGCAAGGAACGGACAATTAGCTGAGGGACTTGTCATTCAGGTTATTGATTACAGTAAGAGTCTAAATGGAGGGAAAACATGAATTTCTCCTCAAGTCAACAGTCAGTGTGGAGATGAAATAACCTTAATTTTGAATTTCCCCTATCATTCTCAAAAGTTTATTATCACCCAGCTGGCAGCATGGAGACCTTTAGCCTTTGACCAAGAAGATAAGAATTACTGAGTGGGGTTATATTTATCTTGTTATCGGTTTCCAGAGGAAGGAAGACATGTTTTTGTCTCCTTTCTTGCTTAAGAATACAAGTGTGTAGCATTATGTAATAGATCTTGTTTGCTGTGAAAGAAGAATAACTATATCAGTTTGATTGAAGGTGTCAGAAATGTTTTGGGAAACAACCGAAGCAGAGTTCTGAGGTGGGAAAGGTTTGACAGATAGCATTGGCAGTGCCTGCTTTGTTTGTGTTTTGATCAAATACACCCACTGGGTTTTTAAGCATCTTATGCTGGGAGAGGGAATTGTGATTTGCAAAGCTGGCTAGAGTGCGTTTGGTAGACATTTGTCCTTGTTTTACCTTCACGTTCACATAAATAAATAAATAAATAAATAAATAAATAAATAAATAAATAAATAAATGTAAATTGGAGGGTTTTGTGAAGGATCTGAGAGACTTTTCTCCCTGAGTTAAGAGTTGTAGGCATATTATGTGCTCTCATTTGAATCAAAAGGAGGGGAAGGGGTATTTTAGGTAACAGATTATTTTAATCAAAGGTATAGATTGTTTTAATAAAAGGTATCCCTTACCCGCAGAGTTTCTCTGCTAGCTGCTGCTGAAGTATTTGTAGTTTAATAGAAATAAATAGCTAAAAATCAGGGCTCATGATAAAAAGAGTGAATGACACCCATAATGATTATCCTTATAGTCTTATTTTTTTTATTTGTTTCCTTTTGTGCATTTTGATGAGGCATTTCACTTCCCAGAGCCTTAGTTTTCATATCCACATAGTGGGGTCCATAACGTGCTTTTATAACCCTGCCGGGAGGATCAATGAGGTTCGCGTCCATGAAGGGGCTTAATAAAAAGTATGTGATTTGAGCCTCTGGATGAAAGGTGCTACGTGAGTACAAAGTAGAGCAGCCTCCCCACAGGTAATGCCTTTGCCTGGATAGCTCTGATTATAGGTTTTCTTTATCTCTTCAAAGCAGAGATTTTTCTCCTTGATTCTTTCCTGTATCTTCGTGTTTACTCAGTACCTTTTCCGTTTGAGCATGCCTACACCAATCAAGGAGCATACTTGCAAAAGGATTTGTTTACTTAAGTGCACACATGGTCAATCACATAAATGCAAATGTAAAATGGAAACAATATGAAAGGAATATTTTGTATCACCTCAAGCCCCCAGATGCCTCTCAGAACCTACACCATTTCAGGCAGAACCAAATTCAGAACATGTATTTTCAAGTAAAAAAGATTTTATCTCAGGGACATTGAATAAAGTATTTATTAGAATTATTTAAATATGATTTCATTATATTCCCCTTTTCTGTGAAACTACAGATAAAAACAAAATTATTTTATACAACACTTTAAAATGTTTATAAAACATTTTTACAAAGATCATTTGATATGTTCTTCACAATTTTGTGAGTCAGGAAAGATCTTGGAAAGGTTGTGAAACTTGTCAGACAATAACCTGCTGTTCAGCAGGAATGTGGAGCATAGAGCAAACATCTTCAGTGGATTTCCACATTTTCAGAGATGAGAAGTGAGTTTCATCACACATTCCAAATGTGATCAACACATAGTGGCTGTGTGCAGTGCTGTGCTCAGGATATTTAGGTTATATCCAGTATCTAAGGGAAAGAGTGCAGGCATTGATTAGTTATGTCTACTTTGTATGCAGGCAGAGACAGACACATGAGTAATTTGTCTCTGAACAATTTGTACCAGAGATATGTATTGCACCTCTTTGTTAGCATGATAAGCAAAATAGCCACTTGATCTGGAATAATTTAATGGAATTCTACTCCTTTATATGAATTTCTGATTTTGGTTGCAATGTGGCAGATGACTGTGATATAGGTGTACATTTCTGTAAGCCTTCTCTCAAGAAAGGGTCAAGCTAGGTGTTATTGCACAAATCACTTATCTCTTAAAGCCTCCTCCTGTTTCCTCGTGTGTATAGGTGGGATAACAATAGTCTTCAGTTTACTGCTATATGTAGGTATAAAATGGGATGATTGCAGTAAAACTTTTAGTGCAGTGCTGAAGATGATATAGTGAAGACCATTCTCAGAGCCCTTCCTGTTTACCCCAATCTCCTTCCTTTCTTTCTTATTGTCTTGAAAAACCCCTTATCCTCTGAAAACTCACATAGTGCTTCGCTTAAGTGAAATCCAGTTAAAAAAGTTGATGCATGAGTACAGAATCAGAATGTAGAAAAAGTAACCAAGTTGTCCCTAAAGATTCAATGCTAGAATGAAGGAGAAAGGGGGGAGATTTAAAATCAAAATAATGTGGCAGGGAATCTTCTTAGTTTGTTGATATCCTTTCAGAACACAATCTTTTCTCAGTATTGGTAAGGATAGCTGTGATTGCTGAATAAGTTATTTTGGGAGAGCATTAATATTATCATAAATAATTTAGTTCTATCAACCACAGGAAGTACCCTGTCTTAAAAGAAGTATCAGAAGACATGTCTTTGGCTTTTAGGAAAATGATATAAGACTTATCAGTCAAAATTATTTTTGAAGTTGACTATACCTGGGTGCCTGACCATACTGATATTTTCCCATCAGTTTCCAGACAATTGGCCCACTTTGGCGGTGAGTCATCCAGTTCCACTTTCAATCTTGGCATTGAAAAATACATAGATATTTCTAGTATATAAAAAAAGATATATCCATATTCTTGCCTTAAAATTGGATTTAGAAATACATGGCTTGTTATTTTGCTGCTTTCACCAGAAGGGTTTTTGCAATAATATTTTATAAAAATTATTATAATACATTTTTATAGTGTGGAAGGACCATTTTAAAGTCTGAAGTAGGATCCATCACTATATGTTTGGATTCCAAATTTGTATCTCCTGCCCACACACTTCTTTTAAATTTCAGAGCTTATATCCTAATACAAAAGGAAATGTGGAGTTGAAGAAGCCGGAAAGATGAATGTCATCACTAATAGTTCCTTCTCCCTGACCCACTATCACCAATCTTCAGTGTGTTTCCTGATTTCCTTTCCTAAATATTTCTAAAATCTGACCATATCACTCTGATTGTGTTATTAGTAAAATTAGGCCTAAGTTAGGCCACACTACAGATCTCTTTTGGACTTTCTGCAGTTTTGTGATTTTCCTACCTTTACGCTTCCCCTTTCCTATTTATCCTCCCGAATAGACTTTTCAAATAAAGTTGGTATGAATTCTTTGCCACACTTGAGTGCAAGAACAACTTTATTTACATAAACAAATTAAATTTGCTTCATGATCCAGCTACCCTGGGTGTTGGGACATTCATTCTCAGACAGTACAGTGGATTTAGATTAAGAAAGCCAGAGTCAGACTGTCTGAACTCAAATACTGACTTTACAAGCCACATGTTATTGAACAAATTACTTATCTCTTAAAGCCTCATCCTCTTTCTTCATGTGTATAGGGGGATAACAATAGTATTCAATTTACTGGTATTTGTAGGTATAACATGGGATAATTGTATTAAACCTTTAGTCGGAGCTGTACATGATGTAGTGAAGACCGTCCTCAGAGCTATCATGCACAGCCCTTCCTGTCTGCCCCAATGTTCATACCATCTGTGCTTAATCACAGCCACTTGAGCTCTCACTTTAATCTCCAGGTTGTGATTCATATTGTCCACCTTCTACACAGAACTATAGAGACCTGTGTTTCTGCCATACAATAAACCCTTCTCACTCCTCACTTCCACCCCTAACTGAACCCCTTCCCTCGTAAGGATGTCCAACCTTTGTCTTTTCTGCAGCACATTGGAAGCGTAAGAGTCGTGGGCCACATATTAAATACACAAACATTAAGGAAAGCTGATAAGCCAAAAATATGTGTGTATATATATATCCCTGCATAGGTTTTACAATATCCAACACGACACATCAGCACAACAGTGCTCAAATAATCTGCATATGGCCCTTGGTTACAGGTTGGACAGCCCTGGAGCATTTGCCTGCCTTCCTGAGTTGGGTGAGACTGCCTCTGCCTCTTCACATTAAGGATTTCCCTCCTCCCTTCCTCTTCTGGGGAAAGCAAGTTTAGTACCATCTAATGAACCTGCTTTGTCAGCGGTTGGGGTGGAGGAGGTTGAGAAGTTGGTAAGAAAGTGGAGATAAAATGACTACTTAGCCCATTGGATAAACAATTCTGGCCTCTTTAAGATAGGAAAAAAAGAGGCTAAGTTTTATTTTTTGGCTTAATAACAATTCTTGTTTCCTCAAAACTCAATTCTCGTAATGTCACTTACTTCGATTTGGTGTTTTTTTTACAGCTGTGTTCCAGCCAGTCACAGAGCCTGTACCTTTACATTCTTCTTCCCCTTACTTGGTAAATTTCTGTCTCAGATCAAACTGATTCAGGGAAGGCTACTCTGATGTGCCAAGTGATGATAAATCCACCTGTTACATATTTTATATTTCTGGGTGTTTCTCTACCCATTGTACTTTTTAAAATATATTTTTTGTTAAGTCATAAACACATAGATCACGTATATATTGATGTCTTTATGGGGTACAATGTGCTGATTTTATATACAATTAGGAATTCTTATATTAAACTAGTTAATATAGCCTTCACTTCATTTACTCTATTATTGTGTTAAGACATTTATACTCTATACTTACATGAATGGATTAATAAATGGTGGTATATGTATACCATGGAATATTATGCAGCCTTAAAGAGAAATGGAGACTTTACCTCTTTTATGTTTACATGGATGGAGCTGAAACATATTCTTCTTAGTAAAATACCTATTGTACTTTTAAGTGATCTTTTTCATGGATATGTGACAGCTGTCTCAGGCCATTCTGAAAGCTGTAGGAGGGTAGGGACCATCTCTGTAAAGACAGAAATTTACAGAGTATGTGGCATGCAGTAACTTGATACATATTTTTTAGATGACTGAATAAATAATCTGGGTAGTACTTTATTGCATTTTAAAATTTATTTTTGCTTTTAAGGTTTTAAATCTTCAAAGAATAGCAAATATGCAGTAATCGATTCTAAATTATGTTATAGCTAAAGAAACTTTCACATTCAGGTTTACCTGTTGCATCATTGACCAAGCATGAGAATTAGTTACTACTTCTTTCTGTTGTCTATTGTTTATTGTAAACTACTGTTATTTAGAATGAATCTTTTGTTTTTTTAATTTTTAAATTATTTTAGGTTTTTAATTTTTAAAATTTTTAATTATTATGGATATATAACAGTTGTATATCTTTAGACAGTACCTATGATTTGTTGATACAGGCATACAATATGAATTAATCAAATCAGGATAATTGGGGTGTCCATCACTTTAAGCATTTGTCATATTTTTGGGTGTTAGGAATATTCCAATTCCATTATTTTTAGTTATTTTAAAGTATTTCCTAACTTATTGCATTTTATAGTAACTTTGTTGTCAAATATTCATTTCATCTAAATATTTGCACCCATTAACAATCTCCAGTTTATCTCCTCCCCCACCTTTCCCACCCTCTGATAACCACTGTTCTACTCTCTGTCTCATGAGATCAATTGTTCTAATATTTAGCTCCCCTGTATGATTGAGAACATGCAAGATTTGCCTTTCTGTGCTTGACTTATTTTACTTAACATAAGGTTCTCTGGTCCCACCAAAGTTGTTGAGGATGGCAGAATTTCATTCTTTTTTGTGGATATATTATATTCCATATGTATGTGCACCACAGTTTCCATTCATCCATTGATGACACTCAGGTTGATTCCAAATCTTGGCTATTGTAAATAGTGCTTCAATAAACACGGGAGTGCAGATATCCTTTTGATGGACTGAATTCCCTTGTTTTGGATATATACCCTAGCAGTGTGATTTGGGGGTCATATGATAGTTCTACTTTCAGTTTTTGGAGGAGCCTCAACACAATTCTTTATAGTGATTATACTAATTTACATCCCACTAACAGTGTACAAGGGTTCTCCTTTCTCCACAACTTCACCAACATTCCTTATTGTCTGCCTTTTGGATAAAAGCCATTTTAACTAAAGTGAGATTATGTCTCATTGTAATTTTGATTTATAATTCTCTGATAACTAATGACACTGAGTATTTTTGATGTATCTTTCGGCCATTTGTATGTCTTTTTTTGCGAAATGTCTAGTCAGTTTCTTTACCTATTTTTTTAACAGCTTATTTTAGTTTTTCCTATTGAGAGTTGGAGCTCGTTAGTGTGCAATTTAAAATTTCACATAAACTTTATGGCCACCCTGTATATTCTAGTCACTAATCCCTTGTCAGACGGGTATTTCACAAATATTTTCTCCCATCTTGTGGGTTGTTTCTTCACTTTGTTGATGGTTTTCTTTGCTGTGTAGAACCTTTCTAGATTGCTGTTGTCTCATTTTTGCAATTTTGCTTTACTTGCTTGTGCTTTGGGGTACTACTCAAAAAGTCCTTGACCAGACCAATGTCCTGAAGCATTTTCCAATGTTTTATTTTTAGTAGTTTCATAGTTTCAGGTCTTTTATTTAAGTCTTTAATTCATTTTTATTTGATTTTTATATATGGAGAGAGGTAAGGGTCTAGTTTTAGTCTTCTGCACATGGACATCCAGTTTTCCCACCACCAATTATTGAAGAGGCTGTATTTCCCCACTGTATGTTCTTGGCATCTTTGTTGAGGATAAGTTCACTATAGGTGTGTGGATTTGTTTCTGCATTCTCTTTTCTGTTCTGTTGGTCTATGTGTCTGTTTTTATGCCAGTGTCATGCCATTTTGCTTACTAGAGCTCTGCAGTATAATTTGAAGTCAAGTAATGTGATTTATCCAATTTTGTCACTCAAGATGGCTTTGGCTATTCTGGGTCCTTTGTGGTTCTATATAAATTTTAGAATTATTTTTCTGTGAAGAATGTCATTGGTATTTTGGTGGGGATTGCATTGAATTTGTAGATTGCCTTGGGCAGTATAGACATTTTAAAAATATTGATTCTTCCAATTTATGAGCATGGAATATCTTTCAATTTTTTGGTCTCCTCTTCAATTTCTTTCATCGCTATTTTGTAGTTTTCATCAAAGAGATGTTTCACTTCTTTGGTTAAGTTTATTCCTAGGCATTTTATTTTATTTGTAGCTATGTAAATGAGATTACTTTCTTGGTTTCTTTTTCAGATTGTTTGCTGCTAACATATAGAAATGCTATTGATTTCTGTGTGTTGATTTTGTATCCTACACCTTTACTGAATGTATTCATCAATTCTAATAGTTTTATTTTTGTGAGTGTCAAACATTTTTATGTTTCTCTAAACATAAGGTCATGTCATCTGTAAACACAGATAATTTGAATTCATCCTTTCTCATCTGGATCTTTTATTTCTTTCTCTTGTCTGATTGCTCAAGTTACAACTTCTAGCACTATGTTGAATAACAGCGATGAAGGTGGACATCCTTGTCTTTTTGCAGATCTTAGAGTAAAGACTTTCAATTTTTTTTCCCAGTTTAGTATAATTGGCTATGGGCCTGTCACATATGGCTTTAATCATCTTGAGGTATCATGTTGTATACTAAGTTTTTGGAGCGTTTTTTTTATCATAAATGGATGTTGAATTTTATCAAATGATTTTCAGCATCAGTTGAAATGACCAAATGGTTTTTGTGTTTGTTCTGAAGATATGATGTACCATGGTGATTGTTCTGCATTTGCTGAACAATCCTTGACTTTCTGGGATGAATCTCACTTGATCATGATGCATAATCTTTTTACGTGTTGTTGAGTTCAACTTGCTAGTATAGTTTTCTTTTTATGTTGCATCTGTGTCTGTATCTATTGTGATACAGGCCTCATAGAATGAGTTAGTGAGTTTCCCCTCCTCCTCTGTTTTTTGGAATGGTTTAAGTAGAATTGGGTTTAGTTATTCTTTGAATGCTTGGTAGAATTTAGCGTGAAGCTATCAGGTCCTGGGCTTTTCTTCTAATGAGAGACTTTTGTTACTGTTTCTATCTTATTACTTGTTACTTGTTTATTCAGGATTTGGATTTCTTCCTGGTTCAGTCTTGGGAGGCTTTCTGTGTCTAGGTATTGATCCATTTCTAGGTTTTCAAATTTATTGGCATATTGTTGCTCAGAGTAGTTTCTATTGATCCCTTAGATTTCTACAATATCATTTCATAACTGATTTTATTTACTTGAATCTTCTCTCTTTTTTTCTTAGTCTCGCTAAAGGTGTGTCAATATTTTTACCTTTTCAAAAAATTAATGTTTAATTTTATTGATTTTTTTGTACCTTTTTTTGGTTCCAATTTTAGTTAATTCTACTCTTATCTTTAATATTATTTATTCTTCTGTCAACTTTGGGTTTGATTTACTCTAATTGTTTGATATATATTATTATAATTTTGTTTGAAGATTTTCTACTTTCTGTTGTAGGCACTTATGATAAACTTTACTCTTATTACATTTTTTTCTGTATCCCGTAGGTTTTAAAGTCTTATATTTTCATTTTTATTGGTTTCAAGATTTTTAAAATCTTTTTTCTTAATTTCTTAATTGACCCACTGGTCATTCAGGTATATAGTATTTAACTTTCATGTGTTTTGTATTTTGTAATTTTCCTCTTGTTATTCATTTCTAATTTTATTCCACTGTTATTGTTTTCTGATTTTATTCCATTGTGGTCAGAGGAAATACTTTGTAGAATTTCTATTTTTAAAATTTTTTAAGGCTCAATTTGTGGCCTAATATATGGTTTATTCTTCAGAATGGTCCATGAGCTGAGGAGAAAAATGTATTCTATAGCTGTTGGATAAAACGTTCTATAAATATTGATTAGGTCCATTTGGTGTATAGTGTAGATTAAGTTTGATGTTTCATTATTGATTTTCTGTCTGGATGAGCTGTCCAGTGCTGAAAGTAGAGTGTTGAGACCTCTAATGATTAATGCATTTAGTTCTCTCTCTCTCTCTAACTCTGATAATCTTTGCTTTATATATTTGGGTGCTTCACTGTTGGGTGCATATATATACAATATTTATAATTATTATATCTTTTTGCTGAATTGACCCTTTTATCATTATGTGATTACCTTCTTTGTCTCTTTTCACAGTTTATGTCTTGAAATCTATTTTATCTGATAGAAATATAGCTAGTTCTACTCTTTCTTGCTTTTCATGTGCATGGAATATGTTTTTCTATCTTTTTATTTTTAGTCTATATGTGTCTTTATAGGTGAAGTATTTTTCTTGAAGACAACATATACTTGGTTCTTGTTTTATTTTGTTTTTAATCCATTCATCCACTCCATGTCTTTTGATCAGAGAGATAGTTCATTCATATTCAGTTATTGTCGATAGAGAAAGGATTGACTTTTGCCATATTGTTATTTGATTTCTGGTTATTTTGCCTGCCTGCCTTCCTTCCTTTCCTCCTTCCTTCCCATCTTCCTTCCTCCCCTTCCCCTTCTCCTTCCTTCCTATCTTCCTTCCTTTCTGTCTTCCTTTTTTAAAAGTGATTTTTCATGCCGTGTCTGTGGCTCAAAGGGGTAGGGCTCCAGCCCCATATGCTGGAGGTGGTGGATTCTAACCCAGCCCCGGCCAAAAAACAACGTGATTTTTCCCTGGAAGTGTGTTTTAATTTCTGGCTTTTATTTTTTTGTGTATCTGTTGTACATTTTTTGATTTGAGGTAAACATGAGCCTTCGAAAAGAACTTTTATAACCAATCATTTTAAATATTTGACAACTCTGTTTATAAACAAACTAATATACATGCAAAGAGAAATCTAACACAAATTCAATGCTTTAACTCCATTCATCCCCCACACCCACTGTTTAGCTTTTTGTTGTTTCCTTCCATATCTTGTTATATTATCTATCTCTCAAAAAGTTGTTATTTTTGATAGTTTTGTCCTTTAGTTTTCCTATAATATATAAATGGTACTGCAATTACTGAAATAGAGTATTGTGTATTTGTCTATTTACTATTAACAATGGGTTGTATACCTTCAAATAATTTGTTATTGCTCATTAGTAACCTTTTCTTTCAGGTTGACATTTCTTGTAGGATATGTCTGGTGTTCAAGAAATCCCTCAGCTTTTGGTTTTCTGGGAAAGTGTATATTTCTCCCTCGTGCTTAAAGAATTTTTTGCAGGATGCGGTAGTCTAAGGTTAAGGGTTTTGTTGTTGTTGTTGTCGTTGTTGTTGTTGTTTTTCCCCTTTAGCACTTTAAATGTGCCATGCCACTCTCTCTTGGCCTGTAAGCCTTCCTCTGAGAAGTCTGCAGACAGACATATTAGAGCGCCTTCATATGTTATTTTTTTCTTGTTTCCTTTATGAACTTTTGTTTATCTGTAATCTTTGGGATCTTGATAATTAAATGTCTTGAGGTAGCCTTATTTGGGTTAAATATGCTTGGTGTTCTATGATCTCTTCTACCTGAGTATTGATATCTTTTTCTACATTTGGAAAGTTCCTTATTGTCATTTCCTTGAATAAACTTTCTACTCTAATCTGTTCCTCTACCTCCTGTTTAAAGCCAGTAACTCTTAGGTTTGCTTTTTTGAAGTTATTTTCTAGATATTGCAGACATGTTTCATTCTTATTTATTATTTTTTTCTTTTTTTCTCTTCTGACTGTGTTTTCAAACAGTCTTCAATCTTGCTAATTCTTTTTTTTTTTTTTTTTTTTGCAGTTTTTGCCAGGGCTGGGTTTGGGTTTGAACCTTCCACCCCTGATATATGGGACCGGCACCCTACTCCTTTGAGCCACAGGCATCACCCCAATCTTGCTAATTCTTTTTCAGCTTGGTCAGTACTATTGTCGAAAGACTCTGATGCATTTTTTAGTTTGTCAATTGAATGCAATGCTTAAAATTTGTCATTGATGTGCTTAAATTTCTCTGGTAGGCTTCTGAATGCCTTCTCTGTGTTGTCTTGAATTTCACTCAGCATTTCAAGATAGCTATTTTGAATTTGTTTTCTGAGAAATCATGTATCTCCAGCATCCCTGTATTGGTCACTGTAACCTTATGTAGTTTGTTTCTTGAGAATATGTCTTCCTGGATGTTCTTAATGTTTGTGAATGTTTGTCAGTGTCTGGGCATTGAAGGGATAGATACTTATTTTAATCTTCACAGTTTAAACTTGTCCTTCTTGAGAAGGCTTTCTAGAAGGGGAATTTAGTGTTGAGATCAAAGTCTTTGGTCACTGTAGCTGTATGTTCCCTGGTCATGCCCCAGAACAAGTAATGCTCTGAATTTTGACAACTCTTGGTGGTATTGCCTTGTAGACTTGAGATAATATCCAGAATTTCCTGGATAACTGGGGAAAGTCTCTCACTCTATGTACTGTGCTGCTGGAGTTGGGAGAGGAGCGATGTGTGATGTGGTACTCCCTCATGGCCATCAGTGACAGGCCATATCTGAAGCTGGCTTAGTGTCACCCAATGTCAGTGGTGATTGTTGCCAGGCTACCTTTAATGTTTATTCAAAGTTAGAACTACCTCTTTAGTTCATCAGGTGGTGTATCCTGCCAGGACTAGGTCCTTCCCTTCAGGAGGCATGTTTCTTTCTGGCCCATGTAGATCTAGAAATGCCTTCTCAGAATTAGGGCTTCAATGTAGGGGCTTTAGGAGTCTGCTTGGTGTTTTATTTTACTGTGGCTAAGTTGGTATGCAAGTTGTAAAACAAAGTCCTCTGAGCTCTTCCCTTTCCTTTCTCCAAATGGAAGAAGACTTCCCCTAAGCTACATTGTCTGTCATTGGAGGCGTGGGTGACATAGGCAATAGCTTGTCTGAAGCCACTGGTGTCTCACTGGGTCACATACATCAAAAGTTCATGGGCTTTGAATCAGCACAGCCATAAAAATTGCCCAAGGACTGCAAACTTTGTGGTCTGACTGCCTTGTGATTTAGTCCATGCCCCAGGTTGTTTTCTTGTCAGTGGGTGCTAGGGCTAGCTGTAACTCCAGTTTGGGGTGAAGGATTTCTCTCTGGCCAGCCTGGATTAAGTGTTTCCTCCATATACTTCAGCAGAATTATGTCCTGTGATATGTTCTCTTATTTCAGGATGGCCCTGAGTTTCAGTGCAAAATCTCATAATCATTTTATTCACCTTTCCCCAGGCACACAGATTCTCTCTCCACTCAGAGTGCAGGTGTGGCACTTCTGGGGATAGGGGAGTGCTGGCATAAGCAATGCAATACTATATTTTCTGCCCCTTTGAATGCCTCTTTCCTTGATACAATGTTAAAATCAGGTATTTTAATCACTCATCTAATTTTTGGTTCTTCCGAAGGTGTTTCTTTGAATAGTTTTGAATTTGGTGTTCATGCACAGCGATGACCATTGGGGGTTTCTATTTAGACATCTTGTCCTACATACTCTTCCAGAATTAATCTGTAAATGAAACATTATGAGATTACACACCAATTCACTAGTATACATACATACACAAAAATAATAATTTCTTTTATATTTTTAGAATGGAATTCTAGAATTATGGATCTTCTCAATCTTTTCTCTTCTTCTTTTTCTTCTAGCTCTGTCCATATTTCTTTCTGTCTCTCCCTCTCTCCCTTCCTCTCTCTGTTCTTTTCCACCCTTTTACCCATGCACTCCCTGATCTGAGCCTGTAACTTTAAGAAATGATGGGAGCTTCCTTCCAAGTTAAGACTGTGTATAATATTAAACGTTCTCTTTAAACTTACAGCTCTCCATTGTGATTTTAAAATTTGCATTATCATTTTAAAGGATTAATTTTATTTGGCAGTCCTTTCAAGATTCTGGTCTTAAAATCACTTTGGGAATTAACATATGCATTTGGTTTCCAAATTGGACCAACTTGGCACCTTCAGCACTAAATTGTACAGAGATTGCTTCCCTCACCTTCTTCTTGCCACCCCAGTTAATTCAGAAAAGGAATACATCCCAGTAGACTATTCAGAGAGCTCTCACTTTCTGTTTTGAGGAAGAATTTCATTTAACAAGTTTGGCATGAATGTTATCAGTCAATTAATAAAATGTGGACTAGAGTAAAATTAATCTTCAGAGTCCTGGCAAATCAGTTGTAGTTCTGCTAATAAGGATTCAGTGTGCATGGAAATCTTGTCATATACTGAATACATGTGTTTATTGTGTAGTTAACCTGATTTTTCTAGCCTACTCTACTCCTTGGCATGGGACTTAACTATGATGAAGTGATGTTGGAGATAATTACCATCCTCTTTAGCCTCTCAAATAGTTAGTAGGCTATTCCTAGCCCTCTTGTAAGTAGTCAGACTCTGTTGTTTGGACGAAATGTGCAGGTACTTATTTTTTAAAATATTGGTCTTATTACTTTAAATGCAGAAGTACCAAGGAGAGGTGACAAAGAGGAAAAATAAAATTTCTGCCATAACATTATTTTAATACATCTGCTATCATTTTGACATGGACTGTTCAAAGGTTTTCTTCATGTGTACTTTAAAATAGTTATAATGATAATTTTGTATACAGATTTTTTCCTTCATACTAATTCAGAAACACTTTCATAGTACAACTTGAAATTATTAATGTATCAATATTATATTATCTAACTAAGAGATATCATATACTTTGCCTAAACATGTCCTATTGTTGGATATTTGGGCTACTTTCAACTCTTCGAGGTTTTAAATAACATAATGAATAGTTTTATGCATAGATATTTTGCTTTATTTTCTTAAGAAATTGACAAAGTGGTATTATCACTGCTTGACTTTTGAATGGTTGAGGTTAATAACATTCTTCTTCTGCTTGAAGTGCCATGGAGTTTCAGAAAGAAAGAACTGTGAGCTTACATGATAATTCTATAAGAGCATTATTCAATTGGATAGTTTCAAATGCCCTTTTTATTTTCTCTTTCTTAGAGCCAGTTGAATCATTTTTATCTGTAGAAATGTCAATAACAGCAGCAACAACTATGTAGTGAGTTCTTATACCAATAAGCAAAGCCCTTCATTTACATTTTTTAATCTTCACATCAATCTCATGAAGTAGATATTATTATTACACCTACTTTGCAGATATTATTATTACACCTTTACCTTGTAAGGAAGGTACAAGATGGTTAGGTAACCTCCCTAAGGTCACATTCGGTAAATGGTAAGACTGGTGTTTGAACCATAGCCTAGTGATGCACTTCACAGCTTCATTATGTGGACTTTGTACAAATCCATAGGACATAGTTTTTCACATTCTTGCTAAAAAGTACCCACACTCCATGCTATACATGTTTTAAATACTCCCACTGTTTGTTGAAGTTTATAAATAAATTTGGATGACAAAAAACTCTGCAGACATAGTAATCACTTAAGGAGAAATATTGGATGCAATTTAGTGATACAGCATATATTTCTTGGTATTTGTGTGGCTAGATTGAAAAGTTGATGATCAAAATTCCATTTTTGTGTGTCCATTGCTACATTACTAATTTCAAACATAGTATTCATGCACCGTGCTGAATGAATAAACATTCCATACCAAATACTAACCAATTATTTCAAAGTAATTTGCTGACCCATAGCATCTGAGCCATTTATTGTGCCTTGACCGAGTGTACCTGTGTGTTGCTCAGTTTTTATATCCTTTAAAATCACTTTTCTCATATTACATAATAATAACTCATTGTGGATTGCATAATCTGCAATCCCTTTGAAAAACAAAACAAAGCTAACAGTTTGTGAACTTACTAAACATGTGAAACTTACTAAATGTAGAATATAAATGTCTTAACACAATAACTAAGAAAATGCCATGAAGGCTATGTTAACCAGTTTAATGAAAATATTTCAAATTGTATATAAAACCAGCACATTGTACCCCATGACTGCATTAATGTAAACAGCTATGATTTAATTTAAAAAAAAGCTAACAGTTAAACTAACAACAATGACTAAATAGAATTATGAAAAATAGAGCCTACATAAATACTTGTAACTATTTAAAAAAAGTGAAAAAATTTAAATCCTGTAAAATCAAAGTTTTAAATATTTACATAGATACATAAAGTGTAACAGTACTATGGAGTCAAATGCAATTCCACTCAATTCTTAAAATATTATAGATAAATTATATTTATTATGGCAAGTAGACATATTTTATTATGCTTACTTAATACAGTGTGGGCTAAAGTTTAAATTTTTTTTTTTTTTTTTGCGAAAATAGTAATTGTACACCACTGGTACTTGGTTTGAATAAAAAAAAGTTCATTATTCCTCTGACTGTTGAAGGTTTGATTGCAAAGCAGCAGCTTTACTTGCTGGAAAAGTGGGTGAATCTTTAAATAAGCCCACAGCTGGCGAACATACACCTCTTCTCTGAAATGTAACGGCAATTGTCATTATATTTTTTGATGACTTCAGTCCAACAGAGTTTTTTACTTTGATCTCTCAGAGGAAGTATATAATATGCTTTAACTTGATGTTATTGATATTTTCAACAAATGAAGGTCTTATGTACCAGCTAATTACTTAATTGGTGAAAGAGGATCCTTATTTGGGTCACACACCTTTGTTGATATTCCACTTCCCCTTATCTGTTTTACATGTTGAAAGTATTTTCCTACTATCTGAGAGAAATAATAGAATAGTAACTTCTTTAATCCTCCAACTGTAGAAATGTTATGGTTACCTCCTGAACTAATATATTATTAATTTTGATAGAAAAAGAAATGTCTTGGCTATTTATTTCACAATAGCAGTGATATTTTGCTTCCAAGTATACTTGGTACTGCTTTTTCTGGCTTAATGAAGTTTCAAATTGATAGGAACTTTGTATATGTGAATACACACCGTGGAATTGTATCATTTGTTCAAACAACATTCTTCTGGTTCCTCTTTGACATGTGTTTCCATGTTGACATTAGGAGACTTTCTCCTGCTGCATGTTGATCCCTGCCCTTAGCTTTGGGAAAAATTTTCCTTATTGATGAAACCAGACTTCCTGGATCTGGAGTTCACAGATTTAGCCTTGTGTGAGGTGTGTTCTGTGTTGGTCCTGATCCCCTGAGCTGAGCTCTGCTGGTGCTCTCTGGCTGCTGCGGTTGGGCCTCCACCATGAGGCTGTTCTTCTGATTGGTTTGATTTTTGCTCATTGCCTACAATCAGAATCACTTGATACTAAACTCTGTTCATCTGCAGAGCTTTTGCCTATTATCTTCTCCAGGATGTCTAGAATACTTAGCACCTGTCTGCCTGAACTTCCTTCCCTAGGCAGCCCATCTTTCTTCAGTTTGCTGGAAGGCTTTTCCTCACATCCTCTCCACTGTCCTGACTGGTCCTGCTGGAACACCTTGCATCCGTGTTTGGTCTCCTCCCAATTGATCATTTGTATTACTGGCAAAATCCTTATTCCTGAAGCAAAAAGAATGATGCACCACGTAAAGTTGAAATATGTGAGAAGCCAAAGGCAGTGAGTATATAATATTTAAGTAAAAACATTTAAGTAAAATATGTGTTCTTCTATCTTAAGTTATTTTAAACTATCCTGAAACAAAGCCTTTTTCTTTAAAGACAACCCCAGCCAAACCTTTTGTGCATGTTCTGCCCAGAAATCTTTGGTTTCAGGCAAACTTTTTAGTCAGAGTGAAAGTGGATTCTTTTTCTTGTTTGGGGGGATAGATTTGGTGCTTAATAATCAAAAGATATAACTTGTAGCTGGGAGAGAATTTTATATACTTTAACATGGGAACTTTCCCCTCTCACAGTATTTTCTATCTTTGAATTTCAAGACCCCTCCTTCACTGACTGCCGCCCTTCTATGTGGTGACCCTTGACTACAACACTTCAGCACGGCTTTCTCTCTTTCCTAAGAGAAGATGATACTTCCCTTGCTCAATAACCACTGAGCCAGTTACCCATGTTAGTTATGACAGCATTTTCTATTCATTTTTTTTCTGAAATTGGAGACTCCTGTCTTGACTCAGGCCAGTCAGCGTATAAATATGTGTTGTGGGTCTTGGTGGGAATGTGAATGGAGCAAGGGTAGAACTGGATCGCATAGAATACAAATGTGAACAGTGCTTATGAGGAAGGCCAGTGATATCACCTCTGCATGAAGGAAAACCCTTAATTATTTTTAAAAATTTATTTCTTAAATTGATGGTAAAATTGTACATATCTATGGTGAACATTATGTCTTCGTATACATATGTCTTCATTATTCTTAATGAAATAACCCTCCTGGCTGATTCTCCTTTGTTTGTTGTACTTCCTCATCTACTGATGGCAGATTTATCAATTGAATGATGCATGTGTGGGAGTGGTATTTTCACTGTTCTTATTATTTGGTCTTTTTCCTTATCCGACAAGAACAGCAATTTTCCTCTTGAATTTATATATTCATCTTCCTCATTTTCTGTGGTCATATTTAGAGGAAGAAAGTCTATGGCTACTTGTGGAAAACTTTCTGTCATGTATTTACCTTTAGTAAACTGTTGAGAATGGAGCGTACTTTGTCACTTCAACCAGCCACAGTTTTGTTTTGTTTTGTTTGTATTTTTGAGCATTGGGATGGGAATGAGGCCAAATAAACTGACGCAGAAAAATTATGCTTTTTAATCAGAATTGCCTAAAACTATGGTTGCCCTTACCTTCTGCTGTCTGAGTGGTTAGGGGAGGGGGTTTATTATCCAAACATCAATTACTCAGCCCGAAGTGATTTAGATTTAAAGCAGAAGTCATACCCTTCTGTAATTAAGGAAGTTTGAATAATGATTCTGACATTTTTACATTTTCACTATTGTGAACAAGAAAATCCAGTTTTAAGATTTGCCCTTTAAGAAATTAAAATATTAAAAATTAATCTGATTGAATATAGAAAAGAAAATTTCAGATGTCATTCCATTCAATAAAAGACAGTTGTTCCTTTTTCTAAAGTCCTGACACACCGTGAGTACCAACTGGAATATTTTGATAACACATTGATAAAACCTTAGAATAAAAATTTTAAAATCTTGGGTAACACTTGTGGTTCAGTGAGTAGGATGCTGGCCCTCTATACTGAGGGTGGTGGGTTCGAACCCAACCCTGCCCAAACTGCAACAACAATAACAACAAAAAAAGTTAAAAATCTTGTCAAATATTTTCAAATAATTTCGTACAACAAATGGAGTTGAAAAAGAAAAAGGCAACCTCTGATGAATAAGTATTGCCAATTTAAAATATTTCCCTAAAGTACTCGTTTCATGAAACTTTCACGTGTTATGTATCAGGCAGTGAATCCTAATTTTCTGATACAATATTTGAATTATAATTTTTAAATATGGAATATTTGTATACATTATAAAGAATTTATTTAGTAAATGATGTTGTGGCTCATATTTAGGACAAAACCATTTTCTAATTCAATAATAATTTTGGACTCACTTAGGACTCCTGTGATCCTGTGTACTATCCACTAATTTGATTCCAGACCCTTACTCCTGTGATCTGACATTTTTTCCAGCACTTTGAGAGGTAAAGCATAAAATATTAAAAAGAAGATAGACTTTGGAATTATAACAAAACAAGGTTAAATTTTGTCTTTGACTTTTACCAGGAATGTAATAGTGGTAAATTTACCAGCTCTTTGTTAAGTAAAATTTTCCCCATGTTATTATTGCTATAATTTAATGAGAACATACTATGTGCTGATATAATGATAGTATATTACAGGTC
Source organism: Nycticebus coucang (assembly GCF_027406575.1). NCBI lineage: Eukaryota > Metazoa > Chordata > Mammalia > Primates > Lorisidae > Nycticebus > Nycticebus coucang. The sequence continues at coordinate 54,299,217 of NC_069781.1, read as the reverse complement.
TTTTAAAACAAATAATTAACATTATCTCATTTAATTTTTACAAAACCACCATGAGATGGATATTGTCATCTACATATTACATGTGAGGAAATTGAATCTTAGGGAGGCTAAATTATTCTTTTTTTATAGCACATGCCAGTATCAACATTCAAACTCAGATCTTTATTTCTCTTTCTGACAAATGGTATCATATTACTCTTATCTGGCAAAGTTGTGAGACTTTGATTCCAGCATTTTTAGCTTCCTTTTATTTATTTATTTATTTTTTAGCTCTGCTAGCCTTCTTTTCCTCTGATATTTCTCAGTGTTGCTGTCCTGCATCAGGAAATGATTGTTTTTACCTTGAATTGTTTTCCCTGGCTCTCCTTCCCACCCTTCCCTCCCCTGTCTCTTACTAACTTATCCTATGAAGGCGAAGAGCTAGCCCTGGTCACCTGATCACCTCTATACCTGCTTCTCAAGATGCTTTTCAGGCACTTAGACTAACTCCTTATAACTTAACGAAGTTTTAATTTCTTTGCATCACATTTAGGACCATCTCTAAAGTGGTTGTGTACTGATCTTCCCAATTCTACTATGCTCCATAGCAGCAAAGTAAACTACTCTCACCTGAGCAAGGAGTGTATATATGAGTAATTTTTGCTTTTCTAATTCTGCTCTATCATTTCTAACTGATTATTTCTTCCTTTTCCCTCTCCACTTCTGTTGTTGCCTGTAATTTCCACCCACAAGTCTCACTGCATATAAGCCAGTTGAAAATAATGTCCTGTGTTTAGCCAGAATCTTCCTTCTGATTCCCCTTCCTATAACCTTCCAAATTTTACTGTTACTTTTCCTCATACTAAAATTGTTTTTTCCACATCTTTCTCTAGTGTTATGTCTATCTCCCTTAAAGACAGACACCATGGTTTATTATTTATTTTCTTAGCAATATCATGTACAATATCTTATATCTAGTAGAACCTTGATAAATTGAATTTAATTAAATAGGTGTTCAAAAGAATGACATTTGTAACTTGGACATAGGCAAAAACAGTTTGAATAATCTATCTGCCATTTAATTGCTTAGGTAGGTCTTAGTTTTGATATCTGTAGATGGAGATAATAGTGTACATCTCAGACAATCATCGGTAAAGTTGAGGTAGCATACACAGATAGCATATACCAATAGCTGGCACTATAGCATTTGACATTTGTTAGGTCCTATTCTAAGCACTGTGCATATATTGATACATTTAATCTGTATAATAGCCCTATGAAGTAAGGGCTATTATGATCTTATTTTTTAAATCAGCAAACTGAGATGCTGCAACGTTAAGTATCTTGCCCAAGGTGAGGCTACTTTTTAAAGTGGCCCATCCAAATTCAGGTGTTGTCAATGTGGCAATATTAACAGATGATTCCTTTATAAAGTCATTAGGCCATGAGGGCTGTTCCCTCACTGATAGGATTAAGGCCCTTTTAGAAGATCCTGAGGCTTATTTGGGAGCTCGCTGCTCTGCCTTCTGCCCTGGGAGGATGCAGCATCAAGGCGCTTCTCAGACCAAATGCCAGCGTTTGATCTTGGACTTCCCGGCCTTCAGTATTGTGAGAAGTAAATTTCTGTTCTTCATAAGTTTCTCAGTCTCAGGTTTTTGTTGTACAGGACAGAACAGACTAAGACAGGCACACAGTAAGTGGAAGAAGTGGGATTTAACCCCAGGGAGTCAGGCTGTAGAAAGTATGTGTTTAAGCATGTCGTTTTTTGCTAGCTTATTTTTCCGTCTCTATAAATTGAAAAAATTTTTTTTAAATTGCAAGGGGGATTATTGTAGTTATTCATTCAGCAAGTACCTGTAATAAATGTCAGTGACCCAGGTAGGATATGGTCTTTGCTTCTCACGTGCTGGGAGGTGAACTGGTAGAGGGTGTGAGACAGCCTGTGGCTGCAGTATTCAGCATACTGGGAGACAACAAGCGTATTTACCATTAACTAAGGTTTTTTTTTTTGATGTTTTTTATTATTTAAGAAAAGTTTCTTCTTTCTAAAAATGAAATGATTTAGAGAAGTCTTGATGGGAGGTTTAGGGCTCTAGGTTCTAGTGTCTGATTCCCAAAGCCTTACATTTGTATCTTTCTCTGTGTTATTTAGCTCTATACTTTTCCATATCATGAGGCCTGCTTCTTGGATGATAGTCTGTAGCCCAAATGAAAACTTAGGTAGGAGAGGTTTTGATACTTTCCTGTGCAGACTGTAGCGAGGAAAATGCCCTATACCTGAAACGAGATGGGGAGTAAACACATCTGGCTTCTTGGGCTTGTGTTCAAAAGAATATCAATCAAGGTCAGAGCACTAGCCATACAGCTGTGAGACCCTATGTGACAGAATTTAGTGTCACAGTGGTTCCTATTAAGATTGTTTATCATATTCTCATCAACTATCCCTATGGTAACAGGAAGCAAATATACCCAAAAGGAAATATCATTCACTACGATTTATCTAGTCTAGTTTAAGGTAAAATCTTTTCTATAGAAAGAGAATACTTTCTGGCAACCAGCCCGTTATCAGTACCTGTTTGTCAAGGTAGCTCATTTCCTTTCAGAATGTGATATGTACAAAAATAAACTTTGGAGGAGGAGGTGAGATGGACATGAGAATGACTGAACAAAAAGGCCTTGTTTACTGCAGGTTCCTGTACGTCCTTCCCGTATGTGTGCTTCCTTTTTATATCACTAGTTTGCATATTTTTCATGGCTTCTGACATATTGATTTGCAATTTTCTCACTCAGCCTTTTACAGTTTTCTCGATATATAGGTGTTCTTGTCATAGTGATGGAAGTTCTGCCTGTTGCTTAATAGGTTTCTCAGAATCAGTGATAGGCTGAGCACTTGGTGATATCCCAGCAGTAGACGTTTTGACATGTAAGAATCTCCCCAAAAGCTGCCCCAGGAGGGGTAGAAACCCTTCCTGAGATGATAGTACCTATGTTAAGTGTGTCTTCTTTATATTTAAGACACCAAAACGAATATCATGACATGAAAAAAGTCTTTTTCCCTATTGGTATGATGGACTTTTGCTCCTCCTTTTTCTAACTCCAAGTGTGAGGCATGACTCCATGAAGTAAGACATATTGAGCCTCAGGTGTCTGCATTAAGATGATTAGAATTATTTTAGTTGCTTCTGAGAGAAAAAAAATCCTAGGTCACTACCCCAAATATACCGATTCTGTTGGTCATGAGTAGAATATACAGTTCTGACGAGTTTATGTTTCATGATGAGACACGTTTTGCAACCATTATAGTCATGAGCTTAGTATTTTTAAAGCTTTACATGATTCTATTGTGAAGGCTGGGAATGAGACTACTATTTTAGGAGCTGAAAATGGAACATTTGCACTCAGTGATGTATGAAGCCCCTTCTGTATTTAAAACTAAGAATTTAGGTAGCACTGAGATAGGTAATAAACTTAGTGTTTTATAGAGTTACCAATCTTCATCAAGTTATAATGTATTTTTGAGACAATATCTATATTAGTGTGGTTGTCAGAGATGGGGAATGAGCCTGGCACATTGGCGATGACTAAGTGATACCCATATTTGTCCAAAATTAGGTAGGGTGAGAGGTGGTGGAAACTAAGGGTTGAAACTCTTTTTTACTGAGTAGCTGTCATCATCCAAGTATTTTGCTGCTTTATAAAGCCCTACTAGTAATAATAATTGTAGTAACACAGGACACACTTAGGGTGCTTGTTATGTAGTAGATACTATTCTTAAATACTTTATACATATACATTCATTCAGTACTTCCAAAAACTTTACAAGTTAGAGATCATTCTGTTCCCCTTTGCAGATGAAGCAACTGAAGCACAGATGGGCTGGCTATTTAACTTGCGAACTAGACAGTGACAGAGTTGGGATTGAAACAATAGCAGCCTAGATCCCAAGTCCCTCCTGTAACTACTTCTGATAAGTGAACTTGGTTGACAGGTCTAGAATTTGTGCATATGTGAATGGAAGAAAGGTTGGACTTCTTTCTGAGGAATATGGGGAATTTAGGCTGAAGATAGGGCTGGACATTGGTGGTGACTGCTCAATTCACCAGTGTGTTGCTGAGCAAAGCTCTTAAAACTAACCCACGTCATGAGTGAAGACGGCAATCATTAAGGATGGGTGGATTGGAAGAACATATTTAATTGTGAGGCTAGAGCCTTCAATTTATCAGTGGCCTGATTTTATTTTCCTGTATCTCTCATTCTTAGTCTACGTACAAATCTCCTTTCTAGACATCTGGTTTTCTTGTTTAATTTTTCCTTTCCATTTGCTATTTTTCTAGCTATCACCTCAGGCAAAAATACAAAAAGGTCAAACAACAACAACAACAAAAATAAATGCCCTGTGTGACATCCAGTCAAAACAATGTAACAGAAGAGATCCATCTTTATTTATTCCTTTATGGCACATAATATATTCATTTTTACTGTCTCCAGTTTGGTCGTTTGTCTATGCCATTGCAGGTACGCTGTGATCATCAAAGAGTAAGAGACAAATCCTTTTACATGCATTGCCCAAGCATCAGCTGGCTAGATATCCTATGCCCTTTAATGGTATAAACACATAAACAAGCAAAACAACAAAAATCTTGCCGTCACCATCACCAAGTTGTTAATGAGCACACCTGGGTGTAAATCCTACCCTTTCAACCCCAACCTGAGGATTTTCAGATGGCTTGAGTTGTGTTAGTTACCCTTACCCTGATTTCCTGTTTTCTTCTGGGTTTTTGGTCTCTCTAGCCTAGCTCATTTTCAAAAACTCTTCTTTTTATTAGCGTGAGCCTATCCTTGCCCTTTCGCCAAAGCAACATTACCGAAGGGATTTCTGTACTTCAAGAGATTTTATTGAGGGTTGGGAGCATCAGAAGTAGCGCTACAAATGAATTATGTTTATATCTTAGATATCCCCATGTTTAATGCCCCACAGGTATTCCATAGTTCTTAACTTTCTTTCATGGGCTTCTACCTTCTGCTTTTGTGACAGGCAGCCTCCATTCTTCTTAGTTTGTATCACAGCTACCTAAATTCTCATTTTTTATCTCATTTTCCCTGTCCTATTTGTGAATTCTTAGAAAAGTAGGCCGTAGGGGTTTTCCATCTTTCCTTCATCTGCAAAGAGATGGACTTGATGTACTGTCAGTGTTTCTAAAACAGAGACCTCACAGCCTGGGCTGTCCCATTTCCAAAATGTCATTTACATAAGTTCCAACAGAGGAGAGAACGAAAGCACGAGGTGTCCCGGAAAATGTTTATGTCTTCCTCTAGGTTATGGAAAATTATGCAGCCTTGATAGTTTGAATTATTTCTTTTAGATAATAGAGGAAACAAGTATCTTGGTGGCCCACATGAGAAATAAAAAGTTATAATTAGAAGTTACTCTGCACAATTACCCCAGTTATAAAAGAAAGTACTGAGTCACCTCCTCACTAGGGAAGGTTGTATTTGTAGCATTTGACTATGAAATAACCTCTGTTTGCCTAGTTGTCTTTATCTAAAGGATAAGAATCTTTACTATATCTGATTTTTGTAAAAAAAAAGGAATCTTACCAGCAGTGTTCTGGGACTACTGCATGGGTTTTATCTGATTATCCTTTAATATTCTTGAGTGCAAAATTAGTAAGACTGTTGAAAAAATATTTTCAACTAGTATCTATGCCTGTTAGGTACTTGTCTACAGCTTAGGGCTTGGGGACTGCAGTCTTAAGAGTTCTAAATTTTTCATCCAATTCCTTATGAAAGGAATCAATTAATTATACGGGGTTTTGGCAAGAAATCTTCCCTGGTGTTTGGCTAAGAATTCCTAAGCCTCTTAAGCCTCAAACTTTTTTGATCTGCAAAGTAATTCCTCATTTCTTCCAGACTTCCCAGTGCTTTACTTTCATATCAACATCACCCATCAAGGAGTTTTGTGAAATAAAAATAAATTCTACCATTTGAGTCATTCTGTGGCTGCTGTTTATAAATACTTGTTGTCCTCTTCTGGCATGATCATGGCACTCTGCCCTGCATACATTACATTAGAAATTATAGTCTGCCTCCTGGGCCTACTTTTGTTACCTTAGTTTTAACTCCTATCTTCCTTCTTCTCCTGGTTCTTCATTTGAAGTTCACTTTTTAGTATTTTCCTACCCTATTTAAGTGTTCTTACCTGAAAGATCAGAGGACCTTACAGGGTATTTTAAGAAACACTGGGTGAATCCCCGGAACCCCCACCAAGCATGAGCAAAGAAAATGTTGGTTTCACATTTGGGTATCCAAGATGGAATGCAGGAACACACTGAGGGTGCCTGCTGCCCGCTCTGGCGATCCTTGACTGATGTACTTTATTCTGTGAAATGCACGGAGTGAATTGATTTCATACTGCTATTTTTGAATAATGATACATTAATCTGATAAATTTAATTGATATACAACAGGCTTACAGTTTTGAAAATATTTTATTTTAATTATAATAGACAAGAAATGTACTCTCGATATAACCACTCCTATGGACATTTCTTAGAATTTGGTAAAAATAAAGTATTCCTTCAAATGAAAGGAAGGATTTTACTACTTTCTTTCTTTACTTTACCATTAAAATGACAGAATGCTATGAAGCATCTACTATCAGCTTTTATTTTTCTCCTTCTTTGATGTTCTAAAAAGTATTAAGCTTGTTTACAGTTATCAGAATCATAACCGCAATACATTTTTTGTCTACCTTACCTTGTTGATTGTACATAATACTTGCCAAACACCACAGTCAAAAACATCCAACTCTCTGTTGGACTGGTAAATATACATATCCCTATCCCTGGTTCCATGAGACCGATACACCAGTCTTATTTCTAAATGTAATCTGTCCTAAAATGAATGCTGAAGACTTTATTGCATCCTCCAAGTGAAATGATAGTAGAGAAAGAGATAGGTTTAAAATAATAAAAAAAGAAACTTTTTAAAAGATCCAAAAACATAAAGGAAAATAAATTATAATGAGAAGTAATAAACTTATCTTTGAAGGGATAAATAATTTTAGTAAGTATTCATCTCAAACATATTTTTCTGAATTTCTCTCTGAAAAATAGGGGATTAGAGAAGCATGAAGCTATAATAAAGTATCATTCAATGACTTAGTTTTCATCTTTATTCATGTAATATTATAAACTAAATAATGATTACCATAGTAATATTAATATAATGATGAGAATTAATATTGAGACTGATTTAGTAAATCTATCCCACTTGATGTCAATTCAATGCCCAAATTTAACAGGAAAAAAAGTATCTTAAAGAGTTAACAAAAATCTCTTCAAGGGAATCTCTCATCTTGTTGCAAATAAAAACAGGTTTAAAATTCTCTCTGTGTTCGAAAGTCAATTATTGCCAATTTCATGGGCTCCTCAAACATGAGATTTTCATTTAGCAGAGCCAACTTCAGTCTATCTGCCAGAAGCCCATAAAATGGCCCTTTTCCATCTGGTAAAATATTCCACAATGAAATTAGAGCTGTTGGAAAATAATGGAAATCTATGGACACATGTATACTGTGACTGAAATGTGAAAATTTGTTAGTGGTATATGGTGTAACTTATTTATTTAAGGACCACTGTTAACTGTTTCCAGCCAGTAGTAAAACTTGAGTTTTTCTGTTTTAGCTGCTCCACTTAAAAGTAGTTCAAATCATTCTAGAGAAATATGAGCCCCTATGTTATTCAACAGTAGCTTTTAAATATTTTTGTTGAGTGTCATGAACCCCTTGGAAGATGAAATGGAAACTATGGATGGTTATTCAACCCAGAAAAAAAGATGCTATGCAAAAAATAAGAAGCAACTTCAGCAGTTAAAAAAAAAAAAAAAGAAAAAAAATAAACACACATTCCACATAGGTTTTTGAAAGAGATTCTATAGTGTCTCTTAAAAATATCTGTAATATTTTTCAAAAGGAATCTCTTTCTTAAGCCCAACATGCAAATTTAATTTCTCATAAGTTCATTCATATTTACCTTTTTCCCTTTGATGATTTAAATGAATTTCTCATATACTTTTCTACTACTCTGTGAATGAACCATAAGGAAGATAGCTCAACTAGTTAAAAGTGGTTTGCTCTTTCTAATACACTAAGAAAGGAATATAGATTACATATATATATACACACATATAGGTATATATGAATAAACTATTTCTATGTGCCCATGTGCATAGCTAGGTATATATAATTCAGAGAAGGTGGCATATGCCTGATGTAGGTAAGATAAGCAGAAGAGAAAGGTAGTTTCAATTTATGAATTGCAAACTTACAAAATGTCATATTATGTATGTGTTAGTTCTTGCTTGCTTGTACTTGTCAGGGCAAGAAAACTCTCGTGGTGTGAATCATAAAAAATTATTAATGTTTTATCAGATGTTCTTAATTGAAATAAAATGATCTCCAACGGCAGGAAGAGCTCAGCAACTCTTACAGAGAAGGAAAAATTTCAAGCTAAATAAAAAGAGGCCAAGGGCCTGGTCCTTGATAAAATTAAGTTGTATAGGAATGATTAATTACTCTTCTACAAACAGTAAATAGCCTTTCGGATGATGCTTTGGGAGATTATCAATTTGTTTGAACATTTAGATGCTCAATTTGATCCTAAGCTAGTGAATCATTTCCCAAATGTTTCTATTGTACTTTGTTTTCTAATTCTATCAAAGGCACTATCAACTCAATGGTTTCCTCTCCTCTTCTAGGCACTGGTTTCACATGGGCTGCCCTGCAGCTGCTCTAGAGAGCGTACTTTGCATTAGACTACTAACATCCTTTCTCCTATTCCCAGTACAGGGGATTCCAGCTCACTTTGAAGCCTGTTCAAAATATTCTTGTCCATCTATTTTACCCCCAAGCCGACTCATTTTCAGATCTGCCCTTGGTTAGCTTTGATTGACAGAACGGCTTTAGAAGCCATTGAAATCTTATTTTAGAAAGGATTGAAATCTTATCTCGATGAGTTCTTTAATCTCTGTTTGGAGACCAAAGGCTTTATGTCAAAAGACTTGTAGATACCTGTACTTGGAACTGGGGCTTCTGTGGCAGATTTACAACCATTGGGTTATTTGAGGGTTTCTAAGTTAAGATCTGATGAAGAGAGAAACATGGAGAGGCAGCTATAATATGGACAATGCACCTATAAATTTTTCCTGAAAGTAAGAATCCCCTGTAGATCTGTCATAGTTAATACAAAAATAAAGTAATACAAATGAAGATTTAAATTGATGAGGCTCATGTATAAATTGATAAAGGAAGTTTGAGGCATCATAACATTGAAATTTATCTAAATTCAATATTGTTAAACATTCTTAAAGATCAGATGAATTATACATGAAGTATATGGATTATTTGTCCCTGGCAAACAATGGTGACATTTCTGTCTGTCACTTAGTATGACAAGGTTAGCATGTTTTATTCAAAACTTTTAAACAGTGAAATGATTTGTATGCATTACTCTTTCTTTGGACTGTCAGGGAAAGCAGAAAGCAACACAGTTATTCTACGACATTGAGTTAGTATGTGCATAAAAAAATGACAGAACAGTATTGCCTCAGACATCTATAAAGCTCATACTTTGGTTTTTTAATCATCCGGTAGAAAAACAACAAAACCATAAAGACAGAAGCATTCCCCCATACTCGAAAAAGAACCATACTATTGTATACTGGTATTTATAATATGATGAAGATTGAATATTTATGAGTGAGAGCAGATCCCTGGGAATAGTACGCTTTGTTTTTAAAGGAAATTTAATGATAGGAATTTTTTTTTTAAATAAATAGAACAAGAGTCAGACTATGCTGTCCCTTTCATGGTTAAAATATTCTGCAGTGATGGAATGGTATGGTAATTTATGAGATCTTTGAATTTTGTGTTCTGTGTATGTAAGATGGGCATATAGAAAAAAGATGAATGACAAGGCACTATTCAGCCCCTGGGTAGAGACAGAGGATGCAGTAATGTGTTTACTGTATCTATTACAACATTAAGTCCTGATAGAGTGAGTCATAAAAAATGAAGCTATTCCTGAGGCATCCCTCAACTTTTTCCTTCCTCTTTTCCTTGCCTTTTCTGTCTCCTACCAGACACCAGAGGATCCCCATGCTTTATTATTGCTGGGCTTTTCTTCCTCCTTTCATGAAATTCTAGAACAGAAATGAGTGCTGGGGAGATCACGCTGGGTTGAAATACAGTAGGACCTAGGGATCTTGGTGCAATGTTAATATCCAGGGGCTAAGAGTGTTTTCTTTCTATCTATCTCTATCTATCTATCTATCTATCTATCTATCTATCTATCTATCTATCTATCTATCTATCTATCTATCTTTTCTTTTCTTTTTTTTTTCTTTATTCACACGTGGCTTAAGGACACTTTCTGAGAATAGACTATGAACCAGTGACTCTTGGGAATAAAATCACATCTGAACAAACTCTTGCCTTGAAGTGTTTATGATAGAGGAAGAAAGCCCATTAATAAGCAAGCAGTCGTGTGTTACAGGTGCTAAGGTGGCTAATTGCCCAGGAAAATAGGTGGGGAGGAATTGGGTTACAAACATAAAGGAGGAGCCAGCAAAAGACCTTCAGGTGTCCTTTCTTTCTGCTTCCGTAGCTTGGGATGTTAACCACTGGGAAGAATTTCTTATTTCATCACATTCAGTAATACATTTACTACAGCTTCCAACACACTAACATTCCATATGTAAAAAGTGGAATGCATTTTCCTCCATACTTGTTCATGACCTGGAAAATAGAGAGCTCTTTTGAGTATATGTTAAACTTTCATGATTATTTTTGTAACAGTTAATGGCTTCAACTGATTACAGCAAAAGATTGAAATATGCATTTTCTCCTGGAATTATATTACAGAGAATGCTTAATGAAAAAAAGAAATTTTATCATATACTCCTTGTTCTAGGATATACATTATCTTACATTGAGACTGGAATTTGTGGATATTAATATTTAATATGCCAGCTATGTGGTAGGTAATTAATTTACTAGGGGTCATGATAATTACTATTATACCATTTCACCTTAGATCTGCACAGTAATTATTCAACCTGTTATTGTCTCTTTATCTTTCCTCCACTACCACCCTCCCCAGGATCTCTTGAAATCAATTCTAATGGTTAGAGAGAGTAAAGGAACCATCTATTTTCTTATATTGATGTAGTAAGCAAATATAATGCTTATAGTTTAAGAAGCAAATTATAATGCTCTCTTGCCCGTAGGATCTTGCAGGTGCCACCAAATTTTGGGATGCTATGCAGTCTTACTGGGCTGTCATTTTAAGAAATGCTGTCTCCCTCATGAAAAATATTTCTAGAAATACTCTGACCTTTCCACTTTTTTTGCATAAAAGTGAGGTGATCTAAGAGGAGCCAACTTCCAAGTAAACGTGTGAGCCTTTCATTTGAAATATTCATCCTGTTTCTGTTGTGAATAGCCAAACCTCTGCTAAAATTCAGAGTTTGCTGCTCTGTTCAGCTTATTCATTTCATGCAAATCCCAATGTGCAGGAAATGAACAAAAGACTTCCTTTCTATTCACATGCATTGTTAGTTTCCTATTCCATTTTTATTCCCAAGCTTGTTTTTCTTCTTTTTAGTATTAGTGCTCTGGTTGTTCTTTCAATAAATATTTGTGGCATCCTGAGTGTGATGGCACCAGAATGAAGGATGCTTCTCAGCATGGTAGTCGGTGTGGTTCACAGGTGCACTATCAGGGGAGCTTGGGATTCTGTAAGGAAACATCCGTGGTGAGGGGAGAAAACGATCTCAATTCTGAGTGCCCACTAGGAGCATGTTGAGGGCTCACTACATTACAAACCTAGAGAGTGGGAAGAGTGCACACCTGGATGTCAGGCAGATAGAGATTCTGATCCTGGCTTTGCTCTTTGCAAGCTCTAACCTGGGGTAAGTTATTTCTGATTCTGAGGGTTTTCTTAAATGTCAAAGGAGAATCTTTGCCTCGTGGTGTGGTCAAATGAGTTACCAGAGAATGTCCACACCTAATCAGATTTTGCCAATAAATTATTCTTACGGCCTTTCCTAGGATTCAACAATCAAATGTGTATGTAAATGAGTAAAAAACTTTAATAAAAATGGAAGATCGATTAAAATAAGTTCTATTAATGCAGGGACAAAGTATTTTGAGATTTCTTGGAGTGTTTAGGAAATTGTTGATTTTTTAGATCCTTTTCTATTTTCTGCTTTTGTCCTAGGGGCAATGGGTTTTGAGAGGGGACACTAAGAAAGGGGATTCAAGGGGTGGGGGTGGGTGGGAGGAAAACCTGGCCTTCTGAACCAGGCAGTCTGGAGGGCTCATAAGAACATGGATATGAAATAACCTAGTAACTAATGACCAAGAGAAAGGAACAATCAATGATGGATACAAAAGGGCAATACTGCCTGGAGTATTTCATTGGAATGAAATACTTGCATTGGAAGCCAATGAAAGACTTGCAACCAATTTCAAACAGAGAATATTTATACTGCTGCAGAACTTTTCCTCTCCATCCTTTTCTCACCTTTTCTCCTTCAGGAGAGGGACCCACTTGCAACTCTCTTTAGAAATGCTCTAAACTTTCTCTTTATTCTTTCTAAAAAAATCTTTCTTACCCTGAAATTTATGCAAGTTACTTTGCTCTCTACTCACACTGCCTATGCAGCTTGCTCCAGTTTTAGTTCCAGTTTCCATTTGTTTTCACTTTCAATTACTGTGGTGCCTTGGTTGAACTTTCTAGGTCAGCCAGGTAATCAAACCAGGTCAACTGAGTTTGGAGAACCGACCCCCTTGACCCCCAACAGGTTCCTATCATGAGATAGGAACCTGTTGTATAAATTGTATAAATTCAGCTACATATATACAATAGGGTGGACAAATGGGGAGGGGGAAAATAAATGAATTGTTTGAACAAGTTAAGTACCATAGCTAATTACCCATGTCTTTCCACTCAAGGGGTCCTCTACCATGATTCATCTTGGGAGTCTCTCCCTATGCTAAGTTTGCTCCTATCATTTTAAGGACTTTTTTTTTTATACTACATAGCCCCAAATTCAGATTTACTCATAAATGTTCTAATGCTGGAGGATAAAATCTGACATTTTAGATTTGTGGAGTGACTGTGTATTTCTCTCCAAGATGGCATTTTTCTGAGAGATTATCAAGGGCATTTCTGGTTATAGATGGTTAATGACTTATTTACCATGTACCATTTAACTTCTCACTATATTTCTTTGCTTTTACTCTTTGTAAGTCCTTTTATCTTTTACTTACCTCAGATATTAAGATTTACATTCTCTGTGTCTTCTCCCCCCCCCCCCCACTGCCCACGCACACCCCAAATGCTGTATACAAGTTCACCTGTTTCTTGCTTGGGTTATTTAATGGCTGTTATTTTTCTAAAAAATGTCATGGGTGTATGACTAGAACTCAAGTCACTCTGTTGAATGTCTCCAGTGGGTTTGGGAGCTGAAGGCGTTCTTTATCTTAGGAATACCTGATAAAGTTTTTGTGTTGTTAGAGTTGTCACAGTTTAGTAGTCAGAGTGAGACCAGCCCTGTTTTCAATGTTACATAATCACTCTTTGCTGTCTTATCCTTGCCTGTTTTTTATACTGCCAACACAAGGATCTGTAGCCCTGTTAGCACAAGGCTCCAAGGCTCTAATCTATAGTAGAATGCAAAGACCTCAGGGAATGTAAGCTCCCTTTATAAGTTATTTGCATCCGAATCAAATGTGGTAAGTAAAGGATAGTCGAAAAGGCCTAAGGAATCTAAGCAGGTTCTGGAGAAGCTGGCTTCCTTTAAAAGGGAGTGGTGCATAAAGCCAGTTTTCCTGCATCACACTTTTGCTAATCCCTGTTATTAAATATCTGACACACCTGCTCTACCCCTGCCCCCATTTTTATGGCTGTCCTTTTCCTTTGTTTTTTCCTGTCCATTCCATATGTAATATTCTTTGTTATTAATAACAATGATTAGATGCCTATGATGAGATAAGTGTGATGATAGAAACTTCAAAAACATTTCTAATTCTCATAATAATTCCATGAGGAAAATTGGTTCATGTTAAAAATGAAAAGAAAAAAATTAAAACAGAGGGAGAATGTAACTTACCATAAAATTCAGCAAATGGTGGAAGCAGATGAGAATCCATATGTCCTCCCCACTATCATATGCTGCCTTTGTTTGTACACTATATGTGTTTATAAATGTATGTGTATAAGAGAGAATGCATATGCCCAAACTTATCAATTTTTTTCTACACATTTATACATTTTTTTAAACCCTGGCTGCCTTGCAGAGATTTTTTGCGGTGCTAGAAAATCAGCATTGCCAGGTTGTACACTCAGAATACAGCCCCTGCCCCCAGTCCCCCTGGAATGACTTGAAATTTTATAAGTTATGATTTACTTGAATCATTCTTCTCATATATAGTTTGTATACATAAAACAGAACTTCTACCATTTTTTATTTTAAATAAAGGGTTTCTGGGTCATACAATTGCTTTAATTCTCAATGGCTGATATAAAGGTAGTAACACTATTTTCTTTCACGTTATATGCTCCTGCCCATAAGGAGTAACACACCTTTCATATTGTGTCCATCGAAGCAGTTTCTCATTTCTGAAATTTTAATGCCTTATAGGATGACAAAAAGAAGAGTGCAAAGACCCAGCAGTGATTTAAAGGAATGATTCTGGATTGAAGCATCTCGCTTCTTAGAGGAACACCATATTTCATAGCGTATTTGCAGAAATGCTTCATGGCACAAACTCCTATTTCATGTCCTTGAAGGCCAGTGGAGTAGTGGAATTTCTGTTTCAGTGCCTACCTGATCAATAATCTTCTGACTTTTTGGAGTTGCCATCCGTCTTGTGATACACGTTCACTGTTTGTGTAGTGACTAATATCTACATGTATATATTTTTTGCCTCTGCAACTGTAAATTATTTTTAAAATATTTCTACAGGTGCTTACATTTATTTATCTAAAGCATATTTTCCTTGATTTCATTGGAAACAAGCATAAATCAACTTCACTGGAAAATATATTTGGATTTTTTATAACTCTCCTTGGAGTTGGCCTATGAGTCAACATACATTAATAGGACACTGTCTATGTGGCAGACAATATTCTAGGCATTAGTTACTAAAGTGAGTAAGATATGGGTCCTGCCTTTCCAGAGCTCCTAGGCTCCTGGGGTTTGTGAAAGCAGTTTGAAATGGTAGTTAAGGGAATAGGTTTTGTCACCAATCTGCCCCAGTTTGAGTCTTCTTTTTACCACTTTAGATATTAGACAATTTTTTTTAACCTTCTATTTCTCAACAATCTCATCTGTAAAATTTGGAACATGATAAATATTACTTTAAGGTTTATGCGAGGACTGAATAAATTAAATAAAAATTCACAGTGGTGTCAGGCAACAATATAGTCTGGGTATTGTTGTTATTAACATTAGTACTATTATTGTGATGTGAGCCACAGACAGATTTATACTACTATATAACAAGTATAAAATAGAAATAAGTTTAAAAGGATGGAGCACAAAACTCCTTTGTGAGCTGCCAAGGAAGCTGTCCTAGAAGAGATGAAACTTGGGTAAAGTCTCAAGGAAGACATATTTTCACTAGGCATGTGAGGAAAGTAATAACATTGCAGGCAACAGAAATAGCCCTTGAAACATTAGGGAAGCTTAAGAGAGCATGCCCCACTCAGCAAACTATAGCTGAGCCTGTGTGTATAGTTGGGGTAGGATGTGGTGTATAGGGCAAGGTCACAAAAGCCCTGGGTAATATATTAAGAATTTAGGTCTTCTTTGTGTTAGCATTGGAAGCCATGGAAGGATTTATAAGAGTGGAGCAAAGGTGATGAGATTTATGTTGTAGACCAGTGGGTCTCAACCATCCTAATGCCATGACCCTTTAATACAGTGCCTGTGGGTCATGACCCACATGCTGTTGTAGACAGATGATCCTGGCTCCATTGTAGAGGATGGATCCAAATGCTAGCTGGAGGAAAGAAAGACCAGAAGGCCTTTGTATAATAATTGGTTATAAGAGAGCTGATCAGGCCCTCAAATAAGGTTATGGCAATGCAAATTGTAAAGCAGGGCCACAGGTGGGATTTATTTGGGAGGCTGAATTGATAGCACTAGGCAGTGGTTCTCAACCTGTGGGTTACCACCCCTTTGTTCCAACAACACAGCAATTAGGAAGGTTGAGAACCACTGCACTAGAGGATCATTTGGATAGAAATGGGAAATAAAAAAAGGGGTCTAGAATGAAGCTCAAGTTGGTGTTTTGAAAAGCTGAGTGGATGACAGCACTATTAATCAGTCGAAGGCACAGAATTTGAAGGGCAGGCCAGAGGCAGTATGGTGATTGACTAGGGAAAAAATTCTGGGAAATCATCTCCTCATGGGCTGATAGAGAAGGAAGCAGCAGAAAAGAAAACAAATAAGAAATTCATAAGTAAGACGACCAGGATTTATAGAATTTAAAGCAGAAACAAATGTCAAAAGAGATTTGTTAAAATCAGGATATTTATTGGTGATCTTAATGAAGATATTCTAAAAGTATGAAGAATGAAATGGAAGGGAAAAAGTGAAGACAAGTAAAAACTGTTGTCATGTAGCTTGACGATGAAGGGATGTACAAATGAGGTTTTCTCTCCCTTAAGAAAAAGACTTCTGGACTTAGATAAACGAAGGAAAAAGAGTCATCAGAAAGAGAAGAAAGGAAAAAAAAAAAACGGAGAGAAAGATAAAAGAAATAGAGGATGTAATTAAAGAATTACTTGGAGACGAAATGGTTTGGAGAATGAAAGGCTTGATTTTCAACAAGAGGAAGTGTCCTGTTCATATATGTGGGAGGCAAGAAAGAGGCACATGAAGATAAATTGCATGTCTGGAATGGAGACTTCAGTGCGTTCACGCCTGATGGCTTTATTTGCGAAGAAGAGGATGAAGTCATCTTCATGCGTGTTAGAAGTTTGCTTTCTTTTTCTCATTACTATTCTGTTTTCTCCTATTCTTCTCAGAAATCAAGTAGTCAAAGAAATAATATATATATATTAGAAAGAATTTTCAAGTCCTGTGTGTTTCTTCAGGAGTTTAGTCTTAATGTTTGTGTCTCTTTGCTGGTGAAGCTTTATCTATTGAAGTATCAGCAGTAAGACAGCTTCTGCTATTTTGAACCTCTGCTGCTTCTCTTTTTATTGAGGGAGCTGTGTAGATCTCTGTAAGAACTAACTGTTGTGACATTATTTTGGTCATATGCTCTCAAGGAATATTAGCTGAGGCAAAAAATGACCTTTAATCCTGGGGACCCTGGACTCTTTGTTCAGGATCCTGGAAGGGCTTGTTCAATGTTCTACCCTAAGCATTCCTCAGACCTATCTGAGTCTTGCTAAAGGACCACGCAAGGGACACTTCTATGCTAAAAAGTTGGATTATATGGAATGAATACTCTAGAGGATTAGAAGGGTTAAGTAACTGTACCTGTTTTAGGTGGGGCTGTATTTCACACCTGATTTGATTGCTCCAAAGTTCAAGTTTTTATCCACAAAGTGTTTACCTAATGCTTCTGCTCAGGACCAAGCTTTATGTTATTTAACTCTAGTCTGTCTTCGCAGGAAGCAAATGAACGCTACTTTTTCTTTGGCAGAACATCACGACAAATAATTTAAAATTACCATAGTTGTTTTTCTGAGGCGTATCATCTTTAACACCTTTGATTTCCTTGAAGGGAGTGATTTACAAGCTCTTTCCCTGGCTCAGGGAAACTTTCCTAAGGTGGGAGTAACCTTAGACTGGAACCAGAGATTGAGTTCTCTTTCGGCAAATTCTATGATTTGAAACCTGAATAAGACACAACAGCTTCTGCATCTTGTTTATTTATTTATAAAGAAGAAGGGCAGGTAGATCAGCAACAAGATTATTCTTTTAAACAGTTTGGTTGGTATATAATGTGCACACCATAAAATCTGCCTTTCTAAGGTATACAATTTTTCATATACTCTTGATGTCCCTGTATCCTTGTGTTCCACATTCACAGATTCAATCAACTACAGATCACTTATACAACATCATCATGATGCAATTTTAGAACATTTTCATTACTCTGAAAAGAAATGCTGTAGCCATTAGCAGTCCCTACTCCTCACTCCCAACTTCTCTCACCACAGTCTCACACTCAGCACTAGGTATATACTAATCTGCTGTCTTTCTTGTGTAAATTTCATAATTGGAATCCTATAATCTAATCCTACTTGGTCTAATATTTTCCAGGTTGTGGTTGTAGCATGAAGTAGCACTTCATTTTATAGCCAAATAATTTTGCATTGTCCGAATATGCTACATTTTGTTTATCCATTCATCAGTTGATGGACATTTGGACTGTGTCCATTTTCGACCATTATGAATAATGCTACCAATATTTGTGTACAGGCTTTTATGTGGACATATGTTTTCATTTCTCTTGAGAAGAATCCTAGGAGTGGAATTACATCACATAATGATTTTGCATTCAGATGGTAACTTTATGTTTAACATTTTGAGAAACTGCCAAGTGGCTTTTCAAAGTGACTTACCATTTTATATTCTCACCAAGAAGTTTTTGATAAGGACTAAAACATTAGTGAACTAAAAATTTAGTAATTTTGATAAGAACTAAAAAATTAGAATCAGCAAACACTAAAGTCCTATCCATGGCTGCTTCTGTGACTATCTATATATCATCTCTTCTCAGAGTATATGCAATAAAGAAATGTTTCGTATGCATTTTAAAAAATCTTCCTAGTTATCCTGAGGTTTTCTTTAGATATTACCTAGACTTGATATTTGTGGCTAGGAACTCATGTTTGCTAGTAAGGCTCTCAAAGGATGTTATCTTCAAATTAGCTCTCTAGTTAGCTTTTTGTGTTTAGGTGACAGTCCTAATCTTCTTCAGCCATCTCGTAGGGACATGCAGTGATTTCACAGATGTGTGGATCAGGTAGCAGGTGTGGTCAACTAGGAAATTCGGTTGTTCTGGTTGCCTCAGGAATGTCTATTTTACAGATACAACAGTACTCATTAAAATGCTAGAATTGAGGACTTCCAGGGGGTTTAGGAGAACATGGCTCAGATTAGGGAGTGGTCTTCCATTGTCTCCATTTCACATAAGCCTTTACTTTGGGAGCAAGAATAATGTTATAGCCATGTCTGTCTCTGTGGTGGTTCAGTGGCGCCTGCTGCTAAATACATGGTCTCAGGATTACATGTAGTGTTACAGACTCAAAACAGGAAATTCTACATCCACTAGAAACTTATATTTCAATTCAGTTTAGCTGTATATACTCAGAAGACAGAGAATTACTTTTTATTAAACATCTATCTTTTTATAAATAAATGCACCCATATTAAAAAGCATGAAAAATAAAAACCAAGGCTCAGGGTCAACTGGGAAAAAGCTGCTATTCCAATGGCCCAAGTGTCCGTGGGAGGAAGAGGACCTGGAATGGGATGTGGAAACATCTCACGGAAGAGAAAATAATTTTTTCTGTTGAACAGAACTTTGCTCTTTTTTCTTTTAAGTTACCTGCATTCGTGGGGGTGGATGTTGGTGTGTGTGTCCTAGGTTTTCTTTTGACAACTTTTTCTTTAGGTAGGGGAAATGTTACACTAAATTAAGTCTGGTTATTTGGTTTGGAAAAAAATACATTTCTTATCTAATACCCCAAATATGAAAAGTGTTCATTATTCTTCTCTTTATAGATGAATATACTGATAAATTATTGGCACATTCAGCACCTACAACAGATAGGCATTTGTTAATTTTTTCAACCTATAAACTGAGCAACTAAGCAAGAATGGATAGTCATTTTGATAGCCAAAATGCTTTTCCACTACTGCTATTAGATTGGAGAAAGTCATTTTCTGTAAACACTGAAATTCTATTTTTAATTGAGGGTATACACCAAAATCACTTGGGAGGTTTTTTTTTTTTCCCCCCGTAAATATGCAATCCAGGACCTCCTCAATTAAATTAGGATCTTCAATGGTGTTCCCAGGTAGATTTGGTGTACAAATCAACAGCAATGAAAAGAATCTCCTCTGGTTATTCATTTCTTTTTTTTTTTTATTTCTTTTTATTTATTTATTTATTAAATCATAGCTGTGTACATTGATATGATCATGGGGCATCATACACTAGCTTGGTAAACGGTCTGGTTATTCATTTCAATGCATCTGGTTACGTATCTCCCCTTTGACTTCTAAACACTGGACCACAACATCCCTTCTAGCTTTGCTGAATTTAACCAGCACTTACCTTCACAGTTATAAGTCTCTGTTTCCTTTCCATGGTAGTATTCATTAAAAATCCATTCTTAGTGATTGATAAATATAGGATACCTGAGTATAAGGATATCTAGCCAAGTAAGGGTGAAGGCTTAAAAAGAGCACAGACCAGAAACTACATTTACAGGATGAGAACGAGGCATGGCGAAATATAGTAGGACATCACAGAGTATATCTATAGCCCTGATAGAAGTGAGAATAAGAAAGAGATTCATTTCACAGACAAAATTTCAGAAAAATTTGATTAAAAACCTAGTTTTCTTCTCTATTCATCGTTATCAAACACGTGCAGAGAAATTACACTGGACAGTAGGTGAGGGTCAAGCATATGAGCACCAAGCTATTGTAAATAAATTAAACTGAGGGAGGCAATGTGTATTTGGATTATAGAGATGAAAAAGATAAAAAGACAGGCGGTGCCTGTGGCTCAAGAAGTAGGGCACCGGCCCCATACTCTGTGGGTGATGGGTTCAAGCCTGGCCCCGGCCAAAACTGCAAAAAAACAAAGGAAAATATCTGAGTAGAATGAACATGAATATCCTTGTAGGTCAATTGCACTCTAGCAATTTTTGAGTTTAAAAATTAAAAATTCAGCTGTCTAAATTTTTTACACAGGTTGAGTAAAACCTAGTAAGGTAGCAATTCATATTTAGATATACCGTGTCTATGATAGGAGTACAGTTGCCTGGACAAATGATGTAATAGTTCTATTTTTTTGTTTTGTTTAGAATTATTTAGTTCTATTGCTGCACCAATCTAGCAATACACAAAGTACCTTCTTATTAAAGGTATGTGTTCTGGTACCGTATGTTCCCTCTTCCTAGCTCTTAAGGCATCTGTATCAATACAGCTGTGCCTCTTCCTCAGAAGTCTGGAAAAAAAAAGTCTGAGTCCTAGCTTTGTGGAATCCATCGCCTAAGCTTCTAGGTTTTAATATTAATATTTTTTTTTGTTTCCTCAATCTTAGAATGGTAGCTATAACAACTACTTTTGTGATAACCTTTATTTATTTTTTTATTTTTTTTTGAGACAGAGTCTGTGTCACCCTTGGTAGAGTGCCATGGCATCACAGCTCACAGCAACCTCAAACTTTTGAGCTTAAGAGATTCTCTTGTCTCAGCCTCCCAAGTAGCTGGGACTACAGGTGCCTGCCACAATGCCTGCCTATTTTTTTGATTGTTGTAGTCGTCATTGTTGTTAGTCAGGCTGGGACCATATTCAACCCGCCAGCCCCAGTGTATGTGGCTGGCGCCTTAGCCTCTGAGCTATAGGCGCCAAGCCATCTTTAATTTTTTTTTTTTTTTTGATACCTGGGTAACAATTATTTTTTACTAAATTCTCTATTAAAAAACAAAAACAAAAAGAAAACAAAACTATGAAGTTGCTTCTGTCCTCGGATTGGACCCTGATGATCACAACCACGGATGAGTAGATGACAGAATATGGGGTAACTGGTAGTTTTTTGCAGGCATTAAAAGCTTGAATATGAAGGAAAGGATGTTACTTATATTTCACAGTGGTCATTTCTTTATATCTTCTTGGGATTCTCTGCCCTTACATTCTACTACTGTAAATAGTCATGTTTTGACGCACGTGACTTACTTTAGTGGCCACAGCTTATTGGGCCATGGTGGGCACTTTATCTTGGGACAACAGATTCTAGACTGATCAATTGTCTTTGACAGAATTTAGCATAAAATGCTCTGCCCAAAGATAGATGAACTGAGCCAAATGGATTCTTTCTCTTAATCTTTGGGCCAAGAGGCCCAGTTAAAAGTTACAAGAAATAAGCAATGCACTTGAATCAGATTAATAGCAGAGCATTAGTAGCTCGTGAATTCCTGCCATGGATTTTTCTCAGAGACACTGGCCTGTGAATAATTCTCTTCTACCCCAGCAAAAGCATTTCAATAATTACAACTGGGTTTACTTTCTGAGATGAATATATGTCTACCACTGAAATGTTCAAGCAGAGAACAGATAACTATAAAGTCAGAATATAAAATAGATATGTGTGTGTGTATATATATATTTCTGGACCGTACCCTAAACGTATTGAATAAGAATACCCTAAGAATGGGTTCAAGTAATATACAATAAAAATAGCAATAATAATAATAACTCTCTCCTGGGTGATGCTGATGTAAATCTGTTGGACATGGGAAGAAAAAGGCCATGCGACTCTTCTGCTATTGGTGAATGACAAACTATCCTAATGTAGTATCTTACTATTTGTATCGTAACTCATGACTTTCTGAGTCATGAACTCAAAACCAGGTTTATGCTGGGGATTCTCCTGTGACTCTTGGTGATCTTTCATTGGAGTCTAGATTTATCTTAAATATATAAAATAGCTTTGCTTGGCATCTTGGTGAGCACAGATGAGCCCTTATTCCTCTCCATAGAGTCCTACAATTCTTGCACTATTTCCAGCAGGGAGCTGTACATTTTATATGGGGGCTTGGCCTCATGTGGTGGCTCAAGGCTCTTGTTTGTTGACTGTCCCCTTTAAGGGTGGGCTCAACTCTGGCATGTGCCATTTCAAGCCAGCTCAGATTTGTTCTGAGGGAAAATAGACCTCCATCTCTCCATGAGAGAATAGTTAAAGAATTTGTAGCCATCTTTAATCCATCATGATGATCTCTGAATTTATTGTAACTATGTCTTTAGATCCTAAGGGGATGGCTTACAAGGTGGACAGTTACAGTTTCTATGAGCTGTATGAGAAGATAGCTGGGCTAGACAGGACATTACTAAGCAAAAGGATACCTGGCTTATCTTCTGTTAGAAAAGGAAGCATACAATTATGGAGGAAACAGATGGGGGCGTATCAGGAATAATTTTATTCTAGACAGAGTTTTATTTAAAACTATTTCAAATCATAGTAGTCCACTGGAATGGAATGGGAAAGAATTTGAATCTATAGGTTACTTGTGGAATGAATGTGATATCATTTGCTAAATTCTCTCCAAATGTATGACAGCAAATGTTATCAACAATAGAAATAATGATAGCAATCATTGTACCAATACATTAAATTTGTCTTTACTTCAAGTTAATATAAATATATCCATTCTTTCCATTGAAATCTGTTTCTTTTAACTGAGAAGGAAATAGAGGAGAAATATTTAACTAAAAGTCCTTTAGATTTTTAAAAGATACCGTTAAACATAATAATAGGGTCACTGCTACAATTTTTCTTGGAAGCCGAATTGATTATATTTCTCTCATTGTAATTTAAAATTCCAAATTGCCTTTCTTAAAGTTATAGAAAATTATTCCTTTTTGAAATATAAAACGTGTTGTAATAAAATTGTTTTCTCCTTTCATTGTTGAGAAATCATTTCACAAATTGCATTTGTGTGCTGTGAATATGCTTTTGGTGTTATTTACACTTGAGAGCAGATTAAACATGTTTGTGTTGATATTAATTATGAAACAGAGGCATTGGAAATTACTATTTGGTTTTGTTTTTCTTTTTATTTATTTAATTTTTCCTGTTAGTAGGGGTTGATTATTATTTTGCTCTAAGCTGCGGAGTTGCTCAGAAATGAAATTGACACAAGACTACTCAATATCAAATATGCTGATTTGAATTAGCACAGAAGAGAGTTTTAATGAAAATATAATGTCAGTAAATTAATTTGTGGAAAATATATTTTCACAACATGAAGTTCTGTTTTGTTGAGTTAAAGACTAGGGAACTAAATTTATTTTACCGATAATCTCCCAAGGCAATAATATTAAAGTTCTAAGGGCAAGAGTAATGTTGTGTTCTAACCACCTCCTCTCTACCTCTTTCCCTCTGCCTCAAATACAAAAGTCTCCAAACATGGCTGTTCTTGGCAACTATTCTGTTGGCAAGTTGACATATTAGAAACATAACTATCTATAGGAAAGTTATCTATAGATAATTGAACTATATTCAATAGAAAAAGCTTTCTATTGAATATAGTTCAATTGAATATAGTTAATGGATACTTTTTGTGCATCATTTAAAACCCTTTAACCATACTGCTTATTTTGAATGCTACTGCACTAACGAGTTCTAGGTAGGCTTTCAGCATCTTCACGTGAATACAACTGATAGCACTTTGTCACTGCATCTCAAGAGTGTCAGCTATGAGCTAGTGCCTCTGATTTCCTGGTTCAAGTCTTCTCTCACACCACACCAAGTGTGACCTATGGGGATTAATTTGTACTCCTGGGCATGCAACTTAAGTGTGGAGGGTGGAGGCTGATGGGTAAATGCCCTCTCCTTTCCAGTGAACAGATGGTAGCTAGAGACATTTCTTAACCTTCTCAGGTGATTATTGAAAGATGGAGCAAATATTGTCTCATAGCTGTGAACAACTACTGGCTTGCTTTTTTTTTTTTTTTTTTTATTTCCCTATATCATTTTCCTGTCCTCACTCCTACTCTCTGGAATTGCATTCCAAGATAAAGTACTCACACATAAATTCTTGTCTTAGATCTGATTTTGGAGAAACCAGCTCTAAAACAGGCCCTGTAAAACTTGTATCTTCCACTTAAATTACCAATAATGTGTTGAAATTTAATTAGAGTATCCTCAAAATTGAACCAAGGGTATCCCAGTGTATGAAACTTGATGTTCCATACAGTGTATCATCTATTTTTACCTTGTTTCAGCCTTCTCTTTGCTGGTATGTCTATGACCTTTGTTCTATTGGCACACAGACAAGACATTTTGGAGAAGTATTGTCTGCTTATGAAGTTAAATATTGGAGAAAGATGTTTTGAACTTCAGATGCCTAGAAGCTGTTCCTTAAAGTTTTGATTAATTTTAATTTTTGCCCCAAACAATAGATTGGTAGTATTTGATAAATATCAAATTATATTTTCTCTTCTGTACAATCCTAAGTACATATTATACAGAGGGGAAATAAACTTTAACTGAGGAAGAGCTTAAGTTGGAGATTGTTCCAACTGCCAACTTTGCAAATCACAAAATCTTTCTTAAACTCAACCTTGCATTTTAGAATAAGTCTATATCCTGTAATTTCAGTTTCTCTCAAGTGTTATATAGAAAATATAATTCTAAGAATAAAAATACTTCTCAATGTACAATTGTAATAAATATATATAGCTCATTGAAATAAAAGCTTAAAAGATCCTATAGTGTTTAAACATTACATAGTCCCATAGACTATAAAGTGATCACCCTAGTGACATCTCAGTAGTATTTTATTTCTACATTTTTTTTTATTGTTTGGGATTCACTGAGGGTACAAAGAATTAGGTTAGAGTGATTGAATTTGTTAGATAAAGTCCCTCTTGTACTTGCATCCTGCCCCCAAGAGGTGTGCCATATACCATGACCCCATCCTCCTCTCTTCCCCCCCCCTTCTCCCCAATCCCTCATTCCCTCATCTACTATGTCCATATTAGAATTGAGTACATTGGATTCTTCTCCATTCTTGTGATGCTTTACTAAGAAGAATGTGTTCCACCTCCACCCAGGTTAATACAAAAGATGTAAAGTCTCCATCTTTTTTAATGGCTGAATAGTATTCCTTGGTGTACATATACCACAGCTTGTTAATCCATTCCTGGGTTGGTACTTAGGTTGTTTCACGTTTTGGCTATTGTAAATTGAACTATGATAAGCAGTCTAGTACTAATGTCCTTATGATAAAAGGAATTTTTTTTTTCTGGGTAGATGCCTATTGGTGGAATTACAGGATCAAATGGGAGGTCGAATTTGAGTTCTTTGAGGATTCTCCATACTTCCTTCCAGAAAGACTGTATTAGTTTGCAGTCCCATCACCAGTGTAAAAGTGTTCCCTTCTCTCCATATCCACACCAGCATCTGCAGCTTTGAGAATGTGTGATGTGGGCCATTCTCACTGGGGTTAGGTAATATCTTAGGGTGGTTTTGATTTGCATTTCTCTGATCAGGGATGATGAGCATTTTTCAAATGTTTTTTAGGCATTCGTCTGTCCTCATCAGGGAAGGTTCTGTTCATATCTTTTGACCAGAGGTAGCTGGGATTGTTTATTCTTTTTCCGTTGATTAATTTATCTGTAGATTCTAGTTATCAACCTATTGTCAGATTGATACCCTGTAAATATCTTTTCCCATTTTGGAGGTTGTCTTTTTACTTTACTTGTTGTGTCCTTAGCTGTGCAGAAGCTTTTCAGCTTAATTAAGTCCCATTTGTT
This sequence comes from Nycticebus coucang, assembly GCF_027406575.1. Taxonomy (NCBI): domain Eukaryota; kingdom Metazoa; phylum Chordata; class Mammalia; order Primates; family Lorisidae; genus Nycticebus; species Nycticebus coucang. The sequence continues at coordinate 54,272,655 of NC_069781.1, read as the reverse complement.
AATTTTTGTTGTGGTTACAATGGCTGCTGAAATTTTTGTCATAAAATCTTTCTCCAGTTCATCCATCATCAAGAGTTTTCCCTACATTTTCTTCTAAGATTTTTATCTTGTTTATTTCTGCAGTTTCTTATTCATGTTGTTAAATATATTTGACAGGACAGGCAACTTTAAAGGAAGACTAATAATTACTCAAGTAATTTAATTTTTTCTTTTATTATTTTTAAAATTTTTGTTAAATTGACAGAATTGTATGCATTTATTGTGATCAACATGATGTTTTGAAATCCATATACATTATAGAATGGTTAGATCTAGTTAATTAACTTGTACATTACCTCATATAATTATTTTTGTGGTGAGAACACTTAACATTCACTCAGCGTTTTTTTCAATAATAAATCACCATAAACTGCTGCACAACAGATCTCTTGAACTTATTTCTATCTAACTGGAATTTTGTGACATCTTCTAACTCTCTGCTCACTCCCACAATCATCCCCCCCTTGTAATCATCATTCTACTCTGTATTGCCCTGAGATCAACTTTTTTAGATTTCAGATATGTATGGATGAGATCACATAGTATTTGTCTTTCTGTGCCTGGTTTATTTAACTTGACATATGCCCTCCAGTTTCATCCAGGTTGTCATAAGTGACAAGATTTCCTTCTTTTTAATGGCTGAATAATATTCCACTACATAAATACACCAAATTTTCCTTATCCATATATCTATTAATAGACACTAAAATTGATTTTTTATCTTTGCTATTGTGAATAATGCGGAAATAAACATGAGGGTGCAGTTCTTTCTTCAGCATATTGACTTCATTTCCTTTGGGTATATACCTAGTGGGATTGTTAGTGTATATGGTAGTTCTGATCTCAGCATGGGAATGTGAAACTGTTCTTCCTATAACTCTTCCTATTGCCTCTTTTCTTATTATGTTATAACCAGGTACTATGATCTCCCTTCTGGATTCATTAGCTCTTGTGAAGGTATTTTTATGCATAGATTGTTGTTCAAATTGATATTTCTCTTGGGGTGGGGGGAATGACCACTGGAGCGTCCTATTCTGCCATCTTGCTCTGCCCTTCTATTCCTTTTTAAAGATGAAAGAATGCAAGCTTCAGGTTTACCTAGATATTAAGTTGCTGAGCTGAGATGCTCATTTCTTTTCCAAATTCATTTCTTGGGCTTCAAATAGTTGCTGTCCTAGAAGGCCCAGATGTGATGGTTACTCACAGCACCATCTGATTTTATGGTTTGTTAACCAAATTGACCTTGATGGCTGTGAAACCTAAGTCATTTGAAACAATGCCATAGACTATAAAAGAAAGCATCATAGGATCAGGAGTCAAAGAAAACAAATGTAGGGAGAAGAAAAGTGGGAATAAAATAGAATAAGGAAAGACTGAAGGAGAAATATTTCTTGCCTGTAGTATAAATGGTAACAGAGTGGTCATGTTATTGATGATGAAAAAATTATAATCAAGTCTAGGGGCAAAGGAAGACTTCTACTGAAAAATAGCAAATGGATCTATCTACGGACTGTTAGAGTACAAATTAGTAACGGACTTTAAATTCCATAATTGCTCTTCATTTAAGAAAGCAGAGTATAATATTTATATTGGACAGATTCTTTATATTAAAAATACAGTTCGTCATGTAGAAAGTATCTACATGAAAGTTTGTCATGTTTCAAGCATCCGGGTATCTTGAAATCTGTATCACAAAGAGCAACGTGATTCTGATTTTGGAGTGTCATGATTATTTAAGGTTCTTGGCATGAGAAACTTCAGAAAAACTTTGCTATTGTGCTTTAAGACTTCCTATATTTCTAATGGGCTAGCATTTAGGCATTTAGTTTATAAATAAATATGATTCTTAGAAATAATTTCACTTTCTACATCAAAATACTCTCAATAGGCAACTTACATCAAATATTTTAGTCACAGTAAATGTTGCCTGACTTTGTAAATTTATTTATTTTCTCTATTCAGGTAGCAGATTAAGAAATTCCAGATGTTGATTTCAATTCAAGCCACAGAATAGTAATTGGCTCAAGCAAGAATACTTTATATAATTTTATCATTTCCCTCCATTCTTTACCACAGCTATTTCCCTGGCCTTCCTTGTACAGATCTTATCCCTTGTGCATCCAATATATGTTCTTTATTTTTATATTCCATGTTTCTGTGTATCTATACAAATACGAATAATTTTTGTGTAATACTTAATCTTTATAAATAGTAAGTAGTATATTCTAAACTTTACTTTTCTCTCAAGAAGTTGTTCCTGGGCGGCACCTGTGGCTCAAGGAGTAGGGCGCCGGTCCCATATACCGGAGGTGGCGGGTTCAAACCTAGCCCTGGCCAAAAACCAAAAAAAAAAAGTTATTCCTAAAATATTAGGTACTACACGTGGATCTGGTTTATTTCCATTGATTGCTTTCTACTATATGCATGTAGCAGGTATTATTTATTAACATCCTCCCATGATTTCTTTCTTCCCTGTGCACCTGTGTAAGTATTCTCTGGTACATGTGCCCAGAGACTGGATTAGTGTGTAATATGTTATATGCATGCATTATTTTACTAAGTCCTAACAGATTACACTCCAAAATGTATGTGTACATTTGCAGTCCCACTAGCAGACCATGGGAAAGATTTCACAAATACTCACCAATAGATGATATTTAATATACTATTTCTACTTATTTAGGGATATAAAAATATACCCTGCTATTTTAATTCAAATTTATTTTATTAATGAGATTGAGCATGGCTTTTTCAAAGTATTAGCATTTGTTGCTTTCCACTAATCTGCCTTACCAATTTATATTTTTGTTTTATGTTTGCTTCTTCATTTGGGTTTCCTGGTTTGCTAACTTATGGAAGAGATATGCATTAGACATTTTCTTTCCCTGGATAATTTATATGGCAGGCATCTCTTCTAAAATTTTTTATCTGTCTGGTTACACTGTCCATTACTAAAGTAAAAAAAATGTGATTTTTGTAAAACCATCAATTTCTTTTTCAATTTTTGCTCCTAGTCCTTTAAAAAATTTTTTTCACATATCGGTCATACAAAAATTCTCCTACATTTTCTTCTTAGCTTTACCTTTCACATTTAGATCATTATTCATCTAGAATTTATTCTTTACATGATAGAAATCTGATATGATTTTTTTCACAAAGTGCTCAAAAATATTTCCTAGATCATGTCATATTCTTGGCCAATTTATGCAAATGCCATCATTTATTATGGTTTAATATTGTTTTTTTAATCTATTTTGGTCCCAATATTTTTTTAATGTATTTTACAATGTCTTAAGGTAAGAAGAGCATGTTCTTTATTTATGTATTTAGCAGAACTTTCAGTCGAGCAATAATTTTGTTCTTAATTTTTATAAAAATCATTATAAATGTTTCTATTAAGTATGATAATTATTAGAAATTTAATTGTAGATAGATTTAATCAGACTTTGCAAATTTCCTTTTTTTTCTAAAATTTCTAAAAGTTTTTGTTATGGATAGATGAAATCAATAAATGATTTTCTATCTACTAAGATAATCAAGAATTTTTCATTTTGCCACATATATTAATGTGATAAAATATATTTTTTACATATTTGAATCGTTGCATTCTTCAGATGAAACTTCTTGATATGATTCAATGCTTTGTCATATATTATTGAATTCAGTTAACTAGTATTTTATTTAGGATTTTTAAAAATTTCATAAATTCAATTGATCTATAATCTTTTAATGATCTTTGATTCTTGATATTAAGATTTTATTGCAATAGTTTCAGTTATTTTATATTTTATAAAATAATTTAAATTAGGAGGCATTGTTCCTCAAATACTGTACATTTTACTCTTCAAATGATAGGTACAAGATTTTTATGTAGAGCTGGTGATGGTTTGAATGGAAGTACTAATTTATTTAACTTTTTAAATTGTATTTTTGCCAAGTTTTCTATAAATTATTATGTACTGTGTTGATACCACATATTTTTCCACAAACTACTTCTTACATAGTTTTCACATTTATTGTTGCATAATTTTTCTTTATAATATTATTCAATTTAAAAATCTCCCTTGTATTAGCTAGTTTGCACTTTGTTCTACTTTTACTATCTTTTCTTCTTGTTCTGTCAGATAATTGTCTATCATTTTAAAAGATCATCTTCTGGTTGGTAATTATCTCTATTTTTCTTCATTTTATTTACTTATGACATTTTGCTATTACTATTAATTTTCTTCCTTTTGGGTTTTGAGTTTACTGTATTGTTTTTTTTTTTTTTTTTTCTAATTCTTTAAGTTTACTATTTTGCTTTTTTCCCCTCTGGAGTTTGATTTAACTTCTCTAGATTCTTAGTTTTATTGTTTTGCTTATTTTCTAATAAATGCACTTATTGTTTTACTTGCATCTGACATTCTTTGAAATGTGATGCTTTCATCCTCAAGTAGCACTCAGATTCCTTTCTCACCATCAGTAGTATACATTTTATAAATTTATAAGTATTTGATAGTTTTAAGACTATTCTTTTGTAACTTCTCTGCATTGTTTTTGCTCTACAGTTTAAGTATATAACCTGTAAGATCGGGATGCTTTTGGATATGCTGGCACATTATTTAGAGTGTATTACATGATTACACGGATTTTTGGAATGTTTCTTGTATACATGAGAATACATTTTATTCAAAGTTCATTGATTCAGGTTTCTCTTTTATTCTCAATTTCTTTGTCCTATTCTCATGCCTCAGTCCTGCTGTCTCCTTATAGACAAGCTCACAAGAGTAAAGTCATTGACTGTAACATTCTAGTATTTTCTAGTTTTGAAAAATTTTTCTGCTTATTTAACAATTTAAGAGGGGTGTATTGCAGTTGTCCATATGGTCATTTTAGGTACCCAGTCTCCTATGATCTAGAATTAGTTAATTACCTCCATCTATGTACAAGGAGAAGAGTGAAAAATGTAATCTTCCTGTGTGCTCAGGAATTCAGTGAAAGAGTTTGGTAAAGAGAATTTTCTTTTCCACAGAGCCCTTTCAAATTGAGGCCTAACATAAAGGCTTCTTTGGTCTTTGGTTATAATTTTAACAACTATTTTATCCCCTTCTTGTGCTTTTTATTCTCTCATTTTGTTTTCCAGATGAGTAGATTTTGACACTTCTTTTTGTATTCTCAAACATTATTCTTTTTTCTCATTTTTCTTCTATTATTTCTGAACCAATTTTCCAGTTCAATAATGTAACTTTTGGTGTATTTATTTTTCTACTCCATTGAATTATTAATTTTAGAAATCTTTTATCCATTTTATTTATGGAGATAAGATTTCTGAAATCAGTAGTTCAATTTTAATTGAATTATTACATGTAATAGCCCTCTTTAGCTTAATGTATTTTTCCTTTTATTTAATCTTCCTTCATTAAAAGTTTTTCTTTTTATTGTCTTCTAAAGTATTTTTTGTGCTACTTAAATGTCCCTTAAGTTTTCCTTATAAGCCTACCTTTATTTTCTGGACTATATCCAGGAAGCAATGGGTAGGCTGGTCTGACACCTGTTGGGTGGGTGAAAATTGTGATATTGGTGAGTTTAAGGATTATACTCACACTCTCTTTTCCCTACCCTTATTCTCATGTGGCAGCCTTCCTCTGGTATTTTTCTGGTACTATGAGGTGTAAAGACTCTTCTCTGGGGGCAGCTGACTGCCACAATTCTTGTTCTGTTACCTATAACAATAGGGCACCATTGTCACTCGCAGTCACTTCCAGTTAGAGATCCAGGTCTCCTACCTGTCTTATTAATAGGATGGGCAGGGTTTGGGGAAATGAGAGTTTTAGGGTAGTAAGTGGAAATGGAGTAAATTTGATGCTTTGGAACTAATAAAATATCTTTGAAACCATGAAGCAGCATGGTGTAGTGAAAACATCTGGTATTGACAAAGAGAGGAATCTATGTCTATTTTCTCATTTATTGATTCACTAATCTTTTATCCATTTATTTATTAAGCATATTCTTAGACCTATTTTTGGCCGGACACTGTTACTTATACGGAAATTCAGTAGGGAACAAAACAAAACAAAAATATCGCTCTTAGCTCTGAGAGTTTAGAGGTGAGATGGAGACACAACTGTATAATTTATTAAGGGAGATAAGTGTTGGAGAAAGACAAAACAAAACAACTCCATGATAGAAAATGCCAGAAGCTAGGAAGGAAAGATTTGAGCAGAAACCTGACTAGAGAATGTAGATTAGTATGCTTACAGTTTTTACCACAAACAAGGCATATGATTGTGGGCAAGCTTTGTTGTGGAGTTCAAATGAGATGACATTGAGTATAGACTCATGAAATCGAAGCTAATAATAGTACACATTATTAATAAATACAAATTAAGAATTAAAATTTCTTTAGCATATCAACTAAGTTTCCAATTATAAAAAATGCCTTTAATTTATTGAAAATTGTTAGACAATGGGTAGCAAACTCAAATGAGAAAAATTTTATTCACTTTATTCTTATGTCTGAAGGTTATAAGTCATTGTCTTGACTATGGACGGGAAAGTGGAAAGATTCTACTGGTAGGAAATGGTAGGTTTTAAGTGCCATTAAAGAAAGAGAAGCAATTAGTGAAATTAAAGTGAGGATGGATACAAAGGCTAAATATTTTCTGATTGTAGAGAAGAAAACAAGGATATTTCTGTTTCTTTCTTTTTTAACCTAAGTCACCAGAAGATTTAGAACTATTTGGTCATATAAACATTATAAGCTAACTATCCGATCCTTTCAAGATTTTGAACTACATAAATAAATGAGCAATGCTGAATGACATCCACTCCATCTTCAACACCTTCTTAGTCCTTGTCCATGTGGGAACTGCACATCTCATTGCTTCATAGTTACATTTGATCAAACATTATATTAATTATCTGGCTTAATTCCTGTCTTGAACATCAGAACTGGTCTAGATAAATTGACTGCTTTGTAAGTCTGACAACTTTAAGAGCTAAAGATATTTCATCAAAGAAGAATCATAAGTTTGGACTACTTTGTCTAAAGGCACTTTCCAGAGAAGTGTCAAAATGGTTTTAGTGGCTGCAACAGTATAATAAATGCATAATTATTCAACTTTGTTACTTTAAAGGAAATGGATCTCATTTAGATAAGCAAAACAAAAAAGCAAAAAAAATTTTTTTACTATCCCCTGTTTTTTTTTTTTCCCCCAGAGGCAATTTTACCTAGGCTGTTATATATGCAATATAAAGATAAATATTTTCCATGTTGAGATTTTGTGGAGGGGGATGGTAATGGCCCACATGTCATCTATGCTGTATTCTCCTAGCTTGGTGAGGCTGCTCCCGAAGGGTCTATGGCACAGCATTTGAAAACTACTGTTTAGATATCTGAATTCTTCTACTCTCAGTCACAGGTAAGAAGAAAAGATGGGTGTGGCATCCACAGATTTTTTTCTCCATAGCATGGGTTTACCATGCCTGAATGAATATGTTTTCTTCTCTTACAAATTTTGGTTGAGGAGGAAAAAGACAGGAATATTTAGTCACTATAATAAAACTTTCAGTAACACACGCAGCTTCCTAGCCATTCAACAATCTCTATTGAGCAGTAGATTAACTGAGGGTGGGAGATAAAAAAAAATCACATTCTTTCTGCACTAGACACTTACCTAGGCATAACAATTTCACAATATCGAAATATTTTACTTATGCATAATTGTGTCCACATGTTTAATTGATTCTACACATACTTTTTAAAACTTGCTACATGCCAAGAACAGTAGGAGACCTTGAGCATAACACACACAAACACACACACACAAAAGCAAACAAAAAACCGATAAGTTCCTCAGGCATTTGGCATGTAGAGAAATTATACAACTTATTTTACTTTGAAATATTTATAATTTTAAAGGAAAAAATACCTTTTGGCAAAGAAAGTCTTTCTTTCTTTTCAAGTTGACTAGAAAAAAATGCTGTTACAATATTGTTGAAATGAGGTCTTCATTGCTTTAGCCATATTTTTTAACGTGATAGTTTTTACTTTGAAATTTCAGATTGTTGGAGGTAAGAAAATTTATAACTGCTCAAACAAATAAATATTCTATGTTATTTATTGATGCCCTCTGACTGTCTCTTAATGCTGGCTAGTCCTCTTAAGTACAAAAAAAAAAGGTTGAATTCAGAGAGACTGTGCATGAGAAGGGGCCTGGGTATTTAGAGGGAAAGGCTGGAAATTGTCTTTACTAGTTATACTAAGTAAAATTTATCCTTCCCAGATATGTACTTGAAAACTTTTTTTTATTAAGTCATATACACATAGATCATGTATACGTTAATGCATTTATGGGTCACAATGTGCTGATTTTATATACAATTTGGAATGCTTAAATCAAATTAGTTAATATAGGGTTTCACTTCCATTAATTATTGTGTTAAGACATTTATATTCTATACTTAGTAGATTTGACATGTACCCTTACAATATGCTCCACAGGTATGGTCTCACTCTATACCCTCTCTCCCATCCTCCTCCTCTTCCCTCCTACATCCTGGGCTATAGTTGTGATTTATCTTTCATATGAAAGTATGAGTGATTATAACTTGAAAACTTTTGATGGATGAAATGAGCTCTGTTTGGCAAGCAGTTACATCCTCTTCAGTACCAGTATCACCAGTACCATGGTAAATACATACAGTAGAACCTTTGTAAGTTGACCACCCAAGGGATTATAATAAACTGGCCAACATACGAAGTTGGTCAATGTAAGGAACTAGGCCCATTGAGTACATGTGGTGCATGTCTGTTCTATGAAAATTAGGCCAACTTGAGATGATCAGCATATGTAGGGGGTCAACTATGGAGATTTTACTGTCATTGGTATTCAATACTTTATTCACTACCTAATGATGTGAAATCTGAAATTACTGGCCATGAAGATCCTATCAAGAGGGCACTATTCTAAACAGTATCGCTTGGGAGTCATTACCTTCTATAGCTTTCATGCTCAAAAACCAGACATTATGCAAAGACATTCTGTACAATTTATTTCCTGACTTCCAAAGAAATATGATTTTCTTCTAATTCAAACACTATCAACTCCAGTGAATGACAGCACCTAAATTTTAAGGAGGACACACCATTGCCCTTAGACTTGGTTCAAAATTTTGTTAAAAATATTGTGATTTGTTAGCCAGGGTGATTCATAATGAAAACACCTCTTAAGAGATGACTCAGTATTTAAGGAAATTCTGTTATATTAACTGGAAAAAGAATTATTGGCAAGATTATTCTTTGGATGGTTTTATGACATTATTCAATAATATTGTTTTCTGTGACCTAGTCTTATATTTGTGGTGGTGCTGTTGATGTTTTAGGTAGTAGTTGGAAATGTAGTAATTCTTCATTAGCTCAGATCTTGCTGATTCTTGACTTGGGACAATTGCCAGAAGGAATTAGCTAAATTTTATTTATTCATATCATTCAAAGAAGTAGGATTGATAAGCAAAATAACAGTAAGATTTTCGGAGTGATTTTTATTGAGAAAATAAATATACTGGCACTTAAAACGTTTGTCAGGCTGAAAAGCACTATCATCGGATTCTTATCTATACCTTTTCAATCTTTGGCTATGTGCTCTTTATTTTCTTATCTGTAAAACAATGATAATAATGGTACCTCTTTTTTGATATTTCAACTCCTTCATCCATTAGATGGTGGGACTGATGGAGCCTGCATCGGAGAATTACTGTGCATGATAAGAGGTTAATATGCACAAAGTAGTACCTAGAATATTTTATATATTTTTTTATTTTTTTAAACAATAATTGGCAATGTGCTCATTATTCATTTTTAGAAATATAAAACATTATTTCTGGGTCCTGTTAAACCACCAAAGAAAAATTTTTACATAGCCCTCTATTCATTATGATGATTTGAACCATATTGTTGTATTTGGTAGTGACAAAAAATAAATATTCTAAAGTAGATTTTTCACTAATGTAGACTTTTCTGGAAGTGAATTTCCCCCATTGTTCTAGTTCTTATGCTAAGAATCTGAATTGCATTTACAAATTGTGACAAACATTACTATTGTATACTGTGGCACCAAATGTATGTTGGAAAGAACATAAAAATGAAATTTGGTATAACTGTTTTTTTTTTTTCCCTGAATATTTGTCTAACTTTATAATTTCTTTTTGTCTCAATGTTCTTATCCTTAACTTTGGTAATCATAGTCATCTGAAATACTTTATGGGGTTGATGTAAGATTAACTGTTGTGCTTATTTTTGGCAAATGTTTTAGCTTCACCAGTATACCTTCCTCCTTCTGATGTCAGCACCTGGAATTTTCCTTTGGGCCTAACACCTTTACTGTGAGATACTGTTGCAATATTATTCATCAAAGAACATGACTCACCCTTCTTAGTAAATTTCAAGAATATCCCTGGAATTACTTGGAATTATAAACTTGAACTAAGACAAAAAGACCAAAATTTATAAGAATTTTTCTATCACCAGGGGAAGCAGCTGAAGAGAAGATGTATTAGTTCCTGCTATCCAGATCACTGGAACTGCTCTTGTTCTTTTTCTTTATGTGATCTAGTTCTTTGGCTGTTCCTTTGTTTCTGTGAGCTATGTTATATTTCTCCGATAAACTCCTTTTCTAAAATTCAGTTAGGCAAAGTTGCTTTCTGTTGCTTGCAATTAAAATCTTTAACTGGTAGAGTATTGATAGATAGGCTGTATGTTGGTGTGAAGAGTCTAGCAATTGAATTTATCCTTTAAAAAGTCACTGAGCTGGTTAGAGTCGAGATTATGATGAAAGTAGAAGTAACTGGGCTTCTTGGTTGTGTAACTTCAGTCTAACTCTAATAATGAAAATGTTTCTGGGCTAAAATAGAGTATTAAATATGAAAGCCCTCTGTACAAGCTAAAGTTACTCTACCAGGTCCATATCAATGATTAAAATACTTTCTTACGTATGTTAAGTCAGCAGAGCACTGATGAAATATGTGTGAGGAGATCTCTAAATGCACAGTGAGAATATAGTTGCATCAGATTAAATGAACAAGATGGCTAACTTTTCCTTCTTGAGGGGACAAACATGTTAGGAAACATATTGACAGCAACAAATACAACGTCCCTTCTTCTGATATACATATTATATATATAATATCATTTTCCTTTTTCTAAATGATAAAAATGTAATGAGGACAACTACTCACTAGTTGTCAATTCAGAGCAAGTACAAAGATAGGAAACCCTCCTGAGCTGCCAATAATATTGGCCCCCTAAACCTTCTAATTCCGTCAAATTGTTGATAAAAGCATCACTAATCTAGCCTAACAATCTTGGAATTGACAGCTTTTGATATCTGTGATGAGAGAAGAAATTGTTCCTTTTTAGGGAATGAGTTGTTACTTCTAATTTTCAAATGAGATTCATTTATAGATTTACTCTACTAATCTGTTCCAATATTTCAGAAATAAATTGTTCCAGGGATAAGGGTGAGATGAGGAGACACAATCGTGTGTATAATTTTTTACCAAGATGCACTTCAGAAAAAAAAGCATTCTAAAATTTCTTAAAAGAGAAGTGTCTTAAAATTGAGGCTGTTGTTTTTTCACCAAAGGTAGTGTTATTTTTTTTTTTTTTTTGAGACAGAGTCTCACTTTGTCGCTTACAGTAGAGTGCCTTGGTGTCATAGTTCACAGCAGGTTCAAATTCTTGGGCTTAAGCAATCCTCTTGTCTTAGCTTCCCAAGTACCTGAGACTCCCCGTGCCCCCCACAACACCCAGCTATTTATTAGAGATGAGTTCTTGCTTTTGTTCAGGCTGATCTCGAACTCCTAAGCTCAGGTGATCTACATACCTCAGCGTTTCAGAGTGCTACGATTACAGGTGTGAACCACCACCCCTGGCACCAAAGTTGTTATTCATGATATATCTAATCCAGTTATCAAGGCCATCTCTGTACCCAGGACATATGGAATAAAAATATAAAGATATAACACTAAAACTAAAAAATATATGCAATCCACCAATATATGAAGGGCAAACTGGTGAGTTGGTACCTGATTTTGGAAATAAAAAATTAGAACTTCTATGAAGTAGAATAAAATTACCTGGTGAGTTCATTTGAGGCCCTATCTTAGAAGTAAAGTCATAGTTTGCAGGATTTATGAGATTTTGAATAAATATGGGCGTATTCAGTCACCTAAATTGATGATGATGTCTCAGTGACATTTGAGATTAGTCACATTACCTGTGTTTGGAAATTGAGGATATCATCACCCTTTATTTTCATTGAAGGTCAGCACACATTAGAAACTGAATTGTTATTCATCTTACGCTGAAATCAGTCCAAAATATGTGCTGCTTCTGCTTTATGTTTTGTAACAAGAAGACCTAATCCGTCTTAAGGTATTCTCACTTATATATTAGTCCCATATTAAAATGGAGAGCAAAATTTTAACAGAGAATCAATATTTTGCACTAAGTATATTCATGCTTATTTAAACACTATTTTGATTGAATTATAAATTTTGAGATTTTTTTTTAGGTTTTCATGAACATAGGATTTGGAATACTTCCCTCTTTAAAAATTCTTATATTCATCTTGTCCTGCCCTACTTCACCTTATCCCACCCAATATGACTCTACCCAACCTTAAGTTGAATTTGAAAAGGGAAATTCATTCTGAATCTGTAGCCCTGGAGGCTATCAGCCTATATATTTCCACAAATGATTTACTAAGAATCATGGAAAATGATGGTGCACTTGCATAAAAATATTGTTCTGTTTTAGAAGAATGCTCAAAGGCTCCTCTAACTGGCTAATTTTAAGGGCAGTAGAGTTGAAGTGCTGCTTATAGAATTAGCGTTCTTCTTTCCCTTAATGGATCCTTGAAAGGATCCTCTTATGCCTTTTCTTAATGCAGGTCATGGATCATCAGATCAGAGAACATGAAGAACCGTGACTAATTCTTTCACATCCTCAAAGCATTCATGACTGATCTACCACTTCTTATAAACCGGACAATATTAGAACTACAAAAAGACCAAAAGTACAGAAAAATATTTTCCCTGTAATTGTTATTAAACACAAAGTTGCACATCTGGATCAAAAGAATATTCATTTCTTGGTTTTAGAAATAACTATATGAAGATAAAACTCATCTAGGCAACATTGTTTAACAAATGATCTAGGGTCAGAAATTTCAAAAAATTCCACTTAAAATTATAAATTCAAAATTTATATTATTGGGCCATAAAAAGTATCCATCGAGAAGGTATCAAGACACTGCCATATCAGAAATAATAAAATATTAAATAATATTCAGTCTAACTTTTTCAGTAAGACAAAGAAGTAAATTTTAGAAGGATTTGGTAGTCAAGGTTAAAAAAAAAAAAGGATATCCTGATTAACTTCTAATTAACCAAATTGCCTCAGTTTATGAGCATTTTAGGTTTTAGATTGGGATTTTAGGATTTATTTAAATGTTAATGTAAAAAGCAGTGATGAAATAGAACAAAAGTAGATATTTCAGCAAGGAAATTTCTTAAAATCTCAGGTTTTTTTCTAGTTATCAACTAATTTTGAATAAGTCCTCTCCTGCCCGTGGGTCTCCACTTTCATGTCTATAAAATGAGAAATTTACCCTAGAAGTTACTTCCAAATTTTAAAATTATGATTATAGAGCACTTTCAACATCATGATTTTTTTGTATATATATAAAAAATCCTAACTGCTTTACAGACCATCATTAGTGAGAACAGTCACAGAGACCTCACTTTTTAACAACTAAAGCAATGCTATTGTGTCCAAAATGTAGCATAAATGTTCTTGTCATTAGTTTAAAATAACAAGACTCTGGATAAGATTTTGTATTTTCTGTACTTCAAGCACATTAAGCTTTTACTTCCTATTAACTGAAAAATTTTAGGGCCCATTGAACCAATGTGAGAAATCAGATGTTACATATAAAAACAGGTTTTGTCCAACTGTCAACCTTGTGGAATTAAACCTTCTTACTTTCACGTATTTGTGAATACAATCAATTGTAAATCCTAAAATCCAAGGGGCAGAATACTTTACCTTGGGGACTTTCAATGCTAGTTGTATATAAAACATAAAACAAAAAATACTACCTTTAGGCTTATATAAAGGACAATGAAACCAGCTTAGAAAGCTTAAGAGTGAGAAATGAGCTTGGGAAAAGAAAAGTACAATACCAAGTGTGTTAGCTGGGAGGAGTATCTCCAATAGAAGAGGCTGAAACTATCGCTTGCTGCCTCTTCTGCTTTCTTTCTCTCTCTCCAGGTTGACAGGGCTTCAGTCTAGAATGCATTTAATGAATGGCCCACATCTTGGACAACAGAACTTGAGGAAAAGACTTCTGAGGGTTACTGGGAAATAGTATCTCCTCCAGAGACAGGAGAGTAGGAGAGAGGAGGAGAATTCCTTTGAACTATTTTATTACATGAGATTTCTGAAATTGTGACAAATATTTGCAATATGAATAGATAAGACAAGGACTGGGACAGTAATGTAATGGGATGGCGGAACGGAAAGATGAAAGGCCTGGATCCCTGGGCCATGGAACTAATTCTGAACCACCTGCCTTAGATTGTGGGAGATTAATTTCACTTAATGCTTAAGCTATTTTTGATTGACTATTTTGTGGCCTGTGGCTGAAGGGGTTATAATTCCTCCGTCTCCAGCTACTTGCTTATCCATGACGTCATTTTCTTTTACCTGAGGGATGCTTCCAATATGTTTACAATTACTCCTCTAAGATTATTATGGGGTGAGGGAACTGGGTGATTGGTTGGGTGGGAATGGCTTTTTAGTACAAGCTTTACTCCCTGTTGTAGCCTGGAATAGTAGTTCTGACTGCTCCAAACATGCATTATACCTGTTCTCAAAACATTTCATTGAATAGACTATTAAAGAACCAAAAACTTTAAATTTCAATGATTGTAATCATAGTAATTGGGTTGTTATCTCTGATATTTTATATCCAAAGAAAGGAGAGGAAGAAAATGACAGTCTCTGTGATGATTAGCAACCAGTCCTTTGAAGAAACTGACTAAAATGATTTATTGAGGTCCTGCTATTCATTTAGAACATATTATCATGAAGGAATCATTTAAATTGTTGCTTCCACATAGCACTATTTTGCCCTTGTCGGTGCTGATTTTGTTTGTTGTCACATCAGCCACTTGTTCAGTTATTTTTGGCTCTCTTGTATTTTCTAATAATCCCTAATAGAGTTTAGTCAGCTAAATACTTTTGTTGTCTAATATATGCATGAACACATCTAAGAGGTGGACAGAAGAATTTTTATTTTTGATAATTAGAATAAAACGTTCCTTCATTTTTTCTGAGAAAATCAGCTAATATTTATTTTTGCATTTCATTAGATTTTGTTTCTGGAATCTAAAATCTCTATTATATAAATTGTATAATAAAAATATCAGATAATCCCAGCTTTTGTTTCAGTGGCTTTATTCTTTCATTCTTTCAGTGAGAAATATAGTTACAGCATCTAATTTGTGCCAATATAAAGTTCAGTTCTGAAACATACAGGAATGGAGAGAAACTAAATTCATTTCCTGCACTCTTAGGGCCTTTAGTTAAGTGCCATAAGTTTGTGTCAGGGTTTCAGCATGGTTTGGAAAGTCTAACTGATAGACAAATGTACATTTTTTTTGAGAAATAATTAAGTTTCAATGGCTATAGTCATTCCTTTCAAGTTGGTGTAGAATAAGCATTAATAAAAACTCCATTTCTAATGGGTCTAAAGTAATGCCTCCATTATGGATGAAGAGTCGTGCAAATAACCCCCTTAAAGTTTAAAAAACAAAAGAAAACAACAAAACATTTTCTGACTAAAGGAGGCATTGGTGTGTACTTTAATGTTTCAGAAAAGAAGGGAAAGTACTAATGCTGAGCAGGTGGTGATGATTCAGTCTTTCCGTTTGACCTATTGGCAGAATGCAAGGCCTAACAATTAAATTCATGATCTTACCACTGTGCACTTACGTTGGCAGTACCATACATACAACTCAGTAAGATTTCATAACCTTGGTACCTCAGTTCTCACAGATGTATTCATGCCCATGTGTGGCAATGTCCTGCTACATGGCATTCATTGTTGTATGTTTTTGTGTGCTGTCATGAGAATGTCAGAGTTTTGAACAATGAACAGATATAAATTTCTTGTTAAACTTGACAAGTGTGGAAGTGAAATCTGAGACACATTAGTCCAAGTTTATGGGGATAATGCTGCAAAGACAATGTCAGTGTACAAATGGATTAAATGTTTTTCTGAGAGAATGTGCCACTGATGAAGAGAGGTCAGGGAGGCTAGTAATGAACAGAAACGACAAGAGCATTGCAAAAATTTATCAATTTGTGTGTTATAATCATCAGCTGACTGTGAGAAGCATAGCAGAACAAGTAAACATTGATAGAGAAATAGGAAACTCTTAACTGAAAATCTTGGCTAACAACTCATGCTCTTGCATCATGACAATGCACCAGCTCACACATCACTGTCTGTGAGGAAGTTTTTAGCCAGTAAATAAATAACTGTATTGGCACAACCTCCCTACTCACCTGATCTGGACCCCAAATATATTTTTTCTATACCCCAAATAAAGGGAATATTGAAGAGAAGACACTTTTCTGGCATTCACAACATTAAAAATAATACAACAGCTTTGACTGCCATTCCAGAAAAAGAGTTCCAAAATCGCTTTGAAGGGTGGCCTAGGTGCTGATGTTGGTACATAGCTTCCCAAAGAGAATATCTTGAAGGGTACCAGAGTCATATTCAGCAATGAGGTTTGTAGAACTTTTTCTAGGATGAGTTCTCAAACTTAACTGTCAAACCTCATATGGCATAGTTGAACACTTCATCCTTCTTCTTAACTTTCCTTAGCTTTCCCTATAGCACATTCTTGAATTTTTTTCTAACTCATATGTTTCCTTGGTTGGTTTTTTGACTCCTTTGTTTCTATAACAGATTGCACCCCTTGTAAACTAAAACTGGGCAATAGTGTCCACTCCCATGACTTTAATTGCTATTTATGCATCAGTGTTCCATAGACTTATATCTGCAGTACATTGTCTCTCCTGAGCTTTAGTCTAGACCCACTCACTCCAATAATTATTTGATATCCGAACTTGGATGTCAGTCTGGTCACTGAGAAGTCAGCATGTTTTCACTAACCTCTTCCTCTTTGTAATGTTTTTATCTGAAGCCATCACCTGACATCTTTCAAACTTACATCCAAAATATCAGACTCCATTCTGTGCTATCCCTTTAACATCACTCAGTTTCAACCATTTGTCTCCACCTCGCTATGGCTACTCCAATCTAAAACGCCAGTCATCGCTCTCCTGAATCACTGGGTATATTCCTCACTGCTGGTCTTAGTTATCACCAACCTCTTCTCAATCTGGGAGACTGAGTCAACTTACTGAAAGACAAATTCAGTTTATTCTCTTCATGTTTAAACCTTCTCTCACTGAGATATAATTCAACTTCTTATGATGTCTTAAAATCTGGCCTTTCAGGTTTGCCGCTCTCTCTACCTCGTACTTTGCTGTGAATGACATAGTGATTGCCTGAATGTATCACATCATTTTGCATCTAAAATTTAGGATATACTTTTCCTGGAGCATTTGTCATTTCCTTTTCAACTTGATAGCACCTATGTGTACTTAAGTGAAAATTCCAGGATTTTTTACTGACCTTCCTACCACTCTTACCCTCATGAAGTTAGCTTTTTGTGTCATTCCAATGTTCCTCTATAGCATTCTCTATTTCTACAACACTATGTTACAGTTTTTGGACTTTTCTTTATCTCTTCCCAAACAATATTATCCATGAGAGCAAGAAATATGTCTGAAGTGCTGGATGTTTTATCCCCATCAAAAGACCTGGAATATGCTCATACCTATTATTTAATAGAAGAATAAAAATTAGATTAAATACACAACCAAATACACAGGGATTAATATGATCATGCTAATTATGTGCCTCTTTTATTTTTGTAATACTTATTAATATTTAATTTGTTGTAAATAGATGGTAAAAATTGTCAAATTGAACTTTAAAATCTAGAAGTAATGAATCACAGTTTCATATTTTTCCTTCTTAATGTAACTCTGTGTTTTATTTTTAGTAAATACATGAGTTTTTCCAAGTGAGCTAATATTTGATTGTCTGTTTTTCACTTCTCGTGAAACTCTATCCTCAGTGTTCTTCCCCAAGGGAGATTTCCTGGGATAGAGAAATAATATGGACTTCCATCTTGTTTTTTCAATTCCAGATGAAGGATGGCTCTCAAATCTCTCACAAATGAAAGAGGCACAGGATATGAACTAGAAGCAGTAAGAGGAGAATTGAGTGAGAGAATTTAGATGTGCTATGACATCCTCCCTTCCTCCATAGTTCTTGACCCTCTTTACCCCGTAAACTGTCACTCAATTTTCACTTTCGTTTTTTGATGAAACTTAGACATTTTACAATGCCTAGGTCAGTGGGTTGCAAAGTGGCTAATAGAGTGAATTTGGTAGGGGAAAGGTATCTATTAATTTTTAAAAGTTTCCTAAAGATATCTGATTTGCCACCATGTTTGTATACCATTGACCCTACAGTCTTTTCTCTGTATAGTGTAGTCTAAGTTTCTGAGCTCCAATAGAAACATTCTTTTTTTTTTTTTTTTGGAAATAGAATCTCACTTTGTTGCTCTTGGTAGAGTGCTGTGGTATCATAGCTCACAGCAACCTCAAACTGTCTTGCCTCAGGCTCCCAAGGCAAGGGAGACTAGCATCTGGGACTACAGGTGCTGGCCACAATGCCCAGCTATTTTTAGAGATGAGGTCTTGCTCTGGCTCAGGCTGGTCTTGAACCTGTAAGCTCCGGCAGTCTACTGGCCTTGGCATCCCAGAGTGCTAGGATTACAGGTGTGAGCCACTATGCCTGGCCCCCGATAGAGACATTTTTAAAAATGTGTATAGTATAGATTGTTAGTCTTCACAATTTATGCATCATATAAGTTTATACCTTTCTCAACTGATAGAATTATAATAATTCACTTATATACGCCCTTTCCTAATTTCCATATCCATCTATATAGGAAATCCAACTTAAATAAAACAAACATTAAAAAGGATGTCCTATGTGATTTGCAATCTTTTTATTTTGTGGCAGTACATAGCTCTACCTGTCTTTTTTTATATGACACAAATAGTGCATTGGTATGAAAGACGATAATCTTATTCCTTTGTATCTTGATGTCTAGCAGAATGCAGGTCGTGTGGTGAATGCCCAACTAAAAATTATTTTTAAATGAACGATTGGTAACATTTCTGCTTATGGTCTTACACTGCATTTTACCAGAATTTTAAGCTATGTTATGACATTTGGGCCTTTAAACTATCCTAGCAAATATACCAGAAGGTATTTAGAATTTGGAAGGTATAGGGGTTTTCCAGATTAATCACTCATTCTTACACATTTTTACAATGTTCTAGCTCCTGAAGTTATTTAAGGGCATGTTTATATCTTCCACTATATTTTAAAATCTCAAGAGCAAAAATGCATCTTTTTATCCCCCCCCCAAAAAAAAAAAACACAATGCCTTCTTAATAGAGCAGATTCTGATAAATTGATTCAACATTGTTTTTTGAAAGCAAATGTGTTTTTGGTGCCAATATGGTTGTAATTGCTTGTCTCCTCTAGACCCACTTTTAGAATCATTCTTTGTACCCATAATATGCCCTTCTCTAATATTCATGATTGAATGACATTAGTCCTTGGATGGATCACTGAATGCTATAATCGTAAATTGGCAATGCATTATGCACCCAGTTCTTCATTATGCTTTGATATTGGAAGAAGAGTTTCTTTTAAGTCTGAATGAATTATGGCCAGTGGCTCTTTTTTTTTTTTTTTTTTTTTGCCAAATCCCACCAACACTAAATTACCCAGGAACTGATTCTGTAGTTTTCAGGTTATACAGGCCATTACCTTTTCTCCTCTCACTTCTTGCTGTCTACCTTTGTACCATTTTTCTGCTCATTAGAGTGTCTGGAGGAACAAAGAAGCCACATTGAGAAGGCAATGAAGGTGAAACTCAAAATGGTCATTTTGCATTTGCTAGCAGCCCAATAAAAGGTTTAATGGGGAAAATGATTAGTGAAAACTGGTCGGATACAGTCTAAACTGTGCTTTCTAAATGTGGGTTATACTGATTTTCTTGTATCATCTATTCTCTTAGAACATGTTTGCTCGCTGAAATTTTTTTATTTTAAAACAAAACATATCTCTTTTTTTCCTCAAAACTTAATTTTAGTATGCATTATTTAGATGTACTTTCTTTAATATCAGGGACACCTGAGTTAAAAAATATTGTACTTGTGTTAAGATCGTCCTAGAACCCATGTGCATTTTGGAAAAGTTGGTGAGAGCATGGTGAGCTGAACAGAGCTGTCATTCTTGAAATTTTTATTCAGAGGACTTGTCTTTAATTTAAAGAATTTTGTTCTATCTTGTGAAAGTCCTTATTGTAACTTAGTTTTCATATATTATTGCAATTAGCATGATGAGCTATATTGTGAATTTTGATTTTGGACACACATAGAGAATGCTTACATAGTAACAAAAAACACACGTGTCTTTGTTTTTTTGTTTTCAGATTACAGAGTGGAAATTGCTCTCTGAATTAAATGATCATTGAGTTGACCTCTATATGTAGTGAAAATAGGAATTGTTGAACACCAAAGAAAGGTGTAATTTGTGATTCCTGAGATAATTTAAAAATAAATGATGTAGAAAGCTGTGCATACTTTTTTATATGTAAATCATGTGGGAAACAATAAGCGTAAGGAAATTTTTTTCTTCATGTTTAGATCCTGAATTATAAAATTGGCTACCATGTTGTGAATTGTCATTATCCTTTGAAGTTCATTTTTCATAAATGAATATTTTTAACACTGTGACACTACATGGTAGCCAATTTTATCTTTCCACAGAGAAAAGATTTCTCCCTATAATCTGATTTCATGTCCCCCTTTTTTACTCTCTTTGTACATATTTTTTTCTTCACTGTACAATTCACATGGGATTCTTCTTCTTAATACCACAGAGAAATTCAAGCTCTGTTTGATATACTGCCTGGGACAATTCTACTTTAACTTGTTCAGACCTGTATTTCTTAACTGTTTAGGGCAGTATTCTTTGAAGTATTCTATGGAGCAGCTGTTTCATGACACACTCCAGTAACAAAAACTTTTGGGACTAAATTTACCACATGTTGCATACTTTGTATGTTTTTTTGCATTTATAATATTATCATGATGTGAAATATGAAATGAAATATCCTATAAAAAAACTTACTTAAGTGCCTGTGGCTGTGGCTCAGTGAGTAGGGCGCCAGCCCCATATACCGGGGGTGGTGGGTTCAAACCCAGCCCCGGCCAAAAAAAAAACTAACCTAACTTTGTAAACCTTAATTTAATGTCTTGTTAACCTTCTTTTTTGTCTCCTCAAAGTATCTGATAATATCTTCGGTAGACTTTATATGTAGGTTTTAAATTCTATGAAGAAAAGTTTTCTTAATTATAAAATTAATGATTTCACATATTTAGTTTAAAGGACATTTTCTTTCCCATTCCATGAATATAAAAAATACTTGTCTTTTTACAACTTGGGTATATCTCTTACCAAACAGTTGTAAACTGAGAAACTGCACTTTTATTCCATTGCCCTGATGGAGAGGCAGATTTGTGGACTATATCTGTTAGATCACACATAAATTGTTAGTTCTTATTAAGGAGCGTGGCAGTTATTTTGAAAGCAATAAAAACTCATTGAAAAATGCCATTTATAAACAAAGGTGTGATCCAATTATTAAAATAAAACAAAGCAAAAGCCAAACAGTAGTTATTAGCTACAGTGAGGAGAATGGCCTAGGAAAATGAGGGTAAAAAGGAATAAGAAGGTCAAGAATGAGGTTATCTTAATAATTCAAGATAAAGTGTTAGGTTGCATGGATTAGGGGAGAGTGTGTTATAAACTGAAATAAGCTAACAGGTTTTAGAGATGTATACCATGGTAGGTAAAAGAAATAGGGTTAGGCAATTAAATGGAGATTGAGTAATAGAAAAATAATTATTAGAATTAGAGAAGTTCCAGGAATGAATAGGGTATGGCATGTTAAAAGTATGTAGTTAAGATTAAGGCAGGTCAAACGCGTTTGAGAATTCAGGGTCAAAGTTGCTAAGTTATTAAATAAGCAATCAGATATACTGATCAGAAGAATGATTGTCAGTAGAGAAAAAAAAAAGAAAACAAGTGAATTCATGAGAATATAGATGGCAGTTGAAGTCAGGAGCATGGAAGATTACTTAATCTTTAAAACTAAACAAATTTATTGTTTACTTTTATTCATTTTGTATCTTCATCTTCATTTCATAGGCCGTAAGATTATCAGTAACAAACACATTTCTTGCTATTAGTCACTAACCTGCTATGAAGATCTATATTCAGCTAAGTAGCAATTATCTCCTAAAATATACTAAAATTTTTCTAACCTGATGATTTTTAATGTTTGATCTTAATATTTGTTATCAGTGCATTCAACAGTGATGATTGACATTACCTCGAAATAAGTTTTCATAAACTCACACACCTTTGCTTGGTTTTAAGTGGAATTCTTTATGTGTGTACCATCTATGATGTCCTCTTACCTACTGAAGCTGTAAAATTTTTCAGAAACCTCTACTTTATATGGCTCCAGGTTAGAGTTGGCCTGGAAACTTGCTTGGGATTTCAAAGATTGAAGTGTAGCACCAGACATCACCCTCTGAACGTCATGGGGAATGTATGTGGTAAAAGACAAATGCATAGATACAGTAGGTTTCAGGTTTGCCCTGCTCTCTGTTGTAGTGTTAAACAGAGGAAGAGCTTCTGGAAGGTTCCAGATTTTTTCTTCTTCCCTTCCCAGCACTTCTTCTTGGCTACCATCCTTTATGGCCAACAGTCATGCCAGACTCAATACCAGACACAGAAACTATAGATTTCGTCATTGTCTTCTCCATTAATCGTTGTGGTTCTGCTCCAGCAGCTGGACATTCCTGCCTTTCCTCATTTCTTCTGAAGTTCTCAACTTCAGTGTTTCCAGAGCACTAGTTACTTTTATTAATATTTGAATCTCCAACTTTCCCTTTTAGACAATTACTCCCTCAGATTCTCTCATAACTGTATAAGGTCTTAATCCTCAATTCACTTCTTGTATAATATTTATGGTTTTGTTTCTAAGTTAATCTTTATTGATGCAGTATGTCATTATTTTGTTCTAGTATCAGGGGAAGAATTCTACCAGCCACTACTCATTTCACTGCTTTTCCTTGAGTCAAAATTCCTTAAAAGAGTTGTATATAATCGCTTTCTCCAAATACTTTGTTCTCTCTTAAACCACACTGATCAACTTTAATCTCTATCATGCCACAGAACACATCAAGGTCAATAATATTTACATTTTGGAATCAAGTGGTCAATGTTCCACCGTCTTGTTACTTGTTACTATTAATGTTGACTATACCCCCTTTCCTCCTTTTTGGCACATTTTCTTCATTTGTATTCTAGGATACCAAAATTTTTTGTATTGCTTTGTTAATTTCTTCTCTTCGTCACACCCTGTGTATAGTTGAAAGCATCAATGCTTAATCCTTGGTCCTCTTCTCTTTAGCTATTCAGTTTTCTAGTGATCTAATCGTCTCATTTCTATCTACTAAAGATACTCAAAATGATATATCCAACCCAGGACATCACAAAATAAAGATTAGTACATCTGACTACATATGCAACATCTGCACTTGGATATCTATTAACTATCTCAAAAATCAAATTCCAAATGCCTATTTGTATCCTCCTCCTTCTAAACTTAGCTCAATCTGTAGTCTTCTTCATATCATGTAATGCAAGCTCCACACTTACTGTCATTCTGTTCAAAAACTTGCAGTTATCCTAAGTGATCTCTTTCATATCTCAACCACTAACAAATTGTGTTGACCTAGCTTCCAAAATAGGTTTGCACACACAAACTCTATGGTGATTCTTGGCTGGGCTACCATACTTTCACCTAAGGTTACTGCAATAGCCTCTGACCATTTTCCTTGCTTCTCAATATGTCTATCCCACAGTTTACTGTAAGCAAAACAGTCACCTGATATTTTAAAAACGTAAGATATGTCATTCATTCCCATGCTCAAAACTCAATTGCTGTCTATTTTTACTCAGAATAAAGCTAGAATTCTTATGCTGGCCAATGACACACTAAATATGCCAAGGCTTACTCACTTTTTCTTTTCCTTTATCTTTTATTCCTCTGTGTACTTAGCATTTCCATCTTTGCTGATCCTGAGTAATGGCAACTTATGGCCTTTGGTTCTACTGATAAACCCAATGCTATAATCTATGCTGCCCCCCAACACTCTAATATCCCTTTAAAGTAATCTACTTTTTTCCTTTTATACAGCATTTATCACTGCTTATTTAAGATGTAATCTACCTATTTATTTTCTATCCCATCTAAATATGAAGGTCTTTTAGATGGAGTCCTTATCTGTTTTGGTTATTGACATATGCCAAGTGCCTAGGATGGTGCCAGGTTTATATCATAGTGAGCACTCAGCAAAAGTGTGCCATGAGATTTATTTATTTATTTATTTATTATTGTTGTTTTTTTGTAGAGACAGAGTCTCACTTTATCACCCTCAGTAGAGTGCCGTGGCATCACACAGCTCACAGCAACCTCCAACTCCTGGGCTTAGGTGATTCCCTTACCTCAGCCTCCTGAATAGCTGGGACTACAGGCGCCCGCCACAACACCCCGCTATTTTTTTGTTGCAGTTTGGTCAGCCAGGTTTGAACCCAGTACCCTTGGTATATGGGGTGGGCGCCCTGCCCACTGAGCCACAGGCACTGTCCGCCATGAGATTTTTGTTTAAAGCCACTCTCAATTATAGTAGCCTGTGGATGCTAGCACTGTAATACTCTACTTGGTATGTAAGAGATATGATAAATTTCTTTTTCTTGGGATCTTTTGCTTTAAGAATCATAAAGTAATATATAATTTAGGAATGTTTTGATATTGCTATTTGTCATTACTTATTATCCTAACCCTACCAAAACATAGGGGAGTTGGAAATCTCCTTTGAATATGAGAAAGAGCAATTTGGAATGTACAAAATATTAACTTATAGGTTTTCACTGCCATTCGCCTTTTATACTGATGGTCCTTTCATGCTGATTGCAGGTATTTATCATAGTTTATTCTGTATTTTTCCTTTCTTGCATTATTAGTTGAAGTGCTTTACCATTTCTACTCTTTATTGTCAAATTGTATCTCTCTGGCATGGTAAATACTTTTGATGTATAATATGCTTTCCTGACATTCTCTCAGTTGATATTCCAGTAATGGAATGAGTCCTCTATGTCCTGGTTATGCCCCCTAGATTGTGACCTCCTCCCTGTGTAAGCCCTTTCAATTTTCTCAACATGTGTGCCATATGCCACACATTTGTGCTTTGCCACTTCAGTCAATGAATAACATTTGCCTCTCAATGCAGAGAAAATTATGATTCTGTGTTATTTCAGATCTAGAAAATATATAGGTATATATTTAAGTTCAATATCTGTGATCTATTTTACCTAGATTGACACCATTTAGGACAATTTAATATTTCTAGACTTTTAGAGGGTAAAAGAACAATGTAAGAAATAAAATCTTAATAATTCAAACTAAAATGACAAACTGAAATTACTTAAATTATTTCTTAAATATGAATTACATGGCAAATATTTGCTAAGTAAAAATGATTATAAAAATGTGGGCAGCAATTATAATAGTTTAATCTTTTATGAGGAAGTCCAAAAAAACTCCAATAGACATAAAATGTGATCATCTTATGTTAGATTCTTCTTATAGTTTCACATTTTTAATGGGCTACTTCTTTTCCAACTTTAACAATGGCTGCTGTTTCTCATATGGTGTAATTCAGCCATGCCAAGACTCTCTCAGTTCTTCCAATATATGAGGCCATTTCATGTCAGACATTGTTCTCACCATTTCAGATATCCTCCCTAACTTCTGTGTCTGATTATTAATACCTGTGTATCTTTTCAAATTCAAGTGTTGCATCTTTTTCCTGAATCCTACCTGGGAAAAGTGGCTACTTTTTCCTTTGAAAACTTTGAATATTGAACTATGTCATAGTCAGTGCACATAGCTTATTTCTTCCAACTAGACTAAGTCTTTTAAAGGAAGTGACTGTATCTTCTTTGTCCTAATATGTCCAAAACATAGTACATGCAGGATATTTAATAGTTATTTGGTTAAGTCTTCAGATGACTAAAATAACAACTAAATGAGAAAACAATGAGATAATAAATAAGTATATAATAAATCAAAAAAATCTGAGTTGCATAGAGTAGACGAGGTATCATTGAAACAATTAGCAGACTTCCCATGAAAGTTTACAAATAAGCAAAAAAAAAAAAAATGGTCACAGCAATTTCAAGTGAATTGAAGCACCTATTTAAAAAGAAAATATAGAAACTGTGTTTAGACTTAACTATGGTCTGAGGCCCTAAAAACCCCAAGATAGTCCTGATATGGTGGCTCATGTCTATAATCCTAGCGCTTTGTGAAGCCAAGGTGGGAGGATTGCTTGAAGCCAAGAGTTCAGCTTGGGCAATAGCTAGACATTATCTCTCCAAAAATAAAACAACCCCTCCCCCCCAAAACCCTAAACACCTACTACAAAGGAAACATAATCTGATAAATTAGCAATCTTTGAATTTATGGAAACTAACTATGGTTATAATCAAGATTTCTGGTCCATACTATTAGCAGCTTATCTCTGTCCATACCATTAAAGAACTTCTTAGTGTGAAAAAATAGGCAGATGAGTGAAAGGCTGCATACTTGAATGCTTAATCACACATTTTAAAAATCTTCAGAGGCAGGGATGCAGCAAAAGAGTGCTATGATTATATATGCCAGGAGAGATCTTGCATGCTATATGGCTGAGAGATGGAGCAATTGCATCTTACTCTCTAGCTTAAAGAACCTCCCATTTTGACCAGTTTTAGTCCGTGAACAAACAGTTACTGAATATTTTTTAGGTTTCATGAACTTCACTAGATGCTATGTAGAGCAACTTGATGTTCAGTAACATATGAGACCAAGAAGCTGTCAGAATTTTTCCCATGTGGGAAGCAAAGTAGAAAAGTGACACTGTTCATGCTGTTGTCCTCAAACTATAGACTAATATAGAGTTTGCCAACTCAAAAGGGTAGGAATAAAACCTTTTTTAAAAAGAGAAATATGCTAACAGGAGAGAAAGAGAATATTTTCCTGAAGACATAGAGAAAAAACCACAAATATATGAAAATGATTTCTTTATGAGAAGCAGATGGAGACTTAAGGAGACATCTGCGTGGTGACATCTAAAATATGGAGTAGACAAGAATCATGGATGAGAAGCAACTTGAGAATCAGTACATAAATCTTTTTTTTCCTTGTTTTTCTTAAAAACACCATCAAATGAACAAAAAATTATAAAAACAGAAAGAAAATTCAGCATTTTTGATGGAAAATATGGGAGGATGCCATCCATATGACAGAATCATCAAGGATGGGGCAATATTAAATGAAGGCAATGTGGAATCCCTTATTCTTCTTTTCTAGAGAAAGTATGATGATATTATAAGAACTACAGAAAAATAAACATCAGGGAAACTATATAACATTTCCATAATCTGATATATTAAGTTAGACTATAGTTTAAGATAGGCTGTGGGACATAAGGAAAGAAATATGTTAGGTATACTTTACTAATAGAAGTCAATATAGTTCAGAATGATATTAGTTAGGTAAAACAAGAGCAAACATTTCTGGTTCAAGCTGAATGATTCTAGGTTATTTCCAGGTTTGAAATTTGTGGGAGCGGGAGACAGTACACCAGGAAGAAGGGCACTCACACCATATGCAAAATGGAGAGTAGATATAACAAAGAGTCAGCTCCTATCACAGGAAATTTACCAATCAGATAGGACAATATGACTGCAATGTCTTTAAATAAAACAGGCGTGCAGCTCACAAAAAGCATATACTTGCATTAAACTGATTTTCAGCTTGAGCTCTGAAATGAGCTTTTGAGAGCCTCTAAGAAAACATTAAGAGGATCAGAGCGAAATACATTTTTGTAACTGCGAATCTAGAATGTGCCTTCTCTTCAGTTAATATGTAAACAAAATAACACTGAATAAAATCTTCTATAGAAAAGACAAATGTAACATTTGAAGTAGAGGCAGAAAGTAGATGTGAGTAGAAAAATTATTGGTATTAAATATTTTTAAAGAAATTTCATGTTGGGTTCATAAATCAAAGGAAAATTAACTCTGAAATAATAATGCAGACCCAAATCAAAAAGAGGAAAAAAATGAGCTGGTAGAGTTAAGGAAAGAATAACAATAGCAAAAGTACATTAGCATAAATTAAAGGCTGAAAAGAAACAATAAAATAATATTAGATAAGTTGCATGTGAAAATAAAGCTTAATAAGCTCTCATAAAGAGCTGAAAAAATAAGAGAGGGAGAAAAGCAGATAATAAAGATCTAAAGTATGAATAATTATTTTATTCTGAAGAGAAGGCCAAAATAAAAAACAGAAATGATATAGAAAGATACACTAAAAGAAAACTTTCCAGAGATTTAAACAAACAAAACCCCCAAAGAGTTAAATTTTAAAGCAGTTCATCACATGATAGTTAATACTGATTTTTTTAAACAAGGTATTTATTTCTTAAACTATTTTACCATAATTTTTAGATTTCTAGGTTTAAAAATATTTATAAAAAATCAACAAAGAAGGAAATAAAAAGTTGTAGATTTTGTCTAATAACTATTTTGAAATACAAGAGATATTAAGTAACATGTAAATATAAAGAAATAGTGCTTGTACAACAAAAATATACAAAGTGTTATTTATATGTAAAATATATAAAGACACTTGTAAAAGTAAAGTACTTTACACTTGTAAAGTAACTTGGTTGGCTATTTGTACAACAAATTTACTGAGTATATACACTATGCTTGGAATATAGAAAGTAAGTTTTACCTTTAAGAAGATTATAAAAATTTCTCAGCCAGGGAATTTGTATCTCCAAACATTTTTTTAAGAGACAGGATGTCACTCTCATCCTGCTTAGAGTGCAGTGGCATCATCATAGCTCAGTGCAACCTCAGACTCCTGGGCTTCAGTGATCCTTCTGCCTTAGCCTCCTGAGTAGCTGGGACTACGGTCACCCACCACCAGGCCCAGCTGATTTTTCTTATTCAAGCTGGTCTTGAACTACTGGCTCCCATCACAGCCACCCAAAGTACCAGGATGACAGGCATGAGCCCCCAGTCTGAACTTTTAATCTTATATTCCATCTGAGAAAGACTTTTTAAAATTTCATAATATTACAGGGGCAATTGTTTTAGTTACATAGATTACTTTTATACAGTTTGAGTCAAAGCTATAAATATGCCCTTCACTTGGATAGTGTGCATTGTACCCATAAGTGTGAATTTACTCCTCTCCTCCTGCCTCCTTCTATCTGCTTTCTTTCAGTTGAGTTTTACTACCAAATGTGGTCATGAGTATCAAACAATTAGTTTCCATTTAATAGTAAATGGAAACGTGGTGCTTGTTTTTCCATTCTTGTGCTATTTCACTTAGCAGAATGGTCTCCTGTTCCATCCAGGTTGTTACAAAAGGTATTAGTTCACTATTTTTCATGGCTTGAGTATTACTCTGTGGTGTACAGATACCACCCTTGGATTGATTCCATGTCTTTGTGATTATGAATTGTGCTGCAATAAACATTGGAGTTCATGCACCATTTTGATAAAATTGACTATTTTGTTTCCTTTGGGTAAATATCCAATAGTGGGGTTGGTGGATCAAATTTTAGGTCTACTTTTAATTCTTTGAGGTATCTCTATACAACTTTCCATGAAGGATGTACAAGTTTGCAGTCCTACCAACGGTGAATAAGAGTTCCTTTCTCTTCACATCTCGGCCAACATCTGCTGTTTGGGATTTTTTTGGTAAAAGCCATTCTCACTGGAGAATGGCACCTCACTGTAGTTTTGATTTGTGATTTTCTGATGCTTATTGTGGGTACATTTTGACCAATTGAAAAACTAAATAATGTAAAGAATAAAGCATTAGGTTGTGTGTTGCAATTATAATTACATAATGTGGTACACATAATATAAATAAATATGAAAGAGGAAGCTACATAATTTAAAATAATACTGATAGTAAATGGTTTGAAATTCCAGTTTTATTCTCTCCTATTTCCGTAAGAGGGAGGTGTAACAGAAAGTAAAGTGGACAGCGTCTAAATATGCTCCCTATATATTTGGGTTATATTCCTTTAAATCCAAAGTTGGTGTTTTATTGATGATAAATGGAGAATATATATAGTCAAGTGTTTTTAAATATCAATGGCAAATATTTGGAGAATTAAAAATAAGACGTTCTCATGTTACCCTATACTAATAGGGTAACTAAGAGTGCATCTGTCATAAATCCATGTAGCCCATATTGCTAATGCTTTGTGTAGCAGAGACCCGCTAGTGCCTCCTGTCCCCTTGGCCAGCTGCTGATAGCCTTCTACCACCAATACCTTTGTCTCTCACCTTTGATCATCTTGTTTCATGGTTTCCTCTTGAATAACAGGAATTTTCTCAGCCTAATCACAAGGCATCCGAAGAGTGCCAGAAATCTGACACTCCCAAGGGCACTGCTTATCCAATGAGGGATGGGAATCAATGAATAAAATGTCACCTTCCTTGGTCCTCAGTAGAGCTTTTCTGAGAGCCAGCCATTATGTTCCTCAGAGTATTTTAAGAGGGATTGAGCCTCACTTGCCACCACAGTTCCTGCCAGCATCCATGTGTTTCTCTCTTTTTTTAAACCTTCTCAATCTCACTCTCACATTTACATTCTGTATTCATCCCCAAGAAAACAACACAGGGAAGCTTTGGGGAAATCTAAACTAAAATATAGAAATAAAGCATTAAAAAAAGGAAAATAAAAGAATATTTTTATGAAGAATGTGAATACATCAAGCTCTTGAACTGAAAATAAGACCTTCAGATTGGATCAAATTGTATACTGCCTGGGAGAGAGAACACTGTAATTGACTGATTAAGATAACTTAAAAGTAAGAGTGGGCAAAATATTGACTAAATACAAGGCTAAATAAGGATATATTAATATAAACAGGAATTCAAGACAAAGAACATAAAATGGATCCTTTTAAATAAATGTTATTATAATCTAAAAGTAGTATATCAGACACATATTCATAACTTCCAATAGCTTATTTATATCATAAAAAAACAATAAATTAACAGAATGAAGGAAGGAATTTTATAGGTTGAAAAGGTATAAATTACAATAATACATGTGTAAATAATACTCAATGAAGTGTTGATATATGAAACTGTTAGAAAGGCAATAACAGGCTTGTATCTATCATTTATTAAACTTTAATATTATTAAAAGGTAGAAAACTATATTAGTCCATTCAGGGTGTTGTTAACAAAACATCATAAACTGGGTGGCTTATAGATCACAGAGATTTATTTCTTACATTTCTGGAGGCTGGAAATTTCAAGATCAAGGTAGGCGTGGTGTCTTATTACAGCCCACTTTCTAAGTAGAAGGGGCAAGGCTACCCTCTGAAATTTCTTTTAAAAGGGCACTCATCCCAATTATAGAGCTCCACCATCATGACCTATTGTGCTCCTGAAAGACCCCACTTCACTTCATTTCATTTATGAACTTCAACATATGAACTTGGAGGAGGTGGCACAAATCAGAAACAATTTTTAAGGATTCACACCACAATACTTTTTACTAAATGTTACTCTAAAGCTTTAGTGATTCATATGGAAATAAGGCATAAACTGTTAGGAAGGATGTTAGTGCCTTGTTGCTCCATATAGATAACATGATTGCTTACTAGAAAAAAAAAAAAGATATACTGAGAAATTAGTAGAGGTCAAGTAACCAGAATAAGCAATTTATAAACACCCTAAAAATACAATAAAAATTAAAATATTCATAGTAGCATAAAAATAGATTTTAAAAGATTTTTTGCTGATATAAGGAAAACTAAGAACTAAAAACATGGAGTTACCTCTAAGACATAGAACAAACTTTGATTAGAAAATCATGAGGTTTGAAATTATTGAAAAATGTCAATAACTCCAAAATTAAGGAAGCAATTTAAATAAAAATCCAAATGAAAATTATTTTGAGGTGTGGTAGCATGTGCCTATAGTCCCACATACTCAGAAGGCTGAGGCTAGAGGGTCCCTTGAGCCAGGAAATGAAGTTTAGTATAGGCCAAATAGTGAGGTGCTGTCTCTAAAAGATAAATAAACAATAACAAATTTGACTGAAATTTATTTTGGAACTGAAAGCTTTCAGATAAGTTTATCTGAAAGTATTAAAAAGTTTGGAACAGCTAAAAATTTCAGAAAAAATATAATGAATTTTGCTAAAAATATAAAGTATGTTATATTAATAAAAAGTAGAATAGTATAATTCTAAGAAAAAATCAAACTTTTAAATATTTAAATGTCATCAAAATCACGAGGTTATTTGAAAAAATATAGTTAGATCAGCACCTTATAATATAAACAGCAATATAGTTAAGAGAAAAATTATATATATATATATATATATATATATTTTAAAAGAAAGTAATACTAAGAACCCAAGGTGATGGTACTCTGGTGACAGGAAGAGGCTCAGGTCAGCAAACTCAGGAATGTGGAGTCTCATAGGAAGCTGTTTTACCCTATTTTCTTCACAATGTTTGTGGCCTGTTGGACTGAGGTCAAGAATAATATCCTGAAGCAGATTATTAGGAAGGACTCTGAACACTGAATTGAACATCCACTGCTGCCCATTGGTGCAAAGCCAGGCGTATTGTACTGATGGCACTAAGTTCCAGAAATCTGAGCTGTTAGGACTGAAAAGGCAGGAAACATGAAGTTCTTGGGCTGCAGCATTATTGTTTCTTCTCAGCAGTGCCAGGCACGGGCAAAGCAGGAAGTAATTTCCCAGCATTGTATGCATAAGGATTTGGGTTATAATAAAATGTCATTCAACTAATGATAAAAATTACATTAAATCATAGAATAACACAGGACTAAAATTTTAAAGACTTTCCTAGAACTATAGGGAAATGTGTGATTCATTTCTGGAATTATAAGAGCCAGCCAAATGCCCAGCACAGTGAATAACAAGGCTCAGTGTTGTGAATTCTTAGAATACCAGAGATAAACAGAAGGTCCCACAAGGCAAGCTAGCAATCAGAAGGACAAACTACGATTGTATATAAAGCATGAAGGTCGCAGTGCCATTGGATTTCTCAATGGCAAAATTGGAGACTGGAACATAATGAAGCAATGTCTTTAAAAATCTAGAATTTTTTTGTTTTTTTGGTTTGATCATATATTCCTTTGATCATATATTTCTACAGCATTGAACTCCTGGAGTCAAGTGATCTTCCTCTCTCAGCCTCTGGGATAGGTAGGACTACAGATGTGTACCACCACACCTGGCTAATTTTTATATATTTTGTAGAAATTGGATTCCCTTGTGTTGTTCAGGCTGGTCTGGAACTCTTAGAAACAAATGATCCTCTCTCCATGGCCTTCCTAAAGCACTGTGATTATGGAAATCAGTCACCATTTCTGGCCCCAATAATCTAGAGTTTCAATTTACCTAATTTAATTCTCTGGAAATCGCTAACTTGAGAAGGAAGATCCAACAAAGAAGAGAAGGGAGAAAGCATCATTTACAACAAGACGTTGACAGAGATGCTCAGGATAATGACTGTGTGGAAGGCCGGGAGGAAAAGCCATCTCAGCAGGGTAGCGGAGGTGTGTCCAAAGGAAAAAGAAAATTCTCAAGCTATTTGACCAGATGAAAATAAATCTTAGCATTCTGTTTAATAGTTTGGGGATAAATTGCAGATAAATAGATAAAAATACTAAGGAAACAGAAAAACCATAATTACAGCCGAGGAAAACAGAAATTGTCCCTAGGGTACATTTTGGCTCATAATAAATTTTGTTCACATAATTAATAATAGGAAATATTGATTTAAAATAATATTTGAGGTGGTAAATGTGCTAATTAGCCTGCTTTGATAATTCTACAA
The DNA here is from genome assembly GCF_027406575.1 of Nycticebus coucang. Taxonomy (NCBI): domain Eukaryota; kingdom Metazoa; phylum Chordata; class Mammalia; order Primates; family Lorisidae; genus Nycticebus; species Nycticebus coucang. Next base: position 54,238,304 of record NC_069781.1, on the reverse strand, counting down.
TGTATACATGTACTGAAATCTTATTTTGTGTCTCAAATACAATTATTTACCAATTAAAAATAAAATCATACCATATCATAAATAAAATCATATCATATATAGCATTGCTATATATGTATATTTGAAGGTAAAAGATGGGGAAGGTATGAGAAACATGGATCTTAATATCCTCATATATGAATATATAATAGATGTTTTTATTTCAAACAAATTGTGCCCTCTCTCTTTCTCTCACAGACACACACATCCACACAAACTAGTTAAAAGCTGTTTTCCCTGAAGAGTGAAATTCAAGGGTGAGGCCTATCTAGGACCCAAGGATTAGAAGTTTTCTTTATAAGCTTTAAAATAAATTTGATTTTTAAATCACATACATATATTACTTGGATATAAATTTAAAAATTAAAAAGGAAACACTACAGAAGCATTGTCAAAGCAAAGTTATGAGAGAGTAGAGGATGTGGTATAAGAATAGCTTATTTTTAGCAATTTTTGCTCTAGCAACTGGATGTGCAGGTCCTTCCTAATTTGGCCTGTGACTCCTCAAGAGGTTAGAGAGGAAGACTCCTTAAGGATGTATCTCTGAGCTTGACTAGACTCAACAAATATCATAAGGAAACTAAAGATTCCTTTTGACCTTGTCACATCTACGGTAGGCAGAATTCTAAGATGTCCCCCAAGATTTCCCTGCATAATTCTCAGGACTGTGGTTCTAATGGCTTTTACATCTATAATTAAATTGTTATATGGCATAGTTGACCTTAAACAGGGAGATAAGTTAGGCCTGACCTAATCACACGAGCCATTTAAAACTGGAGATTTTTCTCAGGCTTGTCACCGAAGAAATCAAAGGGGTTCAATGCAAGAGAGGGAGGTTCTGTGTTGCTGAGATAAAGAAGGACATGAGACAAGGATCTGAGAGCCGCAATCCCGGGCTCCCGACTAGCATAACAGGGTGGGGACTTCATTCCTGCAAACACCGGAAAGTGAAGTCTGCCCACAACCATGGGGCTTGGGATAGAACCTCCACACCTCAGTGAAAACAGCCATCCTAGCTAATGCCTTGCTTTTAGCTCAGTGGAACTCTGAGCTGAGATTGTGGTCTGGACTTCTGACTTACAGAAAAGTTTTTATGGTAAAAAACAGTGTTGATTTAAACCACTAAGTTTACTATAGTTTGTTTTATAGTATCAGAAATTAATACAGCACTCCATAACAAAATTAAAAAAAAAAAAGAGCAAAAAAGATAGTTCCCCCCAGGAACTAGTAGAGAGGATTATTTTTAGAGCATAGTAAAAAAACCAAAAAAAACCCAAAACAAACAAACAAAAAGATGTCATCAAGAAGAGTGTTAAATAATGGACTCCAAAAGAAATAGTGTAATATAGTCTGTATGAGAAAGTTATGAAAATAAGTAAAAAATGACAGAAAAAAAGTTTGTGCAGAATGAGAAAGATTGGGCTCAAATGCAGGAAGAAATAGGCTTGATAAGACACTTAGAAGGTGAAAAGGAATGATTCCTTTCTCTCTTCCTTCCCCTCCCCTCTCCTTTTTTCTTCTCCCTTTTCCTCCTCCCTCCCTTCCCCCTCATTTTCCCCTCACCTCTACTTCTCCCCCCAACTTTCTCTTTTCCTTCCTAGGAAGCAACAGATAAAAGATCTCGATCTTCTAAAATTGAGTAATTCACAGGTAGGGTACAAAAGGCAAAACCTCATATAATGATTAATAAAGGATAATTTAACAAATATACTCTATTGGCTTGTGGATAGTGAGAGTCTTCTTTATTTAGGGAGAGAAAATAGTAAATGAAGAAATTTTCAAAACAAGAATAAGTTTTACTAAATTTGAGGACAAGCAAGGTGGCCAGTGGTGCTCTAAGTACCCAAATGAAGGTTTAGATTGAAGATATCAGTTGAGAATTCATTGCACGGGGTTTATAGAATATGGAAACATATTTTGACTCTCAGTGCCTGGAAAAGGACTATAGGGAGTTAAAACCATAAAGAACACTAGATACAAGAAACAGATGATGAAGGCTCGGGCTGGGCTCATAGAAATGCCGTTCACGCACTTAACATCGATACCGTGGGCTCTCTATGTCTCTGAGGTCTGCCATCCATGGATTTTACTAACCACAGGTTGAAAATGTTAAAATTACAAAAATAATACCTCTGTACTGAATACATACAGACTTTTTCTCCTTGTCTTTATTCCCATAACAGTGGGAATACAGTGTAACTGCTACTTTATATAGTATCTACATTGTATTATTATAAGTAATCTAGAGATGATTTAACATGTATAGGAGGATGTGCGTAAATTATATGTAAATACTGTGCCATTTTATACAGGCAGTCCCTGGATTATAAATGAGTATGTTCAGTAGGTCCGGTCTTAAGTTGAATTTGTCTGTAAGTTAGAGCAGATGCATATACCTATTACCTGTAAGAGCCTCTGTTCATTTAGTGCAGCTCGTGTGTTAGTCAGACATTTGTAACTCAGGGACTTACTATATATAATAGCTTCTGTTCCTAAGTGTGAGTTGTATGTAAGTCTGATGTTTGTAACTTGGGGACTGCCTGTATGGAGTCTTAAGTATCCATAACCATGGAGATTTTAGTATCTGAAGGAGATTCTCCAATCCCCCATGGTTAGCAAGAGATGACTGTACTTTCTCAGCTAGCTGAGAGGAATCTAGTGTTCTGAGCTCTTGTCAAATGTTCTAAGAATGGATCTCTGGAAATGCCATCAGCTACCTGGCTAAAGCTTTTGGAATAGTGGTCCTGGGGCTCTGAAGTTGTCTGGAAAGATGAGTGGATGAATCCTGGGGAGAGATGAGATGTCAGAGAATACAGTCTGATCATCCTCACACCCAGCCACTTTCAAAGAAAAGCATATTGAACTAAGAACATCATCAATGACAAATCAGTATATTAGAATTACCTGAAACAGCTTCTAATCATTTCAGTGCAAGGGTCAATATTTGTGGATAATCAGCAATTAGAAATGTTGCTTTGGAAAGCCAGTTTCTTTAAGGAATGTCTCTCATCCGTGCTATGCATTGTGATGGGACACTTTGTAGAAGTGCTATGTAAACAACTTGTACCATCACTGAACAGGGAAATTCTTAACAAACACTGCTTAAGTGCATGCTAATGCCACCTTTTTTCATTTTGTCAGTGCAACACAGTATATATAATACATTCAGTGTTGGATGTTGAAAATGAAATAGTTATCCTTTAGTGTCCCAGAAGTCTAATTACAAGCCAGCTAATTCTCTTTATCTATGTTCTGATAGCTTTTCTATTAGAATAAAGAAACTGTGTAATAGAAAGACTTTTGGCTGTATGTTTCAGTGTTAATAAGATGTAGTTTAACTGCTTCTACAAGTTTATCTTTCTAATACTCTAGTTGAAATGAGACAGGGCAAACCAGTTTTCTTAAATTTTATGTAACATTTCCATTCTGCTTGCTACCCAAGTGTAAATAGCAATTTTTATTCTGTTTTTCCTTTCTTTCTTTGAAGTAAATATTTTATGAGTACCTACAATGTTTCAGGTACTGTTCCAAACACTAAAGGAAGTAGAAAAAAATCCCTTCTAGTATGAATCTTATTTTAATATGAAGATACAGACTACAAAAAAGTATTAACTAAAATATAGCACAATGCATAGTGATAGTATTATGGAGGAAATAAAGTAGGGAGTATAATTAATTGGCTTGTAATTCAGTGGAATACATGGTGGGGAAAAGTTGAAGACTGGCTAGTTACTAATGTCCAAGATTCTACCATTCATGATTTAATACATACATATTCCTTTACCTCAGTCTTGGAAGGAGACTCCCTTTGAAGAAAGAGCTTGGTGGAAAGTACTCTGGGACAGGAGACAAGATATCAAGATTTTAATCTTTAGCTGCTCTTCACGTATTGGCTTTTCCTTCTCTCTGGATCATGTCATCTAGCTCCCCTGGCCTACAATAGCATCTCAGGGTTCATAACTCAAGATTCTCTTTGCCAGATGAGACTCCCAGACTTCTGGGCTTTCTACCCTAAACACCCTACTGGCTTCCAAAAAATCAACATATATGATTATAAACTGTCATTTACCACTTGACACACTAAACTGTTTTCCTGAATTTACAATCTTGTTTAATGGTACCAGAGTTAAACTTACTAATATGATCCTGAAGCTCAGTGTTGGACTCAGATGCCAGATGGACTTTCAGTGGGGGGCGTAGCCAGATTGGCATTGGTGAGTAGAAATTCACCTTGCTGAGACAATGGATAACCCTTGTTCTTTCCATGATGGCCAGTTGATTTGTGAGTTCGTTGAGCTCCTAGCCACCTGATTGTTAAAATCTCCTCTACAAAAATCACCAGTTTGAGGACCCCTGGTTTATAGTGTGTAATAGTCAGCTATTGTTGTGGTAGTGCTATGGAACAAATGTAGGAGATATTTATGTAGGTGAACATCTACATGGAACATAAATATCTTCAGTTTTTCTTTTCTGCCCATTTGATTGATATATTCATATACCAAATTTTTTTTGTCACCAATTTTCTAATCATGTTTCTTCCAAGCTCTGGACTATGCAGCCAAACTATTGACCACAGTGAAAATGGTACATAATCAGATGTTTGGTTATTTTTCCTTTGAAGCAAAATAAACACCAAGTATACCGTTCAAGGTCCTGTCCATCAGGAAGAATTTCCTTCACCACCATCCTTCAGGGATATCCCAGAGAGAGGCTAGAGTGCTGCAACTATCCTCTTTTTGCTGATAGTTGCATCTCATGAAAATCCTTTCCTATTATTTCCTCTGTCATCTAATTGTAGGGAGCTCCCCACGAGGGCTTGGATGCAGGCTGAAGGAGAGAAGGCAGAGTTGTAGGGGCAAGGACCATGGTCATTCGGGATGCTTTTGTGATGTAACTTGTGCCTCAGGGCCTGCTCAGGCCTGATCATACATATAGCACTTGCATTTGATGATGGAGTATTGCTGTGCATGCCCAACTTTATGGCATGGTGGGTCAGATCAGGTTGCATGGCAAGTTGGTGGCCCATGTTCAAGTGGTCAGTCTCTACTAAGTTCTACCGGCAGGCCAAGAGTTATCTTTCAAAAAGGAAACATTGCTATGGATAGCATAAGGACCTTACTTTAAAATTCTGAGTCTTCATTTTATTTGTAGAGTCCTGCCAAATGGCATTTCTGTTTGCCACTGATGATTCAAGTTTGTATCTGCAGGATTATATGGCCTAAGGGGCAGAGAAACTTGTAGAACAAGATGGACCTGTTGCAGAGGCATCTCTTGTTCTGAGTCCTGTTCAAAACTAGCAGCTTTTTGGGTCATTTGGTAAATAGACCAGAACAACATACCCATATAAGACATATGCTACCTCTAAAATCCAAAGAGGCTCGATACACAATGTGTCTCTTTTTTGGTTGTAGGAGGGGACAAATGCCCAAACATATCCTTCACCTTATGATATCTCAACATATCCCTCATCACCAGACTCCTAGAAATTTCACTGAAGAAGTTCCCTGAGATTTAGTTGGATTTATCTCCTACCCTGTGACACTCTTATTAATAAATTAGAGTATTTACTACTCCTCGCTCACTAGTATCAATTAACAAAACACCATCAGTGTAATGGATTAGTGTAATATTTTGTGGAAGGGAAAAGCAAGCTGAATCATAACATAGGCTTGGGGGCTGATGTCTCTGATGCAGCATAGTGAAAGTGTATGCTGGCCTTGCCAGTGAAAGCAAATTGCTTCTAGTGGACAGGTATGAAGAAAAAGGCATCTGCCAAATCACTAGCCACATGGCAGATACCAGGAGACATGTTAATTTGTTTAAGAAGTACCTCTTTCATGTTTACATGGATGGAGCTGGAACATATTCTTTTTAGTAAAGTATCTCAAGAATGGAAGAAAAAGTATCCAATGTACTCAGCCCTACTATGAAACTAATTTATGGCTTTCACATGAAAGCTATAACCCAGTTATAATCTAAGAATAGGGGGAAGGGAGGGAGGGGAGGAGAGGAAGAGGGGAGGGGGGCGGAGGGAGGGTGATTGGTGGGATTACACCTGCGGTGCATCTTACAAGGGTACCTGTGAAACTTAGTAAATGTGGAATGTAAATGTCTTAACACAATAACTAAGAAAATGCCAGGAAGGCTATGTTAACCAGTGTGATGAAAATGTGTCAAACGGTCTATAAAACCAGTGTATGGTGCCCCATGATCACATTAATGTACACAGCTATGATTTAATAAAAAAAAAGAAAATGTGAAACCACAGCTGGCACAGCAGCTGCAATGAGAGTAACCTGCTGCTTAACTTTATGATAATCCACTGTCATTCTCCAAGGTTCATCTGTTTCTGCACGGGCCAAGTCGGAGTGTTCAATGGGGATGTGGTCAGAATCACCACCCACCCCTGCATATTTCAAGTCCCTGATGATGGCAGTAATCTTTAAATCCCTCAAGCAATGTTGTATTGCCTTTGGTTTACTATTTTTGTAGGTAGAGGTAGTTTCAGTGGCTTCCACTTGGCCTTTTCCCCCATAAGAGCCCTCATTCCATTGTCAGGGCAATGTGGTAATTCTGCTAGATGCGAAGTGTGACTATCTAATTATGCATACGAGAACTGAAGAAAATTCCACAGGATTTGTGTAGGAACCCACTAGGCCCACTGTGAGAGGGACCTAAGCTAAAACTCTATTAATGATCCGACTTCCATAAGCCCCTACTTTGGCTTTTGGGCCACAGTGATGTTTCAGGTCTCCTGAAATTAGTGTCAGTTCAGACCAGTGTCCAATAGTCCCCCATAAAAAAGTCTAATTATTTTCTTTTCCTTCATGTGTAGTTATCATGGTAAAAAGCTATGGATAGCTTTGAAGAAAACTGAGAGAAAAGTTAAGAATATAAATTTTTGGTGGTATCCTAGTAGTGTTCTTCCTCAAGGGGTCCTGGTCTCTCCTTCATTCAAGGGATTCTGCTCTATAAACTGACTGAAGTCTGAGAATAGAGGGATGATGATTCATGTGAGACTACTGTTCACTTAACCTAGAACTCTTCCACTTCTATAGATCAAGTAAGACTTTAGTAGGCTTTTTATCTCTTTCACTTCTAGGAGCATCATAATTAATTAGCCAATGATATAGTTCTGTGTGAGTTACACTATTCTAATTGCTGCTTTGATGGTGCTGCCCATTATGGTGACCATGCCCACTTTACCTTTGGTCATTGAGTGCTGTGACTTTGCCCCTACTACTTTTGGATACAGTTGTTCTTTTAATTTTTAAATTAAGTAACTGTAGTTCCTTGACAGTTTTGGCCTACCAAGAAGAGTACCTATAGAGCTCTTATTGGTGAATGTATGTCCTCTGGACCCAGTCAATGTGGACAAGAAGGTTTTTTTTTTTTTTTTTTATTGTTAAATCATAGCTGTGTACATTAGTGCAATCAAGGGGTACAATGTGCTGGTTTCATATACAATCTGAAATATTCTCATCAAACTGTTCAACGTAGCCTTCATGGCATTTTCTTAGTTATTGTATGTAGACATTTGTATTCTGCCTTCAGTAGGTTTGCCTGTACCCATTCTAAGATGCACCGCAGGTATGGCCCCACCCATTACCCTCCCTCCATCCTAACCTCCCCCCTCCCTTCTCCTTCCTTGGCCCTTTCCTCATAGTCTTGTGCTATAGTTGGGTTATAACCGTCATGTGAAAGCTATAATTTAGCTTCATAGTAGGGCTGAGTACATTGGATACTTTTTCTTCCATTCCTGAGATACTTTGCTAAGAAGAATATGTTCCAGCTCCATCCATGTAAACATGGAAGAGGTAAAGTCTCCATCTTTCTTTAAGGCTGCATAGTATTCCATGGTATACATGTACCACAATTTGCTAGTCCATTCATGGGTCAATGGGCACTTGGGCTTCTTCCATGACTTAGCAATTATGAATTGGGCTGCAATAAACATTCTGGTACAGATGTCTTTGTTATATTGTGATTTTTGGTTTTCTGGGTATAAACGTAGTAAAGGAGTTATAGGCTCGAATGGCAGGTCTATTTTTAGGTCTCTAAGTATTCTCCAAACATCCTTCCAGAAGGAACGTATTAGTGTGCATTCCCACCAGCAGTGTAGAAGTGTGCCCTTTTCTCCACATCCATGCCAACATCTCTGGTTTGGGGATTTTGTTATGTGGGCTGCTTTTACTGGGGTTAGGCGATATCTCAAAGTAATTTTGATTTGAATTTCTCTGATGATTAAGGATGATGACCTTTTTTTCATGTGTTTGTAGATCGTGTGTCTGTCTTCTTTAGAGAAGTTTCTCTTCAAGTCCCTTGCCCACCCTGAAATGGGATCACGTATTCTTTCCTTGCTAATACATTTGAGTGCTCTGTGAATTCTGGTTATTAGACCTTTGTCAGAGGTATAACCTGCAAATATTTTCTCCCATTCTGAGGGCAGTCTGCTTGCTTTACATACTATGTTCTTGGCTGTGCAGAAGCTTTTTAGTTTGATCAGGTCCCGGTAGTGTATTTTTGATACTGCTTCAATTGCCTGGGGAGTCCTCCTCATAAAATATTCACCCAGGCCGATTCTTTCAAGAGTTTTCCCTGCACTTTCTTCAAGTATTTTTATAGTTTCATGTCTTAAGTTTAAATCTTTTATCCAGTGAGAATCTATCTTAGTTAATGGTGAAAGGTGTGGGTCCAGTTTCAATCATCTACAGTTTGCCAGCCAGTTCACCCACACCATTTGTTCAATAGGGAATCTTTTCCCCACTGAATGTTTTTAATTGGCTTGTCAAAGATCAAATAACAGTAAGTACCTGGATTCATCTCTTGATTCTCTATTCTGTTCCAGACATCTACTTCTCTGTTTTTGTGCCAATACCATGCTATTTTGATCACTATCGATTTATAGTACAGTCTCTGGTAGCGTGATTCCTCGGGCTATGATTTTATTGCTGAGTAATGTTTTGGCTATTCGAGGTTTTTTCTGATTCCTTATAAAATGAAATATTATTTTTTCAGGATATTTAAAATATGTCAATGGAGGTTTAATAGGAATTGCATTAAAATTATATTTTGCTTTGGGTAGTAAAGACATTTTAACAATGTTGATTCTTCCCAGTCATGAGCATGGTATGTTTTCCATTTGTTAACATCTCCAGCTATTTCTTTTCTTGAAGTTTCATAGTTCTCTTTGTAGCGATCTTTCACGTTCTTTGTTAGGTACACTCCCAAATATTTCATCTTCTTTGGAACTGCTGTGAAAGGAATAGAGTCCTCGATTGTTTTTTTGGCTTGGTTATTGTTGGTATATATAAAGGCTACAGATTTATGGGTGTTGATTTTGTAGACTGAGAAATTGCTGTATTCCTTGATCACTTCTAAAAGTTTTGTAGTAGAATCCCTAGTGTTTTCCAGGTATACGATCATGTCAGCTGCGAAGAGTGAAAGTTTGATCTCTTCTCACCCTATGTGGATACCCTTGATCACCTTTTCTTCCCTGATTGCAATGGCTAAAACTTCCATTACAATGTTAAAGGGCAATGGAGACAATGGGCAACCTTGCCTGGTTCCTGATCTAAGTGGAAATGATTTCAATTTAACTTCATTCAATACAATATTGGCTGTGGGTTTGCTGTAGATGGCCTCTATTAGTTTAAGAAATGTCCCTTCTATACCAATTTTCTTAAGTGTTCTGATCATGAAGAGATGCTGGATATTATCAAAAGCTTTTTCTGCATCAATTGAAAGAATCATATGGTCCTTATTTTTTAGTTTGTTTATGTGCTGAATTACATTTGTAGATTTACGTATTTTGATCTAGCCTTGAGACCCTGGGATAAATCCCACTTGGTCATGGTGTATAATTTTTTGATGTGTTGTTGGATTCTGTTTGTTAGGATCTTATTGAGTATTTTAGCATCAATATTCATTAGTGATATTGGTCTATAATTTTCTTTTCTCAATAGATATTTCCCTGGTTTGGGGATCAAGGAGATGTTTGCTTCATAGAATGTGTTGGGTAATATTCCTTCTTTTTCTATATTTTGGAAGAGGTTTATTAATAAAGGTACTAGTTCTTCTTTAAAGGTTTGGTAGAATTCTGACATAAAGCCATCTGGACCTGGGCTTTTCTTTTTAGGGAGATTTTGTATAATGGATGCTATTTCAGAACTTGATATAGGCCTGTTCAAAATTTCCACTTCATTCTGGCTAAGTCTTGGTAGGTGGCATACTTCCAGGTATTGGTCTATTTCTTTCAGATTTTCACATTTCTGAGAGTAGAGTTTCTTGTAGTATTCATTAAGGATTTTTTGAATTTCTGAGGGGTCTGTCGTTATTTCATCATTACCATTTCTGATTGATGAAATTAGAGATTTGACTCTTTTTTTTTTTCCTAGTTAGGTTGGCCAAAGGTTTATCTATTTTATTGATCTTTTCAAAAAACCAACTTTTGGATTTATTGATCTGTTGTATAATTCTTTTGTTTTCAATTTCATTTAATTATTCTCTGATTTGGTTATTTCTTTTCTTCTGCTGGGTTTGGGGTTGGAGTATTCTTCCTTATCCAGTTGCTTGAGATGCCCCACTAAGTTATTAACATCCTCTCTTTCCGTTTTCTTGAGGAAGGATTGCAGTGCTATATATTTCCCTCTTAGGACTGCCTTTGCAGTATCCCAGAGGTTCCGGTAATTCGTGTCTTGATTGTTGTTTTGTTCCAAAAATTGGTGATTTCCTTCTTAATCTCGTCTATAACCCATCTATCCTTCAGCATAAGGTTGTTTAGCTTCCATGTTTTTGTATGGGTATGCAGGTTCCTGTTGTTATTGAGTTCAACTTTTATTCCATGATGGTCTGAGAAGATGCAAGGAATAATTTCTATTTTTTTTAAATTTGCTGAGGTTAGATTTGTGGCCTAGGATGAAGTCGATTTTGGAGTATGTTCTGTGGGCTGATGAGAAGAATGTGTATTCAGTTTTGTTGGGATGAAATGTTCTGTAGATGTCTGTTAAGTCCAGATGTTGAATGGTTTCATTTGGAGGATCTGTCCAGCACTGCTAAAGGGGGGTTAAAATCTTCAACTACTATAGAACTGGAGGAAATCAAGTTGCTCATGTCTGTTGGAGTTTCTCTTATAACTTGAGGTGCATTCTGGTTGGGTGCATAAATATTAATAATTGAAATCTCATCATATTGAGTATTACCTTTAACAAATATGAAGTGCCCATCCTTATCCTTCCTTATTTCAGTTGGTTTAAAGCCTATTGCATCTGCGAATATTATTGCAATGCCTGCTTTTTTCTGCTTTCCATTTGCCTGGAGTATAGATGACCATCCTTTCACCTTCAGTCTATATTTGTCTTTTAATGTAAGATGCGATTCTCGTATGCAGAAGATATCTGGCTTGAGTTTTTGTATCCAGTCAGCCAACCTGTGCCTCTTTAGAGGACAATTTAAACCATTCACAGTAATTGAGAATATTGATAAGCCTTTCAAGAGTCCGGTGGACATTTTTAATCTTTTGCAACTGTGGAAATTGTAATTTGATCAAAATTTTCTGGGTGGGTTCACTTTTGTGGTGGAGGATTATGCTGGTCTTTATGGAAGATAGGTCTGAGAATATCCTAGAGAGCTTGTTTAGTTATGGCAAATTGCTCCAACATGTGATGGTCGTTAAAGTATTTAATTTCGCCGTCATAAATGAAACTCAGTTTAGCTGGGTACAGGATCCTGGGTTGAAAGTTTTTTTTTTTTTTTTTTTTTTTTTTTAGGAGATTAAAAGTTGACCATTTTCTTCTAGCTTGAAAGGTTTCAGCAGAGAGATCTGCAGTTATTCTAATATTCTTCCCCTTTTAGGTGATGGTTTTCTTTCATCTGGCTGCTTTCAGAATTTTCTCCTTCATATTAACTTTAGTGAAATTGATTATGATGTGTCTAGGGGATGTCTTATTTGGGTTGAATCGTTTTGGAGTTCTGAAACTGTCTGCTATCTGAATTTCAGAATCTCTTGGCATGTCTGGGAAGATAATCTCATGGAGAAGAAACTCTGTGCCTTGTGAAGCCACTTTGTCACTTTCAGGGATCCCTGTAAGATGAATATTGGTTTTCTTTGAATTATCCCAGAGCTATCTGAGAGAGTTATCTGTTTTGCCCTCCATTTCTCATCCTCTTTTAGAGTTTGGGAGCGTTCGAAAGCTTTGTTTTCAATGTCAGAAATTCTTTCTTTTGCTTGCTCCATTCTGTACTGAGGGATTCTACTTTGTTTGTCAGATCTTTGAGGGCTGCAACTTTGTCTCAATGTGTCAAAATATTTGGTCATCTGGTCTTTGAATTTGTTGAATTCTTGAGATATCTTTTGGGTTACTGCTTGGAATTCTAATTTGATTTTATTTGCTATCCAGAATCTGAATTTGATTTCTGACATCTCAGCTATTTGTTTGTGCATGGGATCTTGTGCTTTGTCTGCCCCATTGATCCTTGGGGGAGTTGATCTACTCTAATTATTCATATTGCCAGAGTTTTTCTGTTGATTTCACCTCATAATTGTTTTTCACCATTGCCTCTGGCCATCCTCAGAGTTGGGGAGGTGTCTCCAAGATTAGACCCCAGTGGGATCACTCTATTGTTGCTGGATCTTTGTAGGGAGTGACCCTGTGTAATTCCTCTGGGGCTTCCCAAGCCAGGGAGTTCTGGTTGTAGAAGCAGCTCCGGAGTGTGACACTCCCAGATCCAGCAACAGGGCAGGAGGGGGTGCACACAGTTCTGGGAGTGCCTGGCACCCAGTGACTTTGGCACAGAGAGCCCAAGGCTCCAGTAGTCTCTGGCCAGGAGAAGGGCTCTGCACAGAGGCAGGGAGGGCTCCACAGGGCACGCAGCTACCAGAGTCCCTGGCCAGACGAGTGGGCCGGTGCGAAGGCAGGGAGGGTACCGGAGGGAGGGCGCAGGGTTGTGCAGCTACCGCAGTTCTTGGTCAGGGCATGCACAGGCCCGGTGGGCAAGGCTTGTAGGTCGGAGGTCATGGCACAGCTCTTATGGAGGTCTGGGTGGTGCCAAGCCCAGGAGTTTGAGGTTGCTATGAGTTGTGATGCCACAGAACTCTACCCAGGGCAATAGCCCGAGGCTCCAGTGTGCCAAAACCGGTCTCACTCTGCCCCTGAGGGTTAAGGCTGTAATCCAGCTCAGTCCTTGCCTTTAGGCTGCTCAGTCACTAGGTTACTAGCTCCCACCCAATCCTTGCTCTGTGACCCTGAGGGCGGAACTTGCCAGGGCAGTTCTCTCACAAGGGCTCCCTGCGGGCCACAGTTGAACACTGTTAGCTCCGTCTGGCTCAGCGGCTCAGTCTGGGGCCCTAGATAGTGCCCAAAGTTTTCCGCACTCCTGCTCAAGCTCCCCCCAAGGTAGTTCAACTGAGTGGCCAAGTCGAAAAACACCAAAACAGTTCACAGGTAAGGCCTTTCCGGTTTGCAGTCTCACTGCTGCTTGTACTTACGGCTGTCGGTGGAATTAGGTCAATCAAACACATGCAACCACTTGCCAGTTTTCCATTGCTTTTGTCCTCCTCTTGGGGTCGAGAAGTTTCTTGCTGACTCCCTGTATCCTCAAAGGGATGATTAATAGGCAGATCCCTCCAGCCAGTGATGCCTGGAGTCTTATCTCCCAAGACTCACCGTGCCAAGTTGCAGGGAAGCTGTTACTCAGCCGACATGTTGTTCCATCCTCCGACAAGTGGTTTTTAAGTGACAAATCCACTTAAACATTTCCAGGGGTCCTCAAACTGCAGCCTGCGGGCCCCATGAGGCTGTGTGATTGTGTTTGTTCCCGTTTTTTTTTTTTTTTTTTTTACTTCAAAATAAGGTATGTACAGTGTGCATAGGAATTTGTTTATAGTTGTTTTTTTTTTTAAGCTATAGCCCGGCCCTCCAACAGTCTTAGGGTCAATGAATTCACCCCTTTTAAAAAAGTTTGAGGACCCCTGAAACCTTTGAATCCCTTCCTATGCATTAAACCAAGGCATACATGGCATTTTTAAGTTTCTCATGATAGGTCATCTTTTGGTCCATGTTTGAGATAACCCACCAAGAGTGTTAGAGCTCTTTTGAACTCCCTGACCTGCAACACTATATGCAGAATCTCTGCTTATGAACCCATATCAATAAATTCAACTTGATCCAACTTTATTTTTCTTCCACCATTATTTCATACCATAAGTATCCATTACCACACAGATTCCTTGATTTTTCTGTCTATGTACATTGGAAACATCAAGGAGATTTTTTGAAGTGTAACTCATTTCCTCATGGGTCACACTCTGTACCTCACTTGATGAGATAGAGGCTTGATGAGATTTAAGTCTGGTTCTAGTTCTAGAAGCTAAGAGGAGTGTTGGAAGTAGGTCCAGAGAAGATGCAACTTATCTTGCATGGTGACTGCCTCAGTAGAGGCAATTACTGTTTCTTCAGGCAATTCAGTGTTACTCTCAGACAGTAATGGAAATGACAATACCATTGTGAGCAAAGAGGTTGATACTACCGGGATGAATGTGCCACTGACACTGAACACTTAGGCTGTGCAAGCCAACTCCTGTGAGACTGGGATGACTTTTTCATTGGTAAAAAATACTTATCAGAATTTAGGTATTAAATGTCCCCAGCTTTATCATGATTTTCTCACATGTCCCCACCCCAATTTTTAGAATTCTATTCTTTCCCAATCAATGTCCTTACTTTAACAGTAGACACCCTGTGAGTCTGAGTTCAACTTGTGCTTGCTGTAGCCAGTCATAAGATGAAATTCTGCATTTGATTTTCAACAACATCAGCTTTGCAGCTATAGGAGATAAAGTTCGTTACAAGTGGTAAGAGATAGAACTTGTAGAATGAGTTTTAGTGAAGAGTTCTATAAGAAACAAAGTATGGGGAAAGGCTAGAATAACAATATTGATTGAATCCTCTAGCAATAAAGTGTGAGGAAGGAGCTGTCCCACTTCACAGCTGCAGACAGCACTGCTTAGGTATCTGAGGTAGAGGGACCATCTCTAGGGGCCATAAGTAGACAAAAAGAGAACTTTATTAATGTCAAATTAAAAAAAGGATAATGACAAGAGGAGTGGGAAGGAAAAAATACAAATCCATTGGCCAAAATTAGGAACACTTTATTTGAACACAAGAAATATCGTTGATACTCACCATACTTTAGTTTTAGGGAACTTAGGCAGGGTTGATAGTAGGAAATCCAACTATTCTCTTTAAAATCAAGCAAATCTAGGTCCATAACCCAACTCTTCCAGTTAATACTGTGTCACATCTCCAAGTATTAGTTCTTTCAAATGTTTAATGTACTAAACTATTAGATTTAGTTTGATTATCACATTTAAAAATTTACAAAGTAGATCTATGACACAATTTATGGAGAATTTTATATACTCCAAAGCTGATGTCAGTAATAATCACAATAAGAACATCAATGAGGTGCTTCTTTAACATATATCCCTGTAGGGAGAGAAGGAATATGATTTTTAACATCATTCATGAGACTATTTGAAGAAGGTCTTTAAAGAAAATATATTAATTTGACTTAAGAGCTGTTTTAGTGACACTTAACATAATAAGCAGGAAAAGACTACAGGAGAAAAATATTAATCATCCACCTCCTATACTATTGCCATTGCACTTTGATGGCTGGTGTATTTATCCAGTAGACTCTTGGGAAAGGTCAATTTCATAGTCTGTCTAGACATACATCAGCATTAACAGTCTTGTTTGTATTATCTATGAATTTGGCTGAGAATTTTTCCAGAGTACATCATTTGTGTAAATAGTACCTGCTTTCACCAATTTTTAATCCAAAGAAAAGAAATTGCATGTTTTTTTAATTTTTCAATGGTGTGCTAGTTAATAAGAGAGAAGATTTAGAATATCTTCTTCATATGTAAATTTACATTGTGAATTATCTTTTTGTATAAGGTGGTATTTAAACTGCAACAAAAATTCCTTTATTGGTTTTTAACTTCTAATGTTTAAAAATAATACAAAGTGCAAAAATGAAAAAAAAAAAAATGTTTGAACTCTGGTGAAAGGTCCTGAGATTTTTTTTTTTAGAAACGAGTCTCACTTTGTTGCCCTCGGTAGAATGCCATGGTGTCACAGCTCACAGCAACCTCCAGCTTTTGGGTTTAGGCGATTCTCATGCTTCAGCCTCCTGCGTAGCTGGGACTACAGGCACCTACCACAACAGCTGGCTATTTTTTTGTTGCAGTTTGGCCGGGGTGAACACACAGGCCCAGTGATGGTGGCAGGTATTCATGATTGATGGAATGGGATATACAGAACTAACAGCTGCAGCCATCCTATTGGCACCGCATGTCTGAGTGATGGGTCAACTTTAAGATGAGAAGCTCGACCTTCATGTTTATAATGTTTATGACTTAGGAAATATTACTGGGGTTCAATACTCAAATTTCTTTCTAGCTGCCACCTTTGCATGTAATATTACAGGTTTCAGTTCCAAGTATTACAATTTAATACCATAAATGAGAATAATGACAACTTAACAATTATTAGTTTTAAATATGTGCCAGGTCCCTGTGAAGTGCTTTACATACACTTTATCATTTAATCTTTAAGTTGATGCTATTATTTAGGCACTGCTATTATCCACTCTATAAGGAATCAGAGATTTAAGGATAATAAATTGATTGAGATGGAATACAGATTTGCAGCAATGAAAGTTGATAGCTGAACACATTTTCTACACACTCACAAATGCATAACCCTTGTCTTAAGGACAATGTATGAAAATAGTGAAGAACGTAGCTAAGAAGCTACCTACCGGAAATCAGATTATTGAACTTCTATGTGTACTTGGCCAAGATTTCTATTTCTCTATGACTCATTTTCTGCCTTATTTGAAATCTTGATAATTTCTATTATTGTAATGATTAGATAAATTAATTATAGTTAAAGATTTAGGACAATGCTTGGGACATAGTAAATTCTTTTAAAAAGTTTAACTTTTAAATGTTATAAGGTAGAACTTTAAGGAGCCAAAAACTTGGTAAATCAGATTAAATGTTGAAAATGAAATCCATTTCACAAATTAAATCCATAGACAAAGTTTAGAATAAGCTTGGACTTAGGGGAACTTGCCTCAACCATCTGCTTAAAACTAAGAGTCCATTGCTTCCAGAAAGATACACAGTGGCCCATCTGAATTGACATCTGTGTGCACACTGAAGTACCAAAGAATAATTAACAGAAAAAAATTCAAACAGCATTACAGACATAAGCCTGGGGAACCAAGCCATAAAATTCTCCATATAAACAAGTGGCCTATATAACCACAGAACTATAAATTTTGGTCTTGCCCCAGGGCCACCTGAAAAGGCCAGATGCTCAAATAAAAATAAACTTATTTCTGAAGTACCTGGCCAAAAAGATTTAAAAAAATCACACCTCTCTTCTACAACCTTTACTCACCTTTATTAGGTCAATGAATTTGTGCTACCTTGTTTCATGACAGCTGTGAATGACATCTCATGACCAAAGCATCAAATGTATTCTCTTATTTACCACAGATCCTTTTTCCTAAGAAACTTTTTACTGAAGAATGGCATCTATAAAATTCATAAAGCAACAGTGCCTAACTCAATGAATTTTCACAAGTGTATATCTATCTAAACAGAATTCAGATGAAGAAATAGAACATTATTAGCTTCAAGACGTCCTTCCCTGCGCCCCCCCCCCATAATTAATCTCTTCCAAAGATAACAACTATCTAGATTTCTAAAACTGGACATCAATTTTGTTTATTATTGAAATGGTATCGTGGAACTTGTACTTTTTATGTGTGGCTTCTTTCATTCATCATTGTGTGTGAGATCCACCCACAATAGCTTATTTATTCTCTTTGATGTCTAGAATACCATTATATGAATATACCATGGTTTATCCATTCTACTGTTGCTATATCTAAGGACTGCTTCTAGCTTTGCATATTATGAATAATTTGTTATGAAAGTTTTTAAAATATATGTTTGGTAAAAATTTTTACTCATTTTTGTAGCTTATATATCTGGAAGTAGAATTACCAGGTCTTAGTATATGAATATGTTCAATTTTAATAGAGACTGAGAAATTATCTTCCAGAGTCCTTGTACCAGTTTTCAATTCCTTGAGTAAGGTATTAGAATCAGGTTAGTATTTAAAATTAAATTTAAAAATATTGGAGGGAATGCACAGATGATACTCACATGATTATAATAGTATTACAAATATATAAGTTCATATAACCATAACTCCAGTTAAGATATATCACTTTTTCATCTCCTTATTCTTATGAATTCCTTCCAGATATCTTTATCACAGACCACCACTGTTGATTACTAACATGCTAAACCAGTTTTTATATTCTTGAATAATAATATGAATGGAACAATACTGGCTTCTTTTTTTTTTATTAAATTATAGCTGTGTACATTAATGCAATCATGAGGTACAATGTGCTGGTTTTATATACAATTTGAAATATTTTCATTGAACTGGTTAACATAGCCTTCACAGCATGCTCTTAGTTATTGTGTTAAGACATTTATATTCTACATTTAGTAAATTTCACGTGTACCCTTGTAAGATGCACTGTAGGTGTGGTCCTACCAATTACCCTCCTTCCACTAATCCTCCCCGCTTCCTTCCCCTCCCTCTCCCCTTTCCTTATATTCTTGGCCTATAATTGGGTTCTAGCTTTCACATGAAAGGTATAACTTGGTTTCATAGTAGGGCTGAGTACATTGGATACTTTTTTTTCCATTCTTGAGATACTTTGCTAAGAAGAATATGTTCCAGCTCCATCCATGTGAACATGAAAGAGGTAAAGTCTCCATCTTTCTTTAAGGCTGCATAATATTCCATGGTGTATATACTAGCATTTATTAATCTATTTGTGGGTCAGTGGGCACTTGGGCTTCTTCCATGACTTAGCACTTATGAATTGGGCTGTAATAAACACTCTGGTACAAATATCTTTGATATAATGTGATTTTTGGACTTCTGGATATATACCTGGTAGAGAAATTGTAGGATTGAATGGCAGGTCTATTGTTAGATCCTGAAGTGTTCTCCAAACATCTTTCCAAAAGGAACATATTAGTTTGCATTCCCACTAGCAGTGTAGAAGTGTTCCCTTTTCTCCACATCCATGCCAACATCTCTGGTTTGGGGATTTTGTAATGTGGGCTAATCTTACTAGAGTTAGATGATACCTCAAAATAGTTTTGATTTGCATTTCTCTGATGATTAAAGATGATGAGCATTTTTTCACATATCTGTAGGCTGTATGCCTGTCTTCTTCAGAGAAGTTTCTCTTCAAGTCCCTTGCCCAGTGTGAGATGGGATCACTGGTTCTTTTCTTGCTAATATGTTTGAGTTCTCTGTGGATTCTAGTTATTAAACATTTATTGGAGACATAACCTATAAATAGCTTCTGAGGGCTGTCTGCTTACTTTACTTATAGTTTTCTTGGATGTGCAGAAGACTTTTAGTTTGATCAGGTCTCAGTAATATATTTTTGGTATTGCTTTAATTGCCCAGGGGGTCCTCCTCATAAAATTTGCCCAGGCTGATTTTTTCAAGTGTTTCCCCTGCACTTTCTTCTAGTATTTTTACAGTTTCATGCCTTAAATTTAAATCTTTAATCTAGTGAGAGGCTATCTTGGTTAATGGTGAAAGATGTGAGTCCAGTTTCAGTCTTCTACAGGTCACCACCAGTTCACCCAGCACCATTTGTTAAATAGGAAATCTTTTCCCCACTGAATGTTTTTATCTGGCTTGTCAAAGATCATATAATGGTAAGTGGTTGAGATCATCTCTTGGTTCTCTACTCTGTTCTAAACATCTACCTCTCTGGTTTTTTTGCCAGTACCATGCTGTTTTCATCACTATCGATTTATAGTATAGTCTGAGGTCTGGTATCGTGGTTCCTCCTGCTTTGGTTTTATTTCTGAGTAATGTCCTGGCTGTTTGAGGTTTTTTTCTGACTCCATATAAAATAAATAATTATTTTTTTTGAGATCTATAAAATATGACAGTGGAGCTTTAATAGGGATTGCATTAAAATTCTATATTGTGTTAGGCAGTATGGACATTTTAACAATGTTGATTCTTCCAGGCCATGAGCATGGTATGTTTTTCCATTTGTTAACAACTTCAGCTATTTCTTTAGAGTTTCATAGTTCTCTTTATAGAGATCTTTCATGTTCTTTGTTAGGTAAAGTCCCAAATATTTCATCTTTTTTGGCACTAGTGTAAACGGATGGAGTCCTTAACTGTTTTTTCAGCATGACTATTGTTGGTATATATAAAGGCTACAGATTTATGAGTGTTGATTTTGTAACCTGACACACTGTTGTATTCCTTGATCACTTCTCTGAGTTTTATAGTAGAATCCCTAAGGTTTTCCAGATATACAATCATATCATCTGCAAAGAGTGAAAGTTTGATCTCTTTTGACCCTATGTGGATACTCTTGATTGCCTTTTATTGTCTAATTGAGATGGCTAAGACTTCCATTACAATGTTAAAAATCAGTGGAGACAAAGGGCAACCTTGCCTGGTTCCTGATCTGAGTGGAAATGATTTCAATTTAACTTCATTCACTATGATATTGGCTGTGGGTTTGCTGTAGATGGCCTGTATCAGTTTAAGAAATGTCCCTTCTATACCCATTTTCTTGTGTTCTGATCATGAAAGGATGCTGGATATTATCAAAAGCTTTTTCTACATCAATTGAGAATCATATGGTCTTTGGTTTTTAATTTGTTTATGTGATGAATTGTATTTATAGATTAATGTATATTGAACCAGCCTTGAGACCCTAGGATAAAATCAACTTGGTCATGGTGTATAATTTGTTTGATGTGTTGCTGGATTCTGTTTGCTAGGATCTTGTTGAATACTTTTGCATCAATATTCATTAGTGATATTGGTTGATAATTTTCTTGGGTCTTTTCCTGGTTTGGGGATCAAGGTGACTTTTGCTTCAAGGAATGTGTTGGGTAGTCTTCCTTCTTTTTCTGTATTTTGGAAAAGGTTGAGTAACATAGGTACTAGTTCCTCTTTAAAGGTTTAGTAGAATTCTGATGTCAAGCAATCTGGTCCTGGGCTTTTACTTTTTAGGGAGATTTTGTATAGTTGATGCTATTTCAGAACCTGATATAGGCCTGTTTAACATTTCCACTTAATTCTGGCTATGTCTAGGGAGGTGGTGTGCTTCCAAGTATTGATCTATTTCCTTCAGATTTTCCTATTTCTGAGAATACAGTATTTTTGTAATATTCATTAAGGAGTTTTTGAATTTCTGAGGAGTCTCTTGTTATTTTGTCTTTACCATTTCTGATGGATGAAATGAGAGATTTTACTCTTTTTTTCCTGGTTAAGTTAGCCAAATGTTTATCTGTTTTATTGACCTTTTCAAAAAACCAAATTTTTGATTTGTTGATCTGTTGTATAATCCTTTTGTTTCTAATTTCATTTAATTCTGTTCTAATTTTGGTTATTTCCTTTCTTCTTCTGGGTTTGGGATGGGAATGCTCTTCCTTTTCCAGGTGCTGGAGATGTCCCATTATGTTGTTAACTTCCTCTCTTTCCATTCTCTTGAGGAAGGCTTGTGGTGCTATGAATTTACCTCTTAGGACTGCCTTTGTGGTATCCCAGAGGTTCTTATAATTCGTGTCTTCATTGTTGTTTTGTTCCAAAAATTTGGTAATTTTCTTCTTACTCTCATCTATGACCCAGCTATTCCTCAGCATAAGGTTATTTAGTTTCCATGTTTTTGTATGAATATGTAGATTCCTGTTTTTATTGAGTTCAACTTTTATTCCATGGTTGTCTGAGAATATGCAAGGAATAATTTCTATTCTTTTAAATTTGCTAAGGTTAGACTTGTGACATAAGATGTGATCAATTTTGGAGTATGTTCAATGGGCCGATGAGAAGAATGTGTATTCAGTTTTGTTAGGATGAAATGTTCTGTAGATGTCTATAAAATCCAATTGTTGAATGGTTAAGTTTAAATCTAAAATTCCTTTGCTTAACTTCTTTTTGGAGGATCTTCCAACTCTGCCAAAGGAGCATTAAAATCTCTGTTATGGTACTGGAGGAAATCAACTGAGTCGAATTCTGGTTGGTTGCATAAATGTTAATATTTGAAATCTCATCATGCTGAGTGTTTCCCTCAACAAATATGAAGTGACCATCCTTATCCTCCTTACTTTTGTTGGTTTAAAACCTGTTATATCTGTGAATAAAATTGCCACACATGCTTTTTTCTGATTTTTATTTGCCTGAAATATAGAGGACCATCTCTTCACCCTGAGACTATATTTATCTTTTAAAGTGAGATGAGATTCTTCTATGCAGCAGATATCTTCCCTGAGTTTTTGTATCCAGTCAGCCAAGCTGTGCCTCTTTAGAAGACAATTTAAGCCATTCACATTAATTGTAAATATTGATAAGCCTGGTAGAATTTTGAGTATTGAGTTTGTCAAAGGTCCAGTGGACATTTTTAATCCTTTTGCCACAGTGGAAGTTGGAATTTGATCAAATCTTTCTGAGTGAGTTTCCTTTGGTGGTGGAGGATTGTTCTGGTCATTATGGAGGATAGGTCTAAGAATATCCTGGAGACGTGGTTTAGTTATGTCAAATTTCTTCAACATGTGAATGTCATTAAAGTATTTAATTTCTCCATCATAAATGAAACTCAGTTTTGTTGGATATAGGTGCCTGGGTTGAAAGTTATTTTGTTTTAGGAGATTGAAAGTTGATGACCATCCTCTTCTAGCTTGAAAGGTTTCAGAAGAGAGTTCTGCAGTCATTCTAATATTCTTCCCCTGTAGGTTATGGTTTTCTTACATCTGGCTGCTTGCAGAATTTATCCTTCATTTTAACATTGGTAAAGTTCATTATAATGTTCCTTGGAGACTTCTTATTTGAATTGAGTCGTGCTGGGGTTCAGAAACTGTCTGCTATCTGAATTTCAGAATCTCTTGGCATGTCTGGAAAGTTCTCCTTCATTATCTCCTGTAGAAGAGCTTCTGTGCCTTTTGAAGCCACCTCCTTGCCTTCAGGAATTCCCGTAAGGCGAATATTAGTTTTCTTCAAATTATCCCAGAGCTCTCTGAGAGAATGATCTGTTTTTACTCTCCATTTCTCTTCTTCTTTGAGAGTTTGGGAGCATTCAAAAGCTTTGTCTTCAATATCAGAAATCCTTTCTTATGCCTGCTCCATTCTGTTACTGAGGGATTCCATTATATTTCTCAGATCTTTGAGGGCTGCAAACTCTTGTCTCAATGTGTCAAAATCTTTGGTGATCTTGTCTTTGAATTTGTTGAATTCTTCAGACAACTTTTGAAATGCTCCTGGAATTTCTAATCCCAACTTTTCCTCTATTCTATTAAATTTATTTGCAATCCAAATTCTGACTTCAACTTGTGACATCTCAGCCATCTGTTCATGAATGGAATTTTTAGTTGTGTCTGCCATATCGTTCCTGGGGGGGGGGGTGTGTGTGTGATCTACTCTGGTTATTCATGTTACTGGAGTTTTTTTGCTGATTCTGCCCCATGATTATTTTATACTGTTTGGCTAGATGAGCAGATAAGGTGAAGTTGAGGTGGTGCCTTCAGGAGTAGTGATTAACCAGCCCTTTGCCAAAGAGCTGGGACTGGTGTCTATATCTTTTCCCCTAGAGCTTTGCCAAGGACCCATACAGTGCTATTGCCTAAGAAACTTGGGACTTGCTTGGTGTGCTGGGGATAAGTGGTTATGTCTTGTTTTCAGCTGGTCTCTGTCCTACCCTAGTGAATCAGTTACTCTTGGTTGAAGTCTCAGCTCTGGAGAAATACCAATAATTTAGTCACCCCAACCCCCATGGGGAGCAACTGGAATTGGAAAATCAAACCTCCCACAACCACACACCCAGAGTTCCACTTTGGATAGTTCTCAGGTGATTGGCCCAGTTCAAGAGGTCCAAATCAATTGTCCCAGTCAGCACCAGTTTCAGGTGGGAGAGTTTAAAATGTTTCCAGCAATTATATAGCAGGGGTCTGCTGTAGCTCAAGTATGACTAGCTCTGGTGCTCTGTGAGGTCAGAAGGACCCACCCAGCAAATGAATTAGTCTGGAAAGGTTGATGTCTCCTTCCCCATTTTGCACCTCTGTCACACCCAGTCACTGGTAACCTTGCAGGGCTTTGACCTAGTTCCCTACATAGAGCAGATGCTCCAGAGGTTTGTACCTGCCTGACTGACAGGGAGAGCTGTGTGTCCTTGGCCAGGCCACTGCTCTCTGCCATTATCCAGTAGGGGGAGCTGAGGCCTGACAACTTTGGTGCTTAATGGAGGCTGGGGTGGTTCACTCAGTTTCAGCCCTGCCCCTGATTGATGTTGCTGACAACAGAACAACTTTGCAGAATTTGTTTCTCTCCTGGCTATATTTCCCTGTAGATCAGATGCTGTTTGAGTTCACAGAAACTGTGACTCAGTCACGGTCTGTGCCACTGCCTGGAGCTGGTGTGTCTGTCTAGGCTGCAGTCTGTGTTTGGGTGGGCGTGGCTAGAGCTCACACTCAGCTTTCGGTTTCTGCTAGTTCCCACCTGCCTTTGTCTCAGCTATGATCCCCTGAGTGCTGGGTGCATCTTAGGCTCACTAAAGTATTCCTTCTGATTCAGCCCCACCGTGGAAATATGTGCTGTCTCTGCATGCACGTATTCTAGTCCACATGCCTTGCCCAGGCAGGTACCACTTCAGGCATACCCTTTACTCATGGGGCCTGCATTTCTGTCCCAGATCTGTTCTGCCAGTGGCTGTCACCAGAGAAGTTGCCCATTTTCCTCTGGTTGCTCAGAGAGACAGGGAGTGTCTCTCCAAAATATCCCCAGGGTTGTGAGCCCTATTGTTCCCACTGCTGCTGTTTCTGCTCTGTGTCGTGGGGCACCGCCTCTCCCTCTACAGTATGGTTCCCTCTCAGTTGACCATGCAGTAGGGTTCCCTCTCAGTTGACTGTATTCTCCTTACTCTCATGCCACAGAATCAGCACAGACCAGCAACTGCCAACGCCTTGTCCACACCTCTTGAGAAAATGCCCCAGAATCTGGACTCTATGGGGGACAGGCTTCCAGACCTTGGGTGAGAGAGGAGGGGAGTACGGGGAGTTCTTAATTACAGGTAGAGAATATGTACAGTTTTATACAGTTATGCCTGGCAGGAGAGTGCCATGGCATATTCATAAGTCCTCTCTAGAGAAGGAGTACTGGTTTTTAGAGGGTCTCTCCCATGGGATAATATAGGAGAGGATCTGAACTCTGCTTGCTTATTTGTATAGAATATACTGTGAGCCATTCTCATGAGGGAGGCAATGGATTTTGTACCTATTGTTTGTTTCCTTGGGGTCATACCTTGCCTCAGCAGGGTTGCTGTGCATTCTTCAACCTTCTCTCTTGGCTTAGCTCCAAGCCATCAGCTCACTTGCTAAACTTCTGTCGTTTAACACTCCTTGTGGACAGGAGCCTCTGTAGAAAGCTGACTCCAGTTGGCCATCTTGCCTCTGCCCCACATACTGGCTTCTTTTGTTAAACATACTGTTTTTGAGATTCATCTGTGTTGTTGCATGGGTCAGAGAGCATTTTTTCAAGATGTGTTCTGTGTTGGAATATAAAGCAATATTTTTCCATTCCACTCTTGATGGACATTTAAGTTGCTTCAAGTTAGAGACTATTATGAGTAAGATTGCAATAAAAATTCTGATACAAGTCTTTTTGACACATGTATGATGGTTTCCCTGGGTAAATATTTGGGAAAAAAATTGCTTAGTTGTAAGGTAGAAGGCATATGTTTAACTTCATAAGAAACTACCAAACAACTTTCTATAGTAGCTGACCAATTTTTAACCCTCACTAGCAATGTGAGAAACTTGTAGTTGTTATACATTTTTGTCAACATTTGTTCTTGTTTATCTTTTTAATTATAACCATTATTGTGGGTATAAAATGTTATTGTTTTGTGGTTTTAATTGAGATTTCTTCTGATGAAAAAAAAAACAACAACAGCATTGAATGCCTTTCCCACAAATTATTGTTTGGGAAAATGTTTATTCAAATCTTAGTCTAAGTTTTTTTTTTTTTAATTGTGTGTTTTTGTAATGTTCAGTGGTAGGGATTTATATATGCTAGACTCAAATATTTTGTTAGAAGTGTTTATATTAAATATGTTCTTTTGGTTTGCAGCTTGCCTTAACATTTTCTTAATCCTCTCTTTTAAAAACATAAAATTTAAATTTTGATGGAATCTGATGTAACTGCTTTTTTTTTTCTCATATTTGTTGGCTTTTGTAGTATCCTCTTAAAAAAATCTCTATCAATCACCCAGTAGCAAAAATCATCCTCTGTTTTCTTTCAGAAGAATTATAATTGTATCATTGTACATAGTACTATACTTCATTTTGAATTAATAGTTATACATGGTCTGATGTAGAAGTCAAGGTTCATTTTCACTTATATCTTTATAAAGTTATTCCAGGAAAATTAAAAATACTCTTTTCCTATTTGAATGTTTTTGCAAGTTTTCTCCCCTCTGGGATCTCTATTTTGTTGATTCACATGTCTATTTTTATGTCAACAACACATCATCTTGGTTGCTGTAAATTTATAGTAAATATTATAATCCAAGGAGAGAATCTTCCAGCATTATTTTTTTGAATGAAGTTTATTTGCACTAATACACATTCTTGTTTAACCACATAAATTTGGAATAACTTCATCCACTTCTATCAAAAAGCTTACTGATTTTGACTAGGACTGTATTACATCGATAGCTAAATTTGGGAAGATAAAAATATTCATAATATAAGGTCTAAATCTTCTAATTGCACACATGATAAAGCACCTCCTTTGTCTTTAATTAATTTCAGCTGTGTTGTACAGTTTTTACTATTGAAGTCTTTCATATGTATTTTTAAACTTTTTAGGTATTTTTAAAAAATATTAATGCTTAAACACTGATGAATGAAATTTTTAAAAAGTCTGTTCTAATTGTTTGGTACTGCTATATTGAAATGTTTATTGTATATTGATCTTGTATTTCATTGCCTTTATAATTCATTAATTCTAGTAATTGTTTTGTATATTCTTTACAATTTCAATGAAAATTGTTATATCTTTTATGTTGAATACTAGTTTTATTTGTTTTCTAAGATTAATGTTTTTATTTATTTTCCCTGGTTAAATGCTCTAAATTGGAACTATAGTTTAGATAAAGATGGAGGTTACAATCTTAGCCTCATTTCTAATTTTAGGTCAGAAGCACCCAGTTTTTCAAAGAAGTATTTTCAAACAGATTATTTTCAAACAGACATTCTTTATCTTTTTTTTTTTTCCTTGTTTAAAATGTGATTGTTGGGGGGAAATATCCTCTTTTTTTTTTATTGTTGGGGATTCATTGAGGGTACAATAAGCCAGGTTACACTGATTGCAATTGTTAGGTAAAGTCCCTCTTGCAATCATGTCTTGCCCCCATAAAGTGTGACACACACCAAGGCCCCACCCACCTCCCTCCTTCCCTCTTTCTGTTCCCCCCCATAACCATAATTGTCATTAACTGTCCTCATATCAAAATTGAGTACATAGGATTCATGCTTCTCCATTCTTGTGATGCTTTACTAAGAATAATGTCTTCCACGTCCATCCAGGTTAATACGAAGGATGTAAAGTCTCCATTTTTTTTAATGGCTGAATAGTATTCCATGGTATACATATACCACAGCTTGTTAATCCATTCCTGGGTTGGTGGGCATTTAGGTTCTTTCCACATTTTGGCGATTGTAAATTGAGCTGCAATAAACAGTCTAGTACAAGTGTCCTTATGATAAAAGGATTTTTTTCCTTCTGGGTAGATGCCCAGTAATGGGATTGCAGGATCAAATGGGACGTCTAGCTTGAGTGCTTTGAGGTTTCCCCATACTTCCTTCCAGAAGGGTTGTACTAGTTTGCAGTCCCACCAGCAGTGTAAAATGTGTTCCCTTCTCTCCACATCCACGCCAGCATCTGCAGTTTTGAGATTTTGTGATGTGGGCCATTCTCACTGGGGTTACATGATATCTCAGGGTGGTTTTGATTTGCATTTCTCTAATATATAGAGATGATGAACATTTTTTCATGTGTTTGTTAGCCATTTGTCTGTCGTCTTTAGAGAAAGTTCTATTCATGTCTCTTGCCCATTGATATAAGGGATTGTTGGCTTTTCTCTTTTTTTTTTTTTTTTGGCAGGGGCTGAGCTTGAACCCACCACCTCTGGCATATGGGTCCGGCGCCCTACCCATTGAGCCACAGGCGCCACCCATTGTTGGCTTTTTTCATGTGGATTAATTTGAGTTCTCTATAGATCCTAGTTATCAAGCTTTTGTCTGATTGAAAATATGCAAATATCCTTTCCCATTGTGTAGGTTGTCACTTTGCTTTGGTTATTGTCTTCTTAGCTGTACAAAAGCTTTTCAGTTTAATGAAGTCCCATTTGTTTATTTTTGTTGTTGTTGTAATTGCCATGGCAGTCTTCTTCATGAAGTCTTTCCCCAGGCCAATATCTTCCAGTGTTTTTCCTATGCTTTCTTGGAGGATTTTTATTGTTTCATGCCTTAAATTTAAGTCCTTTATCCGTCTTGAATCAATTTTTGTGAGTGGGGAAAGGTGTGGGTCCAGTTTCAGTCTTTTACATGTAGACATCCAGTTCTCCCAAAACCATTTATTGAATAGGGAGTTTTTCCCCCAAGGTATGTTCTTGTTTGGTTTATCAAAGATTAGGTGGTTGTAAAATGTTAGTTTCATTTCTTGGTTTTCAATTCGATTCCAAGTGTCTATGTCTCTGTTTTTGTGCCAATACCATGCTGTCTTGAGCACTATGGATTTGTAGTACAGAATAAAATCTGGTATGCTGATGCCCCCAGCTTTATTTTTGTTACAGAGAACTGCCTTAGCTATACGGGGTTTTTGCCGGTTCCATACAAAACGCAGAATCATTTTTTCCAAATCTTGAAAGTACGATGTTGGTATTTTGATAGGAATGGCATTGAATAGGTAGATTGCTTTGGGAAGTATGGACATTTTAACAATGTTGATTCTTCCCATCCATGAGCATGGTATGTTCTTCCACTTGTTAACATCCTCTGCTATTTCCTTTCTGAGGATTTTATAGTTTTCTTTATAGAGGTCTTTCACCTCCTTTGTTAGGTATATTCCTAGGTATTTCATTTTCTTTGAGACTATGGTGAAGGGAGTTGTGTCCTTAATTAGCTTCTCATTTTGACTGTTATTGGTGTACACAAAGGCTACTGACTTGTGGACATTGATTTTATATCCTGAAACATTACTGTATTTTTTGATGACTTCTACGAGTCTTGAGGTTGAGTCTTTGGGGTTCTCTAAGTATAAGATCATGTCGTCAGCAAAGAGGGAGAGTTTGACCTCCTCTGCTCCCATTTGCATTCCCTTTATTTCCTTGTCTTCCCTAATTGTATTGGCTAGAACTTCCAGCACTACGTTGAATAGTAAAGGTGACAGAGGACAACCTTGTCTGTTTCCAGTTCTAAGAGGAAAATCTTTCAGTTTTACTCCATTCAGTAAAATATTGGCTGTGGGTTTGTCATAGATAGCTTCAATCAGGTTTAGAAATGTGCCACCTATGCTATACTCTTCAGTGTTCTAATTAGAAAAGGATGCTGGATTTTATCAAATGCTTTTTCTGCTTCTATTGAGAGGATCATGTGATCTTTATTTTTGCCTGTGTTAATATGGTGGATAACGTTTATAGACTTGCGTATGTTAAACCAGCCTTGCATCCCTGGGATGAAGCCTACTTGATCATGATGAATGACTTTTTCGATGATAAGCTGTAATCTATTGGCTAGGATTTTGTTGAGAATTTTTGCGTCTATGTTCATAAGTGAGATTGGTCTGAAATTCTCCTTTTTGTTTGGGTCTTTTCCTGGTTTTGGTATCAGGGTGATGTTTGCTTCATAGAATGTGTTGGGGAAGATTCCTTCTTCCTCAATTTTTTGGAGTAAATTCTGCAGTACAGGAATAAGCTCTTCCTTGAAGGTTTGATAGAATTCTGGAGTGAAGCATCTGGACCAGGGCATTTTTTGGTTGGAAGATTTTTTATTGTTTCTTTGATCTCAGTGCTTGAAATTGGTCTGTTCAGGAGCTCTATTTCTTCCTGGCTGAGTCTAGGGAGAGGGTGTGATTCCAAATATTGATCCATTTCTTTCACATTGTCAAATTTCTGGGCATAGAGTTTCTGGTAGTATTCAGAGATGATCTCTTATATCTCTGTGGGATCAGTTGTTATATCCCCTTTATCATTTCTGAATGAGGTTACTAGAGATTTTACTTTTCTATTCCTCGTTAGTCTGGCCAATGGTTTATCTATTCTATTTATTTTTTCAAAAAACCAACTCCTTGTTTCATTAATTTTCTGAATGATTCTTTTGTTTTCAATTTCATTGATCTCTGATTTGATTTTGGATATTTCTTTTCTTCTACTGAGTTTAGGCTTAGATTGTTCTTCTTTTTCCAATTCCATAAGATCTCTTGTGAGATTGTTGATGTACTCTCTTTCTGTTTTTCGAATGTAGGCATCTAAAGCGATGAATTTTCCTCTCAAACTGCTTTTGCAGTATCCCACAGGTTTTGGTAGCTTGTGTCTTCATTGTTGTTATGCTCAAGGAAGTTAATGATTTCCTGTTTCATTTCTTCCTGCACCCATCTGTTATTCAACAGAAGATTGTTTAATTTCCATGCCTTTGGGTGGGGTCGAGCATTTTTGTTAGAGTTGAGTTCCACCTTTAGTGCCTTATGGTCTGAAAAGATACACGGTAAAATTTCAATTCTTTTGATTCTGTTGATATTTGTTTTGTGTCCCAGGATATGATCAATTTTGGAGAATGTTCCATGGGGTGATGAGAAGAATGTATATTCTTTATCTTTGGGATGGAGTGTTCTATATGCGTCTATCAAGCACAGTTGTTCTAGGGTCTCATTTAAGTCTATTATATCCTTGTTAAATTTCTGTTTAGAGGATCTGTCCAGCTCTGTAAGAGGAGTGTTAAGGTCCCCTGTTATTATGGTATCATCAGATATCATATTGCTCAGACTAAGTAAGGTCTGTTTCAAGAATCTGGGAGCATTTAAATTGGGTGCATAGATATTTAGAATTGAAATATCTTCTTGTTGTATTTTTCCCTTGACCAATATAAAGTGACCATCTTTGTCTTTTTTGACTTTAGTTGCTTTAAATCCACATGTATCTGAAAATAAGATTGCAACTCCTCTTTTCTTCTGAATTCCATTTGCCTGAAAAATTGTCTTCCAGCCCTTGACTCAGAGCTTTAGTTTGTCTTTTGAAGCCAGGTGTGTTTCTTGCAGACAGCAAATGGATGGCTTGTGTTTTTTAATCCAGTCAACCAATCTATGTCTCTTCAGTGGGGAATTCAAGCCATTAACATTTATTGAGATAATTGATAAGTGTGGTAGTATTCTATTCATCTTATTTTGTGAGAGTCCATTGCTTAGTTTTATCTTTTGCATCAGTGTGGAGGTTTGGTTCTGTCCTTTAATTTCTGAGTTCTTAGTTTGCTGCTGATCCATTGTGGTGGTCAGTGTGCAGAACAGGTTGAAGTATTTTCTGTAGAGCTGGTCTTGTTGTGGCGAATTTCCTCAATGTTTGTATATCCGTAAATGATTTGATTTCTCTGTCAATTTTTTTTTTAATTTTTTTATTAAATCATAACTGTATACAATGATATGATTATGGGGCATCATACACTCACTTCATAAACCATTTGACACATTTTTATCACAGTGGTTAATATAGCCTTTCCGGCGATATCTCAGTTACTGTGCCAAAACATTTACATTCTACATTTACCAAGTTTCGCAAATACCCCTGTAATATGCATCAATCGGTGTGATCCCACCGATTCCCCTCCCTCTACCCACCCCCCCTTTCCCACTTCCCCCTATTGTTAAGTTGTAGCTGGGTTATAGCTTTCATGTGAGAGTCCCAAATTAGTTTCATAGTAGGGCTGTGTACATTGGGTATTTTTTCTTCCATTCTTGGGATACTTTACTAAGAAGAATATGTTCCAGCTCCATCCATGTAAACATGAAAGAGGTAAAGTCTCCATCTTTCTTTAAGGCTGCATAGTATTCCATGGTATACATATACCACAATTTATTAATCCATTCGTGGATCGATGGGCACTTGGGCTTTTTCCATGACTTAGCTATTATGAATTGGGCTGCAATAAACATTCTGGTACAAATATCTTTGTTATGTTGTGATTTTTGGTCTTCTGGGTATATGCCCAGCAGAGGAATTACAGGATTGAATGGCAGATCTATTTTTAGATCTCTGAGTGTTCTCCATATATCTTTCCAAAAGGAATGTATTAATTTGCATTCCCACCAGCAGTGCAGAAGTGTTCCCTTTTCTCCGCATCCACGCCAACATCTCTGGTCTTGAGATTTTGTGATATAGGCTAGTCTCATTGGAGTTAGATGATATCTCAAAGTAGTTTTGATTTGCATTTCTCTGATGATTAAAGATGATGAGCATTTTTTCATATGTCTGAAGGCGGTGCGCCTGTCTTCTTCAGAGAAGTTTCTCTTCAAATCCCTTGCCCAGCCTGCGATGGGATCCCTTGTTTTTTTCTTGCTGATGCATTTGAGTTCTCTGTGGATTCTGGTCATTAAACCTTTGTCAGAGTTATACCCTGCAAATATCTTCTCCCATTCTGAGGGCTGTCTGCTTGCTCTGCTTACTGTGTTCTTAGCTGTGCAGAAGCTTTTTAGTTTGATCAAGTCCCAGTAGTGTATTTTTGAAGCTGCTTCAATTGCCCGGGGGGTTTTCCTCATGAAATACTCACCCAGACCAATTTCTTCAAGGGTTTTCCCTGCATTCTCCTCTAGTATTTTTATAGTTTCATGTCTTAAGTTTAAATCTTTAATCCAATGAGAGTCTATCTTAGTTAATGGTGAAAGGTGTGGGTCCAATTTCAGTCTTCTGCAGGTTGCCAGCCAGTTCACCCAGCACCATTTGTTAAATAGGGAATCTTTTCCCCACTGAATGTTTTTAATTGGCTTGTCAAAAATCAAATAGCGGTAAGTAGCTGGATTCATCTCTTGGTTCTCTATTCTATTCCAGATATCTACTTCTCTGTTTTTGTGCCAATACCATGCTGTTTTGATCACTATCGATTTGTAGTAAAGTCTGAGGTCTGGTAGTGTGATTCCTCCTGTTTTGTTTTTATTTCTGAGTAATGTCTTGGCTATTCGAGGTTTTTTCTGATTCCATATAAAACGAAGTAATGTTTTTTCAAGATCTTTAAAATATGACAGTGGAGTTTTAATAGGGAGTGCGTTGAAATTATATATTGCTTTGGGTAGTATGGACATTTTGATAATGTTGATTCTTCCTAGCCATGAGCATGGTATGTTTTTCCATTTGTTAACATTTTCAGCTATTTCTTTTCTTAGAGTTTCATAGTTCTCTTTATAGAGATTTTTCACGTCTTTTGTTAGGTAAATTCCCAAATATTTCATCTTTTTTGGCACTACTGTGAATGGGATAGAGTCCTTAACTGTTTTTTCAATTTGACTGTTGTTGGTGTATATAAAGGCTACCGATTTATGAATGTTGATTTTGTAACCTGAGACGCTGCTGTATTCCTTGATCACTTCTAGGAGTTTTGTAGTAGAGTCCCTAATGTTTTCCAGATACACAATCATATCATCTGCGAAGAGCGAGAGTTTGATCTCTTCTGACCCTATATGGATACCCTTGATCGCCTTTTCTTCCCTAATTGCGGTGGCTAAAACTTCCATTACAATGTTGAAAAGCAATGGAGACAATGGGCAGCCTTGTCTGGTTCCTGATCTGAGTGGAAATGATTCCAATTTAACTCCATTCAATATGATATTGGCTGTGGGTTTGCTGTAGATAGCCTGTATCAGTTTAAGAAAAGTCCCTTCTAGACCAATTTTCTTGAGTGTTCTGATCATGAAGGGATGCTGGATATTATCAAAAGCTTTTTCTGCATCAATTGAGAGAATCATATGGTCTTTGTTTTTTAATTTGTTTATGTGCTGGATTACATTTATAGATTTACGTATATTGAACCAGCCTTGCGACCCTGGGATAAAACCAACTTGGTCATGATGTATAATTTGTTTGATGTGTTGCTGGATTCTGTTTGTTAGGATCTTGTTGAATATTTTTGCATCTATATTCATTAGTGATATTGGTCTATAATTTTCTTTTCTTGTTGGGTCTTTTCCTGGTTTGGGGATCAGGGTGATATTTGCTTCATAGAACGTGTTGGGTAGTCTTCCTTCTTTTTCTACATTTTGGAACAGGTTGAGTAATATAGGTACTAATTCCTCTTTAAAGGTTTGGTAGAATTCTGACGTGAAACCATCTGGTCCCGGGCTTTTCTTTTTAGGGAGGTTTTGTATAGTTGATGCTATTTCTGAACTTGATATGGGTCTGTTCAACATTTCCACTTGATTCTGGTTAAGTCTTGGAAGGTGATGTGCTTCCAAGTATCGGTCTATTTCCTTCAGATTTTCATATTTCTGAGAATAAAGTTTCTTGTAATATTCATTAAGGATTTTTTGGATTTCTGATGAGTCTGTGGTTATTTCGTCTTTGTTGTTTCTGATTGATGATATTAGAGATTTTACTCTTTTTTTCCTGATTAGGTTGGCCAGAGGTTTATCTATTTTATTGACCTTTTCAAAAAACCAGCTTTTTGATTTATTGATCTGTTGTATTATTCTTTTGTTTTCAATTTCATTTAATTCTGCTCTAATTTTGGTTATTTCTTTTCTTCTACTGGGTTTGGGGTTGGAATGTTCTTCCTTTTCCAGTTGCGTGAGATGTCCCATTAAGTTGTTAACTTCCTCTCTTTCCGTTCTCTTGAGGAAGGCTTGCAGTGCTATAAATTTCCCTCTTAGAACTGCCTTTGCAGTGTCCCAGAGGTTCTGATAGCTTGTGTCTTCATTGTCATTTTGTTCCAAAAAATTGGTGATTTCTTTCTTAATCTCATCTCTGACCCAGCTATCATTCAGCATAAGGTTATTTAACTTCCATGTTTTTGTATGGGTATGCAGATTCCTGTTGTTACTCAATTCAAGTTTTATTCCATGATGGTCCGATT
Source organism: Nycticebus coucang (assembly GCF_027406575.1). Lineage (NCBI taxonomy): Eukaryota > Metazoa > Chordata > Mammalia > Primates > Lorisidae > Nycticebus > Nycticebus coucang. The sequence goes on along the minus strand of NC_069781.1, from coordinate 54,203,017 downwards.
AGATGCATGGAATAATTTCTATTCCTTTAAATTTACTGAGGTTAGACTTGTGACCTAAAATGTGATCAATTTTGGAGTAAGTTCCGTGGGCTGATGAGAAGTATGTGTATTCAGTTTTGTTGGGATGAAATGTTCTGTAGATGTCTGCTAAATCTAAATATTGGATGGTTAGGTTTAAATCTAAGATTTCTTTGCTCAGCTTCTTTCTGGAGGATCGATCCAACACTGCCAAGGGAGTGTTGAAATCTCCAACGATTATGGAGCTGGAGGAAATCAAGTTACTCATGTCTGTTAGAGTTTCTCTTATAAATTGAGGTGCATTCTGGTTGGGTGCATAGATATTAATAATTGAGATCTCGTCATATTGAGTATTACCCTTAACAAATATGAAGTGACCATTCTTGTCCTTCCTTACTTTTGATGGTTTAAAGCCTACTGTATCTGCAAATAAAATTGCAACACCTGCTTTTTTCTGATTACCATTTGCCTGAAATATGGATGACCATCCTTTCACCCTGAGTCTGTATTTGTCTTTTAAGTTGAGATGTGACTCTTGTATGCAACAAATATCTGGCTTGAGTTTTTGTATCCAGTCAGCTAACCTATGCCTCTTTAGAGGACAGTTTAAGCCATTCACATTGATGGAGAGTATTGATAAGTCTGGTGGAATTTTGGGTATCGAGTTTTTCAAAGGTCCAGTGGACATTTTTAATCCTTTCGCCAGTGTGGAAGTTGGAGTTTGATCCGAAGTTTCTGAGTGAGTTTACTTTTGTGGTATAGGATTGGGTTGGTCATTGTGGAGGATAGGTCTGAGAACATCCTGAAGAGCTGGTTTACTTATGGCAAATTTTTTCAACATATGAATGTCATTGAAGTATTTAATTTCTCCATCATAGATGAAACTCAGTTTAGCTGGATACAAGATCCTGGGTTGAAAGTTTTTTTGCTTTAGGAGATTAAAAGTTGATGACCAGCCTCTTCTTGCTTGAAAAGTTTCAGCAGAGAGATCTGCAGTTATTCTAATATTCTTACCTTTGTACGTTATAGTTTTCTTTCGCCGGGCTGCTTTGAGACTCTTCTCTTTCATGTTAACTTTAGTGAAGCTAATTATGATATGTCTGGGAGATGGCTTATTGGGGTTGAGTCGTGCTGGGGTTCTGAAGCTGTCTGCTATCTGAATTTCAGACTCTCTAGGCATGTCTGGAAAATTTTCTTTCATAATTTCATGTAGAAGGGCCTCTGTGCCCTTGGCAGCCACTTCATCATTCTCCGAAATTCCTATAACCCTTATGTTGTTTTTTTTCGAATTATCTGAGAGCTCTCTGAGTGAGTGATCCGTTTTCGCTCTCCATTTCTCTTCCTCTTTGAGAGATTGGGAGCGTTCGAAGACTTTATCTTCAATGTCAGAAATCCTTTCTTCTGCTTGCTCCATTCTGTTACTGAGGGATTCTACTGTATTTTTCATATCTTTGAGGGCTGTAAGTTCTTGTTTCAGTGTGTCTAAGTCTTTGGTGGTTTTGTCTTTAAATTTGTTAAATTCTTGAGACAGTTTTTGAATTTCTCCTCGAATTCCTAATTCCATTTTATTAATCTTGTCTGCAAACCAAATTCTGAATTCGACTTCTGACATCTCAGCCAGTTGTTTATGAATGGGATCTTCAATCACATCTGCCGTATCTTTTCTTGGGGGGGTTGATCTATTCTGGTTATTCATGTTACCAGAGTTTTTCCGCTGATTCCGCCCCATGGTTTACTCCCTTTGGTTTTTCCCCTGGGGTTTTATCGAGGGCCCGTACAGTGTTGTGGCCTGAGAAACTGGGGCCCTGTCTGGTGTGGTGGAGCAAAGTGGTTCTGTCTTGTTTTCAGCTGGTTTCTGTTCGATCCTATTGCAACTTCTACTCTGGCTTGAAGTCTCAGCTGTGTGGAAAAATCGGCAATTAAGTCACCCCACCTGCCCACCTCTGGCCCCAGTTGGAAAAGGAGAATCAAACCTTCCTACAATCGCACACCCAGGGCACCGCCTGAAAAGTCCTCAGTCTATTAGCCCAGATTAAAAGGTCCGAATCAACTGTCTCAATCGGCACTTGTCTCGGGTGGAAGGGTTGAAGAGGTCTCTGGGAACTGGATCACAGGGGCCTGGTGACTCCTCTGAGACAGCTCACCCCAGTGCAGCGTGGAGTCAGGAGGAGCCACCCAGCAAACAGAGCAGTCTGGGAAGGTTGACGTCTCCTTCCCCACTTTGCCCCTCCGTCGGACCCAGTCACTGGTATCTCTGCAGATGGCTAACCCAGTTGCCTGCAGTGAACAGACACTCCAGGGGTTTGCACCTGCCTGAATCGCAAGGAAGTCTGCCGGGCCCCTGCAGACTGCCGCTATCTAGCAGGAGGAGATGGGGCCTGACATCTTTGAGTGTTTGATGCAGGTGATGGGAAGGAGGTGTTCACTCAGGCTTAGCCCCGTCCCTGATGCATGCTGCTAACAGAACAGAACAGAACAGAACAGACAACTTTGTGAGGTTCTGTCTCTGTTCCTGTCGTCGCCTACAGGAGACGGGCTGTTTTGAGTTCAAACGTCTTTGCTGCTGGAGAAATGTGTCTGAACACCTCTCTGGGTCGGCCCCACCCTGGAGGCTTCCGGGTTTGTGAGCCGTGTCACCGGTGGCCTCCTCTGGTTGCCCAGGGAGACAGGGGGTGTGGCCTCAGAATATCCAGAAGTGAGCGTTCTGCCGTTAAAGAAAAAACGGCTGTTGATCTACCTCTAGGGAACTGCTGCTCTGGTGTGGGCACTCAGGCGACCCTTTTCTCCTTGTCCCGCGCCCCAGAGTCAGCACTGAGCGCCGCAGTTTGTGCTGGGTCCACACCCCTTAAGAGATCCCCCAAGAATCAGAACTCTTGGGGGATGGGCCCCCAGACCCCGATTGGGAGTGGGGTGGGGGGATGCTAGAGTTTCATTCAGTTTCACGCAATACTACGGTCCGGGGAGGGCTCCTGCACTGCACCGCAGGGAAGTGCCGCCAAGGCTTGATTTCCCCTCAGCAGAGTGCCCTCTCCTCGCTCACGTGTCCCAGAGTCAGGCTGACCTGACGCAGCTCAGGCACTGTGCACTCCCCTCGAGAAATCACCCAAGGAGCCGAACTCCTGGGGGATAGGCCCTCAGACCCCGAGTGAGAGTAGGGGTTCTCAGCTCTCAGCGGGGAGGCCAGAGTCTGATTCAGTCTTGGGCCTCGTATGCCCGGGGAGGGTTGCTGCACTGCACCGCAGGGAAGTGCCGCGAGGCATGACTCCCCCTCAGCCCGGTGCCCTCTTCTCACTCTGCGTGCCTCAGAGTCAATGCTGACCAGTCGCAACTCGGGGACTGTCCACTCCCCTTGAGAAATCACCCAAGGATCCGAAGTCCTGGGGGACAGGCCTCCAGACCTCAGTGGGCGGGAGGGGAGCGCCGGGGATTCAGGGTTGCCGGCAAAGGATTCCCAAAGTTTTATTCAGCCCTATGTCTGGCAGGAGAACGCCACGGCACCCCAGTAGGGGAGGTAGGTCCAGTTTTTAGAAGGTCTCTCCCGTGGAGAGGGCCTTTAAAGGGAGGGCCTTTAATTTCTGCCCGCTTGTTCAATTGTGGGGCTCTAGAGCCGGTCTCATGGGGGAGGGGGACACCCGTCCGCTTGGTGGTGGATTTTGTACCTTTTGTTTGCGTCCTTGTGATCACAACTTGCCTCAGCGGTGTTGATGTGCGTTCTTCAGCCTTCTCTCTTGGTGAGGCTCAAGTCCACCAGGATACTTACTAAATTCCTGTCCCTTAACTCTCCTTCTGGACGGGAGCCTTTGTTGAAAGCTGGCTTCAGTCCGCCATCTTGTCTCCCACCGAATTATCTATATTTAATACTGTCACACAACCTAATGAAATAGTTAAAATGGATACTTTTCTTCCCTTTCTAAGTGAGTAAACTGAGATCCCAGAAAGAGACAATTACGTGTTCAAAACCTTCAGGAGTTCTTTGTGGACACAAAAGGGGCTAAAATGGAAGCCTCCTAAAATAAACACATTTTTCATGATGTAATACAATTGTTTGAAGAGATTTATTTCTGAACCTCTAGAAAATTGGAGTTTCTGAGAGTCTTTTAAACTTTAATCTTGAATAGAATAAGTGCTAGAGTAAAATTCAGAATGTATTCTGAACAGTTTAGTCAGAATATGATTTCAAGGGTATCAGAAAAATTTCTTCTACTACTTTTTAATCACACCATATGTTATGAAGGAATTTTTTCTTCTTCATTCCAAATTAGGAAAAAGGCTTAAAAGCAAAGACCTCTGACGGAGGTGACACAATGCTTGCAATTTCCTCAAAGGTCCGACTTCAGATCTTTTCCTATAAGCATGTTAACAGAGAGAGACAGGGTGTACTGGCACACATTTTTCCTTTTAAAGGAAAGCAAAGGGTGAAAAATAGTGACTCAGGTGATATAGAAAATGGGCTTTACTTACCTTCCAGTTCAGTTCGGTGGTGTTTTATAGACAACTTGTCGGTATTGATTGGAGCCCATGCTGTGTCAGTGGAATGCCCTTCCCTGGTTATACCAATTGCTGCATATGCTGGAACATTTGGCCACTCTTGGGGGCCCCCACACTGTTATATAGCCAGTGACAGCACAAACAGCACAGATGGGCAGAGCTTAAAACTGAAAAGAAGCACATATTTCCTCTTTTTCTGGAATCTACACATTGTAAATCTACACAAAGTTTTCATGTGACCATTGAAATGACTAACCTATTATTTCCCTCACTGGTCCTGTGTATCCTAGAATGCTAAGTTTAGGTGGCATTGGTATTTATGAACTGTTTATAGTGTATAAGAATGCTTCCGTCTCTATACTAATTCTTAATTGTGGTACGCAGCCTGTGACAGCCATCTGCTTAGGCAGCTACGTTTTCCTCACATCAGACTCAGTGAAATTAAAATATTGATAAGAATAATTTCACAAGGTGAGAAAGTTAAAGAGGAATTTCATTTGGTATTCTTTCAGAATTTAAGTTGATTGGTATGCTTTTAGAATTTAAGTTGAACATTTAGATTTGTCCACAAGCACCAGAAGATGTTTTATGCTGTTGAACATGGGTCATTTTAAATAAATGCTATCTCTGATGAAGAAGAGCCTTTCATTATTCCTACAGAGTGTGCAGGACAAGGCTCTGCAGGTTTAAAAGCATTTTCTCATTTTTTTGTATAGATTTTTGTGAGGAGAGGATATATGTATATTCAAAATAGTTCTATTTATGAGAAAGACAATATTCAGTTGTTCAAGAAATATTTCTTGAGATCCTACCAAGAGTTTCTGCTAAGAAACTCTTCAGAACATTTCATTAAGAGTACATGTTAGAATCACATCATTGTAAAGTTGCTGCAATGGGAAAGGCATCTAGTCTAATTCAAAAACTCATGCTTGGTAGAAACATTTGCAGAAAAAGTCAAATGACTGCATTGTGGTATGTAGGCTAAATACAAAAATTAATGTATATTTAGTAAAAAAATAAGACTTGGGCTAACAGTTGAGTGAGTTTGGGGTGGGTAATTAGTATCTCAGAATAAGTATTATAATTCTATTAAAGTTTATCAAAAAATTGCTCAAACATTTTATCAGGATTGCTAACTTCTCCCTTGTTTGGAAATTTTTTTGTTTTCAGACACTATGCTATGTTCTGGGGCTTCACAGATAGGTAAATCAAGGTCTCAGGCACCTGAAGTACTTAAAATAAGGTCCAAATTAACAGAAGAACAAATATATGTGAGCAATAATAGGCAACCCATGCTGGTTTCATAAGTAATTCCAAAGAGAGCATGGGAAATTGAATACAAAGATCTGGGAATTATTATTAATTTATGGCTTTCACATGAAAGCTATAACCCAGTTATAACCCAAGAATAAGGGGAAAAGGAGGGGAGGGAGGGGGGAGATGGGCGGAGGTAGGGTGATTGGTGGGATTACACCTGCGGTGCATCTTACATGGGTATATGTGAAACTTAGTAAATGTAGAATGTAAATGTCTTAACACAATAACTAAGAAAATGCCAGGAAGGCTATGTTATCCAGTGTGATGAAAATGTGTCAAACGGTCTATGAAACTAGTGTATGGTGCCCCGTGATCGCATTAATGTACACACCTATGATTTAATAAAAAAAAAAAAAAAAGAAAAAATCTGAAAAAAAAAAGTGTCAAACGGTCTATAAAACCAGTCTTTGGTGCCCCATGATCGCATTAATGTACGCCGCTATAATTTAATAAAAAAATTATAAAAAAATAAAGCAGATTCAGGCATCTCATAAAGTGTTCACCATGGATCACGGCTTTGCTGACCAGAAGGGAGGCGGTACATTTCTATAGTGAGTGTAGAAATACAAACCCAAGGGGAGAAACTATCAAAATAGTGGCAGCAGTCAGCAAAGTCGCATGTGCCACGTCAGTAAGAACAAAGGAAAAACTGGGGACATACAATGAATTTTACAGAAAGACTTGGAATTCCAAGGACATCCTAAAAAAGGAATAAGAATGGATTTTACAACATTGTGATACTGGACACAGTTCTGTAAAAGGACGTTCCATACTGCACTAAGAAAGTTGGCAAGCGGAAGTAGAGAGGGTAGGGAGTAGAGCTGACGGGGCAGGGTATGGAAGTGGTATTATAATTTAAAAGTGAACAAAAGATGAAAAGAACAATTTCACTATGGGCAAGAGACTTGAACAGAAGCTTCTCTGAAGAAGACAGGTATGTGGTCTACAGGCATATGAAAAATGCCCATCATCTTTAATCATCAGAGAAATGCAAATCAAAACCACTTTGAGATACCATTTAACTCCAGTAAGAGTAGCCCACTTAACAAAATCCTAAAACTACAGATGTTGGTGTAGATGTGGAGAGAAGGGAACAATTCTGCACTGTTGGTAGGAATGTGAGCTAATACGTTCCTGTTGGAAAGAAGTTTGGAGGACACTCAAGGATCTAAAAATAGACCTGATGTTGTATCCTACAATTCCTCTAGTAGGAGTATATCCAAAAGACCAAAAATCACTTGGCAAAAAAGATATTTTCACCAGATTATTCATTGCAGCTGAATTTGTAATAGCCAAGTCATGGAAGAAGCCCAAGTCCCCATCAACCCATGAATGGATTAATAAATTGTGGTATATGTACACCATGGAATACAATGCAGCCTTAAAAAAAGATGGAGATTTTACTTCTTTTATGTTTACATGGATTCACCTGGAACATAATTCTCCTAAGTAAAGTATCTCAAAAATGGAAGAAAAAGTCCAATGTACTCAGTTCTTCTGTGAAACCAATTTATATTTACTCATACTTTTTTATGAAAGATAGATCACAACTATAGCCAAGGATGATGGAGAGAAATAGAGTGGGAAGGGTGGGGAGGGGAGGGGTTTGATAGAGGAAGGGTAAATGGTGAGACCACACCTATGGAGCATATGACAAGGGTATAAGTCAAATTTAACAAGTATACGACATAAATGTCTTAACATAATAATCAAGTAAATGAGGCAAAAGCTATATTAGTTTGATGTAAGCACTCCAAACTGTATAAAAAAATCAACACATGGTACTCCACATATGCATAAATATATTCATGATCTATGTGTATATGACTTAATAAAAGAAATAAAAAATAAAAGTGAACAAAAGAAACAAAAAGAAAAAGAATTGCCTTGGCTATATGGGATATTTTCTGTCTTATATACGAAATGAAGAATTATTTTCTTGATTGTATGATGTTGGTATTTTAATGGGGATTACATCGAATCTGTAGATTGCTTTGGGAAGTATAGGCATTTTGATAATGTTGATTCTTCCCACCCACAAGCATGGTATGTTCTTCCATTTGTTAACCTTCTGCTAATTATTTTCTTAGGGTTTCATAATTTTCTTTGTAGAGGTCCTTCACCTCTTTAGATAGATGTAAAGCTATGGGCATCACCCTACCAGAATTTAGGCTATATTACTAGTCCATAATGATCAAAAGAACATGATATTGGCACAAATATAGATACATAGACATTTGAAACTGAATAGAAAACCATGAAATGAAACTAACATCTTACAACCACCTGATCTTTGATAAACAAAACAGGAGCACATACGAGGGAAAATAATCCCTACTCAATAAATGGTGCTTGGAGAACTGGATATCCACAAGACTAATACTGGACCTACACATTTTACCACTCACAAATATTGATTCAAGTTGGATAAAAGATTTAAATCTAAGGCATAATATGATTAAAACACTTTAAGAAGGTGTGGAGAAAACACTTGAAGATATCAGCCTGATGAAAATTTCATAAAGAAGACTTCTTTGGAAATTGTAACAACAGAAATAAATAAATGGGACTTAAACTGAAAAGTTTCTGTATGGCTAAAAAAAAAAAAAGCAAATGGATAACCTTCAGAATGGGAAAAGATATTTTCGTATTACAAATCAGACAAAGGCTTGATAACTCAAATCTATAGAGAATTCAAATTAAAAAACCCCCCAACAATCCCATATCACTGGGCAAGAGACATGAATAGAAACTTCTCTAAAGTAAACAGATAAATGGCTATCAAACATATGAAAAAATGCTCACCATCCCTAATCATCAGAGAACTGCAAATCAAAACTAGCCTGAGATATCACCTAACCTCAGAGACAATGGTCAAATCACAGAGACTCAAAGCTGCAGATGCTGGCGTGAATGTGAAGAGAGAGGGACCTTTTACACTTCTGGTGAGACTGAAAACTAATACAGCCCCTTTGGAAAGAAGTATGGAGAATCCTCAATGAACTCAAATTAGACCTGTCATTTGACCCCACAATCCCACTAGTGGGCATCTATCCTGAAAAAAAATGCAAAAACATTTTATCATAAGGACATTTGCACTAGATTGTTTATTGCAGTTCAACTTACAATCACCAAGAGGTGGAAAGAACCTAAATGCCCATCAACTCAGGAGTGGATTAACAAATTGTGGTACATGCATACCCTGGAATACTATTCAGCCATAAAAAGATGGTGTCACGTCTTTTGTAATATCCTAGATGGAGTTGAAACACATTCTTCTTAGTAAAGTATCACAAGAATATAAAAGCAATTATCCAGTGTACTCAATACTAATATGTAGCCAGTAGACGATCTTACGCATACTCATATAGGTGAAAAATTCATTTCAATTGAAACTGGGGGGAGAGAGGGATGTTGGCGTGGGTATGGGGTTCAGGTGTTTGACACACCTTTTGTGTGTGGGACATAACCACAAGAGGTACTCTACTTAACAAAATCAAATATTTTGACTTGGTTGTTTTTACCTGCACATTAAAGTGAAATAAATTTACTTTAAAAAAAAAAATTGAGTTAAAAAAAAAAAAAAGATCTGGGTAGTGTGTCAGCTACATGGAAGAACTCTTTTTTTGTGTGTGTGTGGTTTTTTGGCCGGGGCTGGATTTGAATCCGCCACCTCCGGCATATGGGACCGGCACCCTACTCCTTGAGCCACAGGCACCGCCGGGAAGAACTCTTTTTGTAATTGAATTTTGATAGAGAAGTAAGCTTTGTCAGGGGAATAAGAGGAAAGTTTGGGAATGGAAGGAAGTGTACCCAAGAACTTACCTTATAGAAGGGATATGAAACACAAACTGTATGTTCTGTATTACAAAACATTTTTCGGAATCTGGGCCCTGTATGCAATTGTTAACTGTGGTAGAGCATGAGTTTGATTCTGGAAAGCACGGGAACTGTGTTGAAGCAAGGTATGAGGATAGACACTGTCCTCCTTTGCTATACAAAGGAATTTGTACATTCTTGTATATGGACTTGTAAGCAATGGGCAGTTTTTAAGTGAACAACCTATGAGGTTGGATAATTAAGTTCACAAACATCCTAGAAAAAAATGCTCCATACTATGCAGCATCAAAAAAAAAAAAAAAAAAAATGGAGACTTTACCTCTTTTATGTTTACATGGATGGAGCTGGAAAATATTCTTCTTAGTAAAGAATCTCAGGAATGGAAAAAAAATATCCAATGTACTCAGTACTACTGTGAAACCAATTTATAATCACTCACACTTGCATATGAAAAATAAAACACAACTATGGCCTAGGATGAAGGGGGGAAGGGGGAGGGAGAGAAGAAGGGAGGGGGTGGGTTTATAGAAGGAGGATTAGTAGGGGAACCACGCCTGTGGAGCACATTATAAGTACAAGTTGGATTTATCAGAGGTAGAACACATGTCTTAATGCTGTAATTGGGTAAATGAGGTAAAAGCTATGTTGATTAGTAAGATGTAAGCACTCCAAATTGTACAAATAATCAACACATCGAATCCCATAATAGCACAAATGTATTTATGATCTATGTACAAATGACTTAATAAAATTAAAAAAATGTAAAAAGTCAAGAGCAAGGAAAAAAAAATGCTACATACCTAGCACTATGATCACCTTTAAAGTATTCTCCTCAGAAGCTTTGTACCACTGCTAATAATTAGTTAGCCCTTCAATGCAATTTTGGAGTGCTTTTTCTGGGATGGCCATCAGAGCTATTATCATATAAGATCTAACAGTTAAGTTCCTGAATTCACCCTGGAAAAGTGCTGCACACCTCACTGGTGAATATCACTGCAGTCACACCTTCAAAGTACTCCCCTTGGCCATCTGAGGACCAATGAAACGTATAGCATTTTTTCTAGGGTGAGTAACCTTAATTGCCTGACCTTATATGATAAATTTTAGAACAAATCACTTTAAAAGCAGCTTATATTCCATAAATATGTATTGTCTAATTGTTCCTAAGCATTATCTTAGGTACTAGGGACACAGTTGTTATGAAAATAATATAGTTTCTGCTTTCATGGAGCTTACACTCTAGTAGGATAAAATATTAGATAATAAATAAGTCATGCATACAAATTAAAAAATGAGTGAATACTATGAAGCCTTCTCTGACTGGGTAACTTCAAATAAAAAAACTTACTGAAGAGTAACCTAACAAAGGAGTTAGGATATTCCAGTAGAAAGAATAGTTAGTGTCTGTGAGGGACAACCAGGAATCAGGAAGGAACTAGCTGAGTTTGAGGAATTAAAAGAGCAACATTTTTGGAAGAGAATACAGGGGTCTGTTAATCCAAGAAAGTTTAACTGAAATTATTTAGCAGGCAATCAAGGAACAGTTCACATGTCATATATTTGTATTTTTAGCAAAATGAGAATTTTAGAGTAGGCCGAATCTAGTCCATTATTTGTTTTTATAAATAAAATTTTATTAAAACATAGCCATGTTATTCATTAATGTATTATCTATAACCCTTTTGTGCTACAACAGCAGAGCTGAGTAGTTATGAAAGAGAATCAAGCCCTGATCAAGGTCCTTGAACATAAACACAAATGTTGCATCAGTGATAATTACCCCAAATGGAGATATCCAGATGCAAATCCTGATTGGATCCTCTGTTATTACTAATATTGAAATAATAGAGTGTATTCTCTGTTATTAAAATAATCTTTGTGGAAGGAGTTCTGTGGGCTTTGACAAACCAGTGAAGGCAAGATTGTGATTTTTCCCACATAATGGTTAAGAAAAACATCTTGAGGTTTTTTAAAAGTATGTCTTAGGGTATGCATGATTCTAAATTGTTTCTACAAAGAAATACTACTTGAATCTAATTAAAACAACACAACACAGTATGTATTCTAATGTGAGATATTTCATTTTAGAAAAGTATACAGTGTATTACTATATTGACAAAGTTTTAGAATTGGAAATGTAAACTCATGTCTATCAGAGCACACTTCATCATAAATAATGCAATATAGCTCAAGGCACAGTAAAATTTCAGGCAGTATATATTTTAAATGTTTTTTTTTTTATTGTTGGGGATTCATTGAGGGTACAATAAGCCAGTTACACTGATTGCAATTGTTAGGTAAAGTCCCTCTTGCAATCATGTCTTGCCCCCATAAAATGTGACACACACCAAGGCCCCACCCTCCTCCCTCCATCCCTCTTTCTGCTTTCCCCCCCATAACCTTAATTGTCATTAATTGTCCTCATATCAAGATTGAGTACATAGGATTCATGCTTCTCCATTTTTGTGATGCTTTACTAAGAATAATGTCTTCCACTTCCATCCAGGTTAATACGAAGGATGTTGACCCTTGATTTTAAGTGGAAAGGCATAATACCAATGTATTTTAGAAGTAATATAAAATTGATATATTTTTATTTTTTTATTTTTTGTAGAGACAGAGTCTCACTTTATCACCCTCGGTAGAGTGCCGTGGCATCACACAGCTCACAGCAACCTCCAACTCCTGGGCTTAAGCGATTCTCTTGCCTCAGCCTCCCAAGTAGCTGGGATTACAGGCACCCGCCACAACGCCCAGCTATTTTTTGGTTTGCAGTTCAGCCGGGGCCGGGTTTGAACCCGCCACCCTCGGTATATGGGGCCGGTGCCCTACCAACTGAGCCACAGGCGCCGCCCTAAAATTGATACATTTTTAAATGCTGTATCATGATTTGCAGTTTAAAGGACAGAGGAATAGGAAAGAGAGGGGCAACTCAATGTGAAGACTATATTCGCTGAAAAATTATTTTGTAATGATAATATACAAATTATATATAATACACATACAGCTTAATATATAAATATAAACATCTGTATACCTCTTAAAAAATAAAACAATATAAGAAACTTTGGTAGTTCTTGTGAACTTCTTAATAATGTTCTCCATCTTTATGACAATAATTTATTTACTTGTTTTCCTTTGTAAGCAACCACCTATGCATGTACCTTTAAGCAATATATTGTTTGATTTTGTATGTTTTAAAAATGTGAATATTGTTAAAATGCTTGCATTTTTCTGTAATTTGCTGTCTTCATTCAATATAATGTGTTTAAGATTTACCCATATTTGATGTTTATGGTAAGGGTGCATCATCCATTTTTGCTGGCTATATAGCATCTCCCTGTATAAATATACTGTACTGAATCTGGTGGGATATGTGGGTTGTTTCCAAATGAACGTGTAAAAAAGTTTCTCTAAGAATATGTCCAGGAGGAGAAGTTCTGTATCTAAATTATATCTGGCTTATCTAGAGAATGCCAAACTGATTGAACTAATTGTTACCTCCACTAGTAGTGTATAAAAATTCCTCTTGCTCCATAAACTTTTTGAAAGATGGTTCTACAATATTTTTTACTTTTTCTCTAAAGTAAAATAATGCTGAGCTAAAATTTTTTAATTGAGATATATTTGGTTATAAAGTAGGTTGAATAATTTTTCATATGCTTATAGGACCTTTATGTTTCCTTTTCTATGAAACACCTTAAGCCTATTTTCTTTTCTTTTTTTTTTATTGTTGGGGATTCATTGAGGGTACAATAAGCCAGGTTACACTGATTGCAATTGTTAGGTAAAGTCCCTCTTGCAATCATGTCTTGCCCCCATAAAGTGTGACACACACCAAGGCCCCACCCCCCCCTCCCTCCTTCCCTCTTTCTGTTTCCCCCCCAATAACCATAATTGTCATTAATTGTCCTCATATCAAAATTGAGTACATAGGATTCATGCTTCTCCATTCTTGTGATGCTTTACTAAGAATAATGTCTTCCACGTCCATCCAGGTTAATACGAAGGATGTAAAGTCTCCATTTTTTTTAATGGCTGAATAGTATTCCATGGTATACATATACCACAGCTTGTTAATCCATTCCTGGGTTGGTGGGCATTTAGGCTGTTTCCACATTTTGGCGATTGTAAATTGAGCTGCAAGAAACAATCTAGTACAAGTGTCCTTATGATAAAAGGATTTCTTTCCTTCTGGGTAGATGCCCAGTAATGGGATTGCAGGATCAAATGGGAGGTCTAGCTTGAGTGCTTTGAGGTTTCTCCATACTTCCTTCCAAAAAGGTTGTACTAGTTTGCAGTCCCACCAGCAGTGTAAAAGTGTTCCTTTCTCTCCACATCCACGCCAGCATCTTCAGTTTTGAGCTTTCGTGATGTGGGCCATTCTCACTGGGGTTAGATGATATCTCAGGGTTGTTTTGATTTGCATTTCTCTAATACATAGAGATGATGAACATTTTTTCATGTGTTTGTTAGCCATTCATCTGTCGTCTTTAGAGAAAGTTCTATTCATGTCTCTTGCCCATTGATATGAGTTCTCTATAGATCCTAGTTATCAAGCTTTTGTCTGATTGAAAATATGCAAATATCCTTTCCCATTGTGTAGGTTGTCTCCTTGCTTTGGTTATTGTCTCCTTAGCTGTACAGAAGCTTTTCAGTTTAATGAAGTCCCATTTGTTTATTTTTGTTGTTGTTGCAATTGCCATGGCAGTCTTCTTCATGAAGTCTTTCCCCAGGCCAATATCTTCCAGTGTTTTTCCTATGCTTTCTTGGAGGATTTTTATTGTTTCATGCCTTAAATTTAAGTCCTTTATCCATCTTGAATCAATTTTTGTGAGTGGGGAAAGGTGTGGGTCCAGTTTCAGTCTTTTACATGTAGACATCCAGTTCTCCCAACACCATTTATTGAATAGGGAGTCCTTCCCCCAAGGTATGTTCTTGTTTGGTTTATCAAAGATTAGGTGGTTGTAAGATGTTAGTTTCATTTCTTGGTTTTCAATTCGATTCCAAGTGTCTATGTCTCTGTTTTTGTGCCAGTACCATGCTGTCTTGAGCACTATGGCTTTGTAGTACAGACTAAAATCTGGTATGCTGATGCCCCCAGCTTTATTTTTGTTACAGAGAACTGCCTTAGCTATACGGGGTTTTTTCCGGTTCCATACAAAACGCAGAATCATTTTTTTCCAAATCTTGAAAGTACGATGTTGGTGTTTTGATAGGAATGGCATTGAATAGGTAGATTGCTTTGGGAAGTATAGACATTTTAACAATGTTGATTCTTCCCATCCATGAGCATGGTATGTTCTTCCATTTGTTAATATCCTCTGCTATTTCCTTTCTGAGAATTTCATAGTTTTCTTTATAGAGGTCCTTCACCTCCTTCGTTAGGTATATTCCTAGGTATTTCATTTTCTTTGAGACTATGGTGAAGGGAGTTGTGTCCTTAATTAGCTTCTCATCTTGACTGTTATTGGTGTACACAAAGGCTACTGACTTGTGGACATTGATTTTATATCCTGAAACATTACTGTATTTTTTGATGACTTCTAGGAGTCTTGTGGTTGAGTCTTTGGGGTTCTCTAAGTATAAGATCATGTCGTCAGCAAAGAGGGAGAGTTTGACCTCCTCTGCTCCCATTTGGATTCCCTTTATTTCCTTGTCTTGCCTAATTGTATTTGCTAGAACTTCCAGCACTACGTTGAATAGTAAAGGTGACAGAGGACAACCTTGTCTGTTTCCAGTTCTAAGAGGAAAAGCTTTGAGTTTTACTCCATTCAGTAAAATATTGGCTGTGGGTTTGTCATAGATAGCTTCAATCAGTTTTAGAAATGTGCCACCTATGCCTATACTCTTCAGTGTTCTGATTAGAAAAGGATGCTGGATTTTATCAAATGCTTTTTCTGCATCTATTGAGTAGATCATGTGATCTTTATTTTTGCCTCTGTTAATATGGTGGATAACGTTTATAGACTTGCGTATGTTAAACCAGCCTTGCATCTCTGGGATGAAGCCTACTTGATCATGATGAATGACTTTTTTGATGATAAGCTGTAATCTATTGGCTAGGATTTTGTTGAGAATTTTTGCGTCTATGTTCATGAGTGAGATTGGTCTGAAATTCTCCTTTTTGTTTGCGTCTTTTCCTGGTTTTGGTATCAGGGTGATGTTTGCTTCATAGAATGTGTTGGGGAAGATTCCTTCTTCCTCAATTTTTTGGAATAATTTCTGCAGTACAGGAATAAGCTCTTCCTTGAAGGTTTGATAGAATTCTGGAGTGAAGCCATCTGGACCAGGGCATTTTTTGGTTGGAAGATTTTTTATTGTTTCTTTGATCTCAGTGCTTGAAATTGATCTGTTCAGGAGCTCTATGTATGGAAAAGGTTGAACTTAAAAAACAAAACAACAATCCACAACATCAAAATAAACAAAAAAAACAACCAAACCAAAAAAAAAAAAACCCAACCAAAAACAAAGCAGTATATATATGTTATTGAATATTGTCTGGGCAACACGTGGTCTTCTGGGGTATGAGATGTTAATCACAGTTCTGATACGACTGGAGGCTGCTAGTTTCTCAAACCCCAGCAGGTAGACACCCTTAATATCTCTTCAGCCCACTTAAAAGGCACTTTGAACTTGTTCACTTACTAAGCAGAAGCTTTCTCAGGGAAGTGCTTGTCGCTGGAATCACTGCTGAAGTGGCTATCCACTTAACCTGTGTGTCAAAACTGATCTCCCTCTGCCCTCGAGGGTTAGGGCTGCAAGGTGGCTCAGACCCCGCCCTTAGGCTACTTGGTCGCTGGGTTACCAGCTCCCACCCAATTCCAGCTCTGTGACCCTGAGGGCGGAGTTTGCCGGGGCAGATCGCTCACAATGTCTGCCTGTGACCCAGAGCCAAACACTATTAGCTCCGTCTGGCTCAGCGGCTCAGACTGGGGCCCTAGACAAAGGCCAAAGTTCTCCGCACTCCCGCTCAGGCTCTCCCCAAGGCAGTTCAGCTGAGTGCCAAGTCCAAAGACACCAAAACAGTTCTCAGGTAAGGCCTTTCTGGTTTGCAGTCTCGCTGCTACTGAACTTACAGTTGCGGGCGGGTTTAGACGGATTGAACACACACGACCACTTGCCGGTTTTCCACTGTTTTAGTCCTCCTCTTGGGGTCCAGAAGTCTCTCGCTGACTCCCTGTATCCTCTCAGGGGTGATGATAGGCAGATCCCACCAGCCAGAGATGCCTGGAGTCCTATATCCCCAGACTCACAGTGCCCAGATGCAAGGAAGCTGTTACTCGGCTGCCATCTTGCTCTGCCTCTAAGCCTATTTTCTTTTTTTTTTTTTTTTTTTTTTTTTTTTTTTTTTTTTTTTTTTATTGTTGGGGATTCATTGAGGGTACAATAAGCCAGTTACACTGATTGCAATTGTTAGGTAAAGTCCCTCTTGCAATCATGTCTTGCCCCCATAAAATGTGACACACACTAAGGCCCCACCCCCCTCCCTCCATCCCTCTTTCTGCTTCCCCCCCCATAAACTTAATTGTCATTAATTGTCCTCATATCAAGATTGAGTACATAGGATTCATGCTTCTCCATTCTTGTGATGCTTTACTAAGAATAATGTCTTCCACTTCCATCCAGGTTAATACGAAGGATGTAAAGCCTATTTTCTTATTGGATTGTCTGACTTTTATTGAATTGAAGTTTTCCATAAAATGGAGATAATAGACCTTGTCCATTGTGTGAGTTGTGAACACTTTTTCCTTCCATGTGACTCATCTTTGGTCAATTTTAGGGTGTTTTGAAGACTCTAGTTTTTAATTTAAATATATTTGAATATTTTTGATCTTTATGTTTAATGGTTTTTATATCTTTTTTAAGCAAAATTCTCTACACTAGGGTAAAAGGCAGCCTCCTATAATGTGCTTATATATTTCAGTTGTGTCTATTATACTTAAGCCTTTTATTCATCTGAAAATTATGAGGTGTGAGCTAAGAATCCAATTTCATTTTTATCAGTGTGAATTATAAGTAACCCTGGCGTAATTGTTTTTGTAGTCCATTGGGTGAGTCTGTTCTTCTGCAGTCTGTTGCATTTCATTTGTCTAATTTTCTATCCCTGTGCTATTTTACTCTTTAAATTATTTAGCTTATTCATAAATTTTGATGTGTAGTAGGGCAAACTGTCTTATGTATTTATTTTTTGGTAGAGTCTTAAAATTAGTTTTGGCTTATCTTTAGAAATTGTTAAGTAGACTTTAGCATTAGAAAATAGTATCAATGGCAGTGCCTGTGGTTCAACGGAGTAGGGCACAGGCCCCATATGCCAGCGGTGGTGGGTTCAAACCCAGCCCTGGCCCCAAAACTGCCCCCCCAAAAGAAGAAAATAGTATCACTGATAATATAATTTTTACCCTGTATTTTGAATATATTTTATTATTAACAGCTTTCCATTTTTGCTGCTGAAAAGCCGGCATCAAATTATTATTCCTTTGTAGTAGGTAATTTCTCTTTCCACCTCCAGTTATTTTCGTGACTTTTATATTTGTATTTGTTTTCAGTACTTTATTATATAAGTCTAAGTTTTGTTTTAAAATTATATGCTGATTGAAATTTGTGGAGCTCCCTGAATCAGAGGATTGGTATCTTGTAACATATCTTTGGAAATTCCTCACATATTACTTACTCAATTTTTTTGAACTTCAGTTAGACACATGTTGGACCTCCTTTCTCTATCTACTATTCTTTCATATTTTATATCATTTATTTTCTACAAATTCATTCTCCATTTGGAATAACTTCTCATCTATCTTTCAGGTCATAAATTCTCTTTTCAATTCTTTCTAATATCCATTTGTCCTCATAGATTAAGATTTTATTTTCAGTTATCACATTTTCACTAGTATTTTTTTTTTTCCCAATCTCCCTGGTCAACATTTAAATGCATTTATTTTCTCCATAGTAATTTGAGTATTTTCTTCTAATCTTTAAATATTTTATACTCTATATTTTCAATCATTTATCATTTACATTTATATATTTATAAAATATACTCTGTATCTATTTTCAATATTTATCATTTACATAGATGTAATTTTGTGATAAGTTATTTCTGCTAATTGATGCATATAGAGGACACAGGGAGTGATTTCTTTTTTTAGGATGAAGCTGTATTGTCTGGAACCATGCAGAACCAAACTAGGAACATATTAACTCCTCAGTTGAGAGTTTTTCAGCTAAAATAAGAAGTTTGAATTCTTATCTCTAAACTCTTATTAGTCTGTTACTTGTGGTTTTGGAAACTGTATGAAAGACTATTTCCATTTTAGACAATCTGGACAAATCCAAAGCTGAGAGAAGACTTTAACCCTGTAGTTCACTTGATTTGTTGTGTTGTGTGTGCGTGGGTGAGTGTATGTGTGTTTATGTTGTGTGTGCATGCATGTGTGTGTTCCAGCTTACAAACTACCAGTAAAAGCGGGCCTATCTCCAAATCTTTTATATCTGTAGCTAATTAAAAGTCAAACTCTACCCATAGGCATTGACTAACATATGGTTTTGATTATAGACTTAAACTCAAACTACAATCATTTACAAGTATTTTAAGGTGAAAGGAAATAGTTTTTTTTTTAGAGACAGAGTCTTATGTTGTCACCCTCAGTAGAGTGCCATGGTGTCACAGCTTACAGTAAGCTCCAGCTCTTGGGCTTAGGCGATTCTCTTGCCTCTGCCTTCCAAGTAGCTGGGACTACGGGTGCCCATCACAATGTCTGGCTATTTTTTGTTGCAGTTTGGCCAGGGCCAGGTTTGAACCCACCACCTTTGGTATATGGGGCCACCACCCTACCCACTGAGTCACAGGCGCCACCCATTTTTTTTTTTTTTTTTTTTTTTACTTACAAAGTATTACAGGAATACACGTTTTTAGTTTCAGGGATCCCTTTTGTAATGCTTGAGCCAAGGTTATAAGCATGTCCATCACCCAAATGATGTTCACTGGATGGGTTTTGTAGGATTTTGCCTATTCCTTTCGCCTCGTTCACCCATAGTTGATATACACTGAGGTTAATGTCCCCTGTGCACATGTGTGCTCATTAGTTAGTTTCAATTTAATACCAAGCACATGTGGTGTTTGTTATTCCATTCTTTAGATAAGTTAATGGCTTCTAGTTCCATTTGAATTGCTTTAAAAGTCATTAGTTTATTATTTTTCATGGCTAAATAGTATTCCACAGTATACCTATATCATATTTTGCTAATCCACTCATGAATTGATGGGCATTTGGGTTGATCCCACATCCTTGCAATTGTGAATTGTGCTGCAATAAACATGCCAGTGAAAATGTCTTTTTGATAAAATGACTTCTTTTCTTTTAGGTAAATACACAGTAGTGGGATTTCTAGATCAAATGGTAAGATCTATTTTTAGTTCTTTGAGGAATCTCCATACTGTTTTTCATAGAGGTTGTATTAACTTTCAGTCTCACCAACAGTGTATAAGTTTTTCTTTTTCTCCATTTCCATGCATCTGTTGCTTTTGGAAATTTTAACTAACAATCATTCTAAAAGAGGTAAGGTGATACCTCATTGTGGTTTTAATTTACATTTCTATGATGATTAGTGATGCTGAGCATTTTTTCACGTTTATTGGCCATTTTTCTATTTTCATTCAAAAAGCTTCTGTTCATGTCTTTGGTCTATTTTTTAATGGGGTTATTTGGTATTTTTCTGTTTGATTTGCTTGAGTTCTTTGTAGATTCTAGTTATTAGCCCTTTATCATATGGTTGCTTGTGAATACATTTTCTCCTATTCAGTAGGTTGTCTGTTTGCTCTGTTTATTGTTTCCTTAACTGTGAAGAAGACTTTTTAATTTAATCATGTCTTTTTTTTTTTTTTTTTTTTAATATTTCTGTGATTGCCATTGGGGTCATCTTCATAAATTCCTTGACTTGACCAATATCTAGATGAGTTTTTCCAATGGTTTCATGTCTTATGATAAAGTTTTTTTTATCTATTTGGAATTAATCTTTGTGAATGTTAAGAGATATTAATTCTGTTTCATTTTTCTGCATGACTATCCAATTTTCCCAGAGACATTTATTTAAATGGGCTTCTTTTCCCCAGTATATATTGTTGTCTGCTTTGTCAAAGATCAGTTGGCAGTAAGTATAGATAGCTTTATGTGTGGGTTCTCTGTTCTGTTCCATTGGTCTATGTCTGTATTTTTGAGCTAATACCATGTTGTTTTGGCTACTATAGGTTTTTAGTACAGTTTGAAGTCTGGTTATGTGATGCCCCCAGACTGGTTCTTTTTTCTTAAGCTTGCTTTGGCTATTTGGGCTATTTTCTAGTTCCAAATGAAGTGTGAAATTATTTTTTTCTAGATTTTTGGAATATGACATTGGTATTTTGATGGGGATAATTGCACATCTCTTTGAGTAGTATTGACATTTTAACAATTTATTAATGAGCATGAATATATTTCTATTTGTTTGTGTCATCTGTAATTTCTTTCCTAAGTAAATTATAGTTTTCCTTATAGAGCTCTTTTATCTCTTCAGTTAAGTATATTTATAGGTATTTTAATTTTTTATGGCTCTTGTGAATGATATTGAGGCTTTGATTTGACTCTCAGTTTGACTGCTATTGGTGTACAGGAATGCTAGTCATTTGCATACATTGATTTTGTTGCATGAGACTCATTGAATTCCAGTAGTCTCTTGGTGGAGCCTTTGTGGTTTTCTAGATATAAAATTATATCACCAGAAAAAAGTGATACCTTGACCATCTCTTTTCCAATTTGGATATCCTTTATGCCTTTCTCTTGCCTGATTGTTCTGGCTAGACTTCTAGTACAATGTTGAACTAAAGTGGTGACAGTGGGCATCCTTGTCTTATTTCTGTTCTTAGTGGAAATTCTTTCAACTTTTCCTCATTTTGTATGATGTTGGGTGTGGGTTTGTCGTATATGGCTTTTATTATTTCTAGTTCTTCCTATGCCTCATTTGTGAGGGTTTTTTTTTATCATGAAAGAGTGCTGAATATTGTGGAATGTTTCTTCTACATCTATTGTGATGATTATATGGGCTTTGTTTATGCTTCTTTTTATGTAGTAAATAATATTTATTGATTTATGTTGATCTATCCTTGCATTCCTGGTATGAATCTCATTTGGTCATTGTGGATTATTTTTATCATGTGCCGTTGAATTCAGTATGCTAGTATTTTACTGAGGATTTTTTGCAACTATATTCATAAGAGATATTGGTATGTACTTGTTTGTTGTGTGTGTGTTTCCTTTCTGGACTTTGGTATCAAGTGTACTGTCTTTGGTGAATACAGAATGAGTTTGGAAGGGTTTCCTGCTTCTTGATGTTATAGAATAATTTCTGCAGTGTGAGTACCATCTATTCTTTGTAGATAGGGTAAAATTCAGCTGTGAATCTATCTAGACCAGCCCTATTTTTGTTGGAAAATTTTGCAATACTGCTTTAATGATTTTGCTCATAAATGGCCTGTTCAAGAGTTCTATTTCTTCATGATTGACCCTTGTTGAAGTTGTTTGTTCTAGAAATTTGTCCATTTTCCTTTACATTTTCAACTTTATGTTCTTAGAGATTTTCGTAATATTCACAGGTGATATTTTGTGTATCTTTGGTTTCATTTGTATTATATTTTTTCCTTATTCATTTCTGAATGAGCTTACTTGGGTCCTTGCTACTCCATTTTTGGTTAATCTAGCAAAAGATCTATCAATTTTGTTTATCTTTTCAAAGAACCAACTTTTTGTTTCATTGATCCTTTTTATTTTTGTTTGTTTTTCGTTACATTTAAGCTGTTTTTACTTTATTCATTTTCTTCTGTTTGCTTTGGGTTTGGTTTGCCCTCCCTTTTCTAGTTCCTTGAGATGTGTCATTAAAATGTTAATTTGGAATAATTTTGTCTTTTTGATGTATGCATTATGAATTTTTCCCTTAGGACTGCTTTTGCAATCCACTAAATTGTGATATTTTGTGTCTACGTTTGTCATATAATGCAAGAATTTTGGCTTCCATGTTAATTTTGTTACTGACCCAATCATTGTTCAGCAGCACTTTGTTTAATTTCCATGAGTTTGTATTGAATTATTTCTCTTGGATTGTTTCTAGTTTTATGCTGCTGTGGTCTGAATAGACAAATGGTATGATTTCTATTTATTTGAATTTGTTGAGAAATGTTCTATGGCCTAAAATCTGATCAGTCATGGAGAATATTCCATGTGCTGATGAGTAAAATGTAAATTGAGTAGGTTGGGGGTAAAATGTTCTATAAATGTCTAGTAGATTCAATTATTGTAGAGTCCCATTTAAGTCCATGTTTCTTTTTTTCTACATGGACCATCTGTCCAGTTCTGTCAGTGGGGTATTAAAACCACCTACAATTACAATGATGCTGTTTATCTCTTTATATAGAGCTAGTAGGGTTTCCTTTATGAATCTGAGCACTCCTGTGTTAGGTATATGAATATTTAGGATTGTTGCCATCTTGTTGAATTCCTCCCTTTACCATTGCATAATGATCATCTTTGTTTAACTTTACTATTGTTGATTTAAAGTCCATTTCATCTGTTATAAAAATGGCTACACTTGCTTTTCTTTTCTTTGTTTCTACTTGCTTGAAATATTATTTTCCATCCTTTCACATTATGTCTGCATGAGTACTTGTGCATTCCTATGTTTCCTGAACAAAGTAGATATTTTATTTTCTGTTTGTTTGTTTTTTTGTCTGTTTAGCCAGCTTACATCTCTTGAGTGGTCACTGAGACCATGCACATTGATTGATACAATTGATTCTTGCGTTAATGTTTTGTTCATCCTGTTGGGTAGTACCTTATTGCTTTGTTTTATTTGTTGTGCTATAGTTTTATATGAGCTCAGAACTTTAGCTTTTGAGTGGGTTTATACTGGTGGGTCTCTATTGTGCTGATCCATCCATAATGCTGTTCTGAATATTTCTTGCAGGGGAGATGTGGTCTTGACAAATTCCCTGTCATTGTTTTCCTGTAAAATTCCTAATTTCTTCTTCATGTATAAAACTTAGTGTGTAGAATTCATAAGTCTAGACTGGCAGTTGCTGTATTTAAGAGTGAAATTGGAGCCAAATCCCTTATGTTTTTAAAAATCTTAACTGAGAAATCTGTAGTTAGCCTGATGGGGTTTCCTTTGTAAACCCTCAGAGCTCAGGAATTCCTCCTTTGTATTGACTTTGGCCAGTTTGATGACTATGTGTCTTGGTGATTGCCTCTTTGTAATGAATCTTGCAGGTGTTCAATGAGCTTCTTGAACAGGAATGTCTAAATAACTAACAAGAAAGAACAGAGAAGTTTTTCTAAATTATACCTAAGAAATTAAATGTATTACAAATAAATTTTCTAGTCCTTGTATGTTATCTTCCTCACCCTCAGGGATGCCTGTGATTCTTGCATTTGTCCATTCTACACAATTTTAAATTTCTTTTAGGCTTTCTTATTTATTCCTAATTCTCTGTTCTTTGTTTTTGACTGACTGATTTAATTTGAAAGAATTTTCTTCAGGCTTTGAAATTCTTTTTTTCTGCCTGGTCAAGTCTATTCTTAAAATTTTCCACTGTATTTTATTTTTCTTTAAATGAGTTTTTTATTTTTAGAATTTCTATTTTTTTAACATGTTGATTTTTTTTTTTTTTAAATTTATTTCTTGAATTGTTTTTCTGGTATTTTTGATTTGGTTTTCCGTTTTTTTCCTTTAGGATTTCATTGCACTTCCTTTTAATATATACTTGGAATTTTTTATCTTCCATTTTAATATTTATATTTTGGTTACTATCCATTTCTAGAAAGCTGGTATTCTCTTTTTAACATGTACTTACATGCTAATTTTCTGTACTTCTGGAGTTTTTTCACTGATTCCTTCTTATGTGAAGGAGTTTTTGCTTCTAATTTTTGGATTTTGTTTTGTTTAGAGAGGCATTTTATCTTCCTCACTCGTGAGGTTGTGTCTGTAGCATATGCTGGGTAATAATCTTTGACTTTGCTTGGAGTGCTTTTACAGTAGCTAGGATCTGGATTGGTTGCCTTGTTATTGATATCCTTAATGTAGTTTTCTCAGTTGCTAGTTGTTTGTATGCTGTAGTTGTGGTGAACCATGTTTATGGGCAAATTCTCTGTCTTTTATGATGCAAGATGGAGATCTTTGAAATTTTCTCATTCCCCTATGGTCTTCTTAACAGTGTAAATTTTACTGGTATCCCTGTTTTATCTCTGAGACAACAGGTGGTACTTGTGGTAGGAATCATCCACATCCTGTATGATTGAGTCAGTAAATGCCGTAAAATGTTGTGCAAATTGGCTTCCTGTTCAATAGGTGGTGCTTGCCCAAAGGAGCAAAGTAAAATATTACTTTGGCAGCCTGTGATGGCTGTAGCCCCTCAGGAGAAGCATTTGAATGCTCCAGGTGGTAGATGGGGCCCTGGACCTTCCAGATGGATCTTTATTCTCCACCACAGCATAGGCAGGTGGGAGAGTAAGGCTAGACAGAGGTGAGTTAGGTAAATTTGCCTTCAGACTCCACAAAAACTGGTAAGGTAGCTGTTTTGGTAGGAGTCAAAGGCATGTTCCTAGGCTCTGGGAAAGTCACCAGAGATGAGCTGAAGTGGTCCCAGACAATCAGAAAATCTGCTTGTGAGAATGGGGCCAGCTGAAAGTCACAATTTAGATAATTTCACTCTTCTATGCTCCATGGTCCCTCTCTACAGTCTGTCTACAGACAGGATCTCAAACTAGCTAAGCTCTCCTGCAGTGTAACTGTGTACTGGGAACTTTCCTGTCCAGGATTCCACTCCAGTCTGGGTGCATGGCGTTCTTGTGGTGGGGAGATGTGCTCTGCATGTGTGCTATGGCTGGCGCCTGCACTGCATTTTTTTTTTTTTTTTTTTGTAGTTTTACCCATGAGAACTCCTTTACCTCCTGAAATGAGTCATAAATCTCCCCTCCATGTCCTGAGCAACATGACTGAGTCTGGGGGTATAGGATCTAGCCTGTAGGTCTGTTTCTTGGTTCCCCCAAACCAGTGTCTGCCAGGATTGATGCTTGCCGGGGAAGCATGTTGGTACCTAGTTGTTTCTGGTGTACTCAAGGAGTTTGATGTCCTCTACTTTAGGTTGTGCCCTGCTCTGATAGAACAGCTGGACAAGCAGCACTTAGGAGGGCCAGTGAGCAGGGAGCTCACAGTCTGAGTTAGTTTGCTGCAGGTTTTTTTTTTGGTTTGCAGTTTTTGGCTGGGGCTGGGTTTGAACCTGCCACCTCCAGCATATGGAGCTGGCACCCTACTCCTTTGAGCCACAGGCGCTGCCCTTGCTGTAGGTTTTTAAGAGGAAAGATTTAAGTCTTACTTTCTGTGGAAGCTTAGTATTGTGAATGCACCCACAGAGCAAAGGCAGCAGCCATGGGTAAGGGAGGAGAGGAGATGAGTCTGCATGGAGGAAACTATCACTCTGTTCATCTTTCTCTTTCTCTTTTTCTGGAAGGCAGGATGTCCAGGTTCTGGGATCATGTATGTCTCCCAGGACCCACCAGCTGCCTGTGACTTCGGCAATCTCGGCTGAAGTTGGAAAATGTCCATGTGGAATGAGCTAGATGAAAACTGGGGGGTGGGGTGGAGAGTAAAGCCTCCAGGGGAAATAAGGCACATGGTGGGTGAAGAAGCAGTATGGTGCCTGTCATCCTGGCTTGAGTCTGTGGTGATGAAAGTTACTTTCAGGGGACTGGAAACTGGGTGCTTTCCCTTCAAAAAGCTCCCTGTTCAGTGGTGGCATTAGCTTTTTGGCTTGGGAGGGGAGAAAGGGTCTCCAGCAGCTCAGGAGTCTGCTGACTACCAGAGATAAGAGGGAAGGGGGAGCAAACCACTTCACTTACCTTTTTTTGCTGGACTCGGCCTCACCAGGGTTTACCTTGCTGCTTCCTGTTCTGCTCCATAACTTCCCATGGAATCGCTTATAGTTTCTGGCACTTTTGCCTCAGAATTAGACCAAACCTATGTTTTTTGTCTATTTTTTCTTCCTCATCTAAAACTGTTTGTTCTTTCTGAGACTATCTGGCAAATGGTCTCTCTGATTAGCTATATTTTCTCTTTAGAAAACAGATATTTTGACCCTTGCATAAGTAAACTGTTAAGCTTGGAAAGATGAATTAGTCTGAGGTGAGTATTTTATGTATAAGCTTTTTAAAATACTGATTATTTAATGACAAATACTAGCAAACTGAGAATTTGCTAATGTGTATTAAATATTTTATTGCAAATATATATTCATAAACAATTAGAATTCTTTGTAACATCTTGTAAAATATTAAGCAATCTAATTAAGAGATTAAGATAACTTTGTTATAAATTTGACTTAGTATCTTGTGTAAATATGGCAGTAGTCTTCTTTGTGTTGAACATGTATGTTTTATATGAAAAATCAATTGACACTATCTCTGAAAAATGGAGTTGAGGTTTTCACAGATATGCAGATACTTCCTAGCCTTGCCAAATAAATTAAAATATAATTTTGATTTGTAATTTTAAAATATTTATAATTTTAAAATATATATAAATGTATTTGTATACTTGATGAATATTGAATGAATATTGAAAAAATAGTGCAAATATCCAAAGTTTTATTTCTTTTCCCCTCTAGAATAATTTGTATATAACTCTTATTGGAGTTATATACAGACTCAGTTATATACAGTTATATACAGAATAATTTGTATATAACTCTTATTGGTAATTATTCTTCCGGTTACTTTCCATTGTCATAGTTGCTTATTTGAACTATTTATTGGAGTTCTGTTTTGTCTAGGAGGTATTATATGAAAGAATCTGAGCAATTAACCAGATACTTTCTTTTTCAGCTGTTCCAGTGTACTTATATGGCAAATCTTCTGGGTAATATTAATACCTAGAATCTAAGCTTTGGGGGAATTCCTTTATAATACTTTCAGGACCAAATGCTGCTGAAAAGACAAGGTTGTTTAGAAAACAGATGTTTTAGCTACAGCAGGAAAGAAAAATATGGCAAACATATTTTGAGCTTGTCTAAGTTTGCACCTAAAAGTCAATAGGCATTTTTTATGGAATTGGAAATGGATGTTTTACCTTTGGGTAGCCTATATGAATGACAGTAGGTATTGCCTTATCAAAAGTATTACCACAGAGCATCAGTAAACGCTTTACCAAATTGGTACACTATGAACATCTTATAAACAATTTCCACATGAGCCAGATTGTCAGAGTTGAATGGAAACCCCTTGTTTGCCAATTGTGGTTTCAATCACCAATAGCTGAGGGGAATGGGTCCAAGTGAGATATGACTCCATGTGGCCCTTTCAGGACACACTTCTGAGATCATTGAATAGTACATAAGCATCCTTCCGTGGAAGAGAATTCACAACCCTCCCCCAGGATCCTCTTTTTGCTAACATCTCAAGTCGGTGAAAGAAAGGAAGAGCTCAAGAAGAAAAGAGAAGAAGTGACAGCCAGCACCAACATAGTTATCACTCACATTTTACAACTAATTCTTCTAAATTGTATAGAATTTAGATAAATGATTTTGCTTTTTTGACAAGTTTGTCACAAAGTATGAAGGCAGTTTGCTTCAACCTCTTTATGATGAAAAGTATGGATGATAATTTTGTGAGAAAAGACAAATGACTATCAAATTTTACAACTATTGAAGAGTGGAAGTTTTATGTCCTAGTGTGTTCATTTGCTTCTGGGTTTAAGAATCTAAACTTTTGATATTAAATGTACAGTAAGGCTTTCAGCTTTAATACCACTATGTATCTAATTATTTTCTAGAAGGAAAGCAATTGTGGCAGATGTTTTCAAGCACAGTGAATACTACAGGCGGAATTGACATGCACTCTTTGCTTTGGGTTCTGAGTGATGGGTTCCACATATTATAGGCTGTTTTCAAATTGGAGTAATGCATAAGGAGCTAGTTTCTTAAAATGAGCCTATTGAGCAAATTCCTCTAAAGTTTCCTGTTCACCTAGCCAGACAGGTTTGGGCATCAGAATTTTGACTTAAATATAATTTTGCGTTTCATACAAGATAAACTTCATGTAACTCTCACTATTCTTGATAGTTTTTAACAATATGCCCTTTACATATTTGTAAAGATGCAAATCTATAAATATAACTATGGAATATAACACCTAAAATATTGCAGTGAAATATAACTAAACTTTTTTGAAGCTGTCTGGATGACTGCTACTGTGTCCAGTGGTGACAGATCAAAAGCAATGTAGCTATGTTATAATTTGAATGAGATTTATTGTCTATTTCCCTCTCATTAATCATCTTACTTTTGCATAGATGAGAATAGTATGTTTGACTCATACTTGCCCCTGGAGAAAGTACGGATTTCAATGAACTTGGACTTTCAGGATGACCAGTTCATATACAATATGTTTCTCAGTGATTACAAAATAATAGATTTACTATTTTAACATTAACCAGATAGAATCAAGAAGTTCCAAAGATATATCCATAATTTTCTTGCAAGTAAATTATAGACCTATATTTCAAATTTTACCACAATTGACTTGCAATGTCTTAGTGCTTGAAAGTTGTCACAGTGGACATAAAACATTGCTTTTCTAAACTATCTCTTGGAAGTATCTTTATACTTGTGTACACTAAATAAACTAAAATTTATATATACAGTAGGATACTTGATATTATTTCAGTAGTATGTCTTAGGAATGGGTAAAGTTATCTAAAAAATAACTGTCAGTGTTAGGTACATATTCTTAATTCTCTGCTTTTAGCGTTCTAGTTTGGAGTTTATTGATCTCCTGTGGAGTTTGTTTATTGATCCTCCTCTGTTTCAAATTTATTCAAATTTTTGGTACTCTGTGTTGGAGCAATCTCTTTTGAATCAGGGTTTACTATTCCCTCAATTTTTAAAGACTTTGTCTATATTTGGAGTTTTAGTTATTTTTGTTCATATTTCTTTCTTTCATTGTTGGGGAGTCATTGAGGGTACAATAAGCCAGGTTACACTGATTGCAATTGTTAGGTAAAGTTCCTCTTGCAATCATGTCTTGCCCCAATAAAGTGTGACACACACCAAGGCCCCACCCGCCTCCCTCTGTCCCTCTTTCTGCTTTCACTCCCCATAACCATAATTGTCATTAATTGTCCTCATATCAAAATTGAGTACATAGGATTCATGCTTCTCCATTCTTGTGATGCTTTACTAAGAATAATGTCTTCCACTTCCATCCAGGTTAATATGAAGAATGTAAAGTCTCCATTTTTTTTAATGGCTGAATAGTATTCCATGGTATACATATACCACAGCTTGTTAATCCATTCCTGGGTTGGTGGGCATTTAGGCTGTTTCCACATTTTGGCGATTGTAAATTGAGCTGCAATAAACAGTCTAGTACAAGTGTCCTTATGATAAAAGGATTTTTTTCCTTCTGGGTAGATGCCCAGTAATGGGATTGCAGGATCAAATGGGAGGTCTAGCTTGAGTGCTTTGAGGTTTCTCCATACTTCCTTCCAGAAAGGTTGTACTAGTTTGCAGTCCCACCAGCAGTTTAAAAGTGTTCCCTTCTCTCCACATTCACGCCAGCATCTGCAGTTTTGAGATTTTGTGATGTGGGCCATTCTCACTGGGGTTAGATGATATCTCAGGGTTGTTTTGATTTGCATTTCTCTAATATATAGAGATGATGAACATTCTTTCATGTGTTTGTTAGCCATTCGTCTGTCATCTTTAGAGAAAGTTCTATTCATGTCTCTTGCCCATTGATATATGGGATCGTTGGCTTTTTTCATGTGGATTAATTTGAGTTCTCTATAGATCCTAGTTATCAAGCTTTTGTCTGATTGAAAATATGCAAATATCCTTTCCCGTTGTGTAGGTTGTCTCTTTGCTTTGATTATTGTCTCCTTAGCTGTACAGAAGCTTTTCAGTTTAATGAAGTCCCATTTGTTTATTTTTGTTGTTGTTGCAATTGCCATGGCAGTCTTCTTCATGAAGTCTTTCCCCAGGCCAGTATCTTCCAGTGTTTTTCCTATGCTTTCTTTGAGGATTTTTATTGTTTCATGCCTTAAAGTTTAATCTGTATGACACTGGTAATTAAGGAATTATATGATGCTAAGGAGGTAGATCCTTCCTTGATATGTATTCTGGAAAATATTTGACTAAAATCTGGGAATGGTATCTTTCTTCCCATGCCTTTTAAGGCAGTAGTGTTGATCCATATCCTGTGTTTGGCAAGGAGATGGTTTTCCCCATTATTGAGAACATCAAAACAAAATGTAAACATTAAAAGCCATGATTTTGGTTTGTGTAGGGAAAACCTCTCCCTTCAAATTCTCTCATTTCTTTCTTTTCCCTTCTCTCTTGCGTTACCACATGTAGGACTCTCCTTTTTTATACTCAATGCATTATAGCTTCTGGGTTTTGAATATAAGGTCAAATTATTTTTGTAATTCTTCCAGAGTTTTTCCTAATGTTTTCATTGTACAAATCTTGCCTACTTCACTATATTCTGAAGTATTTTGAGTTGGTCTCATTGTGAAAGGTTGTAGGTAACAAATACCATCCGTGTGAACAATTTTGCATTTTCTAAATAAATTACCTCAATTTATTCCCATCATTTTTTCAAGTGCCTGAGGCATCAATGAAAATAGGCTCATTAATTGCTAAGTGAGTAATTTTTCCACAAGTATAGTCTTGTTTCATATACCCGTTGGTTCATTTATCGTGCGTGATCAGATTCACCAAACACAAGCCTAGTTACCAAGTGAAATATACTTCTCCTTGAAAAGTGGGCATCAAGGTCAAATAAAATCCCCATACAAATCACAGTAACATTTATGATCATTGCAAAAAAAGCAAAATGCCGAGCTGTTTACTTGGATGGGGAAACCTAGAGTAATTTACATTGTTAGAGAAAGATTGCAAGGTGGGTGTAAATGATTTTCTTTCTTTTTTTTTTTTTTTGACCTTGGTTGAATATTTTCCTTGCCGTGAAAGTGGATCTCTCTGATTTACTAATGTAATTTAATTCTGCTTCTCCATATTTTATATATCTTGAATTAGATTTATTCAAATGCATGTCTTATCTAATCTACCTTCTAGAATGTAAAGGGTTTTTGTTTGCTTATTTGTTTGTTTTGGCTACATGGATTTTACTTGATACATTCCATAGTAGTTCTCTGGATAGCTAACTTGATAAAATATTGATAATAGAATATATAGATATAGAATAGATAAAAAATACTTGTTGAATGTATGAATCAAAATATTTTTATATAAAAAGTATTCATTAGTGGGCGGCACCTGTGGCTCAAAGGAGTAGGGCACCAGCCTCATATGCCGGAGTGGGAGGGTTCAAACCCAGCCCTGGCCAAAAACTGCAAAAAAAAAAAAAAATTTCATTAGAAAGATAAGTAGAAACAAAATTGAAGAAAATATTTCTTCATGTTGGCTTATTTCTTCACCATTCTGCTTTGATGCAAAGCAAAAGGCCCTCCATTGATTATTTGGATCATCTTCCATTGAACAGGAGTGATGCATCAGACACAGAAGGGTATGTTCTGTCAGTTCTGAGCTGCTTAGAATTCATGTGTGCAGAATTATGAAACAGACCCAAATATGTTGGCTTATTTTAAGCAAAAACACAATTTCCTAGCTTTTAGGAAAATAAAGAAGTTTGGAAAACTATGAGAGACTTGTAAATGACTTAGCAGTCTAGTGGTTCTTAAATGTCATTATTTTGATTGCTGTTGTTACCTCTACTTCTTATGGGCAGTTATAGGGAATTCCATTCATATATTTGCCTCATGCTTCAAAGTAACAAGTGTTTGTTGTGGTGGGTATATTTTGGAGCTTGGAACTTTTTGATAATAAATGAATAAAATTCATTAACTTTTATCGATTAGTTCTTATGTAGAACATTCTTTAAAGTCTTTATGTTCTGTGGGGGGGAGCAGAAATAAGCTAATGGTGGTCTACTGGAGAACATAGGTATATTTATTTTCCATCACATTTCCATTATGATGGAAAAATTCATATATCTTACATGATATAGATGTCTGTCTACTTAAAGGCAAATAAAATGGTCCACAGATCTTGTTTGTTTAGATTCTATAGAGCTCCAATTTTATAAATTTTAAATAAAGGAGTACTAAAGAACTTCATTTCCTGGTTTTATTTTTTAACTCACAGAATATAGGATGCAAAAGGAGCACATCAGCCTTATGGTACCATAATGGAAGGGGGGCTGCTTGCTTGACTTATCTTCTTGTTACGCCATGAAGTTTAAACCATCTATTCATAACACTAATTTTTAACTACCCTTGAAGGAGGTTTATTGTATAGCATACCATACATGGATCATTGTAAGGTTTATATAATTTCCTAAACCATAATCTATAAAAAATAATTTTGGTAGAGTAGAAAAGTTTATCTTCACACCTATGAGGCACAAGAGATTTCCAAACATCAGCTCTTACTGAATCAAATTTCATTGATTTTTTTTTTTTTTTTTTTTTGCAGTTTTTGGCTGGGGCTGGGTTGGAACTCACCACCTCCAGCATATGGGGTTGGTGCCCTACTCCTGAGTCACAGGCACCACCTTGACTGTCATTTACTATCATCAATAGTTGGTTAAAAATGAGTAGAGAGCTGCTGAAAGTGTGGAATCATCTGTCTAGCACTGAGTGCCTACCATGTTTTAGATTCTAACTGCTATACTGATAGTTGATGTCATGTACCCCATAACCCTTATGACAGAGGCTCTACTTTTATTTCCATTCTATAGCTGAAGATGAGAGGAAAAGACAGGCCAAGTGCCAATTTAAGTTCACCCAGTTCATAGGTGGAGAAGTCAGGCTTTAATCATTGGGCTCTGGCTTCAGAATGTTTCCTCTTAACCTCTGTGGAAAAACAACATTTATTATTGATATACTATATATTATTAAACCTAGGGCTAATAAATTCTGCTCCAGAAAAGAAAAAAAATCAGGATTACTTTCTTTTGATTTTTATAAACTAGGATTATAGAAGATTTGTAGACATAATTTTTGGGTTTCCTTTGGTTGCCTAGATCTTTCAGCCAATATCAGAGTACTTTTCTGTAGTGATAATAGGACTTAAATTATTTCTACTTTCTTAGTACTACACCTAACACTTCATGTGAATTGATTATTTTTATCCACAACAACCCCTTTTATATATTATTTCCATTTTAAGGGTGAGAAAGCTAAGGCTAAGAAAAGCAAAGAAATGTTCTGACCACCAGCAGAGAAGGGTCATATGGCACTGGATCTTCAAATCTGTCCTTCTAAGCACTAAGGTTTGTTTCTTTATTGTGGTGAGTATCACTATAAAGTAACATATTAAAAAGTAAATCC
Source organism: Nycticebus coucang (assembly GCF_027406575.1). Classification (NCBI taxonomy): domain Eukaryota; kingdom Metazoa; phylum Chordata; class Mammalia; order Primates; family Lorisidae; genus Nycticebus; species Nycticebus coucang. Next base: position 54,168,928 of record NC_069781.1, on the reverse strand, counting down.
TAAATTCATCTTTTTATTTATAGACATTAAAAATAAGATAGCAGGCTCAGTGCCTGTAGCACAGTGGTTATGGCACCAGCCACATATACTGAGGGTGGCGGGTTCAAACCTGACCCAGGCCAGCTAAACAGCTGTAATAATAATTAAAAAAAAAATAGCCAGGCATTGTAGCAGGTGCCTGTTGTCCCAGCTATAGAGGATTAAACATTACTTACTACAACAGCCACCAATATCATAACTCACCTGAGGAATTACCGAGACCAAGACATTCTCCCGGCAAGCCTGGAAATCTCTTGTGTCTCAGAAGGCCAGCCACCAAGTATCTCAGTAATCCTGGAGGAGCAAAGTTCAGTCCTGCAGTAATAAGGCTAATGTTAAGCATTAAGCATTTTATGGCAGTTCTTTGAAGGATTAGTGAAGAAAAATTGCATGTAGTATTTTTGGAGATCATTTCCCTTACCACTCTTGAAGATCATTTCCTTGAGTACATACTGTCTTGGCACCTATGAGATCACTTCCTTGAGCACACAAGCCCTTCATGTCTTTGCTTAGTAATCGTTCTGCCCATTATGTATCTTCTCAATAAAAGGACTCTGCAAGAAGTGCTCAGTGCTATCCTGCACCTATGGTTAGCCTCACCACTTGCAGTGTGTCCTCTCAATCCTACTTGGGAGGCTGAAGCAACAGAATTGCTTAAGCCCAAGAGTTTGAGGTTGCTGTGAGCTCTGATACCAAGGCATTCAACCAAGGGCACCATAGTCAGACTCTGTCTCAAAAAATAAATAAATAAATAAGATAACATTACACTTCAAACTGCATTAAAAAGATTAATGGTGTTATGTAAGAATATGAAATAATGGGGATTTTCAGGAACTTAATGGAGTCTAAATTATTATAAGCATTTTGGAAAGCTGTTTGGCATTATTTACTAAATCTGAAAAAATAATTTATGTGTGACCTGGAAGTTTTACTTGTTTACACACCTTAAATGAGTATACTTAAATATCAAAGATATATTCAATAACATATCAGCATTGCTCATAATATCCCCCAATGGGAAACCGTGCAAATTACTCAAACTTTTAGTTATTATGAGGATAGATAAGAAGATTTTGGTATATTCATTGAAGTGAAATGACATATGGCAATAAAAATGAACAGCAGGTAACACCACATTGAATTATCCCACAATATTAAGCCAAAGGAGCCAGACGTAGCGAAAACAAATTACATATTGTATTATTTTATTGATACAAAATTTAAAAATAAGCCAAGATATTCTGTGTTAATACTTAAATAATGTTCTTCTGGGAGGTTGCTCCAGCATGCCAGTGGTGGACTCTTTCTTCCCTTGCGTCAGTTGTTTGCACAGAATGCACATACTCTGTTGTGATATTTACCAAGTTGTACATCTAGGAATTATGCACTTTTCTCTGCGTATTTTTATGTCAATAAAAAGTTAAATATAATAACCATTACAAGCAGAAAAAGATATTCTAGTTAATTAAATACTCTAATACTAATTAATACTCTAATTCTAGTTCAATGAATAATGTTATTTCAAAGATTTGAAATGTTTAATATAAAAATCACTGTAAGTGTAGAATATGAAGATGATATGAAACATTGAGTTAAACGTGCCCGTTTAATTCTTTGCCATTGACTTTTTCTACAGGAGGAGGGGTATTAAATCACTCTGGTAATTTGGACTTTTAGTTTATTGAGGTTTTATGTCACATGAGAAATTAGAATATGACTGCTGTTTCACAACCCTTGCCAAGACCAGAGAGTTTGGGGACCACTCACCACGTCTCTGAGTACCATTTCTCACATTTGGCACTTACCCTAGTTCCTGGCACAATAGCAGTCCTATTTTTCTCAAATAGATAGTTGGTCATTAAAAATGTAGAATATAAATGTCTTAACGCAATAACTAAGAAAATGCCAGGCAGGCTATGTTAACCAGTGTGATGTAAATGTGTCAAACTGTTTATAAAACCAGTGTATGGTGCCCCATGATTGCATTCATGTACACAGCTATGATTTAATAATAATAATAAAAAAGACAGATATGTACCGAAACTATAAATATTACCAGCCAGTCTTCTTGGAGCAGAGGGTGCCCTCGGTGCCCTTCAGGTGTTGGAGTGACACCAGGCCAACGTTAGCCTCATGGATCCCCGTACAGTTTCTTCTCATGACAGGCAAGTTATTGCCCTGATACGAGCTTTGTTTTCTTAATGTAATATAAGAATATGAATTCTAGAATCAATTCAATCTAGGTTCACTTCCCAGCTCTAACACTGCCCATATGCTGGAAAATTAAACTTTAAAATGGGGGAATAATATGCTTACAGGATTAATATGCATGTTTATTGAGATAATGTATATAAAACTACTAGCACAGTGTCTGCCACGAAATGAGCTTTCAATGAGTGTCATTTACAAATAAGTATTATTACTTGAACATAATTTGCTTTCATTTGAGACAAGAAAACACATGAACTTAGTTAAGCCGAATGCACAAATTAAACAGATACAATGAAGTGCTTAAATAAGATATTACTAATTACTCATGAAAATAAAACTAACATAGTTTCTTGTAATATGGAACTTTATTAATCTGGAAAAAAAATTTAAGCTACATATAGAGAATCTTTGCCTTAACCTGTATTTCTACATATTCACATCTAATAGGAGTCAAACCCATTTGAAAATCAATGACTTCTCGTTAGCACTTTATGCCATAAATGTGTGTGTATTTAAAGTGCTTTTAAAGAGGAAGGTCACCTACATTATTTGAAATATTGTAACCAGAGATTGAAGGAGATATTTTACTGCTCTTCATTTTATGTTTAAGCTTTGCTGAGATCAATGAATTCCAAATCATTATGCATCAGTTAGTAGGTACAGAGAAAATGCTATAATGTCTGGAAATTTCATCAACTTCATTTCTCTGGAAAAAAAAGGAATTGCTTAGATGAATGTTCTTGATCAACATGCCATAATTACACATCAGACATCTAAATATATGTAAACATTAAAAAAGGTGTGCAATTTCAGCAACAAATACTGATTTTCGGGGAATTAGTTTTGACCCACAGTTGATGCTTTCTCAAAATATAGCTCACCATAATCGACCAGTGCATCACAGTGGAGGAATTGCAGAGTAATAACAAACTCCCGGCTAGGGGCTGATAAATACGATACTTACTTCCTGCACTTTATCATATATGCACTTTCTTTCCCAAAGAGTTTAGCAAACGCTTGCCTCCTCCATACCAATTGTAAGAATGCCGACTCTCTCAGGAGAGAAGTAAAATCCACAGCTGCACTCTTTTCCTTTTTCTTAAGGGGAAAAGTTTAAAAATAACCAACTTTTCTCAGCCACGTAAAGCATATCTTTTCCCTAGGAATCACTTTGTTTTCATATTTTCTGCCTCTCTGTTAAAATTGAAAACATGAATGCTTCATTGCCTAAGAAACCGAGTAAACTTGCTTTCTGAAATGTACCTTTTAATGTCTTTTATGATTTTGTTTTTCTTCCCTTATTTGCACTCTCAGCTGTGGATGAATTTCCATGCGATGCATCATTTCTTTAAGAGTTTACACACTAGAAGAAATAAAAATGGAAAATGGTATCTATTAAGAGAAAACAGCTTTCTCAAGCCCCTAGCAGATGCTATGAGTAAGCAGCCCTTGTCTGCTCAGCACAGCAGATCAGCTTCACCCTCCACAGGGCTGCCCTGAAGACAGGAATATATTCCTGGCTGTTAAACCAATGAAGGCGTTCTTAACTTGACTTTTCCCTCCTATTGTTTCAGAATACACTGTGGACATGGGGGGCTGTAAATGTAAGTCACACATCATCCCACTTTGTCTACAATGATTTCTGTTCTTATAAACTACCACCAGTGTGTGATTGGTCCCTTGTGATCAGTTTCTACTGTGCTTCCTCTCACACACATCACAACACATATCACATAGTATGTACACACACCTACACATGTTTTGTTTTTGCGAATTCTTATTGATTAAAAACTGTGGTTTTCTATCCTTATTTCTCTTTATAGCTCAGGACAGCACTGGTGAATATTTCTGTTTGCAGACAAAAATGAGAGTTTGGCTATCTTCATCTGGGCAGCAGCAGGATAACGTGTGAACATCCATTTGAGCAGGCCTGTAATGTGAAAGATGGGTAGTGCTAAGACTTGAACTTGTACTAGAGTAAGACCCATAGAGGCAGACTCAGGGGCGATCAGCCCTGAGAAGTGTCGGTGGGGTAGAATATCAAAGTTGCAATCCAAACTCTGTTTCACTTTGGGGAGAGGTGTGCCATAAGTTGGATTTGTTGAGTGGCTAAGTTCCCTACCCTGGGCCCTTCTCACTTATAAACTCCTCTGTAAGCTAAGAACAGGAGTCACCCACCTCAAGTGGCTTTGGTGAAGAAAGTTGTAGCACACAGAGGAGGAGTGAGGTGATTTTAGACTTTCCTGTGTGAACCTTGAAAGAGGAATGTTTGTCCAAAATTAAGAAATTTAAAGGAAGCAGCAACAGCAGAAGACGACGTTTAAATCTTCCTTGGTGGTGATTTATTGTGAAATTAACTCTATCCCTGGAGTGGAAATTCATGGCCTTTTAGGACTTTAGTGTTTTTCAGGTATCAATAAATTCCTGCTACTGTCTCTCAGGTCTTCTAATAGCCAGGACAACCAGTAATAAAACATAACAAAAGGTTTTAGTAAAAGAAACTAACGTTCTCTCGCATTATTTAGATAAATTTTAGGCATTCTTTTGACATCCTTTTAACTTGAGTAGCCCATACTTTTTACAATTAAATTTTAAACATTTTATTATGAAATACTACAGATGAATTAAACTAAATGTATAATTTAACATGGATCATTCAGCCACCATCCGTTAACACTGACAAAGCCAAGTAACAGCCTGCTGGCAAGACAGCCGAAGGTTCTCCTCCCCTTGCCTTATCGTTAGTGCAGGTTGCCTCTACACGAATATCAATCGCCTTGTTTTAAAAACTTCATCACTTAGTCATGCATTACTGAACATCAGAGTTTAGTTTAACCTACCTTAATTTAGATGGAATCATATGGATGTGTTATGTCTAACTTTGTTTACTATATGTTGTCTTCATGAGATTGTTCATGTTGCATATAACTTTTTATCGTAATTGATGTGTAATAGTCCTTTGATTATACCACATTTAAAACATTATGTTATTAATTAATATTAAGAAACAGTTTCTTAATTCCTTGTTTGGGGCTTTTACAAACAATGTTATGATGAACATTCTTTTTCATGTCCCATGATGCACAATGGTACACGTTTCTGATGGTTATATAACCAGGTTAGCTTATAGATTGTGTACCTTGAATTTTATTAACTGAGACTAAACAGTTTTTTAAAAGTGGTTGTACCAAATTTTCACTCTGATTAGCAATGAACATTTATCTTTGCATGAATTTGTTTCTGAACTCTTTGTATTGTTTGTATATTGTCTATCTTTTTCTGAAAACAATTTTTTTACTCTGTTTACAGTGTTCTTTCTTTTTTAAATAGTTCCCTTCACTGAAGGAAAATAGCACATAATGCATCCTTAAGGGTAAATGTTGGATTTACCTTTTAAATGTGTATATGTAAAACCCATCATAATAAGGACTAATTTGAAAAGAAAAGAAACTTTCAAAATTACTATAGCTTTAAAATAAGCTGCAGCATCTGGTAGTAAGTTCAACAAACTATCAAAAGCCTTACAGCACCTATTACCATGATTAGATCCTGTATTATTCCCTTTTGTATGTGCTGAATTGCTCTGATGATTTAAAAAAAATTCCATTTAGCATTCTTGAAATTAACACAAATTTTTCATGACATTTTAGCCTGTTTATTTCATATTGGATTGAATTTCTAATGCTTAAAACGTTTAAAGTTTTTATATTTGTGTTTATGAGAGAGATTTTCTTCTCAGTTGTTCCTTCTGATTATGTTTTGGTATCAAAATCATGGTGCTGTCATAAAATTTGAGTAAGTTTTCTTCTCTGGGAGAAAGTTGACCCGTTTTCTTCCTTAAATCTTTGATAGAATGTGTTGTGGAAGGCATTGAGCACACATTGTCTTTTGTGAGGTAATTCTTAATTTTAGATTAAATATATATTTTAAAGCATGCAACCGTTTAGGTCTTATCTTTTATTTTGCATCTGTTTTATTAAGCTGTGTTTGTGCAGTTTTGACTATTTCATCTGAATTTTCAAAGTTTTAGTATATAATGTCCCCTTAGGATAATCTTGCTATCCCTGGGATCTATTATGATCTCCCCTTCTTTATTCTTGACATTTATATTTTCTTTCCATTTTCTTTATCTTATCACCACAATTTATCAATTTTGTTAGGTTTTTTAAACAACCAAACTAGTCTTTGACTCTATTGATCCTTTGTGTTGAATGCATGCTTTCTATTTAGTTAATTTCTGTTCTTTATCAGGTTTTTTTGTTACCTTTGAGTTTAATTTTATAGTTTTCAACTTTTTTTTTTTTTTTTTGTAGAGACAGAGTCTCACTGTACCGCCCTCGGGTAGAGTGCCGCGGTGTCACACGGCTCACAGCAACCTCTAACTCTTGGGAGTAAGCGATTCTCTTGCCTCCTGAGTAGCTGGGACTACAGGCGCCCGCCACAACACCCAGCTATTTTTCTGTTGCAGTTTGGCCGGGGCTTGGTTTGAACCCGCCACCCTCGGCATATGGGGCCAGCGCCCTACTCACTGAGCCACAGGCGCCACCCGATTTTTCAACTTTTTGAGATGGATACTTGATTCATTAATATTCTTTTCTAAAATGCACATTTAAAATCCATAGTTCTCTGGAAAATTAGGATACATGCATCCTAGAAGTTTGGACATATAAAATATTAAATATATAATTAAAACATATTTTATAGTCTTTATTGTTTTCTTAAACTAATGTGCACTAATGAGAATTTTTCATCTTTTGACAATTTTTTCCTTAAGATAGTTGCCCACTCTCTGCAATTACATCTATAATTTCTTCATTTATATTTCTCTTTCTTGAGTTTTTTTAAATTATAGATTTTGCTGATAGAATAAATTTTGAAACTCAGTTTCACATATAACATGAAAGAAAACATATATAGGTATAGTTTCTCTGTTGTCTTTTATCTTTGACTACCTACCTTTGCCAATTTCTTTTTTTTTGTGTGTGTGTGCTCTATAATTAGCTACCTCTAAGTTTTTATTCTTATTTCAAGATAACCTTGATATCAGTCTCTTGTTTCTTAAGACCATGGACAAATTCAGTTTGTAGTCATGATTTGCAACGTAATTTATGTTTTTACATATATGATATTTACACATAAAGATCTGGAGGCAGCTCACAAAGCATTTTCTCCTCTTATGAAGCTGTAGGCAGGGGCAGTTCTTTGCGCTCGATGTTTCTCTTTTCCCTTGACTTTCATTCTACCTAAAGGCACCTTACTCATCACACATGGGGTACATATCATCTCTGTTCGAATCATCACCACCTTTGTCCCTCTGTGTTAACCCTTTGCACAATGTACGTTGTATTTGTTTCAGATCTTCACTCTGGATTGAACGTTTTTTTTAGGTGAAGAATCGTATTTTATGCATCTTTTATTCCTGAATGCCTCATAATAGTAAACACCTTAAAGCACATAAAATACCTAAGTAGGAATTGAGGTATGATAAATCCAGATACCCCTATCTACTCAATTGCATCTATTTATTTGAGCCAGGGTCCTATTGTGTATATGGTATGTTTGTAAAATCCTTACCTGTGTATATATTCAAATATGTATTATCAAAAGCTACAAATACATACCTTCTGCCTAGGTTTAAAAAGTTATTCATTTCTATATATATTCATCTTCTGAAAATTCATTGTTGTCCTCAGTATATCAAGATGCTTCAGGAAAATCAGACAAACATTTCCTTACTTCACATGACCTTTCTTATATGGCCAATTCAGTATTTTGCTATATACAGGGTACTCAGTAAGATGAACTGTTCATTTAGCTCTCTCAGTATCTAGTCTACCTAGATGCTATGGTTAGCTAATCCCTTTCACACAAATGTTACCCTCACCATTGTAACTTTTCTCTGTACTGTAAACAAAAAGCACGTTTTTTAAAGTTATAAAAAATGTTACTGATTTACTAATTTGATAGGACATCTTTTCTGGATTACATGACTATTAATTCCAAAATACCCATCGATGATCACACTGTGCTTGTTTAAATGAATATGCACTTGCTTCTTATAAGCCTGCAAGCATGATGTAACAATATATCACAAGGGTATGACTGGGATAAATCTGCAATGCAATCATCTCTGTGTCATAGTGTAGGAAAAAAAAATGGAGAAGAATATTATGGCCTAAGATGGTCACTCCCAATTCTTACATGTGGATCCTAAGATTGTCTCTTTCAATATAAGGGAGTGCTAAAAATGATTTTCTTATAAAACATCTATACTTTTTTTAAGAAATATATTTTCTATACCACTTAATATTGAATATATTTTAAATAGGGGAAAAAGAAAAACAATTGCCAAATAATGAAAATAGATGACAACACATTTACTGTTAGGTTATACATACCACAAATAAAAAGTGAGGGAGACAAAAGACTGATACTAAAGGGTAAAAGATCCAGTTGTCATCTACAATTAGACATTTAGTAAAATCACATGATAATTTCAAATGGGAGCTTTTGAAACCTGTACTCTGCAAAGCACCTATCTTAACCAGTAGACCCAACAACAACCTTGACAACAAATAAGAAATGTGCCCCAAAGGAAAATAACGAGCCTATGCCAATTATTATTTATAAAGAAACTTTAGTGCTGCTGAACTCAAGCTCACCAACAATGGCAAGTAACTGTGTGTTCCCATCTGCACCCTGACAGCCTTTCTCCATAAATCTTTGGTTGCAACATTATGACCAATAGGGCACAGCATCTAGCAGACTGAAAGGTCTCCGCTTTGTTTATGTGACTTTTATAATCTAAAATTTCAACAGAATGAATCCCACAGCAAGCTCAAGTCCCTCCAGGGCCACAGTCTTTTAATGGTATTGTTTGTCAATGTTTAGTACCTTATATACAGGGTACTCAGTAAGTATATCCTACTGAGTACCCTGTATATAGCAATTCTCTTCAATTCTCAGAGAATTGAAGTTCTCTGAGATAGGGCTTTGCATCTGGCACATGTTGACTTTGCTTGAGAGGACCATCGCGTCTGCACCATCGTACAATTTGTTGACTTAAAGGAGGATAGTCAAGCAAGCCAGGGGCTCCTCGAACATAAAATGGATTAGATGCAAACTCTCGTTTCTAAAAATGGTCTCCTTTTTTCACTTGATTTCACAGTTTCTAGTTAGCCTCTGTGTGAGTTTACCTCAGGTCTTTTGTCTCCCTCTCAAGTCAAGATATCACTTTTATGAATGTCCATATGTGCAGTTGTGGAGAATCTCAGTTCTTCAAATAGCCTGTGGGGTAATAACAGTAGGAAGTAGGAAGAATGGATTAATTTGAATATTAAACTTGATCTTACAAAAATGATAAACAGAGACAAATTTCCTAGCTCAGACATTACCCATATTTCTTTTACTCAGTAGTAATGCTCAAACCCTATAAAGATACTTCCTTCCCAGTGAACAATCACACTATTCAAAAATGAAGTGAAGTGAGCAGTGAGTGAGCTGGAGCTAGGGAGGAGACACATGGTATCCTGGGAATGCAACAGGCATCCACAGGTGTCACAGGGCCATTCAGACAGCGCTTATCAACTACACTTAAAAAAAGGAATATAAACTTTCCTCAAACAGAACTCTATAAATGTCAGAGAACATCCACATTCAATTAACATTGTGGCTTACACATCAATTAGCGATATACGGTGTAGGGTCTCCTGTGGCTCTTGAATCATGACTGCAGAGACCTTTTCTTCAGCTGTCTTTACCTAGGTAAGGATGTCTGACCTGCTGTATATCAAACACCTTTCAATCAATCTCTATTTTAGACACTTATCTTATGGTCCCTAGGTAACAAACTGGTAAGATCTCACGGGTCTTAGATCTCATGGGTCTTTGCACATCAAGATTCTAACAAAGGATCATGCCCTTTGGAACTAAAAGTGGATCTTGCTCCCCACCAGCAAAATAAATAGGATAAAAAAAGTTGTTCCTTGTCTCTTAATGTGTACATTGTTTACCTACAAACATTTGTTGAGAGGGAAAAGAACAGTTATACCCTCTCCTCATATATCTGCATTCAACCCTTCCTTGGGGTGTACTTTTAATTCTGCAGCCAGGGTATTAGCAATATTAAACTGAAAATGTCACAGAATGTCAAGTCTGAAAATGTCACTAGGAAAGGGGAAAAAAAGATGGTGACCCTGTACCATCCACAGATGAAATAAATATGCCTCCCTGGTACTGTACAGTTTTTTTTTTTTTAGTGAGTATAATTTTATACATTTTTGCATCCTATTAATTTTCATGGCATTGATGGAGAAATACTAGAACAGCGAGAGTGCTGAAGACAAATTAACTCATCAATTACATGTATGGGACAGTGGAGACTGAGTTTATTTCACCATTTCGAATTGCAATAAAACTGTAATTAGTAACTCGTGGAATCTTCATGGAAATCTGCATTCATTACCACTTAATTTGAAGTCAGTGACTGCTGTATAGTTAGCTTTTCTAATATCTGCTACCCAGTAAAAATAGTAGAAAACAGTTTAGAATTAAAGCAGCTGTCCCACTAAGTCCCCACAGAAACATTTTTGTAATCATGCAAACTAAATTTTGCCCATGACACCAGTGAGATTAGTTTGTACTTAAATAGTGCAGAAATTGGAAAATGGATATATTGTTTGTTCAAGGTTACAATTCCCTTTTTAAAAAAGTCTCTTCTCTGTGTCTCAGTCTTTCTGCCACTTTCCCCTCTTGTAGCCCTTCTTTAGATACACAAGTACAACACTGAGAATTCTTTCCTAAAGGAAGAATGGCCCAGGGGAAAGATGAGGCTAGAAGATTCGGTGCATGCTCTGTGCATGCCACTCATCAACTTTATGGTGCTGGAATTATTTCACTTCTTTGAAGCTTTTTCTCCTTTCTAAAGTGAGGATTATCATGCCCATCTTACAAGGTTCACATGAGCATTAAGTGAGCTAATACAGATATGCAAATACTCCTAGTGTGGCACCCAATATTTTAATTTTGGTTCTCTTTTCGAATCTTTAAAGAAATCATTCATTATAGGTGTTATATGCTATGTCATAATTTATGGAATAAATTGAATTTCCTTGACAATTTAGTATCTAGAAGGCTCAAAACTGCATCTGTTAGGCATAGGCCTTTTGTTTTTGTGTCTTTAGTGTACTTTAAAAGCAAAGTTGTATATAAATGGAAACTGATCTTTTAATCATACATTTTTTTTCTTGATGCTGTGAATTAATTAAGCCTGAAAAGACATTATTTAAATGTTGTTATGTATTTCTATTTCTTTGGTAAGTAGCACCTGGGAAATGATAGATCCCAGATGTAAAGGGTGAGGTAGGGGCAGAAATCACCTGCATTTTATTTTAAGACCAGTGATGTTTTTCAAAAGTCTGTTTCTGTCAACTATAGGTTTTGATGTATGTGCATACAGAAGCAAAGGGAACAAGTGTCTGTGGTGTATGCACGTCTGATTGAGGAACAGAGGCAATACCATGCTCTCATTTTAGCGAGAGAAGGAACATAAAGAAAGGTTGTGGTGAAAACTATTTACAAATACAAAACACAAACAGAATAAATCTTTTACTTTGCTGATGGATTCTTAGCTATTAATTTTAAAACTCCATCTGCATCAGCATTAAGTATATTTGTTAATATCCTTAATACTGTATTTCTCAATCTCTTTCCACTGTAAAGATTTCTAAAGCTTATCAGCTTTTAATAACACAGTTAACCGAAGACAGATAAGAATAAAACTAAATTCTATGCATTTTTTTCCATTCACTTGGCTATTTCCGGGTATCTTTCTATCTCCTTAAAAGATGTAGATGTTGGCCCTGAATCAAGCCAGATTGAACATGATAACATCTTAAGCTGATCCAGCAATTATATGTTTGCTTCATGGGCTTGAATTGAGCAACATATAACCAAAATAACATTTGTATTGTGGCCAGAACCTGTTGAGCAAATTCCATGCCTCTGATCTCAGGATGCTTGGGCTGAGGGCTCTGAACAGAGCCAATATTGTATGGAAAAGAAAAATCAAGACCATCAAAAATTTGATGATCTTTAAGACTCTTTCTTCCAGATAAAATTGCTATGTGCAAAATTCAGGGTTCAGTGAGTTAATGCACGGAGTTAATATATGGTTCAGTGAGTTAATACTTCTGCTACATAACATTCTCTCTTTTCTCTTCTCTTCTCTTTTCTTTTTTTCTTTTCTTCTCTTCTCTTCCCTTCCCTCCTTCCCTTTTCTCCTTCCCTTTCTTCTTTCCCTTCCCTTCCCTTTTCTTTTTTTTTAGACAAAGTCTCACTATGTTGCCTGGGTTAGAGTGCCATGACTTCAGTCTAGTTCACAGAAATCTTAATCTCCTGGGCTCAAACCATCTTCCTGCCTCAGCCTCCACTAGGCCTACTGGTGCACACCACCACACCTGGCTTATTTTTCTTGAATTCCTGACCTCAAGTGATCCTATTGCTTTGGCCTCCTAGAGTTGATAGGATTATAGACCTGAGCCACTGCTCCTGACCAATGAGTGCTTAATCTTAGCTATTACTACTCCATTTACAGTTTGTATAATAAAGTAGGGTACAGATGTCAACTAGAGAATAATGATGTATCTATCTGTAGAAAACAAAAGTGACTTTAGTTATATGTGATGTCTGACTGAAAATTCCAAGTAAGAAAACTCATACTTTAATCTTAGTAACTGAGTATTGATTAGCCACAGCCCACTAGTTGATATGCATAATCTGTTATGTTACTAAGAAAAAGATAGCATCTTGTGAGAAAAATTTGGCTGTGTCATTTATAGTTCCATGTTTGTTTACTTACCTGATTAAAATGCACATTTTTAATAAAAACTCAACATAAAAAATATAATACAGCAAAGACCATCTTGATTCTAATTTTTTTTTTTTTTTAATTCCAAGAGCCTGTTGAACAATGTAAACCTACTGATCCTACAGACTGAGAGTGACAATACTTACAGATCTTAGTCTGGGTTGATGAAAGCTATCCTTGTCATTACTGATCACAGCATCTCTAGTCCCTGCACAGCTCTCCTCTATATAATGTTCTGAACTGTAGTGATATGATGCAAGGGAAGTAGAACAATTATAAGTTTCTCTAAAATAAAATGATCAATTTATGGCATTGTGAGTAAGTATGATACCTATTGCATTTTTTTCCAGAAATATAAAGCCATGTTGTCTGGCCCTGTGTTAGTTATCCTTTAGATACGGTGTAAGAATATGTCCTCCTGTGGTAACCTATAGGAAAACCCTGACAGCATTTATTTTTAAGTATTTAAATGTATAAAACCCTTTAGCTCTCAAATTACTCCTTTTAAAGGAGTATGATCAATATTTTAATCTAATGCTACTGCAGTTAGGATAGAGAGATGATGCAGATGGGCTGCCACCTTAAAAGCTATTCTAGTAATCTGGGCCGTCAGTAACATGTCCTTGTCAATTGTCCTTATTTGGAAAATACTTAACTATTTCTCTTTTTTCTATCGAATTTAGCTTTTTCTACTGGCTTGCAGACTTCTTTTCATCTTCTGACTTTTCTATTATTTCCTTCTACGTCTGGACCTTTCTCATGATTATTTTCAAGCTTCTGTTGATCTCTTTTCTATTCCCAACTGCATAATTTCCAGCTCTGTTTGATACACGTCTTTTGACCTACCTTTTACACTGCCTTGAAGGTATCTTTCCCCAGATAAATCAGAAAATTATACTCAACCTATAAGAGATAATTTTCTTCCCTTCAATAACAGCATTTTATTATTATAATCCAGTCCTTGCCAAAGATACTTCATTCTCCTGGGGGCTGAAAAGATATTTGATCTTACATTCCATAATTTTGACTTAATCCTACATTGAATCAGATTCATTGACCTACAGGATTTTCCCAGTATTCTCATCTTTGTGTTTCACTCTAAGTCAGGCCCATGTTACTGACGGCCCAGATTACTAGAATAGCTTTGAAGGTGACCCCCATCTGCATCATCTCTCTATCCTAACTGCGGTAGCATCAGATTAAAATATTGATCATACTTCTTTAGAAGTTACTTTCTATTACTTTGATGAATTATGCATAATTTTTTCATTTAGGACCCTTATTTTTCAACATAACGTATGCTCTAATGCAGGGGTTGATAAAAAACCTAGGGCTAAATTTGTGCTGCCACTTGTTTTTATTAATAAAGTTCTATTGGAGCACAGCCAAGCCCATTCATTTGCATATTGACTGTGGCTACTTTCATGCTAAAGTGGTGAGGTGGGATGGAATGCTTGTGAGGGAGACCGTATGGCCTGCAAAGCCACAAATGGTTTCTATCTGACTTTCTGTAGGAAAGTGTTACTGACTGCCTCTCCAGACTTATGCTTTTGAAAGTTTAATAATTTACCATGCTTTTGGTGAAAACAATTATTCCAGATTTTTAACAAGTGCACATGATGTAAACACTTTCGGTTGGCAGACTATATATTTAGAAGCAAGGTTCTAGAATGAATTTATCAAATGCTAGCCTCATGAAAGACTCAGAGAAAGAGAAATCAGCCATGATTTCATGACAAAACCATGCTGTAACACCACCTTGGAACTTCACGGTAAATATTGATATGCTAACAACTTTGAATATCTCTGAGATTAAAAATAACAGAAAAACAAAATAAAACAATATAATAGATCACATAATTTTTAGTCAAAAACAGACTGCATATCTGACAGTGGTCCCTTAAGATTATAATTCTATATTTTTCCTGTACCTTTTCAATGTTTATATGTGTTTACATATACCAATACTTCCAATGGTTCTCAACCTTCCTAATGCTGCGATGTATTTTCATTGTTTTCATTGTTGCAAAGAGGTTGCGACCCACAAGTTGAGAACCACTGCTTAAGACCATTACATTAGAATTGTCTACAGTATTCAGTACAGTAACATACTGTACAGGTTTATAGCCTGGGGGCAAGAGGCTGTTGCATCTTGCTTTGTGTAAGTGTCTGTCATGTTCACAGGACAATGAAATCTCCTAGCAATGCTTTTGTTAGATCACATCTCTGCCATAAAATGGTGCATGACTGTATAGGAAGAACCTTATCTTGCTTAGTCTATTCAAATGTTTTCCAAACAATTTTGGCCATAGAACTCTTCAAAGAACACCATTTATCTTACTTAGGAAAACCTTTTTTGTTGTTGTTGCAGTTTTTGGCCAGGACTGGGTTTGAACCCATCACCTCCAGCATATGGGGCTGGCACCCTACTCCTTGAGCTACAGGAACCTCCCAGGAAAACCTTTTTTTCTACATGTCATTTGTGGAGAGTGAGGGGTTCCATGAAATTCCCATAGGGCTACAATGAAAATCGAGTCACAGGGTTCCCTTCAGCATTTCTACCTCTGTTTTCCTCTGGTAAATAGATGTTTTGTGTGTGATTTTATTCATAAAAACAGATCCTCCTCAAATCTGATCATCTGTGTTACACGGCACATTATTTTCTGTATCACTTTCCTGATGTTGCTCGATCTCCTGAGGTTTACCAACCATGCTGGTTTACCCAGACCCTTCTAGGATTATCACTGAAAGTCCTGCATCCTGGAAAACCAGATAGTTAATAACCCTACAAACTCTATCATTTCTAAAAGTGCCAGAGTTTTCTTTTCCTTTAATTCATTTCCAGTGTTCCATTTTTCATGAATATTTGCTTGATTCCTATGACAGCCCCCTCTTTTGAGTTTTCATGGTATGTTTCATAGAACATACCATGAAATGTTCATTTTGAACATTTTAGCTGCAACTGTACTTCCAATAATTCCTGAGGTTGTTTTAATCTCCCTGCACTGATGAACAGGATGGCAATTCAACCTTCCTCATATTTCTAGGTATTCTTACCCCACACCACAACTGGCCATATTAAAAGTCAATAAATTGTTTATAAACCATATACAGTAGGCTCAAAACAGGTAGAAAACTTAATAGTTGGGAGCAGGTATATTTACAAAGAAAAGATTTTTTAAATAATTTACTTGATGGAAGAATATTAAACCTAACAATAAATTTACCCACAGATATTATTTCTGAAGGTCTGATGTTGATTTGATATCATGTTTCTTTTCTTAGTTATTGTATTCTGAAACTGCATAAAGATCTCAAAATATTGTGATGAAATATATTTTTAGAGACAAAGGCAAAACTCTTACTTTAAAAGTAAGGGTGTGTGTGTGTGTGTGTGTGTGTGTGTAATCAACCATAATCTTTCACTTGAATTCAGAGACATTTTATGGCTCCTCACAGTTCTCAAGTTACTACAGATGACCTCTGAGGCTATGCTCAACCAATACATAACTCCAGTTGTTTTTATATGTCTGTTCTTTCTCACTTCCAGGTTTTTGCACACGCTACTATTTATGCCTGGAATACTCTTCTCTCTGCTTCAATTCTTGTGTGATTCACTCCTTAACCTTTTATTTCCAGCCTAGATATGTTATATATGAGAAAAGCCTTCGCTGTCCTTCAAAACTAGGTTAATAACTCTTCCTATGTGCACCCAAAAAACTTTGTGATCACTGCTGTCATGGAACATGTGACATTGTTTTGAGAATTTCTTTGTTTGCTCTCTCCACAAGGCTAGAATGAAGCTATTGAAAACACCTGTGCTGTTCACTGTTCTGTTCTGTTTCCAGCCAAACACATGACAAACACTGGATGTTAAACAATATTTGTTAAGTAGACTTATGGTTTGGAGTTGAAGTGAGTTGGGCTGAGAGGTTTAATTCTTGTCCAAGTTGTCTTCTCTGGGTTCAGGTATGTTTTAGAGCAGGGGTCCTCAAACTACGGCTTGCGGGCCACATGAGGTGTTCCTGTTTTGTTTTTTTACTTCAAAATAAGATCTGTGCAGTGTGCATAGGAATTTGTTCATAGTTGTTTTTTTTTTTTTAAACTATAATCCGGCCCTCTAATGGTCTGAGGGACAGTGAACTGGCCCCCTGTTTAAAAACTTAGAGGATGCCTGTTTTAGAGGCTTGGAGTCTGGTAATGCTTGGCTGTGTCCCATGCTGAAATCTGTATCTGGGACTCCTGAATACAACTGGTTAAATTCTAACATAGAAATGATCTGTGAGGCATGTCCTTTTCCAAGACCTTTGACCAGAATGCAGTGATTGAGAGAGGATACTGTAATTTCCAGGATTCTTGTAAGCATAGAGAAGCATTAAAATTCTCACTATAGGCCAGTGATGACCCTTGCTCTCTACTGTCATTTAGAAAATCCCACTAATCATAAACTTCCATTTAGGTAAAAACTGGGGTTATAGAGATTTTCTTCAATGCAAAAAGAATATTGGCAATCACATATCTATCATGGATTTCAATATTTTTGATGTTTTTATCAACATCATTCCTTAATCATTTATGAATTATCCAAGTAAAAAGCTATCTATCTCCACCTATTGCTATTGACTGTGTACAGTGGAAACTCACATCTGTACATCTGTGTCTATATTTATTTCTTGTCCTGTCAATTCTATCTCTTTTTATTTGCTAGTCACATTGCTATCACTTATTCTCATACATCTCATATGTTTGAATAGCTCCTGCTTTTTGTGTATCATCATTGACACATAGAATACTGTCTCTAGTCTCTAGTCAAACGTAGACTTACTAGGTAATGGAAACTTCTTAACCTTTCAGTGTGTTCTGTTAATTCTGTACAGGAGATTAGCAGTCAGCTATTTTCCTTTTATTGCACAGATTTAGATCCCACATATCATTCTGATGGATATATCCATTCGTCTTTGCAATAAAATCCTCACAAATATTTTATGGTCTGAATTCAATAGCGTTAAGAGCTTTCAGTCTCTGAAGTTTTGCCCTGCTCTTTCTTAAACACAATAATCAATTGGTCCTTTATCCTGAAGTGATATTTTAAAAATAGAATTCCATTGATAACTGTTGTCAAAGTCTTTCTTTAAAACTTGAAATTCTATGATAAATTTATTTGTCAGTAATACATTCTTCGAATACTGTCCTAGTTCAATCTTTCTATTATATTGTCACTTATACTCTACCTTTCACAAATTATTTTATCTAGAATTTCAAAGGTAGAGCTTTTATATCATCTAAATAATCGTACTTTTGTGTTACACAGCAAATCAGCTCAATCTCTTTTTTGCATTTAATGTTAATTTTTCCTTTTACCACATTGAGTTCAGGAAAGTCCACTTCCCATTTTATTCCATGATAATTGTTGCCTTTGTATAAACTTTATAAGCTGCACTCATCTTCCTCTATGACAAAGTAATGCCACAGTGGTTGACATAGGGCACTGGGGTACTACAGTTCTTACTGCTACTAACTGTAGTGTCTGATAGATGATGGAAGTATTCTTAGCTCACCTGGTATTAGTATCCTGTTAAATGTTTTACATTTTTACTCATTTAATTCATGCTATATTTCTTTTACAGAGAAGAAAAACGAAGATACATTGCCTAGAAGGGAAAAATTGAAACTCAAGCCCACATAAACAAAATGGCGTTAAATACTATATTCTAGCCACCCAGTACTTCCTTTCCACATCAAATTGTTAGAAATGACACCACAATCATAGATGAAAGAAGAATCCAAAATACATTCTCTTTTCATAGTTAAGGGGCAATATTAATATGATTTCCTAACACCAGTTTGATTCTACAGACCAGTATTTGCTTAATTTACCTGTTATACCTCCATGTTACCATAACCAAAATTTAGAATTAAATTCATGCTTAAAGCCATTTTATTTGTATTTTGGCTGAATCATAATTTTATTGGGGAGTTTGTAAGTTTAAAAGAATAGACACCTGCATGGCTTGCTACTGCTTTTAGGCAGTGCTTCAAAGTTAGCCCTCAGACTGATGAGGACAAATTTACAGTCCATTCTGAAGTGAGACTAGCTCAAAATTTCTAGTCTACATGATTCTAAGTGTCTGTAAGCCTATAATGCAGAAGTTTCTCCCTAACAATGACTAAAGGGATACTTTTAGCTTGAAAATTTATGAAGACTCCAAGAGAAATTATTGAAAAGAATGAATCCCACATTGTGAAACAAATATTTAGTTAATTTGAGACAGGGTCTTGCTCTGTTACCTCAGCAAAATGCAATTTCATCATCATAGCTCATTGCAATTTCGGACTCCTTAGCTCAGCCTCACTAATAGCTGGGAATATAGGCATGCACGGAGCTAATTAGCACAGAGCTAATTTTATTTTTTTTGTAGAGAAGGGCTCTCAGTATTGCCCAGGCTGGTCTTAAATTCATGGCAAGAGATCTTCCCACTTCAGCTTCCCAGTGGGCTAGGATTACATGTGTGAGTCACTGTACCTGGCCTATTATTAATATATTATTTAGATAACTGATTAAACTTATTTATGCAGAAACCACAAATATTATGGGTTTGAAGTTAGCCACCAAGCTGTGGAGAATAATATAGAGAAAACTGGCTATGTCAGCCCTGCATGATTCTGAATTTGCATGGTTTTTTGATGTACTACTTTAACCCCAATGGTCTGCACAAAATTCTCCTGAATAGATATTTAATTCACTTATTCAACCAACAAATATTTGATCTCTTCCTTCACGAGGCTAGGTGCTGGCCACTTTTGTGTATCAGAGATAAAGTGCAATTTTAGAGAGTCATTCTCTCTGTTTGTAATTGTCAAATATTCCATTTTTGAAGCCTAGAGCTTTTTGATCTGACATACACAGCTCCATCCTCTCAGTTTGTTTTTCTCTCGCTATTTCTCTTTCAATTTGCTGTTGTATAAACTTGTGTCTACACTGGAGCTGCCTCTTTTCAAATGCAATTGTGACTTGCATATGCATTTCAAAAATGGTTGGGAGGACTTTCCATCAGAATGCCTCCTCACAAAGTTCCCACTGGAACTGTGTTATAAGGAATTTTATACCAATATCTGATTTCTTCTCTTAGGTACAAGAAGTATTAAATTCCAGCTGGTATGCTTCCACAAAGAACTATTTATTTTAAGCGAAACCTTACCTTTGTGGGTTTTTTCCTCCAACAACCAAACAATCGTGAGTTCTTTTGAAATTTGATAAAAATTTTTAAATGTTTTAATTTCTATTGCCTACCATGGAGTAGATACTCAGAAAATATTAATCGTGTGATAGAATTAATGAGCTGGCAAATAAACCATCCTGCAATCTGCAGAAAAACTCATAACACAATTCTGCCTATCCAAAGCTTTGTTAATTATTACATGTATTTTGGCAAAGAAATAGACTAGATAAAATATTTTATGCATTCAGCTAGAATTTGTTTTGTAATGTAAAAGAAGAGAAAATATCATAAAATAAGCCTGTGGAAGTCTTCCAAATGCAGATTATTGGAGTATTGTCACCTCTCCTTTTTATTGGCTAGCTGGATTCTGGAATTAAACAAACAAACTTCAACTTTTCTCAAAAATTGAATGTCCAACTCTCTAACGTTTGGGCTTTAGCATTGCTGGAAATGATTATTCCTAATGTTTATTAATGTCCCCCCACCTTTTATTTCCAGAATCCCAGTGCCCTGTCACTACTATTTCTGTAAACCATGTTCTATAAACCATGTCCCCTTTATTTCTGTTATTTTTCACAATTTTCTTTAGTCAGATCATATGCTTCCTCTGGACCTGGATCTTCCTTTGTCCTTGAACCTGAGCTAAAGAGAACACTGTAAATGCTAATGAATTCAGCGTTGTCTCCATGGCTTTCCCTGAATCTTCCCCCTCACTTTCTCCCTGTTGGCACTCTGCCTCTGGCTGAGTAGTTTACATTCCTGGAGGTCAAACTTTTTTGACTTCGCCTGCTCCTTTCTCTGGGTTAGGACAAAAGTGATCATTTCTATAGGTTGTCTTCCTGTATTTTTTCCGTATACAAACACTTCTCAAGGTTTTCTTACACATTTACATCTGAGAGGTAGACTTTGCCATTGAAAGTGATATCTATTTATCTTTCAATAGCATCTCTTCATTTCACAATTGAAAAAAACAGAATTGAAGTATCTAGTTAAATTCAGTGCATTGAAAGCATGCCATTTCTCCTGATACCTAACTAAAATAACCAAAATAAAAAAGAGGTATAAGTTTACAGGGACAAATAGCGAAGACAACAAGAGCTGAGAGATGACACAGAACTTCAGGTGGAAAGCCAGGTGGGTGTGTAATGAATGAGCTGGCAGAGCAGAAGTGGAGCCCGGTACCTGCAGAGAAGGATACCAGAGAGGAGAAGGTCATTGTTCCCACTGGGCCTTGGAAAGTCCCTCAGGCTCTAAGAAATTAGAGGAACCAGATTCCATGAAAGGCAAAGTTTGGGGGAGAAAAAAAAAATCAGGATTTATTTTTCTAAAAGAAGTAGTTAGAAATATTGGATGCCTTCTCCTACCTCTCACAGCAAGGCAATTAACGACTTCTTTTCCAACCCTGAAAATTAAGTCTACTTTTCAGAGAAACTGACCTGGAAGGGATTTTGACTCAGGGATCCCAGGCAAAACAGAGGGGAAATAAGCTTCTTTCCTGGAAGCAGAGGGCTTACTAGAATGTCTGTGTATCTAATGATGGGAAGGCTCTGTCTCTTTACTTTGTCTCAGTCCTATAATGGTAGATTATTC
This sequence comes from Nycticebus coucang, assembly GCF_027406575.1. Lineage (NCBI taxonomy): Eukaryota > Metazoa > Chordata > Mammalia > Primates > Lorisidae > Nycticebus > Nycticebus coucang. The sequence goes on along the minus strand of NC_069781.1, from coordinate 54,147,001 downwards.
TTGTCAGAATCAGACATGTGAGGGTCTCCCTTTGGCTTGGGATTCTACTAACTTACAAGGCAATTCATGAACTTACAAGCCCCATCCATAAGGCAGAGGTCTAGATTAGTTTTTACACTTTCATTCTTTCATATGACTGAACGAAGATCACTAGAAATTTAGGTTTAAAATGTTCATGTTAAAAAGACAGAAACAAAGAGAAACATGGTGAATGGAAGAAAGCGTCAGAAAACTATGATGAATATTCTCAAAGAGATAAGAGGAGTGTCCCACTCATCTCATAAAAACTATGCAATTAATCAAAGGAACACTCAGGGAATCAGGAATATTTCTTTGACATTAAAAATATAATAGTTAAAAACATAAAACTGTTAAAAAGTTGATGTAGAGTATAGAACAAAAAAAGAGATAAAGTTAATACATAACTAATAGGAGTTTGAGAGAGAGAAACAAAAGGAAAGAATTGGGATGGCAGCAGGAAGGACACGAGAAGTCGTTTTCAGCAAATGGAAGTTATGGCTTCCTAAAATGAAAGGGCCCACCCAACATTCAGCAAAACGGGTAAGAAAAGACCCACTGCATGGCAAAATCACATGTCCAAATGTCAAAAACAAAGAGAAGGATGGTTTTAAAGAGAACACGGATTATACATGATGGATGACAATCAAGCTGGCAGAAAACTTCTCAATATCAATACTGGAAGTTAGAAGATGGTTCTTCAAAATTGAAATAAAACATGTGTCACAAATAGTTCTATGTGTAACTGCATTTTCAGTCAGTCTGAGGATAGAATAAAAATATTTCCAGATAATACATGATGATAAACATTTGCTTGCCATGTACCCAGTTTAGAAAGCTGCTATAGATAAGCTCTACTACAATTGGGAAGGAAACACAAACAAACAGATTGAGAAAATGGGAGTTATAGCACGTCCATGAGAGAGGGAAAAGGAACTCCCAGCAGGAGAGATGAGGCAGCTCACCCCGAACAAAGGGTTTTGAGAGGAAGGACTGCTGGTAACAATAGAATTGATAGATTTCCCAGGAATGTCTCCTGGAGGAATATAGGATTGTGGAGAGCTTTAAAGTTCTACCTTTAGTTGTATTGGGAGAGATTAATTAATGATAGTGGCATAGATAAATTAAGAACTAAATAAATTAACCTCGTCATTCTCCCTCCCTCCATTTCTTCACTGAGAATTGTAATTAACATAAATGACTCAGTTCACTGCTACACAAAGAATCTTGATTCATGTATTTGATCATACTTCTTTCCTCTTACAAACTTCATCTCTATTTTGTATTTATCTCCAATCTTTTCGCCTATTTAATCATTACAATGCTTTCATTTTCTTAGGTAGTCACTTGCTGTAGAATATGAGAAAACTCCAGTAATGTCACATCATTTTCTGACTCCTGTATTTAGAAGAATACAAGCTTATTGAAAGTGGAGGCTTCGTCTCTAAATCACCTATTTAAAATTCCCAGATATCTCATATCTAATAAATATTGGGTGTTTATATTGCTGCCAGTTTTACTAAAGCAAATCGTTAATTAGTCAGCAAGACCCTGAGATTTCAGCCTCTTACCTCTGGCAGAATTGCACTTAAACATCCTAGACAAATTAAAATCTGCTGTTTACAAGAAAATTCATTCTTTCCTTTGTGACCCATTCTAACACTTAACAATTCCCCACTGGTAAGAATTTCTTCTTTATGTCTCAGTTAAATCTCTCCAATTGCTATTTAAGTCCATTTATTTTTTTCCTTTTTGGTGCTTTGTTATGGAGACCAGCTGGCCAATGCCTGTACTTGCTCTCTTGAGCTCTGTCTTTTTCTCTCTCTAATCAAACTCCTTCAAATTGATGATGAAATAAAATTTTGTCTTAGCTTTGCATGGTATCTTTAAAACAAAATAAAGGAGAGTATATTTGAAAGCTAATTGAAGGCAACTCATGACTTTGTCCAATTGTAGTCTTCTGATGGGGAAATTCTGCAGCATAATGTCCCTTTGAATCTTGTTAATGTGAAGACAATTTGGCCATTTACTGATCTTTGGAAGTCTTATTGGTATAGTTTTCTATCCTTTGGAATAGACTACCTTTCTGGAACTTCCTTATTTTGGTTCATTGCCTGAGTATGGGATCTATTTCTAGCCATCCAAACAATCTATAAGTTTAATGCTAAATGATTTTAACATTTACTATTGATTACTTTTCTCTCTTATGGAACACTAGCATATATAGGAACAGTTGCAAGACCTTAATTCCTGAAAATGAAATGGTGATATTTTGAATACATGTTCTTGCAGAAAATATGAATTACATAGAATTTAGATATATAGGAAAATGCAAATTTCTATTACACAAATAGAAAATATCTTGAGATAATATGAGCAATTATGAAGCATAGGTTATAATATGTGTTTACCTCTTGTATTAAGTAATATCACATTTTTGTTGAAGTGTTAACATCCGGGGATAACTTCTCTGCTCCCAGAAACTGATACCAGTAATTAGAATACTGAGAAGAAATCTTTCGAGAGATGTATATTCCAAGTGTATCACAGACAACTGACGTATAAAATTTACAAAGACTGAGTGTTGTACTATTGATGATTTCTGCTTTTCTATGGAATGTTTAGGTGACTACCCTTAAAATCTTTGGCTGTGTGTGGGTGGTCAAAGAATTTCTGAGCTACTTCCTGTTGCTTTCAGATTTTTGAACCAATTTAACTCTAGTTAATAACTCTAGTACCTGGATAACGATTACTGTCCTTTTATAAGCTCCGTAACACTACGTCCCAGTTATAAACAACTGGTCAGTGACATAAATCTCTTTCTATGTAATACACAAAATACTTTGTCTCTTAAGGGCAGTCTCACAGAAACACTAACCAGCACTGAATTTTTCATTGGCAAAAGCTGCTTCAAGCCCCTGCGGGGCTATGACTGGGTAGCATCTTCTAAATCTCTTCTCTGGAGTTGAGCAGATGGCAGCTCTCTGATTGGAAACTTGATTCAATGCTGCATTTAGTGTGATTAAAACAAATGATGAGCCTGGAGCTGGGTCTATGCAACCTCACAGAGCAAGTGGTAAAATGGAAAATGAAGGTAACCTGTTTATTTGTCTATACAAACACTAAATAAAGGGCTTGCTTAGTTTTCCCCCTACTGGAGTTTCCGGCCCCCACCCTCCCGCCCCATTAAATGAATTGAATTGACCAGCTGTATTGGTGTCCTGTAGATACAGCCTGAAAAGTCCCTGCTCTAACAGGCTTCAAACTAGTGGGGGTCTGTAGTGACGCAGCAGGTGCAAAGAGATCTAAGCCCTTAAATGCAATGTATACACAGAGCTCTGTAGACAGCCCCATGGAGCTATCACATAAGATGGTTTTTCATGTGTAAATGAGAAGGTCTTTCATTTTTCAAGCTATTGCGTTATATCCCCTTCTGTTGAAAGACAAACACAGGAAATCAACCAATACTCAGTTAATTACGGATGGGTGACTAGAACCATGATTGGAATTGAAGGCTTCAGTTACGAGGTTTAAGTGCACCAGCATATTTGTACTTTGGTACTCAGAGTTCAAGCCACCTTGGGGCTTCATGGGTTTTAAGAAATTGCTCCCTGGGACTGAGACCACATTGGTTTTGAATGAAATGCTTACCAGGTTAGGGACTGAGAAGGAAAAACGGTTTTAGGGCAAAGAATTATGAAGTGCTGAACGGCTGATTTACCAAATGAGACCTTACTTGGTGTCTTAGTAGAAACTTTTTCCCCTTGAAACTTACTGCTAGAAAACAAATTTGAAGTCTTCCAGAATGGATAAAAGGGAAGAAATGTGGATAAATACATTTTAATGACTCCCAGTAATTTTTCTTAGTTGTAGAATGAAAAACATTATTTCAACTAATTGCAAAAAGCATTTATTTTTTTTTTAATTTTAAATATTTTGGATGTTTAGTTTTTGATGTAATCGATAATTTTACTTACATGTTTATGATTTTATCATTGTTATTCCAGGGATTATCATATAATAGAAACTAAAAACATTTTTAAAATGAGTTTCTCATGCTATATACTCACGTATGTGCCTATGCATACACACCCACCTATCTTTGTGGAGTGTATAAGTCTACATAATGCAGAAACACATTATGTACCATTTTCTCTCAAATACTCAAAAATTTATAAGGCATTTAATGGAGACTAAACACATGCTAATTCTTCTCTTATACGAAGACTATTTTGTGACAGACATTGAAACGTGAAGTTTTGAGAATATTGTTAGTCTCCCTCTATGAGTGAAAAGCTGACTCAGAAAGGTGAAGTAATTCCCCAAGGTCACAAAGCTCATAAATTACCGAGCTAGAAATTTTAACCTAGATCTTAAGTCTTTTAATACTGCCATGTACTTTCTTTTGTTGAATATATACTTTAGAGTAAAAGATTAATGTATATTTCAGTATGTGCTGTAAAATTGATATTATATACACATATGCTCAAAAGTTTGTATGTTTAATATTTCTGAAATAAATTTTGTCTAGCAGATTTCTAAATATAGGGATTGTTAATTAAAAATCTGTTTTTTCTAGTCAAGGTAGAGATCAGCCATATCTTGTTTTCTTAGTAATATGCATTTTCTTGAATTGGTCTCGTATGCATGGTTCAGATTTGCTTTTTTTGTAAGCTCAGTCTTCAAAGATCAATACTGGAAACATAATTTTAAGTCTGTGTTTTGGGTTTCTAACTACTTCTAGTGGCTGTTGGAAAGTAGAATTTAGCTCTTTTCCATATAGCACCTTCATGTAATATAGCTGTTTCAATAAAAGAACTAAGGCAAATATGCAATAGAAATTTTTAATATTTATAAAAACAAATAGAGCATCAAGGACAAGCCTGGGTCATAGAGGCTCCTTTGACAAAACCCATTACTAAGCTCCATGCAGCTGAATATGATTCGGGAATATATTGTTTATAGAAGTGCTAAGAAAGCTCTGCCAAATGTTCTGGATGATGTGTCTTGGGAAAGGTCAGATGGGCTCAGATTCCACTGCTATACATTTGCAGCAATAAGACTCTAGCCATTGACTTTCTGAGCACAAAGTGGGGGAAATGAAAAGGTATCAGTCATTCCATAGAGGACAACTTTGGCACAATCCTCTCAGCTGTTCAACAAGTGTCTGCCTTTGGGTCTGCTCTGTCATTGACAGGCTGGGGATCGATGTGTGCAGAATAGCCACTAATGCTAATGGAGCTGCATGTGTTAAATCCGGCTGTACAGACAAAGGACAGATCCCAGTGTTGGGTGTGAGACTTTTGTGAAAAGCAAGTTGGGATTGATCACACTAAAATACTGCTCCTTCTTGCAAATCCATGGCCTTTCATAAGACAAATTGTCCTTCCCCCTCCCCCTTACCCCGGTGTTTGCTGGGAAAGGAAAAATGCAATGTTCTTTGGGGATGATTTACTAGTATGACTGATGTAGATAAATGCATTTTTCAAAATAGAAAAATATTGTTAGAATAGTTTTAATCATTGTTTCTGCATAGTTTCATTCATTTAGTAAAAATGACAGACTCACTAAGCTCTCCAGATGTTTCTAAATAGCTCTATATCCAAATCCTACAAGAAAGTAAATAGGATGATTAGATTTTTTTCAATATTTTTCTTAAATTTTAAATTCATTTCTTCCATGGATGATTTCAATGAAGGTACTGATAGGGAAACATACATTTTAGTTTTGAATTTTTGATTATTTAAAAGCTTTTCCTAAGTATTATTATTGTTCTTGGCTTTATTCTACTTTATGCCATAATTATTCCTTCATACATTATCTAACTTTAGATAAAACATTGAGACAATATAGACATTACTTCCTTCTGAAGACAAAGATTGGGGTCACCTATTTCATGAAAGTGTTAAATGCCTACTTTTACTATTCACTGTATATACTTCAAGGCACTGAGAAAAAGACAAAGAACAAAATAGTCACAGTTCTGCTTCTAAGAAGTCTACCTTTGATTGTGAAAGATAGGAAATAAGTAGAACCAAATGATTACATACTACCCTGTTTTCCCGAAAATAAGACAGTGTCTTATATTAAGGTGTGCTCCCAAAGATGCGCTAGGTCTTATTTTCAGGGGACATCTTATCTTTCCTGTGAGTAGGTCTTATTTTTGGAGGATGTCTTATTTTCGGGGAAACGGGGTATATCCAAGGATAATAGGTGCCATGAGAAATATAAAGCAAGGTAATAGGGACAGGCCATTGCAGGTAGAGGGGCTGATATTGTATGTTGTGATGTGACTTCAGGTGGCAATAGAGGGAAAGGGATTGATGGTAAGTGTTTGCTCTGGGCTTATTTGGAGAACCAGATTTTGAGGAATACTAATAGGTAACCTCTATTCTTTTTGAAGAACAGGATATTTTACAAAGTAGCATAATCTGACATTGCTTTCTCATCTCTCCAACTGGCATGGCTTTGAGAAATGGAGCTGTAAGCAAAGAAATCTGTCACCAGTTCCTTGTCATATCAAAGGCAACAGTTAGGAAAATTGTGCTTCAGAATAATTCACATTGTTAAAGAATGGCTTTGGGGTCCTTGAGAAATTCAGTCCTTGCCCATGCTTCCTCTCCTTTCCCCCACACCCTGCCCACTCCCTGAGGTGGCTAAAGTCTTATTCCCTGCAGCACTCAGCATGGCACATTCCTCCTCAGGTCACACTGCTCCTGACCAAACCCTCCCTTCCCTGATTGCTCGCTGGCTTTGCCTTCTTTGCTCTCCATGCTTGCAGGGGAGCAGAAAGAAAAAGATTGAATTATATGTGGAAATTTCAAGAAAAGGCATTAAAAATAAAAGTCACAATATCCTAAAACACCTTTACCTTGTAGTCCATCTAACATTAGTTCAACTAACTCCTTTTTAAATTGCAGGCTTGCTAACTAATGTTATCAGAAAATTTCCAGCAGTCAGAGTTGGACGCTAATGTATACATTTATCACAGAATTCTTATTATTTACCCAGTCTTAAGAAAAGATAAATCTTTGTTTTTTAAACATTTAAAATTTGACAATAATATCTAATATTTATTGAGTGCACACAATTGCCAATTACGCTAAAAGGATCATACACATTATTTCATTTTATGCTAATGGTGATTCTATGAGGGAAGATTGTTATTATGCCTATTTTAGAGGTATTTAATAACCTGCCTAATCTACAAGGCTAGTAATTCCACACAGGATGAAGACTGAGGTAGCATATGCCTGAGGCCTATAGACAGTGGTCACAGTGCTGAACTTCCACTTTCGGAAATCAGTGAAAAAAAAAAAAAAAAAGAAAATGGAATCACAGCTCCAAGGACTACAATTAGATTTGCTGCATAACCCGTCTCGATACTGAGTGACTTTAACCTTGTGAATCCTTAAATATCTTTTTTTTTTTTTTTTTTTTAGTTTATGGCTGGGGCTGGGTTTGAACCCACCACCTCCGGAATATGGGGCCGGCACCCTACTCCTTTGAGCACAGGCGCTATCCCCTTAAATATATTTTTTATAGAGAATCGAAAATAACATTACTGATAAGCTGACTGGGTATTAAACTAGTACAATATGGAACTTCTAACAGTTCTTTCTCCAGGTAACAGTCAGAAGCAGGTCAGTCATGAAGCTCCTACCATGAGTTCAAGGTTTTCTTCAAGAATGCAGGTAGAGGCAGGATGAAGATTTAGGGAAATTTATGATTTTTAATCAGCCTCCAGACATAGAATAGTGTGAGTCTGCACAAGTCTAGCCTCAGCTCCCCCAGGTTTCCCCCCCAGTGTTGTCCTTTTTCACTAAGCAATACCGAGGACCTTCTACCTGCCAGCCAGTGCTGCATGCTATAGCAAAACAGCAGTGAATAAGGCATAAAGATGCGTGCCTATGGAAATATAATAAATAATCTAAATAGGTAAAATTGGTGATGGTAAGAATGAAAATGTATTTGAGAGGTGATAGAAGTAGATAGGGTGTCAGAGAGCACCTCACTGAGATGTTAACTTCTGATAAAGATGCTCTTCCTGTTAGGAGGAACTATATCTGAGGGATTAAAATGGGACCACAGTTTCCCCCTCAATCTTTCACACTGTGTTACTCCCAAGATCTTCTGAATGGACAACGCACCATTTTAGTGAGATGCTCCAAGTCTCATTCTATTGCCAGTTGTGGAGTTACCACTTTAGTTTTCTTCCTATTTTTTCCCAAAAAATCTTGTCTCATTTCCCTGCCATGTTATTTTTATACCCATAAGGAAATATATCTTCTGGGAAATGGTTACAAGTTTGTAGTAACTTGATCTCTGGTCAAGAATGTGCTGGGTAGTCTTGTATCCGTTGCTTGTGCTTGGTTGGGCAGGCAGGTATGGGGCTAGAGTCTTCAAAAAGGCCAGGAAGGAGGAATACAGGGGCATGTACTATGCTAGACACAAGGCAGATGCAAAACTCATAAGGTAGGTGATATTTCTCTTATTTCACTGATGAAGTAATTGAGTTTGAGGTAAGAAGCCTATCTCCCTGTGCAACTTTCTGATCTTCTGTGCTTTCATTGTGTGTGTGTGTGTGTGTGTGTGATCATGTGTGTGATGGATTACATAGGCTTTAGGGGCTACAGTGATAGCACCCCTCTCAATATACTATCCTTCAGCTTTTTTAAAGTTCTCATTGAAATGAAAGAATTTTGCTATTTAAATGATTTGTTCTAGTATCAATGGAATGCTGAAAAACTTATCAAAGAAAATAAGCTTTGTGAAACTTGAAATTTTATTTACTATTATCTCTTAATTTTTAGCTGTAGTAAACTTATCATATCTTAAAGTCATTTTAAAATCTCATGCTTGCTAAACAAGATCACCAAAAACAAAAACCCCATAATCATAGCTAGACAGATGATGAATGTACTTATTATTGCATTCCTCTCATCTTTTACCAAGCATTTACAAAATAAATACTACCATCTATACATTTAAAATGTGACAGTAAAATATCCCACGATTACTGAGTGCTCGCCGAAGTCTAAGCTTGAGGTGAAGAGCTTTGGGTACATTATTTAATTTTCTCTTCATGGCACTCCATTGGGGGAAGATACCAATATGTCTGTTATAAAGATGTTAAAAACATGGCTTGCTCAGGTTAAAAACTTGCCCAAAGTTACATAACCAGACTGGATTTACGATGAGGAGCCTGATGCTAGGACACACAGTAAACTACTGCCACTTGGAGAGATTAGTGGAGAGAACGTGAAATTCAGAATGGGAAGTTTCTCATTTTAATAGCATTGTGGTGTTAGATCTTCTTACTTTTGGCACACGAAAGAATATTGTGCTGAAAAATCAGATAGTATGTGTGAAAGCACTTTGAAAATTTGGATTACTAGGCAGAAAAAAACAGTTTATTATTTCCTTAGAAACCATTTCTAACCAAACTTTCTTTGACATAATAAACCACAATCTAAAAACTAAATGAAAGGCATAAAAAAATATTTAACATATCTTTTTTAAAAAAATGCACTGATCGTTAAAAATAGGATTGTAAATTTCATCAGTTTTATGCAAGAGGAATCTTTATGCTGTAATTTCTGTCTAACACATGGGTACACAGAGAGATATAAGAAACTTGGTCTTAAAAATAGAGTAGAATAGTGTAGCCATTTATCACATAAAGGCAGATATATTTTCCTTATAGCTTTTCTATAGAAATATAAATATGATTATAAAAATAACAGTAAAGGATTTTTAGCTGAACTTCAGAGTACAACAGTGACTGAAATACCTTTTTTAATCTTTTTAATGAAAATACTCATGAAAGTGTATTAGAAGGTAAAAATTTCAAGTATATTTCCCTTAAAACCACAAGAATCAACTGAAAAGCTGTGCGTACTTCCAGGAAAATAGCAAATTTAAAAATAAATACACAGTGTTAGTGATATTTGTATAAAATACATAAATCAGATAGAAAATCTTAAGAAAATCCTTATATTTAAATTAGTAATAAAATATTTAAAAATTCTTAGAAATAAATCGAATAAGAAATAAGCTAAATGTGTTACCTGTTAAAAAACTTGACTATTAGATCAATGGAAAGATGGACCAATTCCCTGATGGTAAATATAATGATCACAAGCCAGCCTAAGAAGACTCTAAGGAAACATTGTAGTATTTTGGTACTGTTTAATGGTGCTCTACTCTAACATTGTTTAAATTTTTTAAATGTAGTGAGGTATAATTGAATGCATTTAAAAATGTACAATTTTATTTTCCAATATGTTTATACCAACAAAGCCAGCAACATAACCAAGATAATAAACATATCCATCATCTCTAAAATTTCTGTCTGCCTTTGGTAATGTTACCTACCCTTCCCTTTCCAACAGTTCTCCTTCCACAAGCAACAACTTGTGTTTTCATTCACTGCAAATTAATTTGCATTTTCTAGACATTTATGTTATGATTCCTTTTTGACTATGGCTTCATCACTCGTCATAATTATTTTCTTGTAGGTAGGTATCAATGCTGTAGGTATCAATAGTCTTTTTTATTGTTGAGTAGTAGTCCATTGTAGGAATATGCAATAATTTGTTTATCTTGTTATCGTTAACGGCCTTTTGGATTGTTTCCAGTTCTTTACACTTGTAAATAAAGTTTCCACATTCATGTAGAAGTGAGCAGTTCAGGTAAGAATGGGATATACTTCTCCCTAGGTGATAAGTATTGTGTTGATGGTGGTGATAATGACAATCATAGCAACTAACACTAAGTGCAGGTATGCTATGTGTCAAATATTTCTTCCCTTCCTAGATGTCAGATATCTTTTGCATGCATAACTGTAATAAGATAAAAATTAAAGTTTCTGCTCAGGCACCAAGACAACAAAATTGTCATTTCCTTAAGTGAGTGCGCAAACATGTTGGAGAAATCATCATATTAGATAGATAGATAAAGATTGTTTTTGTGTCTCTTGGGTGTGGATTAATGCCTAGAAACAGTTGAGAGAATACTATCTCTTTATTGTGAAAGGTAAAGGTAGAGACTTCAACAGGACTTTTGTTGGGGGGGGGGGTGGTTGATGTGCAGCTCCTTCAACTAAGGAACCCTGTGTGGATACCTGACTGTTCCAGGGAAAGCTAAAGCTGAATTTGGCAAGGCAAAGTGTGAAAGCAGGAGGCTGGGCTCAGGAAGTAACAAACCACACTTACATGGCGAGGAGTGATCTGACCTGGGGTTTAATCTTACCAATGTAGCCCTTCTGGAAGATCAGAAGACTCTGATAGCAAGTGTTAAGTTGTGTGTAACTGGAGAACCAGGGCTAAGGAGGGAGAAATGGCCAGAAGGCTGCAATGAGAGAGGTGGGACGGGAGCCCACTGCACAACTCCTGCTTTGACATCGCCTGCCATAGAGACAAACAAAGCTTTTCCTATCTCAGCTTCGCTTCCCCTGCTCTCTTCCACCTTTGTGAGATTTAAAAGCAGCAGGTGATTTGAGAAAGAGAAGGAGTCAACTACCTCCTTTTCCTGAGGGCCAGCAGGTTACCAAATATAGGCCTTAGCTGCAGAGGAAAAAAATAAGTGAAAAGAGATTGAAATGTTGAATTAATAACTTGGATTGGATATATCTAATTACTGAATCAATACAGAGCTTTCTAATATAATCATTATTGTAGAACTATCTTTTATCAACCTGTAAAGGTAGTTGCTTTTTAAACAGGACAAATTTGATACAGTGACTGGGAGGCAAAATAAAGTTGCACTTTGATTTCATCCCAGGTATCATTCTTGGGCAGTGTTCTGATTACATGTGAATTATTAGGTCATATAATCAATTGCTTTTGAATTTTTACTTGTTAAATATAAAAAAATCTTAAGCACAATGTTCAAGTGAAAAGCAAGAAATTTAGCTATTAGATGAGAAATTCAGAAGGAAATAATTGTTACTGCCCCCCTAACCTCCAAATGGCCATTTAAACCAGAGTCACCAACAACTTAATATTGACCTGCCTTGGAAGAGAAAAACTAATTCATATCGCAAAGAGTAAGATTTTAGAATGCTCTTTGCAGATACAAATTTAAGATGTGACTCCTTTGAAAACTGTTCATTTCATTTCTGAAAATGCTACTGTTCTACTCTAGGTTCCTATCAGCTAAATGCATGTCTTTCTCTGGAGCTCGATGTTTGTTTTTAAGCAGGAGACATGAAAAATGAGGGTTCTGTATTGAGATGTAACTTGGTCACAGCAGAATGATCTCCATCTAGTTTTATCACAGAGCTAGCAGAGCCTTAAGAAACTAGAGACAGGGCTTTGAAATGACAATTGCACGTATAATGAAATAGTCACTCTCTTTACCCAAAGCATATGAGTAAAGACTTTTCCCTGGAAGTTTTATGTTTTCTTTACATCAACCATGAGTCTCTCACACACATACACACACGCGCGCGCGCACGCACACACACACACACCCCTACTCCCAAATGTACACACCCTCCACTCACAATTTTGTGGCCTATGTGTGTACATTTAGCAATGGGGGAGAATGTGATTTTAAATAGAAGTCAATTTAGGAGTCGGTTTATCCTTACCTTTGTACTAGGATTTTATATTATCTTTTCTAAAAATAAACTGTGAGTACTGAAAGAGACATTCTGAAACATCTTTTATCTGAATAGCAATGCAAATCAAATTCCAGTAAATTTATTTATTTACATTTAAAATATGTTCAATGTTTCTTATCTTGTATGTGTTCTAACTAGGAAAATTTCCAGCATTTTGCATTGTAATTCCCAATGTTAGATCATTACAAAGCAAATGTTAGGAAATTTTTTATATAAAGCGATTATGATTATAACCATTTAGAAAAAAATGCCTAATATGCTATGGTAGGAAATACTCAGCATATTTAAATTGAATACATGTTCAGAAAAAAATTCTCATAACGTCCTAGTTCCCAGTTTTAATTGCTCTTCTTGTATTTTTAATGAGTCTTCGTTCATTTTACAATCTACTTGTTATATGATTACTTCCAGAAAAAACTGGTCTTAGTCCCAAAACATTATAACAAGTCAACATATCTGATTGGAATATTCTAATGTTTAACTAGGCAAGCGCTAACAAATTTACATTTTAATTGAAGAAATACTTTAAAATTAAAGAAAAAATTATATTTATGGATAAAACTATAGGATATATTGGACATTCTAAGCTCATCATTTTCAAAATGGATACACTGAGGTACAGAGCAGTAAAATGATAGAGTCTAAATTATTTTGTGTCAGGGAATTGATTATACTATTTATTGTTTCTTTTTGAACCAATGCTTTGAAATCAATACGAAGAAGCTAGGGTGATGAATTATGATAAGCATTTGTCCATATGTATAATCCTTTAATGTCAGTGATGTGGAATAGTAGGGTGAGTGTACAATAATTCTAAGGTAGAGTTACTTATCTTTCAGGAGAAAATGTTTTCTTATTTTGTTTCTATTCTTCTGGACTTTGTAATATCCTTTATAAAATTGATTCTGTATATTTATTGAGTTGAAATAAATTGGTGGTAGGAAATATTTCTAAGGATAGTATAGTAAGAATAGAAATCAGTATTACAAATAATCTAGAGACAAACTTAAGACTAAATTTTCTAATGCATGTGGTAGTTAATGTCGAAATATTTGGTGAGTGCAATCACTTTTTTGACTTACTGTTTGACTTAGATTTTGTGATTTAGGATCATATTAAACCAATCCATTTGGAATTTGTGGACATAAGACTATTTTGTGTGACATTTACAGATGATATGTACCCTCAGGAAATAGAAGAATACACACACACACACACACACACACACTCACAGGCGGTCCCCAGGTTAGAGGCGCTACGCAGCCCTGAGAAAATCTTCAGGTCAGATTTATAATGCGTATGCAGTAGGAGCAGTAACAATAATCATAATAATAATGAAAATATTATGACTCACGTGGTAATAATACAATGTAATACTATAATAACAATAATACCCCTGTACAATAATAAATAACCAAAACTACAATTGTATTTTGCGCTCTTTTAATTTGAACAAGCAGAACACAAAAACAATCTCGTACAAAATGTTTAGATAGAAGATAAAGAGGAATTTCAGAAAAGAATATTGAAGGTTAACACAGCCGATGCTGCATCAGTGCCAGGCTAATGAGAATGTTACACATATTTTGATCTTCTGATCAAATCAATAATAACTTTTCCATTTCAATAATTAATCCACTGCTCTGCTTAGTAATAATTGATGCTTTCATTGGAGCATTGCCTTTTGTATGCTCCATTATTCTCACTTTATTCTTTATAATTGTTCCAATAGTCCAGCAACTGAAGCCTAATGCTTTCACAGTGAATATGGAGTCTGGCCCTTCTCCAAAAGCTTAATTATTTCTGCTTTCATTTCCGTTGTAATCACCTTTCTCTTCACTGCAGGCTCATCTGGATTTGCAATGGACTTTCGCGTTGGAGGCATGGTCATAAGGGTAAACACACACTCACAAAATTGAATTAAAAAGTTAACACAAAAGTGGTGCTGTGTGTAAGTGACCATCTAAACAATGAGACTAGCTACTAGCGGAAGGATGCTATGTCAAGGAGCCACTCACACCATGTGTGTTTGTGTACATGTGCATAAGGAGCTAGTTCCTGAATTATTAATTTAATCATAAATTATCCCTGTGGGGCGCTTTGGGGGCCCATTCGTAAGTACAGAATGCCATAAGTTGGGTTGTCTGTAACCGAGGGATTGCCTGTGTGTGTCTGTGTGTGTAATTAGTATCATGTATACATGTACATGTAAAACAATACTTATGTTATACATTCATGCATAATATGAAGTTTGCATATATAATGTTTATAAAGTATAATGCATGTAAGTGTATATACATGGTCATTTAAGCCAACCACAATTCTGAGATAGGGAATAGTTTTGCTTGTTTGTTTTTTAATGGGCTTTGTTTTTAAAGCAGTTTTAGGTTCACAGTAGTTGTGTGAAAGGCACAGATGTACAGCCTTCCCCACGCATGCACAGCCTCTCCCTTTATCAATACCCACCAGATCAGTACATTTGTTACAACTGCTTAATGTACACTGACACAACAATGTCGCCCAAGGCTTATAGTTTACATTAGGGTTCACGCTTGGTGCTGTACATTCTGTGAGTTTGGAAAAATGTATAATGGCATGTATCTACCACTGCAGTATCATACTATCCTACGCTGTGCTCCGCTTTTTTATCTTACCGCCACCATAGCCCTGTAAACCATTTATCTTTTTTCCCCATTTTTTAAAATTTTGGATTAATGTAAGGATACCTATATTTGGGTTGCATTGTTTGCATTTGGTAGGTAGCATCTGAGCTGTAGTTGAGTCCTTCACCCAGGAGATGTACCATATACCCCTACATTGTACCCATTACCAAGCCCCCTCCTCTTTTCCCTCTCTACCCTATTTGAATTTAATTGTATTTTTTCCCCGTGTGGCATGGAGTTATTCATCTACTGGTTTCAGATTAGTATTGAGTACATAGGGTGGTTGCTTTTCCATCCTTGAGATATTTACTAATGATAACAGTCTTTAACTCTATTCAGGTAAACACAAAATAATATGTAAGGATCTTTTTATGGCTGAATAGTAGTCCATGGGGTGTGTGTGTGTGTGTGTGTGTGTGTGTGTGTATACCACAGTTTATTAATCCATCCACTGGTTGATGGGCATTTGGATTGTGTCTACATCTTTGCAATATGAATTGAGCTGCTAAACATTAGAGTAGAAATGTCCTTATGATAACATTATTTTCTTCTGGGTAGATACCTAGTCATGGAATTGAGGGATTTAATGGAAGGTCTACTTTTAGCTCTTTGAGCATTCTCCATACTTTTTCCCATAAAAGGCTGTACTAATTTGCCTTCCACCAACAGTGTGTGAGTTCCTTTCACTCTGCACTTTTGCCAGCATCTGTAGCTTTGAGACTCTGTGACGTGGGCCATTCTCACTATGGTTAGGTGATATCTCAAGGTGGTTTTGATTCGCATTTCTCTGATGACTAAGGATGTTGAACATTTCTTAAATGTGTTTGTTGTCCATTTATCTGTCCCCTTGGAAGAAGGATCTGTTCATATTTTGCCTAGTGATTTATTGGGTTGTTTCCCCTTTTCTTGTTGATTTGCTTGAGCGCTTTGTAGATACTGGTTATCAGCCCCCTTTCAGATTTTTAACATACGAATATCTTCTCCTATTCTGAAGGTTACCTATTTGCTGTGTTTACTGTGTCCCTCGCTATGCAGAAGCTTTTAAGCTTGATCAGGTCCCATTTATGTATTTTAGTTGTTGCTGCAATTGCCAATGGGGTCGTATTCATAAAATCTTTACCCAATCCAGTATCATTAAAAGTTTTTCTCACACTTTTGTCTGGAATGTTAATAGTTTCATATCTTAGAGTGACTATTATCAACATGTTAAACCACTGAGTAAAGTGAGGCTCAGTAAGATTAAGCACTCTGCCAGATTTCAGACGACTGTTAGAATCCATGCTTTTAACTGAAATCCACACATTTCCATAGCTCCATGCTCTTTCCTATTGACTCTCCACCTAAGAATCAAGCAGTGCAGAGGAGTTGCAGAACACTAATAACCTATTGTCAAATGTTGACAATTTCAAGATATAAATGGACTTAATCTATTCAATAGAAAATTGTGATCATGCTTAGTTCATGGTAGAACCTAAGCCATAAACATTAAGTACTAGCTTGTGTCTAGTAGCAGGTGACAGGAAAAAGGTGTCATAAAAGGGCAATGTGCTTGAAATAATTATCAGAATATGTGGTGAATTGTGATAAGGGTTTTTAACAGTTGCTTATTGTAATATTTAAATCAGTAACTCCTGGCTTGTAGCTATGAAGCATGCTAAAAGTACTGTACTCAGAGTATTGTGTTGAGCAAATGGCAAAGACACATTTTCTTGGGATACAATTTTTTCCAATAAACAAACAATATCCTCCTCTATTTGGATGTGAACAGATGGCTGAAGCTTCAATGTACTTACTGCCCATAGTAATGGATGATTTTATGAGACATTCAAATTAGGCTCAAATAAGTGTTAGGAGTTAGTAGATCTGCTTAGCTTGATATTTTTATTCTGACAAATAATAAGAATTTCTATAAGAAAGGGTGAAACTGAAAGGGCAACTGAGACCCCTTTGAATGAATTAGTATTCCTACTGTGTTACTTGTGTGGATAATATTCTTTACCTTTGATGTGACCCTTACAAATTTAATTAAGTGTGATGGCTGGCCAGCATGTAGATTTTTTCCTGCTAAAAATATTTGAATGTTTTATAGCTGTGAACAAAATATTTGTGGAAGTTCCTGCTAATTTATGTCACTCACTCAACTTTTTAAATTTTAGATGTTTGAGTTGAGGAACAAATTATGTTTGTTGCCTTGCTATTATGTGTTTTGTGTCTATTAACAGTCATTCAGAAAGGTGTGGTAATGGCACATGGTCAAGGCTACTGGAGATGTGTTATAAAATGTACTTTTTTTTTTTAATGTTGGGGATTCATTGAGGGTACAAAGAACCAGGTTACAATGATTGTATTTTTTAGGTAAAGTCCCTCTTATAATTGTAACCTGACCCCCAAAAGGTGTGCCACACACCATGACCCCCCCCACCCTTTTCCCTTCTTCCCTTTCTCTGTTCTTCCCTTCCCCCACTCTCTACCTTCCTTCCCTCTCTCTGCTCTCCTCTTCCCCCAACCCCCATGGTGTACTGGGTCATTAATTGTTCTCATATCATAATCGAGTACATAGGATTCATGCTTCTCCATTCTTGTGATGCTTTACTAAGAATAATGTGTTCTACTTCCATCCAGGTTAATAAAAGGATGTAAAGTCTCCACCTTTTTAATGGATGAATAGTATTCCATGGTATACATATACTATAGCCTGTCAATCCATTCCTGGGTTGGTGGGCATTTGGGCTGTTTTTACGTTTTGGCAATTGTAAATGGCCATTTCATTTTAAGCTAAGTTGATAGGTAAAAATTAGTGTTTTTTTTTTTTTCTTTTTCCTTTGTGTGTGTGTGTGTGTGTGTAAAATTTGGAATCATATTCTCTAAAGTAAACTTTAAAAAGAACCACATTTAATTCATATAACACAGATTTTTTTTAGATATAAACACTTAAATATTTTCTATTAAAAACATAGCTCTGAGAAAAGTTTTCTCCTCTGAAATAATTTTATTTTTCTAAGTATCTTGATACATAGTACTTCACATCTATTACATTTATGTTGTTTGGTGACTTTGTGATGTGATATCTTTCTGAACGGAGCCTTCTCACTGTCTTAGAAGTTTCTAATTGGAGAGATAATATAATTGGTAGAGCATACTGTGAGGCAGGAAGTGTGGTGGAAGCCATGTGGTACAATTAGCTGGGTGTTATGGCTCTGGATAAAGCAGTCTGTGCTGTGAGACCTCCATTTCTTCATCTCCAATAAGTTATTGAAAACACTTTCACTGTGATAATGGACAAGTAATACCTTTGGGAGAGTATCATAAACTTCACTTTTTTTCATAATTACTGCTAAAGCACTGATAAAGGTTACTAATTAATAGTAGAGTTGAAGAAAAGAAGAGTATTACAAAAGAGTGCCTATAATGCAAAGCAAAAACTACACTGATTCTCTGAGGAGGAGGACAGCAGTGTGGTAAGACCAAGAGACCAGGAAGTGCTACAGAATCTGACCCCCCCTCCCCCCGACACACACACACATTGTCATTCTTATCTCACTGGCTTCATTGCTCTTTCCAGAACACACTGATCATGCTTGGATTGATCTTGCAGACACCAACATGCCTCACTCCCTTACTTCCTTCACATCTCTGTTCAAATAAGACTTCTTCACGAAGGTCCTACATAAAAGCACCCCCCCCCACTCTTACCCATGTTGGTTTTTATCCCTTTAGCCTGCTTTACGCTGCATTACCACTGTATGACATACTGAGTTGCTTTTGTTCTACCCAATAAAACATAAACTTCATAAGAGCAGGCACTTTGTCCCTTTGGTTATTGCTCTATCCCTAGAAGTTATTGTGTGGATTAAATGCATGAAAAAAATCAGTGCTATGAAAGTACACAGCTATGATTTAACAATAAAAAAAATTTAAAAAATTTAAAAAAATTAAAGGTATAAAACTCTTAAGTACAAAATATATCATTTAATCATCAAAATAGCAAATAAATTAATGAATAGCTATCTTTAATAAACTATCCTATAATTTGCTAGGTAGAAAAGATATATAGTTAGGTTACTTTCTCCTCTTTTATAACTTTAGGCAAAAATGAGAAATAAGTAAAACCAAAATCCTTTATTTGGATATACTTGTATTGTTATCGATACTTTCTGATTGTTGATAGGTTTATGGTCTTCACCTTTTATAGAGATAGGTAATAACTTGAAAGCAGTAATATCCTACTATCTCAGGCTTTTGTTATGGATTTTTTTGCAGATCTACTTAATTTTGTTTATTTCAGCAAAAGATAATCAGTTGCTGCCAGTATTTTGATTTCATTATTCATTTGATAAGTGAATTGATTTATAGGACTCTTATAATAAAGGTCTTTTAATATTTGCAGCACAGGGTTTGACAATATAGAGAATACCTTTTCAGCCAATTTGGGTACATAAATAATAGGCTTAAAAATACTTTTTTCCAAAGAAAAGGTCATGGAAAGATCTTCTGAAGAGGATTTTCAAGGGTAAAAGGGAGAGAAAACACAAAAAGATTCTCCATAGAAAATCATTTAAATGACAAGATCTCTGAATTAGTTGCTCACTCTCAAAGGCTGACAAATAGAAGAGGAAAATGGTGGGCTTGGTGGACAGAGGGAAAAAAAGAACTGTCTTTATTCTAAGTGCCTTAGACTTCACGTTTCCTTATTAAAATTTGGCAGAAATAAGCTTAAATGGATCTAGAGCCATTTAGAAACACTGAATAATTAATTCCTATTGCCATTTGTTTTTCTATACGAGGCCAAAATATTTTATTTTATTCACTTAAATAGTTTTAGGCCAATAGACAATGGGCCAAATGAAAAGTTTGTCATGTGGAAAGATCTTAAAAAATAAAGCAATTTTTTCACTCTTAATAATTAATTTTAAGATACTTAGAGATCTCATTTAGAGTATATTAATAAAATATAATTACCTTTTAGTTTTGATTCTCCATGTCTAAAATACATCAAAGCCTCATTAGAAATCCACATGTGATTTCCTTTGTTTAAGCATAGAAAGGTACTGAGATGCTTTTTAGTTTCTGTGTTACTGGATGGTATGTCTCTTGCTCTGGACATGCTATTTCAAATCCCCTGGGGGTAGTTTAAATGAAATTGGCCAAATGAAACTGACAAGAAAAAACACTTTTTATTGTTCTCTAGAGTTAAAAAAAAAAAAAAAAAAAGGCAGTGAGAACATGAGATGAATGAGGGAAATGAGCATCAGATTATCAACCAAAGGTTGGTACAAATACACTGTTTGATTTTTCTGGTAAAACCGATCAGTCATATAGGGGACCTATGTCATCAGTCTATTTATGATTTTTTGCTTAATTATTTACTTGAAAAAAATCAAAACTAATATTTAGTAAATATTAAAAAATGTTATTGTGTGAAATGACAAAACAAGTCAGGATATACTATATTGCCTTGCTTTTATGGAAACATTCTTTTCTGATGTTCATTAGAAATACATGGTTCTAGGTGCTATTGAATGTTAATTAAGAGGAACTATAAAGTGCAGAATAAAGGATAGAAAGGATGGAGAAGGGTGAGTGGGTGTGAGTTCATATAGGAGAATGTAATTGAAACACTTTCATTTTGGTTTGGCTTCCTGGAACACAGAAGAGAACTATATCCAGGTGCGTGTGGATTGTACCTGTTTCCTTTACAATGGTGATGTATTAAAAGTTTAAATAGATGAAACATATTTCTAGGGAGAAGAATATTTTAATGTAGACCACTCAGCTGGGCCTAGTATGTGGACTAATGAGTATGTTACCATACTGCTTTAAAAGGAAAAATATGCTTGGTCTGCAAGGATCCTTTAGAAAACAAAGCCAAACAAAAATGAAAGGAAAATTCATATATATTTTTTCTTATTGTACATTGCTTTTTTCCATGAGCAGCAGTATCCTAGCAGTTTTTATCTGAACATTAGCCTGGCCCAGTAGGTGTTAGATTAGATATACATTACTCCATTATCTGGGTATACTACTTTGCATCAAAGGATCTATGGACTTGGAAACTGAAAGAGAAAGAGAATAAATAAAGGATATCTCTTTTCAGTTTTAGAGTAGCACTCTTAACATTAAGAAAAATCAATAGCTGGATTGACTGCATTCAGTAGGGAGCATTATTGTTTCCCATAATGTATCTAATGCATATCATTACCAGAGTAATCACATTATTATCTGCCTCTGCCTTGCTGCTTGCTTGGCTAGATATGAAGCCAGAGCTATTTGTGAAGTAAGGTTTTTTTCCTCTTTTGCAAAATTGCTGCAAGTTGTATTCTTTCCATTTTCTTTATTAGTTATATGAACTAGCCAGAACCCCAGAATTCAGATTAAGTGACTTGGTTTGTTGTTGTGATTATTATCTTTCTCCTTTCAGATTTCTTTTTTCTCTTCTCAAATTCTTCTCACCTTTAGGAAATGGGACAAATCATTTGTGGTCCATTGTATTGTCTGATGTGGGAGATGGGGGAATTAGAAACTGTATGTGGGAGTGGGTTTTGTGTTTCTAAGTGATCTTTTGAAATCAGCAATTGCAGACTGATTCTAGGATGTGTTTGAAATAGTGTGACTTCTGACACTCCTATGAAGGGGGCTCAGTGTAAAACAATAAAGAGTATCTACAGACTAAAACATTCAATTTCTTTTCTGTCTCTGATTATAAAAGGGGATAAAAGATGTGCCTCTACTAACATTTAGTGACATGTCTAGCTTGAGTGTAGCCCTTTTACTAATGAGCTTCATGCTATTGAACTAAACTTGATAAGCCTTAGTTCTCACTTGTAGAATCAGAGTCATAATAAATTCCATGGTACAGATGTTTGGTGGAGATTCAAGACAATACATGTAAGATATCTAGCCAAAAGTAGTGTAGTGGTGACCTTCCAAGTGTCAGTACAATAAAAGAGGGTCTGTGGGGCTGAAAAACTTCCCAGAAGACTAAAATAAAAACATATGGAATGTGTTTCTATAAAGAATTCTCACTTCAACACTTTGAGAAGTTGCTGATGATATGTGACTAAAGATGAATATTGAGAAAGAAAAAAGAACGTTCAGGTAACAATGAGATTATTTGATTAGTGTGACTTGCGTTGTTCATTTCTGTTCTGGGTTGAAAGATCACTTATTGTCAACCTGTCACAACATCTGTTGAAACATGTTCCTGAGAAAAACAACAAACTAAATTAAACCAGCAAAAATACACACACACACATACACAAGGTAATTGCCCTATATTTTCCTTTTTACATATTTCTTAAACTGTTCCCTCTTGCTGAGCAATGCAGTCAAACCAACCTCATTTTGCGTTAGAAATAAGGGGAATGTGCAGCTGAATTAATTCATGAGCCTGTCTGATAGATTTCTGAGAATGAGAAGATGACATTTTTGGTAAAATCATTGTTCTTAGGAAACACTGGTTGGTATTCCCCTGGATCTTCCATCCTTAATTTGTCTCTTTACTTGTGTACTAAGGAGGAGATTTCAGAGTTTTACGGTCAGAAAAACAAATTACACTTCTTTCTCCTTCCTTTATTTATTTTTTTTTTTTGAGGCCTATTCAACACTGTGGCTAATAATTGATATAAGAGCCTATTTGACAGAAATTTGAACTTTGGCAAGCAATCCACTTTACACTCACTTGAAAACACTTATTTGGTCACAACTACTTGTTCATTCAGTTTGTAGAAGCCAATTATGCCAAAGAGCTGGTGGTATGCTTTCAGACTGAATTTTGTCTTGACATTAGGGAAAGAAAACCAAAGTACTTGGGAACTAAGAACCTCTTCGAATACAGAATTCAAGAGCATTGCTCAATTTGGAACTGGCAAGGGATGCAAAAGAATGAAGCAGAAAATGGATGTGGAAAACGGATGTTCTAATTTTCCTTCTAGTCCAGATGGAGGCATTTAAAAGAATCGTGCTTTTAGGATCCTTTGAACAAACCAGTGGAGCTTGTAATATGAAGACCAGGCATTACTGGATGATACGTAGGGAATGCTTTTGCTATGATGCTTAATTTTTAGTCTACAATCTGACATGATTTTGAAGTACGAATTCCACAGTGTTCAAGCAATTCAAATCCAGTGCACACACACACCGAAATGCAAACACGTAACTAAAGAAAAACAAAGGTATTTTGTGACTTTTTTTTTTTTTTTTTTTTTTGCAGTTTTTGGCCAGGGCTGGGTTTGAAACTGCCACCTCTGGCTTATGGGGCTGGCGCCCTACCCCCTTGAGCCATAGGTGCCACCCTATTTTGTGACTTTTTTTTTTTTTTTTTCTTTTTTTTTTTATTGTTGGGGATTCATTGAGGGTACAATAAGCCAGTTACACTGATTGCAATTGTTAGGTAAAGTCCCTCTTGCAATCATGTCTTGCCCCCATAAAGTGTGACACACACTAAGGCCCCACCCCACTCCCTCCCTCTCTCTTTCTGCTTCCCCCCCCCCGATAACCTTAATTGTCATTAATTGTCCTCATATCAAGATTGAGTACATAGGATTCATGCTTCTCCATTCTTGTGATGCTTTACTAAGAATAATGTCTTCCACTTCCATCCAGGTTAATACGAAGGATGTAAAGTCTCCATTTTTTTTAATGGCTGAATAGTATTCCATGGTATACATATACCACAGCTTGTTAATCCATTCCTGGGTTGGTGGGCATTTAGGCTGTTTCCACATTTTGGCGATTGTAAATTGAGCTGCAATAAACAGTCTAGTACAAGTGTCCTTATGATAAAAGGATTTTTTTCCTTCTGGGTAGATGCCCAGTAATGGGATTGCAGGATCGAATGGGAGGTCTAGGTTGAGTGCTTTGAGGTTTCTCCATACTTCCTTCCAGAAAGGTTGTACTAGTTTGCAGTCCCACCAGCAGTGTAAAAGTGTTCCCTTCTCTCCACATCCACGCCAGCATCTGCAGTTTTGAGATTTTGTGATGTGGGCCATTCTCTCTGGGGTTAGATGATATCTCAGGGATGTTTTGATTTGCATTTCTCTAATATATAGAGATGATGAACATTTTTTCATGTGTTTGTTAGCCATTCGTCTGTCGTCTTTAGAGAAAGTTCTATTCATGTCTCTTGCCCATTGATATAAGGGATTGTTGGCTTTTTTCATGTGGATTAATTTGAGTTCTCTATAGATCCTGGTTATCAAGCTTTTGTCTGATTGAAAATATGCAAATATCCTTTCCCATTGTGTGGGTTGTCTCTTTGCTTTGGTTATCGTCACCTTAGCTGTACAGAAGCTTTTCAGTTTAATGAAGTCCCATTTGTTTATTTTTGTTGTTGTTGCAATTGCCATGGCAGTCTTCTTCATGAAGTCTTCCCCCAGGCCAATGTCTTCCAGTGTTTTTCCTATGCTTTCTTTGAGGATTTTCATTGTTTCGTGCCTTAAATTTAAGTCCTTTATCCATCTTGAATCAATTTTTGTGAGTGGGGAAAGGTGTGGGTCCAGTTTCAGTCTTTTACACGCAGACATCCAATTCTCCCAACACCATTTATTGAATACGGAGTCTTTCCCCCAAGGTAAGTTCTTGTTTGGTTTATCGAAGATTAGGTGGTTGTAAGATGTTAGTTTCATTTCTTGGTGTTCAATTCGATTCCAAGTGTCTATGTCTCTGTTTTTGTGCCAGTACCATGCTGTCTTGAGCACTATGGCTTTGTAGTACAGACTAAAATCTGGTATGCTGATGCCCCCAGCTTTATTTTTGTTACTAAGAACTGCCTTAGCTATACGGGGTTTTTTCCGGTTCCATACAAAACGCAGAATCATTTTTTCCAAATCTTGAAAGTACGATGTAGGTACTTTGATAGGAATGGCATTGAATAGGTAGATTGCTTTGGGAAGTATAGACATTTTAACAATGTTGATTCTTCCCATCCATGAGCATGGTATGTTCTTCCATTTGTTAATATCCTCTGCTATTTCCTTTCTGAGGAGTTCATAGTTTTCTTTATAGAGGTCCTTCACCTCCTTCGTTAGGTATATTCCTAGGTATTTCATTTTCTTTGAAACTATGGTGAAGGGAGTTGTGTCCTTAATTAGCTTCTCCTCTTGACTGTTATTGGTGTATACAAAGGCTACTGACTTGTGGACATTGATTTTATATCCTGAAACATTACTGTATTTTTTGATGACTTCTAGTAGTCTTGTGGTTGAGTCTTTGGGGTTCTCTAAGTATAAGATCATGTCGTCAGCAAAGAGGGAGAGTTTGACCTCCTCTGCTCCCATTTGGATTCCCTTTATTTCCTTGTCTTGCCTAATTGTATTGTCTAGAACTTCCAGCACTATGTTGAATAGTAAAGGTGACAGAGGACAACCTTGTCTGGTTCCAGTTCTAAGAGGAAAATCTTTCAGTTTTACTCCATTCAGTAAAATATTGGCTGTGGGTTTGTCATAGATAGCTTCAATCAGTTTTAGAAATGTGCCACCTATGCCTATACTCTTCAGTGTTCTAATTAGAAAAGGATGCTGGATTTTATCAAATGCTTTTTCTGCATCTATTGAGAGGATCATGTGATCTTTATTTTTGCCTCTGTTAATATGGTGGATAACGTTTATGGACTTGCGTATGTTGAACCAGCCTTGCATCCCTGGGATGAAGCCTGCTTGATCATGATGAATGACTTTTTTGATGATAAGCTGTAATCTATTGGCTAGGATTTTGTTGAGAATTTTTCCATCTATATTCATGAGTGAGATTGGTCTGAAATTCTCCTTTTTGTTTGGGTCTTTTCCTGGTTTTGGTATCAGGGTGATGTTTGCTTCATAGAATGTGTTGGGGAAGATTCCTTCTTCCTCAATTTTTTGGAATAATTTCTGCAGTACAGGAATAAGCTCTTCCTTGAAGGTTTGATAGAATTCTGGAGTGAAGCCATCTGGACCAGGGCATTTTTTGGTTGGAAGATTTTTTATTGTTTCTTTGATCTCAGTGCTTGAAATTGGTCTGTTCAGGAGGTCTATTTCTTCCTGGCCAAGTCTAGGGAGAGGGTGTGATTCCAAATATTGATCCATTTCCTTCACATTGTCAAATTTCTGGGCATACAGTTTCTGGTAGTATTCAGAGATGATCTCTTGTATCTCTGTGGGATCAGTTGTTATTTCCCCTTTATCATTTCTGATTGAGGTTACTAGAGATTTTACTTTTCTATTTCTAGTTAGTCTGGCCAATGGTTTATCTATTTTATTTATTTTTTCAAAAAACAAACTCCTTGTTTCATTAATTTTCTGAATGATTCTTTTGTTTTCAATTTCATTGATCTCTGATTTGATTTTGGAGATTTCTTTTCTTCTACTGAGTTTAGGCTTAGATTGTTCTTCTTTTTCCAATTCCATAAGGTCTCTTGTGAGATTGTTGATGTGCTCTCTGTCTGTTTTTCGAATGTAGGCATCTAAAGCGATGAATTTTCCTCTCAAAACTGCTTTTGCAGTATCCCACAGGTTTTGGTAGCTTGTGTCTTCATTGTTGTTATGCTTAAGGAAGTTAGTGATTTCCTGTTTGATTTCTCCCTGCACCCATCTGTTATTCAACAGAAGATTGTTTAATTTCTATGCCTTTGGATGGGGTCGAGCATTTTTGTTAGAGTTGAGTTCCACCTTTAGTGCCTTATGGTCTGAAAAGATACAAGGTAAAATTTCAATTCTTTTGATTCTGTTGATATTTGTTTTGTGTCCCAGGATATGATCAATTTTGGAGAATGTTCCATGGGGTGATGAGAAGAATGTATATTCTTTATCTTTGGGGTGGAGTGTTCTATATGCGTCTATCAAGCATAATTGTTCTAGGGTCTCATTTAAATCTCTTATATCTTTGTTTAATTTCTGTTTAGAGGATCTGTCCAGCTCTGTAAGAGGTGTGTTAAAGTCCCCTGTTATGATGGTATTATCAGATATCATATTGCTCAGACTGAGTAAGGTCTGTTTCAAGAATCTGGGAGCATTTAAATTTGGTGCATAGATATTTAGAATTGAAATGTCTTCTTGTTGTAGTTTTCCCTTGACCAATATAAAGTGACCATCTTTGTCTTTTTTGACTTTAGTTGCTTTAAATCCACATGTATCTGAAAATAAGATTGCAACTCCTCTTTTCTTCTGAATTCCATTTGCCTGAAAAATTGTCTTCCAACCCTTGACTCGGAGCTTGAATTTGTCTTTTGAAGCCAGGTGTGTTTCTTGCAGACAGCAAATGGATGGCTTGTGTTTTTTAATCCAGTCAGCCAATCTATGTCTCTTCAGTGGGGAATTCAAGCCATTAACATTTATGGAGATAATTGATAAGTGTGGTAGTATTCTATTCGTCTTATTTGGTGAGAGTCCATTGCTTAGTTTTATCTTTTGCATCAGTGTGGAGGTTAGGTTCTGTCCTTTGATTTCTGAGTTCTTACTTTGCTGCTGATCCATTGTGGTGGTCAGTGTGCAGAAC
Organism: Nycticebus coucang; assembly: GCF_027406575.1. Classification (NCBI taxonomy): domain Eukaryota; kingdom Metazoa; phylum Chordata; class Mammalia; order Primates; family Lorisidae; genus Nycticebus; species Nycticebus coucang. Next base: position 54,119,227 of record NC_069781.1, on the reverse strand, counting down.
AGGTTGAAGTATTCCCTGTAGAGCTGGTCTTGTTGTGGCGAATTTCCTCAATGTTTGTATATCCGTAAATGATTTGATTTCTCCATCAATTTTGAAGCTTAGCTTAGCAGGGTACAGAATTCTGGGCTGAAAATTGTTCTGTTTAAGTAGATTAAAGGTAGATGACCATTGTCTTCTTGCTTGGAAAGTTTCATTAGAGAAGTCTGAGGTCACTCTGATGGATTTGCCCCTGTAGGTCAACTGGCGCTTACTCCTGGCAGCTTGCAGAATCTTTTCTTTTGTCTTGACTTTGGACAGGTTCATCACAATGTGTCTTGGAGAAGCTCGGTTAGAGTTGAGGCGACCTGGGGTCCGATATCCCTCTGAAAGCAGTGTGTCAGAATCTTTCGTGATGTTTGGGAAATTTTCTTTTATAATATTCTCTAGTATGGCTTCCATTCCTCTGGGGCATTCTTCTTCCCCTTCTGGAATTCCTATAACTCGTATGTTGGAACGCTTCATAAAGTCCCATAATTCTGACAGTGAACGTTCTGCTTTCTCTCTCTTCTTTTCTGCCTCTTTTACTATCTGAGTTATCTCAAAAACTTTGTCTTCTACCTCTGAAATTCTTTCTTCTGCATGGTCTAACCTGTTGCTGATACTTTCCATTGCATCTTTAAGTTCCCTGATTGACTGTTTCATTTCCTTCAGCTCTGCTATATCCTTTTTATATTCTTCATATCGTTCATCTCTGATTTGATTCTGTTTTTGGATTTCCTTTTGGTTATTTTCCACTTTATTAGCAGTTTCCTTCATTGTTTCCATCATTTCTTTCATTGTTTTCAACATGTGTATTCTAAATTCCCTTTCTGTCATTCCTAACATTTCTGTATAGGTGGAATCCTCTGCAGTAGCTACCTCATGGTCCCTTGGCGGGGTTGTTCTGGACTGGTTCTTCATGTTGCCTGGAGTTTTCTGCTGATTCTTCCTCATGAGTGATTTCTTTTATCTGTTTCCTTGCCCTAATTTTCCTTTCACTTCCTCTTGCTCTTTAAGTTCTTGTGCCTGTGGACTAAGGGTTACAGGACCAGAAAGGTGAGAAGGTTGAAGAGCAAAAAAGGGATGAAAGAAAGGAGGACCGAGTGATAAGAAAAAAAAAGAAAGATAGAGAAAGGAGAGTGGGTAGGGATAAGGAATATTGACAAAAAGAAGAGAGGCACAGAAAGAGGGAGACAGGGCAATATAGGTGTACAGTAGGGTACTTTGACACAACCTTACAAAACCCCACCTTCTGGGGGTTGGGTGCCCAGTTGGGTGGTTCCCTTGAGGTCAGCAGCTCTTTGCTAACCTGGTCAGACACAGTACCCCACCTCCACCAAGTAGAGAGGAAAGACAAAAATGCTATAAATCAAACTAAAACAAGCAAACAGAAAACTTTATGGCGATATAATTGGGTGAAAAACCAAGTGATAGTGGTAGAAACACTAGCAAAAATGAAGTTGTAGTTATTAAAAAAGGCAGCAATGGGAAATTATAATTAAACTAGAAAAATTGAGAAAGAAAAAGGGATCTGTATGGAAAAGATTGAAATTAAGAAACAAAAGAACATCAACAACGTCAAAATAAACAAACAAAAAAACCCAACCAAACAAAAAAAAAAGAAAAAAAAATACACAACCAAAAACAAAGCAGTTTGTATATGTTGTTGAATATTGTCTGGGCAACAAGTGGTCTTTTGGGGTATGAGATGTTAGTCACAGTTCTGATACGACTGGAGGCTGCTGATTTCTCAAACCCCAGCAGGTAGACACCCTAAATCTCTCTTCAGCCCACTTAAAAGGCACTTTGAACTTGTAAACTTGCTGAGCAGAAGCTTTCCCAGCTTTCTCGCTGGAATCACTGCTGAAGTGGCTATCCACTTACTCAGTGTGCCAAAATCGGTCTCACTCTGCCCCTGAGGGTTAGGGCTGCAAGGCGGCTCAGACCCCACCCTTAGGCTACTTGGTTGCTGGGTTACCAGCTCCCACCCGTTTCTAGCTCTGCTACCCTGAGGGCGGAGCTTGCCGGGGCAGATCACTGACAATGGATCCGTGTGACCCACCGCCAAACACTATTAGCTCCGTCTGGCTCAGCGGCTCAGACTGGGGCCCTAGACAACGGCCAAAGTTCTCCGCACTCCCACTCAGGCCTTCCCCAAGGCAGTTCAACTCAGTGCCAAGTCCAAGGACATCAAAAGAGTTCACAGGTAAGGCCTTTCTGGTTTGCAGTCTCGCTGCTACTGAACTTACAGTTGTGGGCGGGTTTAGACGGGTTGAACACACGCGACCACTTGCCGGTTTTCCACTGTTTTAGTCCTCCTCTTGGGGTCCAGAAGTCTCTCGCTGACTCCCTGTATCCTCATAGGAGTGATGATAGGCAGTTCCCACCAGCCAGAGATGCCTGGAGTCCTATCTCCCCAGACTCACGGTGCCCAGATGCAAGGAAGCTGTTACTCGGCTGCCATCTTGCTCCGCCCATCCCCTATTTTGTGACTTTTTAAAAAAACAAGTTTGAGAAATATATGAACAGAAAAATGTGGGAGAATTAGCTTTTGTGTGGATGCGTATCTCTGTGTGTATGTTTGTGTATTTTTACTGATATAATTTAGTTTGTTGTTTTCCTCAGGAACATTTTTTAGCAGATATGGCAGGTTGATAGTAAGTGATCTTTCAATCCAGAACAAAAATGAACACAAGTAACTCTAATCAAATAAATTCTTAATAGCCTCTGGTCAGTGAGAAAATTCAATTGTCTAGTCAGGCTTAAAAATCAATAGTAGCCACTCCAAATTTGACTATAGTTAGAAACCAAAAAACTTGAGCACATTCTCAAAGATCAAAATATTCTTTCAGTTGAAAGCAATGATGTCATAATCTGGAAAAAAAAAAAAATAGATGCATTGAAACCTGAAAGAGAATTAGGATGTTTCACAGTAGGCTCCTAAAACCTACTCAGAAAAAATAATGATGAAATCACCAAACGTAAGTAACCAAGTTACTGCTGAATATAAGATATCAAACATTTTGTAAAAATGTTCTTATAAATAATATATTTTATATTTTATTTGCCTAATATACCAAATGCATGTCATTCAGTAGAACATCCCTAAATTTAGGAACACCATTGTTTAAAGACTTTCTTATTTAAGATTTTTAGAATGAGATGCCTCAAGAGGCAGTCTTGTACAATAAGTAGTTAAGAATCCAGTGAGAGGTTAAAGACGGAAAATGAGAGATTATTCCAAGATGTGAAATGACAGGAATCTGAGTCCAGTTTCTGTGTGGGCAACACAGCTCTTATTTACACTCAGACTTGAGTCAGCTGAGTTAGAAAAGGAAGTCAGCACATGGGTTAAGATGGATGGGAATATAAAAGTTCAGAGGGGTAGGTATTGGTGCATTCATTTCTTCCTGGGTAGAACGTTCATGCACACATTCCTTCCTGGGTAGGACAGTTCTATTTGGGCAGGTCCCTACATTCAGCCCTATCATCCCAGTCTTTTTAGTCTATTATAAGAAGGCAGGGTGATGGGTGTGGTGACTCTTTAACTGCTTCCTACAGATTGAAGGTTGGCATGGGCTACCTGTCAGGAAAATGGGAAGAGGAAGGGAGTAGTGGTGTTTACAGGAACATTCCTGGGTCTTCAGTCTGAACTGGTTGATATCCATGTAAGGTGAGGATATAAGCAGTTGGTTTTGGGGTTACTGCCTGGTCAATAAATCAGGGAATGAGGTAGAGGACTACTGGTCTAAAACTGAGAATGAGAAAGATCATAATTAGTGATTCTAACATAGACAATAGCCATGGAGGCCATGATTTGAATAAGGAAGAGACATTAGATTTTCAAGGTCTGTCTGTCTCTGTTTGATTTATTCTCAGAATTCTTTTACTTTGCCCATAATTATTCCTGAGTGGTTAACAAAGAAGCAACATTCCTCTTCCCAAAAAATATATATGCCCCCTTTTTCTTCTGTTATTAAATCTGAGGTTTGGCAATTTTGGATGACCACTGCAGCTAAATAATTAATTTGGGATTCTAGGGTGACTAAAGAGTCTGCTACTCTTTCCATGTCATCATCAAGTTCTAGGGAGAATTGGTCATAAAAGTGGGTTGAAGTACTAATGCCTGCAATGCCCATGCCAATTCCAATCATTATGCCTGCTCCAAGGAGTACAGGAAGGATGATATCTCTTTTTTTTTTTCTGGAGTAGGAAGATATATCAGGGCCTAAGTTAGAAAGGAGTCATTTAAAAAAGACATTTGGGGGATGTAGAAAATTTGGGTGCAAAGATCAGAATGTTCATTGTATAGCCACCAATTGGCAAAGTGGCCACAGAGGAAAAATATTCTTGGAGGGGTGGAAAAGTTAAGTTGAGAGAAAAGTTAAGTTGAGAGAAAAAGGAAAAGTTAAGTTGAGAGAACAGAGATCAAGCTTTATAAAACCTATAGAGTCTCTTGTACTGGTGAAATTGAAGCAGGCTAAATTGGGGGAGGCTAGGGCTGGAAAGTCCATAGTTACAGGGCCAACAGAGACGTGTTAATTTCTGCTGGAATGGAAGAGGTATATGTGTCAGGTACCAGTATGGGATTGAAAAGATTTTGTTCTAGAGAAAGTCGTATCCAGCATCCTGAGGGGGAGAGGAGAGAGGAAGAGTCCAGGGCAGCTGAGCAGGAGGTATTTAAAAACTGGGAATAAGAGAATGTTGTTGTATGTCTTGCAGGCCAGTGAGGTCTAATCTTTTATAGGGTAAAGGGGTTAGACTGGAAGAGAGTTTTTTAACGATTTTTTTTGTTTCTTACTGACATGCTATGTCCTGGACTTCTCCTTCACCTGGTAATTCTACATGTGAGAGATATGTCCAGCAGATAGTGGTCCCGACTTTACCTCTGGGGCATGTAGCACTCTTCATTTTACCAGTCCAGTGCCTCTTTCCTCCATAAGAACATTCAGATGCTTTGGTAAACTCATAACAATATACTAGCATGTAAGTATAGCTAGTGAAAAGGGGGGTCTGAGGTAAGAATTGGGCATAGTTGATATGGGAATGGGGGTTGGTAAGGTACTCATGGATATATGAGGATTAGGTAGCAAGAAAACCTGTGCATTCAGTAGGGGTCAACGGTGGGGGGAGAAAGGCCAGAACTGACAGGAGGGGTAGACAGAAGGAAAAGAAGTAGGGAGAAGAAAAATTGAGTTCCCTTTGGAGGAAAGTCTTGGAAGGTGCTTATAGCCACAGATCTTTAAAAGCTTCAAAGAGGTCATCCCAGTTTTGAACGTGTGAGAGTCTCCAGGCATCCTGAGAAAAGTCATGAAGAAAAGAGAAGAAATGGGGAAGAATTATATACATTTATGGGGTAGTGGATTCTTCTGGGATCCTGGTGAGTTTTAAGCTATTGGCGGATAGTTCTTGCATTTTCCAGTGGGGTCTTCCAGTTTTGGAAGTTTTTCTGTAGGACCCAGCTTTATTCAGGATTTGCAGATACAGACTGGGGAATTCAAGAGATGGACGGCTGTGGGGGTGCTGGAAAGAATTGTGTGAGCACTTGTTCTGTGAGGAGTTAGAATCCTGAGGGGCAAGGGAGATTCGAGGAAAACTTGTTCCTCAGTCAATTGGTCTCTGACTTTCTCTTCTGAGGGTTGAGGTAAGAGCTGGTTTATTGTTTTTCTAAGTTCATCCCTGATTTCCTGGAGGATGGGAAAATAGTTTCCTATAATAGAGTCGGGGGTGGGTATTCCCAGGCCCCAGAATAATAGTTCTGTCATACGTTATTTCAAAAGGGGTATAAAAGAGAGGTTGACAAGCTGTAGAGTGAATGTGAAGTAAAGCAGTGGGGAGGAGTTTAATCCAATCTTGTTTGTGTTGCAGTACTAATTTTGTGAGATGTTATTTAAAGATGTTGTTCATTTGTTCTACTTTCCCTCATTATTGGGCCCTGTAAGTCACATGTCAGCACCACAGGGTTTGTGAAGTTTGGGAGGTGATCTGGCTAATGAAAGCTGTCGGTCACTCTGAATGGAGCTGGGGAGGCTAAATCGAGGAATAATGTGGTGAAGGAGGGTGGAGACAACTTCCTGGGTTTTCTCCCCTGTAATGGGAAAGACTTTGACCCACCCTGAGAAGGTATCAACCCAAACTACAAGGAGTTTATATTTTCATGCAGGAGGCATATGAGTGAAGTTAATCTGCCAGTCTTGTCTGGGTGGTTGGCCCCAGGTCTGCTGTGTGGGAAAAGGGGGTGATTTTATAGTTCCCTGGGGTGAAATCTGGGTGCAGATTGTGCAAGACTGGGTTATCTGTTCTAAAAGGGAAGATAGTTGTGGGTGAGAAGGGAACAGATAAAGAAGGGTCAAGAGGCTTGAAGCCAAAGTGAAGGCTATTGTGGAGGGGAGAGAAGATATTTTGTGTTTGGGAGGAAGGAAGAATAAATTTTCTCTGTTGAAGGAATCATCCTCTCTATGTGGGAAGATGATGGCAATTGTCCTGTTTTTTGGATATATAGACTGGAGAGCATTTATTGAAGGACATGTACAGGCCTTTTGGGGTGAGGGAGGGTGTAAGGGCACTGAGCTGCCTGTCTGACCTCTATATTGGCTTTTTGGTTGCCTTTGGAAATTAGATCTGTTTTATTTTGGTGGCCTTTACAGTGGATGGCTACTTCTTTTGGAAGTGTGGCTGCATTTAGGTTTTTAGTGAGTGTGGTATTGATAATAGAGGAGCCTTTGGTGGTAATGAATCCTCTTTCTTGCCATATGGCTGCATGGTAATGGATTATGTGGAAAGTATACTTGGAATCTGTGTATATGTTAATGGAGTGGCCTTGTGTGAGTTTTATGCCTTTAGTGAGGGCTAAGAGTTCTTCCTGTTATGAGGAGGTGCCAGAGGGCAGAGTAAAAGAAGTGATAATACGGGAAGAAGATGCAATATAAAAGCCTGCCTTGGCAGGAGTGTGAGCACTAGGCTTAGAAGAACTGCCATTGATAAAGTAGGTGTCTTCAGGGTTTGATAAGGGAAAGAGAGAGATGTAGGGGAAACGGTGTAATCAAAAGCCAGCAATCACGGAATGAGTTCTGGGAAGTGTAAGAGTCATGAGAGTGGAGGGCAGCGAATGGAACTAAGGGGTTATATGCCGCGTAAGGGAGAAAATGAAGGTCTAGGTTTTCTACAAAGAGGATTAAGAGCTGGAGTAAGAGAGGTGCTGAGATTAAAGATGATAAGTATTGGCACTTTAAAAGGGAAGGAATGTTAAGAGGAGTAAATAGATATTTGGGGGCTTGGTGGGTAACATTCTGGGTCCCCAGGAAAAGAAGGGATGTGGCTGCCACCACTCAGAGGCAAGGGAGCCAGCCCAGGGCTGTGAATTCTATCTCTTTTAAGAGGAATGCTATTGGGAGATGATTACTGTGAGGTTTCTGTGTTAGGACCCCTACTGCACATCCTTGGTGTTCTGACACTGAGAAGTAAAATGGATCGCAGAGATCAGGGAGATGGAAGGAGTGTGCTTAGGACAGCAAGGATTGCAGCAAGAGGAAAGAACTTGACCAAAGCTGGTATGGGTCTAGGAGGTTGCTTGGGAATCTTTTAGCAGCAGTGTATAGGGGCTTAGCTGAGGCTTGAAATTTGGAATCCAGGCTTTAAAATATCCTTGAACCCCGCCTCAGGAAGAAGAGGAGGTCAGTTTTCTTTGAGGAAGGCATAAGGAGGAGATAGCCTGAATGTCGTCAGGGGAGATAAGTTTTTCCTCCTTACTGTAAGAGAATGCTAAGGTGTTGGACAGAGGGAGAGATTAACTTGGCTTTGGAAAGGGACACTTTATACCCTTTGGTAGTGAGGCAGGAGAGTAAGTGAGTGCTGTCTGCTGGGAGGCAGTGGCAGAGGGCCTGCATAAGAGAAAGTCAGCTACATACTGAAGAACTGTGGAATTCTCCAGTAAAGTTAACTGCTGGAGGGCGGTGCCTGTGGCTCGAAGGAGTAGGGTGCCGGCCCATATGCTGGAGGTGGCGGGTTCAAACCCAGCCCCGGCCAAAAAAAAAAAGTTAACTGCTGAAGGTCAGCCTGAAGTGCCTGACCAAAGTAATGAGGATTATCTCTAAATCCTTGTGGGAGAACTGTCCAAGTGAACTGTTGGCTGGTGGAGAGATCAGAGTCTGTCCAGATGAAGGCAAAAAAGGGTTGGGAGAGCTCATGGATGGGGATGGTAAAGAAGGCATCTTTGAGATCTAACTGTGTGGTGGGAGGTGTTGGAAGGAATGGTAGATAGGAGGGTGTAGGGATTAGGGACTACTGGGTGAATAGGCTGAACAATTTCATTAATAGCCCATAAGTCTTGTACTAACCCATATGACCCATTGGTTTTTGTTATTTATTTATTTTTTTTACAGGAAGGATGGGAATGTTGCGGGTTGAGTTAGTATGCTTGAGAATACCAACTCACAGGGGCTTGAGGATAAATGGTTTAACTCTCCTAAGGGCTATCTTGGAGATTGGGTATTGTTTAAGGGAAGGATATGAATGTTGGGGATAGAGATCAATGAGATTGGGTGAATGATAGGAAACTATAGAAGGAAAAGAGGTGTCCTACATGATAGACTCTACAGGGAGGTCATATTGAGAGAATGGAGGGGTAATAGGGGAGGGGTTGGAGACGGGCAGGATGGATAGTGAGAGGTGGGAGATGGCGGAAATTGTCAGGGTTGCTTATAATCTTGAGAGGATATCCCTACCTAGTAAAGGGATGCTGCACGAAGGAATGAATGTAAGAAAGAGTGTCTAGAGAGAGAATACCACAAGGGTGGAGTAGTGTGAGGGTATAGTAAATTAGCATCAGTACCCACCACTGAGATCTATGTTTGTTTTAAAGGACCTTTATAAGATGGTAGCATGGAGAAGGTGGCCACTGTGTCTCTTAAAAATGAGATTGGTGGGGCCAGGCACAGGGCCTTATGCCTGTAATCCTAGCACTCTGGGAGGCTGAGAAGGGTGGATGGCCTGAGCTCACAGGTTCAAGAATAGTCTGAGCAAGAATAAGATCCTGTCTCTAAAAATAGCTGGGCATTGTGGTGGTGTCTGTAGCTCCAGCAACTTGGGAGGTGAAGCAAGAGAATTGCTTGAGCCCAAGAGTTTGAGGTTGCTGTGAGCTATGATGCACAGCATCTACTAAGGGCTTCAAAGTGAGACTGTGTCTCAAAAAAAAAAAAAAAAAAGAGAGAGATTGACTTACCTTCCACTAGCAAAAATACCCAGAGTCCAATCCTTGTGATTGTCCAGGGGACATTCTGATTCTCTGGGAATCATCAGTCTTCACCAGCTAGGACTAAGAGGTTGGGAAATTCAGCCAGGTCCTGGGAGTGGCTGTGAACCATATCCTCAGAAGGACTTGGGCAATCAGACTTCCAGTGAGCACCTCCGCAGGCTGGATATGGCTTGGGGGGAGTGTTTGGATTTGGGCACTGCTTTGCCCTGTGCCCTGGCTTACTGAGCTTAAAACATAGTTCCAGGGGAGATTATCTTTCTTCAGACTTCCCAGAGGAGTTTCAAGAAGTATCTGGGTTTTGTCTAATGACAGAAGACAATAACTGGAGCTCTGAGAGGTGCTACAGCTTAAAGGCCTCTTGGTTATTGAAGACCTTGAAGGCCAGGTCAATGAGATCTTGCTGAGGGTCTGAGGGCCCTGGGGGGATTTTTATAGTTTTTTTCCTGGATATTGGGTACAGACTGAGAGATAAAATGCATGGTAATAGTGTGACTGCCCTCATTGCTCTCTGGCAGTAGGGTGGTATAGCACTGGAGGGCTTTGTTAAGACTAGCTAAAAATTGGGCAGGATTTCCATCCCATTTATGAGTTATTTATTTTAATTTGTCATAATTCATGGCCTCATGGGCTGCTTTTTTTAGTCCCTCTAAGAGACACTGGGGCATGTGGTTACAGAGACAGACCCCAAGAGCATTAGTTTGGTAATTCCAATTGGGGTCTTCCCGAGGGGTGCATCCAGGAGGGGTTTGGTCTGTCCTTTGTAGATCTTCAGTGCGAACCTGGGCCTGAGTCTAGACTTGCTCTCTCTCCTCCGAAGTTAAGGTGGAGGTGAGGATAACATATAAATCATGCCAGGTCAGATCAAACGATTGCATTAGATATCTAAATTCTTGAGAGTGTTTTGTGGGATCTTTGGAGAACTAACCTACTTTCTGACTTATGTGGGACAGGTCTAAGAGCAAAGAAAGTGAACACGAACCCTGATGAAACCTTCCATTCCGCAAGCTCTTGGAGGGAGTATATTGGTTGTGGTGGCCTGGAAGTGGAAGGTCCAAAGGTGTGGCCAGATCTAGTATGAAGGGAAATTGGGCTCACCCTGTCTCTTTCCCTGCTCGGGTCTGCCATGAGTCCTTCCTTACCCCCCTAGGGATGCCATCTTTCCTTTTCCTCCTCCCAGAGACATTATCTATCCTTTTTTGTACACCTGTGGTAGAAGGCAAGTGGAGGGAGTTAAGAGAGGGGGTATGGGGTGAAATTTTGAGGGTAGGGTGGAGGTTTAGGGGTAGTGGGTGGTGGAGGGGCAGAAGAGGTAGAGTTGTCTCCTGGGTCAAAGGAAGACAATGGAGATTCAGGGAGGTCAGGGAGGGCTGGATGGCCCGCGCAAGGAAAATCTGAGAGGGTTCACAAGACAAGCACAAAGGAGAAATGTTTTAGAGGAGGAGGAAGGGCTGGATGCAGGGATCTCTGACCATTTGCCCAATCTCTGACAGTAATTGTCAAGGTCAGTGAGGATCCAAAGATCAAAGGTGCCATTTTCAGCCTGTTGTGAGCCATTGTCTAGTTTATACATGGGCCAAGCAGTACTACAGAAAAAGATGAGGCATTTAGATTTAAGGTCTGGATAGAACCGTAGATGCTTGAGATGAGTTAAAAGGCAGCTTAAAGGTGAAGAAGTAGGGGATCTGTGACTGAGTAATCCCCATATTGGAAACTGGAGGTAGAAACCAAAAGAGGCTAAAGTGAGGAAGTAAAGAAAACTTACAAGGAGGAGGAGTAAGGAAGTGGCTAAGACTGGGGTCAGGGAGGTTACCAGGCCTCTGTGTATACCTTTAACCAGCTAGAAAAGAATGATCCAGGCCTATGGGAGGGCATCCCCACACATGAGGCAATGGAAGGCAAGTCCGATTCTCAGGGGTTAGTCTGTGACCGGTACCAGATTTAGAAGGCACAGACCACTGAAATTTTTTGGCCCAGTGTGTGGAATGGGAAGTGAAGTTCAAAAAAGCTCAGAGGGGACTATATATGAATGCTTAAGAGGCCCAAAGATGGAGGTAGAGGGAAAGGGGAGCTGGAGTGGGGAAAAGGGAAAAGAAGTTAAAAAAAGTTTAGAAAGGAGTTCTAGACAAATGCTCACCTCACATTAAGCTAGTGAATGATGCCCCATGATCATATCAATGTACACAGCTATAATTTAATTAAAAAAAATGAAAAAAAAATGGCTAAATTTGGGGTGGAGGTCAGAAGGGTCCCTTATTTCCCTTTGTCTCATCAGAACATGATTCTATCTAATTGGGTCTGAAGAGGTGTATCTCGGTCCCCTGAGGGGGCTTCTCCCTATCCTGGGCTCTCGGCACCAAAGTGAGAGGTCAAAGACTGAAAATGAGTGATTATTCCTTCCATTTCATGTTTTAGAATAATCTCTCATTTTTGGTCTTCAACCTCTCACCCATTTTTGCTATCAGACATGCAAATGTCTCAACTCCAACTCATGTCCCTTTGCTCTGAAATAAGTACCTTCTTCTTTCAGAACCCGTTTCTTTGATGCAGCAGCGCTACTCCCAGTGCCTACATCATAGCATTTAATGCACTTTATAGGAGAATTAAATGAAACACTACAGCTAATGTATATGATATCTAGAACAGCATAACTATTGAATATGCCTATTATAGTATAATATACAACAGCTAATGTAACTATTAAGACTCTATGCTTTAGTTCAGACTGTTCACCTCATTTGTTGGGTTAATGAGTTACAGTCTTGCTGTTATACATATATAGAGTCTACATATTTTTTCAAAGCATCTACTATGTAACTTATTCTGCTTGTTTTTATAAGATATGAACATAAGTATAATGTCATCCTTTTATTAAGGAGCTTATGATCAAAGAGGAGATACAATTAATATACACAAATGAGTGTAATATAAAGTAAAATTGTGATGGGTAAAATGAAATAGGGAAACATTCTCTGGTGATAAGCAGAAAAGGACAATGCCTTTTAATTGAGCGGAAAGTGATCAATACACTACAGTTATCGTTTTTACCATTGTTATTGCCAATACCAAATCCAAAGCACTCTATCAGACCTAAAAAAAAAAATAGGTCTTTTAAAATACAGAGATATCGTGAATTGTTTTATTAAATCTATTAGCAGCATTTATATAAAATGTATTTTGTTAAAAACAAATAGAAAGTAGACAAAAATCTATTGTAAAAAGTTAAGACTCTATGACTACGTTCTGCTTTCGGCAAGTAGACCTCACTGAGAAGAAATCTATGGCTGATTAAAATATGTGCTATCCCATTAATCACATAATACATTAGATAGTAAATTGTGGTTGTTAACTTGGTTTGCAGCATTGAACATGGAGAAAAATATCACATAGGCAGACAAGTGCTCCAATGTATGACAGTATAATAGCTTGTGGATATATTCTTTTTGTAAATATGTCTGCAGCATATCCAGTGTCTCACTGAATTGTGCTGTAAAATAAGGTTATTCTTTAAGTTACAGAGATTAATACTGCAGATTTTTCAGCACTGGAAAAAAATCATACATTTGAATAGAAGAAAGGGTGAGATAGAAATTAACATTTTTTTATTCGGAGTGTGTTGGTCTAATATTTCATTCAACTTCAGAAGGGAACTCTGAAGATGTTAAATTAAAAATTTTTTTCTGGAAAAAGAAAAATCAGAATATAATCTACTGACAGGTAATTATGTGAACTAAATTTAAACTGAGATCAAGGATGTGTAACTTTCTATGCCACGTGGATCTCAGGATCCTGCCCTGAAAATTTGCTGTTAGTGCAAATAGGAAAACACAGAGAAGTGCCACCTTATGTAGTCTTGACAATACTGTTTTTCAGTGAAGAATTAGTGATTTCTTTTAATTTTGTTCTAGTAAATGTGTACATTTAAAATTTAAGAGGTAGTTAAAAAATAATTCTGACCTGGTCATGTGTTTAATTTTTTTAATGAAGTAACATAGAATTGAGCAAACTATACTAGACTTGTTGTATTGTTTCTGTTCCTGCTGTTAATTAGGGCAGCTACTGGTCACACAGGGCCACTAAGTACTTCACATGCTGTTAGTCTGACTTGATATGGGCTATAAGTATAAAGTACATATCAAATTTCAATGCCTCTATTTTTTTATAAGGCAAAATATTTCACTTGGACATAAAGATCAAATAAAATGTATAAATTTCAACTTTTTTAATATGTAGAGAAAAAAGTTTGAAATTACATATGTGATTTGAGTTTGTGACTTCTGTTCTGTTGCTGCCAGACAGTGCTGGTCTATGTGATTCGGAAGTAAACAACTGAGAAAGGAAATAAAATTCTGAACAAAGAATCTTGACCTCCTCAGAACCACGTTAAACTGGCTCATAGTCTTACCATAAAACTTGTTTGGTTTAGGTTGTGTATAAGTGGTTATAAATAAACTATATAATTGAACACACACTATGCATTAACAAAGTAACAAGAAAAATACAGTCACTACAGAATTATGTATGTGTGGAAAGATAACGTTGCAAAATCTAAAACACAAAATACCTATTTGTTGACTGTTTTATATGAAATGTGTGCATTCATGTTCTTATACTAAGAATATGTAACACCCCCCCCCCCCCGAATTTCTAGCATTATTTTCTTGTATTCTGTTAACAGAGACACATTTCCCCAATACGGTCTAAAAGTTAGTAGAAAATTTATGTTTTCACTGAAGAATTTTAGATGTAGAAATCAATACAAATCAATTGCTTAAGAATCGTTATCCAAAACCCTCTATCAAATCTTACAAATACAAAGCAAAAACTCACTTTTGGGGGGGTATTTCCCCTCCCCACAAAAGACCATATAAAATGCCTCTTTTTCTTTTTTAAAGTATGTATTTGTCAACAAGGGGATAAATTAAAGGAGAGAATAGACGCAGATACAGACAGAAAGAAGAGCTATACAGTATGTGACTTTCAGGATTTATTGCTTTGGGAAACTATAACAGACTGGCTTTGGGTTGAAAACTTAAATCTTTATTACCTCTTAGAGTGCATATCTATTTCAAAGAGAGTAATTTTTGCTTTCATTTGCATTTTTTAAGAATAGTCATTCATTTATATTGTAAAAATATGTGCCTCTTTCAGGAATTATTTCCATATAAATTCTTTTTTTTTTTTTTTTGAGATAGAGTCTAAAGCTGTCTCCCTGGGTTGAGAGCTGTGGCATCACAGCTCACAGCAACCTCAAACTTTAGAGTTCAAGTGATTCTCTTGTCTCACCCTCCCAAGTAGCTGGGACTATAGGTGCCTGCCACAACACCTGGCTATTTTTTTATTTTTATTTTTTGCAGTTCTCATTGTTGTTTTAGCTGTCCTGGTCCGGGTTCAAACTCTCCATCCTCAGTGTAGGTGGCCAGAGCCCTACCCACTGAGCTACAGGGGCCACCTAGTTCCATACAACTTCAAAGTGCAATAGTTGTTGCCTAAAGAATAGAACCATCATATACCAGTAGTCACTATCAGCAGAGAGGTATTCCACTGTGTTTTTCCTGTGTGTGGGAGTTGGAAGTCGGTACTCTGCAAATATTGCCCAAGGGAAGTTGTCTGTAAGTCTGAAAGAGCCACTGCTGGGGATGGATGTGTGGGCCAATCTTGAGGATTAGTCCCTTTGGACCTGACAAAAATAGGTATCCTATATTTGAAAGTCTGAAGAAGGAAATAGCCTGTGAATTCTAAACCTCTGATGACAGCATAGTAGCTATTAACCACCTGTGGCTAAAGATCACTTGGATGTATCTAACTTGTCAAATACACTGAATTTTTAATTTATTTCACTTTAATTAAGGTAACTTTAAATTTAAAACTGACACTGGATTCAGCGATTGGAAAACATATGAGTGCCTTCGGAACAATTTCAGATTTACTTTTCAGCTGAATATTTTATGATATTTAAATGTAGATCAAGTATTTCCAAACAAAAAGTTTCAACTGAGATGTGCCCAAAGTAATGAACACAAAACAAGATTTGAAGACTCACTGCTAAAATAAATAAATAAAATAGCTCATTGGTAATTTTATATTGACTGCACATTGAAATGGTATTAGTTTGGACATTTGAGTTAAAATACATTATTAAAACTAGTTTGACCTGTTTCTTTTCATTATTTTAATGTAGCTACTAGAAAGTTTGAAATTATATATGTGGCCCAAACTATATTTGTATGGGAAAGTGCTGGTTAAACCAAGGAGAAAAACACATGGAATTATCTTTGAGGTACTAATATTGCAAATGGGATATGATGACAAGAACTAGTGACAAGATAGTAAGAGTGAGTAGCAAAAGGACCAAATGAAAAGTAGTTCCTTAATTAGCCCTGCCATGCTATTAAATGAATACCCCATGGTACCTGAACTGAATTAGGGGTTAGGATTGAGAACATGACTTTTCCGTGTTTATTATCTTACATGCGATAAAGAAAAAATAAACATAGTGTTGCTTTAACAATAACAGTTTAATTATTACTAGCTTTATTGTTTAAAATTATTATTATATTTCAATCTTCTTTCAGCCTCCACATGCTATTAAATGCCTTGCATCAAGACATAAAAAAGGATTTTATTATTACAACCTTTAAAACAAAAGATATCACTAGAATTATGTAGGACACGAAAATGAATGTTGAGACAAATTTAATTTCCCAGGGTAGAAATCTAAAGGAATGTTCATTTGGGGCACTTTGTTATATAAAATCTACTCCATAGCTACAAACTGAATTAAATTCATCCATTGGACAGTCTGGAACAAATTGCATTGCATTGTGTGTACACCCTGAAAGTCTTATTGCCCTCATATTGAATGAAAATAGTCTTTCTCCCCACACTAGTAAAATCCAAGCTCACTATAGAAAAATCAGGGTACTAACAAGCAAAAAGGAGAAAACAATAATCACTTGTAACTTATACCACCCAGAGATAATGACTATAATTTCCCTTTGCATTTTCTTGAAGGAAACACAGTTCGTTTCTAGGCAAGTTTCAGTATGTGTTAATAAGCACTGTATCACAAACTCTATGTGTGATACTTTTCACCCTTTTCTTTGAACTTTCTTTGGACTATTTTCATAAGCCAGACCAAGTTTATGAGTTAAAGAACAAAAACTTAATAAATGATGTCTTGTTAGCTTGAAAGTCTTACTCACATAGATTTCCAAAGCACCAAACGTAAAATCAGGAAGTATTTTATTCACTAGAAAACCTTGTTGAACATTTTCTGACACTATTAGTAAGATAAAGAGAGTGTGGATGAAAGGGAAAACATGAATTCTGAATCCTGAAGAGCCTGTGCTTATTAGTACTTTCAGCAGAAATCATGAAGGGTCACCTCATCAGCAGATGGACCAAGCGGTAAAGGTGCCTCATTAGGTAAAGGTTTAAGTGTCAAGAATATTCCCTCACAGAAAGCTCTGTAATTGTCCAAACATGCCTATTTGCTGATTCTGTCCTTTGATTGAAAAAAGTTTTATTTATCTATTCATTTTGTCTTCTTTAAGAGGAAGATGGGCACCTAAGCATAAAATTACCCTGGAAATTTAGCAGTTCCAGGTCTGGAAATTCAAACCCGAGGACTTTGAGTTAGGCAGACTCCTTCAGATGAAGTGGAGCACGAAGTGTCCTTTTGCAATTCTTGAGATATTTTCTCTGATTTTCACTTTAGTTGTTGTCCTTTCACCTACTCTTGCTTTCTAACCTATCTCTAGGTCCATTGAAAAATAAAAATATGCATCATGAAATTAGACAAAGACTCATAACCTCCTGTGTTTATTGATTATAAGACCATTAGGTTCATAAATACCAATGTTCCTCTGCCTCTTTCACAATTCCCACCCTTTCCCTATAATTAAGGTTACTTGGAGGGAATATGAATTTAGACTTTTGATCACTGAGATATTAATAATTTCTAGATTTATATCGGGTTTTCTGGTCCAATTAGAGGCAAGCTGGAAGGGCAGAGTATACCAACCTCCCCTGAGGCACAAGTGGAGATGCTGAGAACTTCCCACAGGTGCCCTTGAACTATGAAACACTATGGAACCTGTGTGCTTGATTTGGAAACTCAGTGCTTATAGTGCTTATTTTATATCAATGCTGGCTGTCACGGTTCATAGGATTTTAAAGATCAGGACAGGCTACTGTGGACGATATGATAGACAAAATATAAGTGGTGGTAGGAAGAATGTCTGGAGTGTACTTAATTTCAAATGGAATAATTCATCATCGCGTTCATTTACATATTCATACTTTCATTCACCTACTATTCATCTTATATGTGCCAGGCATTTCAGAGCTCTGGTGATAGGTGCATCTCATTTATGAACAAATAGCAAACATAATTTCTGACCTCTTGGAGATACACATTAATTTCTAGCATATATAATCTCTTAATTCCTATAAAGCCAAAAAATTGGCCATAACCAGTGTAATCTGAAGTGCTAGCTTAATATGGGGATTCAGGGAAAACTTCCTTGAGGAAGTGACATTTAAGCTGATGGAAAGTCCCATTGCTAGATGCTGAGAATATAAAGATAAACATGGCATAGGCCCTATCCCTAATTAGTTCATGTCTAGAAAGTAGATATGCAAAAACAATAATGATAAGCATCTGTTAAAAGAACTTTATAGAAGCATGTGAATTGTAGTGGTTTCCAAAGGTTATGGGTGACTAATTCTAACCATGTCAGGAAAATCTATATGACCATACATGTGAGTTTTGAAGGACAATAATTTTTAAGGCTAAGTAAGATTATCAGGCAATCAAGACAGGGGAGAATGTAGCAAGTATTGTCTAAGAATAAAAAGAAAAATTAAAACCTAGTTTGTTTGGCAAACTCACAAGTAGAGAGTTAGGCCTGGGAAGGCAATCACCCAAAAGTTGAATTATGTAAAAAATGCTGGTAAAATTTAATGCACATAAAATGTTATAGAGAAGAGATTATACTTCTCTTTCAGGTGTGGAGGAGACAATGGAGTATTTTAATCAAGGGTTTAATAATGATTTGTGTTTCAAGGTTGATCATTCTAAGTGCAAAAGGAAGGATGGATTTGTCTCCTCGAGAGGCTGGGCTCACAAAGACTAATTAGGAGAGCCTTGCAGCAGCTTTGGAGAGGAGGGGGGACCTCAACGGTGGCCGTAGCAGGGAAGACGTAAGAAATATTGAGGAGTAAAAACCAATACTAATTGAATAGCAACTGGTCAGGATAGAAGATAAAGAAAGAGGACTACATAATTTATTGAGATATCTACCTTCTGGATAATTTATGCCAGTGCTAGCAGGTAGATAAACTTAAGATTTGGAGTTTGAATCCTGGCTCTACCACTTGTGACTTAGGGGGATTGGAAGAATTCATTAAATGCACTGAGCCTCAGTTTTCTCATTATAAAAGGGCTTAAATAAGTTTGCAGGTTTCTTGGGGAGATAATTTTGAAAATACTTGGAAAAATGCCTTTTGCATAATGTATATTCAGCGCATATTTTCTTCATGAGAACTGAAGGGCAACCTGAATTAGGATAAATTTTATAAAATCAGAAATTGTTTAAGATGTTAGGTTAGTACTGTCTGTCTAAATGGATGTATCTAGTATTCAGAAATGAAGGTTGAGGACCTTGGAGTGTGTGCAAACTTAAGCCTAAGAATTTGGAAGTATAATTATTAGGTGGTAGTTTAAATTACATAAGTGGACGAGATTCCTCCAGGTGTAAAGTGAGAAAAGATGTGGAATGTTCTCTGGTATCTAGTATTTAATAGGTAGGCAGGAGAAGAGTTCCCAAAAGCAACTAAAGCATGGTTTGAAAAATAAAAAATTACAAACATGAGAACAAAATGTGCCAGTATATCACTAGGATACTTTAGAAGTGACTTTGGGAATAAAGAAAATTCTGAAAATAACAACTAAGAGATCACTGGTGACCTTAAGAGACACAAATCTCCATATGATGGTGAAAAAGGTGACGGCAGATTGTGGTGAATTGAGGGAAGAATGGAAATGAAGAAATAGTTATGGGAAATAGGATACTTTTGTGAGAAGTTTGGCATAGACAGCTGGGTTGATAGAAGTGGATACAGGATGAAGTGCCTTTAATTATGGTAATAGACAGTGAGAGTGAAAACCTATTGAGAAAGAGGAAGAAAAAAATAAGATTGGAGGTAAATGATGAAAGAATGCTCTATGTCTGCAGGTCAGGAGGTAGGGAAAAAAAGAGAAACTATAAGCTAAGATGAAAGAAGACAAACGTCTTTGAATCAGAATGTAGGAGATTAAGATGAGAAAAAACAATTGGAAATTAAGAAACTTCCCAGTATTAATTTAGCTTTTGTTTTATCCATAACTTTTATTTTTATGTTCTAGGAACTTATGTTTCTGAGCACCTTAATTAGATAGGCTAGCATATTTTAGTTTATCTCTAGATGGAATGAATTATTGAATTTTTACTCAGAATAATCTGAGTGAAACCTCACATCTATCTGTTTTCTCCTATATATGAGAAACAAAAAGTAACAACAAAAGACATCTTGGAGAATACTGATTCTTAAAAATGTAGCCTCAAGTGTAATGGGGGTCTTAAAATTTCTTCCATCAGTGCTAAATTCTAAGACTATCAGAGTAATACCTTCCTCTAATGATTTGTATACGTTAAATGCTACAGAAATGCTAGATCTAAGTTTTGTATAGGGTTGACATTAGGGCCTATGGGTATGTTTTAGTTCATAGAATATAATTCTTCTAGCAATGCAGTGATCTGAATTATTAATTTATTGCTATAAACAATAAATTAGGTTTATTGTTTATAAACGATAAACAAGGTTTTGGTTGTTTCTAACAAGCAAGTGATTTTACATAGCCTTGTTATCTTAACTGTTAGCTTAAGCTTAAATTAGGATTGCAAGCAATTAATTTTGTATTATGTTTACCTCTGGAAAATAGAAATAGCACATGACCTTTCCTATTTTCTATTAGATAAATACATAGTTTAATTAGATCACCTTCATTTTATTGTATTGTAAGCACATAAATGAAAAGTAAAAAATCTTCTCCTCATACTGGTGATTCTAGAAGTGGTAAAGTTAGGATTCTAGATTTGTAAAGCGATTTTAGTAAATTGTGCAGACAGAATAATCATCTATTTTAAAAATGTAGTCCAAAGCTGATGGAACTTCAACCCAAAGTCAGCATCTCAAATAAAACCTTTTAAGAATAAGTTTGATAGATCAGTTTGGAATTTGGAGTATTTTCATATCGTAAGTATCTTAATAAAATAGTATATCGATGGATGCCCCTCCCAGCCCACTTAGAATTGTATTTTACTTTTATCATAATGTTGGTTCTTTAGTATTCTGTCCTCGGTCTTCATCTCTACTTGGCTGCTCTCAGTTGTATTTTCAGCTTTTTTGTTTATTGTGGCATAGTGTCTTTGAATGGTGTTTCATTAGCTTGGATCTTTTTGCTATGTATGCATATGCAAATCAAAACACTGAAGTAATATCATTTTTGATACCCCCAAAGAATCCATACTTAGTGTTTTCTAAACTGAAGTTGGAACTTTTCTATTAAACTTACTTTCCTCCTAGATTGCCTGTTTAACAATAGAACCAAGCACCAGATATAGATGGGAGAATTTTATTATGTCTTCTTTATTATTCTTGATGGGCTCTGGTTTAAATTATTTTCTGATATCAATTATATAATTCATTCTTTATTTTGGATATATTTTGCTAGGTATTCTTTTATTTTAACATTTAGTTTGTTACATTGTTTTAGGTTTATCTCACATAAGTAGGTTATGATTAGTTTTTTAAATTTGCAAACTAGTCATTCATCTTCTGATTGATGAATTTGTTTTATTTATACATTTTTCATTGTTATTTTCTTCTTTTCTATATTTTGCTTATTTTTCCTATCTGCTTCTGTTGTATTAATGAAATTTTATTTATCTTCTCTTTTTCTCTTTGAAAATATGGACATTATACATTCCATTTTCATTCTCTATGAGCCATACTCAAATATTTCATAACAAAATATGAAGTTATCTTTACTTCATTTTTATTTTTTTAAGTATATCTTTTAAAAAACAATGTGTTCAAGGGACTGGTTGCAGTGGCTTATCCCTGCAATTCCAGCACTTGGGAGGCCGAGGCGAGTAAATTGCCTGAGCTCACAAGTTTGAGAGCAACCTGAACCAGAGAGAGACCTCATCTCTAAAAATAGCCAGGCATTGTGGTGGATGACTCTAATCCCGGCTACTTGGGAGGCAGAGGCAAGAGAATTAATTACGCCCAGGAGTTTGAGGGTGCTGTGAGCTATGACACCACAGTGCTCTAACCAAGGTGACAAAGTGAGACTGTCTCAGAACAAAAAATAAATAAAATAAAAAATGTGTTTAATGTGGATGAGAACTTTGTGTGTGTGTGTGTGTTTCAAAGATCTTGGCAACTTTTATTTAAATTTCTTTATCTTTCATTCACTTTTAGTTTACTCTTTTTCTATACAGCACACAGTTCCTTTTGCTTTTTAAACAACAAAACTTGCTTTATTCTACTGTGAATATTTAATTGAAATATTAATATCTGTTTATATTTTTCCTGTACTTTTGCTACTTATATCCATTATCTGACTGTTACATAAAATCACATACCACAAAGAGACATAAGGAAATCATTAACAGAGTTGAAGGGTGAAAAATTTATTTTTCTTTAATTTTGGTAGTTCCATGGGTGCTTCTTCCTTATTTTTCACTTTTTTCCTAGTTCCTGACAATTTTGTATATATTCTAGTACTAAGGAGACACAGAAACCATATTATTGATAAGAATGTGTCTAGTTTATTTTGAAATATTGTAACTAATTCATGAAAGATTTTAAGATTTGATCTTACAAAGGCAATTATATTATCTAAAGATACTTGTACATCAGAATTATTTTCCATGAAACTAGATTTCTTAACTCTAAAAAACCAATTGTAATGAATGTTCAAATATATTTTCTGTTTTTCCCAAATAATTCCAATATAATAATTTACATTTTTTGAGACACTTAATGTGTTAACTTTTCCAATATTTGCAGTTTAGAGACTTAGGCAGTGATTAGGTTCTCATTCTTTTAAGATTAATAATTGCATAGATTATCATTTAGCAATATCTTAGAAGTTCTTGCAGGTATACTAGAAAACAAGCAAAGTAACTTGTATAAATAGTGGAAAATATAAAATACAACCTAAGTGAATTATGTCTCAAAACAACAACAACTTGCAAGTACTCCCACAGACTTAAAGGAAAGGCATTCAATAAAATATTCCATGCTCATAGAAACTAAAAGCAAGCAAGTGTTGCCATTCTCATATCAGATAAAATGGACCATAATTCAGCAATATTAAAAAAAGACAAAGATGGTTATTTTATATTAAAAGGAACAGTTCAATAAGAAGATACAACATATATACTGGTATAGGAGCTCCCATATTCAGGAAACAAAATGTGCTAGCCTTAAGCAATGAGTAAACAGCAGCATCACAATTTTTGGAGACTTCAATACCCCACTTACAGAACTGGACAGATCATCAAAGCAGAAAATTGATAAACACCTGACTTAAATGGGGCTCTATAACAGATAGACCTAACAGACATTTTCAGAATGTTCTATCGAAAACCTACTGAATATACACTCTTCTCATCAGCATACTGGACATTTCCCAAAACTGATCATATGTTAGGCCACCAAAAGTGTCTCAACAAAATCAAAAGGTTCAAAAGTATACTTTTATCTTCTTAGACCACAGTGGAACGGAACTGGAAATAATTCTAAGAAAAACTCTGCAAGCCATACCAAGTCACTGAAACTAAGCAACCTGTTGCCAAACGATCCTTGAGTCAATGATGAAATTAATATTGAAATCAAAAGATTCCTTGAACAGTATGACAAAGGGGACATAAGATGTTAAAATCTATGGGATACAACAAAAACAGTCCTAAGGAGGCAATAAGTAACCTTAAATGCTGCTATCAATAAGACAGGATGATCAGAAACCACGGATTAATGTAATATCTTTAGGAACTAGAAAAAAAGAAGAAAACAAACCAAACCCCAAACCATCAGTAGAAAAGAAATAGAAAAGCTCATAGTAGAACTAAAGAAACTGGGAACTGAAAACAAACAAAAAGGACCAACAAAACAAAAAATTGTTTATTTGGGAAGATAAAATCAGTAAATCACTAGTCAGCATAACCAGAAAGTAAAGAGAAATGACTCAAATAAGTTCAATCACAAAACAAAAAGAGAGAGCGAGACATTACAGAAAATAGCACAGAACTAGAGAATATTATCTGTTAATACAATCATATCATCTACACACACAAACTGGAAAACCTAGAGGAAATGGATAAATTCTTGAAAACACACAAAATCCCAAACCCGAATCAAGGTAAGTAAAATATTCTGAGTAGAACAATCACTAGGAGAGAAATTGAATCAGAAATTAAAAAAAAAAAAAAAAATCTCTCACAAATAAGCAGCCCGGGACCTGGCAGATTCACAGCAGTTTTATTCTAGACTCACAAAGAACTGTACCTAACCTAAAGAAATAATTCCATAACACTGAGCTGAAAGGAATTCTCCCTAATTTTATGAAGACAGTCTCATTTTGATTTCAAAACAATGAAAGGAAATGATGAAAAAAGAAATCTATAGAACAATATCCCTTTGGAAACTGTATTGTCTACAGGAAGCCCATTCACCTAAAAAGACACACAGAGGATGAAAAACCATAGGATGGAGAAAGATATTCCAAACAATTGGAAACCAAAAGACAGGAGG
Organism: Nycticebus coucang; assembly: GCF_027406575.1. Taxonomy (NCBI): domain Eukaryota; kingdom Metazoa; phylum Chordata; class Mammalia; order Primates; family Lorisidae; genus Nycticebus; species Nycticebus coucang. Next base: position 54,095,091 of record NC_069781.1, on the reverse strand, counting down.
AGTAGTTATACTTTTAACACATAAAATAGATGCCAAGATAAAAACTGTAAAACAAAACAAAAAGGTGATATAAGTAGTTAGTTCAGCAAAAGGAATTAACACTATAAATATATATGCACCCAACACTAAAGCACTCAGATGTTGGAAACAAATATCAGACCTAAAGAGAGAGAGAGAGAGACCCCAATACAATAAGCATTGAAGACTTCTACACTACATTTTCAGCACTGGACAGATCACTCAGACAGAAAATCAACAGGCAAACTTTGGACATAATCTTCACTGAGACAAAATGGGTAAATATTTATAGAATGTTTCATCCCATACTTGTGGAAGACACGTCCTTCTCTTCATGTTCATGGTCCATTCCCTAGGATAGATCATATGTTAAGCCACAAATCAAGTCTTAATAATACAAAAAAGGAAAGAAATTATACCAAATATTTTCTCTGACCTGAATAAAACCAGAAATCAGTAACAAAAGGAACATTTTTTAAAAAATGCATGCACATGGAAATTAAGCATGTGCTTTTGTATAGCAAGTGGGTCCATGCAGGTTTAAGAAGAACATTTTAAAAAAAATCTCAAAACAAATGAAAATTAAAATGCAGCACAACAAATGTTCGACACAGAAAAAAAGGGATACTAAGAGGACATTTTATAGCAGTAAGTGCCTACATTAAAAAAAAAAAAAACTACTTCAACATGATCTATGACAGACCTACAGCTAGTATATATTCACTGAGGAAAATCTGAAAGTTCTTCCAAGATCTGGAACAAGACACGGATGCCTATGTTCACCATTGGTATTCAATATAGTATTGGAAATTCTAGCTAGAGCAATCTGAGAAGAGAAAGAAAGGAAAGGAAGGAAATTGGAAAGGAAGAAGTCAAATTATCCTTGTTTACAGATACTTTCTGACATGTAGAGAAACCTAACGATCAGAACTGATCAACTCAGTAATATTGCAGGGTACAAAATTACCATAAAAAATAAGTAGCATTTCCATAGGCCAGGAGTAAATAATATAAAGCTATGAATAAAATATCTCTACATCAGTGGTTCTCAACCTGTGGGTTGCGACCCCTTTGTAACAATGAAAATACATTGTGGCATTAGGAAGGTTGAGAGCCACTGCTCTAAGTAAAAACAAAACAAGTGGCAAAGTTAACCAAAGAAGTGAAAGATCTCACAATGAAAACTGTAAACATTGATGAAAGAAATTGAAGAAAACACATAAAATGGAAAGGTGTTTCATGCTTAGGAATTGGAAAAATTATAGTATTACAATGTCAATACTATCCAGTGCAGTCAACAGATACAATGCACTCCTCATCAAAATATTAATGACATTCTTCACAAAAATAGAACAATAGTTCTAAAATTTATATGGTACCACAAAAGACTCAGAATAGCCAAAGTTAGCCTAAGCAAAAAGAAGAAAACTATACACATTATCTGATTTCAAATTATATTACAAAGCTTTAGCAACCAAAACAACATGGTAATTGCATAAAAACAGACACATAAAACAATGCAACAGGGGCTGGGCATGGTGGCTCACACCTATAATCCTTGCACTCTGGGAAGCCAAGGTGAGTGGATTGCCTGAGCTCACAGGTTCAAGACCAGCCTGAGCACATGGAAGACCCTGTCTCTTTAAAAAAAAAAAAAAAAAAAAAAAAAAAAAAAAAATATATATATATATATATATAGCCAGGCAGCAGTGCCTGTGGCTCAAAGGAGTAGGGTGTTGGCCCCATATGCCAGAGGTGGTGGGTTCAAACCCAGCCCTGGCCAGAAGCTGCAAATAAAAAAAAAAAAAATGATGGAGACTTTATGTTTACCTGGATGGAGCTGGAACATTTTCTTCTTAGTACAGTATATCAAGAATGGAAGAAAAAGTATCCAATGTTCTGAATACTATTATGAAACCAATATATAATCACTCACACTTTGATATGGATGATAAAACACAACTATAGTCCAGAATGAAGGACAGAAGAGGAGGAAGAAGGGAGGGGAGAGGAGGGGGAAGGTTGGGTGGAGGAAGGGTAATTGGTGAGACCTCACCTATTGTGCACAATGCAAGGGTATATGTCAAAACTATTAAGAGTATAAATGTCTTAACAAATAAGTGAGGTGAAGCTTATATTAACCACTTTGATATAAGCATTCCAAATTATATATAAAATCACATTGTACCTCATAAATGCATTAATATACACAGTTATGATTTAATAAAATTAAAAATGCAACAGACTAGAGAATGCAGAAATAAATTCATACATCATGAATTCTTTTTGCAGTAAAGGTGCCAAGAACATATAGTGGGGTAAGGCCAGTCACTTGAATAAATGGTTCTGGAAATGCTGGATATCCAGATGCAGAAAAATGAAACTATACACTTATCTCTTACCTTATACACAAATAAAATAAAAATAAATTCTTAAATGTAAGACCTGAAACTATAAAACTACTAAAATAAAACATTGAGGAAACATTTCAGGACATTGGTCTGGGAAAGAAAATCCTTGAGTAATACATTCAAAGCATAGGCAACCAAAATAAAGTTGTACAAATGAGATGACATCGAGCTAAAAAGCTTCTGTACAGTCAAAGGATCAGTTAACAAGTGAAGAAACAACCCACAGAATGTGGAAAGTATTTACAGGGATTAATAACTAGTGTATGTGAAAAGCTCTAACAACTCAATAGGAAAAAAATTAAATAATTTCATTATAAAAATGGACAAAGAATTTTAATAGACATTTCACAAAAGAAGACATACAAGTGTACTATAGGTATATGAAAAAATGTTCAAGGTCTTTAGCGGTCAGAGAAATGGGCATCAAAACTATAATAAGATATTGTCTCACCCCAGTTAAAATGGTTTGTATCAAAAAGACAAGTGATGATAAATGCTGGTGACGATGTGGTGAAAGGGAGAACCTTTGTGCACTTGATGAGAAAGTAAATTAGTGCAACCACTAATGTTACTCAAGAAACTAAAAATAGAGCAATTATGTGATCCAGAAATCCCATTGCTGGCTCTACTCTATCCAAAGGACGAGAATTAAGTATATTTAAAGAATCTGTCCTCCTATGTTTACTGCAGCACTATTTACAATAGGCAATATTTGGAATCAACCTAAGTGTCCAATAACAGCTGAATGGATAAAGAAATTGTGGTCTGTATAATGGACAATGGATATTACATAGGCACAAAAAGAATGAAATCTTGCCGTCAGCAACAATGTGGATACAATGGAAGAACATTATGTTAAGTGAAACGAGCCAAACACAGAAAGACAAATCTCACATGTTCTCACTCATATAAAGGAGCTAAATATTAGGGAAAAAATTGATCTCACAGAGACATAGAGTAGAATGATAGTCACAAGAGTGTGGGAAGGGTAGTGAGGAGGAGAGCACAAAATAGGGGTGGTTAACAGGTGCAAAATATAATTAGATAGCATGAACAATATTTGAAAGCACTCTAAGCACAATAAGGTGACTATAATCAACAATAAGTTAGGGTAGACTTTAACTAAAATAGCAGAATTGGACTGTTTCTAATGCAAAGAAATGACAAATGCCTGAGTTGATGGATACCCCAATTACCCTGACTTGATTAATTCTTACTGTATGCCTCCGTATACTGTATGCATGTCTGTACAAAGATGTACTATTATGTACCTATAAGAATTAAAAATAAAAGAAATACGCCATCAACAAAAATAAATTAATGAGACTTAAATTTAGAGGGTTCTGCATAGCAAAGGAGGTAATCAACAGAATAAATAGACCACGTACAGAATGAGAGATAGTATTCACAAACTCTACACCTGAGAAAGGACTAATAGAATCTACAAAGATGAATAAATAAATGAGAAAAAGACAACCCCATCAAAAAGTGGGTAAAAGACATGAACAAAAGTTTTTTGTTTTTTTTTTTTTTGAAAGGTAGATAAATGACTGGCAAACATGATAGAATGCTCAATGTCACTAATCATCAGAAGTACAAATTAAAACCACAAAGGTGCCACCTTATGTCAGAATGGCCATTATTAACAAGTCAAAAACCAATAGATGCTATCAAGGATGCGGAGAGAAAGGAATGCTTGTACACTGTTAGCGGGGCTTCAAGTTAGTACAACCTCTATGGATAACAGAATAGAGATTCTTCAATGAAATAAATGTAGCCCTATCATTTGATCCAGTAATCTTTCTACTGGGCATCTACGCAAAGCGGGGGTCGGGGGTAGGGGAAAAAACAACCATTTCATCAAAAAGACATTTGAATGTTTATTGCTGTACAACACACAATTGCAAGCGTGTGGAAGCAACCTCAGTCCTATCAATTCATAAATGGATAAAGAACAGTGGTGTGTATCTGTGTATATATATACTATGGAAGTTTTACTGATACAACCTCCATATACATACACACGCACACACACACACACACACATCAGTAAAACCTCCATAGTTGATCACCTCCTTACACTGATCACCTCTTGACTTAATTTTAATAGATCAGACGTTCATTACATGTACATATCAGTACTATAGGTCTAGTTCCTTATGTTGACCACCTCCATATTTTGACCAGTTCGCATATACACACATATATACACACACAAACATATACATAGTACTTACAGTACTTATAGAAGTTCTACTGTACACACACACATTATGAAGTACTACTCAACCATAAAAAGGAAAAAAGTAAGATGGAGCAGGAGACCAGTACCCTATGGGAAGTACCTCAGGAATAGAAAATCACCACATGTTCTCACAAATAAGTGGGAGCTAAATGATGGGCATATACAGGAACAAAGAGATGTAAGGGCCTTTAGAAACTGAGGAGGTTGGGAGGGGAGTGAGGGATGAAAACTTACCTATTGGGGGCAATGAACAGTTTCCTGGTGATGAACACACTAAAAGGCCTGAATTAGCATTGTACAAGTTATCTATGTAACAAGAACATCTGTAACCCCTTAATATTTTGAACTTAAGAAAACCTGCAGGAAACATGAAGATAAAATTAAGTAAAAAATGATCAGTAAAACAAGTTTGTTACATGGCTCAATATGAGATGAGTATTCAAAATTAATCATTATTTTGGTTATATAGGTGATAAAGAACTCAAAATGGAAGTAGAAAGGGGGGTGGACATATAGATGGCTATAATAAGGCTTTAAATATTCAATTGACCAAAGATAGAGTTGGAAAAATGTATATTTACACTTGCAAAAATCAAGTTAATGTCTATCTTATGGAAAGACCACTTTTAAATTAACAAAAAACCTCTTGACCCCAAATTAGCAGAGTGTATGAATAAACAACTCCCTATTCAGCCAGTTCCAATGTCAATGAATAATATATAAAAAATCCTGACTCACTAGTAGAGAAAAGTAAATTAACGATCATACTTATCAGACTGCAAACCATAAAAGAGCTGTACAACTGATCGCTGGTAGAGATGTGGGAAACATGGACTACTGATTGTCACTGGTACATGTACATTATTATAATATTTATGTCACATTCATTACATTTCAAAGAACTTAACTTTCACTTCCAGTATCTTGACAGTAACATTAGCTCGTATAAATAAAAGTTTAGTAAGTAGGGATATGTCTACAGATATTTACTGCAGCATTATTCACAGTGACATGAAAAAAGGAAGTGTCTATCAATAGAGGACTGTTGGAATAATTATTGTGCCCCCCAAAAAATAGTGTTTTATATAATCCCCAAAAAGAATGAATTAAAATAATTCCAACAAAATATTTGTGTCAAAATCAACATGCAGAAGTAGTCATAATTTCTTAATTGCAAAAAATTTCATCTATAATTGTGGTCTTAGAATATAGATTTGGGGGGGAATGATTGGGGTAAATAAACCTCAGCTGCTCAGGAACATATTTTATTTGCATGTCCATTCCATGTGTGTGAGACATAATGATGAAAATAAAATGCTACATATTATCAAGGAAAATTGTCCACATTAACCCAGGGATAAATATGGCAACACTACCAAAGAAAAAAATTAAAAGCACCACAGAAATGTAAAGTTGTCCTGATTACAGCCATTGATGAGAATTACTAACGATGCATTCTTTATTATCACATGGTGTATCATCTTTTATGTGCATTGGTACAACTCGGGGTAAAAATCCGTCGCCCTCTTGTTGCTTCCATTGCCTCAGGATCTCAAATAGACTCTTCATGATAGAAACTCTGGGTTCTGTTTCAGTTTTAAAATACTGTGACTTTATGATCACAAAAGAGCTTAATTTCACAGTTTTCTACCATGATTCAGAACTTAGAATCGAAGATTTCCTGTCTGCGTGGATATATTTGCTCTTGGGATTGTGACAGAGTGCTCTTTCCCATCTATCCTTCGCAGTATGTCTTCAACTTTATCCTTCAAATATTCCTTTAGTGACTTTCGTACCACCAGCATATTCATCCGATGAAGAACACAAATATAATGTCTAGAATAGGGAAAGACAAGAGTCCCAACTTCAATGTCAGTAGCCCCATTCTTTAAAACAATCATGCAGTGTTTTCTCCTTTTCTGGATACTTCTACTCCATTTCCTTATGTTTCAACTATTACCCTATCAAACTTCTATTCATTTCATTCCTACCAATATCATAGCTCAGATTTTGAAATAACTCTCCCTTCCTTTTCTTTTTTCATCCAAAGGAGGAGGAAATTTGGGCTTTCTCTTTGCCCAAAGAATGTTTGACTTAGTGTTTATTTGGAGGGAAGAAAACTCACAGCAAGACAAGACATCCCAGCATAACAATTATTGACAGTAATGTCAGAAATAGTGAAATCTCTTTACTCTCAGCCATCCTGACATCTTCATCTGGCAGGAGATACATGAAAGAAAAAAGAGAAAGAAGAGAGTTTTGAAGAAAAAAATAAATTTGGACCTTGATCTAGAAGAGTCTTTTAACTCTATACAATAGCTCCTGTTCACTACTTCATCATTGTTCCCAGGTTATTCTGATCTTTATTACTCTTTGATGTCTAGGTTCTACAGAACATTTACCCTTGTTGCATCTAGACAAGGTTTGTCCACTTTTAGTTCATGCTTTTCATTTCTCAGCCCTTCCATTGGCCCTGTAACACATTCCTTATACTGGACACAAATTTGCCCAACACTATATTGCTTATTTGGTAGCATTGTCATGACCTGCCTGGAAGGGACTCGATCAATATTTCTTGGATAAATGGATGCATGACCCAGTTTTTTGGTTTCTGGACCTCAAACTTCTACACCACAATCTTTGTTACCTCCACAATATTCTCCTTTGAAGCACCTGGTGGTCATCCGAAGACAGGTCCAACAATCAAGGATGGGACCTTCAACCACAACTAATAAAGAGAAGATAATCAAGGGGGCTGTGGCAGACAGTTATTTAGCTCACAAATCGAGTATGGATTAAAACCAAGCATTCCCATTACAGTGAATTCCTTCTTCCCTTAGCAATTAAGTTTCTTGATTTAAGAAAAGTTATCAAATCCCTGAGGAAAATTGTGGAAAAAATGGAACCTGTGTGTCTATCGGGGCAATAGGTTGTAAAGGATAGTTTAGAAGGCCACTGAGTACCTCCAAAATCTGTGAGAGTCAGGGATAGATTTTAGTACATATTACTGACATAGCCCTTGTAACTACAGTTCTGAGAATTGGATTCTTATTGTGACAGGAGAGAGACAGGACCATATAGAGCAAAGGAGATAGGAAAATACGGGCTGAAAGTTGAAGATATCAAATGCACTGTACTCACTGCAATCTTCAGAACATGCTAGAAGAGAAGCAGAAAGTTCTAATGAGCTTAAAATCAACTTAGAGTGTACCGTATTTATCCCCAAGAAGTCTTTGTTTACCCATTAATTTGCAGCTACCCCTCCACTCATTCTAAAGGACTGTATTGTGAAAGCACATTCGTCCTCTCACCCCTCATTTTCTATTTCCTTCACACAATTTCCATGTTTACAGACAGAAAGTTTTTATTACCCACTTCAGAGAAGTTCCTTAATGATGTCTTCACTTTAGATTCCAGGTTTCTGCGGATCTTGAGAAGCTTGCCTTGAAGGATAAAGACACCTGAGAAGTAATGAAAGGCATCTTAGCAAATAGGGGTGACTCTCTCCTTTGTAGACTAATTCTAGCTGTTTTGGCTTGTTTTCTCCAGCCAAATTTTCCTAGGCTACTTGTATGGGTTATCCCAAACTTTCAAAATTGAAACAGGATCTCACCTTTCCATGTTTCATTGTCCAGTTTATGAAGTTCATTCTTCAGCCATTTTCTCAGACTGACAACCTTCTGAACGGCTGGAGAGGAAGGGAAAGAGTCCATGTGGGGAAATTATTATATCTGTGGAGCAAGTGACATGGACCCAGTGTTCTTTTCCCTGCCTCCCTTTTCCCTGTAACTACTCAACTCTCAGGCACTCAAGCTTCCCTCACCCAGGACCCGAAGTTTCTTGTCACTGTGGGAGACATCGAAGCTTACACGGATCATCTCCTTACTCTGCCGTGCAAGCACCTGAGCTCGGTCAGGGACATCTGGGGGTACCAATTCTGACAGCAAGGTGTCAACATCCTCTACAAATTTGGGGTCACACTCCAAACAGCCTTTGACCCCATGGAAGGCTGCCAAGGACAGAGGCAGGAGCAGAAGCAGCCGCAGGTCACCCATCCCCTTCCCCTTTCCCCCACAGCAGGTCGTCCTAGCAACTCGTTCACTTAGCTCCTTTCTCTTCTAAAATGCAGGAATGAGAGCCTTGCACTGGGTAGTCTAGATAGTCTGCCTTTCCCCCTGTTTCCACCCCACTTTCAGGCAATCTCATTTCCCTGAGGATGGATCTTCAGCTGTTCTCTGACTCTTATCCTTCATTCTGGAGAGCGGGAGTTGCCATGTGGGGAGCAGATACCTGAGTTCTCAGTGTAGAACACAAAGAGGGAGAGAAGTCTTGAGATCACAGAGCAGAGTTCTGTGCAGGGAGATGTCTCAAAGGAAGTGTTTCTTTAGCTTTCTCACTTCTTTGTATGCTTGTCAGGCTCCCACATTCCCCCTGACATTTTGAGCAGTATATCCACAGGGATGGATGGTAGAGAAGATCTTCGACCAACTTAAAAGTTGTTCCACTAAAATCCACCCTCTACAGAAGTGGTAAGAAATGTCAAGAATATTGCGCTGCTTGGGTCCCAGTTCCTACTGATAGTAATACTGTTGATCATTTAGGTCTGAGCATTTATCTATAAATCTAAGTGATAATTTTAATGTACGGTTATTGATAATTTCTGATAAATTTCAGGCTGTTTCTGTAGGATGATTCCTCCAGCCATGCTTTCTAAACTTATAGCATTCTTGTTTTGGAGAGTCTGGAGATAGACACCAGAAACAACAGTTGAGGGTCATGCAGTGATAAGTGGGAATGCAGTAATGTTCAGGGGCCTTGAGCAAGTGCATCTTGAAATACTGATGATGGGCTGTGTAATGTATGAGAACATAACTACAGTTACCATGGGCTATCGTCTTAGGCCGGTTACATGGAAGGTAGCCCAGTATACTGTGTTCCTCCTTCAGTTTGTGGTCCTCTGACTAAGAACATTCTTTGTTCTTTGAATTAATGCAGGCTGCCTTACAGAATTTATAGCACCCATTACCCCTGTTCTAATATATTTCTTATGAGTGCAACCTTCTGGAAACCAGGAGATGCTAGTTTCCTAGAGGGTTAGGGTAGAATTTAGATGGAAAATATGAGATAATCATGGACTGGAAAATTATGAGAGGGGTTTAAAGAATTATCATTAATTATACGTTTACCATGTGAAAGACACTGTACTGCAACACTTCCGATGGATTATCTACAAATCCTCACACACAAGCGTATTTTGAGAGATGGTCCTCTCAAAATAAGAAACTGAGGCTCAGAGACATGCAAGTATCTTCTCTGGAAGAATCATTTAGTTGTATGGACTGTGGGTTCAAATTCTGTCTGACTCCAAACTACAAGCTTTGCTGCCTCTCAACAACCACTCTTGGAACTTGATACATTAAGAGATAAGGGGCAACGTAACTATTTTGATTTGATTTATGATTAAAATTGGCATCTCTGTGCTATGATTTTTTTATCCCTTCTCTAGATAATCTCAATTTAGGTGATCCTCCAAAGGATTTTTACATGCTGAAGTTTTAAGGCAATTGAGCTAATTATTTTAAATGAACTCTAGAAATCAATATTGGATACTAAGGTGGCTAAGAAATTTCACAGGTGGCCAGGTATGAGGACAAACTGTTCTTTAAGAGAAGACATACATTATAGATATTTCCAAGTCATTTACATGTATCTTTACTCTGACAGCTTAAAGAGAATTCTCCACATTACTGAGTAATTCTACCTTATTCATTCCATTGCACATTTTGTGACCCAGACTTAGTGGCTCATCTGCCATTTTTATCCTTGCCTCACCCTTCCAGCTTAATTTTCAATCCAGATTCTTAGAGTGAGAGAGAAAAAATAATTTGAAGGTAGTCTTAGAAAGATTGGAAAGAAGCAAGTCAATTCCTAATAAGACCAGTAGTACTTGTAATTAGAAGAACATAAATGGAATAACTATTAAAGCAGTTTCAGTCTTGTAAACAGTAAGCACATAATAACACTGTTCAAATGGTGAAGGCAGAGGTAAATTTAGAGGTTTATGGACAGACAGACCAGCACTAACAAAATGTAGGGAGATTTATTATACAAAATCTAGATCCAAAAGTTTAGAAATAGTAGCTAACTAATAAATAGTAAAAATTGAATAGTATTTGGGAACTTTTAGTGGGAACATTCTGGAAGTACTAATGAGATGTTTAACATATAAGAATATAACCACCATTATTGTGAGATCTTCCAATTTCATAAATGTAAAATATGAACTTTGGGAAAAATTGTCTAGAAATTAATAATATAGTAATTATATTATAATACTTGAGTCTAGGAGACAATAGGCTACAACTCAAATTATAGATTATGCTGGTATTTGGTTTGGATTGACAGTAGAGTATATGATTTATAGTCAGAATAAATCTTCAGAATAGATACATGATCTCTTTGCTTAAAATAGTTCAGCAAATACACAGTAGCACAGGCATTCATAATTTGATACCATATTTGTATTCATATATGTGGGAATATATACTCATTGTGGTCTTACACAGACGAAATATTCACGGCAGTTTTTTTTTAAACTATAATACTAGCCATCAGAGAATCCACTTGTAAAGTCTAGAATCAGTTATTTTGTAGCATTTGGCCTTTTAATATGGGTCATATACTAATAAGGCACAAAATTTGAAGAACCAGTTTATTCTTTTGTTGTCAAATGAAGTTAGTCACATTCTTGACTGTAATCTGAGATTAGGAACCCATTACTTGATTTTTGGTCATGTTATAAATTATCTTTCTAGGCAGTATAGTAATCATAGGCAAAATAATTACTATATTTCAGATTTTTAACATGTGAACTAAGTGGAGACACCCACCTCTCTATGTTTAGTCCATTATTATAAGCCAATTACTCTACCTATTTTCTACTTATCTTTTAGAAACAGTCATAAAATTTAAATTATTGGGTAGCCTGAAAGATTTGGAAGACTTAGAAGGAATCTCTATCTGACAGCAAATGGACCAATTGGAAAGCCAATTGTATTGGAATGATTATGGGAATTCCGAATTCCGAATGAAACAGGTTGGGTAGTAGAAGAAGGTATATGTCATTGCCTCTTATTCCTAGGGTAAGATTCCAGAAAGGGACATATAATAGACATAATATGGAAATATAAGCTCTTGCCTTGCTTCCTTTAGTGAATTCCAAGGGGGTATTCCAAGTTTGCAATACTACCCTGTTTCCCCAAAAATAAGACAGTGTCTTATTTTAAGGTGTGCTCCCAAAGATGCACTAGGTCTTATTTTCAGGGGACATCTTATCTTTCCTGTAAGTAAGTCTTATTTCCAGAGGATGTCTTATTTTTGGCGAAACAGGGTATTTCCATAACCAAGTATGGACAACTCTATGTGAAGAATGTGTTAGCATGGAAGGATTGGCTAATAAGTACTCCTAAGAAAATATTAGTTCCCATGGGGAGAGGAAGATCCAAGTGGTTTCTCCTGAATGCTGGGGTTAGATGTGCAGGTGAATTCAGGATCAAGCCTGAATTTCAATGTTTAGGACATTGTTTCATCTGGGCTCAAGAAGGGTCTAGTGTCCAGAATTACTCAAACTTTATGATTTCTTATTATTTTGAGGGGTTTAGAACTAGTTGGGATGACACATAACAGCTTTGATATCTCCTGGTCAGTAGCTACTATAAGAAACTTTTCTCTAAGGCTATCCATGCAGGCCTTTCAATTTCACCATGCCTTGAGGTGACATCAGCTCCCCACATCCCCATTCCTAGATGCTACCCTGGATGGAAGAAGGTAAGTAGAAAGGAATATGAAAGAATGATTTTTCCAAAAGAAATGCCTAAAAAAAGTGCCTAAATTATTAGGTGAGATTGCGTTTATCATATTGTGCTAATATTGCTTTTTATCCCTCCCCAGGGGAGTGAGACTTGAGAAGTTCACTGAAAGCTCAGACCAATTATAGAGTGTGGAGAAGAGTATAGAGTATGTATCTCATTTGTGTTTCTGAGGTCAGTGTATATAGATGTGTGACCTTGCAGTATAAACACCACAATGGTATTTCGTCCCCAAGATACGCTTAGACTACTGTTTCCATTTTATAACATACAAGCTCGACGTTCAGAGCCATTTAAGGGACTTGTCAAAGATCACACACCATGAAGAGAAAAATTTGGAATTGTGACAAAAATTTATCTGCCCTCAAATTCGTCTTCTCTCCAAAACACCAAAATGATTCCTGAATAGAGTTAATCCACAGTGCTGTCACCATTGCCTCAATGAGCAAGAATAAGGACGTTTATGGAAATGATTTTTGTGCAAAAGGAAAGATGTTTTGTTCTTTTTTCCCATTAAAAACTAAATAAATGGAGTCTGTAATCCTAACCATATTTTAATCTTTCTCCCCATTGCCAATTCATTTTCCCCTTCTTCATAATTACTTGTATGGGGGATTTGAAAAGAAGACCCCAACAGCAATCACAGCAGAAGCAAAAATAAATAAATGGTACCTGATCAAATTAAAAAGCTTCTGAATCACCAAGGATACAATCAAAAGAGAAAATAGACAACTCACAGATGGGAGAGAATATTCTTATCCTGTAGATGTGATGAAGGTCTGATAATCAGAACCTACAAAGAATTCAACACATCAGCAAGAAAACAACCCAAATAACCCTATTAGAAACTTTTCAGGTTGAATGCAGTGGCTCATGTGTGAAATCCTAGTACTCTGGGAGGCTGAGGTGGGTGGACTGCTGGAGCTCAGGGCTTGAGACCAGCCCAAGCAAGAGCCAGACCTCATCTCTAGAATAGCTGGGTTTTGTGGTGGGTGCCTGTAGTCCCAGCTACTTGGAAAGTGGAGACAGAATTACTTGAGCCCAAGAGTTTGCAGTGGCTGTGAGCTGTGACACCATAGCACTTTATCCAGTGCAATAGGTGAGACTGTCTCAAAAAAAAAAAAAAAATGAGATAAGAAGCAACCATAGAAATGTAAAGTCCTAATTACAGCCATCGAAGAGAATTACAATGCATTCTTTATTATCATAAGGTATATCATCTTTTATGTGCTTTGCAACATACCAGTATTAGTTACTATTTGTACAACTCTGGGTAAAAAACCTTTGCCGTCTCGTTGCTTCCGTTGTCTCAGGATCCCAATAATGCTCTTCATGGTAGAAACTCTTAAGTTCTACTTCAGTTTTAAAATACTATCACTTTATGATCACAAAAAGAGCTTAATTTCACAGTTTTCTACCATGATTCAAAACTTGAGAATCGAAGATCTCATCTGTGTCTATATATTTTCTCTTCCAATTGTGATATAGTTGGCTTGTTTGTTTTCTAACCTTAGCATTATTTGTTCAAGTTTATTTGTCAAATATTCCTTTAGTGAAATTCGTGCTTCCTTCATAGTCCTCCGATGAAAGATACAAAAATGGTGTCTAGAATAGAAAAGGAAAGAATCCCAACTTCAATGTCATTAGCACCATTCTTTAAAACAATCATACAGTGTTTTGTCCTTTTCTGGATACTTCTATTCCATTTCCTATGTTCCAACTATTATCCCATCAAATATCCATCCATTTCATTCCTATCAATATAGTATCCCAGATTTTGAAATGAGTTTTCCCTCCTTTTCTTTTTTCTTCAAGAGGACAAAGAAATTTGGGCTTTCTTTGCCTTTGGAATGTTTGACTTAGTGTTTATTTGGTAGGAAGGAAACTCACAGTAACACAACAGATCCCAGTATTGCAGTTATTGACAGTAATGTCAGAAATAGTGAAATCTCTTTACTCTCAGCTGTCCTGACATCTTCATCTGGCAGGAGATACATGAAAGAAAAAAGAAAGAAAAGAAGAGATTTTGAAGAAAAAATAAATTTAGACCTTGATCTAGAATACAAAAAACTTTTAAATAGAATTTTTTTTATTGTTAAATTATAGCTGTGTACATTAGTGCAATCAAGGGGTACAATGTGCTGGTTTCATACACAATCTGAAATATTCTCATCAAACTATTCAACGTAGCCTTCATGGCATTTTCTTAGTTATTGTATGTAGACATTTGTATTCTGTCTTTAGTAAGTTTCACCTGTACCCATTGTAAGATGCACTGTACATCTGCACCATACAATATCTCCTGTTCACTACTTCATCATTGTTCCCAGGTTATTCTGATCTTTATTACTCTTTGACATCCACGTTCTACAAAATATTTACCCTTGTTGTGTCTAGATAAGGTTTGTCCACCTTTAGTTCAGGCTTTTCATTTTTCAGCCCTTTCATTTGTCCTATAATACATTCTTTATACTGACCCCAAATTTGCCCAACACTATATTGCTTAATTGGTAGCATTGTCATGCCCTGCATCGATATTTCTTGGATAAATGGATGCATGACCCAGTTTTTTGGTTCCTGGACCTCAAACTTCTACACCACAATCTTTGTTACCTCCACAATATTTTCCTTTGAAGCACCTGGTGGTCATCCGAAGACAGGTCCAACAATCAAGGATGGGACCTTCAACCACAACTAATAAAGAGAAGATAATCAAGGGGGCTGTGGCAGATAGTTATTTAGCTCGCAAATTGAGTATGGATTAGAACCCAAGCATTCCCGTTACAGTGAATTCCTCCTTCTGTTAGCAATTAAGTTTCTTTATGTGTCAAAATTTGTAGGGGAAACTTGGGGGGGGGAATGGTGCCTGTGCGCTTATTGGGGCAATAGGTTGTAAAAGATACTTTTAGGAGGCCACTGAGTACCTCCAAATTCTGTGGGTTTTAGAGATAGATTTTGTTAGATATTATTTACATAGCCCCTATAACTACAGTTCTGAGAATTGGATTTGCATTGTAACCAGGGAGAGACAGGACCATATAGAGCAAAGAAGACAGGAAAATATGGGCTGAAAGTTGAAGACATCAGATGCACTGTACTCACTGCAATCTTCAGAACATGCTAGAAGAGAATCAGAAAGTTCTAATGAGCTTAAAATCAACTTAGAGTGTACCATATTTATCCCCAAGAAGTCTTTGTTTACCCATAAATTTTCAGCTACTCTTCCACTTATTCTATTTTGTTGTTGTTGTTGCTGTTTTTGTTGTTGCAGTTTTGGCTGGGGCTAGGTTCGAACACACCACCCTTGGTATATGGGACCAGTGCCCTATTCCCTGAGCCATAGGCACCACCCCCTCCACTCATTCTAAAGGACTGTATTATGAAAGCACATTCCTCCTCTCACCCCTCATTTTCTATTTCCTTCACACAATTTCCGTGTTTATAGACAGAAAGTTTTTATTACCGACTTCAGAGAATTTCTTTAGAGATGTCTTCACTTTAGATTCCAGGTTTCTGCGGATCTTGAGAAGCTTGCCTTGAAGGATAAAGACACCTGAGAAGTAACGGAAGGTATCTTAGCAAATAGGGGTGACTCTCTCCTTTGTAGACTAATTCTAGCTGTTTTTTTTTTTTTTTTTTTTTTTTTTTTTTTTTTGTAGAGACAGAGTCTCACTGTACCGCCCTCGGTAGAGTGCCGTGGCGTCACACGGCTCACAGCAACCTCTAACTTGGGCTTACGCGATTCTCTTGCCTCAGCCTCCCGAGTAGCTGGGACTACAGGCGCCCGCCACAACGCCCGGCTATTTTTTTTTTTGTTGTTGTTGCAGTTTGGCCGGGGCTGGCTTTGAACCCGCCACCCTCGGCATATGGGGCCGGCGCCCTACTCACTGAGCCACAGGCGCCGCCCCAATTCTAGCTGTTTTGACTTGTTTTCTCCAGCCAAATTTTCCTAGGCTACTTGTGTGGGTTATCCAAACTTTCAAAATTGAAACAGGATCTCACCTTTCCATGTTTCATTGTCCAGTTTATGAAGTTCATTCTTCAGCCATTTTCTCAGACTGACAACCTTCTGAACGGCTGGAGAGGAAGGGGAAGGGTCCATGTGGGGAAATTATTATATCTGTGGAGCAAGTGACATGGACCCAGTGTTCTCTTCCCTGCCTCCCTTTTCCCTGTAACTACTCAACTCTCAGGGACTCAAGCTTCCCTCACCCAGGACCCGAAGTTTCTTGTCACTGTGGGAGACATCGAAGCTTACACGGATCATCTCCTTACTCTGCCGTGCAAGCACCTGAGCTCGGTCAGGGACATCTGGGGGTACCAATTCTGACAGCAAGGTGTCAACATCCTCTACAAATTTGGGGTCACACTCCAAACAGCCTTTGACCCCATGGAAGGCTGCCAAGGACAGAGGCAGGAGCAGAAGCAGCCGCAGGTCACCCATCCCCTTCCCCTTTCCCCCACAGCAGGTCGTCCTAGCAACTCGTTCACTTAGCTCCTTTCTCTTCTAAAATGCAGGAATGAGAGCCTTGCACTGGGTAGTCTAGATAGTCTGCCTTTCCCCCTGTTTCCATCCCACTTTCAGGCAATCTCATTTCCCTGAGGATGGATCTTCAGCTGTTCTCTGACTCTTATCCTTCATTCTGGAGAGCGGGAGTTGCCATGTGGGGAGCAGATACCTGAGTTCTCAGTGTAGAACACAAAGAGGGAGAGAAGTCTTGAGATCACAGAGCAGAGTTCTGTGCAGGGAGATGTCTCAAAGGAAGTGTTTCTTTAGCTTTCTCACTTCTTCGTATGCTTGTCAGGCTCCCACATTCCCCCTGACATTTGGAGCAGTATATCCACAGGGATGGACGGTAGAGAAGATCTTCGACCAACTTAAAAGTTGTTCCACCAAAATCCGCCCTCTACAGAAGTGGTAAGAAATGTCAAGAATATTGCGCTGCTTGGGTCCCAGTTCCTACTGATAGTAATACTGTTGATCATTTAGGTCTGAGCATTTATCTATAAATCTAAGTGATAATTTTAGTGTACGGTTATTGATAATTTCTGATAAATTTCAGGCTGTTTCTGTAGGATGATTCCTCCAGCCATGCTTTCTAAATTTATAGCATTCTTGTTTTGGAGAGTCTGGAGATAGACACCAGAAACAACAGTTAAGGGTCATGCAGTGATAAGTGCAAATGCAGTAATGTTCAGGGGCCTTGAGCAAGTGCATCTTGAAATACCGATGATGGGCTGTGTAATGTATGAGAACATAACTACAGTTATCATGGGCTATCATCTTAGGCCGGTTACATGGAAGGTAGCCCAGTATACTGTGTTCTTTCAGTTTGTGGTTCTCTGAATAAGAACATTCTTTGTTCTTTAAATTAATGCGGGTTCTTTAAATTTAAGCGTACCTATTATCTCTTTTCTAATATATAGCTTATGTGAGTATGACCTTTTGGAAACCAGGAGATACTAGTTTCCTAGAGGGTTAGTGCTAGAATTACCACTTATTATATTACCTATTATAGTAAGATAATCACGGAATAGAGAATTATGAGAGAGGTTTAAAAAATTATCATTAATTATACGTTTACCATATGAAAGGCACTGTACCATGTGAAAGGCACTGTACTGCAACACTTCTGGTTTATTATTAACAAATCTTCACACACAAGCATATTTTGAGAGATGGTCCTCTCCATGTGAGACATAAGAAACTGAGGCTCAGAGACATGCAAGCATCTTCTCTGGAAGAATAATTTAGTTGTATGGACTGTGGGTTTAAATCCTGTCTAACTCTAAACTACATACTTCACTGTCTTTCAACAACCACTCTTGGAACTTGATAAATTAGGAGATAAAGGGCAACATAACTATTTTGTTTTCACTTATGGTAAAAATTGGCATGTCTGTGCTATGATTTTTTTTTTTTTTTTTTTTGTGACAGAGTCTCCTTCTGTTGCCCTCAGTAGAGTGCTGCAACATCCCTGCTCACAGCAACCTCAAACTCTTGGGCTCAAGTGATTCTCTTTCCTCAGCCTTCTAAGTATCTGGGACTACAGGCGCCCACCACAGTGCCCAGCTTTTTTTGTTGCAATTGTCATTGTTGTTCAAACCCTCCAACTTCAGTGTATGCGGCTGGTCCATAACCACTGTGCTAGGGTACCAAGCCTATGCTATGAGTTTTTATCCCCTACCTAGATAATTTCATACTTAGGTGATCTTCCAAAGGATTTTTACATGTTGAATTTTTAAGGCAATTGACCTAATTAGTTTAAATGAACTCTAGAAATTAATATTGGACACTAAGGTGGCTAAGAACCTTCATAGACAGGTGGCTAGGCATGAAAACAAACTGTTCTTTAAGAGAAGACATATGTTATAGATATTTTCCAGTCATTGTCACATACCATCACTCAGACAGCTTATATTTCACTACATTACTGAATAATTCTACCTTACTCATTCCATTGCATATTTGTGACCCAGACATAGTGGCTCACCTGCCATTTTTATCCTTGCCTCAACCTTCCAGCTTAATTTTCAATCCAGTTTCTTAGTGTGAGAGAGAAAATAATTTGGCTGTAAGGTAGTCTTGGAAAGATTGGAAAAAGGCAAGTCCATTCCTAATAAGACCAGTAGTACTTTGTAAGTAAGGGGAACATGAAAGGAATAACTGTTACAGCAGGCTCAGTTTTGTGGAGTAAACAGTATGCACATAATAACACAGTGTGCTAATGGTGAAGGCAGAGTTACACTTAAAGGTTTGTGTAAAGATAGACCAGCACTAACAAAGTCTAGGGAGATTTATTATACAAAGTCTGGATCCAGAAGATTAGAAATAGTAACTGACTAATAAATAATAAGAATTGAATAGTATTTGGGAACCTTTAGTGGGAACATTTTCAAGAGGTTATAACTAGTTATCATGAAATAACAGCTTTGATATCTCCTGGTCAGCTGCTGCTGTAAACTTTCTCTAAGGCTATCCATGCAGGCCTTTCAATTTCACCATGCCTTGAGGTGACATCAGCTCCCCACATCCCCATTCCTAGATGCTACTCTGGAAAGAAGAAGGAAAGTAGAAAAGAATATGAAAGAAAGATTTCTCCAAAAGAAATGAAATTACCTAAAGAATGTGCCTAAATTATTAGGTGAGATTGCATTTATCATACTGTGCTAATATTGCTTTTTATCCCTCCCCAGGGGAGTGAGACTTGAGAAGTTCACTGAAAGCTCAGACCAATTATAGAGTGTGGAGAAGAGTATAGAGTATGTATCTCATTTGTGTTTCTGAGGTCAGTGTATATAGATGTGTGACCTTGCAGTATAAACACCACAATGGTATTTCGTCCCCAAGATACGCTTAGACTACTGTTTCCATTTTATAACATACAAGCTTGATGTTCAGAGACACTAAGGGACTTGTCAAAGATCACACACCAGGAAGGGAAAAATTTGGAATTGTGACAAAAATTTATCTGCCCTCAAATTCGTCTTCTCTCCAAAACACCAAAATGATTCCTGAATAGAGTTAATCCACAGTGCTGTCACCATTGCCTCAATGAGCAAGAATAAAGGACGCTTACGGAAATGATTTTTGTGCAAAAGGAAAGATGTTTTGTTCTTTTTTCCCATTAAAAACTAAATAAATGGAGTCTGTAATCCTAACCATATTTTAATCTTTCTCCCCATTGCCAATTCATTTTCCCCTTCTTCATAATTACTTGTATGGGGGATTTGAAAAGAAGACCCCAACAGCAATCACAGCAGAAACTAAATAAATGGTACCTGATCAAATTAAAAAGCTTCTGAATCGCCAAGGATACAAACAAAAGAGAAAATGGACAACCCACAGATGGGAGAGAATATTCTTATCCTGTAGATGTGATGAAGGTCTGATAATCAGAACCTATAAAGAATTCAATACATCAGCAAGAAAACAACCCAAATCACACTATTATAAAGTGGATAAAAGAGATGACCCAAAAGTTTTCAAATGAAGCTGTACTAGTAGCCAAGAAACTCATAAAAAATGCTTGATGTCTCTAATCATGAAGGAAATGCAGATAAAAACCACAATGAGATATCATCTAACTCCAGTGAGAATGGCTTACATTAAAAGTCCCAATACAGCAGATGCCAGCATGGATGTGGAGAGAAAGGGGCTCTTAAGCAGTGTTGGTGGAGGGCAAACTAGTACAACCTGTATGGAAGATTGTATAGAGCTACCTCAAGCAAATAATACGTCTACTGTTTCCATTTAGAGATGAGAGAATTGAGGATGAGTTGTTGAGCATTTTGTCTCAGGGAGGTGACAGAGCTTGGATTCTTACCCTGTTTTGACAGATAACCTCCTTATGTTCTTTTGACCACCAAATTCTCATTGTTTTTTCTTAGCCAAAATGAAAAGGGAAAGCACCCTACCATTTTCCCTAATAAACTGGCATATTTCTGGAAAACTAACACTTACGAGTGTGATCTAAGTGTGGCACAATTTTGGTTTTAACTCTGGTCCCTACAGGAATTGATTTCAAATTTGAGAGTCAAGACAGGAAACTCTTAGCTGAATTTGAACTTGATAGTTACTAATTTTATTGTAGGTAATTTTCTTTTGTATTATATTGCCTTTCATTGAATTTCATATAAAATTTTACATTTGTTCCTTATCTATTTGCAGAGTTCTGTTTGTCATCTGGTCTTAATGTTGCTTGTGATAATTTCCTCCTGATATTTCCCTAATATTCTAAGTAAACATTGTCTTCATAAATAAACACTACAGGTCCAAGTATTGGGTTATCCATAACGTCACTGAAAATTTAATCATATTCTGTTATATCTTGTTGGGTCTTCTAAAAAAAAAACCCTCAACAAAATTTTCTTTTTATTTACTACCATAAAATGATATGAGGAAATCAAATTGGCCAGTGGCGAAGCAGGTAGGTTTTAGTTTAGTGGAGGAGAGAAGATCTTGGTGGAAGTGATCATTAATTGTAGTTATTGGAATGAACTATGAAAGAAGATAAGGAATCTCCATTTCTCCATTTCTCTGTCACATCACTTCAGGGTTTGGGCTTGACTGAATTTGGGGTCCTGTTAACTGACAGATCTGCTATAATACTTCAAGAATGATAACTTGAAATATTTATGCTTTACATTATATCTTAATTTCACTGCAAGTATAACAACAGATGTATATATATATATATTTTTAATTTCTTTTTCAAAAAATTGGAATTTTTATATTACATATACTAGACAATAGAGGTGTTTGGTTTCATATTCTGTACATTCATAAGGTATTTTTGGAATAAACATATTTTCCAAGATGGATTCTAGAAACCACTCCAAATCACTGTTTTAAATGGTAGTTAGAAGGGTATACATTAGATAAAAATATAAAATAGTTTTCAATTGCAGCTATGTGAGCATTTCACCATTAATACTCTATTTAAGCCACACAAAAAGACCTTGACAAAGTGTGCATTGACCACTTTTCTTTTACGCCAAGTTTAGCTCTATATCTGAAGGGCATATGCGATAAATTGGTCATACATTATCTCATTTGCAGTCTGAGTTTTATGGGCTCTCATAAAACAATTACCATATACACATTTTACAATAAATGGGCAAACAAAGTGGCTGCAAACACTATGGAAAAGTCAATAATTAATTTCAGATTTCCAAATGTAAGAGACATTGGAGCTTTCTCTTCTTCTCAGAAGGGAAGGTTTCTTTGTTAGGAATATGCAAGCATGTTAATTCATTACTGTGTGGTTTCTCTTTTTCCAAAGCTTGTCGAAGGCCTAATTTATGTGCAAGACTGAAAGCTGTTTAAACGGATAATATGCCTCCTTCATGAGAAATACCACCCCTTTATGCTCCATTAAATACAGACGTTGACTCCATAACCTACGTACCAATTATTTCTTTCCAGAAACAGCAGCATATTTTTTTTTTTCTGCAAAGGACAACAGATTATTTTCAGGCTGCTATTAGTCTCCACATAGTCCACAAAATACATAGGACACTAGGGAGAAAACAACTGAATTGCTATTTTAACATTTGCAAAATGTTGTATGGAGAGGAAATAAAAGGAAGATGCTTGTCTAATCACAATTTTCCTATATTATTTCTAATCTCCCAAGGATGGAAAAACTTTGAAATTATTCAATAATGACCTGCTAATGTTGATGCAGTACCCATGGATAATCAACGCAGAGATTACATCTTATCGTTGAATCTTTGTTTTCTCCAACTTCATGTGTAGCTCACCATGGCACAATTCAGCAGCATGAAGCATTAGTTGGATGGTAAATGAATAAAAATCCCTATTAAAATGCTAAAATGAATTCTTTCACAACATTTTTGTGTGCAGTGATAATGGGCCAATCTCATAGTGAAAAAGAGAAACATACAGTAATACTTCAACATAATCTACCATAGGAGTTAGAATTTAATAGAACAGCACCAAATCATTGTTAAGGAGATGAATTACTTTAAGTAGTACTTTCAGAACTATGGACACTGGTACTGGTCCACGTATCCAAATCCATGGAGATTGTAAAAATAAGAAGCCAGTGACATTTGTTTAATTATTTTACTTTATTTATCCAGTCAAAAAATATTTGAGTGCTTATATCTAGCTTACATTCAAGAGGCATTGTTGAGCATATATCATTTGTCAGAAACGGAGCTAGGTAATGCCAATAAGAGGAAGATTCCTGCTGCTATATACAATCAGGTGGTGAGCTAATACTTCAGTCCACGTTTTAGGTATTTTTACGTGCTCAAGTCACATGTTTTTCTCAAATATTCATTTTCATTACACATAGGTCATACTAATACATATGTACAGATGGATGGATAGATATGTGCAAATAATATATGTATATTTTTAAATTAAGAGTCCTTGAATTTCTGCATGGGGATTTTGCTCCATTCTAAACAAACAGGGAATCTTTTGGCTCAGATGGTTCACAGGGTAGCCCTTAACTGCCTTAAACCAATTAGTACATTTTATTCCTCCAGATATTGTATCAAGATGGGGATGTATGTCAATCAGAACCCATGAGATACCGGCAAATATCAATGGAAGATTTGGGGGAAAAGACATTTTCTCCTTCTTCTTCATGAGCTACCAGAGGAAACTCTGTTTCCCAGGACTTAGTAATGTGACAGTGTGAACACTGGAGCTGTGCTGGAACTACCCTGAACTGTAGGTCGTGAAAGTGTCGTATAACCAGCTCTGCCCTTAGTGACATCATGTTGATAGCTTATAACTCACGATGGTGAGAGCCAGGTGTCCTCAAACTACGGCCTGTGGGCCACATGAGGTGGTGTGATTGTATTTGTTCCCGTTTTGTTTTTTTACTTCAAAATAAGATATGTGCAGTGTGCATATGAATTTGTTCATAGTTTTTTTTTAACTGTAGTCTGGCCCACAGCAGTGTGAGGGACAGTGAACTGGTCCCTTGTTTTAAAAGTTTAAGGACCCCTGAAAGACATGTAAATGCTTTTTAAACTTTTTTCTTTTCTTTTCTTTTTTTCAGGGGGTAGGGGAAGAGCCAGCTTACTGGTATGTTCCTCCCATAAGGTAGCAGCTAAGAGTCCATAGAGTTGAGACTTAGCAGAAGACATAGCATAAATGGGGAGTCATGAGCAGCTAGGTCTTGATACTATAATTTGAACTAGTAGATCCGGGTTTAGTAGAAGCCTGCCTTACCTCTAGAATTTTCACTTACACAAGCATGTTATTTCCCCTACAAAATAACAAATTTTGTAGTTAATGTACATTATTTTTGGAAGGTAGAATATTCCAAAGTAGCATTACTTCAAGTGAGTTTTTAAATGCTAATTGGGGTCACATAAAAAGAGAATATGTGTACTAGAAATCTTGAGAGAGAGGCTAGACAGATTTGTGTATGTAACTCTTCTTGTTAAGGTGCATCTGGTGGGCAGGTCTTTGGGATGATAATTTGGAAAAGGCATTTTAATTGTTGGAAGACATCTGTTGCCTGCAGAGGTAAAGGTTAAGTAGTTAAACAAAATGTAGTATTGACCTAAGCACTGATTCCAACTGTAAGATCTACTTTAATAAATTTGCAATATATACTCCAATAAAATGACCTAAGTATTGCTTCAGTAAAATTTGTAATACCACATCTATCATTCTGTTGCAATCACTGAATGATTAGCCAGTTAGTTTAGGAACTGAGACTAAACAGAAAGCAAATTTCAAAATAGCAATGCGGGCAAATGAAAACTTCTGTTTAATATGACTGGGAAGCAGTGAAGGACATAATTCTACTGAGGCTGAAATACAAGGTGTAGCACATCTTAACAATGAACAAATAAATCCTACCATATTTTTACTAATATATTTAACATCAAAAGCAAAGATTTTGATTATATTTAAATTATGATACAACAAATTATTAATGGAGACTCACTAGCTCATTCTTTAAACTAAATTTTTCTACAAAAATGTTTCTTGTGACTTTAGTGACAATATTAGCAAAGGAATTAGATCTTAAGTATTTAACGAACTCCTATTATGTGTTAGGCACTTTTAGATGTACTATGCTATTTAATTATTATGGCGACCTCATAGACAAAGGTCTCATCTATTCCACTTAAGAATTAAAACTTCAAAAAGGAAAAATTACTTGTCAAAGCTTACATGTTTTGTGAAGTCATGAGTTTGAGTCTAATTCCAATACCATACTTAGCTGAATAAGATCACATCAACTAAATATTTTTATACATATTTCACTTTAGCCCAATAAAAAAGACAAATGGATTCAAAAGGAATGCAAAATAAAAGGGAAATATACCTTTAGTTTTGTTTACATGGCAGAGAAAATGAAACAGAGCGCAAGACACTGGGACAGTTAAGTAATTCTCACACATAAAGTTTAGTTATAAAACAATTGATGATAGTGGAATCTGAAACCTTTTTCTCTGACCTAGATTGGTTTTTGGAAATAGTAGCCTAAAGAAAAGGCTGGAACACATGTTCAAAGTCACATCATTTTTTTTTTTTTTTTTTGTAGAGACAGAGTCTCACTTTATGGCCCTGGTAGAGTGCCATGGCCTCACACAGCTCACAGCAACCTCCAACTCCTGGGCTTAAGCGATTCTCTTGCCTCAGCCTCCCGAGTAGCTGGGACTACAGGCGCCCGCCACAACGCCCAGCTATTTTTTGGTTGCAGTTTGGCCGGGGCCGGGTTTGAACCCGCCACCCTCGGTATATGGTGCCGGCGCCCTACCGACTGAGCCACAGGCGCGGCCCAGTCACATGATTTTTTAAGTGAGTGGAATATGTGTAGAGATTTTTGTAAAGATGAAATAACCAATGTTTCTATTTCATAGTACTAGTTAGGTGATTCAGAGAGACAGAAGGATTTGGGGAAGTAGCATTGCCTGTCTCATCAAAATACCTAGTACGTTATTTTTTTTTTATCTCTTTCTCTCTCTTAAGAGACAGAGTATTGCTGTTGCCCAGGATGGAATGCAGTGGCCCAGTCACAGCTCACTGTAACATTGCACTCCTGAGCTCTAGAACTGGGACCACATGATGTTGCCCAGGCTGGTATCTAACTCTAGTCCTCAAACAATCCTAACCTTCTCAGACTCCCCAAAGTGCTGGGATTATAGGCATGAGCCACTGTACCCAGCCCAAAAAGCTAGTTAAAGTACCAGCACTATGAACTTGGTGAAGTCAGTCAGCATTTAGAGGCCTGAGGCTTTGCATTTGTGATATGAGAATAATAAAATATAGTTCATAAGATTCTTCTGAGGGTTAAATAAGATGATAGTATGTTAACAATGGTATCTGGTATTTGTTAAATGTCAACATTAAACCTTAGTTGCTATTGATGTCATTGTGATTGAAAACCAAGCAGTGGCTTTCCTCTTGCCCTGAATAGCAGGAATTCTTTGGATCTCTTTAAGGCTTAGTGTCCTCATTCATAAAAATGGCTCTAGTATGCTATCATGTTGATCTTGGGGGGTTGTTCTGAGGCTTAAGCTGAAAAATAAATATAAACGTAAAACAAGTCCTCCCTTAACCTTGTTAATAGGTCCTTGGAAACCATGACTTTAACATCTTTGTATAATGTCATTATCTTCAACATTGTTTTGTCATAAGACTGAGAAAAAAAAAATTGATTTCATTATGCTTCATTTTACTTTAAGTCATACTTGCTAAGAACTTAAGAATAACATGGAGGACTTGCTGAGTTTTTTATTTTTTTTATTTTTTATTGTTGGAGGTTCATTGATGGTACAAAGAACCAGGTTACAGTGATTGCATTTGTTTTGCTGTGTTTTTTTTTCTAATTAAGGGAAGTGATATCTCAATAACATCCTCATTACAAAAGCCTACACATCTTCTCAAGTCTACAGCCTATTGGCATTTGCAGCATTTGCAAGAGAGAGTCACTACCTTTTGCAAAGTAGTATAATTCACCTTTTTCTCGATTTTCTTTCTTCACTGTTCTCTGCTCTATCTAGCCAATTCTTTTTCACTTCCTTTGCGGAATGGAATTTGTTTTGACCCAATAATTGTTGAGTGTTCCACAGGGCTCCTCCAAAGCCCCTTCTTTTCTTTTTCTACTTAATTTTAACTACTCTGATGCATTTGCCATCTAAATCCCTGTTTCTATGCTAGCCCTAGACCTGCAACTATCCTCATCTTAAAATGAAATTTCCCAAATAGGCTTGACAATGACTAAATGATTAGTGATCTTCATAATATATTGAATAAACTTTATAAAGCTATATCCAACCCTGTAATCCACTGTATCTTGTTATAGAAATAATTAAGCTGTACTATCAGACATCATTAAAATGACATATTTATCATAATTCTTTGCTATAGGCTTTTGGGAAGAAGTAAGTAGCCTCTGAGGACAAACTAAGTAAATCCACCCATTTCAGTTATAATAGAGATTATTCTGGCATTTAATTTATAGCATTTTTCTCTTCCTCATCCACTTGCTTTTTCACAAAGTATTTATTTAGTACTAATTGTGTGCAGAATACTAAGTTTTCTGGCAGAAAAGGGAGAGGTAATCATAGGGCTTGAAGGAGATTATTTCTGGTTTCAAGTTCCTTGCCCCAGCTTTAGATTCTGGGTTCCTATAGCATGAATTATACTGGAAAATTGAGTTCCCTTGTAAATACTCCATTTAAAAATCTTGCCTCTAATTTTAAATCAATGTGAAAGAAAAAGAAAACATTAATTCCATCAAGTCAAAATTAATACATGAGTCTGAACTGAAAAAGATACTTTTGTAAAATTAGAAGGTATGTCCTTCTGGGGAAATTATTTACCACTGCTGATTTTACATCAGACAATAATAAGAAATACAGAAAAGTTTGATGTACTAGATAAGTATTTGACTTTATATATTTAAGGAATTGAATTTTAGTTTACAAAAAAATTCCTCTCATTTAAGTCTACAAAACTCCACAGAAAGAAAAGATAACATAATCAACTCACAGAAACTACATTACCCAACTTTTTCAAATTTTGAATTCCAAATAAGTAAAAATGCTCACTAATGCTTGAGCAAATACAAACATAGGGTATATCTATACTTTGTTGATATGAGTATTGTATAGAGACTGTTATTTGTGTTAGCAATGAATAGAATATTTCCAAGAGGAAAAAAAATATTATTTAAAGAGAAGAAATCGCTGTAAAAATATGAACAAAATATTTGGAAATTTATGAGATAAAATAAAGCTTTGTTGCATAAACCTGAAAGACTAAAAGATTATGTGATGTGTCAAAACTGAGGTTTTCAAATAAAACCAAAGTTATAGCTCATTATTGATTAATTCAGGATCAATATAATTACTATGTATAATTTCTTGGTTAGTGAAAACCATGTGGAGAAAGTATTTATTTTCATATAAAAAGTTAGATTTGTGAATGTTACAGTGGTTGCCCATGTCATGAATTTGTTCTGTGCCAGAGGCAAGATTCAAACCCAGATCTCTCAAAGCCCGAACCCTGTTCTTTCCACTCACCTATGCTGTCATCCTATTAGTTCTCTACGAAGGGAAGCAACATTATTGTAATGTCCTATATAATGTGATGTGATTGAATACTAACCAGTGATTTTTCAAATTATAAAAATTAATTTTGTGCTAATTCATTTAAAGTGACTCACTCTGTCTTTCCTATAGCCCAGGCCATGTGTTTATGAGACAGGTGGTATGAAGTGAGGTCATAGAAGAATAATACTGATAGATCCATATGGGGATTATCAAGGTGTGTTGAACTCAAAGAAGAATCAGTCCACCCTTAATACAGCTTATGAGCATAATAAAATAAAACTTGTGTACTCATAAATTTCCCTAAATCTATTTATAAAAACACATAATGTTCTTTATAATTGATAACGTGTTGAGACAGTGAATATTAGGATAATCTTAAGAAAATATTTTTATAAGTAGAATATTAGCATATTAATAGGCATTGTAGCATAAAAAGTATATTACCATAGTTAAGTCAGTCACTGAACTAACATATTTATTTAGTTTCTATAATATGCTAGGCATTGAGCTGGGTGCTGGGGATACAGAAGCAACTGAAATGAAGCTTTCTGTTCTTATGGATCTCACAGCCTAATACCACAAAGAAAAAATGTTTAAAATTGTGGAAAGGGCCCTCAAAAACAAGAATCTGGTTTTAGAGAAGCAAAGAGACATTGTTTATAATGGGGACAAAAGGAATTTTTCTCATAATAGAAATAAACTTCCACTGAAATCTGAACAATGAGTAGGTGTTAACTACGGTAAGGAATTTTGACAGAATATTCCACATAAAGGAGGAAGTATGTGCAAAGGCCCCAAACAAGTGGGAGAATAATTCACAGAACTGAATGAAGTTTGATTGCATCAAGGCACAGAACAATGAGATGAACTTCCAGAAAAAGATAAACATCAGAGTACACAGGAAAGGTTAAATATTTTGATATTTGGCCTAGCAACAGAGAGAATCCACTGAAATAGCTTAAGTAGCAGCTGATGTTATCAGATTTATGTTTGAAAAACATGAATCAAACTTTAGTGTGGAAAACATTTAAAGGCAGCAGAATGTATGTAGGAAAAGCAATAGGCTTTTGAGCAACAGTAGGGTGAAAGATAATGACATTTTGACCTGACATATAAAAGAGGTGGCCATGAGAGTTAATAAATGCATTTTGTATTTCAAATTATTACATAGGCCTTGGCATTTTAACTAGTAAAATTAGATTGTTTTTTTTACCTCACGTGAGCAGATAAAATATGAATTCCATAAAATGGGAAATATTATGATGATCACACTACCTATTTTACCTGAAACGTTATATGGTACCTGGCAAGAGCTTAATACATTACTATGGATAAGATCCACTTTGGATATGTGGAATGTTAGGTACTTTTGAACATTCTAATAGAGGTGCTAAGTAAGCTTTTAAATACCATGATTTTGTCATGTATACTGTATACCTTTTGTCAAAATTTTTGAGGGAAAATAAAAATACACATTATACATGGATGCTACAAATTCTGTATCTATACAAATGTTTTTATTTCTTTTATTTATGCTTATTTGTCAAAAGTGTAACTCTATATAGCAATAACAATATCCATATGTAATATAGTCATTGGTTTTGTTGAGCTTATGAAGACTTTACAACAAAAGCACTTTTAGCTAATGAAGACTGATGTATTTCTCTTTGTATACTTTAGGTAAGAGTTAGCAGTGTAGCTGATATTTTTATAAAAATTATTGGCAAATACCTTGGAAAATATTAAAAATGTTGTTGTGCACTTCAAACGTTAAGCTGACAGATATGCTAAAGAGCTTGGCCACAGAGCTTTCAAGAGACAGTTGAAACATCCTCACATGGAGATGTCATCAGATTGTGGAGGCAACAGGAAAAACCAGCTTTTTTAGCTGCCAAGACAGAAGAAGGCAACTTCCCAAAGTGGCAGAAGATCAACACCTGGGAGCAGGGTCAGGCAGATCTATTTTGACGAAGATATACAAGAAGAAAGCAAGACAATTTCATGAGGAAAAAACATTGCTGATCTCAGGGACACCTAAATGGTGCTTTAACTTTATGAGGAGAGAAGGTTTAAGCTTGAGAACACAAAAAAAACTTGCCCCCTAGAAGCTTATGAGAATCAAGTTTCTCTCTTACATTATCAATTTTTGAAAGATGTACCACGTTAAGCTCTCCCAAATTGCCAGTATGGATGAGGTCCCACTCACATTTGAGTGGGCCTTAAGGGAACAAAGACTGCTGCTGTCAAAAGTTGTAGACCTGAGAAAATACATTTCACTGTTGTTCTAGTCTGTTCTGCAGATGGGGCAAAGCCACCAGGTATGGTAATATTATAAAGAAAAACATTTCCCAAAGAAAAGATTCCAAGTGGAGTTATTGTCCCATGCATGTAAAAGGATGATGGATGATGAAGGTGTGAAAATATGGTTTAACAAAGTCTGGTCATCACGGCCTGGGGGATTAAAAAACAGCTTTGCTTGTTTTTGATCACTTCAAAGCCCATAATACACAAAGCGAAAAAGTAATTTCAGCGCATTGTGAAATTTACTAAGTGTAGAATATAAATGTCTTGACACAATAACTAAGAAAATGCCATGAAGGCTATGTTAACCAGTTTGATGAAAATATTTCAAATTGTATATAAAATGAGTACATTGTACCTCATGACTGCTTTAATGTACACAGGTATGATTTAATAAAAAAAAAAAATAGCAAAAGAGGCCAAAGAACACATACCCACACATATAAAATACAAAAGAAATAAAGTTTAAAATGCCAGTTAGCGTATAAAATTTTTTTTAATTTCAAGTATCATCAGCAAAATAAAAAATAATAAGATGCCTCTTTAAAAAAAAATAAAAACAATTTTCTGTGGTACCTATTGCACTAATCAGCCTAATGGAAACAATTGATGTGACAGTAAACAGGGCCCTTAAGGTCCTAATAAAGAAAGATTTGGTTGTAGATGCAGTCAGCTGGTAATTATTTAACATCTATGGACAGAATCAAGAAAACATCCATCACCCAGGTTTGTGGGGATCCTAAGATCACGGAAAAGTGTTAAGAAGTTGTGAAGCTGTTTAAAAAATGCAGCATCAGGAATGCTATGGATAGAACTGATAATGATGGAATTTACTGGGATGAGGAAAGTCACTCTTCAGAAGACACCAGTAATGTGGAAATTAAAGAAGATATTTCTGATACGGATAGTAAACCAAGAGTTCTTAACCTTCTATGATAGGTAAATTTCATAAATTTGTTACTATTAAATAATTTTAATACCTTAGTATGTTAAAAATAAATGCTAAAATTCATTTTAATACAAAAAACAAGTATCTAAATATGTAAAAAAAATTGTTCTGGGCGGCGCCTGTGTCGGTAAGGCGCCGGCCCCATGTACCGAGGGTGGCGGGTTCAAACCCAGCCCCGGCCAAACTGCAACCAAAAAATAGCCGGGCATTGTGGCGGGCGCCTGTAGTCCCAGCTACTCGGGAGGCTGAGGCGGGAGAATCGCTTAAGCCCAGGAGTTGGAGGTTGCTGTGAGCTGTGTGAGGCCATGGCACTCTACCGAGGGCCATAAAGTGAGACTCTGTCTCTACAAAAAAAAAAAAAAAATCGTTCTAAAAAGCTTACAGCCAACGTCTAGTGGAGTGCAGTGCATACCTTTAGGTCTGATAATACATTTTTAAATATTCAATAACCTAAAACAATTGTTAATGAGAATGGGGGTAAACAAGAGAGACGATCGTGTGAGGGTAAGACCAATATTTGAGCTGCCTGGGTGTACCAGTGTAGCCAACATAGGACTACAGAGTGATAGTCACAAAAAAATTGCGAAGTACTAGTGTTCTATATATGAGTATTGATACTAGATCTTGTGACCTTTACCTACGGTATGGTATTTATTATTTGTTCTATTTCCTTCTGTCACCTTGTTATAATGGAACAGTAACAAAATAAACAAATAATAAACAATATCAGGTAATAATAGATGCTAGGAAGAAAATGACTAAAATAAAATGACTTCTATTGGTCATACATTTAATGGCATTCGATATCTTTTTTTTATTAAGCTAGTATGGTTTTCAGTCTTGTGAAGTTAATATTTTTATTGGGTCTTCAGAGATACTGTACTGAGTTCAGAGAGACCAGCGTTCCCCATGGTCACTGAAATGGATTTCCTTATTCATCTCCTTTCTTTCACTGTTACCATCCTTCTCCCAATGTTGTTGACTATATTTTAGTCTCTTGACTTTAATTCTCTTTCAGCATCTGTTTCATTTCTCTTCTCACACAGAATTTTTCTTCTGCTTAGTCTACATGGTAGCTGGATTCCAGTAGCCACATACTTGTTATAACAATAATCACCTCAGGAGAGATGGATCCTGGCAATAGTGTATTGATGAAAAAAAAAATCACTGAGTGGCATTTCTAAATTTCTATGTGTAAATACTTCTACTATGGCCAATTTCAGCTACCAAAATGATGTCATCAAACAGGGAGTTGGGAAGAGGTTGTGCAAACTACTCTCCCAAACTGGTATTAATCATCCTGATTCACTGCACCACTAGATCAAGAGATAAACTGACCTTGTTTCAGTCAAGTTTCCCCTCCTGGGTCAAAGAAATGAGCTTGGTAAGTAGAGGCGTTTTGTATACCAGCGTGCTTCCTTCCCCAGAAAGCTGATGTGCTTTACCCTGACTTGTGCAGCAAGTGGATAAACAAAACAATATAGATGTCTGCCCAGGTCATGTCCAAAATTCCATGTGCATTTTGCATGGAATTTCCTTCCTCCTTTTTCTATCCATTCCTACAGTATCTGTGTGGTTTTTATAGCCTGGTTCATAACTGCTCTCAACTACTCTCATCAAGCAGTAGATTCTGTCTTAGAATAAACATGTGCTTGTGAATATTTTTGACAAAGTTCATTGCAAGTGACACTGTGTGTTTTCTGAGTCCAAGTCATAAAAGGTCTGCAGCTTCTGTCTTCTGCTGCTGAAATATTCCCTCTTGCAACCCACAGCACCATATAAGAAGCCTTATGGCCCTGAGACTGCCACGTCCCTATTCACAGGGAGAGGCCAGATATAGAAACTCTGGCTGATAATCTTGGCTGAGTCCCCACTTTCAACCTCCACCCATAGCCCAAGTTCTAGGCAGATGAGTGAAGAAGACCCCAAGTAGATGTAACTCTGAACCCTTTATGAGTCACTCCTGGACATTTGAAGTTTCGTAGCTAAGACCACATTGTGGAGCAGAACCAGGAAATCTCTACTCCATTCTGTTTGAACTACTGACCCACAGAATCCATGAACTTAACAAAATAAGTATTGTTTTATTTCACTATATTTAGTATAATTTGCAACAAAGCAAATGATAACTGGAACAGGTTCCGTTATTCCAGGCTCAGTTTCGCATAATGGAGGTGTTCATAAATGACGTTCCCAGGACCTCACTCATGAAGTGGTAGGTATGAAAACAAGAGATTATATTGCTGAAGCCAGTGCTAAGAAAACTCTCTTAACATAGTGGTGAGTCCCAGGATGTTTAGGAAAATCCAGTGCAACGTTGTCTAAGGGTTTGAAGAGCTCAGTTGAGATAGGGGGTCTATTGCCAGAGTATTTAATGGGCAAGCTAAAATCTTACGTAGGAAGCCAGCAAGAAGGCAATTTTAAAAGAAGAAAAGATAATTTTGTGATGAAAATAAAAGTCAGTCATTTTACAAAAATTCCACAGATAGCATATCGAGAATGGCATCCATGAGTATCTGTATTCTGGTCACTTTAGACAAACAGAGTTAATAGTTATGGCAGTCCCATTTTCTGGAACATATATCATCTCTTTATCTTTGAATTAAGCTTATAGAATGAAAGAGTAGTAATGTTATTTTCCATTTTTTCTGACAGATAAGCCTAAGGGCTGTATGCATTTTTCTGAGGAAGGATATATCAATGAACTATTGCCACAACACTGCTGCATAACAGACTGCCCTAAAGCTAAGTGACTGTAAATGACAGTTTGTTACCATGGCTCCGCTTTAGGCTATGGAGGCCAGAGGAGAGCTCATCTAGCTGTCTCTGCTCAGAGCTCTGCTCCATGTGTCTCTTATTCTTTACATGGAATTAGTAGAATGGTTGGGGCAGAGTTTTAGGTGATGCTCCCATAAAATCAAGCGGAAACCTGCAAGGCTTTTCAAGGTCACAGCTCGAAAGTGGCATATTGTCTCTTCTACTCTAATTCCATTTGCCAAAGCAAGTCACGTGGCCACGTCCAATAATGAGGCATGGAAAGGGTGTGCATGATGGGATGGGCTAAGAAACAGGGCTACTAACTGATCCACCACAGTGGGATTGCAATGTGCAACAGGGAGCTGGTTCAGAAGATAAAATTTCACAGGCTGACAAGTGCACTAGGTCGGGACATCCAGATAAAAGCTCAGTTGTATGGATATGACCCACATTGGGATAATCTAACTATATCTAAATAGCAGTAATATTTCAGTTCATCTTCTTGCTGACCTACACTAGGATCGGTCTGGTTCAGGGTTCAAGATGCAAAACATTTTCTTTTTTCTTTTCTTTCTTTATTTATTTTTTGCAGTTTTTGGCCGGGGCTGGGTTTGAACCTGCCACCTCTGGCATATGGGGCTGGTGCC
The DNA here is from genome assembly GCF_027406575.1 of Nycticebus coucang. Taxonomy (NCBI): domain Eukaryota; kingdom Metazoa; phylum Chordata; class Mammalia; order Primates; family Lorisidae; genus Nycticebus; species Nycticebus coucang. Next base: position 54,059,833 of record NC_069781.1, on the reverse strand, counting down.
CTACCCACTTGAGCCACAGGAGCTGCCTGTAAAACATTTTCTCGAAGGAGTAGTTCAGCAGCAGGATGAAGATGTGACTACTGGTATGCACCTCAGCTCTGCAACACAAGGCATCTGCAAAAGATAAAGGTTCCTCTAACGATTTTCAAATCAGTCTTAATCCACTAGAAATTCTTTTCCATATTCTTTATAGGAGAAACGTATTTTTAGAAGAGGAAGGAAATAAATGACATAAAATTGAAACTACTTGGTAGAAGTGAGGATTGGACATTAATCATTACTTTTTGTGTGATTTTCTTGTTCTTCTCCTGGGGCAGCTCTTCAGAACCTCAGAGTTTATTATAAATAGGCTTGAAAAACATAGCTTTCTGGTAAAATCTTCCCCGAATATTTTAGCACTTATTATTGAATTCCTATTTTCTTTAGCATACATACCATATCACATATTTTGGTATTTCGGCGTTACTTTCTAAAAATTGAGATAAAATTTCCATAGTAAAAAAGGCACAGACCTGAATTATGCAATTCCATGATTTTTTATAAACGTTTAGAGACATGTAAGTGTACTTCAATGACGATATAGAACATTTGCATTTATTTCTTTAGAAAGTACCTTTATGCCCTTCCGGTCTCCATTCACAAACTAAAGCAGCTACTGATCTGATTTCCATCACTATAGCCTGGTTTGGCCTTTTCCTGAACTTTATTTATATGCAATCATAAATTACATGTTCTTTTATATCTGGTTTCTTTTGCTGAACAAAATATTTTTGAGATTCATACATGTTGTTGCATATGTCAGTAGTTATATTTTAATCTGAGTAGAATTTAATTGTGTGAATATACCACAAGTTGAATATTTATACTATTGATAGACATTTGGATCATTGCTTGTTTGTAGCTATTATGAATGAAGCTGATCTGAATATTTTTGGATATGTATTTTTGTGGATATGTAATTTTATTTCTGGTGGATACGTATCCAAAAGAGGAAATTGCTGGGTCACGGGGTAAGTGTCTGTATGACAACAGCTGCAAACTGTTTTCTAAAGTTTGTGTATCTTTTTACACTCCTCTATCGGGAGCACGTGCGCTTTGCTCCAGCTCTTCCCCAGCTCTGACGTCAATAGAAATGCTCCTTTGAATTTTCTCCTTTCTAGTAAACTAGTACCCTGTTGTGGTTTTAATCTCGCGTTTCTCTGGGTTTCATGATGTTGAGCACCTTTTCTAGTACTCATTGATTTTTCACACACTGTATTTTCTTTCATGAAATGTCTACATAAATCATGTATTTTCTTCTTCTGTTCTTCATTTTATTTTATTTTTTTTTTAGAGACAAAGTTTTACTTTGTCGCCCTTGGTAGAGTGCCATAGCATCACAGCTCACAGCAACCTCCAGCTGTTGGGCTTCAGTGATTCTCTTGCCTCAGCCTCCCGAGTAGCTGGGACTACAGGCGCCCCTGTTCTTCATCTTCATGTGTTTTCTTATTGAAAAGTCCTTTGTCAGTGGCATGTACTGAAAATATTTTCTCTAATGTTGTCCATCACCTTTTCTATTTTTTTTGGTGCTCATGGTTTACTAAGAGAAGTGTTTAATATTGATGGAATTCAATCCATCATTTTCCATACATGTTTTGTCACCCATTTAAGAAATCTTTGCCCTTCTCAAGGTCACAAAGATATTTTTGTATGTTTTCTTCTAGAATATACAGGTTTAGCTTTATGTTCAGTTTTCTGATTCATCTCAAATAAATTTCTGGGTTAGGTATGAGAGAGCATTCAAAATGTATTTCTTTCTGTATTTATTTTGGTGCTTCAGCATCATTTGTGGAAAAAACTTCTGTTTCTCAGTGTTTTACCTGGATAACTGAGTAAAATAATTTGTCCATAGGTGTGTGAGTGAATTTCTGGATTTTTTCTTAAGTTGCATTTATCTATTTTTAAACTAATAGCACGTTTTTGAAATTTGCCATTTTACGTTGAGTCTTAAAATATAGGATGAGTCTTCCTGTTTTATGCTTTTTCAAGAATACTTTGCCTTTTAGTGTTTTGCATTTTCATATGAATTCATAGAGTCTGCTTGTTTATTTCTTCAAAATATATTTTGTGAGTTTAATTTGGAATGTGTTAAATCTACACATTGATTTGAGAAAATTGATACTTTGATAATGTTGAGTCTTCCAGTCAATGAATAGGGATGGTCTTTCCATTTGTTTATATATTTTTTTAAAATCTTTTCTGTGTTACTCTGTAGGTTTTAGATAGATGTTCCATTAAGTCATCCCTAAATGGCTTCTGTTTTTGTTACTATTGGAAATGTCATTTATAAATTTGCTATTGCTTTCTAATCCTATTACTTTTTCTTCCTTCTCTGCTTTCTTCTGGATTTGAATTTTTTTTCTTTTTCAGAATTACGGTTATGATTCTTTTTTAAATCTATTATTCTTAATCTGTAACTCTGTGTGTGTGTGTGTGTGAGTGAGATTACTTTTGCACAAGCAACCATAATTTATCACATTCTACTCACAAACTGTCTTGTGAGGTTGTACCTATATTACAACAGTGTAATTCCCTACTCCTTGTGTTATTGTTGTCCTATTATGTATGTTATAAATTCCATAATATGCAAGTATTGTCTTAGTCTCTTCCAGATTCTACAAAAAATGGATAGTTTATAAATAACAGAAATTTATTTCTTACTGTTCTATAGTCTGGGAAGTCCAAGTTCAAGTTACTGGCTGATTCAGAGCCTGGGGAGGATCTATTTCTATGATACTCAGGTTGGCCCTCATAACATGGCAAGGCAAACAAGTCCTCTCTGCCCTCTTTTATAAGGGCGCTAATCTCATTCATGAAAGTTCAAACATTTTCATGGGTCAGATACTCTCAGGACCTAATCTCCTCCTAAAAGCCTCACCTCTTAACATTATCATGTTCAAGATTAGGTTTCAACACATGACTTTTATGGGATACAACATGCAGACCATAGCAGTTTTCTTTTTCACCTAACAGTTGGACCTTTTAATTAATTAAGGGAATGTATGCTCATGTATTTACAATGTATTTTTCTCTGTAGATTTAACCTTTTACATATATTTTATTTTATATAAAATATAGACCTGAAGAACTATTGTGCTTTTAAATGAAGACCTGCTGGCGATGACTTTCTTCTCAACTTTCACTTTACCTATAAACATATAAATATAAGCATATACAAAGGAACCAATTATAAGGTTAACATGATTAGTATTTTTTTTATTTTTATTTTTTATCTATTGAACTGTTTCAAAGTTCTTTCCTACAGTCTCTTTGTATTGATTGCTTTCTTGATTTTGGGTTACTTTTCTCTGCTTCTTCTCACATGTTATAATCATTTTCCGAGAGCCATTGCAAATGTTATGTTGTAGGGAATCTGAATTATGTCAGGTTCCTTTAAAAGGGGTTTTGAATTATGTTCTAAAGAGAAATTAACATTCCAGGGTCTTTTTTTCAACTTGGAAGATGTGGTTTTATTTTCTTTATGAGACTGAATATTTTTCACTTTTGTTTTTACTGCTAGCATGTCCAAGCATGTTCTTTGCTTCTAACTCTAACCTTCTGAAGTCTCAACTAAACGCAGAAGGTGCTTTACTCTCACAGAGCTGAAACTCCGACATCTCCTAGCACTGTGAGACCTCTGGTATCTTCTTTCTGACTTTCATTCTGCTAGTTTTTATAGAGTTTTACTTACATATTTGCAAAATACGTATGTTGGCAAATAAATGTTGCTAACCTGTGAAGCTGTCCCTCGCCTTTACCCTTGCCTACTACCCTTTCTTTGATTCCTCATTCACATATTGCAGCAGGCCGAATATTTTGTTCTGTGGCTCAAGGAGGCTATGATTCTTTTTGGGCTCCACTCTCCTGCTGTTGTAGAAAAGTTAACCCCAATTAGAAAGGCAGGATCAATATTCTTTGTTGTTACTGTCTTTTAAGAGTCACTGTTCTGTCTAATATGAAGTGCTGAAAAGAGTGCCTTACATACTGGGTTCATATTTGCAGTTGCTGAGCGTGTACATCCACCGTAAGTTATTTCATCATAGTCAAATTTGGACCTCTGTGGTTTCTTATAGATTCATCTTGACTTACTTTTGACTTCATGGTTATAATGTGAATATTTTTAGAAAGTAGGCTCATATTTTTTCCCTTTGTAAAAAATATTTCCCACATAGCAGGTACTAAATTATTGGAAGCCCAGCTCAGTTGGTCAAAGTCTACTTTTCTTATTCTTTGCAAAGAGACTGTCTCAGCCCTGAGCTTTAGTTCCCTACTATACATTTGTCAACAGTATTCATAGAGATTTTGGATACTAGAAAACTTTTTTTTTTTTTAATTTTGTTCCCACTTGCCTTAATACCTGGACAATTTCTAACATGATATTCTTTTTTACTTCTTTCTTCAAACCACTTATTTGTCCTTAGAGACAGATTGGTTCTTTACTTGAAATGTCAAGTGATTACTGAAATGCACGTTATTTTTCTTTATTAAATAATAAATGTGTGCATGAATGCATTTATGAGGTATAATCTGCTGATTTGGTATATAATATGGAATGCTTACATCAAACTGGTTAACATAACCATCAAGGGAAGTAAGTTGAAGTGTGGATTGATAAAGAGAAGAAGGATATTAATGTATATCATTGACTTGCAATTTTTTTGGTTACTCCATGACAATCTTTAGAATTAGATGGTATTGCCCTTCTTTCACAAAGATAATCAATAAATAATTGTCCCAGCAAAGATAGGTTCTGAACTGTTAGAACCTTCCTTCTCCAACTTGCTCAACTGAAATTACTAAATTTCATTTGAACTGTAGTGGTGTTATGGTTAAAATGTGAATAATACTAGAAGCCCAACAAGGTGTTTTAGAGAATTAAACATGATAGTAAGTATGAAGTTTCAGGAACCTATCTGATTAGTTTTCTCCTCTCTAGGAAATTGTCTTGAGGATCTAGTTTTCCATGGTTGGAAAGGATTTTGAATCAGTTACCCCATTAGTGCCTCTTACCTTAGGGCCTATACTCTTCATCAAGAACCAGGCTGTTTTATGGTTCTTCTTCTTCTTTTGTCTTTTTTAGTAGAGACAGTCTCACTTTTGCTGTCCAGTCTGGTCTTAATATACTGGTGTTAGTGATCTTCCCACCTTGGTCTTCTAAAATGTGGGGATTACAGGTGTGAGCCAGGACGTACAGCCTCAGATGGTTCTAATGGTACACATTGGATACATTCTCTTGATCATCAATTTCTGAGTGATTCAGAATATTTTTTGGCAGTCAGTCTAGTTTACTTATGAACCTTTCAAGTTCATTAGATTAAAGTGCAACCACTGTTATACATCATTATTAGTAGACTCTTAAGGTATTATCAACTTTCTTATCGAGTCTGGTGCCATTACAGAAGAAAAGTCTGCTTCCTAATTTAGCACATTCTGCGTCTGTGACTAATTTTACATCCTATATATTTGCCCCTAACAAGAAGCAATCAAATTAAATGAAGGTTACCAAAACTGTATACATGTCATCATAATGTTACCCAAACTGTATACATATCCTTGTGTAATTATTATGATTATTACTGCATTCACCCACTCACTTCTATGAAAGAAAGCATATAAAGAATGGAGTAAGGGTTAGTTTAATGTTGCTTTAGAGTAGAATACATTTGTGTACCTTAAAAATTCATATCATTACAATAGATTATTTTCTAGAATCTCAGAACTTTTTCATCATTCCCATATTAGAGACCTATTGGTTGAATAAAGGAATAATTGGTAAATTGCTTAGCTTCTCACTAAGCATGACAAATTCTAATTAAAGTCAGACCACATATTCTACCAGATTTGCACTAATACATATTTGGCTTTCCTACTTTCATGATGATGTTCATATGATCATAACTTTCAGGAATTATAATAATGTGAAATTATAGATAATCTTATTTTGGAATACAAATTTATATTGTTAGCCACGAAAAAAATATTAACAATTGAAGAAACCTATTAACCACTGTTCTTAAAACTTCATGCTTAAAGAAATTATCTGATATATTCATATGTGAACATGTTTTGGTAAAAGATGGGAAGGTTCCCATAGTTAATCAATGGTATTATTTTAGAAAATTAACAAATCTGAAGAAAATTTATGAAGGAGAGAGGTAAATTACTGATAAATTAGCAAGGACCACCATCCTTTTGAATATGGACACACAGATCCTATACTTAACTACACAATTAACTGTGCTTTTTATGAAAACAATGTCATCTTTTGTAATTTCAGATAACTGAGCTGATGATTTCCATGTTCGTTTTTAGTTCTAAAAATTCTGTGATACAAAAATCACATTCTCTATACATTGTAAGCTATTTTGGAATTATACTACTATCCAAATGGAGTTTGAGAGTATAATTAATTAAATTTCCTCATTTAGTGAGGGTCTTTCTAAAATTAGCTTCTGTTAATCTCTATTCAGGAGCCCTTTTATATCCACCCATACATCATTTCTTAAGCCTCTAGAAAAAAAAGGGCCCACGTAAAAATTCATCTTTTGCTTAACAAAAAATTTATGAAATGTATCCTATGCACAAATAACATGCATAATTCTTGAGTTAGACTTCTCGAATATTTCTTTGTGAAACTGAGGCTAAAATTTAGCCCTTAATAGTTTACCCTGAGTCTAGGTCATTCCACTACAACTCTCACCGCTAAAGCATCAGTGCCTTTTGCTATCCGCTCCTTGGGATTCATTTATTAAGAGGCTGAGATGTGAACATCTGTCCATGTTTCCAACAGAACAAATCATTCCAAATAACCTTTCTAACCCAAAGTTCAATGGACGGGGCAGACCATGATTTATATGTGAGGCTTTTTGTTTTGTTTTTGCAACAACAGCCATTCTCTTACTGTACTCTCAACAACTGCCTGTATTGCATTAATCAGACCTTAATTAACAAGGAAGAAAGGTGATAATTTAAATTTATTTCAAATTGACACATTGTACTTTATTTAGCAAATGAGACCTGTCAGGAACTGCCAGTGACGCTTAGATTGAAGACATAGTGTCGAAAATATGTCTTCCACCTGCCTGGGCCTTTGTAGGAGGGAGCTTTAAGTGTGTTTACACAGGGATCATTAGATGCACCTCATGCTATGCTTCCATGAGTCTTTGAATAAGAAATACTCAAAGGTCGTAAGGTATGAAATATTTTAGAATGACACCCTGCCATAAGGCACGAGAAACTGTGTTTACCCTCTAAAGTAAATTCAAAGAAGATAAAGGAAAGATAACCACACAGTTCTCAAAAATCACTTCAGATCTATTTGAAAGAGAAGAGAGGAAGGTTGAAGTTATGAGAAGGAAGGCAGAGGGAAAGTTTACCAGTGTCCTTGTGCAGTTCAACGTAAGAGCTGGTGGTGTGAAGTAACTAGATGACCACTGTAACTGGTCATGCCCGGAGAAAGAATGAGAAGTGCTCATGAAACATTAGGAAGAGAAGAGAATTTAGGAATCATGAACATCAGTCTGCTAATTCTCTAAGATGAAACCTGTTAATTAGGGAAAATAATTGATTTATCTCATTTTTCTCTTTTACTGGGTATATAGGTAAAGGTTGTATTTGAAATTTAAGTTTAAGGGGGTTGAAAAAAGTGAGACATACAGTTAAATTACAGGAGATTCCATATTTTCTCTCTGCTTTCTTAAGCTTATTTTCACGGTTTTTATTACCAAACATTTTGGGCCAGCATTGAAACCAGGGCATCCTACAAATTCTCTTCTTGTATGTTTGATGGGGCTGAGCTCTTGGGGACCCTCAGAGCATGCTGTGCGTCTGCAGGCATGCATGCCTGGGCTCCTGTGATGTCTGTCGAGAGGACCACTCCATCCTCTTTATGTGGCAAGTACTCTGGCGGCTTTAAAGTATGTCTCATGTCTCACCTCCTCTCTAAAAAACACTCATTCTTTCTGGGACGTCTATGCTCCCATAGAACTTTAAAGTTATTCTGCTGCTTATATACCTCCGTCCACATGGAAGCTCCTATTCATGTTTATTTTCCATTGTTTAGTAGAATGTGTGGCACAAGGAAAACTTTAAATAGTTAATCATCACATTAGATTAAATTTTTTTTTTTTTTTATAGAGACAGGGTCTCACTGTACCGCCCTTGGTAGAGTACCGTGGCCTCACACGGCTCACAGCAACCTCTAACTCTTGGGTTTACGCGATTCTCTTGCCTCAGCCTCCCAAGCAGCTGGGACTACAGGCGCCCGCCACAACGCCCGGCTATTTTTTTTTGTTGCAGTTTGGCCGGGGCCGGGTTTGATCCTGCCACCCTCAGCATATGGGGCTGGCGCCCTACTCACTGAGCCACAGGCGCCGCCCTAGATTACATTTTGAATGAAAATTCATTTTTCCAGGCTATAAATGGTACCATTTGATGGTGAAATCTTGTATATTTGCTCTTTGAACTATAGCACTTAAGTAATACAGGGCTCAGTAGATCAGCTATGAAGTGTACATGGTGCCCAATATAAATGTAATTTATGTTACATTTATAATGTAATTTATGTAAATGTATAATATACATGTATATTATATGTATGTACATTGAAAAAAATTAATTCATATAAACAGTATATTCTCAGAAATTCACCCCAATCATATGGTTATTGATCATTCAGATCATTGTCTTTATGCTGAATCTCTGGTATATTTTTCAATATCAAACTTAAGTATATTACTTGATACATTTTGATATATTTTCATATGTAGTTTTTAAATTTTATTTTCTTTGTCTAGAGATGAAAAGTTAATAATGCCTGTCTCATTTAATTTTTATTTCTCTTTTTAAATTTCAGATTAATATGGGGGGATGAATGATTAGGCTACATTATTTGTTTTTCTAAGGTAAAGTTCAAATTGTAGATAAAATGCACAAATCCCACAGCCCAGGCAATTTTAAACATTTTTGATTAATGTTTGCTACCTTTTTACTACCATATATTTATATTATGAGAAGTATACTAATTTTTAGGTGATAGAGCTGAAATTTTCATCAATTAATGATATTGAACAAGCCTCTTAACAGCTGTGAAACTTAGTGACTGAATATGTAGGACTTCCTTGAAATAGTATCTGCCTTTCTATGAAATAAAGATAGGAGCTCATTGGAAGAGAGAACAAATTTTTGTTGGATACATGCTATTGTTAATTACAAACCAAACGTAGATGGAGAAGACATTAACAGACATGACAAAGATCCATTACAATAAATCTGCATAATTTCACAACACAGAGCTGAATTAATAATGATATGTCTTTAAGTAGATGATGTTTCCTATTACTCAAGATCTGTGTAATAGGAATATTGAGTTTTATTGTTTCAGGTAAGCCAAAGAAAACCTTTTTGTTTATGGATTATACTCGCAAATTCTATCTCGTATATGAGTCAATACAAATTAAAGTAATCTGGTCCACTTTTTAAATGTATTCAGTATGAAGGGTATCTCTTTGCAAATAGTTTCTTTTGTGGTTGTTCAATGGCAGAGCTGAGGTGGAAACTAGAAAGAAGGTCCCTGTTCACTTCCAGGACTTCAACTCTTTCCTATCAGGTAATAATTTCAGACCTAAGAATATAGTTTCAAATTTTCTCGTATATTTTAGATTTTCTTTTCAAATTGCTTGATATCTCTACAGAGATTTTTATGCTAATGTTTTAAACATAATACACACATATAACTTCACCATATTGGAAGTTTGGTTTGAGACCACAGCTGTAATAAATTGATTATTGTGATAAAGTGAGATATATCTTTTTTTGTTTGTTTCTAAGTAGATATTAAAGTTGTGTGTAGACTATCCTATAGTTTATTAAGTGTGAAGTAGCATTATGTCTAAACATACCATGTACTGACTTTAATTAAAAATACTTTGTTGTAAAAAAGGGTTTGATCATCCAGACCTTCAGCTTGATGAAAAAGTTTTCATCTTCTTGTTGAAGGAGAATCATGCCTTGAGGTTGATGGCCACTGACTGATTAGAATAGTGATTGCTGAAGTTTGAGGTGGCAGTTTCATAAAATAAGATGACAATGGAGTTTGCCACATGTATGACTCTTCCTTTCACAGAAGATTTCTTTGTAGCATGTTGTATTGTGGACAGCATTTTACTTACAGTAGAACTTCTAAAATTGGAGTCAATCGTCTCAAACAATGATGCTGCTTTATCAATAAGTTTGTATAATATTCTAAATCCTTTGTTTTCATTTCAACAATGTTCACAGCATTTCACCAGGAATAGTTTGCATCCCAAGAAACCACTTTCTTTGCTTGTTCATAGGAAATAATTCCTCATTTATTCATTTTGTCATTAGATTAAAGCCAGAAAGTCACATTTTTAGGATCTACTTATACTTCTAGTTCTTTTGCTATTTCTACTCTATCTGCAGTTACATCCACCAGATGCTGTCGTGTCAACAGAGCTCACTGCAACCTCAGACTCCTAAGTTCAAGTGATTCTCCTACCTCAGTCTCCCAAGTAGCTGGGATTATTGGTGCTATCACAATGCCCAGCTAATTTTCCTATTTTTAGTAGAGATCTTGCTTTTCCCCAAATTGGTCTCAAATCCCAAAGCTTAACACAGTCACCTGACTCAGCCCCCCAGAGCCCTGGGATTATAGGTGTAAGTCACCATGCCTGGCCACCACTAAAGCCTTGATCCCTTCGAAGTAACCCATTATGGCTGTAATAAACTTCTTCCAAACTCCTGAAAATGTTGATATTTTGACCTCTTCCCATAAATCAGTAATATTCTTAATGAAATCTAGGATAATAAATTCCTTTCAGAAGATTTTCAATTTACTTTTCCCAGATACATCAGAGCATCAGAGGAATCATTATGAGTGGCAGCTATAGCCTTATAAATGTATTTCTTAAATACTAAGACTTGGAAATCAAAACTACTTCTTGATCCATGGTCTATAGAATGGATTATTTTTTTTAACAAGGCATACAACAACATTAATTTCCTGTACATATTTATTAGACCTCTTGTTTAACCAGATTCATTGTCAACGACTAGTAATATTTTTTCTTTCTTTCTTTCTTTTTTATCTTTTTTGAGTAGTAAATCTCAACTTAAAATTGATGGTAAATCATGCTTTAAATAGGTATGCTGTCATTCAGGCTTTATTGTTCCATTTCTAGAGCACAGGCAGAGTAGATTTGCCATAATTCTTAAGAGCCGTAGGATTTTTGGAATGATGAATGAGCATTGGATTCAACTTAGTCACCAGCTGCAATAGCCCCTAACAAGAAAATAAGCCTGTCCTTCGAAGCCAAGTATTGACTTCTCTCTAGTTATGGGAGGCCTAGATAGAATCTTCTTCCCATAGGTTATCTCTGTACATTGAAGAATCTGCTGTTTAGTATACCACCTTTATTAGTGTTCTTAGCTAGATCTTCTGGCTCTCTTGCTACAGCTCCTACATCAGCACTTGGTGCTTCATTTTGTACTTTTATGCTGGGAAAATTGTCTTTCCTTAAACCTTATGCATCAAACTATTTTAACTTCAAACTTTTATTTTGCAGCTTTCTTAGCTCCTTTAACCTTCACAGAATTAAACAGAGTTAGAGCCTTGCTCTAGATTAGGTTTTGGTTTAATTGAATACCCATAATTTTAGTGGTCTGGATAGATGAAACTATTTTGCAATATCATCAGAAACACTGTTTTTCTTTTGTGTGTTCACTGGAGTAGCACTTTTAATTTCCTTCAAGAATTTTTCATTTACTTTCACAACTTGGCTTACTGGTGCCAAGATCTAGATTTCAGCCTACCTTAGAAAAAATAGGGATAAAAGAAAGTTTTATATGATAGCATAATAATGAGGAAATACTACATTTTTCTTTTAGATATGACCAAATGTCCACTGTCTTTGCTCCTAATCCACATTGTTCTGAAAGTATAGAAAACGTATTAAGATGAGAAAAAGAAACAAAATATGGAGATTGAACTATGAAATTGTGAAAATTTATATATACTGTTTACATACATAGAAAATTCTAAAGCAGCGGTTCTCAACCTGTGGGTGGCGACCTTCAGGAACTATATTAAAGGGCTGCAGCATTAGGAAGGTTGAGAAACACTGCAAGAATCTAAATATAAACAATTACAATTGACAAGTGAGGTTATAATTATATTTTCATATAGCAACAATATGAAATTGGAAAATAAAATAAAAGAATATAACAGCATAATAATATGAAATATATTGGTATAACTTTAATGAAACATATGGAAGATCTCTGCATAGAAAACTGAAATCTATTTTAAGAGAAAGTAAAAAAAAAACTAAATAAATGGAGTCAAATTTTTATGTGTGAAAGACAATATTGAAAAGGTCTAAATCATCCCAATTCAGTTCTTTTTTTATTCCTTTGTAGAATTGATTACAAAATTTATGTAGAAATAAAAGTTTGAAATATAGTAAAGTCTCTAGAGAAATGATAGGGAGGGGTAACTCTACCAGTACTGATTCCAGTAATTATGCCAGTATATAATACTACTATAAATTAGGACACACACTGAAATTTTCATAAATATGCATTAGAAAAGAGATCAGAAGAAATAAAAAAAATCTAGAAAACAACCATGTTTTTGTGCACACAACTTATTACATAGTTGGCATTCCAGAAAAACAGAAAAGATGGATCATTTTAAATAAATCGTACTAGAACAATGGTGTTTTCATATCTAAACAATGAAATCTGACATCCTGTAAAAAATCTAGTTAGATTTGAGATCTACTTCTTTTAGAATATAATATAGGATATTATGTACATGGCCGTGGATTAGAGAAACCCACCATTCTGCACATTTAGCTCATTTTCCTGCTATGCTTAATTTCTCACTTCCTTAACCTGCCTTAATCTGTCTGGCCATTGTTTTTTTGAGAAGGCAAATTTATTCAAATATCTGGTACCCTGTAATCTATAGGTTAACCATAGATAACCATATTTAAAATCTATAGGTTAACCATAAATTTATACAAACATCTGGTATCCTGTAATCTATAGGTTAACCATAGATAACCAAATTTAAAATCTATAGGTTAACCATAAATCTACTCTCAAATAGATTAGAATGTTGATTATTTTTTCTCTCGCTAATTTTTTGAATTGAGACTATCAGAATACTTTTTAGCAAGAGATTTGCTTCTAATCGTATTCTATTAATTAACTTCTAGAAAGAAAATTTAATCAGGTTCAATTTAAGTTTTATTCCTACTCATGTTCCAGATGTAGATGTCTCAAAATTTCTACAATATAAATTAGCATAATGTTGTGATTCTTTTGGTAAATTTACATCAACAAACTTTAGAATCAATTTTAATTACATTTGAATACCAACAACTATATTTTGCCTTTAGTTGTAGTAGAAGGTTTAGTAATTTAAAAATATGTATGGAGTTCAAACAGAAGTTTTAATTTCTCTCTTTTTTTTTTTTGTAAAATATAAATATCACGAGTCCAGATATCTAAAAATAGTTAAACAGGAAGGTGAACACAAAAAAATAAAACACTTAAACTATAAGTAAATAATTGACCTCACAATAAAGTTGGGGCATTTAATATAAATGCTTCAGGTAATGCACAAGAAAATTTGAAAAATGGAAACTGACAATATAGTCCAAGGTTTCAAATTACAAAAGCATTGCAAAATGAAGCCATTTATCACTTAAAATTGACTCATATTCCCATTTTGTCTTCTTATTGAAATCTTTAATAAATTCTAGTAATTCCATATTTATCTTATATTTAATAATCCTCTTCAGGAAATTACCAACATGGTTTTTACAAGGTACCAATTTCTATCTTATCTCTTTTATTCAGTTCTTAAATTCCAGAAATTAAGTCACCAAGTTATTATTCTTTTGTAAATGCATTCATTATTATTTTAAAAATCTTTATTATTCTAAAATATTAAAACTTCAATAAAATTATAAATTTAATTGATTCAAAAGCTCTTCTAGCCATCTCGCACCCAGTTTTAAGGACCCTTAAGGCAACTACTAGTAGATTGTTTCATATTTTCATTCCTGACCTTAAAGTTTCTAATTAGTAAAGCATTGCATGGTATTTGAATGCTGCTGATTAGCATCTAAGAGAATACCTCCAATAACATTCCCACTGTGTATTAAATCAATTCAATTTTGATAGATTATTTTTCCCTTCTTTTATTAAAACCAGCCTCTTTTCCATACTAATTTAGTCTCACAAAGAACAACATAATTGTTATTCACCTCCCTGTGGAAACTACCCATTTCTAAAATAGTTCAAATCTGCTAAAAGCCAAGTCACGATTAGAAATTAAATTAAAATTGACCCAGAGACATACAACATTAAGGTTGTTGGGAAGATATAGATCACCAGATTTCGATTTGTGTGTGTTCCCCAAACCAAAGCCTCTCTTTCAAAATATATTGTTTTTCCTTCTGATTCTGCCACAGTTTTTAAACTGTAGTAAAGCAAGTTGGTAGGAGTCACTTTCTCTTGCACTTTGATTCCCATACCAGAGTGTCTGCTCCTTCTTTGTCAAAAGTCATCAGTTTGCTAACATTTTCACCTTTCTTGCCCTAGGCTCATAGAATCAATGGGATTATCAAGGTGGGAATCACTTTAGCAATCGCCTGAGCCCCTTTTTCTACTTGAAGGCACTGAGCTTCATATAGGGATGGCTTTGAGGTCCCCTGTCTAGTTACTTTAAAAGCAAGAATTGTGTAAAGGTTTATTCTGCTAGTCAATTTGTGCAAATTCCAGTCAACCCTGTATTTCTCTTCTTGTTTTTTCTTATATGTTAGCTCTTCTCACACAAACAAAAATACCTGTTTCTTAGATAACGTAGCAGAGTCTGCCTCATCCTCATCGGTACCCTTTCCCTACAGCACATGCTCACATGCTGGGTGGGCAGTTGAAAGCATGAGGCTGTCCTGAGCTCCAGTGTATCGGACTTGAGGGAAGCAGTTGACTCTCAATGAATCAGTCATAATCTATCATGTTAATTTGATCTAACTAATCTAAAATGCTAATCCTCCAGGCCCTCCAACACATGAATTAAAGCAGAAATCTTGGTGAAGCCCACACTGTTTAATAACCCCTATGTTTCTAATGGTCAGGATTGGTAGCCATTGGTCCGGATTGTAGTTGTTTTATTCCTATTTTAATACACTGAGTGCGTATTTTAATTTCTGAGTGTGTCTATGTGAATTTGGATGTATATTCATGTATATATATGATTATGGCTACATTAATATACAATATTCCAAAAACACACTCTTTGGCCTTTACCCTGATTTCAATAGTTTCATCATATTTTTCACTAAGCTGAATAGAAATTTTAAGTTAGTGTTCATGTTCTTCCAGCCATCTCCTTTCCACCACAGTACTCCATATAGTGTTTAGTCATATGTCAACTGAACATCAGTTTAAAAAAATTATTTTTCTGCTGCATAAAATATGATTAGAACTCCAAACAGTAAATAAGCCCTTAAAATAATGCATAAATAATTTATCATTTAAAACATTTTTCTGATAAAAATACATCTATATGATGGTGGCGCCTGTGGCTCAGTGAGTAGGGCGCCGGCCCCATATGCCGAGGGGGTGGCGGGTTCAAACCCAGTCCCGGCCAAACTGCAACAGAAAAATAGCTGGGCGTTGTGGCGGGCGCCTGTAGTCCCAGCTGCTCGGGAGGCTGAGGCAAGAGAATCGCGTAAGCCCAAGAGTTAGAGGTTGCTGTGAGCCGTGTGACGCCACGGCACTCTACCCGAGGGCGGTACAGTGAGACTGTCTCTACAAAAAAAAAAAAAAAAATATATATATATATATATATATATATATATGAAATGATAAACAGTAATTTGATTAATTGGTCAAATTGAACTTTTCCTTTAATTCACTTTTTCTATATTAAATTTAATAAAAATTGTTCTAGAATTTAATTAATGCTTAACATCGAAAATTGTGTTTGGTACTTGGCTCAATTTTTTTACTAATTGGTTACATATTAAATCCTAATATTCATAGAACACTGCTCATTATCAAGAATAATAATTGTAATCAAGGAAATATTCATCACTTGGTGGAGGTTTTCTTCCTAACTTAATAATCAAAAAGTTAATTTTTATTGAATTACTTCTGGTTAGGGATATTAACTTTAATCAAGCAAACTTTTTACATCTCTAGCTTAATGTTTAGTGCAGTGGTTTGATATATATCATACAATATACTGAGTATTATGTGTGTGTGTATATATGTTTTTAATTCAAGTGCTTTGTTTATTTAAATGGAGAGTTATCATCAATAAATGCCTGTTGATGAAGTGCTTAATAAATGTATCAATATTTAGCAATTCAATGTAGGCCACTGTTGTTCATTGTTTTACAATACTAAGATGTCAATCATAACCGAATTCTATAGTGATGAGGAACATATTCCTTGGTTATATATACTAACATCTACAAAAATAAAATTAAAACACCAGAAATTTACATTTTATACTTATGCTTGCTTACACATAGCCTAGGTTTCAATCAATCCAAAAGTTTCATACTCCTAGAAGCATGCTGATTCTATCAAGGATACAATTTTCTGATTTTGTAAGTCTCTACACATTATACAAATGATGCACTTTACTCTGTTTATTACAGTATTATCAGCCTTATATTATTAAAGTTGATTTAAATAAAATTTCATAAGTTCATATATTTAATGAATTCATTTATTTGTGAAGTTTCCTGTATTTTGATAAAAGAAAAAAATTGTTGCAAATCTATCACATTCAGTTCATCCATTACCCACCCAAGATAGAAATCCTCACTATCACTATCTCAAATGTGATGTTGTTGAACAGTGTTAAGTGCAATTATGATATATACTTATCAAATACACAGGTAAGAGAAAAAACAAGCGCAGCCGCGTGCACCGTGTCCTGTATACATTTATATCTAGTGTTGCAGATTGGGCCCCTTGATTGCCAGTCATTTCTTTGCCAGCTGATTGTGGCCCGAGTTTTAAACTATTTTAATCAATGGTAGAAGTATGTGATGCTGTAGGAGTTAAAGAAGAGTGTGATCTAAGTGAACTAAACAATGTGTGAAGTGCAGTAAGATAAGTCTGAAGAAGTTCATTAAATTTGGTAAATGGATAGATAGTTTTAAATACATGGAAAGCAGATTTTACAAACTCAGACTGTAGATGCCAATAGCAGTAAAATGAGGAGTAATAAGGAAGAAGGTACAGCAAGGAATTGCAAGCAGGATATGAGTGCTGAGGGTGTTAGCTTGGGCTCGTGTTGGACCACGGACTTGTGTGGTTGGTAATGTCGTTATATATGCTATGCTGAAGGAAAAACCTGCCTGGTAGTTCTGGATCATAAAACCAAAAGTCAAGTGTAGTCTAACCACAGGCTGTTAACACTGCTTAAAATAATGGGATTGGAATAGACCTAAAATACAGACACTAGTTTAATGCTTCTAAAATTGTCTGTGCTTTGTTTATAATAGTAAATCTTCAATATTAAAATAATTGATTTGTCTCATTCTATGTAATACAGAGTTAAAATCATGAGCAAAGTCATTTAAGTGTACCATGATCCAAAATAGATTTCAGCCAACATTTCTTGCTCCTTTTAAACTAAGACACCGTTACAATGTATGTCGCATTAGACTGGAAGATGTGAGTAGGAGGACAAATCTGAAAATTGAGAAACAGACTCACCTAAACCAGATGATTTCAGTGGGTAAGAAAGTAAAAAATATGTCCCCTGAAATTCTGAGTTTGATCTGCAAAATGCAGTGAATGTGTTTCTTTGACACGTTGTCAATTTCAAAGTCAATAAACCAAATATACCCTAAATTGCTTTCAATTTTGGATGACTTTTTAAATATATTTTTTCTCCTAATTCTTACTGAGTATAGTTCCTATCCGACCCTTGAAGCTGAGGGAAGTATTCAGTGGAAAATTGCCTGGATTCTCAGGAAATTGGTTCGACTCTGTTTTTAGGATTGTAACTTGATCACATTGTTTCATCAGTACATTTATGTTGATGAATTAACTTCCTGCCAATAAATTATTTCCCCCAATTTTAATACATTTCAAACCTAAAGAAAAATATAAAAAATTACTTATCCAAAACCTAATATCTAGTATTTAGAAAGTTAGAAGCACTAGTTATCATTTTGCTGCTCTTGATTTCTCTCTCTCCATCTTTGTATATTTTGAATTATTAATAAGTTGCAGACATTAAAGGAACTTCACTCCTTAATTTGCATGCATCTCTTTGTAACTGCCTTTTTACTTTTTTAGAAGTCAAGGTCCAGTGAAGGTTCACGTATTGTTTCAGATTATTTCTCTCATCTCTTTTAATCAAGAAGATTCCTCCTACCTCTTTATTTCTTCGTCATAATCCTTACTTGGTGTGAGTCTACAGTAGTTGACTTGTAGACTGTTTCACATTTTATTTTAGTCTTTTGTTATATCCTTATATTTTTTTCTTTATATGAGCCACCCTGTATAGTTTTGATCGTTTCTTAGAAGAGTACTAATACTGTAAGACTGTCTCTTATTGGAGATAGGTTAGGTCACTTGGTTAGGGGAGTGACTGTAAAATCTTTTCAACTATCTCACTTTTAGAAATATGAATAATTTGCCGTGATCCTCAACTGCCAGAATATTTCATATGAAAGTTTTAAAGCCCTTACTGATTATGTTTTTTAAGCAATAATTATACTTGTGGTTACAAAAGAGATAATTTTAAAATTCTTTTATTTCATCTGTATTATCTGAAATTCTCCTATGTACAAAGATTTCCTAGAGCTGGCCCAACAGAAATAAAATGAGGGTATAATGTTTCTCTGGTACTTGGTTTTCTTTTCTGTACAATACCCCCACCTCTAATATCTTCTCAAATAACTTTTACCAATTTTGGACCCAATGCTTTTATGCATTCTTTTATTCCATCCTGAATATTATAGTGCTTAAGATTTATTCTTAGCTACTTTATGACTTTAAACAGATATTCATTCCCTTTGGACACAGGTTTTTCATCCATTCAAGATAGTAACACATATCCTTCACTGGGTTGTGAGAATTGCACAAGTTAACAATAGAATCTGGCACACAGTTGAAGTTTAACAAAATGTCATTATTGTCAGTGAATTTAAAGCACTGGGCAGAAAAAAGTATCAGATCTCTTCCAGTACTATGTTTTCTCCTATTCGCATATTTTAGGAGTATTTATAAGTTACCTAATATCATTGGTTTTAAAAATCACTCATTTTTGTATTTAAATATTTTATCTCCTTCTTTGACAGAGCATAAAATTTTTAATCTATATCATATTTCAAAATGTATGGCTATTGTATAGAATAAATTACCATATAAAATAAACATATAAAATTATACTTTTATGAGCTATTAGAACATTTTCTTTGTTATATCTGTTGCCTAATCTCATTTAAAATATTAAAAATATCCTGTTTTGGGTGGCACCTGTGGCTCAAAGGAGTGGGGCATTGACCCCATATGCTGGAGGTGGTGGGTTCAAACCCAGCCCCGGCCAGAAACTGCAAAAAAAAAAACCAAAATAAAATCCCATTTTAACTGTCAAACATTACAATTCTTATCTATTGAGGTTTAACAATGATAATTAGTCACATACATTTTTAGAATAGAAACTGGTAGAGTCAGAACAATGGAAACAATGTATGGAATTTGCTAGGTGCAATGGTGCACAGCTGTGTGGTCCAGCTACTCAGAAGACTGAGGTGGGAGGGTGATGTAAGTGTAAAAGTTCAAGTACTTCCTGGGAAACATAGTGAAATTCTATCTCTAAATAAATAAATAAATTGAAAAGTAAATGGGAATGTCATTATGCACATTGCTAGTGAGTTTGCCCCAAGGCCAGGTGGACTTCCTTCCTGAGGCCCCTTGAGTGTACATGTTGGGATAATCAATTAAGAAAGAATACGGGCCTTTCAATAGAAACATTTGTCCACTCAGGCATAAGTAGGACTGTTGACACTTAGTTTTAAACTTGAAGAGCACGGTCAGATGAATAGACCATAGATCTGACTCTAGAAAGCTGGCCCTGAGTCCTAAGGGAGAGCAGAATTAGTAGGGAGGGAGTAAAGCCACATAGGACTAATGCCACCGTCTCATTGTCAGAGGGGGATGAGGAGAGAGCGCACAAGGCAGCGAGGGATTTGAACAGAGAGGAGAGAGAACCTGTAAAACAGCTGGAGAGTTGGGGCTGTGAGTTCCAAGGCTATTGAAGAAAAATCCAGAGAATTAAAGGGTTACTGCAGTGATGTTATTAAAAATATCAGAACCTGGGTATGTTTTGAGGTTTATGTCAGTAGGAGTTTCTGATGGATTGAATAAATACTAAATAATTTGAAAGAAACAGACAATCTAGACAGGCTTCACTAATATGTTCCTTATTCTCATTTTATTCTCATGGTGTGCTGAACTGTATTTCTTGTATATATCACAAGACTATTTACTGCTTATCATTTTTTAAAGAAATAAGTTCTAATTTTACTAAAGCCATTCATGTACTTATTTTTTTTAATTAGAATGATAGTACATAACTTTATGTCAGAAGGGTCAGACACCACCAATTTTTCTCTTTATTCTCCCGGTTATTCTCCAGATGGTATCACTTTTCTAACTCCTTTTTTGGGTTTATTTTTTTCCTATCATATATTTTAAAATTACATTTTTAAATGTAAAAAGTTACATTTTAAAATTAATGGTGGATTATTTCAGCTACTTCATTTGCTCATCTTGGTAATTATTGATTCCTGTTGTGGTTGTTAAACACTTAACTTTCAACCCATACACAGTCTCATGCCTTCCCTTTTATCAGGCTTTGACCTAGAGACTCCTAAATTATTATTATAGAAATAGAAGATATTGTCACTGTGATGACTGTGGAATTACATTTCACTTCTAAATGATGTATTCTGCTATGATGACCTTTCTTTTCCCATTGCCACCCTTCACTGCCCCATGATGGAGATAATAATTGCTTAATTTATACTAGTTTCCTTAATTTATATCAGTTTTCTATATTTGAGTATTTTTCTCCAATTGCATCAATCTATCTGTCAGTTTACTGGATTTCTTTTTTCTTTTTCTTTTTTTATTTTTATTGTTTGGGATTCATTGAGGGTACAAAGAATTAGGTTATACCCATTGCGGTTGTTAGGTAAAGTCTCTCTTGTAATTGTAATTGTGTCCCACTCCCATACACTGTGATGCTCCAAACCACTTCCCTCCTCCCCTCTCCCCAATCCTTGTTTCCCTACTCACCCCTTGTATTAGCTGATCTTCTGCCTTCATATTAGAATAAAGTACATTGGATTCTTGCTTCTCCATTCTTGTGATGCTTTACTAAGAAGAATGTGTTCCACTTCCATCCAGGATAATATAAAAGACGTAAAGGCTCCCCCTCCATTACTAGGCATCTATGCAGATGAAAAAAAATCCTTTTATTATAAGGACATTTACACTAGACTGTTTATTCGCAGCTCAATTCACAATTGCCAAAATGTGGAAATGCCCACCAACCCATTGGAATGGATTAATTTACTGGATTTCTATTCCTCCTCCTGGAAATCTTGTAGCCCAGGTTTTTGCAGTCTAGGCTGAATACAAAGACGTCATTTGTATATTCCCATTATCTGTCTCTCTTGTTGCATTTCCTCCTGTCTAGATCTTAAATCTTCCTTTTGGGGTTTGTTGAGATCACATCTCCTAACATACCCTGGTTCCCCAAAAATAAGACATCCTCCGAAATTAAGACCTACTTACAGGAAAGATAAGACGTCCCCTGATAATAAGACCTAGCACATCTTTGGGAGCACACCTTAAAATAAGACACTGTCTTATTTTTGGGGAAACAGGGTAGTTTTCTCAAACTTTAAAATGTATCATAATTACCCAGAGATCTTGGTAAAGCACTGAACCTACTGATTCAGTATGTGTGTCGAATCAGTGAGGAGTGTGAATTTGCTTTTCTAACAAATTCTCAGGTGATGGGGCTGATTTGGCACTTTGAAAACTACTAGTCTAGGGTATAGGGAAGCCAAATTTTTAACAGCTTTCACAACTTTCTACTTTGCTGTTGTAACAAATAGTCATGTTCTCTATAATTTCTCATGCCTCTTGTATCCAAGCCTTCTGTTGTGTGACTTTGCAGTCCTTTCCATTAGAGGTGGAGTTCATTGGTGAGGGCTTGGGGATGTGCCTTGCTTGGAACAATGGTGTTTTAATGCATGTGACTCAAGCAAAGGACTAATACTTGCTTGCAGGATGAATTTCTCTCTTATTTCCAGCTTAATCTCAAGAAAAACATGCCTCAAAAATGAAAGACATGTAAGGCAAACCCAGTCAAGCTTAGCTTACAGGTTTAACTTAAAAAAGGCTGCAGAAGAATGCATAAAAAAATAGATGCTTGTTATAAGTAACTGAATTATAGTATAACTTGTAATAGCATTTTTACGAAGTCACTAAATAATACAAAAAGCCCAGGTTAAGAGTTATTTTCTATCAGAATGTTCATTTATTTGAGAGCTTATATATTTTTTCTTTATGAAACATTTTAGCAATGCCTCTTTAATCAGAGGTTTTGAAATTTCACAGCCATCAACACTAACAGGGATCTTTTGTTATTTTGGCACTGACTTCATGATTTACCCTTTTATTCTAGAGATACAAATTCTTCATTTCCAGCAGTTTTCTTTTATTGTTTTTTCTTCTATAAATTTCATTTTATTTTTTCCTCTTTCTAGAGCTCCTGTAATTTAAATATTACACCTTCTTGATTGATTGATCTTTTCTCTCATATTTTATATTTAATTTTAGGATATTTCTTTGAGTTTAGATTTCATTGCCACTGACTTATAAAAGATTAGTTAGATTTGTCTTTAAAGCTTCAGTATCCCTCCTTTTAATTGAATATTTCTTATAAAATCATGTTTTATAACTATATTTTCATCTCTTTTGTTCTGAGGATAATAAGAGCCTATCCCCGGTATCTATGAGTTTTCTACCCTTTGTGTTGTGGGGGGTTTTTTACTCAGTAGTTTGTTGTTCAGTTCGTTTTGGAGTCTCCTTTTTCAGGTCAGGTGTTTTTCTGACTGGAATCTTTATTAAGATGAGGTGGATCATTGTGGCAATGGAGTTTTTCTGTAGACACATGTGTTTGGATCAGCTATTTTGTTAGGGACTCTCAAATATTAGTACAAGTCAGTTTTTTGTGTTTTCCCAAGTGCCATTTTTTTTTTTTTTGGTCAGGGAATCCTGCAGTCCATTTCCTGGGTACGTGTTGGTTGGAAAAGGTATAATTGAGGGGAAGTCATGAGTGGTTACCAGGATCCTGGAAGTAGGATAGAGAAATTAACATGCTGCAATTCCGCATGCAGTTCTGTATTCCTCTTTTCAGCTGACATCTCAATTCTGCCCACAAGTGGGCCAATAACCATGAGTGTAGACTCTCAGCCTTCCTCAAACTGTGGCCTGCAGGCCACTTGAGGTGGTGTGAATTGTATTTGTTCCCATTTTGTTTTTTACTTCAAAATAAGATATGCGCAGTGTGCATAGGAATTTGTTCATAGCTTTTTTTTTTTAAACTATAGTCTGGCCCTCCAACGGTCTGAGGGACAGTGAATTGGCCCCCTGTTTAAAAAGTTTGAGGATGCCTGGAGAGCCTTCCCAACTCAGTTTCCTCAAAGAGAAGTGGCAGCAAGCTTGGCTGTTCTTTGCCACCATAGGCTTCACATTATTCCTTCCGCTCTTTTAAGCCTGTCATCCTTCCTCTGGCTTCTAACAACTAGAAGTAACTTGCCTGCTGTTTTCTGTTCTCTTGTTTCTCATCCTTAAATTTATAATAATTTGCCATCACATTGGTGAAGCCCAAGAAGAGAGAGGAGATAAATAGTTGTAAGCAGTGATTCATTAGAAGTATAATTTGTTAACCAGGTTAGCTGGATGATAATCCTCCATGAAGAGAGAATGTGTGGGGACTTTAAATGCGGTTCTATATCTATGGTCTATCGTCAGTACATAAAACACATTAAATATGTGTTGAATAAACAAATAAGTGAACGCGTGCCTTATAAAGAAATACCCTGGAACTGTTTAGATGTCTATTCAACAGAATCCATGGCTGTCTCATACAAAAGAGGAAATGCATACGGGGGTGGAAAACATGCCAGATCATCCTGTTGATCACGCAGAGAAGCATGGACAGATGGACCCACGCTATTTAAAAATTTAGTGCCATTAGCATTGTTTATAGTTGATTTAACAGATTTGTCAGGTTGTTTACATTTAATTCCTTCTAGAGAAAACTTCCTTGTCTCCTTCAAGGGTATACGGATCACATTCCTGTCCTACTGCTAGGTATTGAGAAGTGATTCTTCTCTGTATCATGAAAAGAAACATGGAAAGTCAAACAAATATTTTTCTTTTTCAAATATTTGTGCCTTTTAAATGTGATTTGGTAAACTCTCCAGGCTTGGAACAATCTGATCTGCTTAATTCTTTGAAGACAGTTGATTATTTTCTATTTGAACAAATCTACTGTTTGGTAGCTCTATATCCTTGCATTCCTGAAAAACATAAACATGCACTTGTGAAATACCTTGATAGTGAATACAGAAAGCAGAGACAGATCTGAAAATTCCCCTAGTTCCTCTCTGTAAGATTAGAATTTCCCAGCATCTTTAATCGGGCACTTTTATGAGAACACTGGTATGATGAATGTGCACTTATCAGGAAAAGTCAGTTAGATTACTTAACTCTTTTTTATTTTTAAAGACTTTTGGAATCCTACTCTGATTTAGACCTTTTTATTAATGTCCACATAACCCAGAATAATTTATAAAATATGTGTTTATAGGCATGTATTTATTATTATATGTTTAATACATTAAAACATTTACATGAGCAGACAAATATTTTTCAGAGAAATTGTATATTTCCTAAGTATTTCCCTCTAGGGAAGGTTACTAGATTGAGAGTAAAACTTATAAATAAATATATATATATATATATATATATGCACATGTATAAAAAATATATGCTTACAAATGAAACTATTTCATAAATAGAAAATTAACTGGCATGCATAAAATAAATTGGTACAAGCATTACATAAGCCCATGCTTTGTTACTGCCTGGGGAATCCCACAGACCCCTTTCTCTTCCCATTAATACATTTCAGTTAAAAATCAAATTCTTCATATAAAGGAAATAGAATAAAAGAACTATATTCTTTAGAAAGCAGTGCCAGAGCCATGATGTGTGCATTTCACTTCCAAAAATTCTACTTAGGTACAAGGTTGCAGGTGACATACTCTATACATAGCCCATTAGCTTTTGCTGTATACATAGAATCAAAATTAGTATCGCTAACATCCTGTGACTATGGCCATTCTTAATGACTCTTGCAATGCTTATGGATAAAACCAATTCTCAATTATCACTCCAGTAATTGGAGCTGCATTTTTAGCATAAGTGAACACCACGGGAGGCCCCAAACTTCACTGTTGCAGAGAACTCTAAAGCCTCCTCACTCTGTCCTTTGTCTTATAACTTGACCTTCATTTTATTTCAGTGTCTTGTCTGATGTGAACAGATTCCTCTGTGCCTGGCGAAGATGCCATGGATGCACATTAATTTGCCACCATCTTCTTCCCTATACTTCCTTCCATTCAGAGATATTTGCCCCTTTCTTTTGTTTAGTCTTGCATGTTACAGCCTGTTCTCACATTGTTCCTGCAGTTGTTTTTTAATTATATTATCTGTTGTAGGGACTGATCCTCAAATAGATAGGCCTGAAATTCTGTACAGTATATATAAGGGCCGAATTTTGTTTCCCTTGTACTCTGTCTATAGACTGTAAGTCCTATAATGACAAGAGCTTTGCTTATTTGGATAAATTTTGTCTTTCCAAGATTGAATGTACTGTATGGAACACAGTAGTCATTTGCTACATATTTGCTTGTGAGTCCATTATATTTTGAACTTCCAAATAGCAAGGGTGGTTTTTTTAGTCCAGCTACAAAAAAATGTGTCTGAGAATTGCATCAGAATCTGAGTCATATTGCATCATAAGAGGAAATAATTTACTCTGATTATCATTGCCCTTAGCAGCAATAACCACCAAAGTGCTTATAAATGCTTAATTGTCCATGGAGATACATGTGACAGTGTATGAAGAAAGAAAAAGCACAAAATTTAGAGAGTTTGACAGGCATCTCTGATGTAGACTCAGGCATGCTAATGCAGGAAAAAAAAGCAGAATTCAGGCCATTTTGATATTAAAATTAAGAAAAATAATTTCCACTTTGGGCCGTTCTATGATTTCATTATTTAAAAACTAAAAATAATCTCAGTTTATGAAAACCTTCTCCGAACAAGTTTTATGTGTAGTTACCTATTAACAAAAGGATGTAAAAATCCAACCAACACAGATGGTCAGCAAATTTCCTACACTAAATCATAGACTTGCCATAGATTTTGAAAATGTCTATATATAAATAATAGCTTTACCTTTGCAAATTTGCAATTGGGATCCTCCTGATAATGAAAGTTAATTAATAGCTTAATTAAGTCTATTCATACTGATATAGAAAAGAAATGCTCGTGTGCTACTAAAATCAATTTAGGAAAGCTAAGCATATAAACTCTAAAACTAAGTGACAGTAATACTCCTAATAAGCCAACGAGACATCTATGTTTTTTTTTTTTTAAAGATTATTGTAGTTAACAATAGATAGCTGACATCATTCTAATTATTTGAATTTGTTAATAATTGTCCTTTACATAATAGTTGTACAAGTTCATCCTTAAGATGCATATGTTTTGCTAATGTTAAGATTAGCTGATTAATATTGATGGCAGCTAAGGCCAGTGGCTAATGTCTGACATCTGTTTGGGAAATCAGTGTTCCAATTGAGGAAGCTGGCATTTCTGTGGAGGTTCGAATGAGGGGTTAGTGTGTAAGGAATTATGATTAGGGTTTGTGTATATTTAAGGTTAGGAATAGGGACATGATCTATTTCATTTCGGTTTATCTCAGTATGTTTCTGGCATCAAGTCACTTGCTCTAGTCTAGGTTAACAGAGAGGTCTTCCCCTCTGGTCCCCTGTGGCACATTCACTGTGGTACATTATTTTACTTGCTCCATTCTATGTTAATGGACTGATGGATATTTTTTTTCCTTCTCTGTGTTAGTCCTTATATTGTGCTTTTCATTTGGGACACACACATTTCTTTTTGTTCCAATTTTGTGGAACAAAAGTCACAGTAGACACCTGCACTTACTTAAAGTGTGGGGGAAGTGTTAACTTCTGTTATCACCCTTTTCTAGACAGTAGCCTTAATCTTGACACTAAAATCACATCAAAGGAAATTGCATTTTAGTTTTGGGAAGGAAAGGTAAAGATATACAGATTTATGTAATTTTTCTCTGTTTTGAAATTTTAGTGAATCTAAAACAGTGAACCAAAAAATAAAGTCATAAAATTCTTGAATTTATTTTTTTAGACCCTGATTACTTTTTTTTTTTTCTTAGTGGGCTTCACAACTTATACAAAGAGGAGCAATGAACCTATTTATTATAGCAAAATGTGATTTAGTAAAGTTAATTAGCCACAAATTCACAAAATGGATCAGCCTGGAAAGAACACCCTTACCCGTGTATTCAGTGAATATACAATTAAAATCCATTTTCCTTTTACATCCACTTTGCTACAACAAAATAATAATCAAAACCTTAAAAATTCAGGAAATTTTCTCAAAAACGTGAGAGTCTAACTATATTGATATATGTTGCTTATTTGCTGTTTGCAATGAAATTTCTGAAGCCATTATGTCAATTTGATCAAGACATTTATTGCAGTTCATGGAAATGCACTAAATCACTAAAATGGAATTAAAACATACTGTAGGAAGATTTTTGTCAAAAACTACTTTAAAAAGGAGTTTTGTGTATAAAGCTTTAGTCATACAAAAAGTTGTTCCCTAGTAGACATCTCCTGTCTGGAAAAAAGCAAAACTAAGTCAGAAGAAAATTTAAGTTAGATACGACCTTTCTATATTAAATGTGGATTGAATATTCTATTATCATTCATCCAAATTGCTATTAACCAGTAAACAAGACTTGTGTTTGTTTGTTTGTTTCATTTCAATATGATATCCCAGTCTGCCAACTTCTAGCTTGAGCCAGGGGCTACTTAAATTCTTTTCTACCTAAGTTTCCATATCTTTGGCCAGGCGTGGTGGCTCACACATGTAATTCCAGCACTCTGGGAAACCAAGGAGAGAGGAAAGCTTGAACTCATGAGTTCTAGACCAGCCTGATCATGAATGAGATCCCTTCTCTACTAAAACTAAAAAAATGAGCCAGTCATTGTGGTGAGCACCTGTAGCCTGAGCTACTCAGGAGGCTGAGGCAAGAGGATCTTCTGAACCTGAGAGTTTGTGGTTGCTGTGAAGTAGGCTGATGCCATGTTACTCTAGCCTGGGGTAACAGAGCGAGACTCTGCTGCAAAATAAAAAAAATTCTACATTTTTAAAATGGGTAAAGTAATAGAGATACTGTGATAATAAATATAATATTACTCGTAACACTTTTAGACATCCCTGATTTATAATTGCACAAAAATATTGTTTAATATTAATAACAGTACCAATATTATCTAACATAATGCTCAGGTAGTATTGGATATTTCCTTGTGTTTAAGAAATTAACCCATTAACAGAATATGCACAGCATCTTCATAAAAATAAAATTCACGGACATTATACAAATTTAAACTTAGAAGTTATTAGGTTTGCTTTCTTAGAAGTGATTTAGTTCACTTTACTTCAAGTCCTTACCTTGCATCAATGAATAACATTGTTGTCTTGCAAAATATTTTTCTTAAATTAAAATGAATTTTGAATACATTTAGTTTTGATGCTAGCTTTAACCTCTGGAACTTTACAAAGTTGGTTAACAGTTATCTATCCCCTGTAATAATACTAACCGGTAGATTGCAGGAATTATTATAGTCAGTAGTCTATGAAAATGACATAGACTACTGTCTGGGTAAAACTTTCCTTTGCTCTCAATTGACTTGGTTTTTCTGAGAAGTAACAATTCAGTCATTCTGATTTGTAAATGTATTCTTGTATATATTATGACCAGGTCATAATAGATACTCTGAAGACGTCCGACTTGCGCCCAGTGGGATCATTAATAACTACTGCAAGCGCTATAGTAAGTCAGTAGAGGATTTAGTTTTCCCTTTGTCCAGAACTCTCATAAGGCAGATTTCATTACCATCATTTCTTCATTGAAGAAAATGGGATCTAGTTTGCTTGTATCACTAGCCTGAGGATTTGCATCTAGTCATCCAGAGGGTCAGCTCTCAAACCTTTGTGTTTTTATGTTTTCCCATGGGATAAATTGAACTTTTACCTTTCCATTTGGTTGCTATATTGTCTTTCTCTGATCACCATGGTGTAAACCCTTGTATTCTTGAAAGATACTATGAGACCTTATTCCCCTAAGTAAATAAAAAACTAAACAAAAAATCAGCAACAACGACAACAACAAAAACTTCCTAAGAAGTAGAATTAGGCTCCTGAAAATTACACTATTTGCCATGTAAAATATGCTCCAGTCTGTAATGGGCATTCATGATTTTGGCCCATACTTTCAGGAAAACAACTCTTGAGAAAATCGTTGGCTCTCAGCTAGGAGAGACTAAACTGGGAAGGCGGGGGGCTGACACTCCCCTGGTAAGTGTGCAGATTGTACTGCCTTCCAGCAGCTGCCCACTCTGTGAAGGCTGCCACGTCTCTATCCCTGGAGCCCTTCCTTTCCTTCCATGCAAGGGTTGTGGCTGAGGTGGCCACACATGTGGGAGATTCTGTGGCTGCTCAGCTGAGGGCAACCAACTAGGTCCCTGGGGCCTCAGGGCTCGCAGTACCCTCTGCATGGCCAGGATGCAAGCCTGGGCCTCTCCCTGCATAGCCAGGGCCCACCCTACCACTCCACCACTTCCCCTTCTTCTGATCCCAGCACTTGCCAGAAGCTGGTCCAACCCACTCCCACTGGATCCTGGATCCTCCCAGACTAAAACTCGTTGCTCCCTGTGGGCCTGTTGGGAGGGACCAATGGCCCCAGGAGACCCAGTGGACTCTCTTGCTCTGTATAATACAAATCCCCATCTTTCCCTTAAAAATTTGGGCAGAAATGTATTCATTGTATATGGCAAAATATGGTACATAGAATTCCAATCCACATTGTGAAAATTAAGTTTATTACTTCATTTAATCCTTAACTATGAGGCTGGTCTTATTGCAATTTAAATTAATATATATCACATACCTCTCTGGCAAAGTCTGAGTTATTAATACAAGGGAACTGGATTTGAATATGTTGAAGGTCTGTTCTACCTTTGTAGATACAATTTAAGATTATGCTAGCATTTTTGATAGTCGTGCATATTATCTCAAAATATACTGTTTCTTATTAGAGCACACATCTTTCTCAGACTCACTCTTTAGTGGGCATTCTAAGATCACGTGCCTCTGTGACTAAAGACCTCAAAGTTAGGTTCTTAAGAGAATAATTTATCAGATCATTACTTTAATGTGAGTCTTCCCCTAAGAGAGTTACTCAGTCTATATTAATTCACTTCTGAGACCCTATAGTTAGTGGCTTGGATGTGTTGTGGACTAAAAGTAGTAGGAAATAACAAGATTCTACAAGCAAGAAAGCAAAAGAAAGGAAAGGAAAAAAATCAGAAATTTGATATTTTGACTGATAGTTGCGGGTCCATTCCAAAAAAAAAAAAAATATATTTAGACATTTATGTAGTTACTGATTCATGCAATGTGTTCATGAATGTATTTTGCTATATTCTTTATCATTTTTAATGATGATAAGCAATGGTTGTACTCTTTCTCTGAAAGAAAGAAAACAACAATATAAAGCAGTTTTGACCTACGGTTTGATTAGCTTTGCCTAAAATCCGGGTCCTGAGAATGGGCATTTCTGTGTGTGTCATATTCATTATCAGACGGTTATTTCACACATTCTAATTAATCTACTAAAGTCACCATCAAATAACATGTTTTAAATTTTAGAAAAATAAATACCTCGAGTAATGGCAGGATGGATATTTTGAACCTGAGGGCAAAATGAAGCATATCTCTAAAGAACCGACAAATGAGAGAAGATAAAGATACTCAATGTGCTCAGCCAGAAAAGTACACTTAGTACACAAAAGTGAGCAGTTTCTGGGGTTGCTGGCACAAGGGAATTACCTCTTTCAATAAAATGAATCGATTGTAACCAAATTTCAAAATCTTTTACTGTTGGATTTTTTTTGATACATGAAATTAATTTTACCCCAGATTTTAAATATAGCAATATATTTTAGGCATGGAGCACTTTACTAATTTAGTAATTGAAAGCCGTGTAAAGGAAATGTTTTCCTGTTTTTCTTTTTCTTATATTAGCTATGGACACACTCTTTTGAAGAAGGGCTTTCTTTTCTTTTCCCAGGTTGCAGTAAATAGAATTTAGTTGAATTTAATACAACTGGATGCGTAAGATGAGGTAGATAATTTAACTGTCTTACGAACTGTGGGTATTTCAGGTAAATATTTTTGGGTTTTTGGAGGAAAGTCTCAGTTAAATAGCATTTATTTCCTTCAAAATACTTCCTCACCTCCACTCCTCAAAATCCTGCTATTTTTGAAAATATTCTGGATTACTGGTCATAAAGGAGTTTAAAAACATTCCCATGAGGTGCGTAAGAGCTTCACCCTGGTGTCAGAAGTATTCATTCTTATTTGAATGAGAGAGCAGAAAACAAGACTGGCTATAGCAGTTGTCTGCACCAAAGATTCAAGTCCAGGGGAAATCAGAGAAAAGAGCAGGCTGCCCAGATGGGTAAAGTAAGTTTGTTTTTCTGAAATTAAATTGTTTTAATAGCTATTTGTATTTTAACAACAGCCTTTAAAGATTCATATTTTGAGATTATATCTATGAAAACAGGCACCGAACTGAGAAAGCATTTGTGTATTTATAAGAATATTTATTTTCATAACTCATCTAGTCACCCAGAGGTTTATGACTAGTTAAGACTGATATGAATCACCCCACATACCAAAATCTAAAAGTTAAAACAGAAAATCCCATTCAATTTCTATCTTTATTTTCTCATTTTCTCAATCTATTGAAACATCTGAGTCTTCACTAAGTCCTACAAGGACTGGCTATATTTCTAGGAGAAGGTTCTAGCTATTCATTTTTCATTTATATAATATATTTTATTGCTTGGAAAGCCATCAGTTTAGCAGAATATAATAGGAAATATAAACCCGGTAACTTAGAATTCTGTTGCATTAGGATTTTTTAAGTTTGTATTTATCTTTTCTTTTTCCACTCACGGAGGGCGTTTTAGAGATCTGACCCATCCTTCTCTCTTTGTTTAAGAATGTTTAAATTCTAGTCATTGTGCAGTGAGAATTTGCAGGTGTTTCTCAGAGAACTTTTTCCCCTCTAGCTGGATGTGGAAAGGACAATGCAATTAATAACAGATGGCACGGGATGACCACGTCCTTGAGAGAACGCCTTATTGGCACCTCCTGCTAATTGTATCACATATAACACAACTAAAAGCATAATAAATCTGAACTGGGGGACATTTTATGCAAGAGCTCTTCTCCTTTTCCAGACGGTAAATTGCTCAGCTCTTGAAATATCTATAACCTTGTGACACCCAACTTGCATTAGCTTAATTGCATTTTTTTCCATCTCCCTCCCCCTCCTACCCTCCCTTTCTTTCTCCCTCCCTCCCTCCTCCTCTCTCCCTGTCTCTTTTTCTCTCTCTGTGTCTCATATTTTTCCCTCTGGGTATAAGGGAACAATCAAGATTTTGTTTTGCTACCTTGTTTAGTGCTGTGTCTAAAACAGCTGTATTTCCTTGCTTATGTAGAATTTGGTCAGGGCGTGATCTGGTGGCTTAATTATTCTTTCAAAGGGCTTTAAGATACTTTCCTTAATATTCATGCTGGGAAAGAAAATGTATCTATAACTGATGATATAATTCAATAAACCTGTTGAAGAATCTCATTAAATGGAAAAGCATGTAAGCTTCAGATGGATGTACACACTAGCGCACGTATGTAAACACGCACACAGAGACACGGGG
Source organism: Nycticebus coucang (assembly GCF_027406575.1). Lineage (NCBI taxonomy): Eukaryota > Metazoa > Chordata > Mammalia > Primates > Lorisidae > Nycticebus > Nycticebus coucang. Next base: position 54,026,513 of record NC_069781.1, on the reverse strand, counting down.
CTTTCTTTCACAATATCTTGTTGCAGTAAAAAGGATTAAGTTTTCACCAACTTGTATGGTGCTATTAACAATTTGTAAAATAAAAGTATCATAATGTGACAGAATGTAACCCTCTAACAGTTACTATTTTTCTTTTTAAGAAAATGCTCCAGTAGTAGCCTAAGTTTCATGATAAATTCCTACACATCTATTTTGATTTTCGGAGGCTTACCTGTAAATGAACAAACAAAAAGTAATTTAAACTATATTTGAAAAGAGTTAAAACAAATGCATCAAAAATCATGGAATATGTGTTGAAGTTGCATTTTGTCTGGTTAACTCTGTGTGTCTTTTTATTATTATTATTATTTTGCTCTATAGATACCTATTTTTTCTCTAGTGATTTACCCTCACTGGTGAGAATGACTCTAATATTTTTGTCAGCTGATGAATAAAAAGACAAATAATAGTCCACATAAGAAATGGTATACATTATGAGAAAGCAAGTGAACCACATTGTGAGATCTTTCTCATATTAGCTCTATTCCTGGATCCCCTATTGCTTATTCATACTTTCAGCAACAACTTTTAGGCCAGTTCTGGACCTTGGACACATCAGAAAATTGGGTATAAATGAAAGCAGAAAAATTCTCAAGATTTTAAACATTCTTATTTGATCTCTGGTGAAACAAAAAGCATTGTTAGTGAGTTATGTCTTAAGTATATTGACTTCAACAACACACTTATGACAGATTAAATGAAGTCACTGTTATTGGTAGTACTATGAACTTCAAGGGTGTTTGAGTTACACTGTTCATGTAGCTAATGAATGACCTTGAATAAGTCCTACTACTTTTCTGACTTATTATTTTCCCATATAAATTGGGGATCAGAACTAGAATTAATAATATTTACCTAGTACTTCCTAAAGACAGGGAGTTCTGCAGATCCCCACTGTGGCTGGGGGAGAGATGGTGGGATGAGACTTCAGAACAATGGCTCACTATTCTCAGAGGAATTTTGGTACTGTTTGTTGTACTTTTTAATGTTTTATATAGGATTTCCTTTGGACAATTCTCTTTGCATACATGTCCACATAGGTAAAACCATTTGAAAATGACTAGAATGCATAATTGCATTCCAACCTTATTGGATAGGAATTTTATGATTTAAGTACTAGCATGCCTCTCATTTCATATTTCATTCACTAACTCAAATGTTCAAACGTGGTATTTGGAACCCATGACTCTGCTCTTTCTTTTTTTTTTTTTGTGGTTTTTGGCCGGGGCTGGGTTTGAACCTGCCATCTACGGCGTATGGGACTGGCGCCCTACTCACTGAGCCACAGGCGCAGCCTGACTCTGCTCTTTCTATTTGTACTGTGATTGAGTTGAATAATGTACAATATAAAAATGAACATCAGTAAACTTCTTTGTTTTAAGTGTATATGTTTAAATGTTTAAAAGTATTTCACTTAGTGTCTCTATATTCTGAAGAAGCAGAATTGTTTATACAGCGGGCAGAATCTCTAAAGCCCAAGGGAATAATGGGTCTTATTTTTTTCCCTTGTTTTCCCATTGTCATCATTATCTCTATATATTTATAGTCCATGATCTTTGGGTCAATGTAGGTAGATAGTTGTTCAGGGGAAACATAAAGAATATGGAACAAATTCCAAATTGTTTGGAACAAATAATAAAATTATAATGTTAATTATATTTGGTATTTTTCCTATCTGTGTCCCTATCAGAATCAGACATTTTCTAGGAACAGGTCCTTATGTTTGGTACAGTAGTGAAATAAAAATATCTTGTAGACACAGAAAATAAAAACTACTGTGATATAAAAAATATTAATTATCATATATCTCTGTACAATAACTTATCCCATTTCTGACTTTCTTACTTTCTCACTTTTTAGAGCCATTATATAAATGAATGTACTTGAAAAATATAAGCCTTAAATGAATGCAATACATATTCATTTTTGTAGTCTGACCACTTTAAGATGTTCCCTAACCAACAGTTTTTAGTACTTTTAGTAATTTAATTAATAAAAATAATATACATAATACTATGTTTGGTTCATACATAGGATAAGGTGAATGATACCTAGAGATAAGTTTCCATTCTCCGGATTATTTATAACAAACATAATAAAGAAATGAACAAATGAGCACATCATTCTTATCTCTCTATTATGTCATGTGGCCACAGCCACTGAAAAAGCAAAGCAAAGCTGATGTTGACAAAAATGTCTGATTAGTGTCCTGTGCACAAATATCAATCCAATACGGTCACTTACAGGGAAAGAAAAGGAGGCAAAGTTAGACTAAAGCGGAGTAGGACATTTCTTTGGTTATAATAACCTGTTTCCCCTGCAACTTATTATGGATTTCACCACTTATTTTGAACCTAAATTTATCTTGAGTCCACACACACCAGGTGATATCTCACTTATATTATTGTAAATTATTTACATCACAAATTCTGGGTCATGAAGCTGAGGTGATGGAATATTTTTACATAAAAATGTTGGAATCATGTTTTATTTTAAGCCTCTTTCACTGATCGTTTTGTTCTCAGTGTAGATATGTCCTACATTAGCTTCTGTATTCGTGCAAACATCGAATTTGTTAAATAACAAACTTTCCACCTCTCCTGATTAACGGCATACCTTAAAACTTTAAGAATTCCTGATCTATTGGGATATATTCAGGATGAAGTATTATACTTTATATTTACATACAACTTCAGATAAGTCATTTTAAATTGCTTAGATTCTTGTTCTCTTTCAAAATGTCAGTGGCAAGACCAGGTACTGATTTATCAGTTAGAGTGGTATTCATCCTGATGTTTGGTAGCAGGAGCTTGAAAAGCATCAATGGGTAAAAAGTCACTAGTGGAAAAATATTGGCTTTGGAACTTATTTAAACTGGATAATTCTTGGGTTTTCTAGTGACCATATATGATATTGAAATGGTTTATCTTGCTCTATATGGCTTATCTATAAAATATCAACCCATGAATGGATTAATAAATTGTGGTATATGTACACCATGGAATATTAAGCAGCCTTAAAGAAAGATGGAGACTTTACCTCTTACATGTTTACATGGATGGAGCTGGAACATGTATTTCTTAAGAAAGTATCTCAAGAATGGAAGAAAAAGTATACAAGGTATTCAGTCTTACTATGAAGCCAATTTATAGCTTTCATAAGAAAGCTAATTATAGCCCAAAAAGAAGGGGAAAGGGAAAAGGGAGGGGAGGGGAGGGGGAGAGATGGTTGGAGGGAGAGTAACTGGTGGGACCACACCTACGGTGCATCTTACAAGGGTACATGTGAAATTTACTATGTGTAGAATATAAATGTCTTAACACGATAACTAAGAAAATGCCATGAAGGCTATGTTAACCAGTGTGATGAAAACATTTCAAATTGTATATAAAAACAGCACATTGTACCCCATTATTGCATTAAGGTACACAGCTATCATTTAATAAAAAAAAAAAATAGCAGCAACATCTCCACTTGGATTATTTAGAAGATTATAGATAATAAAACAGACAGCACTGTACAGCAGTTGCCCATAATTGTCATTCAAAACACTGCCTTTTTCAAAACTATTGTATTTCTTGTTATTAACATTAAATGAAACTGTTAATTTAGATTAATGATTCTCAACAAGGGGAGAGGGATTTTTTGCCCCCTTCCATTTATTCCCCAGAAGCATTTATTAATGTCTGGAGATATTTTAGTTTGTTATGTCCTGAGGACTCAAGAGTGCTACAGGAATCTAGCATGTGGAGTCCAGAGATGTTGCTAAAACATTCTCCACCACACACAGGATAGTCCCTTACAACAAAGAATTACTTGCTTCGAAGTTTCAGTAGTACTTAGATCGAGAAATATTGATTGAGATCATTTTGAGTCAAATCACTCTCTTGAGAAACAAAAATTTCAAGTTAAATTAACCACTTCATATTTTAAGAATTGAAGCTAGAAAGTATCTATAATACATCGCCCCAATATCTTTTCCTTTATGTTTACTTTAGTCTTAGACTATAGGAAATGGCTTCCGCCATTAATACAAATGAGAAACATGTAAAAACTTCCAGTTATAAGGCCTATAGTATCTGAATTATAATTGCCTTCTGATCAAATTGAAGAAGTAGTTAAGAATCGGAGCTCCCTTTGACCTGAATTAGTTAGGTTGAGGTCTGTGATTGCATCACCTTTTGACTTAGCTATTTTCAGGAAATGAGAAGGATTATGGAAGAATCAATTCTATAGAGAATGACTAAAAGAATAATTACTTTAGCTTAGCCCAACTGTATTTACTAGAATTAGTTTTGAATTTGTATTACTTATTATATAAACACATAGATTTTATTTATTCCAATGCAATTTGGAAGGCAGTCAAGGATTTAGCATGTGGATGAGACAATGATCAAATATCATATGAATTGGCGATCAATTTTTCTAGGGCTGATAAACACTGTGTGTTGTCATTGAGGATCGATGCATTGGCAATGCCTCGAAGATTGCAGACTTTTTAAGAGAATGGTGATAACAGATATGAAAAAAAGAATAGGTGACAAACATTCATTCACTTACCTTTATTCAAAAATCAACACTCTCCAAAATACTAATGTACTATGTGAACAGGGATTTTTTTTCCAATAAAGAACAACACTTTGCAGTTGAAACATATATTGTAGATATGGTAGAATACATACTAACAAAAAGAGGCAAGGTCCTGGTTGCTACAAACTTTTTTTCATCCTTACATGTGGATGCAAATAGATAGTTGTAGATTTGTACCACCGTACTTGGTCCACACTTGGTAACAGTATTTTTAAAAACAAAGTGACCCAAACTTCTTTAACGGCATTGTATTGTCCCTGAATCCTCAGGACTTTTCGGTCTGTACAATTTTCCTTCTTTTTCCCCCTCATTTATTTCACTACCCTTTGGGCTTTTGTCTGCTATGGGTGGAGTATCAATAATAATCCTTAATAATAGACAAAATAATTGCATCGGATAGACAAACTCACTGAAGGAGTCATGAGGGATAAGCAATGTCATATTGACAAGCTGCACTAGAGGGCAAGAGAGAGAATTCCAGCTGCAGCTACAGTACTACTGAAAACACAGAAGGCAAGCTGATACCTTCACCCTTGGGAGGTTAGAAGAAAACTCTGTTTAAAAGGCCCTTTCAGGGTGGTGCCTGTGGCTCAAAGAGTAGGGCGCTGGTCCCATATGCTGGAGGTGGCAGGTTCAAACCTAGCCCCGACCAAAAACCAAAAAAAAAAAAGGCCCTTTCAGATATCCGATGTTTACTTTAGAATAAAAATGACTTCACAAAGTAGATAAAAAATGTTTTTATATTTATAATAAGTAAATTCATTGGTTTGTAGAAAGAAAACTTTTTGTAAAAATAAGGAAAATGAAGCAAAATCCATCTTTCCTAGAACAAATACACGAGAAACATATCATGTAACTTCAATGAAAAAAAAAAAAATCTTGCAAAAAAAAATGCAAGCTAAAAAATTCCCTGACCTTTTATTTCCACAATCTATTAGTCGGTTGGGTGTTTCTCCCTTTCTCAGATGGATTTAGAGCTGGAAAATCAATGTGGTGGCTGTGTCTTTGAGCCAAGTACTGTCATGTCCAGGTAACCATACCTCTTATAACCAATATGCATTCAAGTGGATCGCAATGAGATATCCCAGTGGAAATTGTAACACTTGGTTATTTATGTCATCAATCTACTGTACCAGCAGGGAGGAGGGGATAGACAACTACCTGCTAGAATCCTAATTTATCTACCTGTTTAAAACTGCATTGTGGAAAAATCAACAGAAAGACATTTTCCTTCAAATTATATAAAATGAAAATACATCTCTGCTCTTCTCTGTGTTTCTATTTAATAAGAGATGACCGCAAAGTACCGCCATGTTTATTGTTGGGTCTGGAAACCAAGTTGTGAACAAGTTCTAGTAGGTTAAATAAATAAATCGAATGCATTATATAATTCTAAAGTTGAAATACATTGAAGGGCCCAACTGACTTGTAGAACTAAAACTTATTGCAAATGATGAATTTCAAGGTGAAATTTGTAAGATAAGAAATTTTATATTAAAATTTAGAGAATATAAAGGGTATCTTAATCCATTTGTGTTGATCTAGTCTAACGGAATATGTGAGACTGGGCAATTTACTTAAAATAAGGGGTTAACTTGGCTTATGATCCTGTAGGCTGTGCAAGAAACATAGGGCCAGTATCTTCTCAGCTTCTGGGGAAGGTCTCAGGCTGCTTCCATTCACCAAGGAAGGGAAAGGGAACCAGTGTGTGCAGAATGGCAAGAAAGGGAATGAGGAGAGAGAGAGAGAGAGAGAGAGAGAGAGAGAGAGAGAGAGAGAGAGAGATGGATAGAGATATGAGAGGAAATTGCATTAGGGGAGTTGCCAGGCTCTTTTCAACAATGACTTCTCATGAAAACTAATAGAGTGAGAATTCACTCACCCCTGCCCACCCCAGGGAGGGCACTAATTCATGGGAAATCTCCTCCCCTAGCCAAATACCTTCCATTAAGCTCCACCTCCAACTTTGAAAAACAGATTTCCACTTAAGGCAGCAAAGGTCAAATATGCAAATTACAGCAAAGAGTTTAAAAAATGGAATTTTGTTACTCTTAAGGCATGCTGTAGTTGTAGAGGAAATGAAATTTTATGGTAACACATAAAAGGAGAAATAATTAGAAAAATTCTGTATTTAATTGTTTTAATCTTTTTTTTTTTTTTTTGCAGTTTTTGTCTGGGGCTGGGTTTGAACCCGCCACTTCTGGCATATAGGGCTGGCGCCCTACTCCTTTGAGGCACAGGTGCCGCCCCTAATTGTTTTAATCTTTAACTCTACACTTAATAGATAATTATGTTTACATAAGAAAGAAAACTGATTTAAACACGTATTTAATATTGTCATCTTTTGAACATTTTGTCTGCCATTTAATATACATAAGTTACTATAATCACTCCTCTTGCAACCAAAAGGCATAAGAAAAAGGCCAAAACAGTTTAGGAGCTTCCAAATTATAGTATTTGAATCAAAGTGACATAAAAAAACATATTAATAATACAGCTGGAAGCATATCAAGTACTTGTCTATACATTGCTAACCTAGACCTGATAATTCTACAGGGTACAGGTAACTTCTAGGAAGGAACAAAACTCACCATTGTAAGGGAAAATGGTTGCCTAAGGAAGTGGAAAAATCCAAGTCCGCTCTTCATTGAAAAGGACCCCCTTCTCCTGTATAAATGTCATCTTGCAGTTTGTAATGAAAACTTGAGAGACCCCGAGGAGACCTGGTGCTTTTAGTAAATGCTGCATTGACTTACAGTGAAAATCAGGTTGTGGGTCTGTTTATTGCTCCCTTTAGCAATGAACTCCCTCCATCTTCCCCTGAGAAAGAAGCGCCTCAGGGTCTTGGTAGAGGGAATAAAAAACACTGGGATTCCCAGAAGGTTTTTACCTTTCTGAGAATGGGTTCACTTGGGTAAAGTGGTTTGAGAGATGGACTGTGATGCCTTATGAGGCAAGGCAAGGGAGACCACCAGTCAAACTAAACTCCATGTCAGATGAGGTCGATTTGGAAAGTTGGTAGAAATGCTCAGTAGACTCAATATTTTGTATTAAATTGGGCAATTTCCAGTACTTTAAAATATTGTCAGTACTGTGTACTTCTACACAACCAAATATTACACATACACAATATTTTACAAAATTGTTTCTTTATATTGGTTCAAAACAAAGTGTTAAATTAACCTCTGTTTACCTATTTCAGTCAAATACTCTCTATGTGGCATTTAACCCCCTCCCCTCTCCAAAAAAAGCCAGAAACATAATGCCATGCACTTGTTAATAATACAGAATAACAGATCTCAGTAAAAAGAAAAATAAGCAAATAAACCTCACACTTTATATCTTAAGAGAGGTTGTCTTCTCAACAAGGCACTAACTCTTCTATGAGGAGATGAATTTGTCTTTTCTGTCCCATGGTGGGGAGTTCAGATTTGAATTACTTTACCAACAGATTTCTCACAAATTCAAGTATTCAGATTATGTAGTGTTTCAGGAAGGAACCAATTCTCTTGATTATGCGTTCTCAGAATTTCTAAGGTGAAGATTTGCCTCATGTAAGTTTAATACAAATGCAACTGACATAATACAGTTGTCAGCTTTTAAGAATTAAAACAATAAGGAATACAGTAAAAATCTTAAAAGCACTTCTATAAGGTAGTCACCATTTACCATATTTACTAAAACAAACATGAAAACTTTTTATTTTATTTATTTATTTATTTTTTATTAAAGAATAGCTATGTACATTAATGTGATCATGGGGCACCATACACTGGTTTTATAGACCCTTTGACACATTTTCATCACACTGGTTAACATAGCCTTCCTGGCATTTTCTTAGTTATTGTGTTAAGACATTTATATTCTACACTTACTAAGTTTCACATGTACCCTTGTAAGATGCACTGCAGGTATAATCCCACCAATCACCCTCCCTCCGCCACCCCTCACCTCCCTCCCCTCCCTTTCCCTCTTCCCTCTATTCTTAGGTTATAATTGTATTATAGCTTTCATGTGAAAGTCATAAATTAGTTTCATAGTAGGGCTGAGTACATTGGATACTTTTTTTTTTATTCTTGAGATACTTTACTAAGAAGAATATGTTCCAGCTCCATCCATGTAAACATGAAAGAGGTAAAGTCTTCATCTTTCTTTAAGGCTGCATAATATTCCATGGGGCACATGTACCACAATTTATTAATCCATTCGTGGATTGATGGGCACTTGGGCTTTTTCCATGACTTAGCAATTATGAATTGGGCTACAATAAACATTCTGGTACAAATATCTTTGTTATGATGTGATTTTTGGTCTTCTGGGTATATGCCTAGTAGACGAATTATAGGATTGAATGGCAGATCTATTTTTAGATCTCTAAGTGTTCTCCAAACATCTTTCCAAAAGGAATGTATTTTAATTTGCATTCTCACCAGCAGTGTAGAAGTGTTCCCTTTTCTCCACTCCACGCCAACATCTCTGGTCTTGGGCTTTTGTGATATAGGCTAGTCTCACTGGAGTTAGATGGTATCTCAAAGTAGTTTTGATTTGCATTTCTCTGATGATTAAAGATGATGAGCATCTTTTCATATGTCTGTAGGCCGTGCACCTGTTTTCTTCAGAGAAGTTTCTCTTCAAGTCCCTTGCCCAGCCTAAAATGGGATCACTTGTTCTTTTCTTGCTTATACATTTGAGTTCTCTGTGGATTCTGATTATTAAACCTTTGTCAGAGACATAACCTGCAAATATCTTCTCCCATTCTGAGGGCTGTTTTTTGCTTTACTTACTGTATTCTTGGCTGTGCAGAAGCTTTTTAGTTTGATCAAGTCCCAGTAGTGTATTTTTGAAGCTGCTTCAATTGCCTGGGGGCAGGAGGGGGGGTGTCCTCATAAAACACTCGCCCAGACCGATTTCTTCAAGGGTTTTCCCTGAACTCTCTTCTAGTATTTTTATAGTTTCATGTCTTAAGTTTAAATCTTTAATCCAGTGAGAGTCTATCTTAGTAAATGGTGAAAGGTGTGGGTCCAGTTTCAGTCTTCTACAGGTTGCCAGCCAGTTCACCCAGCACCATTTGTTAAATAGGGAATCTTTTCCCCACTGAATGTTTTTAATTGGCTTGTAGAAGATCAAATAACGGTGGGTAGCTTGGTTCATCTCTTGGTTCTCTATTCTGTTCCAAACGTCTACCTCTCTGTCTTTAAACCAGTACCATGCTGTTTTGATCACTATCTATTTATAGTATAGTCTGAGGTCTGGTACCGTGATCCCTCCTGCTTTGTTTTTATTTCTGAGTAATGTCTTGGCTATTTGAAGTTTTTTTCTGATTCTATATAAAATGAAGTATTATTTTTTCTAGATCTTTGAAGTATGACAGTGGAGCTTTAATAGGGATTGCATTAAAATTGTATATTGCTTTGGGTAGTACGGACATTTCTTCCCAGCCATGAGCATGTAATGTTTTCCCATTTGTTAACATCTTCAGAGATTTCTTTTCTTAGAGTTTCATAATTCTCTTTATAGAGCTCTTTCACGTCCTTTGTTAGATAAACTCCCAAATATTTCATCTTCTTTGGCATTACTGTGAATGGAATAGAGTCCTTGACTATTCTTTCAGCTTGACTATTGTTGGTATATATAAAGGCTACCAATTTATGAGTGTTTATTTTGTAACCTGAGATGCTGCTGTACTCCTTGATCACTTCTAAGAGTTTTGCGGTAGAATCATCTGTGAAGAGTGAAAGGTTGATCTCTTCTGACCCGATATGAATACCCTCGATCACCTTTTCTTCCCTAATTGCTAAAACTTCTATTACAATGTTAAAGAGCAGTGGAGACAATGGGCAACCTTGTCTGGTTCCTGATCTGAGTGGAAATGATTTCAATTTAACTCCATTCAATACGATATTGGCTGTGGGTTTGCAGTAGATGGCCTCTATCAGTTTAAGAAATGTTCCTTCTATACCAATTTCCTTAAGTGTTCTGATCATGAAAGGATGCTGGATATTATCAAAAGCTTTTTCTGTATCAATTGAGAGAATCATATGGTCTTTGTTTTTTAATTTGTTTATGTGCTGAATTATAACTATAGATTTACATATATTGAAGCAGCCTTGAGACCTTGGGATAAAACTGACTTGGTAATGATGTATAATTTGTTTGATGTGTTGCTGGATTCTGTTTGTTAGGATCTTGTTGAATATTTTTGCATCTATATTCATTAGTGATATTGGTCTATAATTTTCTTTTCTTGTTGGATCTTTTCCTGGTTTGGGGATCAGGGTGATGTTTGCTTCATCGAACGTGTTGGGAAGTCTTCCTTCTTTTTCTACCTTTTGGAACAGGTTGAGTAAAAATAGGTACTAATTCCTCTTTGGAGGTTTGATAGAATTCTGATGTGAAGCCATCTGGTCCCAGGCTTTTCTTTTTAGGGAGGTTTTGTATGGTTGATGCTATTTCAGAACCTGATATGGACCTGTTCAACATTTCCACTTGATTCTGGCTAAGTCTTGGAAGGTGATGTGCTTCCAAGTATTAGTCAATTTCCTTTAGATTTTCATATTTCTGAGAATAAAGTTCCTTGTAATATTCATTAAGGATTTTTTTGATTTCTGAGGAGTCTGTTGTTATTTCATCTTTGTCATTTCTGATTGATGAGATTAGCAGTTTTACTCTTTTCTTCCCCCCTGGTTAAGTTAGCCAAAGGTTTATCTATTTTATTGACCTTTTCAAAAAACCAACTTTTTGATTTATTGATATGTTATATAATTCTTTTGTTTTCAATTTCATTTAATTCTGCTCTAATTTTGGTTATTTCTTTTCTTCTACTGGATTTGGGGTTGGAATGTTCTTCCTTTTCCAGTTGCTTAAGATGTCCCATTAAGTTATTAACTTTGTCTCTTTTGTTCTGTTGAGGAAGGCTTGCAGTGCTATAAATTTCCCTCTTCAGACTGCCTTTGCCGTATCCCAGAGGTTCTGATAATTAGTGTCTTCATTGTCATTTTATTCCAAAAATTAGGCAATTTCCTTCTTAATCTCATCTGTGACCCAGCTATTGTTCAACATAAGGTTATTTAACTTACATGTTTTTGTATGAGTATGCAGATTCCTGTTGTTACTGAGTTCAACTTTTATTCCATGGTGGTCCAAGAAGATGCAAGGAATAATTTGTATTCCTGTAATTTACTGAGGTTAGACTTGTGTCCTAAGATGTGATCGATCTTGGAGTATGTTCTGTGGGCTGATGAGAAGTATGTGTATTCAGTTTTGTTGGGATGAAATGTTCTGTAGATGTCTGCTAAATCCAAATGTTGGATGGTTAGGTTTAAATCTAAAATTTCTTTGCTCAGCTTCTTTTTTTTTTTTTTTGTAGAGACAGAGTCTCACTTTATGGCCCTCGGTAGAGTGCCATGGCCTGACACAGCTCACAGCAACCTCCAATTCCTGGGCTTAAGCGATTCTCCTGCCTCAGCCTCCCGAGTAGCTGGGACTACAGGCGCCCGCCACAATGCCTGGCTATTTTTTGGTTGCAGTTTGGCCGGGGCCGGGTTTGAACCCGCCACCCTCGGTATATGGGACCGGTGCCTTACTGACTGAGCCACAGGTGCTGCCCTGCTCAGCTTCTTATTGGAGGATCGATCCAACACTGCCAAAGGAGTGTTGAAATCTTCAACTATTATGGAGCTGGAGGAAATCAAGTTGCTCATGTCTGTTAGAGTTTCTCTTATAAATTGAGGTGCATTCTGGTTGGGTGCATAGATTTTAATAATTGAGATCTCATCATATTGAGTATTACCCTTAACAAATATGAAGTGACCATTCTTATCCTTCCTTACTTTTTTGTTTTAAAGCCTATTGTGTCTGCAAATAAAATTGCAACACCTGCTTTTTTCTGATTACCATTTTCCTGAAATATGGATGATCATCCTTTTACCCTGAGTCTATATTTGTCTTTTAAGGGAAGACAAATTTGCTGTCTTGTATGCAGCAAATATCTGGCCTGAGTTTTTGTATCCAGTCAGCTAACCTATGACTCTTTAGAGGACAGTTTAACTCATTCACATTAATGGAGAATATTGATAAGTCTGGTAAAATTTTGGGTATCGAGTTTTTCAAAAGTTCAGTGCACATTTTTAATCTTTTCACCACTGTGGAAGTTGGAGTTTCATCAAAAATTTCTGAGTGAGTTTACTTTTGTGGTAGAGGATTGGGTTGGTCATTATGGAGGATAGGTCTGAGAATATCCTGAAAAGCTGGTTTGGTTATGGCAAATTTATTCAACATATGAATGTCATTAAAGTATTTAATTTCTCCATCATAAATGAAACTCAGTTTAGCTGGATATAGGATCCAGGGTTGAAACTTATTTTACATTAGAAGATTAAAAGTCGATGACCATCCTCTTCTGGCTTGAAAATTTCAGCAGCGAGATCTGCAGTCATTCTAATATTCTTTCCTTTGTAGGTAACGGATTTCTTATATCTGGCTGCTTTCAGAATTTTCTCCTTATTAACTTTAATGAAGTTAATTATGATATGCCTGGGGGATGTCTTATTGGGATTGAGTCGTGCTGGGGTTCTGAAACTGTCTGATAGCTGAATTTCAGAATCTCTAGGCATGTCTGGAAAATTCTCTTTCATAATTTCACGGAGAAAGGCCTCTGTACCTTGTGAGGCAACTTCATCACTTTCAGGGATTCCAATGAGGTGGGTATTAGCCTTCTTCGAATTATCTCAGAGCTCTCTGAGAGAATGGTCCGTTTTTTTGCTCTCCATTTCTCTTCCTCTTTGAGAGTTTGGGAACATTCAAAAGCTTTGTCTTCAATGTCAGAAATCCTTTCTTCTGCTTGCTCCACTCTGTTACGGAGGGATTCTACTGTATTTTTCAGATCTTTGAGGGCCACAAATTCTTGCTTCAATGCGTCAAAATCTTTGGTGGTTTTGTCTTTAAATTCGTTAAATTCTTGAGACAAGTTTTGAATTTCTCCTCGAATTTCTAATTCCAACTTTTGAATTGTTGCTTGAATTTCTAATTCCAAATTTTCCTCCATTTTATTAATCTTGTTTGCAATCCAAATTCTGAATTCGATTTCTGACACCCCGGCCAGCTGTTTATGAATGGGATCTTCAGTTACATCTGCCATATCTTTCCTTGGGTTGCTCTATTCTGGTTATTCATGCTACCAGAGTTTTTCCACTGATTCCACCCCATGATCGTTCTGCACTGTTCGATTTTTCCCCTGGAGCTTTGTTGAGGACCCATACAGTGCTATGGCCTGAGAAAGTGGGGACTTGTTTGGTTTGGTGCAGCTAAGTGGTTCTGTCTTGTTTGCAGCTGGTTTCTGTTTGACCCTACTGAAACAGTTACTCTAGGTTGAAGTCTCAGCTGTGGAGAAATACCAGCAATTAAGTCACCCCGCCTCCCACAGGCAACAATTGGAAAAGGAAAATCAAATCTTCCTACAACCACACACCCAGGGCACCACCTGAATAGTCCTCAGGCGATTGGCTCAGTTCAAAAGGTCTAAATCAATTGTCTCAGTCAGCACCTGTCTCGGATGGGAGAGTTTAAGAGGTCTCTGGGACCTGATCACAGGGGTCTGGTGACTACTTTGATATGGCTTGCTCTAGTGCTGTGTGGAGTCAGGAGGAGCCACCCAGCAAATAGATCAATCTGGGAAGGTTGATGTCTCCTTCGCCACCTTGCACCTCTGTCCCACCCAGTCACTGATAGCCCCACAGGGCTGTTACCCAGTTGCCTCTAGTGAACAGATACTTCAGGGGGTTGCACCTTCCTGAATCACAAGGAAATCTATTTCTGTTCAGCCAGGCTGCTGCGCTCTGCCTCTACCTAGCAGGAGGAGGTGAGGCCTGACAACCTAGGGCACTTGATGGAGCCTGGGGGGTGTTCACTCAGTTCCATCCCTGCCCCTGATTGATGTTCCTGACAGAACAGAACAGAACAGAATAACTTTGCGGGAATTTGTTTCTGTCCCTGCTAAATTCCCCTGCAGAAGAGAAGCTGTTTTGAGTTCCAGAGCCTGCACCTCAGGCCCTGTCTTTGTTCCTACAGGTTTGTATTCGGTTAGTTGTCAGTTGTAGCCTCCTGTCTTCCTTTGTCTATAGGCTGACGATCCCCTGAGGGCTTTGTGCGTCTTAGGCTCAGTAAAGCAGTCCTCTGGGTCAGCCCTGCCCAGGGAACTTCCCAGCTCTGCGCATGCATTTCTAGTCCCTGCACTCCACCCAAGCCGGTACCACCTCAGGCAAACCCTTTACCCATGGGGCCTGAGTTTCCATCCCAGATTTGTTCCGCGGTGGTTGCCACCTGAGTAGATGCCTGGCCTCCTCTGGTTGCCCAGGGAGACAGGGGGTGTGGCTTCAGAATATCCGGGCATGAGCCCTATTGTTGCTAAAAGACAGCTGCTGCTCTGTACCTCGGGGCACCGCCGCTCCAGTGTGGTTCACTCTCAGCCGACTGTCCTCTCCTCACTCCTGTGTCCCAGAGTCAACACTGACCAGCTGCAGTTTAGGCCCTGTCCACACACCAAGAATCTGTACTCCTGGGGGACAGGCCTCTAGACCTCTGAGTGAGAGTGGAGGGGAGTGCTGGGAGCTCAGAGTCGCAGGTAGAGAATATATACAGTTTTATACAGTTTTATGCCTGGCAGGAGAATACCTTGGCTCCCTAGTAGGGGAGGTAGGTCCAGGTTTTAGAGGGTCTCTCCCATGGAGAGGGTTCTCCCATGGGGAGGACCTTTGAACTCTGCTCATTTGTTTGTGGGGCCCTCTGAGCCATTCTCATGGGGGAGGGGACTCCCGTCTGCTTGGTGATAGATTTTGTGCCTTTTGTTTGTATTCTTGAGGTCTCAGCTTGCCTTAGCATGGTTGATGTGTGTTCTTTAACCTTCTCTCTTGGTGCAGCTCAAATCCACCAGGTTACTTGCTAAATTTCTGTCCTTTAAGTCTCCTTCTGGACGGAAGCCTCTGTGGAAAGCTGGCTTCAGTCAGACATCTTGTTTCTGCCTCACATCAAAACTTTTTATAGGTCACTTCTATCCTTGAATAAAGAATATAGAAGAAGAGAAAGGTACTTTAATATTCAATATTAAATATATTTAAGTGAATGGTATTATATTTCTTTCTTTTTTTTGTCAAATGCCATATAGAGAGTATTTGGCTGAAAGAGATAAACAGGGGTTAACTTAATAGAGTTTGTTTTGATGCAATAAAAAGTAACAACTTTGTAAAATATTGTGTACAGGTAATATTAAAGACAATTTTGTAAAATATTGTGTATGTGTAATGTTTGGTTGTGTAGAAGCACATATACCGACAATATTTTAAAGTACTGGAAATCACCCAATGTAATACAAAATATCAAATCTACCGAGTATTTCTATCTACCAACTTTCCAAATCAACCTCACCTAACGTCCATGAGGTTAGTTTGATTGGTTCTTCCCACAGGCCGGTGGACAGAGTTAGACGCCACGTGCACAAGGAATGTCAAAACGTTAATCAATTACATTTCTGACCATAAAGGTCAAGTATTGAACTCAAAAAGCTTAGTGAAAACAAGCCATATATCAAAGCCATCCTGAAGACAAGGCGCCAGATCTTGTGTGGCAGTGGCAGCCATGTTTTGAATTTGGGATACTGGAACAGGAGAACTAAAATGCTATACATTAAAGGTAAAGTTTTAAAGAGTAAAATGCATTGGAGAAGTACATAAAAAAAATGTCAGTGCAAAATGAAAAGTACTGCTTTCATATCTTTTACCTAAAAGACTGGGAGGTATATTTCATATTTTATCTTTTCCTCTCTTATCGTGATATAGTCTTTACGTTCCATTCATCTATCATGTAATGTGGTTAGAAATTCAGGTACATCGTTTCACTTAATTTTCACAAAAGTAACCATGCAGTAAATCTCATCATCTATAATTTTTAACGTAGAAAGAAATTAAGCCAATTTTCTCTGTTGCTGAAGAGTCCACACTCTTTGTACCAAACTAATATGCACTTAATTGGTTTATATTTTTAAGGTGGCTGTTATGTGTTGCTTTGTATGTAATTAATTGTTTAATATGTTTGGATATCTATTTTTTCACTAATGTTAATAGGTTAAAAGTTAATTATGTGGAGTTAGATTGTTTTTTATTTTGATCAGCAAAATAACCAATTGTACTTTAGTACAATTGATACTCTTGGTAAAATTGGTTTCAAGAGTGAAGAAAAACATTTTTCCTCATTTATGAAATCAGACAAATGTTAATTTTTCCCTTGGAATAAATATTATGTCATAATAATAATAAGTTCAAAGATAATTAAGATCTTTTGTCACTTCAAGATTACACTTGCTGGGTTAATATAATACTTAAGATATAAATAAAATCACATTGTTTGTAAACAACCTAATAACTAAAGAAGAGTTGGTTGGTTATTACATTTATTAAAAAATGAGAATAGATTTTTAAAAATGTCTAATACCCAGCAAGAAGCTGACTTGATTCTGGAGGTGTGGAATTTAGGAAGGGTTGTATATCCTCTGCTCTTCATTTTTTCCGACCTGGGCCAGTTCACCCTTCCTTAGGCAACCTGGTGGTCCCCCGCTCCCGGGAGGTCACCATATTGATGCCAAACTTAGTGCGGACACCCGATCGGCATAGTGCACTACAGCCCAGAACTCCTAGACTCAAGCGATCCTCCTGTCTCAGCCTCCCGAGTAGCTGGGACTATAGGCATGTGCCACTGTGCCCGGCTCTGCTCTTCATTTTTTCTTCTCTCTTTTTTTTCTGTTAGGTGGGAATATAAAAGATTCACAGCAAAAGAAAACATGTTTTTGAGCACCTGTTATGTGCCAGTGACTATGGCAGGTACTTTTCACCCATTGCTTAAGCTCAGTCAAAATCTCAAAGAGCTCCACTGACGTGCTCAAGTCATACACTTGGGAAATGGAAGAGCAGATATGTAAAGCTCCATCTCTCTGGCCTTAATGACACTTCCCATTACTCTATGAAAAATGGATCCTTAGCTTCATCAAGTTCCCTTTTTGAGGTTCAGAAAACAGGTGTTTCAATAACATGAGCAGAAACACTTTAGAAAACTTTTAGAAAAGCGAGATGGTGTCATTTAATACTTACAATCAATAGCTAACATATTATATATAGATTACTTATTTGTAAACTGAATCTAATTCTCTTTTTTACATTGATTTTTATTTTAACATCAGTAGTACAACTTTTTTTTTATATTCAGTAGATCATTTAATTATTTAATTTTTGCATTTAGCTTTTCAGTCAGATTTTTGTAAAAAAAAAAATATATATATATAGATTAAGGACACTTATGTTTTAAGGAAATGTTTACTTAAATTGTTTTTTAATACCAAAAAAGGTATTGTTTAATTTAACTTACTTTAACTTTCTTTCTTTAACTTTCTTTCTCCAATCATTTGAGTGTGTTTATGTTTTCTGGAGACACTGCTATGTGCTTCTATGGAAGGTACTTTTCTTAGAACTTTAAAAAGAAAAACTCATGTATCTCCTTACTCTTAGCCTAAGAATTAAGAAGCCAGTTTAGAAATGACATGTTAGGGTGAAGATATGAAGATGAAAAATGAAAACATCATATCAGAGCCATTATGATATGTAGTTAATGTGGTCGTAGAATGTGTTTTTTAAAAATTTCAAAACGATGCTTTATAGAATATTAATTCTGTGAATTGTCCTGACATCGCCAATCAACACACACAGATACACACACAATCTTTTTACTTAAAAAGGCTTCGCAAACTCCTACTTTATTGGAATTCTAAAATTTACGTTAACCTCTTAAATACCATGTCAAGCCTAAAAGTAAAGAACCACTTTGTTTAAAATCAAGGACCTCCCAAAATACATTTGCTCAAAAATCCTGCCTTTCCTGTTATAACTATTAATAATTATTAATAACATCTACAACTAGAATCCAAAATACACATTGGCAAACACTGTTCTAAGGACATGCAAAGCCCCAAGGCAGGAGTTTACCATACCCAATTTGGAAACAGAATGAGAATAAAGATAGATTAGGAGCGGGACTTGAAATATCAAGATGATGATGAAAGCCTGAATCCAGGCCACCAACTGGGACAGCTTCGAGAGATGCCCAGGATAGGATTTTAGAAGCAATGTGATTTAGTGACTATTAGACAAAAAAGAAGGAAGATAAACAGGAGAAGCCACATACACCATGTTTGGCTGGAGTGATAGGTGAAATGGTGGTATTATTACTTGATAAAAGTCAGATAAGGTAGGGATATGAGTTCAATTTTGGACAGTTGGCTGGAAATACGTGAAATTTATCCAGGTCAATTTTTCTAGTAGGAGCAGTAAATAGAGGTTTAAAGCATAAGAAATAAAGAATAAAGGCCTCAGAAAAGATATAGATGTTGGAGTCTCTGTGCTACATGAAGCTCTGGGGATGTGAATGAGACTGTAAATGACTTAATCTTTAACTGGTAGGGATCCAATTACTTCATTAAATACATTAAGTGGAGCAAGATGTTAAAATTGCACACTATTTTGCTACCATAAATCTTGTTTTTGAATAAGATAAAAAATAAATAAAACATAAAATTAACTACATATTAAATATTTTAGACATTACATGTGACAAGGGGTTTGTGATGCTAAAACCGCAGCCGTTCCACTGAGAAATAGGCAGCATTTAAGAAAGTTAGATGCTAAAGATGTTTTTAATCTTCTCTATGGGCTCATGCCAATGAATACTGCATTAAGCTTATAAATACATTAATTAGGAAAAGAGGTGTTGTGTAATGATTCATCTAGAATTTAAATAATCCTGTGATTTATCTGAAGCACGCTGCCTACATTATAGGAAATAGTGAATGGGTTTCCTGTTAAACATTTGCTCAGTTCATTTACAGTAATTCCCTCTTCTCGCTTTACTATTCACTTTTGTCTCAAACTTGTGTATTTATATTTAATTGGATAATCAGTGATGCCCACAGACAAATGGCATGTTTGGAAAAGGTTTGTGTGTTCTCAGGCTAACTGGGCCTTCATTTGACATCTTTCTCCTTCCATGAGCATAATAATAACAGTATTGGCTAGTGTGTGCTAAGCACTTATTATGTGACATACATAAGAAACTTTGCACATACAATCTGATTGTCAAATCAATCTTGTAAGTTGAATTTATTATTGTCTTTAAAAGACCTAGAAACTGAGACTCTGAGAGTTTAATGTTTAAAGTTACACAATCAAAGAGGCAGAACTCAATTTGGATTATGCGGTTGAATGATTCCACAATATGTTTGTAGTCTTTCCATTGCCTTCTTCTTCCTACATATGAAAGATAAGAAAATAAAAAACAAGAAGAGACTATCTCCCACAGAGAAATTTATATGCAACTATTCATTCCCTAAAGTTTTTTTTTTGTAATTGCAATTAATGGGAACTAATACATCCGAGCAAGATTATCGTACTAATACACATGAGCAAGATTGTTATTTTTGAGCTTTGCTTTGTTCTTGAAAACCACTTGAGGAATGGCGGGCATTGATGATAAGTAGTATAGAAAGTAAAGGATGAATTGATAATAAACAAATGCGAAGGTATGCCAGTTCGAACTGAAACTGGTTTTGATCTCTATAAAGAAACATGATTTGGTATTGCCTTCTCTGGAAACATTGAAGCATTTTTCTTTTTAAAGAAGGAAAGTTGGGAATAAATTTAATATTGTGTAAAAACTGTTTTTCTTTGCCTTTTAGAAATAGGGGAGGAAGATATCGGTTGTCAGACCATTTCTTCAAAATCTATTAAATAAATTAACTCACCATTGATTAGTTTTTCATACAGCAAGATGAATAAATGGCGGACTAACCAGACAATTCTCATATAAGAGAAATGCACAGCTCTTTGCCCATACAATTTTTAAATGCAATTCTTTTTAATTTTTTGTACCCAATGCAATTCATTATGCCTTTCATGTCAGTTACATATGGGATTAGACTTTTAAAAATTATATTTAAAATGGTTGCATACTCTCTTATAGCCCTGGTATTAATACAAATTTACCACAAAATTGGCTGTTGTCAGTATTTTATAGTCAGTAACATTGATCTATTTTTCTTCAAATATGTATTTAAAATGAATTCTCGCAGATAAGTAAGGTAAGTAGAATAGAAAACAAATTTAGCCAAAGGGAAGAAGATACGTGAAAATATTTACCAGGAGTTACCTTAAATGGTACCAACATGCATTAAGAAATGTTATATAGAAGTAACTTTCCTTATCTCTAGGTAAAATATCTACAGTCATGCTAAATGTTTTTTTGATAAGTTTTGACATTTTGAAATGAAAGCTATTTTAACAAAAAACACATTCAAGAAAAATGCTTAAATATTTTAAATGCTGCCTAATGTGGTGAATATATTTTTTGTTTCTCTTACCAATAGAGATTTTGTCAAGTGACATTTTCAGTATATTATGAAAAAATTAATACTGAGAATAGGAATATGAATTCAAAGCTTGCATAATACATGTAGAGAAGGCTAATGAAACAAAGAACATGCAAATATATCTTTCAACAAAATAAAATTGTCAACTCTTATACTTGTGCTAACAGGTTAGCATGTTTGTTTCTATATACTGTTTTTGGTCATAACCAAAGAAATCGCTGTTTGCAATCTTCTTTAAGAACATCAGAAATGTAATTATCTGAAGAGTATATTTCTTTCAGGAGTATGTTATGATCACTGGTTGCTATTTTAACTTAAAACTCATTTTGAAGAGACATGATAATGCTTAGCACTTTTAGAATGCTTTTGTCTTCAAATAATGCCTCTAATTCTAATTAATTTTTTGCATCACCTCTGTAAGGTGGCAAATTGACTAGATGATATAATTAATTATGATTATGTACATACATGTATATTAACAACATAGTGTTTTATTAAAAGTGAATTTGTAACTTCAAATAATATAAATTATATTCATTTATTTGGTGATGAAATGAAGCTGTAAAATGAGAACATACTCAAAATCATGTTTATTGATCCTTTTCCAGATATTTCTAGACTTGAGCTTAGGATTTTCCATTTGCTGGTGGAGCACATTTGAAGTAGTGTAGCATGATGGGGAGTGTCCTGGCTTGGTACACAAGAGACTATCTATTCTATCCTTTGTTTTTTCATTAGCTACCTATCCAACTTTGAAACATATTTTTCTCAACTCTAAGGTGGTGATAATGTTACCTGCCAGGTCTATATCACAGAGATGTTTGATGGTTAAATGTGACAATATATGTGAAAACATTTTATTATTTTAAAGCATTTTTTAAAATAAAAATTGTATATCTTTATAAAATCAAATATAAGTAATATAAAATGTATTTCTATAGACAGAGACTTCAGGAGCTTATATTTTAATCCCTTGATGCAACAGTTGAAAAAACATATTTATACCCATGGCTGACATGTGAAGAGGATGTATTGAGTAGCTGTGGTGTATATGGTGAAGATATAGATAACTCAGAGATATTAGTTATAAGTCCATTGTGATTGCCATATTCTAGTTTATTTTCTTCATTCTTACATCGAATGGAGAAAGCATAGGACTATAATCCTAATAAAGGGTTTATCTTATTTATGAGTAGAAGAGAAAAATATAGGGCTTATCCTTTTTATCAAGTACACCATTATCAAGTACACTAAGTAAACCATTAGTCCTTTCCAGTCCCTATGTTGGACTTCTTCACTGCTGCTGAGCCTGTACGACCCATTTCCTCACATAGCAGGGACTCCAGCCAGCAGTAGTGCAGGTTGCGCTCCATCTGTTCTCGGCAGGCCATGGGTTATCATGTGAACAAGTGATTGTGTGTTGTTTCTATGTGGTTGTGCTCGTAAGAGAATGGCCTTCCCCAAAAAAGTAAGACCTGGGGAGAATGTGTGTGGCAGAAAATTGGATTGGAAGGGATTTTAATAAAGGAAATTTCTCAGTATAGTCATGCAGTGACTTATGTGATGTCACTTCAGGACCTTGGTTCACTGGCCTGAGACACACACCTCTCCACTGGAAATGTTCCATTTGAGAGGCATTGCCTTAGTTAGAAACCTTGAGTCCTCCTAGAGTAGAACGGCTCTCAACCTGGGCACTGCCATCTCCACAGCTTTTACTTGGCTTCTCCGTGGGCCTTGTGGATTGCTTCTCTGAGGCTCATTTACTGGTCATTTCTCATCACTCAGACATCTAAAATTGGAGTGCTCCAGAGTCCATGGTACTTGGAGCTTTGTTCTCCTTTTTTGTCTAAGTGTTCTCATTCATTATTGGGGCTATAATACTATCAACTCTCAAATGCAATCATTCATTTTAGATTTCTTGCCTACACTTTTCCCTGATGGCCAGGATCGTATTTCCAATACCTACTCATCACTTCAACTTTTATATGCCTATATGCCTTCCAACAAGAGGTCCAACAATATTTACGACTCCCTCCTGTGTCCACTTCATTCCTCCTGAAGTCTTCCACTTTGTAATCGGTATATGGCAACTCCATTTTTTCAGTTATTCAGTGAAACAAAGGCCTCAGGATCACACTCGATTTCTCTTAGTCTCACATACCCCACATCTCCGACAGCTTGGCTGTCTTTAAAATATATTCACATTTCAATCACCTCTCATTACATCCATCAGAACATCGTGACTCAAACTCCTGTTTGTCTCATCCTATCTCAGTAGTTTCTGACTATTCTTGTTTCTGCTGTTGCCATTCTAGAAAGTATTCTCAATAAAAATTATAGGGCTGTGGTTCTCAAACGTTATCACAAATGAATCAAAATCAATAAGAAGTCTGATTAAAGCATAGCATGGCAGCCAGGTGTAGTAGGTCATGCCTGTAACTAGTACTGTGGGAGGCTGAGGCAGAGAGTCACTTGGGCCCAGGAGTTTCATATTGCAGTGAACTATGATTATGCCATTGCACTCTACTGGGTGTGACAGAGCAAGATTCTTTCTCAACAACAACAACAACAACAACAAAAATTGCCTTAGTGGATTCCATCCCTAGAGTTTATGACTGAGTAAGTGGGCCACAGAATTTGCACTTCAAAAAAGTTACTACATGCTGCTAGTATGGGACCAACATTTGAAAACTACTCATATAGGGTTTTGCTATATGAGTAGCATTTGCTGAGTATCAGCATAACCTGAGAGCTTATTAGAAATGAACCATTTTTAGGCTCCACTCCAAACTCACTAAATTAGAATCTTGCATATTAACAGGTTTAGGTGATACTTTTATTGATGACAGTCTTAGAAATACTACTGGACTATTCTTTTTACATTTCAAGTCACATGATGTTATTCCTTTAGTCATTCCCATTTCAATCTGGATAAGACCCTAAATTTCTACCATGGCTGAGATAGTATTATACACATATCACCTGAGCACTCTGTTAAACCCTCCTCTGACTTCTGTCCTCCCATTCATCAGCTGATTCACTGCCCTCCTGCCCAGTTGGTTAACTTGCTCATTCTCAAACTCTAAGGTGTGTGACTTAGGGCTTTGGCATTTGCTTCACTCTCAGACTGGAATTTCCTTCTCCCCTTGGTTACGTAGCTTATTCCCTCATTTCCTTTGGCTCTCTGCTCGTAAGTCACCTTATCAATAAACACCTTTCTACCAACAATATTTGATAACAATCCCCCTCACCCAACTTGATATCCCATGTTATTTCATAGCCTGCTTTGGTTTTCTATGCAGCGTTGACTATCCACTGACATATATTTATGTTTACTAGCATTGTTTTCCTTTCTGCTCAAGTACTACGATTTTTTTTCGTCTAATGCCTACAACATTACCTAGCATACAGTAGGCACGAAATATTTTTGAATGAATAAAGGAATGAATTTTTAAATGCTCTCTTCTTAGGATTGAACTTTGAATGGGAAATATGAGAGTATGCCAGTACTACAGCACAAGGAGAGGTAGAGGCAGAAACGAAAAGGAGAGTTCAGAGTTAATATCTGACAACAAGTGGGTAAGGCAACCAGAAGACAGGCTTTTTCTCCATCACAGTTTTTCTTAGTTTTTTTTTTTTATTTTTTTTAATTAGTGAGAAGATGAATTTGTAACTATATATTTAATATTACATATAAGATGCATTTTCTCTAGTACTATACTCTGTCCTAGAATAATAGACCAACATGAAAGACATTACTAATGCATTTACTATCAACTTTAAAAACTTCTGTGACTTCTTTTTGCCACAGAATCTAAAATTCATGGTGATCGCCTACAGCAGTGTGTACAGTTGGAGGAGGTAGCCAGTAGAAGATGTGGGGATAGGGGTTAGAATTGCTTTTGTTTAATGCCTTTGTTATGAACTGGAAGGAAGAGTGAAGAGCTCAGTAACTGAATTCACTGGCTTACTAAATTGGGAGGTGCCAGCGACACCGGGAAAGAGTAGGAAAAAAAAGTGCAAGACTTGGCTCAGCGCCTGTAGCTCAGTGGCTAGGGCACCAGCCACATTACACTGGAGCTGGCAGGTTCAAACCCAGCCGAGGCCTGCCAAACAACAATAACAAATACAACCCCAACAATCTGGGCATTGTGGTGGGCGCCTGTAGTCCCAGCTCCTTGGGAGATGAGCCAAGAGAATTGCTTAAGCCCCAAAGTTTGAGGTTACTGTGAGCTGTGACGTCACAGCACTCTACTATTCTATTTTCACGTGGGTGAAATAGTGAGACTCTGCAAGACTTAGAGGAGTTAGATGAAGTGAAGAGAAATAAACTGGAGTTCTATCTTTGAGAAAAGAAACTGGATTTAAATAGCTGAGACGTTTAAAGAGTTCTTTGTGACGTCATTATTTCTTTGATGATGTTAGCATTGATAATGTTGATGAGAATGTTTTATTATGACTTATTTTTGATCTTCTGTATCAAGAGTGGCTCAGCTATTGTCATTATATGAAACAGACCATCATTGTCAATGTCAGTGGTAAGAGGCAAATCTTACCTCTAAACTATTACTAAATATGTATTTAATTGTGTCCAGGGGTGTTAGATAGTGTTTGAGATGAGGAAGCAAAGAGTGTTCTAGGAAACAATTCTTCCCATGGGAAGGGGCTTTATGAGGGCAGTACTTAGACAATGAGTTGCAGTTGGAGGGACAGGGGATTCTGAGCTCAGGACTTCATTCAGAAAAATATAATGGCCCGTCCTGCATAGACTCATTTCTGAATCCCAGGGAGAAATTTTCACAATAGATGAGTCAATAAATTTATTATATTGAACCATATGTAATCAATCATAATTGGTAAGATATTGGTAATTTCATATAGCTAAACTAATGAGCTGTTCAATACAAGAACTTTAGTGTTGGGAGATAACGGTTACCCTGCTTCTCTGGATATTCACCTGTACTCACAGAGTCTCTGCCAGCTTCAGTACAGATAGGGGAACTCCTGGTGAGCAGTGAGAGCATCACTCATTTCTGCTGAGCACCGGAAATGAAACTTCTAGTAGTATTGAACAGCCTTAGGAAGAGAGAAGGAAAATGAATTCCAACAAGTATCCCAGAAGACTAATTCATAGATGAGAGCAACCTCAGGATTCCTAGAAGCATTTGGGAATTTTTACAGAAGTGATATTTGGGGTCATAAGTCCTATTTACAATTTTTCTTTTCATGTTTATATTTTGCCTCAAGCTGTTATGAATCAGAAAATAAAGTTATGAAGGACAGAATTAGGGTCTGAAAGATTTCAGGAAACCTATGATATAATTCAAGACTCCAGTTGCTCTACTTCTGCCACTTTTCCTATGTGATGTATTTCAGGCAGCAGATGATATCAGACATAAGAGCAGCAACTCTAAGAGTTCAAAATAAAAGTGCAAATGTGCTATTGTTTTTGGTGGTGTTACCATGTGCACATATAAGAGAATTCAGGAAAATGTGGTTGGCATTCCCTCTGAATAGTATGCTCAGAAAACAAGGTGTTCTCTATCAGATGAGCCAGCAAAACTTTGCAGCTCCTCACATTCTGCAGCCTTGAGTGAATAATGCAAAAGCAAAATTCATATATGCACAGTAGCCTTCCATTTAGAGTGTGTCTGTTTTGTACTGTGTATGAAGGAAATCAGTTAACATACCTATCACTTTGGCTCTCAACTGCCTTACCTCTAAAATGAATTTCCCCAGATGCTCTCAACAGCTTTTGTTATTATGTGATATTCTATTTTAGTATTATATTGATACTTATAGTGGAATATTAGGTACCTTCTATATACTTCATCAGAGAGCAATTTTGTAATTTAAATAATAAAAACATTGAAAGATACAAATTAATAATTATGCAATAACAAATAGCTACTATTTAACAATAATGTGTCATTATTATGTACCAGGCATTGTGCTGAGGTTTTTCATGCAATTATCTTATTTAAATGTCAAATAAGATTGTAGCCCTTTTAGTGCCCATACTATATTCTAGAATACATTAGCCTTATGGTTGTGGCTGGGGGAGGGTGGGTGATGGTGGAATTAGAGCTCAGCACTCCTGACTCCTTTTGAAATTTTACCATTCCTTCAACCCAATTTCATCCATTGGCTTTTTCTGCTGTGTGTGTCAACCATCCTTAACAGATGATTTACAGCCGAGCAAAAAGTGTTATTAGACACCTGGAGAGTGGAGCAAGTGCAGTGCATTGAACAGCTGAGAACATTTCTTGACAGATTCTGTTTTTGGTAAAAATATAAGCTATTTTCTTCTACAGATTTCTTAAAACATATATTGTAAGGGAAAGAAAATCCATATGGCATTGATTTATTTAAATGTTTAAAAAATTAGATATTGGGAAAGCCTCTTATATTTGTATTTTTCTTAGAGAGGGAATATTTTATTTCATCATGAATAAAAAGAAAGAAAATAAGCCTCAAACTCATGTTTCATTCTAAATTTAAAGTCAGAATTGATATGTTTTTCAAACATGACCAAATGAAAATGAGGCTCTGGTTTCAAAAAATAAAGAAAGCTATGAGGAAGCAGGCAAGTGGTTTCTCTGGAAGACTTCTTATTCCCTTAGTCAAAACAGAGCAGCAAACAAGGGGTAGCACCAAACGGTAGTTTGGCACATAAGTCTCCTGAATTTATAGCTTTAGTGATACAAGACTGGGTATCAATTCAGGATTTCTCTTTCCTTTATGCTACTAAACAAAAGAACTCTGTTAAGAGGGGTAATGAATTGTGTGGGCTGTAATTGCTCTCCTGTCGGTAACTGTTACTTGCTTATATTGCTTCAGTATTAGCTGGAATTAGGTTGTACTGTGTAGCCTGCTAATCCATACTTGCTAGTAAACAGAGGAGAAAAGGGGATATAACCACCTTCCAGAGGTGCTTTTAAATAGGATCTTTGCTCTGGATGTACATCTAAAGGGTTACCCAGTTTTACTCAGTTTTAAATAATTATTTAATCACTCAAAACAATTATAAATATGGAATGATGGGAAGATGGCGGACTGAAGCCAGCTTTCCACAGAGGCTCCCGTCCTGAAGGAGAGTTAGGGGACGAAAATTTAGCAAGTAACCTGATGGATTCGAGCAACACCAAGCGAGAAAGTTGAAGAACGCACATCAACCCGGCTAAGGAGAGCTGCGACCACAAGGAAGCAAACAAAAGGTACAAAAGCCATCACAAGCAGATGGGAGTTCAAGCAGATGGGAGTTCTCCCCTCCCCCACCTCATCAGCTTAAGGGCCCCACAAACAAAAGGGCAGAAATCAAAGGCCATCCCACTACACTTCACGGGAGAGACCTACTACAAACTGGACCTACCTCCCTTACTAGGATGCCTAGGCATTCTCCTGCCAGGCACAAAACTGTATAAATATGTAAATATCCTTTGTCGGCAACTCTGAGCACCCAGTACTTCCCGCCACTCTCTCTGAGGTCTGAAAGCCTGTCCCCCAGGAGTTCGGATTCTTGGGTGACTCCTAAAGGGGAGAGGACAGTCTCCGAAGTGCAGCTGGTCAGCGCTGATTCTGGGGCACGGGAGAGAGGTGAGGACAGTCAGCGGAGGGAGACCCTCACCAGGGCGGTGCTTCCCCAAGGCAAGGTGCAGCAGCCCTCCTTGGGCAACAATACAACCAGGCATACAACTGAGTCAAACTTGCTACCAGCTGCTCTGAGCTCCCTGCTGCTCTGAGCTCCTGGCGCTCCCCCCGCCCTCGTTCTGTGGTCTGGAGACCTGAGTGCCTGCCGTGTGACTGGGCAGGGAGCTGGGTGGAGCTGAGTCTGTTTTTCACTGCCCAGCGGTTCTGGGCTCCAACCACTCCCTCCACCCTGCCCCCACTCTGAAGCCTGAAGGTTTGTGCTGCGACGGTACAACCAGGCGAGAGACTGGGAGAAACTGAATTTGCTCTCTGTCTACTGGGCTCCCTATGGCTCGGAGCCCCTGCTGGCTCTGGGCTTCAGGCGCTCCCCCACCCTCACTCTGTGCTCTGGAGACCTGAGCGCCTGCTGTGTGGCCGGGCAGGGAACTGGGGGAGCTGAGTCTGTTCACTGCCTGGCGGTTCTGGGCTCCAGCCATTCCCCCCCGCCCCGCCCCAACTCTGAAGCCTGAAGGCTTGAGCTGCGGCGGTACAACCGGGTGAGAGACTGGGAGGAACTGAAATTGCTTGCTGTCGACTGGGTTCCCTGCGGCTCGGAGCCCCTGCTGGCTCTGAGCTCCCAGCGCTCCCCCCACCACCCTCGCTCTGTGGTCTGGAGACCTGTGCACCTGCCGTGTGGCTGGGCAAGGAACTGGATGGAGCTGAGTCTGTTCGCTGCCCGGCAGTTCTGGGCTCCATCTGCGCCCCCCACCCCATCCTCACTCTGAAGCCTGGAGGCTTGGGCTGTGGTGGTGCAGTGGAGCCAAAGATTGGGAGAAATTGAATTAGCTTGCTGCCGGTGGCTCTGAGCTCCCAGCACCCCACCACACCCTCACTCTGGGATTTGGAGGCCTGTCCCCCGGGAGTCCAGATTCTTGAGGGATTTGTTGGGGCGTGGACAGTCCCCGAACTGCGGCTGGTCGGTCCTGACTCTGGGACACATGAGTGAGGCTGGGGGAGACCCACATCAGAGCGGCAACTCCGTGAGGTGGCTGAAGCCATACCCCCTGCCTCCCTGGGCAAACAGAGGAGGCCACCCCTGAGTATAGGATTTGCCTGAGGTGACTCACAGACCCCGGAAACATCCAGGGTAGGGCCGACTCAGAGAACTGAGACTTCAACCCAGAGTAAGTGCTTCACTGAAGTCAAACAGAAGCCAGCTGACAATAAGTCAGAAACACTCAGCCCTACCACACCAGACAGGGCCCCAGTCTGTCAGGCTACAACACTGAACGGGCCCTCAACAAAACCCTAGGGGAAAAATCAAAGGGAGTAAAACAACCATGGGGTGGAATCAGCGGAAAATCTCCGGTAACATGAATAACAAGAATAGATCAACCCCCCAAGGAAAGAAATGGCGGATGTAATTGAAGATCCCATTCATAAACAACTGGCAGACATATCAATAATCAAATTCAGAATTTGGATTGCATACAAGATTGATAATATGGAATTAGGAATCCGAGGAGAAATTCAAAAGTTGTCTCACGAATTTAACGAATTTAAAGACAAAACCACCAAAACTTAGACACACTGAAGCAAGAATTTGCAGCCCTTAAAAATATGAAAAATACAGTAGAATCCCTCAGCAACAGAATGGACCAAGCAGAAGAAAGGATTTCTGACATCAAAGATAAAGCCTTCGAACGCTCCCAAACTCTCAAGGAGGAAGAGAAATGGAGAGCAAAAATGGATCTTCCTCTTAGAGACCTCTGGGATAATTCAAAGAAGGCAAATATATGAATAATAGGAGTTCCGGAAAACGATGAAGTGGCATCAAGGAACACAGAGGCCCTTCTGGATGAAATTATGAAAGAGAATTTTCCAGACATGCCTAGAGATTCTGAAATTCAGATAGCAGACAGATTCAGAACTCCAGCATGATTCAACCCCAATAAGTCATCCCCCAGAATTATCATAATTAGCTTCACTAAAGTCAACATGAAGGAGAAAATTCTCAAGGTTATCAGGCGAAAGAAAGCCATTACCTACAAAGGTAAGAACATTAGAATGACTGCAGATCTCTCTGCTGAAACTTTTCAAGCCAGAAGAGGGTGGTCATCGACTTTTAATCTTCTAAAGCAAAATAACTTTCAAACCCGGATCTTGTACCCAGCTAAACTGAGTTTCATCTATGATGGAGAAGTTAAATGCTTTAACGACATTCATATGTTGAAGAAATTTGCCACAACCAAACCAGCTCTTCAGGATATTCTCAGACCTATCCTCCATAATGACCAACCCAATCCTCTACTACAAATGTAAACTTACTCAGAAACTTCGGATCAAACTCCAACTTCTACAGTGGCGAAAAGATTAAAGTTGTCCACTGGACTTTTGAAAAACTCAATACCCAAAATTTCACCAAACTTATTAATAATCTCCATTAATGTGAATGGCTTAAACTGTCCTCTAAAGAGGCATAGGTTAGCTGACTGGATACAAAAACTCAGATCAGATATTTGTTGCTTACAAGAGTCTCATCTTAACTTAAAAGACAAATACAGACTCAGGGTGAAAGGATGGTCATCCACATTTCAGGAAAATGGTAATCAGAAAAAAGGAGGTGTTGCAATTTTATTTGCAGACACAATAGGCTTTAAACCAACAAAAGTAAGGAAGGACAAGAATGGTCACTTCATATTTGTTAAGGGTAATACTCAATATGATGAGATTTCAATTATTAATATCTATGCACCCAATCAGAATGCACCTCAATTCATAAGAGAAACTCTAACAGACATGAGCAACTTGATTTCCTCCACCTCCATAATAGTCAGAGATTTTAACACTCCTTTGGCAGTGAGGGATCGATCCTCCAACAAAAAGCTGAGTAAAGAAATTTTAGATTTCAATCTAACCATCCAGCGCTTAGATCTAGCAGACATCTACAGAACATTTCATCCTAACAAAACTGAATACACATACTTCTCATCAGCCCACAGAACTTACTCCCAAATCGATCGCATCTTAGGTCACAAATCTAACCTCAGTAAATTTAAAGGAATAGGAGTTATTCCATTCATCTTCTCAGACCATCATGGAATAAAACTTGAGCTGAGTAACAACAGGAATCTACATACTCATACAAAAACATGGAAGTTAAATAACCTCATGCTGAACGATAGCTGGGTCAGAGATGACATCAAGAAGGAAATTGCAAAATTTTTGGAACAAAACGACAATGAAAACACGAACTATCAGAACCTCTGGGACACCGCAAAGGCAGTTCTAGGAGGGAAATTTATAGCAATGCAAGCCTTTCTCAGGAGAACAGAAAGAGAGGAAGTTAGCAACTTAATGGGACATCTCAAGCAACTGGAAAAGGAAGAAAACTCCAACCCCAAACCCAGTAGAAGAAAAGAAATAACCAAAATCAGAGCAGAACTAAATGAAATTGAAAACAAAAGAACAATACAACAGATCAATAAATCAAAAAGCTGGTTTTTTGAAAAGGTCAACAAAATAGATAAACCATTGGCCAACCTAATCAGTAAAAAAGAGTAAAATCTCTAATCTCATCAATCAGAAATGACAAAGATGAAATAACAACAGACTCCTCAGAAATCCAAAAAAATCCTTAATGAATATTACAAGAAACTTTACTCTCAGAAATATGAAAATCTGAAGGAAATGGACCGATACTTGGAAGCTCATCACCTTCCAAGATTTAATCAGAATCAAGTGTAAATGTTGAACAGGCCCATTTCAAGTTCGGAAATAGCATCCACCATACAAAACCTCCCCCAAAAGAAAAGTCCAGGACCAGATGGTTTCACATTAGAATTCTACCAAACCTTTAAAAAGGAATTAGTACCTATATTACTCAAACTGTTCCAAAATGTATAAAAAGAAGGAAGACTCCCCAACACGTTCTGTGAAGCAAACATCACCCTGATCCCCAAACCATGAAAAGACCCAACAAAAAAAGAAAATTATAGACCAATATCACTAATGAATATAGACACAAAGATATTCAACAAGATCCTAACAAACAGAATCCAGCAACATATCAAACAAATCATACATCATGATCAAGTTGGCTTTATCCCAGGGTCTCAAGGCTGGTTCAATATATGTAAAACTATAAATGTAATTCAGCACATAAACAAAATAAAAAACAAAGATCATATGATTCTCTCAATCGATGCAGAAAAAGCTTTTGATAACATCCAACATCCCTTCATGATCAGAACACTTAAGAAAATTGGTATAGAAGGGACATTTCTTAAACTGATAGAGGCCATATACAGCAAACCAACAGCCAATATCATATTGAATGGAGTTAAATTGGAATCATTTCCACTTAACTCAGGAACCAGACAAGGCTGCCCATTGTCTCCATTGCTTTTTAACATTGTAATGGAAGTTTTAGCCACCGCAATTAGGGAAGAAAAGATGATCAAGGGCATCCACATAGGGTCAAAAGAGATCAAACTTTCGCTCTTCACAGATAATATGATTGTGTATCTGGAAAACATTAGGGACTCTACTACAAAACTCTTAGAAGTGATCAAGGAATACAGCAATGTCTCAGGTTACAAAATCAACATTCATACATCAGTAGCCTTTATATATACCAACAATAGTCAAGCTGAAAAAACAATTAAGGACTCTATCCCATTCATAGTAATGCCAAAGAAGATGAAATATTGGGAAGTTTATCTAACAAAGGATGTGAAAGATCTATATAAAGAGAACTATGAAACTCTAAGAAAAGAGATAGCCAAGAATGTTAATATATGGAAAAACATACCATGCTCATGGTTGGAAAGAATCAACATTGTTAAAATGTCCATACTACCCAAAGCAATATATACCTTCAACGCAATCCCTATTAAAGTTCCACTGTCATACTTTAAAGATCTTGAAAAAACAATACTTCGTTTTATATGGAATCAGAAAAAACCTCGAATAGCCAAGACATTACTCAAAAATAAAAACAAAGGAGGAGGAATTACGCTACCAGACCTCAGACTATACTACAAATCGATAGTGATCAAAACAGCATGGTATTGGCACAAAAACAGAGAAGTTGATGTCTGGAACAGAATAGAGAACCAAGAGATGAACCAAGCTACTTACCATTATTTAATCTTTGACAAGCCAATTAAAAACATCCAGTGGGGAAAAGATTCCCTATTTAACAAATGGTGCTGGGTGAACTGGCTGGTAACCTGTAGAAGACTGAAACTGGATCCACACCTTTCACCACTAACCAAGATAGACTCTTACTGCATTAAAAACCTAAACTTAAGACATGAAACTATAAAAATACTAGAAGAGAGTGCAGGGAAAACCCTTGAAGAAATTGGGTTGGGTGATTTTTTTATGAGAAGGACCCCCCGGGCGATTGAAGCAGCTTCGAAAATATACTTTTGGGATTTGATCAAACTAAAAAGCTTCTGCACAGCCAAGAACACAGTAAGTAAAGAAAGCAAACAGCCCTCAGAATGGGAAAAGATATTTGCTGGTTATGTCTCTGACAAAGGTTTAATAACCAGAATCCACAGAGAACTCAAACACATTAGCAAGAAAAGAACAAGGGATACCATCACAGGCTGGGCAAGAGACTTGAAAAGAAACTTCTCCGAAGAAGACAGGTGAGCGGCCTTCATACATATGAAAAAATGCTCATCATCTTTAATCGTCAGAGAAATGCAAATCAAAACTACTTTGAGATATCATCTAACTCCAGTGAGACTAGCCTATATCACAAAATCCCAAGACCAGAGATGTTGGTGTGGATGTGGAGAAAAGGGAACACTTTTGCACTGCTGGTGGGAATGCAAACTAATACATTCCTTTTGGAAAGATATATGGAGAACACTTAGAGATCTAAAAATAAATCTGCCATTCAATCCTGTAATTCCTCTGCTGGGCATATACCCAGAAGACCAAAAACCACATCATAACAAAGATATTTGTACCAGAATGTTTATTGCAGCCCTATTCATAATTGCTAAGTCATGGAAAAAACCCAAGTGCCCATCGATCCACGAATGGATTAACAAATTATGGTATATGTACACCCTGGAATACTATGCAGCCTTGAAGACAAATGTAGACTTTACCTCTTTCATGTTTACATGGATGGAGCTGGAACATATTCTTCTCAGTAAAGTGTCTCAAGAATGGAAGAAAAAATATCCAATGTATTCACCCCTACTATGAAACTAACCTAGGACTTTCACATGAAAGCTATAACCAAGCTACAACCTAAGAACAGGGGGAAGGGGGAAAGTGTGGGGAGGGAGGGGAGTTGTGGGTAGAGGGTGGGGGATTGAAAGGATCACACCTGTGGTGCATCTTACAAGGGTACATGTGAGCCTTGGCAAATGTGGAATGTAAATGTCTTGGCAAAGTAACTAAGAAAATGCCAGGAGGGCTATGTCAACTAATGAGATGAAAATATGTCAAATATTGTATGAAACAAGTGTATGGTGCCCCATGATCATATTGATATACACAGCTATGATTTAATAAAAAGAAAAAAAAAGAAAAAAAAAACAATTATAAATATGCCAGGCCCACACTAAGAGGCATAGAATGATCCTATAGGAAGAACATACAGGAATTTCTTATAACTCTGTTAGCTATGGCCCCAAGAGATTAGAAATGTTGGCTTATTTCTCATTAGCACTTTTTCTCTTAAACTTTTACCTCAAAATTTATTTTTTCCCCAGCTTTATTGATGTATAATGTACAAATCAAAATTGCATCTATTCAAGGTATGCAATGTGATGTTTTAATATGTGTATACATTGTGGAATGATTGCCAAGATCAAATTGATTGATTAACATGTCCACCACCTCACAGTTCAGTTATCATTTCTATGTGTGCAAGTGTGTTAAGGAAACTTAAGACCTTAGAAAATTTCAATACATTATTTTTAACTGTAGTTACCATGCTGTGCATTAAACCTACAGAATGTATTCATTTTATAATAGGTTTGTACTTTTTGACTAATATCACTTCCCCACTTCCAGCCCCTGGTAGTTATTACTTTGTCCTTCTGAGAGTTCCACATTTTTAGATTCCACCTATTTACATATAAATGAGATGACACAGTATTTGTCTTTCTTTGTCTGGCTTACTTCACTAAGATGTACTCCAAGTTCACCATTTTGCCACAAAGGCAGTAATTCTTTCTTTATATGGCTTAATAATATCCCTTGTGTCCACACACACACACAAGCAAACATCCCACATTTGTTATCTTTTCAGTTGTTGATAGACTTAAATTATTTCCATATCTTAGTGTTATTGTGCATAATGCTACAATGAACCTGGGAGTATAAATATTTCTTCTAAATAATGATCTCATTTCCTTTGGATATAAATCCAGAAGCGAATTTTTCCAATCATATAGTTAGCCCTATTTTTAATGTTTTTGAGGAAACTATACTGGAACTATAAGTATGTGCCATTCCACCCAATTGCTTTTAATGAATGTTGTAAGTTTGGGTATGTTGAATTTCCATTTTTATTTGAATTTCCAATTATTTAGATAATTTTTGATTTCTCTTTTGATTTTTTCTTTGACATATTAGTTATTTGGGTCAATAATCATATTGTTTAATGTCCATGTATTTGTGAATTTTTCAATTTTCTTCATGTTATTGGTTTCAGTTTTATGTCATTGTGGTTTAAAAGATGCTTGAAATGATTGAAATTTTCTTAAATTTCTTAAAACCTTTTTTGTGATCTATTCTAGAAAATGGACTGTGTGTGCTGGAGACAGATACATATTCTAAAACTTGAATGGAATTTCTTTTGTATGTGTGTTAGTCCTATTTGATCCATAGTATTACTCAAATCTGTTTTGCACTGATTTTCCATCTGAATGATCTATTTATTGTTGAAATTGGGGTATTGAAGTTTCCCACTATTATTGTATTACTAATTCTTTTTTAATTTCAGTTAATGTTCACCATACATGTTTACACGTTATGATGTTGGATGTATGCAGATTTAAAATTGATACAATCTTTTGTAAATTGACCTATTTTTCATTAGATAATGACCTTCTTTGTCTCTTGCGACAAATTTTGACTGAAAGTCTATTTTGTGTGATACAAATAATGCCACTCCTACTGTCTTTTGGTTACCATTTACATGGACTATCTTTTTCCACTTAGTCACTTTCCGCACATGCTTGCCCTTAAAGACTAAACTGAGTCTAGCATATTGTTAGATTTTTGTTTTCTATCTATTCAGCCATTCTGTGTCTTTTTATCAGAGAATTTCTTTTACATTTTAAGTAATTATTGTTAAGTAAGGATTTAATTGTTTTCTGTCTCTTTTGTTGTACTTTCTTTTCTTTTTTTCATCTTTCATTTTTTTTTCTAGCAGTATGCTTTGATTTCTTTTCCTTTAACTATTTTTATAATCTACTAGGAATTTTTTCTTTGTGGTTACCCTGAGGCTTACATGAAACATCCAAGTTATTCTGTTTTCAGCTGAAATGATTTAATTTCAATTGCATATTAACATTCTATATTCTCTCTTTCACTCAAATGTTATGCTATTCATGTCATCCTTTACATATTATGTGTCCTCTAAAAATGTATGTAGTTATGGTGCTTTTTAATGCTTTCGACTTTAGCTTTTGAACTACAGTTAAAAGTAATATGTAGTCCTTTACGTCTAGAGGATACGTTTCAAGAATGTATTCTAAGACTGTGGAGAGTACCAAGCCTGAAAATGGTAAGAGCACATACATACCTACTGTGTTTCCTCTTATGTGTACTTCCTGTGAAAAAGTTTACTTTATAAATTAAGCTCAGTAAGAGATCAATCAAAATAACTAATAATAAACTAGGACAATGACAATAATATATTTTAATAAAATTTATGTAAATATGTTCTCTCTCTCTCATACTGTCTCTCTCAAAAAAACCTTAATGTGCCATACCTCAGGTAACAGAAACCATGGATAACAAAACTGCAGATATGGGAGCATTATTGTGCCTGTTTCTATTACATTATTAGAGTATTCTGAATTTGACTATATATTTACTTTTCCTAGTGAGTCTTATACATACATATGTGTTCATGTTATAACATAGCATCTTTTTAATCATCTCAAAGAACTCCCTTTGTCATTTTTATATGATATGTCTTATGGTCCCTTAGCTTTTTATTGTCTGGGAATATCTTTATCTCTCTTTCGTTTCTAAAGGACAGCTTTACCATGCATACTATTCTTGGTTGGCAGTTTATATATATATATATATATTTTTTTCTTTTAATTCTTTGAATATATCATTTCACACCCTTCTGGACTTCAAAGTTGAGAAGTCCTCTGATAACCTTAGAGGACTTCATTTGTATATAATGATTCTCTGTTACTATTTTCAAGGATATATTTTTATATTTGACTTTTGACAATTTAATTATAATGTATCTCAGAGTATTTTTGATCTCATCTCACTTGAAGTCTTTTGAGCTTTATGAAGTTGGATGTACATATTTTTCCCAAGATGACTGGAATTTTCAGCAATTATTTCTTTAAATATATTTTCTGCCCCTTTGTTTTTTCACTTTTTAGCCTCCCATAATTTATATTTTCATTTATTAAGTTCCATAAATCTTTTTAGCCTCCCATAATTTATATTTTCATTTATTAAATTCCAAAAATCTCTGCTTTCTTCAGTGTTTTTAATTCTTTTCTTGTTTTTGTTCCTTTAATTGACTAATTCCCACTAATCTTTCTTTTAGTTTCTTAATTCTCTCTCTTGTGTGATTGAGTCTGCTAGAGCTCATTGTTGAATTTTCCTTTCAGTCATTGATTTAGTTCCTTGTTATGGTTTTATTTATTTATTAAACTTTTAATTTTGTTCATGTACTTTCTTCTCTGGTAATATTTATTTGTATGTGTTCTTTTGTACCTCAATGAGCTTCTTTAAAATAATTGTTTTGAATTCTTTGTCAGGCTATTCATAGATCTCCTTTACCTTTTGCCTGCTTACTGAAACTTTATTAATTTCTTTGATATCATATTTGCTTTACTCTTCACCATCTGCATATCCTTGGATCAGTGTCTGTGAATTTGAAGGAGCAGGAGGCATGGGATGATTTAGGCATGTAAATGTGCCAGGATCCAGCCCTGGGGCAGGGTTCTTTAAGACCTATGGAGCTGTTGGCAACTGAATGAATAAAAATAAAGTTATAATAGGACATTGCAGAATAGAATTTTCAAAGGTGGGAAGCACAGGGGGTCATCACCCATTATTGGGATTCTGGTGAATGGACCTAAGTGTTTGTTTCATTCAGCTTTTATTGAAGGCTATTTTCTGATTAGCCCAGAGGGTAAGCTGAGGAAGGAAACAAAAATGTCAGCAGTTTCTCTGAGTAAGCATGTTAGTTCTTATTATATCTATAATCATTAACTTTAAGGGTCTGAGCAGCCATGAGATATCCAAAACCTGAGCCTTGTGTGGGAGCATCTTTCTGTCTGTGATTACACACACAGATTCCTTGGGGTGAGGGAGTTAAATTACCACTAATTTACTGTGTAGTAAAATGCCACCAGCAGTATCAGTCTCCTCTGAAGAATCAATGGGCCAGAAGAATTTTCTTCTGATTTCCACTCAGAGGGTCTTCCTCTGTGATAAGGGATATAAGGCTCTCCTACTTATATTTCAGGGATCAAGCTATTCCCTTGATCTTTGCCCTGGCCAAAGTCTCCACAATGAGTATTTGCTTTGACTATTAACTGGGCAGGAGATGGCCTGGTTAATCTTTCTACTCAGGCCTTGCATGCAACTTTCTCTGCAGCCATTGTTTTTTTCAGAGTGTTCAGACCCAGTAGGAGTGTTTGCAAGCTGTATCCCTTACAGGCCAGGCTTCTAGGAAAAGCAGGAAACTTGCTCAGATAAGAAATTTAGCAGCTGGTTTAGCTGAACTGTTTTTATTCTACCTTGCTCAGCTTATTTCTCTGGGGGTGTTTTCCCTTGGCAGAATGGGGTCTTCTGCCTACATAGAGGCCTTTTCATTTGGGTCACTGAGCTGGTGAGGTTGCCTCAAGAATCCCATAGTCAAGTAGGGTTGAATGAAGCTGGATCATGTGACTGCTGCTGAGTCTCAAGTAAGATCTTTGGCTCGTTAACCTGTTACTAGAATCTCAAATAGGTATAAATTTTGTCTGGCCCCTAGGAAGACTGGAGCTAGCACTGAGACAGTGATCCTTTTCAGAATCCACAGTATGTATGTAACAGGGGCATTAACAGTTATGTCCTCCCATCAGGTCCTGAGGAGGGCTCCCACCAAATGTCCTGATCAATAGGAAGGACTGGCTGTGAAATAGCTGAAAGGGGCTAAACTGAGTTTCAGGGCTATTTCAGAGTCCACAGCTGAGGCTGAGGTCTACATGCCAATCTCTTGGGGCATGGATATATGTGCACCCTATGGGGTTCCTGGGCAGGCAGAACTTCCCCTGGGCTACAACTGAGAGGGGTTACTAGGCCACAGATCTGCCTCAGGATTTTCCATGGGGCTACGGTTGGTGGCTCTGTCCCTGGGGAGAGTATGGATGGGTGTGTATCTTGTATCTTAGCAATCCATTTGAGGGCATGACTGATCTATAATTATAGGTGAAAGGTAATGAAATTGAGTTACTAAGCTCTGTTTGAAACCTGATGTGGGATTGAGTTCAGCAGGAATGCCATTGAGGATAGATGGGTATGTCTCCACGTGAGTTCCTAGGAAGACAGGACTGCTATCAAACTTAGAGTGGCTGGAACCAAGTTACAGGCCCACTTTAGGGTCCACACTGGTCTATATTGAGGTTGGTGGGTCTGTCACCCAAAGTACAGGTAGGCATGAATCTTCCCCAGTCCCTTGGCAGATAGTTCTGGTGGCAGTACCAAGTCCAAACTGGCCAGTAGCTGAGTCCACATGGATAAGGCTGATTCCAAGTTTCTAGCTTGACCACAGTTGCGAACCTGCCAACTGAGCATGGGCCTGCATGTTCAAAATAGCACTTCTAGGTCTTGGGCACTATAGGAGTTTCACAACCTCCTACCTAAATCCCAAAGCTTCCATAAAGGCACTTTAATCTATGGGTAGCTGCCAAATTATTGTTGCTGTGAGGGAATGGATATAAGCAGGAGATTTCCTATTCCATGATTTTATTCCAAAACCTAAATTTATTTTATGCTTTAATTTAATTTACTTGAACCAGGATAAAATTAAGATATCAGTGGAATGAATAAACTGACATCTAAAAGAGTCTGTTAGCAGAATAGATATAATTTTCAAATAAAAATACTCCTGTTCATTATATGTTAAAAATAAGGTGTATCTTTATTAATTGCTTTAAACATTTGATTTTATTTTTTTCCCCAAATAATCGAATTAAAAGATAATTCACTTTTTATTCAGTTCTACCAGAAAATCTTTTAAGATGGCTCATATGTATATTTTTTAATACATGCTCTTAAGAGTCAAATACTATGGAAAGAATATTAAATATCCTTATCATTTCAATTAATAGTTGTTGGTTGATTGGCAAATAGCTTTAATACTCCCAGAAATTTCAAATATTAATTTAGGTCCAAAATAAATCTGAGATTTTCATGCTATGCTATCAGTTTGTGGCTAATTCTTTAGTTGAGTTGTTTGTTTTCTTATTACTGAGTTTCGAAATGTATTTACATACTCTGGTATTGCATTATTATATATTCTCGATACAAGCTTTTTATCAGATATATGACTTACAAACATTTTACCCTGCCTATGTCTTCTCTTTTCATTCTTTGAATAGTATCTTTAAAAGGACAGATCTTATTACATTTTCTCAGGCAAAGTTTATCATTTGTAAGTGGATTCTGCTTTATGTATCATATGTAAGGAATGTTTGACTAACCCAAGGTACAGAGATTTTCTCCTATGTTTCTGCTGAAATTTTTAAAAACTCAGATTGGGCATTTAGAACTAACACTCATTTTGAGGCAATTTTTCTACATCTTGTGAATAATCAAAAAGTTATTTTTCATAGATATATACATCCAATAGTTCTTGTGACATTTTTGGAAAAGATAAATATTTCAACATTTTTGCACTTTGGCAAAAATCAATTGGTCATGTACATTTGGGTCTATTTTTGGACTCTATTATGTTCCATTGATCTATTTGTCTGTCTTGAGGCCAACCACATTTTCTTGACCTCTATCACTTTAAAATAAATTTTGAAATCAGGTAGTTTAGTTTCTCTAACTTAATTAGGTTTTCAAAGTTGCTTTAGCTGTTCTGGTTCTTTGTGTTTCTATATAGGTGTTACAATAAACTTGTTAATTTACACAAGAGCTGCTAGTATATTGATTGAAATTATATTAAAGCTATAGATCAGTATGGAGGGAATTGATATCCAAGCAATACTAAGTCTTCTAACCAATGAATGCATGATATTAGTCAATTTGTTTAGATCTTTAAAATCTTCTCTAAGCAGTATTTTGTTAAGATCTGGTAGATTTATTCTTATGTATTTTTATTTATGACCTATTGTAAATGTAAAAACGATACATTTTTACATGTCAAATGATATTTTAAAATATCAGTTTTATTTGTTCATTGCTAGTTTTCAGGATTATAATTGACTTTACAAAATTTACTAATTAATTTTAGGAACTTTTTAATAAATTCTGTAGGATTTTCTACATAGACAATCATAGTATTTGAAAATAAAAACCATTTTAGATCTTCCTTTACAATCAGATGCATTTAAAATTTTTCTCTCTGACCTTATTACACTGGATATAATGTTGCATATAATGTCGTGTGGAAGCAGAGAAAGTTATTTCATACTTGACCATAAGAAAAAAGCAGTTAGGTTTCATACATTCAAAACAATGTTTCCTATTTTTAATTTTGTTTTTTTGTATTCAGTTAAATAAAGTTCCTTTTTAATAAATAAATAAATAAATAAATATAAATAAATAAATTTTGTATTCAGTTAAATAAAGTTCCTTTTTAATAAAGTTCCTATTTTCTGAGTGCTTTGTAAATTTATTTGGAAGTAGATATTGGGTAAAGTCATTTTAGTTTTCTTCTATATATCGAGAATATTGTACGATTTTTTTTTTTTTAGTTTCACAGGGTGAATTGCAAGATATTTATTGCTAGTTTCTACTTGCTAAAATTTTATTTAGAATATTTTTATCTTTGTTCATGAAGAACATTTGTGTGTAAGTTTTTTTTTTCCTTGTAATATCCTTATCTGATTTTGGTATCAGAATAAATTTTGCCTCAAAATGAGTGATTATTCTGTCATCTTTGGTTTTTCTGAAAGAGTTTGTATAGAACTGATGTTAATTCTTCTTTAATTATTTAGTAGAATACCATGAATTCATGTAAAACAGGATTATTTTTGTAAGGATTTTAAGCACAGATTTAAAATTTAAAATTATCCAGGGCTATTAATTTGTGTCTTCTTGTGTGATATTT
The DNA here is from genome assembly GCF_027406575.1 of Nycticebus coucang. Taxonomy (NCBI): domain Eukaryota; kingdom Metazoa; phylum Chordata; class Mammalia; order Primates; family Lorisidae; genus Nycticebus; species Nycticebus coucang. Next base: position 53,983,293 of record NC_069781.1, on the reverse strand, counting down.
GGTAGTTTTAGTATTTCAGTAAGTTTCTTCATTTGACTTATGGTGTTAAAAGTTATTGACATAACGTTGTTTAATGATATTCTGTTACTATCCTTTATAAACCTTGTGTGTGTGTGTGTGTGTGTGTTTTAATCTCTGATAATATTACTGCTTTCATTATTGGTATTCTTAATTTGTTTTTTCTAATCTATTTCCTAACCATTCAATCTAGTAGTTGATTGATTTGTTGATATTCACAAATGACAAGATTTTTATTTTATTTTTCTTCATTATTTTTCTGTTCTCTATTTCATTGATTTTTCATTCTGATCTTTATCATCTTCTTTCTTCTGGTTACCTTAGATCTACTTCGTTCTCCTCTTTGTAGATTTTTGTATGTCATGTAAGCTGTATTTATTGAGTTCAGATCTCTATTCTTTTTCTAATGTAGGAATTTAGTGCTCTTAGTTTTAATCGTAAGGATTTCTTCAGCTAAATCCCACAAATTTTGATGTTGTGTTTCAATTTTATTTTCATTCATTTCAAAATTCCTTATGATTTATCTTTTGATTTCTTCTGTGACCAATAAGTTAAAGAGGAATGTGTTGTTTCATTTCCTAATATTTGGAAGTTTGAATGGAGATTTTTCTGTTACTAATTTATAATTTAATCCCCTTGTGTATTAGACAGCACAGAGTGCCATGACCGTATACCAGAAATTCAGTGGCTAACATACACAAATTTATTTTCTTGTACTTCTAGAGGTTCAAAACCCAAGATCAAGGTACCATCTGGGTTGGTTCTAGTGAGGGCACCCTACCTAGTTTGTATCTGACCACACCCGTTTTCATCATTTTTTTTTTTTTTTTTAAGGCTGAGGTATAAAGTGGCATTTCATTATGGTTTTGATTTGCATTTTACTTATGGTAAAAAAGAATTTTATAGTGTCTCTAATTTCTTCTCTGAATAGGGATTAAAGATGGTTAGTAATGAGTCTATTAGCATCTAAATGATTCAAATAGCAATAAATCAATTATTCTTTGCTAATTGCCCCCCCCCCATTATTTTGGGGCACCCAAATAATAAAATTGGCATAAATAGTAGCCAGGATATTTCAAGCATTTGATGAAAGATAAGCTTTTTTATATATTATTCAATCTCATGTCCTTTCATAGATAAAACTATGGTAAATGAGTTCAGTAACTTATAGAAGCAGTCAAACTACTGCCAACAGGTGAAATCCATCCAACTATCTACTTAAATGAAGTCTGCATGTGGAGAATATTTGTTACACAATAAATATTCAAGAATTAAAAAATAGAAAAATATGTGAAAGTATTGTTCGAAAGTCAAAAATATGTGGCAGAGACTTATGTGTCCTGGAAAGCTTAAAATAGTTAATACTTGATCCTTTACAGAAAATATTACTTACAGTGTATCATGTGGCTTAGTGCCAACATTATTCACTTTTGAAACGTGGCTTTTATACCTGGCAATATCGTTCAACATGGCCTCCAATTTATCTGACCTAGTAAATGAGAAGGGGAAAATAAACACAAATTTAGCTTTTGAAAAAACAAAATGTGTTGAGTATTCTATGTGTACTACAAAACCTGTGCTTTGCCATAGGAGAAAAAAGGAAATTTGAGCAGTAATTATTTGATTATATATGAGGAAAGAAAATTGAACATAGTCGGACAAAACCAAAATGAAATTAATGCCATGGGAAGTGTCTGCAGAATTATGTATGCCCTTATACCTCTGAAGTACTTAAAGGAACTTGATTCCAGCAGACTGTATGTGCTTACACAGAAGAATAACAAGAAGTCGCTAGATTGCATTTGATGTAGGAAGACAGGGTAGCCTAGGATAAAAATTATATAAGAAACTAAAATTACCAATCTGGGGTAATAGATTATATGAGTGGAAAATGTCAGAGTTGGATAAACTGCACAAAGGTAACACCCACTCTGACATTATAGACTCGATCCACCTCTGAATATTGACACAGCAATGTTCACATTCAGTTATCTTTTGTTTCTGCTGTGCTTTGTGTCTTCCATGACATCCAGAGATCCATATTAAGGGTCATAGACTTAGACTTTCTCTTGTGATGATTAGTACTCCCCCTTACCACCCTTCTTGCTTACCTCCTCTACACATTGTTAAAGAAACAAACTAACAATGTAGACAGTTTTATTAGCAAACCCTAATTATAAATGCAGAGTACTGTACACACAGGATCTTTTAATTTCTTTCTCTTGTTATTCAATGTCAATGTTTTACTAAACATTTGCCAACTAAAACTCAACATTCAAAAATATAAATTTTGAATACTCAGAGCAACATTATTTACTTTGTACTCTTATTTTAAAATAATCATCTTTTAAAGCATTTGCAGGTGAAACTGAAGTCACAACCAGTGTTTTTACAAAAGGCTAGTTAGTGGTAATTTCTTTGTCTTGCAGCTTGCAATTGGATTTTTTATGCTTAAAATAAATTAAATCCATTCCTTTTTCAGAGAATGAAACACCCTCAAACATAATCAGTTAAAAAATTCATACAGTATTTTCCATCAGGCTGAAATATGAGGGCCTGCTTAAGAATCACAATATTGTATATTGTCTGTCATTGATGACTATGCTAACACAATTATAATGTTTTATGTTTCAGAATGGCAATGTAACTGATCCCAAAGGACACATGAAACCTTTTTATCCTCATCCTTAGGTCATATTGGTTCCTTTCTAGAATATCCCCTAATTTAATTTTCCTTTGAATAATTGTTTACTAGATAAAATCAATTTTTTTTCCTCTAGAAATCCTTTTGACCTTTACAGTAGACTGGACTTATAACGGAACATTATGCCAATGGAAAGGATAAGATTTGTTTTAATACTTTAGAAATTTTCTTGACAATAGTACATTAGTAAATATTCAAAAGCTTTCTTCTTACATGGGGTACTTTTAGCAAAATGAATAATGTAATGTTCTTAAGTATTGTTTCTGATATTTTTTAAAATTAAAGTATTTTTGTTAACCCTTGATGCAATTGTTTCTTATTCAATTTTTTCTTTCTGGCTTGCAAATATAAAATAACTTATTTCAATCATTTATTACCTTAGGCATTCACTATAATTCCTGGATTACTACTTAGCATAACATAGTAGATAATAAAAAGTCAAAGTAGTGTTGTTTTCTTATAGAAGGTACAAAGTTGTATACAAAAATAATATGTTGTAACAGCCATGTTTTAAATCACCCATTCCATCTTTGCAATACTAAAATTTTAAACACTCTTTGATCATGTTGAAAATACAATAATATTAAGTCATTCTCTTTAGCTATACTCAGTTTTCTCCAGTCCATTATTCAAGGCCCTTTATAATTTTCTATTTTACTACATTTCCAGATTGCATTCTTTTTTTTCTACCTTATTTTTAATAAATAACATGTTGTCTCAGAAGTACTTTGCCTGAAAGTGACTGCTGAATGGTGTCACTTGCTCACTGATATGCTTTTATTTTTTGATAAAAATGCCTCTAGCTCTTCACGCGTGGAAGTTCCATCTTACCCCAAAACCTTACATTATACCTGCTGTATGAAATAAATATTAATCATCTGATGCAGCTCTTTCATAAACTCTCTAACATACCTATTCTTAAAAATATTTTGTCCTTTTACAGTTGTATGAATTCTTGTTGCATTTTTCCTGAGACTCCTGCTGGACTGAGTGACGTCAAGGAAGAGAGAAAAGTATTTGTATTTACTTGAATCTCTCATGGCAGAGCCTGAATATATGTGATTGCAGTTTAAATCAATCGTTTATTTTTGGTTAAAATCAATGTTTGTGTGTAGAATTAGACTGGAAGAAGGTAAACGGGAAAAAGTGTGGACGAAAAGCATCTCAATTAAAGATGATGGGCCAAAGAGAGAATAGAAGGTAAAGAACATTGTCATTAGTAAAGTATCACAAGAATGGAAAAGCAAGTATTCAACATATTCAATGCGAATATTAAGCTGTTAGACAAACCAATACCCACCCATGCAAGAGAAAAAGTCAATTCAAGTAGGAAGGAAGGCAGAGAGGGAAGCGGGGGAAGGGAAGGGGATCAGTGTGCTCTCACTTAATGGGCACAATGTAAGGGTACATGGCACACCTCCAGGGACTTACCTAGTAGGCTCAACTACAACAGGGACCTTACCTAACAGACACAAACATTGTTAACCGAATCATCTGTACCCTCATGTTAACCTGAAGTTAAAACAAAAAAGAAAGTAAACTGATGGATAACAGTGTAGGTACTGAGGCTGGGCAGATGACCCACTTAACATGTGTTTTGATTAAAGACATGTTTGAGCTACCCCACCCCATCCAAACCTGCACATTCTCATTCTCTTTCTCTCTCTCTCTCTAGAGAGAGAATATATATATATATATCACATTTTTTATTTTTATTTTTGTTTTTTCTTTGTGGTTTTTGGCCGAGGCTGGGTTTGAACCCACCACCTCCAACATATGGGACTGGCGCCCTATCCCCTTGAGCCACAGGCACCGCCCTATATCGCATTTTTAAAATCAAGAGCTTCAACATTTCTCCCTCAGCCCCAAAGCCTATTCTCAACAAAATAGTAATATTTCCTAAAGATAATTTACTTAATTTTATAGATGTCTCAAACATCTCCACTGGTTTGCTTTGTGGCTCAGAAGGAAAGCAAACCTTATTATGAGCTATATATGAGTCAGGATATTTTATAAGTAGTAACAAGCAGCCACAGAACCCAAGTTTCTTTATGCCTTCTGTTCTGTTTCTACTGTGGAGCCTGTGAGTTCTGCCCTCCAGGGACAAAGACAGAGGGAGCAGGCAGTGTCTCAAATGTGCCTGTCACCGTGCTGAAGCTATTAAATACTCTGGCCTGCGTAAACAGCACGTCATTTTTGCACACTATGTTTTGTCTAAAAGTCTTTCACATGATAGCATTAAAACATAGGGGCAGGAAATGGAAATCTTTAAGAGTACTTGAAAAGGTACTCAAAGGCCTTACGTGCATGTCACCCCTCTGCCCTTGTTATTTATTTATTTATTTATTTTTGTAGAGACAGAGTTTCACCATGGTAGAGTGTCGTGGCCTCACACAGCTCACAGCAACCTCCAACTCCTGGGCTTAGGCGATTCTCCTGCCTCAGCCTCCCGAGTAGCTGGGACTATAGGCGCCCGCCACAACACCAGGCTATTTTTTTTTGTTGTTGCAGTTTGGCTGGGGCCGGGTTTGAACCCGCCACCCTCGGTATATGGGGCCTGCGCCCTGCTCACTGAGCCACAGGCGCCGCCCTGCCCTTGTTATTTCTGTGATTTCATTTCCTGTTCCTTCCTTCCTCACTTGATCTTAATTCTACCACAATAGCCCTCTTGCTGCCACCTGAACACCTGCTTAAAATGCGTTTCCCCTAGATATCTCCACCTTCAGTTTCCTCCCTTCTCTCTGGTCTTTACTCAAATGTAATTGTCAAGGGAATTCTTCTCATAACTTAATCTAAAATGAATCCCTCTGCTCATGGGACAGAAGGCTTAATATTGTTAAGATTTCATTATCCTCTAGTTGTCCATTGCCTACGCATAAGTTGGCAACTTTTTTTTTTTTCTGAACCCAGGTACATAGTAAATATTCTAGTCTTTGTAGGTCATATGGTTTCTATCACAACTACTCAATTATATCACTATAGTGCAAAAGCAGCTATAGGTAACACAAAAACAAATAAGCGTGGCTGTGTTCTGGTAAAACTGTGGATGATAGGAAAAACAGAAACAAAACAAAACAGACAGAAATGCCTCTTGCTACACCACCCTCCATTTTTTAAATTCTCTTCCTTGGTCCTTGTCCATATGTTACATAATACATTGTTTATGTCTCCCTGAAAATTAAAATTTAATGAAGAACAGCGATTTTAGTTTGATCTGTGCCTGCTCTATTTTTAGCACACAGAATAGTGCCTTACCATGGTAAGTGTTTAGTAAATATTTGCAGCATACATTTTAAGTAAAACATATGAACAATTAAACCTCTTAACTCACTGCAATTATGGCTATAATAACATATTCAAAATTTTACAATTTATAATTATCTGTTGACAGCTCCCATGTCACGAATGTCTATTGAATGCAAGCATTATTTTCTAGGTATGTTTTCCTGTGCTGACTCATTTTGTTTCATAATAACCCCATAAAGTAGGTATAATCACCCCCATTTTACAAATAGTAAACAAGCTAGAAGAATAAATGGGCTTAAGATCACACAAGAATAAAACTCTAAGAAATCCGAATATGGTAAAATTTTTATTTAATATTTGTTTTTAACTAAGGAATTTTCACCAACACCTACAGTGTAAGAACATTATTGCTTTTTCTAGTGCTGAAAGGTGGTAGGTGAGATGTTCTTACCTGTCATGATTTTCAAGTAATGAAAGGGAGGGAGGAAACCCTGAAATATTGTGTCTTAATCTGAAATGCCGGAAGTGTTTGCATTTTGCTGATATCTCCACAAGGGTTACTCATAATGACTCAGCCCTCCTCACAGTTTCTTTGTAAAAGATTAACTTCCTGCAACTTTGCTGTAAATCCTGCCCATGCTTTGAAATCTCCAGTAAGGGACGATGTAACAATTTCTTTGTTGGTCTTTCTGTAAATTGCATAAAAGGACAGGGACAAAGCAGGCCAGGGAGCTCAGCCATTTTGGACTCTAGTCAGCCACTTCTTCCCTGGCTGAAATAAAGCCCGCCCTCTTCCGAACACAGGTGTTCAGGTGATTCTTTCTCTCCATCAGGGCTCATTTGCCTGCAGTAAAAATACATCAAATAAATTCACATTCACATGTCTTCAATTTTGCCCAGGATGCTAGCAGTCCTCAATCCTTACTACACATTAGAACTATATGAAAGCTTTAACAAGTGCTGATGACTAGTTCCACCTTCAGGAATGTTGATTCAGTTTCCCAGAGGCAATTGTTAAAAATCACTGTGCTAGAGGGTGACTGAGCTCCAGGTGGGAGTCATGGTAGGGATTTGTTGATACTATTTGTCATAAATAAGAGAGAGTATCTACTGGTGGGTTCAAAGTGGCTTGAATGCAGTGGACCATTTATTTTATGTATCAAGGAAAACAAGCATTAATTTATTAAAATCTTTCATGTATTTTCTTATATATTTCTCATCAGTTGTCAGCGGGTATTCTTTTCCCTCTTTTTTTGATTTTGGTAAAAAGAAACAGCATTGTTTGAGAAAAGTGAAAAATTATGTCAAATACTCTCCAATTTCCTTTTGGCTTGTCAAATTGTGGTTGGCAGAGGCCTAGAAGCTTCAAAGCGTCATTTTTATCTCTGGTTATTTATACCGTCTTCCATGTATTCAGTTTTGCTTTGTACCCTAATCAAGTCTAATTCCATTTGGGGAAATTGTTCTAAATATATTTTTGCTATTGAATTGATGGAATTCTCAGCTTATTAGTACAGATACTAACCTTCAATAATGAATTCACATGGCTCTTACTAAAAAAGCCTTCATTTCTCTTTAGGGTGGTCCAAATCATGAAATGATGATAATTCTCCACTTTTTTCATGAATTAACCATAATAAGTACAAATTAGTGTTTTTTGCACCTGATAACAATCGGTTCATTTTTTAGTCATTATCTCAATAATGTTATAATAAACTTAAGTATCAATTTTAGCATCTAATTCTGTTTTCCTTTTGGTAGCATCTCCACAAAGTTGAGTTGCTTTAACTTTATTCTTATCTTTATTCAGATATTAAAATATTCACGATCCTGGTGGTGAAGAATAGCCCATTTTTTCAGTCTACCTCATGAATTAATTCAATAGCTAGGCTTACTAACCTGGAAGGTGTTGACTTCTCTTTCAGATAAATTATTGTGAGGAAAAAATACAAAAGATTTATTACAAATCACATGAATGATACAGCACCTTTATGGCATGAAGCTTGTACAGTTAAAAAACAGCAATTGCCTAGCTCAGCCAATGCAATGTATATGCAACGCAGTGTTTCTAACGTTACAAAATGCCTGCCGAACTGTCCCCAAAGAGATTTACTATTAGGATTCTGTTCTAGAATAAATGAGGAAAGGGGTAATTCTCATTTCTTATTATTTATGAACTGGCCTTGGTTTATCATTCAAGCTCTCTACCTGTCAACATGCCTCCTACTTTGTGCTCCAACGCACACCTCAAAATGTAACGCAGCACGCACACCATGCTGTATCTACACAAATCAGAACTTTTTTGAAAGGCTTATTTCAAGTCTGTTACCTTTCTGAGATTACTGTTTCTTCCATTCCAAAAACATATACCACATTGCCTAATTCAATGGTACCTAAGACTTTAATTCGCATCAATCTGGATGATTTTGCCTTCTTTCTTTAGGCAGTGAGACTACTTTTTAATCAAAGATGTTTTCAAATCGTGTAAGGGAACATGGTTGTACCAGGGATAATAAGTACATAAATAGGAGTCTTCCGGTTTTGAGATGTTGTATAACTTTAATTACCTCTCATTAACACAGCCAAATGTGGGTTTTACTATTGCAGTACAGCTCTGGTCATGTCCTTGTGGGAGCACCTTGTGTTAGGTTTCTTGATGTATTCTTGATCATGTGCTACACTTTTAAAAGGGTGACATAGAATGTCCCAGAATGTGTGTGACACTACTAGAATGGTAATTGAAAGAACGGGTACATATTTAGCAAAATGTATGGAACTCCATTTCTCAATTAATCATTTGAGTCCTACTTTAATATTTTCTTGACCTAGCATGGAAAAAAAAAGAGTTTTGAAGCATTTTCCTAAGCTGTTTATTTGGATTTTATTTTATCAAAATGTCTCCAAATAGTCTAAAAAGTATTACATATAGAATTGGAAGACAATTTAATTACTGGCTCTATTACACATGAAATGGACAATATGAGAAAATCTAAAAATCTTGAATTTCAGATTTCTTTACTCTTTTTTCTTCAAGGGTGTTTGAGTTAAATGAATTGTGTAACAGGCCATTGAAAACCTAAAAATACTATACAAAGTTGTGTTGATCATTATCCTTTTGCTCTTCATCATGATTCACAATCTTCTTTTCTCCAATCTGCTTGTGCAATAAGACCTCACTGCCTCCGACTCTCAGTGGGCCAAAGCCCCAGCCGAAGGTGGGAGAGAGGGTGGAGGCAGAAATCAAGGTGTGTTTTGTTCTGGCTCCCTCTTTGCCAGGCTGTAATTTGCCACTTATAGTTTCTGGTAATTTGCTACCAATATCTATAACTCCTTTTGAATATTCCCTCTCCTAAACCTACAGTTGGATCTGGGTAACTGTTCCCACATGTCTCCTTACAGCCCAGGAGTGGCAGTGACATCCTGCTAATGCTGGACCCTGGGCATTTTGGAATTCTTTGCTTTTTCCTCTTAACCCTCATCTTTATTTACAGTTCTTTTTAGCACACTCTTTTCCATCATGCTTTTTGAGAATTTCATGTTTCTTGCTGGAACGTTAACTGACAAAAATGGTTGCATTATTATTGCTAATTTAGTAATATTGATATATTTTATACCCTGCTATAAATCCATTCATAAGGATTTATATTTTTTCCTAAATTTTCTAAACACACACACACATATACACTCTCGTTCCTAAATAATGGTTGTTCCTTTTTTATAGCACATTTTGAACTGTGCATCTGAGAGTTAGTTCAAATTTCAAGGCCATTTTGTGAATTTTTAGTCAAATTTATTTCAAATTGTTGATTTTTTTTGCCCCCCTTTTAGAGACAAAGTCTTACTTTGTTGCTCTCAGTAGAGTGCTGTAACATCGTAGCTCACAGCAACCTCAAACTGTTGGGTTCAGAGTTCAATTGATTCTCTTATCTGAGCCTCCCAAGTAGCTGGGACTACAGGCGCTCGCCACAACACCCAACTATTTTTAGAGATGGGGGTCTCACTCTTGCTCAGCCTAGTCTCAAACTCATGAGCTCAGACAATCCACCTGCCTTGGCCTCCCAAAGTACTGGCATTACAGGTGTGAGCCACTGTACCCGTCTGTTGGTGACTTTTTTCCCCTAATAGTCTGAATTTTTAATTTTAACAACCATAATAGCTTCAGTCTTACTAAATAAGTACATAAGTATTTGTATCAGAAATATTTTTGATCTATTTGTTGTAATAATTAGTTTTGAGATATATAGGTATTGCATTTCAAATATAAGTCACTCATAACTCCATAACTAGATTTGTTATATGCATAATTCCAAAATTTCCTTGCAGAGTGATACTTCATTGTTAATAAATTTTTTTTCCATTCAAATGTGAGATAATGTGTGGGATGGCAATTTCTGGGTCATTCCTTCTGAGAAAACTATGGCTGTAAGAGCTTAAGGATGTTTGGCTTTGAGGTTCACATAGATTGCCTCTCTCATGGTTTACTGTGCCCACATCCAATACTCCATTTACCAGCTACTAAATATCTTTCACTGTCACCAGGGTGGAGTGCAAAGGCTAACCATAGTTCGCTGCAGCCTCAAACTCCCAAGATGGATCTCAAATTATCCTCCTGCTCTATCTCCCCAGGCAGCTGGGACTACCACCATGGCCACTTAATTTTTCATTTTTCATTTCATTAGAGACAAGGTATGCCCAGGCTGATTTCAAACTTCTGGTGCTCCAAATGATCCTGGCCCTACCCCATCCTCCACCTCCCCAAAATGCTAGGATTATAGGTGTGAGCCATCATGCCTGGCCACCTTTACTATTTAAAGAAAAAAGCATGGGTTCTTATTCAAATAACCTTGAGTCTGCTCTAATCACTCTTCAATTGTGAAATAATTTGTAAACAGGCTATGTCCTGGCTAATTAGTGACTAGTGTTGTGCATTATGAAAAATGATGTCATCCAGCTGAAAACTGATCTCAAAGCTCAGCCCGTGGTCATTCACAAACGGCACAGGGGAGAACCTGCTTTAGGAGCATTTTTTCACAGCTATCCTGAGTTCCAAGAGAAGGTTAACTCTTCATTGTTCACATTTCTACTTCCTTAGTTTCATTCTAAGCAGGATTCTTATTTGATGCAATTATTTGTGTGTGTTTACCCCAAATTAAATTTACCCTCTAGTTGCCCCTTGGAAAACATTAAAAGAAAGAGACCACTCTAATCACTCTTCTTTGTAGCTGCACTCAGCTCTATATGGAACTTGGTGTTAGAAAATATATATATAAAGTATTATTGTTCTTTTATGATATGTATATAAAAATCCCATCCTAATATCTTTCTCCCCCTCTTTTTCTTTCTTTTTTGGAGACAGAGTCTCACTTTGTCAAACTAAAATGCTGTGGCATCAGCCTAGTTCACAGCAACCTCAAACTCCAGGGCTCAAGTGATCCCCCTGCCTCAGCCTTCCCAGTAGCTGGGATTACAGGCAACCACCAAAATCCCTGGCTACCTTTTCTAATTGTAGTAGCACGAGGTATCTCTCTTGCTCAGGCTGGTCTCAAAATTCCTGAGCTTTCTAGGTTTTCTATTCTATTTCATAGATCTATACCTCTGTTACTGAGCCAGTATCATGCTGTTTTGATCACTATAGACTTGTAATATTAATTGAAGTCTGGTAAAGTGATGGCTCTCGATTTATTTTTATCTCTCAGAATTGTATTGGCTATTTATGAACCTAGTCACATATCACCATTTGATCTTTGATAAGCCTAACAAAAGCATGCATTGGGGAAAGGGATCCCTATTTAATAAATGGTGCTGGGAGAACTGCTTAACCACATGTAGAAGACTGGAGCTGGACCCACACCTCTCACCATTGACAAAAACTGATTCTCAATGGATAAAAGATTTAAATTTAAAACACAAAACAATAAAAATTATAGAAGAAAGTGTGGAGAAAATGCTTGAAAATGTTGGCCTGGGAAAATATTTTATAAAGAAGATCCCCTGGCAATTGTAGCAACACCAAAAATGATCAAGCTAAAAAGCTTCTGCACAGTTAAAGTTACCACATCCAAATCAAACAGACAGCCTTCCAAAAAGCAGAAGATTTTTGCATGTTATGAATCTGACAAAGACTTGATAACTAGAATCTATAAAGAACTCAAATTAATTAACAGGAAAAGAGCAAACAACCTCATTTATAAGTAGGCAAGAGACTTGAACAGAACTCTCTGAAGATGACAGATGAGTGGCCAACAAACACATGGAAAAAATGCTCATCATCTTTAATCATCAGAGAAATGCAAATCAAAACCACTCTGAGATTTCACCTATCTCCAGTAGGATTAGCCCACATCACAAAGTCCCCAAACTGCAGATACTGGTGTGAATGTGGAGAGAAGGGAACACTTCTATACTGCTGGTGGGATTGCAAACTAAAACAGTCTTTATGGAAAGAAGTATGGAGAATCCTCAAAGAACTAAAAGTTGACCTTCCATTTGATCCTGCAATCTCATTACTAAGTATCTTCCCAGAAGAGCAAAGATCATTTACCACATAGACATTTGCACCGGAATGTTTATTACACTTCAATTCATAATTGCCAATTCATAGAAGCAACCCAAATGCCCATCAACTCATGAATGGATTAACAAACTGTGGCATGTGTATACCATGGAATGCTATTCAGCCTGAAGAAAAGATGGAGACTTTACATCTTTTATGTTTACCTGGATGGAGTTGAAACACATTCTTCTTATTAATGTATCTCAAGAATGCAAAAAAAAAAAAAAATTCAGTGTACCTGATACTAATATGAAACAAATATATAAACAATTACACGCCCATACGGAGAATAAAACACAAATATAGTCTAGTGAGGGGAGGGGAAAGGGGGGGAGGATGATTGAGGGAAGGAGGGAGGGCCACTGGCAGCATCTCACCTAATGTACACAAAGAGAGTGTATTACAACTTGAACTTTACCTTGGAAGTGAGAACAATGTAACCAAAAATTTTGTAACTTTATATTAATTTGAAATTTAAAAAACTGCTGAGCTCAAGGGATCCTCCTGCCCTGGCCTCCAGAGTGCGAGGATTATAGGCAAGAGCCACCAGAGCTGGCCTCCCCCTTTTTATTTCAGTGTAAATATTATCACAGCTGCCTGGGCTCTTATTCCGAATGTTGTATGTACTTACATTGAGATGAAACCAGCCTTTCCTTAGAATACACATTTTTTTTTTTAACCTATCATCCCAAATATTGTCCAATACTAAATTAAAGATTTGAATTTGCACTAATGTACCACCTACCTCTGGCTATAGGATGTATTCTTATTAGGATTAGCTAAATTGAATTGTTAATCTTGAGAATAAAGGTTAGTGTCTTATATATCTAAATTCATGATAGATTTTAACTTTATGAGATTTATAATTAGTGTCAGTTAGATCAATGCTATCTGAAGTTCATTAAATTTTCAGCTAGGTGATAACTTTTTATTTTATGTTTGAGCACCTACTCAATATAATGCTTTGTTCATCTGATAGAATTGCATTCAGTGTGATGTTTTGCTGAGTGCTGTAGCATAAGGGAAAGTTCTTGGATCCCCTCAAACATGTGCTTACATTTCAATTTGAACATGTATTCCTTACATAAGATTGGATAAATTTAATACTTTATTTTTTGACCTTAAATTTATATGTAAAATGAGAGGCTGATACTGCTTGTCATTGTTAATTGTGAATAGTCTAACAAATGTCTGGTTAATTCTCTCACTTCTACTTTTTTCCTCTTTCAGTTTCCTTGTATACAGTTGGGGAAGGTTAGCTCCCAGGAGCCAAGCAAGGAAAAGGCAGACTTTTGCCCTCCTTTTTTATAGTGGCAAACACATAACATGTAAGTTACCATTTTAACCATACTGTTCAGTAGACTCCAGTATCTTCACATTGTTGTGCCACCAAACTCCAGAACTCTTTTCATCTTGCAAAACTATGATTCTGCACTCATAAGATAGCAACTCAGTATCCACTCCCTTTTTCCCTAGACTTCTTTTTTCATGTTGAATGTTTTAATGATAACAGCAAACTTAATAAAACTCAAAGGATTATTCAAAATTATTGTACTTCATTGACATCCTTTATAATCACATTTACTATACAACTAATTTTCCAGAAATACTCTTTTTAAGTAAAGTTCATTTGAATAATCTAATGATATTTAATATTATGCATTAAGAATATGAAAGCTAACATCAGAGATGGAGATTATTTATCCTGTTTCCTTGACCTTTGGTTTTACAAAACATAGTCAGTGTATCTATAAATAGGGTTAATAGGTTACTATCTTTGCTATAGATAAGATCATATTGGGTTACTAGCACTTGGTGGGACTGAATCTTCCACTGTTTTCTAGCTCCATCCTGACTTTAATCTTGGTTAAAATTGTGCATATTTTTGTGGGCATTTTAGGCTATATTCAATGTAATTTAATACTAAACTCAAAAGTTTTGTTTATATATTTTCATATTTACTTTTAAGTTCTTAATTATTTCATATATATATGTTATAGGCTAAGGAAATAATTGACTTGGGAACATGGAAAACAATTATTTTTAAGTATCATTTATGTACACTTTTTAAATTCGAAACATTTCTGTTTGATTTTATTAAGAATGTACTTTCCTACCTAACAATCTGTAGTTCAGTTGTAAGGATTAAGTAAGCAATTTAAAGATGTAAAACAATAAAAATGTAAAACAACGGCTAACATATAGAAACTGCTCATAAATTGATAGCTATTTTACCTATTGCTGTTACTATTATCATTAGTATTACTTAAGGAATTAAATTGGATGAATAGCAACGCTTGATTTTATCAAAATTACATTTGGCAGAAGTCAGAGGTACTTTCACCCAGACACTTGCTGTAGAAAACATTTGCCCCAAACCTTTCAGAGAGGAATGCTATAAATGACTTGGATCCTTTAATTCTCACATTCAGAGTCCTTCAAATCTAAAATATGTTCTCCATATAATCTAAGTCTTTGTTCCTCCTTTAGAAGATCAACAACCAATATACAGGTTTTCAATTTATAAATCTTCTTTAGTTTTTTACACCTTCTACTGTAAATCACTATGTATGCCTCTAAAAGATGGAATTTCTGCTTTGCTTTCTGTAGATGTTACCATCTATATCATAAATCCAGTGGCAGTAATTTGCTAACTTTTTAGCAATGAAAGGAGAAAGCATTTTGTTCCTTCTTATTATCGCAAAAGTGCATTTGAGTATGAGAGGATAGATGCAGAGCTCATTTCAAAATGCTGTCATTATTATGTGCTGCACATTTATTTCAGCAGAGAACAGTTAATTGGCAAAGAATTTTGAGGGAGTACAATACCAATTCTTGTCGAAAATGGAGAGCAAAAGGAATTCCCATTCAGTGCTATGGGGTCCAAAACTGATCTAAATCTATGTAAAAACTTGTATTATGTAATAAATTTGAACGTGTATCTACTCCATGTCCTGGAATTAGAAGATGACATTGTTTGTAATTAGCAGCATTAAAAACAACCCTACCACCTTGCAACATATGAATGGATAAAATGTGGAATATCATGCAGTAGACTAGAATAAATATTATAGATGTCAAAATCATAAAGTTGAATGAAGACAAGTTGAAAAATATAGTTTCACATATAAAAACATGAAAGGTTAAAAAGGGAACAAATTGATACATTGTCTCTGTATGATGTATATATTCAAAGTTGACAGAGGTTTAAAGAAAACAGAATTACATGATTAAATCAGAAATGGGAGACTGGTAACATTTGCCTGGTGGGATAAAGGGGGAATAACATCAGGAACAGGAATCCAGGGGGTCAGAAGATATGGATAAAGCTCTATTTCTGAGTTGTTTGGTGGGTAGATGGTGGTTCGTTTTTTTATTATTCTTTAAAATGTTCATACATATTATTGCGTCCTTAATATTTTTTGAATGTATCATTTGTAAAGTACCAATGGAAAACCTAGAAGGAACAAGAAAAAAATGCCAGTGGACTTTATTGTGTTAAAAAAACCCAAAAACCTTAAATGTTTTTTCCACCAACTAAATATTTTTTAAAAATTTAGCTAAATTAAGAAATCCATTTATCTGATCATACCTAGTCTTCTTCCCTCACTTTCCAACATCCTTCTCATCCTGATCGGTCATCTGCAGCTTCTCCCTTCTTGTGGAAACTGGAACTACCGGTTTACTTCCTTTGAATAGAAGTTCACCATTTTTATTGATTTTCTCACTCTGGGTAAAAATGTTCTTTGATTGTTGGTGTCACTTTACTTTTCTTTTCAGGTTATCCATCTCATGTCATGCCTGGTAACCTCTGGGAGCTCCAGTTCTCCCATTGCTTATCTAAGTCAGGGTGGATTCCCTTCCAAAACTGCTGACACATTTTTTTTTCATCACCTCAACTATGTATATGTATTCTATACTACCAATGTCTGTCATAATTTGATGTACTTGAAACTCCCTTTCTTTTTTCTTCCTGTCTAGCATGACAAGCAACACACACAAAGGATATTTGCAATAAGCAATTTTCTTGCTGGACTGCTGTGGGCAGTGACTGGGACTTTTATGGTAAGTACTTATGCCGTTAGTGCCAGGAAGATTTAAAAGAGCATTATTCCGAGAACACCAAGCCCTGTATTGCACTTCTATTACAGATGGAATTATTGGATAGTACACAGAAATGATACAGACAAAAAGATCATCCTGTTTTCCACCAACTGTGTTAAAACATACCAGTGATCACTGTAATTCATATAAATAATACGTATTACAACATTACTACATGCCAGCCACTGTGCTGTACTAATTATCTCTTTTTATCAATGTAAAAAGCTTTGATTTGATAATCATAGACCAAACTAAAATGAAGGAAAAAAAAAGCAAGAGAAATAATGAGAAGAAAAGATTAGAACAAAAGAAAAATTGTAAAAAAAGAGACATGAATCCCTAGGTATGCTGTTACCTGTAATTTATAAATCTTAATCTAGTAATGTAATTCTAGATGAAAACAGAGCAGAAACAACATTTTAATTTCTTGTTACTTCTCAGGATAATCCCCTTTCATGGAGTTATTTGCTCCATCATATAAAAAATTGGGCAGGGGTGAACTTTAAAATTAACCACTTAGAGTAAGAAATCTTGACCCAAATATTAACCCCAAATTTGTCATTTTATTTTTTAATAAAATAGCTTTAGTTTTTACTTTCATTACAAAATTCAGAAAATACCTAAAATATAAGGAATGTGTAAATCTCCTGAAATTTTACCAGAATGATAATATAATATGCAAAAAGTATGATTGCTGTGTCATATTTGGTTTCATCATCATATTATATATGCACATATATAACTAATCACTTAATACATTTATGCTATTTAAATAAACATTTAAATACTATATATACACACATATCCTATAGCTGTGTAATACCTGTTATATAATTAACTGCATAGATATAATAAATCTTTTTCTATAGAGTTGTAATCTGTTATTATGAACAATGGTGAAATGAAAAACTTACACACACACCTGCAACATAATTCATATTTTTCTGTCCATATTCCTACAAGAAGATTTGCTGGAAGGAATGTGTACATACATTGACTAGATTTATTTTTCTAAATGCCCCTTATTTATTATCAATTTAAAGTACATTTAGTTTCTACATGGCTGTGTTTTCATATCCTTAACAATACTAGATCTTATGAATCTTTTAACTTTGCTTAGATAATACATACAATTATGTCTATTTTGTATTTTAGTAAACTTATTCAAATAATACTCAAGTAAAACTTCTGTCTTAGGTTGGGTTGCTTGGGAAACATACCGTGAAGTGTAGACTTGCACACAGGAAATTAGCTGTAAAGTGCCTCCAGCAACAATGCTGAGAGATTTTGGTAGGTCTGGGTAGGGGATAAAGTGCTGTGATTCAGTTTAAGGATGCCATTAAAAGATTGTTAGGAGGTGTAGGTAGTTAGAAAGATATGAGCGGGTAGATTGCAGACATGGTTATGCTATTTTGGATTGCTTTGGGTCAGGCTCAGACTGACCTGGAGTATTTTGGGAATGAAACTGCTTAAGACCTTGCAGGTGGGTTGTTCTGAATACAGAGTTATTTCAGATCCTTGGAGACTACCAAAAAGCAGCAGATACTCCTCAAAGTTGTGTATAAAACCCAGAGTCTGAGCTTGCCATGGTGCCTACAGTCACTGGGACTAGGCCAAGTTTGCTGTGCAGATTGTTAATAACCTGTTAATAACTTTCTTTTTCTTACTAAAAGCTTACTTGTTTTCTTCAATTATCTTGGTGACTACCTTAAATGATCCTGATGCTCTAACATAACGATTCTCCAGGATCCTTAGGAGCTAGCATGGTCCTTCCAAATTTTCTTGAAATAAGGAATGTGGACACTCACTTTAACTGATTGTATATTTCCCTTTACTCAGTGCATATTTAACCAAGTAAATGGTCATTGGTTCTTTGGGAAAAGAAACAGAGAATCATTATCACCATCTGCTAAAGTGTTGCAAAATTGTTTTTCTTGGGGATTATCCTCTTCAGTCCATGTGTTCTGGTGCAGGTCCAGAAACTGGGCGAGGATTGTGTTTGCGCTGGGAGTGCTGCCTTGTTCTCCTGATTGCCCTTGATTTCTTTTGATTGTGCAGAGTGAGTAGATCTCCAACAGCTGTCCGTCAATCTTGCCCTTAAAGACACTTGCCCTTAAAGACACTAGGTTCTCTTCACATCTCCGTAGGTTTTTGTGGGTTAGGCTTCCTTGAGTTTAGGTTTTCCTGAATATTGTTCAAAACGTGCTCTAATTATATCTATTTTGATTTAAAGAGCGGAGCAACACCACCTGGCTTCTGTATTTTTGGAATGTAATCATCCTTACTCTATCAGTCAGCCCACATTTTCATACTCATTTGTTTTCTTCATTTATGAATGTTGTTAATCTAAGATTGAATCCTTTTACCTCTCTAAGTTTCTCCTCTGCAGATTAAGATAAAAAAAATTATTTTCTTATAACTTCATATTCTTCTCTCCAGTATAAAATGGATTGAAATATATAATGAACTTCATAAAACTGATATTTTAAATAAATGTAGCATAGTGTTTTTATTTCTCTTTACAAAACCATGTAATCTTTATAACATAATACTAGTACTAGAAATGTCCTATCTTAAAATGTCAGAATATCAGTACGCCTTCTACAATGATTGCATTTTTTTTAAAGAATTAAGTTTATAAAATTGTGTCCAGAAGAAACACAATTTCCTTTCTGGCCACTGTCAGAATGTAATCGATAGTACTTAAAATTCTTTAGATCAAGATACCTAAAATGTGCCATGGAATCAAGGGAAAAGGTAGGACCTTAGAGTATTAGGGTTAAGAATACTTTGACTAAAAGAGCATTTCTGGGACCATGTTCACAGTCCATGGAAACACACTCAGAGATGAGCACACTCCACGGGTATGTTGTAGGGATTTTACATTTGGTGACTCAGAGGTCTAAGGGAGAAAATATCACCGCTCTTCCTTTGTCACAACTATTAAAAACCTTCTCCTACAGAGTAAGACTTACTTTGTCAATAGTGTTGCTGCTATTGACCCTTTGATTATTTTTTAATTGGTTGTTTTATGAAGACAATAAGGTTAAAATCTTGTGTGTGTTTTGTAACAGAAGAAGAGTTTCATTGATGCAAAGATAAATTTACAAAACCCAAGTGTTTAATGTTATCATCATAAGTCTTTAAAAAGGTAGAGAGCTTTATAATTAGAACTTTTTTTACAATTTCCAACAGTTGTTTCTCTTCATAAAACAGTATTTCTCTGTTTTTATATTATATATTATTGATATATTTTGTATTATTATATATGCATATTTTCAGAAAACAATATAATGGAAAGAACAATCAATATCAGAAATTAACATAGTTTAACATTTTGCCACGTGTATTTTTATTTTTTGATGTTATTTTTTGTTTTAGGAAATATATCATATTAATTAATATTGAATTCATTTCAAAATTTTGTTATTTTTCTAACAGATGTTTTAGCTTCTGACTACAGAGGACATTTTGAGCATCTCGATCTATTGAGTCAACCAAATAAATCTTTATTTTGTCTAAGAGGAATTTTCTCCCGAAATCTGAAGCCTTTGTGATCTCTTCAAAGCTATCACTATAGCTTGAATTGACAATTTAATTTTCTCAAGTTAAAATTCTTATTGCATGGTAGCCTTTTAGAAATGAAATCTGTGTCTGAAAAGCTGACAACAAATCTTTGCCATAGTTTTTTGAAAATAAGTAGTTTGTCCTATTTTAGGTTCTTGATCTGGTTGTGTTAGTGAATTATCTCAGGATTATTGAAAGTCTGGCAGGAACCACCAAAATAAATGAATGAAAAACTGTATCGACCAATTCATTAAGACAATTAGAATTAAAGCATATGGGTGTATCTTTTTCCGTTTGCATACCTGTCAACTTTAGAAAAGCCATTAGCTAAAATTTAATGTTAAATCTGGAGCTGTGAACCATTTGAAAACTTAAAAATAAAAGCAAAAAACCACAATCAAACCATTCACAATATGAAACAAAACTATACTTTTTAACAATTGTTTTAACAATTCAAAGTTTTCTAGGTCTCTTTAATTGACTTACTGGATGGACAGTCAAAGGTGTCCTACCTAGAGATGGCTGGGTTTACTTTTTCACTTTGTGTGTTGCAAAGCCACAATAATGCCACATTTTGATCTATGAATAGTTTATAAAGTTTGACTTAGCCCACAAACTGCATCAATCATTCCATTTTGTATATAAATTAACTAATGAACATGGTGGTAGAATTGATTAAATATTTCAAAAATTATGTTAAAATGCCAGTATTTATATACAAATGTGAAATTAACATCTATATAGGAAGAATGATTTAAAAAGACCTAGAAAGCCAGATGGGTAAATAGATTAGGAATAAAAAGCTTTCCCAACCCACCCCACCCCCAAATAAAAGAAAGAGAGAGAGAGGAAGAAAGAAAGAAGAGAGAATATATTTGATAAGTATAATTGTTGGGATAATGGATAGCAATGAAAAATTACATATTGAAGTATAAATCCACATCAAAAGAATTTGTACATAGATTGTCATTTATTATGCATACTTCTGAAATGAGATAATTTCAAAAGAGCAGTTATCAGATTTGTGGAGCCATGACAATATTCTCAATTTTTCCACAAGGAAAAAATAACCTAATTGTGAACATATATTTCAAATTTTCTTAAAATAAATAATGCAAGCAACACAAGAGTAAAACACAAATTTATTTGGACTAAATGTTATGGAAAAAATATAAAACCTAACAGTCTATGGAAAAGTGAAGAGGGGCTGAAAAAGTTACAATAGGGAAATATAGTCAATAATAGATAGTGGATGGGGATATATTCAATGCTTTTAGGAATCAAACAAATGCTAGCTAAATCAACAGTAAGTACTGTTTTCCATCTACATATATCCTCTTGAATATTAACAAAAATAATTATTGGTCTTTCCTAGGTATTTAAAAATTGATAAAAATCGGAGGAGGCAGAGCAAGATGGCAGCCAAGTAACAGCTTCCTTGCATCTGGGCACTGTGAGTCTGGGGAGATAGGACTCCAGGCATCTCTGGCTGGTGGGAACTGCCTATCATCACTCCTATGAGGATACAGGGAGTCAGCAAGAGACTTCTGGACCCCAAGAGGAGGACTAAAACAGTGGAAAACTGGCAAGTGGTCGTGTGTGTTCAATCCGTCTAAACCCGCCCACAACTGTAAGTTCAGTAGCAGCGAGACTGCAAACCAGAAAGGCCTTACCTGTGAACTGTTTTGATGTCCTTGGACTTGGCACTGAGTTGAACTGCCTTGGGGAAGGCCTGAGCGGGAGTGCAGAGAACTTTGGCCGTTGTCTAGGGCCCCAGTCTGAGCCGCTGAGCCAGATGGAGCTAACAGTGTTTGGCGGTGGGTCACACGGAACCATTGTCAGTGATCTGCCCCGGCAAGCTCCGCCCTCAGGGTTGCAGAGCTAGAAACGGGTGGGAGCTGGTAACCCAGCAACCAAGTAGCCTAAGGGTGGGGTCTGAGCCGCCTTGCAGCCCTAACCCTCAGGGGCAGAGTGAGACCGGTTTTGGCACACTGGGTAAGTGGATAGCCACTTCAGCAGTGATTCCAGCGAGAAAGCTGGGAAAGCTTCTGCTCAGCAAGTTTACAAGTTCAAAGTGCCTTTTAAGTGGGCTGAAGAGAGATTTAGGGTGTCTACCTGCTGGGGTTTGAGAAATCAGCAGCCTCCAGTCGTATCAGAACTGTGATTAACATATCATACCCCAGAAGACCACGTGTTGCCCAGACAATATTCAATAACATATACAAACTGCTTTGTTTTTGGTTCTGTATTTTTTTCTTTTTTTTTGTTTGGTTGTTTTTTTTTGTTTTTTTTTCCTTTGTTTATTTTGACGTTGTTGATGTTCTTTTGTTTTTTAATTTCAATCTTTTCCATACAGATCCCTTTTTCTTTCTCAATTTTTCTAGTTTAATTATGATTTCCCATTGCTGCCTTTTTTAATAACTACAACTTCATTTTTGCTACTGTTTCTACCACTATCATTTGGTTTTTCACCCAATTTTATCCCCATAAAGTTTTCTGTTTGCTTGTTTTGGTTTGATTTATAGCATTTTTGTCTTTCCTCTCTACTTGGTGGAGGTGGGGTACTGTGTCTGATCAGGTTAGCAAAGAGCTGCTGACCTCAAGGGAACCACCCAACTGGGCACCTCCAGAAGGTGGGGTTTTTTAAGGTTGTGTCGAAGTACCCTACTGTACACCTATATTGCCCTGTCTCCCTCTTTCTGTGCCTCTCTTCTTTTTGTCAATATTCCTTATACCCACCCCCTCTCCTTTCTCTATCTTTCTTTTTTTTCTTATCACTCGGTCCTCCTTTCTTTCATCCCTTTTTTGCTCTTCAACCTTCTCACCCTTCTGGTCCTGTAACCCTTAGTCCACAGGCACAAGAACTTAAAGAGCAAGAGGAACTGAAAGGAAAATTAGGGCAAGGAAACAGATAAAAGAAATCACTCATGAGGAAGAATCAGCAGAAAACTCCAGGCAACATGAAGAACCAGTCTAGAACAACCCCACCAAGGGACCATGAGGTAGCTACTGCAGATGATTCCACCAGTAAAGAAATGTTAGGAATGACAGAAAGGGAATTTAGAATACACATGTTGAAAACAATGAAAGAAATGATGGAAACAATGAAGGAAATTGCTAATAAAGTGGAAAATAACCAAAAGGAAATCCAAAAACAGAATCAAATAAGAGATGAACGATATGAAGAACATAAAAAGGATATAGCAGACCTGAAGGAACTGAAACAGTCAATTAGGGAACTTAAAGATGCAATGGAAAGTATCAGCAACAGGTTAGACCATGCAGAAGAAAGAATTTCAGAGGTAGAAGACAAAGTTGAGATAACTCAGACGGTAAAAGAGGCAGAAAAGAAGAGAGAGAAAGCAGAACGTTCACTGTCAGAATTATGGGACTTTATGAAGCGTTCCAACATCTGAGTTATAGGAATTCCAGAAGGGGAAGAAGAATGCCCCAGAGGAATGGAAGACATACTAGAGAATATTATAAAAGACAATTTCCCAAATATCACCAAAGATTCTGACACACTGCTTTCAGAGGGATATCGGACCCCAGGTCGCCTCAACTCTAACCGAGTTTCTCCAAGACACATTGTGATGAACCTGTCCAAGGTCAAGACAAAAGAAAAGATTCTGCAAGCTGCCAGGAGTAAGCGCCAGTTGACCTACAGGGGCAAATCCATCAGAGTGACCACAGACTTCTCTAATGAAACTTTCCAAGCAAGAAGACAATGGTCATCTACCTTTAATCTACTTAAACAGAACAATTTCCAGCCCAGAATTCTGTACCCTGCTAAGCTAAGCTTCAAAATTGACGGAGAAATCAAATCATTTACGGATATACAAACATTGAGGAAATTTGCCACAACAAGACCAGCTCTACAGGAAATGCTTCAACCTGTTCTGCACACTGACCACCACAATGGATCAGCAGCAAAGTAAGAACTCAGAAATCAAAGGACAGAACCTAACCTCCACACTGATGCAAAAGATAAAACTAAGCAATGGACTCTCACCAAATAAGATGAATAGAATACTACCACACTTATCAATTATCTCAATAAATGTTAATGGCTTGAATTCCCCACTGAAGAGACATAGATTGGCTGACTGGATTAAAAAACACAAGCCATCCATTTGCTGTCTGCAAGAAACACACCTGGCTTCAAAAGACAAATTAAAGCTCCGAGTCAAGGGTTGGAAGACAATTTTTCAGGCAAATGGAATTCAGAAGAAAAGAGGAGTTGTGATCTTATTTTCAGATACATGTGGATTTAAAGCAACTAAAGTCAAAAAAGACAAAGATGGTCACTTTATATTGGTCAAGGGAAAACTACGACAAGAAGACATTTCAATTCTAAATATTTATGCACCCAATTTAAATGCTCCCAGATTCTTGAAGCAGACCTTACTCAGTCTGAGCAATATGATATCTGATAATACCATCATAACAGGGGACTTTAACACACCTCTTACAGAGCTGGACAGATCTTCTAAACAGAAATTAAACAAAGATATAAGAGATTTAAATGAGACCCTAGAACAACTATGCTTGATAGATGCATATAGAACACTCCACCCCAAAGATAAAGAATATACATTCTTCTCATCACCCCATGGAACATTCTCCAAAATTGATCATATCCTGGGACACAAAACAAATATCAACAGAATCAAAAGAATTGAAATTTTACCTTGTATCTTCTCAGACCGTAAGGCACTAAAGGTGGAACTCAACTCTAACAAAAATGCTCAACCCCACCCAAAGGCATGGAAATTAAACAATCTTCTGCTGAATAACAGATGGGTGCAGGAAGAAATAAAACAGGAAATCATTAACTTCCTTGAGCATAACAACAATGAAGACATAAGCTACCAAAACCTGTGGGATACTGCAAAAGCAGTTTTGAGAGGAAAATTCATCGCTTTAGATGCCTACATTCAAAAAACAGAAAAGAGAGCACATCAACAATCTCACAAGAGATCTTATGGAATTGGAAAAAGAAGAACAATCTAAGCCTAAACTCAGTAGAAGAAAAGAAATATCCAAAATCAAATCAGAGATCAATGAAATTGAAAACAAAAGAATCATTCAGAAAATTAATGAAACAAGGAATTGGTTTTTTGAAAAAATAAATAAAATAGATAAACCATTGGCCAGACTAACTAGAAATAGAAAAGTAAAATCTCTAGTAACCTCAATCAGAAACGATAAAGGGGAAATAACAACTGATCCCACAGAGATACAAGAGATCATCTCTGAATACTACCAGAAACTCTATGCCCAGAAATTTGACAATGTGAAGGAAATGGATCATTACTTGGAATCACACCCTCTCCCTAGACTTAGCCAGGAAGAAATAGAGCTCCTGAACAGACCAATTTCAAGCACTGAGATCAAAGAAACAATAAAAAGCTTCCAACTAAAAAATGCCCCGGTCCAGACAGCTTCACTCCAGAATTCTATCAAACCTTCAAGGAAGAGCTTATTCCTGTACTGCAGAAATTATTCCAAAAAACTGAGGAAGAAGGAATCTTCCCCAACACATTCTATGAAGCAAACATCACCCTGATACCAAAACCAGGAAAAGACCCAAACAAAAAGGAGAATTTCAGACCAATCTCACTCATGAATATAGATGGAAAAATTCTCAACAAAATCCTAGCCAATAGATTACACTATCATCAAAAAAGTCATTCATCATGATCAAGTAGGCTTCATCCCAGGGATGCAAGGCTGGTTTAACATACGCAAGTCCATAAACATTATCCACCATATCAACAGAGGCAAAAATAAAGATCATATGATCCTCTCAATTGATGCAGAAAAAGCATTTGATAAAATCCAGCATCCTTTTCTAATTAGAACACTGAAGAGTATAGGCATAGGTGGCACATTTCTAAAACTGATTGAAGCTATCTATGACAAACCCACAGCCAATATTTTACTGAATGGAGTAAAACTGAAAGCTTTTCCTCTTAGAACTGGAACCAGACAAGGTTGTCCTCTGTCACCTTTACTATTCAACATAGTGCTGGAAGTTCTAGCCAATACAATTAGGCAAGACAAGGAAATAAAGGGAATCCGAATGGGAGCAGAGGAGGTCAAACTCTCCCTCTTTGCTGACGACATGATCTTATACTTAGAGAACCCCAAAGACTCAACCACAAGACTCCTAGAAGTCATCAAAAAATACAGTAATGTTTCAGAATATAAAATCAACGTCCACAAGTCAGTAGCCTTTGTATACACCAATAACAGTCAATATGAGAAGCTAATTAAGGACACAACTCCCTTCACCATAGTTTCAAAGAAAATGAAATACCTAGGAATATACCTAACGAAGGAGGTGAAGGACCTCTATAAAGAAAACTATGAAATCCTCAGAAAGGAAATAGCAGAGGATATTAACAAATGGAAGAACACACCATGCTCATGGATGGGAAGAATCAACATTGTTAAAATGTCTATACTTCCCAAAGCAATCTACATATTCAACGCCATTCCTATCAAAGTACCTACATCGTACTTTCAAGATTTGGAAAAAATGATTCTGCGTTTTGTATGGAACCGGAAAAAACCCCGTATAGCTAAGGCAGTTCTCTGTAACAAAAATAAAGCTGGGCCATCAGCATACCAGATTTTAGTCTGTACTATAAAGCCATAGTGGTCAAGACAGCATGGTACTGGCACAAAAACAGAGACATAGACACTTGGAATCAAATTGAACACCAAGAAATGAAACTAACATCTTACAACCACCTAATCTTTGATAAACCAAACAAGAACTTACCTTGGGGGAAAGACTCCCTATTCAATAAATGGTGTTGGGAGAACTGGATGTCTACATGTAAAAGACTGAAACTGGACCCACACCTTTCCCCACTCACGAAAATTGATTCAAGATGGATAAAGGACTTAAATTTAAGGCATGAAACAATAAAAATCCTCAAAGAAAGCATAGGAAAAACACTGGAAGATATTGGCCTGGGGGAAGACTTCACGAAGAAGACTGCCATGGCAATTGCAACAACAAAAATAGACAAATGGGACTTCATTAAACTGAAAAGCTTCTGTACAGCTAAGGAGACCATAACCAAAGCAAAGAGACAACCTACACAATGGGAAAGGATATTTGCATATTTTCAATCAGACAAAAGCTTGATAACCAGGATCTATAGAGAACTCAAATTAATCCACATGAAAAAAGCCAACAATCCCTTATATCAATGGGCAAGAGATATGAATAGAACTTTCTCTAAAGATGACAGACGAATGGCTAACAAACACATGAAAAAATGTTTATCATCTCTATATATTAGAGAAATGCAAATCAAAACAACCCTGAGATATCATCTAACCCCAGTGAGAATGGCCCACATCACAAAATCTCAAAACTGCAGATGCTGGCGTGGATGTGGAGAGAAGGGAACACTTTTACACTGCTGGTGGGACTGCAAACTAGTACAACCTTTCTGGAAGGAAGTATGGAGAAACCTCAAAGCACTCAAGCTAGACCTCCCATTCGATCCTGCAATCCTATTACTGGGCATCTACCCAGAAGGAAAAAAATCCTTTTATCATAAGGACACTTGTACTAGACTGTTTATTGCAGCTCAATTTACAATCGCCAAAATGTGGAAACAGCCTAAATGCCCACCAACCCAGGAATGGATTAACAAACTGTGGTATATGTATATCATGGAATACTATTCAGCCATTAAAAAAATTGGAGACTTTACATCCTTCGTATTAACCTGGATGGACATGGAAGACATTATTCTTAGTAAAGCATCACAAGAATGGAGAAGCATGAATCCTATGTACTCAATCTTGATATGAGGACAATTCATGACAATTAAGGTTATGGGGGGGGAAGCAGAAAGAGGGCTGGACGGAGGGGGGTGGGGCTCTAGTGTGTGTCACACTTTATGGGGGCAAGACATGATTGCAAGAGGGACTTTACCTAACAATTGCAATCAGTGTAACTGGCTTATTGTACCCTCAATGAATCCCCAACAATAAAAAAGAAAAAAAAAATTGATAAAAATCTACTCAAAAGCAGTTTGGAAATAGTAAATTTTAACCATGGAATATGACAAACATCATATCCTGTGATTCTGATTATAAAAATGTATGGTAGTAACAGATTGTAAGATTATTAAATATATATCCATGTGTACATGTATACTGTATATATAATGATATAGTTTCATCTTAATAACTTTTATACATCTATAGTATGTCTGATGATGATAAAATTATTTTTAACAGCATGCAATCAAAGGTAAAGACTATAATACAGCTATTAAAATTAAAATTGATTGCTTTCATTTCCAGCCAAGATGAAGTAACAGAAGTGGATTTACCTTCCAATCTCAAATATCTTTCTTCTGCCTAAAGCACATGAACAGAAATGTCAAATGGAGTCCTTCAGAGAGAAGAAAAAGGAAATACACCATATAAGAAAGAATCTATACAAAGAAAAAAATAATGTTACCATGGTAAATATGGGACTTTTCTTATTTAAATTTATCAGAAAATTATTTAAGCTTAAAATAATAACAATATATTGTTTTTATAACGTATGTAAGAGTATATTGAATAATAATAAGAGTATAGAGATTGAGAGGCGAGAAATGCAAATTTACTGTTGTAAGTTTCTCTTACTATAGGGGAAAGTGGTATATCACTGAAAAATAGTGATAAGTAAAAAATGCACTGTGTATACCAACAACAAATAATAACAAAACCACAAGCAAGAAAAGTTTAGCTGATTTCATGACAAAAATTATATCATGGTATTATACAAAGAAAAAAGAAAAGGGGGAAAAAAATGGGGCAAATATAAAACATGAAGCAAGATACTCGAAGTCAACCAAAATATATCAATAATCACCTTAATTAAAAACTAAGTTAAATAGGAAGTCACATTTTGTGAGAATGGATAATAAATAAGACTCAATTTTATGCTGCCTACAAGAGACATTATAAGTACTCAAAAGTGTTAAAAGTAAAATGACAGAAAAGAGTTAACCTTGATAATACTAATAACAAAAATTAGAACATTATACAAAGTACATTTTAGAAAAAAGAATATTACCAAGGATGAAAAAATCTATATTAGAATGGAAAAAAGGTTAATTCATCAATAGGACGTAATCATAAAAATTTGGAAGTTAGTAATGGAGTTTCAAATATGTGAATGAAAACTAATAAAATTTTAAGTAGACAAATATACAATTTTAGTTACCTTTTTAATATCTTGCCCTCAATAATTGATTAAACAATTACATATAAAATCACTATAATGCAATTTGAAGAATACGATTGGCCAACTCTGCTTAATTGACATTTATAGAACACTCCAATCCAATGAAACAGAATATATACTTTTCTTCACGAACCCATGGAACATTTACCCAGATAGGATACATGTTGGATTACAAAACAAGTTATCAATGAATTTCAAAGGATTCAAGTTTTATGAATTTGACCACATAGAATTAAAGTAGAAGCCAATAAAAGGCACAATTCTAATTCATACATGTGTCAATAAAGAGAGCACTAGAGTGCCCTCTATATTAGAAATATGAAGCATATTTATTAATTTGTTTAACTTATGTAATTATTTGTTCAATAAATTATAGCTGTGTGCCTCCAATGTTCAGGATCCTGCGCTCAGCCTGGACAGAACTCCACCCATTAGCCCTGTGTAACACTATCTGCAGTGGTCAGGCACTAGTGGAATGCTGCTCCAAACTCATTTGCTCCATGCCCTCAAAACAAAAGACGGCTTCACCAGAATAACAGGGTATGTTTATATTTGTGCTGCTATACTATAGTTACGTTAAAGAAGAACATTCAAGTGCACCTTTCTTTAAGATTGTAATACAAAGTATAATTTTCTACTATTGTCATGTATTCATTTTCATGCTTCTTTCCATATTTTTATTTATTCTGGAGCTATTCATGAATTAGCATAATATCTGCAATTGATAAGTGGATGAGAGATAAAGAACATTATGCAGTATTAGAGTTCATATTATAAATTTGTATGTGCACAGGTACAGAGGTAATGTGCAATGTGTAATACTTATTCTTTCGTGGAAAAAAGGAATCATGAAATTAATTATAGGATATAAAGGAAAGGCTGAATAAATGGCAAACAATATGCAATACAATAAAGAAAAGTATATACTGATATATGACTTTGGCAATACATCTTACAAGAATCATATACTCAATATTTTACCAACATGTATTTGCATTCACTGGACTAATAGCAAAATGTTTCAAATGTATACTTTTAATAGAAATGATTTAGTTACTTGACATGTAAAAGAAATGAACATGATAAAATTAATAATTGCTATTAAGGATGAAAAGTAAAATAATCTAATTAACTTACTGAGTAATGAAACGTGAAAAGAAATTATACATCAAATAAGAAGTAATGCCTGCTTCAACTTGATCATATTAAAGACAAAAACCTATAGTATGCCAGGGAAAAGATCATGAGAAAAATAATATTTATTACCTTTAAACTGAATAAGCAGAAAAGAGAGAAATCAATATTAATAATTAGTATTTCATTTATTTTACACCTGTTTATAAAAGTGCAAGTTTTAACTTACCTGAAAAATTTTTAAAAAAATTAAACATTGAATAAAACATTATCGAGGACAAGTTAATGTAAATAGAGATAAGATAACAAGATTGTATAAACTAGATATTTTCCCAAAAATTCTTAAGAATTTTATGCTGTACATAAACATTAATTGGATTTTTACCAAGAGATGAGATGGTCTTAACTGTTTCAAGAACAATTACATCCTATGGTGGAACTTAAAGATAATATTCAGTAATTTTGGATCTTCACAAAGGTGAAACATCTTGATGACACATTTAATTTGACCTTACAGCTACTCTTGAGCACATAACAGCCCCGGGTATACAGGTCTCTTTTTTAACTCTTACCCTGGATTCTGCAAATAATAGGAATAGACTGCCCCTGGTTATCCATGTTGAACTTGTGCCATGCGTAAGAAATGAACAACAGTACACCCCCACCGAGTACCGAAAATTAAACCAAGTACCAATAATTGCTCTTTATTTTGATTAATGAGTTACTATTTTTATGAAATAAACATAATATAGGCGGTCAAAACTTTTTAGAATTTAGAATTTTGTGCACCCTTGAATTCTGATCTGCAGCTCACTTTGCCTTTTTTGTTGCAAATTGGTTCCCCAACACAGAGAGAGGGTCATCTTGTATACCCCCATGACAGGACACAGGAATGATCCCACTGACTTGTGCAATTCCTCTCTGGAAAGAAAGACTCAGGGAAGGGTTCACTGTTGGATGGGGGTTCTAAGGTCATTTTTGCCAAGGAAATCTGGGTTTTAGGAAATCCAAACAACAGCTAGAGGATAAGGGCTCTGAGTAAGCAAGTTCTCTTGACCCTGAAAACTCTTCATGTCTTGTAAAGAAAAAAGTGCAGCTGAGGAGGAAAGGTGTGTGGAGGGTGAGGAAGTTCCTGAGTCAGGACCAGGTTTCCTCTTACCTGGGTCTCAGGGAAGTTCTTGTGGCAGGCATTGTACTAGAAAAACAGATGTGGAACTAAAATTCACATTTCCAGATATCAAAGTAATTTACAGTTTAGTATGGTTACTGTTGGAATATTTTGTAATCTCAGTATAATCTTTTCAGAACTAATAAGTAACTATTGGAAATGAAATCATGAAAATAAAAACTTTTTAATAAAAAGATGGTAGGTATATAAATATAATTATTATAATTACTACTGTTCCCAGGCACATCAATGACACAAATAGGTCATTTGAAATTATTTTCTGAACCAGAATTTCAGGAAAAAATGCAGTTTAAAGAGTATCAGCTAGGAAATGCTCTAAGCTGCTCAATGAAAAAGACAGCGTAGAATTTCTTATACTACTGTAGATGTTGAATGAAGGTAGGTTTTAGAGTAGAAAGAAGTTAGGAACAATCTATTATTGCATTTAAAATATAAGTTTATTTTTTATTTTTTAAATAAATTTATTTTAAAATATGGAATGCTTCATGAATTTGTGTGTCATCATTAATGCCAGGGCCATGATAATCTCTGTATTGTTCAAATTTTAGTATGTGTGCTGCCGAAGTGAACACTAAAATATAAATTTAAGTGGAAAGAATGGGTATCCTACAGAATGAAAGATTTTAGCATTTTCAGGATATATCTTATACTCAACGTTGCACTTTTCCTGCTTTGCTAGTTAGCCTTCCTCTTTTCTCTCATACTTATCATTTATGGAACACTCAACCAGTTTGGTTTTTCTGTACAGCTAATTATTTCATTTCGTAATTGTGCTACCTTGCATTAAGCTTTTTCTTTTAACTAGTACATTTATTTAATTATATACTTATTCTTATATTTAAAATTTTGAGGTTGTAAGTTTTAAGGAAACCAAGCTGAGATATCCAGCCCACTCTGTGTGATATTTGCATCTTAATCTAGGCATAATCTATAATAATCTCTTCAGAAAGTAGACTCTTTACTCTCACATGAGCAAAGCGTGCTAAATTTTTAATAACTTCCTTGGGGTTTTGATTTTTACTATGATGTTTTCAAAGATTAATGTATAATTTAGAATTAAAAAGGTTATAGTTTTTACCAGTAAGTGAAAAACTATCATTACATTCATTTGTCAGTCTTCTGAACTTTGACTTCCCTACTTATACAAATAGGACATAGGTAAGCTTTTAAAACTACAGTTATGGAAGGCAAAATATTTGAGCCTTGGTTTTTCTCAACTAGGTAATAAAGATAATGGTAATACTTACATGGTAGTTTTGTGGTGAGGATTAAATAAAATTCTGGTCTCTGACATGCAGTAGAGTCCTGGCTGCAAGAAAGTATTTAATCCATTTTAGTTATTATCATTGTTAGATTGTGACTATAATCATAGACAATGTTCTATATTGTCTATTAGACTGTTCATCAATTAGCATGTCAGATACACGTACAAACAAATCCATTTGGTCATTACATTGGATTATGCCAGTAGAGTAGTTGGTTAAAATTGAAATTTAACCAATAGTACTACTGATAGATTATTTAATAATTTTCTCTTTTTATGAATGAAAAAAATAGAGTCTAACCATTTGTGTCATTTTGTGTAGACCTTACTACGCATATGCAATTCAAATCTGTAGGGTAATTTAAGATAATAAAACAAAAAAAATCTGACTTTAAAACACTTTAAAACATATAATTGATATATATACATATAATATATATATAATTTTATTTATTTATTTAGCTATTTATTTGTTTATTTAATTTGAGACAGAGTTTCACTCTATTGCCCTGGGTAGATTGCCATTGTGTCACAACTCACAGCAGCCTCAAACTCTTAGGCTTAAGGGTCCTCTTGCCTCAGGCTTCTGATTAGCTGGGAATACAGGTGCCTACTAAAATGCTCATCTAATTTTTTTCGATAGTTTTTAGTAGAGACATGGAGTCTTGCTCTTGGTCAGGCTGATCTCGAACTTCAGAGCTCAAGCAATCCACCTTCCTTGGCTGGCTTCCCTGAGTGCTAGGATTACAGGTGTTAGCCATGGCCCCCAGCCCAAATATCACTTACATTAAACATATTTTGGTTCATTTTAATACTTAACTTCTTTGTCTTCAATGTCCATCTTCTTTAAAATTTGCCTCATTCTTGCAGTGGCTGATTTTCTATCTGCCCCATTTCTGAGCCAGTTCTTTTAGCCTGTGTATGAGTTTCTAAGTTCAACTTTGGTTTTTATGAGGTCTTAGTTATTTCTTGGGTAACATTTTATATTTCACTTATCTAATCATATTAGAATTTTTAAAAAAATCTACTACTTAATATGATAGCTTTAGAAATATTTTATAAGGATCATGGATATCATAAAAATTAGCATATTTCTGGGCGGCACCTGTGGCTCAGTCGGTAAGGCACCGGCCCCATATACCGAGCGTGGCGGGTTCAAACCCGGCCCCGGCTGAACTGCAACCAAAAAATAGCTGGGCGTTGTGGCGGGCGCCTGTAGTCCCAGCTACTCGGGAGGCTGAGGCAAGAGAATCGCTTAAGCCCAGGAGTTGAGGTTGCTGTGAGCTGTGTGAGGCCACGGCACTCTACCAAGGGCCATAAAGTGAGACTCTGTCTCTACAAAAAAAATTAGCATATTTCTGATATTTTTGGAAATTATCAAATATTCACAAACTTAAGAGACTAGAAAAATAAACTTCATGTACCTTGCACAAAGCTATGACAATTTACTGGCATTTTGCCATTCCTCCTTCAAGAAATGAATATTTCAACATGCACATTATATGAATTAAAAAAAGATCTGCATATACAGAGAGAAGAGGTGAGATAGAGAAAGAGAGAGAAACAGAACACAGAGACATAGAGGATAGATGGCGCCAGAGAAATAGTTTTTAAAAGTTCTTGAGTATATCGTTCTCTCTCTCTCTTTTTTTTTTTTTTTTTTGCAGTTTTTGGCTGGGGCTGGTTTGAACCCCCCACCTATGGTATATGGGGCAAGTGCCCTACACCTTTGGGCCACAGGTACCACTCTATCTTTCACATTTTTAAAGAGCAATTAAAATTAATTGACCAGTAATGAGCTGTTAAAGAAAAGTATAAAACAAATAACTGCCGTATGGCCTTGTCTACCTATGAACTACACACTTGATCTTATACAAATATTGAGCATATGATTTGTAGGTGTCTCTAGCTGGTGTCTAATTTTCAACTCACTTCCTTGTGGGGCGGCGCCTGTGGCTCAGTCAGTAAGGCGCCGGCCCCATATACCAAGGCCCCATATACCAAGGCCCCATATACCGAGGGTGGCAGGTTCAAACCCAGCCCCGGCTGAACTGTAACAAAAAAAAAAAAACAAAAAAAAACAAACTCACTTCCTTGAGCTGGTTAAAAAAAAGTCATGCGCAACCAAGTGAAGAAGAAAAATAAATCTCTCCATCTGTGTGCAGAAGTTATAATTATTTTTTCTTTCTCAATATAAAGAGTCTGCAGTAGGAAATCCATTTTTCTTCTGTAGGCTCATAAATGGTGTATAGCCAATCTCTATGTTCATACAAAAATAATATGGTTCTCACTTTTTTAAATCCCAGTATCTGATAAAATAGTAAAAGAAATATATCTTAGAGTTTTCATAAACATTCCTGTGTAGTCTTACAGTAAAGAGATATAAATGAAATTTGGGCTTTAATGGTATTTTCCCAGTGGCTGTTCTTGTTTTGATTGTTGGTGATTATATATGTCTGTCAACTTAGATAATTGGGGTTGACCTTTGCTAATTTTGGTCTGCCATAGCAGTAAACAGCAGTACAATTTCCACATAAACTCATACCTTTTCCCTCCTACCATTTGAGTGGGGCTTAAATCTTAACATAGGCTCACATGAAATCTGCTAGTGATCTTGTTCTCTAATTATAACAAATAGATAAGTACATTCATTCAATTATCCAAAAGAAGGGAGTTCACATGAAAAGTCACAGCAGTCATCACCTATAAATACCATCAAAGTAAATACAACTATAAATAATTAGATAATACTAAAACTATTAATAATATATGTCATGTTTCCTACCTAAGACTGGAAATAAAGCAAGAATATCAACTCTCCCTACTTCTTCATGGAGAGGCTTAGCTAGTGCAATGAAAGAAAATAAATATATATTTTTAGGTTCATATATATAGAAAGGAAGAAAAAAAAACTGTGCCTAAGACAACACCTTATCTATGAGAAATATCCTAAGGAATCTGAATAACCAAAATCCTCTAAGAACTAATATGTGTATTTATGAAAATTATAGGACACATGTCAAAACTGAATCATATTTCTATAAGCAATATACAACTGAAAAAACAATTAAAATATAATAACATTTACTCCAACAAAACAAAGGCGAGTCATATCATTTTCATAGATTTGAAGACTTAGAGTAGAAAAGATGCTAATTCTCCCCAAACTGATCTATGATTTAATGCAATAGCAATAAAAAACATGATGGGAGTTTTGTAGACATAGAAAAATTGTTTCTAAAATATATATGAAAGGTCAAAGGAATGATATTAAGTAAAACAATTGTAAAAAAGAATAAACTCAGAGGAATCACATTATTCAGTAAAATTGTAAAACTTTCCAAAGAGAATATAGGAGAAAATCTGATGTTAATGAGAGGTTTTAGGCATGACACCAAAAACATAATCTATAAAAAGAAAAAAAAAACCTAGAAATTATCAAAATTAAAACTTTGCCTTGTGGAAAACACTATTGGGAGAATTAAAAGACAATTTACAGACATGCAGAAAATGTTTGCAATTCACAAATTAATAAAGAGCCAGAATTCATTCTAAGAAAACGCAAATTTCCATAATAAGAGAACATGGCAACAATTATGGAGTACTATTCAGCCATTTAAAAAGATGGAGACTTTACGTCTTTTGTATTAACCTGGATAGAGTTGGAACACATTCTTCTTAATCAAGTATTGCAAGAATGGAGGAGCAAGAATCCAATGTATTCAATTCTAATATGAAGCCAGTAGATGATCTAATACACACCCCATAAGAGAAAAACTCAAAAGGATTCAAGGGGGAAGGCAGGGGAATGAGGGAGCAGGGATAGGGGAGGAAGAAGGGGGAGTTATAGTGTATGGCACACCTCTTAGGGGCAGGACCTAACAAATACAAACAGTGTCACCTAATTGTTAATTGTACCTTCAATTAACCTGAAACAATAAATTAAAAAGAGTTAAAGAACTTCACCAGACACTTCACAAAAACATACATGTATATAAAGACAGTAAATGAATAAGTAGATGAAAGAGTAAAACACCATTAACCATTAGAAAATTAAAATCACAATGGCATACAACTACACATCTATAAGGATGGCTAAAATAAAAATGCAATACTAAGGGCTAGTTGGCATGTAAATATTTTCTTTGTTGGCAATAAATCAATACTTAAAGCTACACAGTGGCCTGCCTACCTTCCTTCCTTCCTTCCTCTTTTTCTTTCCTCTGCATTTTTTTTTTTTTCAGCTACAAATGACCCAGCAAGCCCACTCTTTGGTATTTAACCCAGAAAGAATGGAAACTTCTGATCATGCAAGACCCACACATGAATCTTTATTGCAGTTGCATGCAAAATTGCATCAAATAACCCTCACCCAGATGTACCTCTGTCACTCAGCAGGTAAAGGGATAAACTGTACATTTATTACATCCATGAAATAAAAAGAAAAGAAATAATAATACACTCATAAATTGGATAAATATTAAAATTTTTCTCCAGAGTGAAAAATACCAATCTCAAAAGTTTAGTGATTGGGTTCTAGAATATACAAAATTGTAGTGACGGCAAACAAATTAGCAGCACTAAGCATAGAGACTATAAAGGGATAGCAAGAGGAAATATTTTGGGATGATGAAATAGATTGGGATCTTGACTTCAGTGGTGACAATATGAATCTATGTGTTAAAATCTATATAACTTGTATACCAGAAAGGAGAGTTAATTCCATTGTATGATAATTTTTAAAAATATGTATACACATATGTGTACACACATGTACATACATAATTACATTATAGTTCACATAAGATTTAAAAGGATATTGAATACAACTTAAGGACACAAAATGAAACCCATAAAAGTCACTTTCAATTAAAAAACAGGATTGTAAATTCTTAAATGAGACAGTCTCAAAACAGTTGTTATAGCACCACAGAATATCAAATGTAGCAATTGATTAAAAAGAGAAAACTTGCCCAAGAAATTTTCTCAAAACTAATAAGATATGATAAAGGGATGACTATAATAAACAAAATAGATAAAAGAATGGCGATAGCTGTCTAAAATCTGACAGCAGAGCACATGGAAGAGGTGAAATAAGAAATGAAATAATAAACTACGATTCCCTAAATGGAAAAAGATTAGATGTGTCAGACACAATGACAAGGAAAAATAATGAAAAGAGATACACATCTGGACTTAGACTAATGATATTTTTGAAATTCAAGGATAATGAACAAATACTACAGTTACTCAGGGTGTGGGGGAAGATAACCTACATAAACAAAAATAAACCCATGGTATTGCCTTTTACTTTTTTGTGGTTATGTGACAGGAAAACATACCTCGATACTTTGATTGATCCCAATATCAGTTGGATTGTTTAGAAGCAGAGTCCATTTTGCCCCCATGATTGATTCCAGAAAGAGGACCTATCCCAGGCCAAGGATAGTAACTGGAATTCATTCAAGCTTGTTAAATTACTCTGAACAGAATGAACTCAGGACTTTTGCTTTTAATGTGCTCAGTGATGTGATAATGTGAGCCTCAAAATTTCTCCTGCCATTTTGCCTTTATAGAGCTAATCAGCTTGTGGCTGAAGGTGACATACAGAATAAACAAAGGCATGAAAAGATTCTACTGACAATGTTTAACACACAATTAAGGAATCTCTGAAGCAAGGCTGCTCCTTGACTCTTCACTTCCATGAGCCAAAAAATTTTTTCTTGTGCTAAAGACGTTTCAGACAGGATTTTCTTTGATGTGGAATACTATGTATTTTGAAGGAGCAAACATTTCTATTTTCATATTTTACTGTATTTTATTTATTTATTACAGTTAAAATAATCTATACATAATGATTTTCAACTTTTTTATTTTATAATTTTCAGTATCCATGTCATCATTACTCAAGGAAACATGTTGGTATATTCTGTAACTAAACTGAACGTTATTCCTTATATTCAACCTTAACACATCATAGTCATTTTTACTTACTTTGTGTAGCAAATGTATGCTCTAAACTTACATCAGATATTTACAAAATGAATTGGAGAATCTTTGCTAAAAATATGTATGCAAATATTGGTCTTACATACACATAGATTCAATTTTCAAACTATTTATTGACTATGTATATTGTGTGTTGTAACCAAATGAAATACTAAATTGTTTAATATTATTCCACCAAACAGGAGATCTAACGGGAATCCTTCAAACAACTTAAATCATGTCTTAAAAGTTTTTCACATTTAACTTTTCCTTACTTTATAATCCCATGGCTAAGAGTCTATATATATAAGTCTGAGAATGTTCAGTAAACCATTCTGTAATTTAAAAATTATATGTGAGTCTTACATTATTTATAACCTAATACTTGCTTAAGATAAGTTGATGCATTTACTGCAGTTGCATCAGTATATTCATTAATGGGCAGATGAACTACACTTTTGAAGACATCAATAGTAATTTTAGTTTTATCTATATTTGAAATAAATTAGAGACATACAATAAAGAGCAAACCAAAAATAGAAAGCAAATGTAAATCATTGAACTGAGCAGCATTACTCACTAAAATATCATTGTATTTTTCACCAGAGCATTCTGAGCAACAAAGCTTGATTACCAACAAGTCTCTTCAGAAAAGCATCAGAATCTAAAATTCAAGACCAGAGAACTTAGTGTCTAGAACTGTGTAAATTTCTTTGAAACCAAGATGATGTTACATGATCAGATTTTTGTAATATGTATGAGTTAAATGTGCATAGGAAGATTTGTCCCAATGACTAAATTTTGATGAAAAGCCATCAGGATCTGTTATTTGTCGTCATAAACCACAACTTCAGTATACATCTTGACATAATGGACCATCATCACTCAGAAGTCATAGAACAAGCAGGAAAAAAATAATAAATTGATCCTAAACTGTTGGTATAATGTTGTAATAATCATGGCTAAAGACAGTTGATAAAATTATATATTCCAGAGTTAGAACAAAATCTAATATATTTTTGTTATGAGCTAGGTCTATTCTTTTGGTAACTAAGGATTTTGTCTCTCTTCTGTAATTATGTTACAAATGAAATTTTTAAAAATAAGATTTTGTTATAATATGACAAAAATGGCTTCACTATCTACTCTTTAGACTACTACTCATTTACATTAATAATTTATTGATGGTTGAAATATATTTGAAAAAAATGAAGTGACTATTTGATATTACTGAAATTTAACTTAAAATTAATTTAAATAGTTTAGTTTTATAAAGGGCATATTTGTATTCCTAGAAAAAAAGTTAATGAATTCTAAATTAAAATTATGTATATCACGTGATCCATATATATGTATAATACATAAATACATACATACATAAATATATACTTTGTGATTAGGTACCAGATCATTTTTGTTCTCAATATTCGTGCAAATATAATTTGTATATTAAAAATATAAGAATTTTTTGTTTTCTTTAAAGACTTACATTCATAGTGTTCTTTTTTTAATTTTATTCAAATTAATATGAAGGTACAGTATTTAGGTTACATTGTTCTTGCTTCCAGGGTAATGTTCCATTTGTAGAAGAGCCCCTCACCGAGCGGTTGTGTTATACATCCTCACAATGTGCACATTAGGTGAGATCCTGCCTCGTGCCCTCCCTCGTTCTGCCATACATCCTCCCTTCTCCACCTTCTCGTTTCCCTCTACCCCCAAACTGGACTGTAATAGTGTTCTATTGTGCGTATGACTATGTAATTGTTTACATATTGATTTCATACTGATGTAGAGTACATTGGATATTTATTTTTCCATTATTGAGATACTTTATAAGAAGAATATATTTCAACTCCATCCATGTAAATGTAAAAGATGTGAAATCTACATCATCTTTAATGGCTGAATAATTTTCCATGGTATACATATGTACAGTTTGTTGATTCATTCACGAGTTGATGGGCACTTAGTTTGCTTCCACAACTTGGCAATTATAAATTGAGCTGCAAATATTTTTTGTACTAGAATGGTAAAATGATTTTTGTTCTTCTGGGTAGATACCCAGTAATGGGCTTCAGGGTCAAATGGAAGGTCAACTTTTAGATCTTTGAGGATTCTCTATACTCTTCTCCAAAAAGGCTGTATTATAGTTTACAATACCTATCAGAAGTGTAGAAGTGTTCCCTTCACTCCACATCCACACCAGTAACTGGTGTTTGGGAACTTTGTGGGGCTAATCTTGCTGGGGTGAGGTGATATCTTAGAGTGGTTTGATTTGCATTTCTCTGATGATTAAAGACGATGAGCATTTTCTATTTGTTTGTGGGCCATTTGTCTGTCATCCTCGAAGTTCCTGTCCAAATCTCTTGCCCACTTATAGAGATAATTGTTTGCATTTTTCTTAATGTTTAATTTGAGTTCTCTGTAGATCTATTTATAAGGCCTTTGTCAGATTCATAACATGCAAGAATTTCCCATTCTGAAGGCTGTCTGTTTGCTATGTTTGTGGCATCCTTAGTTGTGCAAAAGCTCTTTGGCTTGATCAAGTCCCAGTTATTTCTTTTTGGTGTTCTATAATTGCTGGAGGCGGGGGAGTCTTCCTCATAAAGTTTTTTCCCAAGCCAGTATCTTCAAGTGTTTTCCCCATACTCTCTTCTAGAATTTGTATTGTTTTATGTCTTAAATTTAAATCTTTTATCCAACAAGAATCAGTTTATGTCAATGGTGAGAGGTGTGGGGCCAGTTTCATTCTTCTGCATGTGGATAACTAGGTCTCCCAGCACCATTTTTAAAATAAGGTTTCTTTTACCCATTGCATGTTTTTGTTAGGTTTATCAAAGATTAAATGATGATATGTGGCTGGGTTCATGTCTTGGTTCTCTGTGCTATTCCATTGATCTATGTCTCTATTTTTGTGCCAGTACTATGCTGTTTTGATCACTATGGCCTTGTAATATAACCTGAAATCTGGCAACGTGATGCCTCCAGACTTTTTTTTTTGACACAGAGTCTCACTATGTTGCTCTTGATAGTGTGCCATAGTGTCACAGCTCACAGCAACCTCAAACTCTTGGGCTTAAGTGATTCTCTTGCCTCAGTCTCCCAAGTAGCTGGGACTACAGGCCTCTGCCACAATGCCTGACTATTTCTTTTGTTGTAGCTGGCATTGTTGTTTGGTGGGCACAGGCTGGGTTTGAACCCACCAGCTCTAGTGTATGTGGTTGGCGCCCTAGCCACTGAGCTACAGGTGCTGAGCCTCCAGATTTGTTTTTGTTTCTAAGAACTATATTTGCTATTTTTGTTTTTTTCTGGTTCCATATAAATCAAAGTACTATTTTTTTAAGATCTTTAAAGTATGACATTGATGCTTTGATGAGGATTGCATTAAATCTATATATTGCTTTGGGTAGAATGGACATTTCAATGTTATTGATTCTTCCCAGCCATGAGTATGGTATGTTCTTCTACTCGTTAACATCTACTATTTTCTTTCTCAAAGTTTCATAATTCTCTTTGTGAGATCTTTCATGTCTTTTGTTAGATATATTCCCAGGTATTTCATCTTCTTTGGTGCTATTGTGAAAGGAATAGTCTTTGATTTTGTAATCAGCTTGACAATTGTTAGGCTACTGATTTGTGGGTATTGATTTTGTAACCTGAGACACTGTTACATTCCTTGATCACTTCTAAGAGCTTTGTAGTTGAATCCTTTGGGTTTTCCAGGTATGAGATCATGTCATCTTCGAAGAGGGAGAGTTTGACCTCTTCTGTGCCCTTTTGGGTTCGTTTGATCTCCTTCACTTGCCTCACTGCAATGTCTAGGGCTTCCAACACTGTTAAATAGCAGTGGAGACAGTGAGCATCCATGTCTGGTTCCAAATTTGAGTGGGAATGCTTTGTATTTTACTCCGTTCAATATGATTTTGGCTATGGGTTTGCTGCAGATAGCCTCTGTTAGCTTAAGGAATGTTCCATCTAAGACTATTTTCTTGAGTGTTTTTATCATGAAAGGATGCTGGATATTGTTGAAAGCCTTTTCTGCATTAATTGAAAGAATCATATGGTCCTTGTTTTTATTCTATTTAT
Source organism: Nycticebus coucang (assembly GCF_027406575.1). Taxonomy (NCBI): domain Eukaryota; kingdom Metazoa; phylum Chordata; class Mammalia; order Primates; family Lorisidae; genus Nycticebus; species Nycticebus coucang. The sequence goes on along the minus strand of NC_069781.1, from coordinate 53,940,169 downwards.
ATGGTGTATTATATTTATAGATTTGTGTATGTTGAACTTACCTTGTGTTGTTTAAACCTATTTGTGCATGCTGAACCATAACCTTTTTATTGTTGTTGTACTCTGTTTGATAATATCTTGTTGAATATTTTTGCATCAATATTCATTAATGATATTTGTCTACAGTTTTCTTTTGTTGGGTCCTTTCCTGGTTTGGGTATCCGGGTGCTATTTGCTTCATAGAATGTGTTTGGAGACTATTCCTTCTTTCTCTATATTTTGGAAAAGTTTATGGAGTATAGAAACTAGTTCCTCTTTGAAGGTTTGATAGAATTCTGGTGTGAAACCATCTGGTCCAGGGTTTTTCTTTTGTGGGAGATTTCATATAATTGATGCCATTTCAGTACTATCCAAAATTTGTAAATCTTTCTGGATGAGTTTTAAAAGGTACTGTGCTTCCAGATATCGATCCATCTCCTCTACATTTTCATATTTCTGGGAATAGTTTTCTGTAGTAATTGTTGAGAATCTTTTGTATTTCTATGGTATCTGTTGTTATTTTCTCTTTATCATTTCTGATTGTAGTTATAAGAGATCTTGTTTTTCTGTTTCTGGCTAGTCTAGCCAAGAGTTATCAGTTTTATTAATCTTCAAAGAACCAACTTTTTATTTTGTTGATCTTCTGAATAGTTCTTCTGTTTTCAGTTTCACTTAGTTCTATTCTAATTTTGGTTATTTCTTTTCTTCTGCTGGATTTGGGATTAGATTGTTCTTCCTTTTCCAGTTGCTTGAGATGGCCTGTCAGTTTGCTGACTTATTCTCTTTCTGTTTTCTTGATGAAAGCATCTAATGCTATGAATTTCCCTTTAAGACTGCCTTTGTGGTATCCCACACATTTTGATATTTTGTGTCATTACTGTTTTGTTCCAGAAACCTAATGGCTTCCTTCTTGATCTCATCTGTCACCTAGCTATCATTCAGCATAAGGTTAGTTTCCATGATTTTATTTGAGTACAAAGATTTCTATTGCTGTCGAGTTCAACTTGTATTTCATGATGTTAGAAGATACAGGGGATGATTTCTATTCTTTTGAATTTGTTGAGGTTAGCCTTTGTCCTAAGATATGATCAATTTTGGAAGATAATCTGTGGGCTGATGAGAAGAATGTGTATTTTGTTTTGTTAGGATAAAGTTTTCTATAAATGAGTGTTAAGTCCATTTGTTCTAGGGTCTCATTTAAGTCCATTATTTATTTGTTTAGTTTCTGCTTGCAGGATCTGTCCAGTGCTGATGGATGGGGTGTTAAAATCTTCAACTACTATAGTGTGGGAAGAAGGGTTTGTTTTATGTAGAGGAACATTTAGCTAGGGTGCATAGATGTTAACTATTGAAATTGCTTCTTAGTGTGGGTTTCCCTTGATCAATATGTAGTGTCCATCTTTGTCTTTCATTATTTTTGTTGGTTTGAATACTATTGTATTATCTGCATACAAGATTGCAACCCCAGCTTTTTTCTGTTTTTCATTTGCCTGGAATACTTTTGCCCATACCTTCACCCTGAACCTTGTTTTATCTCTTGAGGTAAGCTGAGTTTCTTTCAGGCAACAAATAGCTGGCCTGAGTTTTTGTATCCAGTCAGCCACCCTGTACCTCTTTAAAGGAGAGTTCAAACCATTCACATTAATTGAAAGAATTGATAGATGTGGCAGAGTTTTGGTCATCTTGTTTTTCAGAAGTCCAGAGCTTACTTTTATACCACTCACCTTTGTGGAAGCTGTGCTTTGTTCTTTAATTTCTGGATAGGTACTTTGGTGGGGTACCCTCCTGTTGCTTGTTATGAAGAATGGGTCTGAGTATTTCCTATAGAACTAGTTGAGTCAGGGCACATTTCCTTAGCATGTGGATGTCAGTGAAGTATTTTATTTTTCCATCACAAATGAAATTCAGTTTAGCAGGGTATATGATCCTTGGCTGGAAATTGTTTTGTTTAAGAAGGTTGAAGTTCAATGACCACTCTTTTCTGTCTTGGAAAGTTTTGGCTGAAAGATCTGCAGTCAACCTTATACTTTTCCCTTTGTAGTAATACTTTTCTTATGTCTGGTTGTTTGTAGAAATTTCTCCTTCATATTAACATTGGCAAAGTTAATTACATTGTGTCTAGAAGATGCTTTGTTTCAGTTGAGCTGTGCTGGAGTTCTGAAACTACTATCTGAATTTCTGTGTCTCTTGCAATACTTGGGAAGTTCTTCACCATAATGTCTTGATGCAGAAAATGTGTGCCTTTGGGACCATCCTCTTCTCCTTCAGGAATCCTATAATTTGGATGTTTAACTTCTTGGAATGATCCCCTAACTCTCTTAAGAAATATCCTGTTCTTTTTCTCCATTTTTCTACCTCTTTCAATGCTTGGGATAGTACAAAAGTCTTATCTTCTTTATCTAAGATTCTTTCTTCGCACTGCTCAACTCTATTTCTGAGGGACTCAACTGTATTTTAAAGCTTCTCAAATACCTTCTTCAGTTCCTTAAGCTCTGCTATATCTTTCCTCATTGTGTCAATATCCTTGGTGACTTTTTCTTTGAATTCGTTAATTTCTTGAGACAACTTCTGAACTGTTTTTTGGTTCTCTGTTCACATCTCTTCCTCCATTCCAGTTATCTTATTTGCCATCCATATTCTGAATTCTGTTTCTGATTTTTCAGCAATTTTTCTGTGTGGATGGGACTCTCTGTTGTGTTTTTTTGACATCCACAGAAAGTGTTGACCTGCTCTGATTTTTCATGTTGCCAGACTTCTTTATCTGATTCCTCCTCATGAGCATTTTCAGCTTCTTCCTCTTGTTCTCTTTGTTAATATGTTATTTATACTTTTTTAGTTGAATTGATAGGTTGTCCCTAATGAGTCCACACCTTACCTTTGCAGTGCCACAGCTGTTGGTTTCTTTTCCACTTTCTTGTTTCTGCTGCTTGATTCAGCCTGGTTGATGTGTACCTCTTGCAGTTCTCTCAATGTGGATATCCTCCTATTTGGCTTCCATCTACTTCAGACCACTATCTCTGACCTTTTAATCCAATATCTCTCTCACCTTTAGACGCGAGCCTCTGGTGAAAGCTGCTTCCAATCAGCAATCTTCCCACAATTCCCTACATTTACAGTTTTCTTATGGAAAAATAATAGGTGATTATTATAGACAATTTGAATAACAAAGCAAGCCATAGTAAAGAAACAAATTAAAAATCGATCATTTGTGCTTGGTGCCTGTGGCTCAAGCGGCTAAGGCACCAGCCATATACACCTGAGCTGGCGGGTTTGAATCCAGCCCGAGCCCGCCAAACAACATGATGGCTGCAACTATAAAACAGCCAGGTGTTCTGGTGGGTGCCTGTAGTCCCTGCTACTTGAGACGCACAGGCAGGAGAATCACTTGAGCCCAGGAAGTTGAGGTTGGTTTGAGCGGTGATGCGACAGCCCTCTATCCAGGGCAATAGCTTGAGGCTCTGTCTCAAAAAAAAAAAAAAAAAAAATTGATCATTTGTCTAGTTAAGTACAGAAAACATTAATTTAAGTTTTAGCTTATTTTAAGTGTTTTAGAAGCAAATTAATTTCTTAATTGATAATACTCCTATATGTATAATAATCCCTGTCAAGTTGTTATTTAGAAACTCAGTTTGAAACTATTTGATCTACTTTAGTCAAGGAGTTGAAATGATGTTAGTGAAGATTTAGACAATGCAAGAGTTATTTCTTTTAAAACTTGCTATTTAATTAAATGACCATTCATTTTCTTTTAAGAGACCATATGTGTGCATGTAGGTTTGTATATGTATACATAATTTATATGTTCAGGAGATATGAGTTTCCATTAATTTAAGTATTATTTGATAGTAATAAAGGCTAGATTTGCAAACATGAAAATTCACGACTAGACGCTTACCTTTGTGATAGAGGCTAGATGGCTGTACCTTAGCAAGCAAGCTTCTGTGTCTTGGCAGCAATCTTAAAAGTTAATACGGTGAATTAAAACAAACCCGTTCAATTGATTAGTAGTACTAATGAAAATATGATAGCCATTGTATGTAATTGTGTACATTTGCAAATGTAGAATTATTAAATTTAAAGGGTGCTCAACTTGTTGGGAAAAGAACTTTTGGAAAAATGCAGTTTATTATTGTCTTTGTGAATGGTTTATTGCACAAACTTTGTGCAGTTTATTATTGTCTTTATGCATGGATATTTATAATTTTTTATTGTTAATCTTACAAAGCTAGGCACTTTTGGATTTCATTTGACTATTTAGAAAGAGGAATGAAGACTATTTCTAAAGACAGTGTATTTTGAAAGAACAGATTATTTTTGTTTTGTCTTGTTTTCTTAAATAATAAATAACCTAAAAATGCAGGTTACCACTGCCTCCACAATAGGTTTGAAAAAACTATACGTAATAGGAAGATGTGGAGAATAGAGGAAGTTCCAGGGGGTCTATTGGGCTGGAACTTATTGACTATTAATGTGAAATAATGCATGTGGGAAAGTAAAGGAAAAATGGATACAACACAAACCTAGAGGAAATAAGCATATAAAGGAAAATAGATGACAAATTGCAAATGTAAACTACATGGTAACAGAAAGAAAAATAAATCAAATAAGACAACCCATAGCTGCTGTCCCCTGCATGTTTTTTTTTTTTATTTTTTTAAGGAGGAGATTGGTTTTTATTTTCCAAAATCCATATCATACTAAAAACTCTAAGACTATTTAGTTCTAGCATCTATATATTCTTGAACATCATTAAGAGGCTGTCATATTAAGTTTTGAAGAAAAAACTTAACAGACATCAGGAGTACTGTCCACACATCAGTAGTTCTCAACCTTGGCTGCCCATTGGAAATACCTGTGGAGACTTTTTAACTTCCAAACTCCCAAGCCACACTCTACGGTAGTTAAATAGAATCTATATGTGTGGATTCAGGCATCAGTATTTTTTTTTAATTTTCCAAGGTGGTCTAATGGTCAAACAATTTGTGAATCACTGCATTAAAGCAATATTTTTCAAGACGTGATTCCCCACTTTTCTACATCAGAATCATCCCAAGAATCAACAAATAAATTCCTGGAATTAACTCCCAATGCCCCATATCAGAATATTGGATGGAGTCTATATTTTAATAAGTAAATATTGTAATTCAGAAAATGATAGCATCTGGTTTTAAATTTGAGCAAATAAACGGCAATAAATTGAAGTAGATGAGTTAGATACATTGAATCTTCTGAAAGTAGTTAATTTTAAGAAAATATTAAAATAGTTTTGGATTATTATAGTATAAAAATTGATTCTGATTAACTGGAATGCCTTTTCTCTCATAAAAGTTAACATCTATTTACATTATGTTACTTAGAGGTTTCATAAAACCTCGATAAGATATGTCCAAGCATCAATTCACATATAAAATTAAGTTCAGATAAATAATTTTCACGCACAAGATCACATCACAGTAATGCAGCCAAATCTGAACTTATGCCCCTTTAAATTCAGATCCCGTGTTCTATCCTGTCAGTTGACTACCTTAGCTTCTCTGTGGTCATCATATCTTGCTATTTTTTTCTACTTTTTCCTTTTCCTATTCTTGGTGCAAACCATTCCTCTTGTTAGCATACCAGTTGAAACTTCAGTTTCCCCAATCCTTTTCTAAAGCTCTCAGGGGTATTTGGTTTCAGGTAACAACCTGACACAATATTTTCTAAACAGGGCAGCACAACAATCTTTTAAAATTATGTTTTACTGACAAAATAAAATCATTTTCTTTGATATCAGCCTTACTCCATAAATTATCACAATCCTTTAATCTATTTAAATTCTTTTAATTTTCCATATCCAAAAGTTTTGTAGAAGGATTACAACCAATCTGAAACTCCTTTTCCTTGAACATTCACATTACCCTGCTGTTATTTGGAGTCTCTCTTCCTCTTTTCTCTGGTATCTTTCTCTCTTACTTGTTTAAGAGTCTAAATTCTCCCACTGAAATGATCATTTCTATTCATCTTTAGTTCTTCTCCACTGCAAATTTCATACTTTTCTTGAACATATAATATTTGAGAATAAATAGTCAAATAAATGAGTATTCAAAAGACAGGGTTTTAAGACTTGAGAACTCCAAAAAAATGGTTGCTTATATGTGGGGAAAGTATAAGTTCTCATTTTGACTCTGATTTCTCACATTGGACTTAATGATCATGATTGATTAGTTAGTATCAGACTTCTTACTAGCCAATTAGGTGAAAATATTTGTATAGACACAATCACTCTCTATGGAAGCCTGAGGAGCTTCCAGGGACCCTACCCCCAGTGAAACTACCATGCAGGTAAAAATTATTTCAAAAAATTAACATTTCTAGAACATTTCTAAAGGCTATACAGTAAACAAGCATTTATTCAAGAAAAGTTAAGATAAACTATTAAGAGCAGAGAGAGTATGTGGCTTTAGAGCCAGGACCCCCTCTCCTCACCTACTTCCACCCCGTTCTTCTCCAGCTCAGCGTGCTGGATGCGCCATCCTCAGCAGGTACAGTCAGGAGCATCAGGTGCTCTGCTTCCCAATTCCAAGTTGAGAGCTGTTGTGTCTTCCCGGGAAGAGCAACATGCTAGCGTTTCTCATCTCACTCATGCTCCAGGTTGTAGAATATTTATTAGACAAGAGCCACTGAGAAGTCTGGAAGTCTTTTTCTCTATCAACTTATTTCTGTTTTTTAGGATGTAAATTCTACCCTTGGAGATATAGGCCAAACATATCAGTGCCCCAGTTGCCCACTCTCCAGCTAGTTTGTAGGGGGAATGATACCCATGTGGAGAATCAAGCCGAGTGAAGAATCAAGCAGACGTGTCGCTCCACTCTCCCGCCTCCACCTCCGGAGCAGTGGAGACACTGCCCAGCAGGAGAGAAAGTCTTAGCCACCAATATTTCTGAACCTATTTTCCCAGGAAGCAATACTTTATTTGGAATAGAGTATAAGAAAGTTCAAGCTTATGGGCTTCCTGGATAAAAAAGTTGGAGACTTTAGTAGTAAGCAATTCAAAGGAAACTGGTAAACAACTAAGAGGAAAGTTTCTCTGTGAGAAGAACAAGCTAATCCTTAGCTGAGCTAAAAATTTACAAAGGGGAACCAAGGGAAAAGGAGGATTCCAAGGAACCACCTTGGAATCAGAATGAACCACTAAGAATGGACCCAAATACTACATATGCAAAGGAAGGGACTCAAATTAAGATCAGACTGTGTAGCAATTTATGCACCAGGGAATTTTCAAAACTAATAGGGCAATTAGTATGCAGTTAGTGTAGACTAAAACAGCTTTCTGTGATAGCAACAGAGGCGCATAACAGAGAAATCAGGAAAAAAGGTAGATTGGAGAGAGACCTGCTAAATCTGCCCTTCTCACAAGGTGACTGTACTCATATCCAAGACATCGGACATAAGTGCAGAGTCCCCCAAATTTGATTGGATAAGTTTTGCTAGCTTATTTGTTACTTTGGTAGAGAGATGGAGTTTTGGGATTCCATACTCTACCATTTTTCTGTCAGAGCATTTTTAGAGAATTGATTTTTAACAAGAATGCCAAGATGATTCAGTGGGGAGGGAGGAAGCAATCTTTTCAACAAATATTACTGAGGTTAATTGTATATACACATTAAAAAGAATTAAATTGATAACTTCCTTATAACACTTATAAAAATTAACCCAAAATAGACCATACAACTTAATGCAATACCTAAAACTATAAATCTCTTAGAAGAAACTATTAAGAATAAATCTTAGTGATCTTAGGTTATGCAAAAATACCTGAGATATGATACCAAAAGCACAAGCAGTCAACAACAAAAACTGAACTTCCTACAAGGGCCCCCAGGTATCCATGAAAAAAGCCTCAATATCATTAAACATCAGGAAAAGGCAAATCAAAACCACGAGATACAACTTTACTAAGTATAGTAAAAAAATAACCAATGTTGGTAAGACTAGAAGAAATGGGAACCCTCGTACATTTTTGATGGGTATGTAAAATGGTGCAACCACTTTGGAAAATCATCTAGATGTACCTGGAAATTTTAAACATAGACTTCCTACGTTCCTGCATCACGAGTAATTTTATTCCTACTTACATAGTCCAAAGAAATGAAAATATATTTTCACACAAAAAATTACACTTTATGAATGTTCATTGCCACGTTATTTATGGTAGCCAAAATGTGGAAAAACTTAAATGTCTGTCACCAGATGAATCTAGACATAAATTGTGGTATGTTATAAAATAAATTTTTATTCAGCATAAAAAATATAAACCAGTGATCTATACTTCAACATGGGTGAAACTTGAAAACACTGTGCAAAATGAAAGAAATTAATCACAAAAAGCAATTGTTTAATGTCCATATATAAAAATGTCCAGGAAAGGAATAAATATAGAAATAGGAAGTAGAGAATTGGGTAAGCAGGGGGAAATAGTGTATGAGCTTTCTATCTGGGGTGATGAACACTTTAGGAATCTTTTGTGGTGATGGTTGCACCATGTTACATTCAGTTGCTATAGTTCTTTAATTTCCTTAAGTCTAAATCATTTCCTCATCCTTACTTTGTATTTCTCAACTTTGAAGTTTATGAAGAAGACCAGGCAAATGTTTGGAGAATGCCTCCCAGTTTAGTGTTATTCATATTTTGCCATGATTAGATTTAGATAATGTTTGTTTTTTTTTTGGTGGCAGAAATAACATCAAAGTGGTGATGTTTGAGTCCTTGTTAGTGTACCTGTGCTTTCTTTGGGGAATTAGAGGGAAAAAATTATCACCAGTGCCTTAACTTTTATTGACATAAAAGAGTACGTGAGTTTTTCATTAATTTCTCTTTTCTGTTTCTCCCCCATTTGCTTCCTCTCTTTCTCAGAATTCATTAGAATTGCACCTATATTATTACTGACAAAGTATTATAATTATTATAAAAGTGAAGTGGTGAGGGAACAATTTCAGGACAATCTATAAACAAAAATTTGGTAGCAAATTCCTGGTTACAGAGCAATGCTGAGAAGACAGAACAGATACCAGAGCAGGGTGGGATTAGTCTCTTCAGGCTTCCTATAAGGTAGATGGATTAATCCAACACGCAAAAGGTCTGAAAGAAGTTGTAAGAGTCGCAGTGAGAGAACGTAAAAGATAGCATGAGAAGCTGGAGGCAAGTCATGCTAAACAGAGCTACAGCGCCGAGCCACACAGTATGTTTTTTTAAATGTAAGATGAGGTCCATATTGAGATATTGGTGCAGACAAAGTGAGTAATTTGTCATATTTACTGGAAATCCTAAAACATCTTCATAAAAGTGAAAGGATATGGAGAATATGAGTTGGCCTTCAATGCACTTAGGAATGAACGCACAAAGTTTTTCACGCACTTACAAACGTGATTAGACTTTCATTAGTAGTTTCTTAGCTTCTCAGATTCTGATTTTCTCCTATGACTACAAAGGAGGCTTAGTGACACCAGAGTCACAGCTGCCTAGTTTTTGGTTTGGCAACAGGAAAACTGCAAGCAGAGTCAAACGCAACACTTGTGGCTGAGCTGCCCTGGCATGCTGTGGATTTTTGCTCTTGTTGGTACCAACCCTCAGGCTTAGTCATTTTAACTGCATAGGCCAGGGAGGATATCTAAGATACATGTGGATTTTTCATTTCCCAACACAGGGAAAGTAAAAATTTAGGCCTCATCAGAGAGATATTTAAATATAACCCAACCTGTTATTTTTAAAATTAGACTTGCCACATCCTTGTGTACTAGAGTGTTCCATTATGTCTAGGTTTGGATTTATCTTTTTTAGTTATTTGTTTAGAATGTTTGGAGAAAGAAAAACGTCTATGGTTTCTGGATACCAATACTGCTGGTTTTGCTGTTCCTCTCTCTCACTTGTGTTAATCTTACTAATGTTGCTGCTAATTACTATGAAGGCTACTCTAATACTACCTTCCTGATATTACTCTAATGAATGCTGTTTTGTTTCACAGTGGCGATAAGAATAAGCATAATGCACTGTCTACTTCACTGAGGACCACAGCTCTTTCTGTTGCCAACAGAATGTAAGTTGTTCCCTCTAGCATTTTATGCCATTCCAGACATTTTTGCCTCTAAGTGATTATATACTTTTAACCACTTCTCTCATCAGCCTTCCAAGTCATGCTTATTTAAGATGACAGTGTAAGTCCTTGAAAGTGAATGATATACCCGTGAAATGTGCCTGTTGGCTGTGATTTACCCCTCCCTTTCTACTCCCTCTCTTGTTCTTGAATTTCATTGAGTTTTGCTTCCATATAGGAAAACAAGTGATGGTCAACTAGTTCCAATTTAGAATCAAGTACATGTGATGTTTGTTTTTCCATTCTTGTGGTACTTCACTCAGGAGAATAATCTGTAATTCCATCCAGGTTGTTATAAAAGATACTAGATCACCATCTTTTTAATGGCTGAATAGTATTCCACGGTATACACATACCACAATTTACTTTATTCATGTTAAGACAGGCAACTTGTTTTGTTTCCACATCTTTGCAGTTGTGAGTTGTATTACTATAAACATTCAAGTGCAGCTGTCATTTTTAAAAAATGCAGATCAAATGGTAGGTTTACTTTTAGTTCTTCAAGGAATCTCCATAGTGCTTTCCATAGAGGTTGTACTAGTTTGCAGTCTGACCAACAATGTATGAGTATTCCTTTCTCTAAGCAGCTATGCCAGAATTTGTTGCTTTGGGACTTTATAATGTGAGCCATTCTCACTGGGGATAGGTGATATCTCTTTGTGGTTTTGACTTGCATTCTTCTGATAATTAGAGAAGTTGAACGTTTTTCCATGTGTTTATTGGCCACTAGTCTGTCGTCTTCTTCTTTTTCTTTTTTTTACACTTCAAAAGTTATAGTTTATAGATTGTTCTTTCATATTTCTTGCCTATCTTCTTTAGAAAAGTTTCTATTAATGTCTTTTGTCCAATTTTCAATAGAATTGTTTGATCTTTTCTCAATAATTTGCTTGAGTTCTTTGCTGATTCCAGTTATCAGTCCTTTAACAGAGGTGTAGCATGAACATATCCCTTTCCATTTTATAGGTTGTCAATTTACTTTGTTGATTGTGTTTTTGGCTATATAGAAACTCTTCAACTTGTTCAGACCCTATTTATTTATTTTTGTTGTTGCTGTGATTGCTTTTGGGTCTTCTTTATACATTCCTTGTCTAGGCCAATATCTATAAGAGCTCTTCCAACATTTTCTTTTAGAATTCTTACACCTTTATATCTTAGGTTTAAGTCTACTTTCCATCATGCATTAATTTTTTTGAGTGGTGAGAGTTGTGAATCCTGTTTCAGTCTTTTACATGTGGTTATATAGATTTTGTAGCATCATTTAGTTGTTAATGATTCTTTTACCTATTGCATGTTTTTTTTCCCTTTTCTTTTTTAAATACTATATATTTATTTAAACCTCAGATTAATATGAGGGTACATACAATTAGTTTACACTGTTTGCATTTGTCAGGTAAACTCCAAGTTGCAGCTGAGCTCTTCACCCAGGAGGTGTTCCATATACCCCTATACTGTACCCAATGCGTGAGAGCTTGTCAGACCTCCTCCTTCCTGCCCCCTGCCCCCTTATTGAATTTAAATGTGGTTTTCTCTTGTATGGGTGTGTGGTCATTCATCTACTAGTTTCACATTAGTATCCAGTACATTGGATGCTTGCTTTTCCATTCTTGTGATACTTTACTTAAGAAGATGTTCTACAAATTGTATGTTTTTGTCTGCTTTGTTGAATATCAGATGGTGATGTAAAGATGAGTTTATATCCAACTACTCTATTCTGATCCATTGGTCTGTGTCTCTGTTCTTGTGCCAGTACCGTGTGGTGCTGAGTACTGTAGCCTCACAGTATAGCCTGAAGTCTGGTAAAGTGACACCTCCAGATGTGTTCTTAGTACATAAAACGGCATTTGCTCTTGGGAGGCTTTTCTGATTTTACATGAAGTGCATAACTATTTTTTCAATATCTTTGAAATATGATGTTTGTATTTTTATGAGAATTGCCTTGAATCTGTAACTTACTTTGGGGAGTATAAACATTTTAAATCGTGTTGATTCTGCGGACCTGTGAGCATGGTATGTTTTCCCATTTGTTCATATCCACTGTGATTTCCTTTCTCAGTGTTCCATAATTCTCCCTCTGTTAAGTACATAACTAGGTATTTTATGTGATGGGAATTTTTAGGTATTTTATTTTCTTTGATGCTACTGTAAAGGGTATTGTGCCTTCAATATATTATTTTTAGTGGTCCCCCCCTTTTTTTGAGTAAATTGCTCCTAATTTTTTAGCCCCTAAAATGGGGATGAGTGAGAGGGGAGAATGGTGAGAATTTGCTCTGTAACAGGGATTGTTCTATAATAAAAACCTGTCTCTTGGAATAAGATTCTTCTTCTTTTTTTCTTTACTTCCAAGGTTTTCTGTTATCTCAGTGATATCTTTCTCTGTAATTAAATAATCTTTCTGAGTAATAGTTTACTTATCAATTTAGATTAAGAAATTTATTCTCACTTTCCAGGAAGTGTAGTATCCTCTGTATTAACATTCCTAAAGAATCAAAGCATCCAGGTGGCACCTGTGGCTCAGGGGGTAGGACGGTAGCCCCATATACCAAGGGTAGCAGGTTTGAACCCGGACCTGGCCAAACTGCAACAAAAAATAGCCAGGCATTGTGGCGGGTACCTGTAGTCCTAGCTATTCAGGAGGGTAAGGCAAGAGAATCACCTGAGCCCAGGAGGTGGAGAGTGCTGTAAGCTGTGACTTCACAGCACTCTACCAAGGGTGATAAAGTGAGACTCTGTCTCTAAAAAAAAAAAAAAAAAAAGAAGAAGAAGAATCAAAGCATCCTAATACAAAGAGGATTTATTGGTCCCCAGTTTTCGGTGAACGTTTATTTGGTGTGCAGCATGTGCTGGCTACTGTGGTAGACACATAGCAACATCAGGAAATGCAAGTACCCTGGAAACTACAATCTGGGCATTCGTTCTCGTTCCCCAGGGAAGATTTCTCCATATTACACAAGCAATTGTTTGTGTCAGGCCCTGTGTATAATTTAAGTATAGAGAGACTGAGATGAAAGTTAGAGACAGCAGCTTAGAGACACAGGCTGTGACAAAAAGGTGTATCATCTGTGGAAGATGAAGTTAAAATACTTTTGTGGGAGAGGTAAGGTTTTGATTTTGTATAAAGTATCTTTTTCTCAACTGGCAACTTTTAATGTTCTACCTAAATCTGTAAGAAATAATACTTGGGGCTGTCAAAGAAAAATTGTCTCAGATCTGGAAATAGGCAAAGGATATTACAAGGATTCTCTGATCCCACTGGTGCATGTTTGAACAACTTCCTATTGTGTAGCTTATTTTAAACTCTTTATGATTAGGGTATAAGCTGTGGAAAAGTGAGGGCAATGGCAACCAGTTACATTAGCAGTGCAAACGAATTTTGCCTAGTAGAGAATATTAATTTCTACAAGTCAAATTTTTGTTTGAGCCGGTCTTTACAGCTTATTCATTATCTTATTAATTAATGAGTTGAAGGAAATCTCTTTAACATGGTTCTTTTTATGGTTGTATAAAAAGATTTTTCCTCTTCCCAAATCATAATTCAGAGGTCTATCATGAAGTTCAATTCTTCTGTATTTTGGCCCTTTAGACGGCTTTGAAACTACTTTATTCCTCATACAAAAAGATTATTTCTACCTCTGCAGTGATGCATGAACTAAACATATGAAAACTAAAGATAAAAAAGATCAATCACTGGGAAGTTTAATTTAAAAGCCTATATATTTTGTCTTTGAAATATTAAATGTTAATTCTTTATAAAACTTTTTTATAAACAGCATAAGTCAAGAAAGGCACATCTAAAGTGAAGGAGAGTTTGAGTAAGTCTGCAAAATTCCCTATATTTTTCAAAACATTTTAGAGTTGTGGCTCTCATAGCATGCAATGGTAAGTCATGGCTCCCACAATATGTGTAATTACTCAGTTTTCAAAGGTGTTTGAAAACTTAAATAAACTTTTTGATTCAATGACATGTGATTTGAAAAGTGTTACTATCTATTCCAATCAATTTATATAATGTTTATCTTTAACAGGATACTTTTCTGATTGTAAAATAAATACATTTTCATTGTAAAATATCAAATACTAAAATTCTTAAAGAAGAAAATGAAAAATTTCTCAAACAGGGATAAGTTAAATAATTATTTTTAATATTTATTTATTTATTTAATTTATTTATTTTTTTATTTCAGTTTAATGTGAGGGTACAAATGACTAGGTTACAATATTTGCATTTGTTAGGTACAGTCCCTGTTGTAGCTATGTCCCACACCCAAAAGGAGTGCCATATACCCATACATTGTGCCTATTAAGTGGAAGCACACCAATTTCTCCCCTTATTTCTCCCTCCCCCAAACTTGAATTGAGTTTTTCTCTTGTGTGAGCCTGCCTTAGATCGTCTCTGGCTTCATATTAGGGTAATATTTTATTGTATTTTATTTTATTTTCTGACAGAGTCTTACTTTATTGCGCTGGGTAGAGTGCTATAGCTTCTTAGCTCATAGCAGCCTCAAACTCCTGGGCTCAGTGATCCTCTTGAACTGGTGAGCTCAAGCAATCCACTGGCCTTGGCTCTCTAGAGTACTGGGATTACAGGTTTGAGCTGCTGCACCAAGCCTAGGGTAATTTATTTTTAATAAGAGAGGTTTATTGGTTGGACACAGTGGCTCACACCTGTGATCCCAGTTTGGGAGGCCAAGACAGGAGGATTGCTTTAGGCCAGAAGAGACCAGCCTGAGTAAAAGCAAGATTCCATCTGTACAAAAAAAAAAATTGAAAAATTAGCTGCAAGTGGTGGTGCCTTCCTGTAACCCCAGCTACTTGGGAGGCTGAGGCAGAAGGTTAGCTTGAGCCCAAGAGACTGAAGTTGCTGTGAGCAGTGGTGATGCCACTGAACTAGAGCAATAATAGTGAGACTCTGTCTCCAAAAATTAAAAAAAAAGAAAGAAAGAAAAGGAAAGAAAAAAGAGGATTATTTTCTAGCCTGGGGAAAAAAAAGCATGTCATGGGCATCTGGTAAGGTTCTGGCAGGGCTTTCTTGCTATGTCACAACATTGCAAGGTCACAGGGGAAGCAGATGTATGAACAGGCAAAGCCAAGGGGCCTCCTGGCTTCACAACACACTGAAAGGGTGGAAATGTTCACTGCTGGTCAGTCTCAGTCAAAGTTTTAGATAGAAAATAGCATAATGTTTTAAATAATTATTTCTAAAAGAACAGTTTCTATGCTGCTCATATGACATATATAACTTTGTGTCTGTATTTTTCATTTAAAATTTTAGTTTGTGTGTTTCTCTACATGCAATTAAATTTTGAAATGTTACTTTTAATGATTGTATACTATTCTGCTCTATGATATTATTAAATTGGATCATTCCTCCTTTAGGTATTTCCAGGTTTATTCTAATTATAAATGCTATGTTGTGATGGTGACAACAATTATTTCATTGATGACTTTTCATGATATTTACTTGGACTTTCAATGTAGATCTGCCATTATAAAAATGTTTATGTTTTTAAGATTCTTGATATATATCTTATAATTATTTCAGAAAAGAGTGTACCAATGTTCGATCCTAGCATAAAGTGTCTATCTCACAAGCCTTAGCCAAAGTTTCAAAGATAATGTTTTCCAGAATATACGTAAACTGACATGCAGGCATACACCTTGAGAATTATTTTGGTGACAAATAAGTTATTGTTTAAAATAAAATTTTAATGAATATTTTTAAATTGCTTTGGTTTATATGTGTTCCTTGACATTGTACTATTTTTTTTTAAGTCTTTAGGCATGGATGGAATTAGCTAAAACTAGGCAAGTATAAAACAAAATTTACAAGATGCGCATAACTGAGACTACCTTTAAGTAATTCTTAGTTATTATCTTCTTACCTCATCTTAGGTAAACATTTCTAAGTTCTGGGTAAAGCCTGGCCTTTCCTGTAAATGTTACTTAATACATGAAAGGCTCTAGGACTTCACCAGATTCAAGATGAAATATGCTACATATAATTTGTAAAGTGCTGGCTGTTTCATATCTACATGCCTAAATCATTTTATTATCCGCTTAATAGCAGAACAAATTAGTCATCCTCTCTGATTCTGGTGCACATTATGCTGAGACATGCCCACCCTAATATGCTTTCTGATAAAGTAAATGCTCACTCTGTCAGAGCACAAATCTTATTTGGACTCTAGGAAAGTGAAGGGAGAGAGAGCTGAGTCTGCAATAGGATTGCTTACTCGAGGAGAACTGAAGATTTATTAGCAGACTTCATTAAATATATGGAAGACCCCAATATTCAAGGTTAGAAAATTAGGATGCAAACATCAAACGTCTGTGTGAAATGAAACAGGTAGTGAAAACAAGTAGGAAGGTGGGCTTACTTACATGAAAGTAAATGCTCTACCTATCTAAATTAAAAGATATGCTTTCCAGTTAATTGTTTGGTTCAGTAATCTGTGGCTATAAGGTAAGTAATACTAGGTAAATAACAGACAGATATATGGTTCCTAGTAAGGAATGGAGTCTCAAGTCTAATTACATATTGTTTTCATTACAAAAATATCAGTTCTACATTTTTTGGAGTATGTATTTTAAAGTAAAATTTAACATCCCCGATGCTTCTATGAAAGCCATTTATCTACACAATGATAAATAATTTTCAAATTGGAATAAAATATACATAGCACATTTCATTGTAATTTTAATAAAACAGCCCCAAGTAATAATGATGTAGTTAGCTAAAATTGTTTTTGTTTTGCCTTGCCTTATTTGCTTCCAAATGCTCCTCTCCAATACGTTTATAGTCATGTGCCAATTTTTTATCATATTGGAGAAAACAGACATATATCCTATCATGTCAAAATGCTTTCATGTTCTGCCCTCTTCTTAGTCCCTTAACATTGTAATTCTGGCCTCCAATTTATGCATGTAATAATGTTGGTTTTAGTATCCTATAACGGGTATTTGTTTTTGACTTGGAAAAATAACTGAACAGAGTGAGAATACAGGACAACTGAAATCTGGAGAGAGAGAGAGTCACCGCTGTAGACACTGAAACAGAAACTAAACCAAGGGAAGTAAAGTGATTTTTCCAAAGCAGGTATGGTCTCAACACATTTTTGAATACTGAATCTATTTTATTTTCAGAAGCCATTCGTTTTGAATTAAGAAAACAGATAAGGAAACATAGAATTTATCTTAGTGAAAATGAAGTAGGGAATAAAAGTGGTCAAAAACATGTACCAAATGACAAATTCTTGAAAAGAATCTTTTTGGCTGAGTCATTGAGATAAGAGTTTATAGGCAGAGCTAGATACATGTATTGTGTCCTTTTATAGCTAGTTTCTTCTACTCCTTATCCACAATATACAACATACACAGTTTAGAACCTGTCAATTGTCTCTAAGTTTGAAAGTCATAGTCATTGGTAATTGGGACTTAAATGTTTAAATAAAAGGGACACCTGTCTGGTGGGCTAAAGACATACTGTGGTGGCTTTAGCAGGGGAAAGCTCCGCTTATATCAGATTTGGACCACATAAAAGAAATTGGGACCATGTTATACTAATACAAATTTTGCTAAAGATGGCTGTCTGAAAAGGTGTAGAGTCCTCCAATGATTGGTGGACCATAAAATCCTAGTATAAGGAATAATCGTATATGGCCATTCAGATGAGAGGCTGTATACTGCCTTAAGTGAGCTTCGACATAAGGTCTTCACTGAAAGAGAAAAACACTCCCCTAGAATAAGTGCTGATGATAGCACTAATGATATCTACAAGATTCAAATAATAGACTAGAATTATACCAGAAAGGTAACACTGACTCTTAAACACTAAGGCCTCTTACCCTGGGTCTAATCATGGCAGAATCAATAAAGAATAAGTAGAATAAGAATGGTGAAGATGCTTGAGGAAAACAATTTTTCGAAGGAATAATTTTCTTCACTGCCTCTATTTTCTCAATCTCTTCATTCTCCAATGTAATTTTAATGGATTCCATATTTAAAATAATAGTGAAATTTCTCTCCTCAGGTTTCTTGGAAGGAAACTCTTCTTCCTCTGCAGGAACTTCATTTCTCATTATTTATTTGTGACATTCTTCCTTTAGATATCAAGAGACAAGGTCCTTATATCAATAGAAGGCAATTTTGGGAGTCCTTGTAGAGGACGGTAACCTTGGATTTATACTAAAAGTGGAAGTTAAAATTACCAAGACTTGCTTATGGCAACTATGTAGATAAAGGAAAAGGCAAATTCTGGTGCCAAAATAATGGGTTTAAATCCCACTCTACACATCCTAGCTATGGGACTTTGAACAAGTTACTTAACTCCTCAATGCTTCCCCTTTCCTGTGTATATATAAAGGACAATTTTAGTACCTGTTAGTATTATTGCAAGGATTAATGATGCAATTCACAAGACACACTTAGAAAAGGAACTGAGACAGAGTGAGCAATTAATAACTGCTAGGTACTGTTATCTTGTACATCATCTTTTCCATCAACACCACCACCATTATTATTGTATGTATAAATTCTTCCATGGCTTAAGTGACAGATTTTGACTGATCTTGAATTTGGACTTTTCCAGATGTGATGATAACCGTTTCCAGTGAGAGCTACACAAACATATTGATTAACATGAAGCCATTTTATAAGGATCAAATTGACCAAATGTTTTTCCTTTCCTGGTTCCCTCCAGTTGGAGGTCATTGTAGAAGGAATACTCTTTAGCTTCATCTTTCTTTTCCTAGTAATGCAAGATAATCACATCACTGAAGTGATTAAATGTTTCTTATTGAATATATACCAAAAGTTTGGGAATTACATGGTGTCAAATATTATACACTTTGCAAATATCATTGTAATTATGAGAATAAAGTTTTCTTCTTCCATTGTAGATATTATTATGCCTATTTTTCAAGTAAGAACTTGAGGACTCAGAGCGATTATGTGGTTTATGCAAAGATACATGTATTAAAATCAGTAGAGCTGGTATTTAAATATATTTTCTATTTTCAAAGACCATTTTTTAAATCCTTAATCAGTGTGTTGTGTTGAGGCTTCTTTGGCACAGTCCATGGGTGAACTTCTGCCTCCAAGTCCATCTCATGTAGTTCTCACCTCAGTCTTCTGTCTTACACAATACTTAACTTTCTAGCATCCTTAACATCACAGACTCCTAACGCCTACTCCATCCCTCACCTCTTACATATTCTGAACATTACTGGACAATACAACAAGGTGAAAGTTTAATATTTTTTATATCGACACATACAAATGGTAACAGAACCGTTGAGTCAATTGGTGGCTTAAAAATGTGGTAGAAAGTGGCCATGCCAGGATGTACTGTACACCTTAACAACTATGCAATCTGGCTTTCCCCTATTGCTTTATCCATAACCTCAAGATGGCCTTTATAATAAGC
Source organism: Nycticebus coucang (assembly GCF_027406575.1). Taxonomy (NCBI): domain Eukaryota; kingdom Metazoa; phylum Chordata; class Mammalia; order Primates; family Lorisidae; genus Nycticebus; species Nycticebus coucang. Next base: position 53,920,601 of record NC_069781.1, on the reverse strand, counting down.
TGTGTTTCGTGATCAGAGCCATCAGTTTTTTCAGCATTAAGAATGAGGTTTTTTTAATCACACAGACCCAGTCTATGGTCAAATGATTTGTAAGACTTTTGACTGTCTGCTCTAAGCTACTTTTGTTCAGTCAAAACAGCAGTCTATGAAAATATCCCAGACTTTATTCAGAACTTGTCTTGGAGTCAAAATTAAAAATATAGGAAATTTTGAGACATATGCCAATAGAGAAGGACACATTGGAAGAAAGTAGCTTCTGATTAAGGAATGTGGCAAGAACAGGGTTTTACTCAAGTCTCTCCCTAATGTGGAGATAAATCTTTTTTATTTTATCTACTTAAGTAGAAGGCTATCAACATGTCAGCCTGCATTATTCCTTGGTTCATTTTCAGTAACATGGTTTTATTTCCATCAGTTGGATGTGTCTTACAGTCTTCTCTGGAGTTCTGATAAATATTCCAGCTTTAAACAAAAAAAGTTTGCTAAGCTTAACTGTGGACTGGCTTAGTGCCCTGCTACCCTTGTTTTGTTATAATGTGAGAAGCCTGCCATAGTCTAGAGCCCGTCTTTCCTTGTTCTTCCTCTTTCTGATTCCTGTGAAGTGCAGGGTCCCACACAATCATTTTCTATAAAAGGGCTTTATCCTGATGTAAAACTGTCCTAAGGAAGTAGAAGTGATGGTACATTTTTGGATGTGTTAACAAATCTTGCTTCAGAAAATTAAAATACATTCTTAAGATGAATGCTAGAGATTGGAAGTGAAATTTTATTACTGGTGTAATGATTGCAATGATGAACTGTCAATTCTGTGGTCCTAAACCCTCTTTTTCTTTACAACTCCAACTGTAACAAAGTGTTACATCATAAATACCCGATGTCGCATCCGTATCACAGAGGCAGAGCTCTGGTAAAGGTGTGAAGACAGAAAAAGAAATGGTGCCCTCATAGGAGGATTTTGTCACATGCTGGATTCTGCTCTTCTGACTTTCACTGTGGAGCCAGATCAGAGTTGAGGGAAGTTGCACAGAGAAGCCTTCACTTGCTCATCAATTTTAGGTTCTGTGCTCTCTTGAGAAGCAGTATTACAGAGACATTAAAAAGCTCCAAATAGTTTCTAATACTGACCCTGTTTCTTTCCAATGTTTACAAGCCTCTCTAGAACTTAGAATTTTCATCAGTAAAAATAAATGTTATACTACAAAGTGTGTGGCACATAATCACTGCTTCTCAAACGCTCGTAATTATTTTCATGTTATTATTATTACCAACAGTATAGCCTGGAGACACAGTCACTGAGTGATTTGAATTCTTGCTTACTAATCATGCTTGTAAGAAGATGAAAGATGCTAGAATTAAAATGGATAAGAAAAGTAACGTGGAGAATAAGAAAACAATATGCATGACCCACTCTGTCTTTACTTTTAACTTAGTGAAATTTAAGAAGCTCCTGAAGATGACAGCAAAATCTGAGTGCACTAGGGAGCATTATGTTGTGCTACAGAGGCCCAGAAAAGATGAGAGTCAGGCCAGTTGTTCCTGCTTTCATGTGGAGATAATCAAAATCCACATACAAGCCAGTGTTTTGTTCAATGAAGAATGCCACTATACACTGTGGTGTTTATGACAATGATGTTGTTTTCAGGTGGAGTTCAAAATTTGAATGTTATGGAATATTGAGCTACAAAAGTCCCTGATAATCACCTAGCAAATGCGTGAATTTTACAGATGAAAGGGCTGAGGCCAAAGTCATGATATGATTTGTTCAGGGTCACTTGACTGGTCAGTGGCAAAGATAAAAAAGAATTCTGGTAGTCTTACAGCCAGTGTAGAAATGAAAATTTTATATCTGCAGGCCTTACAGAGTTTCAATAAGAAGCAGCTGGAGGTGTGAGTACATTTTATTGTATTCTGCAAGAAAAATGAATCCATAGATAGTTTTATTTTAGGAGAACAGTCTTCCTACCCAAATTAGGTTCAAGAGCTGTCAACAATAAAATAATTCTATCAGCTATTTAAAGTACAATTATTACCGGGAAGTACTTAGTAGTCTAAGGATGTTTTTATATCACACCAAAACATCTGGACACTTCAATAACTGGATGTACGAACATCAAACAGACAGAGCCCAAATGACTATAAATGTAGCAAATTTATAGCCTTCATTTTTAAATCTCTCAGTGCTGTGAAACATGAGTTTCCACATAGAGGGTACTCGGTTAATATGAGATTTGCTTATCTCTGCTCTCACCTATCATGCATTTCTTTTATGTTTTTACTCTCAGAGTCCAAACTTATTTCCTCATTTTGAAGTTCTTGGCTGGGAAGGTTAAAGGGGAATGGGGAACACAGACGTAATATTATGTCTTGTCAGTAAAGATCAATTATTTAAATTTGTTAGAGAGGCATTACATATTGTTTGAATAATACTGCCGTTGATTTTAGGATCTATTTCTAGGGAAATAGGCTTATAGTCATCTTTTCAAAAATGAAATGAGAAGTCCTTTCTCCCTTTTATTATCATTTCCATCCACCCTTCAAGGGAAAACTTGCCTTCTCTAGAAGACCACCTTCCTTAACTTCATTCTTTATGTAGTAGACATTTATTATGTTTGGTCTGCTTACGAGGCAGTGTGCTAGTTGTGGGATGTATAACACCGGGTAGCTCAGCTGGCCTTTGGGTTCATAAATCTTGGCATTTAACATGCCAGACAGATAACTGCACAGTTTGTCATAAGAACCATGACTGAGGAATCTGTGGGAGGCTGAGGGATGAGAGGAAAGGCATCTAATTCAAGGGTCTTGGATAAAGTCATGTCAAAAAAGAAAGACTTAAGAAAAAAATGATAGTTGGGGCTAAAAATGTTTTTCAAAGCCCAAGGACAATGTTGAAAACCCAACATAGGTGTTAGCATTAGATTAGTAAGGAGGTATACTGGAGAAAGAAGTAAAAGTTAGAGCAAGCAGCATAGGGGTAGCTGAAAATTTGCACCTCTCTCCCAAGGATACTGGAAATCAGCTTATGTGTTTTAGTGGCAGATTGGCCTTCTCCCCTCACAAGAGACTGAACCCTCACACTAATTCATTTCCCCAGAACCCTGTTCTTTCTTGCAATATATATTATTTTGTCAAGTGTATATGTCAATTAGCTAAGAATGTTTAGAGTTCCATAGACCAAAAACTATGTTTCTATTTCTTTTTACTCTCAAGATACCACGAACACACATTTATTATGTTACTGATCAATCAATTCATATCCATGTAAAGGAGAACATTTTCCAATAATGGCTAGTAAATGCAGAAATACTAAAAAGACTAACCAGAAACAGATCATAGGAAATTTAGCTCTCAACTTAGAAAATGGTCAAAGTGAAAATGACATGGGAGAAAGGACTTATTTCCTGGGAATTGAAGGAAATATAAAGACATGGAATAGTTTTATTATTTAAAAAACATTGGACCAAAACTATATAAAAAAATAGAAGTTTTTTTGCAGTATTTTTTGTTTTTACCTGTTAAATATTCTGAAGCTGGAAAACTATGCTATGTATTGATATTGAAAGTCACTAAAATGCATCCAGAGGTATTTTAGAGCATTAGTCATTGTAGGAATTAGTCCCTGGCCCTAAGAGACTCACTAACTGATACAAAACAAATAAATATAAAATAATCACTATTCTGTTGCTCACAGCAATATATATGTATAAATGTATAATATATAGAGAAATGTTTATAAGACTCCATTTACTTACGGTCAACTTTCAGGCTTGCCTTATCTTGAACACCATGGTTCCACATCTTGCAGGCCTAGGCCAAGTTTTCCTCTGGCTGCCATCTACCTTATCTAGAGGAGAAATAATTCAGGATATATTCTATAAAAGTTGTCATCTGTGGTTGGCCTCATATTTTCTGTTCTCCAGTCTCTCTTCAGTTAATCAGGAGGGCATAGCCTGTAGCATATAAAATTTGCAATGTTAATGTATTCATATTCAAATGAGCATAAATAGGGTGTGAATTATTGGAAGAAAAGATAAATTGATAAATTACCATGTTTTGCATCTATGATAACTATGTATTCATATTTCTTCACATCGTTAGTCTCTTTGAATTGGTTAAAATTTTGTGGTCAAATATTCTGAATATTTTCATTGATACTTAGTATACCACAACCCATTCCATTTCCATTTCAAACACTTCTTTTTTGTGAGCAGTACCTCATAAGTCTATATGTATTTTGGTTTAGGTTTCTTCTTTCTGTTTGTTTTTTAAGACAGAGTCTCAGTGGCATCATCCGCGCTCACTGCAACCACAAATTCTTGGGCTCAAGTGATCCTCCTGCCTTCTTAGCCTCTGATTTCATGGGACTGGAAGTATACACCACCATGCCCAGAAAATTTTTCTTACTAAAATTTGTAGAGTGGAGTTTTGCAATGTTGTTCAGTGTGGTTTTGAACTCCTAACCTCAAGCAGTCCTCTAGCTGCAATGTCTCAAAGGACTAGGATTATATGTGTGAGCCACTGCACTTGGTCTTAAAATCTATTATGAATATATTGATGATGAAACATATTTTGTTGCAGCAATTAGTAATTTTCATCCCTTTACAGTTGAAAAAATTGAAAAAAAGTCCAGCACTGTCTAATTAAAAGTGAAATTTCAATTAAACATTATTGTTTCATAAATATTAAGATATATAAAATTTCATGTCATTTTGAACAATTGTTCACTGATAATACTAATAATGATAACTTACATTGAAAGAATATTTTAAACACATAAGATATTTTTGGAACCGGTGACAAATAAATTATTCTTGATTTATATACATACTTTAGGGGCAGGGAAGAATTATGGTGTGAGTGATAAAACTTTTTAATACATAACAAAATCATACATGGAGATAACATTCCATGGGAAAATTGGAATGGGTAGATAAGTTCAAAGAGTCAAAGGAACAGTTTATAATCTTTAATTCTTAAGAAGTAGGCATCACAGTCTATCTTATTTAGATGATAATATCTATCTGTAAAATCTTAAAATAACCTATTTTTTACATTTCAATATTTAAAATTCATCAGACATTCTGTTCTGTTTTTTTTTTTTTTTTTTTGGCCAAGGCTGGGTTTGATCCCATGGCTCTGATATGTGGGGCTGGTGCCCTACTCCCTTGAGCCACAGTCACCACCCCTTTATGCAATTCAAGTTGATGATAAAAATTATAAAAGTCAACTTAAAAATGTTGAGGAGCACATGGTAATTCTGGATATTCTTTTAGCATTTGCCCAAGCAAAAAGTTCAAAGACCACTGGTTTACCTGACATTTGATTTAGTTTTCCTGAGTGTGTGAGAGTCAAATTGTATTGCTGGATACAGGTGCAATATGTAGAAAAACCAACAGAAGTTCATACACAAACAGAAACTTAGAAATCAATAGTGTGTACAAAGAGAGAGCTCAGTGCTAGTACAGTAGTAATTATTATTTTTTTGTTTGTCTTATTTTTATTTATTTATTTTATTAAATCATAGCTGTGTACATTAATGTGATCATGAGGCACCATACACTAGTTTCATAGACCATCACACAAGTGAGTATGAAGAAAGTTGTGCGTTAGTGTGAAGTTGAGAAATCCTAACATGCAGGTAATTCTAAGCTGCACTGTGTTATGATACGAAAACTTTCATACCTCTTACCGTGGTGGCTCTGCTGTAGCATTTCCTCACCTGTCATTCTGGGAAATTACCTTTGGCTGAAGGGGGCTACTTTGACAGCGATCATACCCCCTTGCATTATGGGTAGGTAACAACTGATTGATACAGTAATACAAAGGCCTGCACCCCTACCCTCTGTCCTCATTTGCGTCTTGTCTGAAGGGTCATCTCAGTGTCAGAACTCCCTTTGGGATCAGTTGAAGCTTTTGTTGCAACTACATGGTAGTCCAAGTTTTCCCTTTGCCCCATCCTGTTTCTCTCAGGCCTTTCTAGGTATTTTAAGGAAAGGACCTCTCTTGGTTGAAATTTGTGCATGCAAATCTCCGTTTTCTAGTATTTTCTAGAAAACCCCACCTAAAACATCTTGGTGAATAAAACCATTCACAATAGCATTTGGTCACTCAGGCAACTGCATTTAATTCTAATGACTTTAAATTAATATTAAATAATAATTAATAAAAAGAATTTAAAGAAAATCCTTCATTTAAAACATGAAAATAGTGTGTGATTTCATGTTAGACAGTTAACATAACCATCTTTATAGGAATCACTTGGCCAGTAAATGTTATATTATGATAAAAAATCTATACACAGAAGATAAAATAAAATTACTCTAGGACTTACATTGCTGGGAAAACTTCCAGTTGTGATTAGTAGTGTCATTTTGAAGACATTTTTGTCTCTTTAATAAAAAAAAGGTGCTTGTTGGAATAAAAAAAATTCAAAAGAAGAGTTTTCTGAAGAATCCCTTCTTCCTTGATATCCCTTAGAAAATTGAGTCTACATGAATTTGCTTAGTATTTTACTATAGATGATAGACTTAAAAATTGACATCAAGTGCTTTAAAAATGTAATAGAAAAATAGAGTAAAATCAATAATAGTGTGAGGAATGACTTTAACAGCTTGTATTTTCACAGTGGTCATCAAAAAGTAATTTTATAACCAATAATTTGTATTGATTGTTTGTGAAGCTGTAATGCCTTATGCCAGAAACCTGGTTGTGCAGTTATAAATATATGTACATTTTGTTGATCTTGGCTTTTTTTTTTTCCTCTGTATTGAGTTTCATTCTCTCTAAAAGGAATCTCATTTTGTAGTGTTAATATGTGGAGGCAAGATTCAGAACCACAACTATTATTTCAAACATCTTCAGTCACACAGTTGGTACTCTCTTTTGGGGGTCTTGATGAACAAGGGTCTAATACATGAAGTATGACACTACTTTAAGAGAAAATGCTTTTGGAATCATCTACATTATGATCATCAGCTACTGTGAATTTGCCAAGATGAAACATATTATTAAAAGCAAAATTGCACCATTAAAAGTGAAAAAGATACACAGCCTAGGACATTTTCAGCACAAATCTTCCAATATATCTGAAATTTCTATCCTTGATAAGTAACATATTACTTCACCAAACTTAGTATTACCCTTGGCTTTATATTAGAGTCCTTCTTTATAGGGAGGACTCCTTTATATTTTTCTCTTTAGTTCTTTTCATCACTTTCTGGAATAGGAATGCTACAATGAAAAGGTTTAGTGGATTTACTTAGTCAGGAGTGAAAGCAAGACAAACCCGATCATCCTCATGTGGATTTGAATTAGTGGAATAAATCTTGTTTCCAGGAGGAGCGTTTTTTGATTGCTATAGTGGGTATTTATGTTGGTTCAGAGGGAGAAGCTAGGAAGTCCTGAATTCCTGTGAATAACATTAATAATAATAATGAGATGACACGGCATCAAGTGCAGAAAAAGGGAGACAATAGTTCATTAATCAGTTTGGTGCAGGACGTGTGAAAAAAAAATTTTGCCTCTATTTCTCTTTTGACTCAGTACATTTCTCAATATTGGTATGAACTGAGAGTGCATCCTTTCTACCTTTTCAGAGAAAAAGAAAAGGAGTTGAGTTCTGACGCTGAGTCTCAGTAAAGATATAACATCTGGAAGCTTATATCTGATTTATAGTGGAAGGGAAGATTTGGAAGTGTAGAGAGTTGACCATTACAGCTTTAACTATGGCTCTAACGTTTACTGTTTGTGTGACCTTGAGCAGCTTACTTGACGTCTCAAACCTCGTTTTATCTAAGAAAAAATATATATATTCATACCTACTTAGAGATTATTATTAGAATTTAATGACAATATTTATTTATAACAACTATGTGATTGAAAGTGTTCTGCATCCAAGTTTCATAGTGATACACAAAATAGAGGTTGCCTACCCTTCAGAGGAAGACAAGTAAGTTAAAAAACACAGAGTAAATGATTACTACAGATTGTAATTTATTTAGAGAAGGAGTGTGTCTGAAATGCATTGGCCAACTGAGCCTTTTCTGGGTTGACATTTTGTCTTAAAAAATAGCCACCAGTGTACTCAATTTTTGATATGAGGACAATTAATGACAATTAAGGTTATGGGGGGAAGCAGAAAGAGGGACGGAGGGAGGGGGATGGGGCCTTGGTGTGTGTCACACTTTATGGGGGCAAGACATGATTGCAAGAGGGACTTTACCTAACAATTGCAATCAGTGTAACCTGGCTTATTGTACCCTCAATGAATCCCCAACAATTAAAAAAAAAAAAAGAAAGAAAAAAAAAGGAGCAGAACCTTAAAAAAAAAGAAAAAAAAAATAGCCACCAAGAAGCCAACCATTGAAGAGCATAGAGAAAAGCATGTTAGGCAAAATCAACAGCAAATGCAAAGGCTCTAGATTGTAGATATGGTGGGTGTAGGGGGCACACAAGTGGGAAGAGCACTTGGAGAATGGCAGAATGTGGTCTCAAATGAAATTTTTAATCAGCACGTAATAGCAGTACCTATTGAAATGCTAGGCTATTCATTGAAGCTCTAAAACTATTTCCATTACAATTGTATTGGAGAATTGATCTAATGTTAGCAGGATATTATTGAATTTAGTAGTGAGTGGTTTAATGAATAAATTGTTAGACTAGCAGGCAGCATATTGAGTTTTAATTCACAAACTTACAGCTGACTTCCCATATGAACTTGTGAAATTTATATAATCTCAGCTTCAATAGCATTGATTCTTTATATTTACCCCCTACAATTCTCATAAGTCTATTCTGCCAATTCAGATTTGAGACATTATAATTCTCTAATAAATTCTCTGTAGCTGGATGTAAGGTATATCATGTCTGACAATAACGGCATGCTGTGAGTTGTGACCATCAATATAAATGCTTAGTAGTTTGTAATTAATTTCACTTGCTTTAAGAATTAAGAATACCTCATTATTTAAAAAATATTTGTTAAATTTGTTAAATTAAACCATAATTGCCACTTTCCAAAAATGCAACAATTCCTAGGGTGGCAGAATCTATGATAAGGTATAAACTATCTATGTAAAGACAAAAATCTCCTGATGAAAATAGAGAAAGGTTGTAGACAATTGAGGGATGTTTTGAGATACCCACATGATATCAAGGACTGCAAAGAATCTGAGATTTTACCCTATGTTATGAATTGTGTCACTTCTCCCTCAAAATCTTATGTTGAAGCCCTAACTCCCAATGCGACTATATTTCAACATAAGCCTTGTAAGGAAGTAATTTATGTTGAATGAGATCATATGTCTGGGACCCTAAGCCCATAGAACTGATGTCCCTATAAAAAGAGGAGGAAACCCCATTATTTCTTATGTACAGATGAAAGGCCATATGATGACACTGGGAAAAGACAACAATCTTTAAGCTAAGGAGAGAAGTCTCCCCAAGAAACCAACCCTGTACCACCTAAATCCTGGACCGCTAACCTCCAGAACTGTCAGAAAACAAATTCTGTTGTTGAAGAAACCCAGTCTATGCCAGTTTGAGCAGACTAACACAGCCTACTTTGATGCCAACAAGTTAGCTTGCTGCACAGTTTCATCTTATGTTAGACAAAGGCCTTGATAACTCACAACAATAACAGTAGAGACAGTATTAACATATTGTCTTGCCCGGGTTTTTTGAGCCCATTTTCCTAAAGGATGAGACAACAAGGGCTAAGCTGTATCTGTGTATAAATTCACTGCAGTACAGCAGAGGAAGCTTGAAGTAAAGGAAACAGTCTTATGATGAGGATAAGCATGCATTCCCTTTGCTCGAGACACTGTATTTAAACCAGCTCTGATGCTAGAGAGACATAGTCTCTGTTGTCCAAGACCATTTACTGCTATGCAAACACCCTTCGAAAGATAGTCTGGAACAAGGGCAATCAAGATCTCTCATGTTTCAAGATGTGTAAACATGTAAGAATCCAATAAAGAGTTATCTCTTAGCCCAAGATTGCTCTTATTAAAACAAACAAAAACAAAAGCAAAAAAAAGAATGTCTCAGGAAAATTATATTTAAAGTTATAATCAAAGAGAATCTTCTTGGATAAATCTTATAATTCTTATATAAAGATAATCAACAATTTCCATCCTAAAAGTATCCAGTGTTTGTTACAATTGAAGTCAAATTATTTTATTATATGGACTAGTTTTCTAAATTAAAATGCTTCTTTCTAAAAGACTGTAACCTTGGGCAACACAACCAATTTATTAAGAGTGCATTATTGAAAAATTTAACTTCAGTCTCTTTATGATCAGAAAAGTAAGTTGAGAGAGGATAGTAATTATGAAATGGATCTCGTGACTAGTAGAATATCACAGCTTCGATGATGGAGCTCTCATATATATTTTTAACTTCATGAGATATGTATAGTTGTTTCTAATCAGTTTCAACGATTTCTAGGAATCAGTTATGACTTGAAAGACTTCCTCCCTCTTCCCATTCTTCCAAGGATAGTTTCCCACAAATGGATTAAATATATTGATTCAGTCTTCCTGGATGTGTTCTATACTTGTCCCATGCATAGGGGTTATTTTAAAGCAAATGATATACCTCTCTTCTTGTTAAATTCCGAAATGCTACTGATTAAAAGGCACATTTACTCTATGAAATGATTTTTAAAATCCTAAATGAATAGTAATAGGCTTTAAGATCAGACTTTCTAGAGTTCTGAGAAACTGTTCCCTTAAGTTAATTGTTATTCTAAGTTCCACAGTGGGCTTTATTGTTGAGCTACTGCTGCAACTCTGCTTTCAAGTAAGGTCCCCATCACGGTTTTAGCTTTGGAGATCATGTTTATTCCCTGGTGAAGTCATCTGCAGGGTGATTTGTAGTGATCCACTGCAGGAGCACAGTAACCTAGGTCCATTAACATCGCCATTAAACAGGAGATAACCCTAGGCTCTGTCATTTCATATACTCACACCATTATGATGTTTATTTAAGCAGCAAATCTTTTAACTATCAAGCTTCACATTTAATTGTGAAGTTCAACATATTCCAGCAAGAACAACAGAAATGGAAAGCCATGTCTCAGTACTTGGCATATTGCTTTTGCTTTTACTTCCCCACTCCCACTTTCTTCCCCTGCCAATTTTCCAAGGAACATCTCAGTTCTCACTAAATTCATATTTTAAGTTCAAAAAAATTTGATTTATACTATTTTTGTCCATTAATTCTTCAAGGTTTCTTTTTATTCTTAGTGCAAAATATTGGTAAACACAGTGAAGCCTTGGCTGTGGCTTCAAAGGAGTAGGGCTCCGGCCCCATGTACTGGAGGTGGTGGCTTCAAACCCAGCCCCAGCCAAAAACTGCAAAAAAAAACAAAACCCAACCAGTGAAGCCTTAGACTTCTCTAACATTTCTATTAACTTTCTCTGATAATAATCTTAAACTTAACATTTAGGAAGATTTTATACCATCTGTTTCTATTTCAGTTAACCAGTCTAGTAACCAAGTATTATCTTAAATCAGCCAATATCATCTGAACAGTTTAAATATCAGACAGATAAAGGCCAAAGCAAAGCGCTTCCTTTGGAGTCATTCTTACTGTCTCACTCTAAAAGTACATGTGTTAAAGAAAGTCATCCTTAGGAATTAATGTAAAATATAGTTAAAATCAGGGCTAGGTAAATGGGTCTGGAAACTTTTCTGTCCACAGTGTCCCATACTTACAAGGGTCCCATGTGTGTTTTAATATTTGACTATTATTATATTGAATTGCTTAATTTTTGAACCCAGGACCCCACGCCTTAATTTTGCACTGGACCCTCTAAATTTCGTAGCCTGTCCTGGTTATATTTTATGGTGCATTTCTCATTTATTTCCATTATAATTTATTATTCAAGTAGCCAGTATGTCCCAGCTTATACAGTTGACTCACCCAACATGTATGGGGATGAATTTTGTTTTGTTCTCCTTTGTTTTGTTTTTGGGCTGTTTTTTCATATTCCCCATATTTATATATAAATGTGTAGATAGGGAACTGAAATGATCTTTGGTTAAAGTATTAATAACAAAAGACATTTTTAAAGAGCTTTTCTTTAATTAACAATGTAAAATAAAGTGTAGAATCGGAATTGTATTGTTAAGATGACTATAGCCATCATAAAATTTGTTATTATTATTAATAAGAATTACATCACATAAAAATAAAAAAAAATGAGTACACAGTCTGAAATTCATTGTCATAATTAGAAAAAAAATCACATAAATCAGAAAAATCAATGCAGAAATTAAATATTCAGGAAATGCAGATAAAGACCAAACAGGGGGAAATTATCTTAATATGTACTATATGATTCTTATTAGGCAAGCAGCTATAGCTTTACATCACTGATATTTGAAAGATGATGTAATATTTCCTCTCTTTTTACTTTTTAAGTTTGGGATCCAGAATATCTTGCAAGCAATGGTTTCTGTAGGCCTGCAGACCCTTTGCTCTTTCCACATTTGTTCTTCTCCAAAGCCACGTTAGCATTCCGCCACACTCAACATCCACAGAAAACTTAGAATATGGAAAGGAACTAAAGCAAGGAGTTAGAGATGATTAAACTTTTTAACATCTTACTGCTTAATTCTCATTATCCTGCCTTGAATTCATTAAGGTGTCAGCACATGGGCTAATACTTGATGATGTAATGGTTAAGATATTCTCCTGTTTGAAGATTCAAGAATAGATCAAAAAAAGCCCTAAGGGCCCCTCTAGGGCTACTGTAGTATTTGCTGTTGAATTCATAAAATGGTGCCCTTCAGGGTAAAATCACATCCTAGCAAAGAGAGAAGATGAAACATTTCTTTAAAATGTATAAGATGGCACAACATTAGATAGCAGCATATATTAAAATATGCGAAATTTCAGATCTGTCAGGCTGGTACTCTGCTTTTCTTTAAGTGTTGTAGCAGCGTACAGGAATGAAGATTGCAAAAATGATACAACTTTCAAATATTTGGGGGTCTAATGAATAAACATCATCATAGGTATTGGATACAAATTAGTATTAATGGATGAGGCAGTATTAAAAGTATCTTAATTACTAGTTTGCATGCACTAATAGTTCAGATACTTCACTACAGGCAGACTGTGCTTACATCTGATGTTATTCTCAACATTAAATGAGCATTTGGAAGATAGCTTCATTGAAGCACTTCCTAAAAGAATGAAGTCCTTTTGCATAATAGAAGAAATATATGTATATAGTGTTAGCCATAGGAATTAATTAATTCTTGTACAATAAAATCTTAAATCTTAAGTAAAAAAATAATGGCATCAATACATAGGAAAAGAATCTTTGCCATCAGCCATTTGTTTAAACTTCCTAGGTCCCAATTTCCAATTTGTAAGATTAGAATTGGCCAAGAGGCACCACTTTCATCTCACCTGTTACATTAATCTGTCTTTATAAAAATTATAGAAAGACTTAATTTTTCATTATCCAACTTTGAGTTTCACAATTTCATGGTTTTGTTTTTATTTGTTCATTTATCCAACAAATTTTGCTTAATTATCTCAAGCATTATCCTTAGCTCCGAAGATTAAAGGATGAGGGGGGTGGAGAGGAAGGAGGATATAGGATCCTCATTTAGTTTACAGTCTAATAAATAAATGCAGCAGACAGTAATAAAAGAATGAAAAATGCCTGTGGCTCAACAGAGTACAGCGCTGGCCCCATATGCTGGAGGTGGCAGGTTCGAACTCATCCCTGGCCAAAAACTGCAAAAAAAAAAAAAAAAAGAAAAATAAAAATGTAAATATGGCCTTGAGAATGTGAGGAATATTGAAATTAAGGATTACACAGAGCTAGGATTGCATATGATCCAGTCAAAAAGAACAAGAAAGGCTCCCTGGAGTTTCTCGTGATAGAACTGAGACCTCAAAGAAAAGGCAGAGTCAAAAATTTGAGGAGGCTGGAGTCAGGAATTGATTGCAGAAGAGCAAAATCTTGGTTATTAATAACATGATCCAGGAAACAAAATTAACAAATTTATCATCTCTAATACAGTATTACATCTCTAATACAGTAAACCAACTATGGTTTACTGGCCCAACGTAGTTTATGGAAGTATTTCATAAGTTAAAACGTTACTCTTCTCACTTGGTTTAATATACTTATTATTTTTAATATTATCATGTTCAGGGGTTGATGCTTATTGAAACACCACTGGTTTTAGCACTAGGCCAGGAAAAATTAATGCTACTAGTTTTAATTGATGATTGTGCAATACATTAGCCTTATAATGACATTTTCCATTGTGTTTGTGTTTTATGACAAGGGGAAAAAGAGTTGATTCATTGACCATTCTGCTGGCAGGCACACTTACTGGAAGAGTGGGCTTCCATATGATATGGTCATTAACACTGTAAATAGTGGGGAGATACATTAATTGGAATTCTTCTCAAAGAAGAAATTCCCAGTAATTGAAGGTATATAGTGTATAGTGTTTATAATATGAATCTATAAAACCTTTCCTAGTACATCCTCACTTTCTAACAGTATCACAGAGAGAGAGAGAGAGAGAGAGAGAGAGCACTTGTTATGACTTTGTTCATCTCCTTTACTTTGGAGGCTGACCTAATGATTTGGTGTCACTGTTCTGTCCTTATAAAAGTTAACAAATTAAGCATTAACAGGAAGTTTTGCTAACAGCAGATTTCCAATTTCAATATTTAAATTCCATTGAATTGTCATCATAATATTTAACTCCAGTGAAAAAATTTATATATATTTTTAAATAAAAACTACAAACACATATCAAACTTTATATATATTTTAAAAACATAAAACAAACTCTGAAAGATTCTGATGATGGGAGGAGATAAAGTAGTGCAATAATGCATTTCCCAGAATGACAGCTAGTGATATCTGTAAATGGCTTTCGGTAGAAGAAAGAAAACACACTGCTCTAATCAATACAGAGATAGTCTGTAATGTAAAGATTAGGATCAGAATATTTAAAAATTTAATACTTTGCCACTCCATATAGCACTTTGGAAGTCAATATCTTTGGAAACCTGGCCCATTTCCCTTCTTTAAAAGCATTATATTTTTAAAGTTTTTAAATTATTTAGTCCATGTGATTAAAAATGAAAAAAGGTAGTCCATCCATTATCTCCGCAGCTACTGTCTGGTTATTGGGGGGTTTCCTCTTCTTAAACCTTCATTTTTTTTCTTATCCTGTAAAGAAAAACTTAATAAATACATTAAGAGAGCAAAAGGAAACCTCATCTGCTCACTAACATCAGAGGATGTTACTGCTTAAATAACAGGCAGAGGAGATTGTGTGAGAACAAGATGCTTGAATATTTTCACTCAACTTTGTTACTTTCAATCCGATATTAAAATACAATAAAGTTAAACAGCAAGAAAGGGGATAGTGTGTCTGTTTTCCAGATCAATTGTACATGGTGAGTTTATTTATCTTTTAAAAAAATGCTATCAAAATTACTTCAAAGTCAACTCTTTCAGGTAACAACAATTTTAATTGAGTTTAGTCCTTCCCATTCAAGAAATAGGAAAGGAAATATGAGCCTTCATTGTGAAGGGAAGGCTCATATTTAAACAAGTGGAGAATTATTTTCACAGTCATCAAATTTAATTCCCATGCCGATGTATTTTATGGTTATTAATTTTCATGCCCTAATGTTTTTTTTTTTATGTATTTCCTCTAGATTTTCTTGAAATGAGAACTGTTGATTTTGCAAATGTGCCATCCAGTTTAGGTTACAAAATATAACTTTTACTATTTCTTATGAAGATTTCTAACATTAAGAAAGAAAGGGGGCGGCACCTGTGGCTCAGTGGGTAGAGCGCCAGCCCCACATACTGAGGGTGGTGGGTGCAAACTCAGCCCCAACCAAACTGCAACACAAAAATAGCTGGGTGTTGTGGTGGGTGTCTGTAGTCCCAGATACTCCGGAGACTGTGGCAAGATAATCACCTAAGCCCAGAAGTTGGAGGTTGCTGTGAGCTGTGTGATGCCACAGCACTCTGCTGAGGGACATAAAGTGAGACTCTGTCTCTACAAGAAAAAAAAAAACCAATAATAATAAGGAAAGAAAGAAATGAGGCTGTTTTATTAACTTAGCATATCTTTTCTTCACCCTACCCTAGTAATCTTTATATTTCCATTTTAACAGAAATATTGAAAATATCTAAAGAGAGGAACACTGAAAAATATGATATCAATGAAAATAGCAAAATATCAAAGAAATCCCCAAATACTCAAAGATGGGGTCAGAGAGAGTTGGAAGGGAAAGAGTCTATTTTCTCTCTATTTTATGCTAAAAGACCTTAGAAAAAGTCCATTTAGGACATTTCATAGACTTCTCTCATCTATGGCTGTCCTATCACGCCACTTAGCTCTTAGGAACATGGATTATTATAGCCGGATCCAGTGCATTGGCTAAGAAGTGTAAAGTGTAACAGTACTTTTTTTTTTCGTCTGTCTTTTTAAAATTTTACAGCCCAAATAGCTCTAAGATTAAAATATATCAAGATAAATGAGACTGGGGAGATGATCTGATCTAAGATTCTTGCGTTTCCACTGGTCATAATCAGGGTATTTAAACGTGATAGTGGACTATGTATTTCACTTCTTTTGAGCATTGTGTTCAAATAATTATTAATATAGTGTTTGGAGGTGAATTTTCGGTACAATACAAGCTGGTAAATTCTTAATGGTGCCAAACCAATAAAGATAAATTTCTAATGGTTTTAGTATTTCTTTCATTTTAAATCCCATTCAAGTGGAAATGAATAGTTAATTTCTTCCTGTTGTTCTGAAGATTAAATTTTAGCTGAGAATAGATAATAAATAGGATGCTTCCAACGTTTGGTGATTTACCAGAAAGATGGCATGAATCTGGCATGGTGGCTCACATCTGTAATCCTAACACTATGGGAGGCTGAGACTGGAGGATCACTTGAGGCCAGGAATTTGGGACCAGCATGCATAACATAGCAAGAGTCCCTCTCTCAAAAAACAGAAAAAAAAAATGGCTGGACATAGCGGCCTGCTCCTGTAGTCTCAGCTACTGTGGGAAACTGAGGTGGGAGGATAGTTTGAGCCCAGGAGTTTGAGTTTGCAACAGAGCAACACAAACAAACAAACAAACAAAAAAACACAAACAAATAAAAAACCAAACAAAACCAACCCCAGATGATATAGAATTCATGGTGAGAACAGAACAGGCATTTATAATCTGAAGGGAACCAGTCTTTTCTAGTTTCTCAGTTCAATGGTTCTTCAAGTATTCTCATACTTTTTAGTAATGGGTTGTTTTCACTGGTCTGCCTATTATGATATCAGGTATGGTCTGAATGGATATTTTTGAAAATAATATTAAGAGTTATAAATAAGTGACTAAACTTTAGTGACATGACAGTATGATGTATATTCTTTCTATGCAGATAATATAAGCACAATTATAGTAGAAAATGTTAAATAGTATTTAAAAAAGATTCACATAGCTGGATGTGGTGGCTCATGCCTGTAATACTAGCACTTTAGGGAGCTGAGGCAGGTGGATTTCTTGAGCTCAGGAGTTTGAAACCAGCTTGAGCAAGAGCGAGACTCCCTTCTCTACTAAAAATAGAAAAGGTAGCCAGGTTTCATGTTGTGTACCTGTAGTCCCAGCTATTCGGAGGTTGAGGCAAGAGGATCTCTTGAATCCGAGAGTTTGAGGTTGCTGTGAGCTGTGATGACGCCACAGCACTCTACCTAGAGTGACTATGACTCGCTCTCAAAAAAAAAAAAAAAAGAAAAAGAGGAAAAAGAGAAAGATTTACATGTAAATTTACAATGCAAAAGTTGCCTATAAAATTACCAAACACAGAAAAAATGTGAAATTGTAACTAAATGAGCCTTAAATTACAAAATATTCATTGCACACTTTTACAAAATATAAAGTATTCTATATGTGTTGGCCACCTGTTGGTAAAATTTCATAATGAATATTTTATAAATAAAGGTATGTTTAGCTACAATTTCACTTTTCGCCTACATGTGGCAACTTTATAGGCATCTTTTGGGACATCCTGTATGTTAGAGGTAGAAAAATATCTTTAGTCAACCTGAATACCTCATTCTGGTCAAGCTCAATTTTATTTCTTCTTGACTTGGATGGATTTTTATGGTTCTTTTCCAATATGTCTCGTGCTATTCTTATATCATTGAGAGAACACTGAGGTATCGCATCCTTACTTTTAAACCACAATTACACTTTGTTCAATGCTCTTGTTCAGGGAAGATTTGGCATCCAGTGTCTGTATATCTTAGCTTCAGTGGAACCCAGATGTCTTCAGGATTCGGTAGCCTTTACAGGCAAACAAAATCGCAACACTAATATTCAAAGTTTGATCGCTTCTTGCCTTTACCAAGGCACTGTAGATTATCTATCACTCTTAAAAATCTTGAGAGATTTTGAAATAATTCTATATCATTAAAAACAATGACCTGATATTTATTAGCTTACTCACACATGTGCCTGACGTACTTTAGATGCATTTTTAAATCTAATATTTATCACAGACCTGAGAGATAGGTAATGTAATATATTCTCTGATTAGAAATCAGAGAAAACAGGTACAAAGATTTGAATTAACTGGCCTAAATTTTATACAAACTCTGGAAAATGACCTTAAGATTTTAACCTGGTTCTTTATAACTTGGAGCCCATGCTCTTAAATTCTTAACATGCTATTTCCTGCCTATATTTCACAATTACATATAAATAGCCCTTTCCTGTTCCTCTTTACTGCTTTTCTTTTTTATGTCTATTTTTTAAAAAAATTACTTGAGAGTAGTTGCTACTTCGTTGGTGCTCTCCATGGGAAGCCCAACTTGCTCACTCACCATCTTGTTGCCATACGGCTCCAAGAGTCTTGAGTTGCCCAAACACACAAGATTCTCTTAGGTATTTTCTTAGAAAACATATTCAAAACCAGAATGCAATTGTATCTGCAAATATTCACTCAGTCTAATTTACTATCTAATTTAGCATCATTTTTTTCTTTATTGAGCATGTATATATCAGCTTCTATTATCATCGCTTAACTAGCCATCTCATCTATTCATTTCCTCATTAATGAGTTAAATAAAACTTTCCCATGTGTTCACTGTGGTGTTTGAATGGGGTTGTCTTTTTCTAAAATTTAAGTGTTATACATTGGACCTCATTAAAAACAAACAACAACAACAACAACAAAAACAACAGAACAAAACAAAAAATGGCCCTATTCCTACAGAAATGGGCGGACCACACTTGCGGATGCAATTGGTGAAGAAGTCGTCATAGGCAACTCACCATTGTTCCTGTGTCTGACTTGAGGTGGCAGTGAGTTAGAATTGCCTTTTAGAAGCTTTGTTCCTTCATAGATTTGCAAATTAGTGTTCAACTCTACCAAACTCACATGCTCATGGGATCTAAAGTTTAGTTTAGATTCAGTGGGAACGCTTGCTGCATTTATCATATTGAAATTATACTTTTGTCCACTTTGTCCAGTTTTAGCTCCTTGAAATTAGAGATATCTTGCATCATAGAATTTGGAATTGCCTGGCTAGAGCCCAGTACCTGGAACATATTGGGCATTCCGTTCATATTTATTAAAGTGAAGTGAACTGACAGGAGAAAGTTCTTCATTTCTCTTTATTTTTTCCTACTTAACTTTAACCCTCAGGTGGTTATGAACAATAATGTCCTAGAGGTGTTACTATCTCCTTTAAGATCCTGAAAAATTATTATCATTTTGACATCTAATGGAGCAGTAGTTTCCTTCTTTATTTAAATCTGTAGTTTTTTTCTTAAGAATTTTCTATTTCCAGCCAGCTTATACTGTGTTCCTGCAATCAGCCTTTTGTTTCTGCTCTCATTACTGGACAGCTATTTTATTAGTTGTAGACTTTGTTAGAAGAATTTCTAAAATATAATTTTCAAAAAGTTAAAAACATGATTTTCATAACAAATAAAATGAACTCATCAAAGTTTTCATTTAACTGTAAAGAAAGAACTAGGGTTTGATAAAAAGAATTTGAGGAATTAGGACTTTAATAGTTTGTCAAAGACTTACAAAAATTAATTTGGCAATAGATTTATAACTCTTTAATTGATAATGTGGACACCAAATAATTTGGGGGTTATTTTCCTTCCTGGATAGAAATCTTTTGCGTTACCATTATCAAAGAATCATTTGCAGGACTCTTAGACAAGGGTTACTTGTGATGTACTTAGACAAGGATTGTCTGGATTGCTGTCAGTTTTCTATAAATTAATTTCTAATATTAAAAATGTAAAATATCCTAATAAGTAATAAATTTGCAGTCAAAGGAACAGATCCTAGAGAATCACATAACCCCTTGGAAGGGTAGGATACTCCACACACCGCATTGAAAATATCCTCAGTTATCTCTCTGCCTATTATCAGGCTCGGGATAAATCGTCAGGACTAGTTTAATCACCAGAGTGGAACATGGCTGAAAATGGATTCCCTATTGTGTAGAAACATAGATGTCATGACAGGACAAAATTTTAATGAAACTTGTAAGCACTCACTCCCTGTCTAAAATCAATCACTTTTTTTTTTCTTGTTTTGCCATTTCATGATAACATGCTCACTAGTTATATGGGCTAGTATAAACTATAAACTAGAAGTTAACTTAGATAAGACTATTTCTCCACTATTCTTTGTAAACTATAAACTAAAAGTTAATTCAAATAAGACTATTTCTTCACTATTCAGGGAGGCAGGGTACCTTTCTCTTTCACCAAATGTTGTTAAGTAAATGAATAAAATGAAAGACACCTAGAATGAATTTTGAGTCCTTTGTTTTTATACTTTTTTTTTTTTTAATGTAATCTCTCAAGGAGTAAAGGAAGCCAGCATTGGGGAAAATGGATCTTCTAATAACCCTTACCATCACAACAATTGAAGAAACATGTTTGGAATAAAGTCTAACCAGATGAGATTCTAACTGTTTGATTAGAAAGCATGCTGCACCAAAGAACAGATTACTTTTTATTTAATTCAAACTGCCCAGCCAAGATTCATGTAAACATTTTTTTTTGAGACTCACTCAGAGTCTCACTTTGTCGCCCTTGGTAGAGTGCTGTGACATCACAGCTCACAGCACCCTCCAACACTTGGGTTATCATTTTTTAAGTAGAAATATTTAACTTTTGTTTCTTGGTCACATAACAAATGCTCCAAAATATTTGCTGGATGGAGTAATATAATATAATATTTATTTATAAATATAAATATTAAAACCTGACAAATTCTAAGAGAAAACTATTCTTTATTTTTAAAGAAAGCTATCCTAACTGCCTTTTGTTTTTGGCAGATGTATGTTGAAATCTATCAGTTGATTGTCTAAAACTACATTGGATTTCCCCATTTTCTCCCATCCCTCTTTCACTGGTTGCTACTATCTAGGGGGATAATACCCTTAGGATCATATTTATTTTACCAAAAGTAAGAGAAAAAGAGCACAGTCTTAAATATTATGGACTTGTTTAATTAATATTTATTTTTAGAGTTAAAAGTACTTATCATACATGGATTATAAAAAGTTGAATATATTGCAGTCTCTCATTGCTGTATGCCATCCACAATACCAGTGTTTTTAGTGCTCCCTTCCCAAACACACTATCACGGATTTAATCTGGGTTGTGTTTTTCCTTCAAATTATCTCTTGGGACGTGGAAGGAGAAACTGGGAAACTTGGATATTACCAATTTTAGGTAACATATCCAATTTATTTTCTCTCCAGCAGCATGCACACTATGGGGTCATTTTTTTTAGGCAATGACACATTTTTTTTTTTTTTCTCTTTAACCTCCTAAGGGATTTTGTCATCCTAACAGAATCTGCTGTATACTTTTATCAAAAAAGAAAGGGTGTGTATAACAGGATTTTAGTATTTCCAGGTGGCTGAAAAAGATAATAAAATAGCAACAGATCTCCTGCTTCAGTCAATAATGGAGAGGATAACAGAAAATGGCAGGTGGAAAAATGAAGAAGAAATCAGAAGGGTAACTCAGCTCTGGACTGCACCAGGGAGGCAAAAAGATAGAATATGGGCAAGTTACTTTTGCTCAACATCTCTGTAAAAAACCGTCTAAAATTCATAAAGTTCAAGGACCCCATATAACAAGATGGCATAAAAGAGATATACTATTTTTAAAGTAATTTATTATATTTCCTCAAAACTATATTATATTATATTTTTTCTTTACATGTGGCACATTGATTTTATTTTCTGTGGCTTGTGTTCTAGAGTTAGGCAAATAAAGAGGAAATGGTAAAGAATTTATAACTAGTGCTGTGAATGTTTTGATACGTTTCATATAGATGTGATACAAGCTTCTAAACAGAAAAGACAGAAGATATGATCTGGAAACACACACACACACACACACACCCTGGTGTTTGCACCCCCAGCCACATTGTGCATCTCATGATGACTCTAAAAAAATACATTTTATGAAATGTTTGATGTGAAAGATTTATTATAGCTATAATTTTAACTTTGGCAAGAGATCAAGAACAGAAACATGCATTAATAGTAAAAACTAATAAAAAACACTGAGCTGAAAGTTTGACATGCATCCAGTAGTTTCTTCACCCACGGTTCAAGTGTGAAGAGCATAGCTCACTGGAGGCAATTACATTTTCAGAATGAAAGGAATTATAATTCCTGATTCTTGGGCTCATTCACTTCAAGTCTTGCTCAATTGCAAAATGTAACTAGGGATTTAATAACTAGTGTTACCCCGAGAGAATGCTTTAGGAATAAATTTAGATTTAAAAATATATCTACATCCTCTACTTGACTGGCAGGATTTTCTCCCTTGCTTAGGAGCAGACTGACAGGGAGCGTACTCACCTTTTCATACCTCACAGGCACTTGCTCTTTCTGCCGTGATCTAAAATAGCTCTTTTCCATACTAACGATTTTTTTTTTATAAGCTCAGTAACTGAGTTATCTGGGTGTCAGGGATTTGATAAATACGTGTGTGGAAAACATAGCATTGGGTGAACAAGACATGGAGGACTCAACCCCTGATTTCAGAGGAGGGCAATGAAAAATAACACATTGAATTTGAACATATAGAGATGTTTCCAGATTTCAGTATGAAAAGAAGAAACAAAACATACTGTGGGGGTTCACCATGAGCCTTTTGAAAGCATTTTCATTAGTAAAATTATATAAATACTCAGTTTATTTCTGGGCCCAAATTCAATTTTTTGTAATAGATTGAGTTTGTTCCTGTCTAGGCTGAACCCCGTGCAGTAGAAACAACCTGAAATCCTCCCTTTCCATCAACTCCTAAGACTCCTAGAGTATTTTGTGAACCTGCCAGTCATGTAGAGGATGTAGATATATTTTTTAATCTAAATTTATTTCTGCTTTCTGAACCTGGATGCAGAGTATAGCATGGGTGAGGCTATCTCTTCTGTACCACTGTTTCTTACACTCTCATTTTTTTATTCTAAAACCTCCTTGCATTATTAGAGATAGTTTGCCATTGAAAATGTAAACACAAAAATAAATCAAGCAAAAGAAAAATCCTATAAAATTTGCTTGAGCTCTTTGAAATTTTTTATTGTACCTTTTTCCTCAAAATTCTTTTAGATTCTAAATCAGCATGTGATACTGATCCTACTCCACCCCACTTCATTGCTTCTTTCCAAATGTCCAATTTCCTTAAGTACTAAATTTGACAGTTGTTATGTCTGTAATTTCACTTTGACACTCTTTTTTTTTTGTGAAGGAATATCCTCATTCTTTCAAATGCACATTTGGCTTGTGATTATATTTCAAATATTTTTAAACCAATTTTTGTGAAATCACGAATAAGTAAAAAAATCTGTAGAACAAATGCAGTGCAGACAGCTTGAAATAGCAACAGTTTGGGAAGACTTTGGCCAATGAATGAAAATTATGTTGATAGTTTGAGAAGTTTTCTCCTGGCAATTTTAATCTTGAAAGCAAGTCATTTGGGCAACATGAAACTAAGGTGGATGATGAGCTGAAAGTTACAATTGAAATGAATTCATTTCAACATACATGTGAATTAGTAGCAAGGTTTGATGTTACTATTGCAACAATAATGGACCATTTGTACGTTAGATACTTTTTCTTCAATTCTTGAGATACTTTACTAAGAAGAATACGTTCCAGCTCCATCCATGTAAATATGAAAGAGGTAAAGTCTCCATCTTTCTTTAAGGCTGTGTAATATTCCATGGTGTACATATACCACGATTTATTAATCCATTCATGGATCAATGGACACTTGGGCTTTCCATGACTTAGTAATTATGAATTGGGCTGCAATAGACATTCTGGTACAAATATCTTTGTTATGATGTTATTTTTTGGTCTTCTGGGTATATGCCTAGTAGAGGAATTATAGGATTGAATGGCAGATCTATTTTTAGATCTCTAAGTGTTCTCCAAACATCTTTCCAAAAGGAATGTATTAATTTGCATTTCCACCAGCAGTGTAGAAGTGTTCCATAATTTATGGCTTTCACATGAAAGCTATAACCCAGTTATAACCTAAGAATAGGGGGAAAGGGACGGAGGGGGGAGGTGGGCGGAGGGAGGGTGATTGGTGGGATTACACCTGCGGTGCATCTTACAAGGGTATATGTGAAACTTAGTAAATGTAGAGTGTGAATGTCTTAACACAATAACTAAGAAAATGCTGGGAAGGCTATGTTAACTAGTGTGATGAAAATGTGTCAAATGGTTTATAAAACCAGTGGATGGTGCCCCATGATTGCATTAATGAACACAGCTATTATTTAATAATAATAAAAAAAATACTGGACCATTTGAAACAAACAGGTAAAGTAAAGAAGCTAGGTAGATGGTTGCTGCATGAATTAAATGAGCACCAGAAGAGAACATCCCAAAGTTTGCATTTCTTTGCTGTCATCACATAAAGGCAAACCATTTTTACACTGTATTGTTAATTGTGAGGAAAATGTATTCTTTTTAACAATCGCAAGTGTTGGGTACAATGGTTGGATAAAGAAGAAGTGACAAAACAAAACCCAATATTCGTCAAATAAATCTAATGGTGTCTGTTTGGTAGCACAGCCCTGGTATCATGTGCCACACTTTATGAAACCCAATCAGTTGCTTACAGTGGACTTCTACTGCAGCAAACTGGATGACAGATGAGGATGCTTGACGTTAAGCAGCTGACACTGGTCAATGGAAACAAGCAGAGACAAGCCAGTCCTCTTGCAAGAAAAGGCTGTTGTACAAACAATGCTGCTTGAACTATGGAAGTTGAACTTGGAAACTCTCTGTCATCCATGGTGTACACCAAACCTTGCACCACCTGACGGCCACATCTCCCAGGCTGTAGACAGCTTCTTGCAAGGAAAATATTTAATTATCAACAAGCTCTGGAAAATGCCTTTTGTGATTTCATTACCACTTGCTCTCCAGGTTTTGTATATGCCTAAAGATAGTATACACAAGTTTCTTTAAGATGACAAAACCATGTCTATAGTTGAAGTGCATATTTTGATTAATTGTACTGCTTCTTGTTTGAGATACAATGACCTAGACTTTTTATTACAGATTTAATAACTTGTGGAGTCCTCTGACTCTGCGTCTACTTTACTTATGCTTTAAATAAGTTACTTATTTTGGCTGAAGGTAATATTTGCATGCACTACAAAACTTGAAAGTCAAAAGAATAAATAGATAAAATAAGTCTACATCTTCTTTCCCTGACCCCAGTAAGCCAATTCCTCTTCCTGGAGCAACCGTGGCTAATAGTTATGCTGTTCATTGCAGAGATCCTTTATACAATTAAAATATCTATGTGTAGTTTTGTTTTACTAATTGTAGCATATTCCATGCCTCATTCTGCCCCTTGATTTTCTTAATTTAAAATATATATTTTGGAAATTATTACATGCCAATTCCATTAGGACAATTGTATCTTTTATAATGATACAATTATATTGTATACGATTACCATCCCCCATATAGTAATTCATTTAACACAGATTTCTACTCAGTTTGTTTCCATTATTTACCTGTAAAAATGTTGTATTTAATATATTTTTGCAGCCAGGCATGGTGGCTCAAGCCTGTAATCCTAGCACCAAGGTGGGTGGATTGCCTGAGCTCACAGGTTGGAGACTAGCCTGATCCAGAGCGAGACCCCGTCTCTACATATAGCCGGGCCTTGTGGCAGGCGCCTGTAGTCCCAGCTACTCCAGAGACTGAGGCAGGAGAATTGCTTGAGCCCAAGAGTTTGAGGTTGTTTTTGAGCTATGATGCCGCGGCACTCTACCGAGGGCAACAAAGTGAGACTCTCTCAAAAATAAACAAACAAATATATATATGTATATATATATACATATACATATATATTCTTTTTTTCAAACTTGCTTACCTACTTCTTCCAGTACATAGAATTAGAATTAGAAGTAGAATTTCTGAACTCAAGCATATACATTTTAACTTCAGTAGATAAAAAATTCCAATTTGCTTTCCAAAGATGCTATAATAATAAACAAGCCTGCCGTATTTACTTTTAAATCTCCAAATATTAGCTTATTCCATTTCTACATAATACTCTTTCTCCTTTGACCGTATTATATTATTTGTCCTATGTTCATATTTATTTCTTCCCTTTTATGTTTCTATTGCTTGATTAATGTAGTTTACATTTTAACCTCATCTCATATTAAAATATAATGAAATTAATATCTATTATTTCAACACTGTTAAGGTTTAAAATATAGGCATTTATTTTCTATTCAGTAATTTAAAACTTAGTCAATTCTTTCCTTAAGCCAGTTTCAATTTTAATGAAAAAGCGAGAGGGGGAGTCATTGTCTATGCTTCATGGTCTTCATGGCCAGGCTCTTCTAGATCTGGATGTGAGCTGGGCCACCAGGGGCCGCTTTTCTGCCTCTGTGAGCTTGACTCTCTTCTATGGTAGCTTCATCGTCTTGTTCTCCAGTTAGTGGTACTACTGTACCTTCCAATAGAATAAAGCATTCATTTGGTCTCTGATGTGGAAAGTACTCAGACCATCCTCACATCTTTCTGTGTGGAAAGGCTTCATAGAAAATATGTCTGTGTCCTATAACTGTACCTTCCATTTCAGTGATGCATATCCTCAAACCTCATGTAGAATTCTATATGTTTTTGAACTTGGGCTTAAAGAGAAACTTAAATAATGGAAAGAGTCTATTGGTTCCAGAGCTTAGAAACATAATAAAAAGAGTAAATTATAAATGTCTTACCACAAAAGATAAGTAAGTGAGCTGCTGGTTATGTTAACCAGTTTGATTTAAGTATTCCATATTGTATATCAAATCATCACGTTGTAGTCCATAAATGTATACAGTTATGCTTTAATAAAAATTAAGTTAAAAAAGAAGTAGGACTTACAACATAGAAACAAATAGTAAAACAAACAAGCAAACAAAACTCACCATTGACTTAAAGACTTTCGAAATGGAATTGACTATCTCAGAATAATAATCCAATAGTATAATTTCATCAATAGAGAGAAATACCAGGGTAGACAATCATTTCACTTGGGATATTTCATGTGTTTTTCTATAGTCATGAAGGAGGAGATATTAATACAATAGTTGAAAATTGAGCCAGTTGTATTCCAAGGTCACCAATTTCTTTGAGTCTATAAATCTACTCTCTATTGATATCCTATATCAACTCTTGACTAATTAAAAATGATTGTCCTTCTTTGCTAGCAGCCCAGGTGATTATATTGAAGCTGGATGTTACTCATTTGCTGTTAAAAAAAAATGTAAAATACGTTTTTGATTTGTAAATGCATTCAGAGGCACAGCAATGGGCACCAAAATTACTATTTTTTAAATGAAATAAAAATAGAGCTGACAGCTAAAGAACTTTCACAGCAGTTATTATTATGTGTTATTATTAGCGGCAGCATGTGGTGACATTTTAGACTTTAAATCCACAGAAATACGTCCCAGATCATGGATATTCCAGATGCTAGGGGGAAGAAAACAGAAATGCTGCTGTCTAGATTAACATGAGAGAATTTATGGTAAATGGAATGAGACATCTGATAATTTGGTGCCAGATAGTAAAGAGTGATTTGTCACCATCCTTAAGGGTTAAATGGTTAACATAGGACTTTTCTACTAGTACAGATATCTGCCACTGAGAATATTGCTCAGAATATGCTAGGGACTCTATGTGATTCTTTAAGCTGTTTAAAATCTGTCACGTTATTAGTGACTTAATGACAGAACATCTTGTTTCATGGAAGTAGTCAATATAAGTCCTTTAAAGCACAAGGAGGAGAGTGCAAACCTGGTGTACTGTGGCCTCATTCCAACCAGAAAAAGCTCCTCTGTACGTATAATCAATGTCTAGATTCCATTGATGAGAATTTCTGGTTTGGGTATTTACATATCCCTTAGCAGAAGCATATCTTAATCTCTCTAACCCTTCCTTTCCTCATTTATAAAATGTGATGATAGTAGTCCCTACTTCATACAGAGGTTGTAATGAATAAATAGTATCCTGTAAAATCAAGCCATTAGATCCATGTCTGGCCAGATCACCTGCTTGAAAAGTCACAAACTGGGTGGCACCTGTAGCTCAAGGAGTAGGGCGCTGGTCCCCTATGCCGGAGGTGGCGGGTTCAAACCCATCCCCGGCCAAAAAAAACAAAACAAAAAAGAAAAGTCACAAACTAAAACTCAACACTGTCTTGGATCCTAAGACAGTAGGAATAGCTCCTACTCTGGGAAGGACATAGCTCCCTGAATTTGAACCCTAACTCCACCAGTACCTAACGTGGTATCCAACTCAGTGAATAAGGCATGCCATTAGCATTATCACTGACCCTGAACAATTCAATGCATTTTTTATTTCTATAAAAGCTGATTATTCAGGATGGGTGAGGAAGCACTGGAAAGAAATTCAAATAAAAGAAAATTAACTTGATGAGAGAAGAAGTTAGTTTGACTCTGAAGGAAATTCCCCCAGTTACTTAAACAATTAGGATTATTACATTTTGTCATAAAATGAGGCTGTGAATGTAGGTGGTCGAGGGGTACTAAAGTGAGTCTGTGACGTGATCAGGAGCTGGGGGTCCTTCCATCATCTATCAGCCACCCTTAGCATTTAGTCACCACCTCAGAGGTCTCCTGCACCTTTCTGTTCAGCGGCCAGGCAGGGAGAAGTGGGAAGACACAGGGCAAAGCACAGGCTGCATCTGCCATGCATCTAAATCCTACGAAACATGTTCCTTCAACTCTCATTTGTCAAGATCATGTCAATCATCTGTCTATCAGGAGGCTGAGAAAGGAAGTTTTCGCACTTAACACACAATGCCACCATTTTTGTTGTTGGGATGGACAGAATGGAAGAAGAAATAAATGGAGATTTGAAAATAATCTAGTATTCTAAAAGTTAACAAAAATGACTGTGGTGCTAAACTGCCTACTTCCACTCACATTATCACGTTTCATCCTTAAAACAAAATAAAACAAACCCCTAGGACCCATAAATTAGAAAACTATTTCCAGAATGTGGCCATGAAGTGTTGCATGGTCCCCCTTGTCTGGCTCCAGGGCCTGTGGTCTTTGCACTGTACCATACTGTATCTCTCGCAGTGCTGTCTCTGATCTAGTAGCCAGTCATTAAACGTCTGCACTTAATCCTCATCATTACTGTCTTACCGATGATACATAAATGGTTACCTGTGATTCTGCTGCTGAACTTAACTGCAGTTGTGTGTTCACCGTGAAAGGTGATCATGTCACGGGACAGGCCTTTCCAGTGACTGAAGCAGTGAGCTGAAATGTTCAAACCCAGGGTCTTATTCTTTTTTCTTCTCTTCTGGTTAACTTCTCTGGTCCTGAACTGTCCTCATTTGTGAAACGGAAAAGGTAGCTTGACCTTCCTGCCTGACCCTGTTCTTGTAAGGATAAAATTAGACAAGAGATGTGAAAGTACTATTTAGAAGTGAAAGTGCTTGCTATACAAATAGGAGAAATTATTATTATCGATCCTGTAGCCCAAAGTGGCAATCTACTTGATACTCTATCAGAAACTTAACTGAGCAGTTTCAGCACAACAGTCTAAGCTGACAGCAGCTGAAGACTGATTCTCCTCTTTGACAAAGCGCAGAATCGAGGTGAAAACATTCTCTCCCCTTTGGGGCATGGCCATGAGGATGGGCTATCAGCACTTTTCAGGAAATATGTATAAAAATCAATCTCCCCAGAGACATTATTTATTGGAGATAATTTGTAAAAAGAGTATTTTGGACACTTTTTTATGTTTCACCTATGGTAAAAAATCAAATCATTTATTAGGCCAACAATTTTTTGGTAACTGGTTCCCATGTTTCATAGTACCTAGAAATACAGCAAAGAACAAGAAAAATATGGTTCTTACCTTCCTGGATTTTCTAATCTATCATGGAAAAATAACATAAACAGTTAATTAAACATATCACGTTTCATTAGGTAACTAAGTATGTGACAAATCAGTAAACAAGGATGGGAGGAGGCAGGAGAAATAGAGCCACAATGGAAACTTCTGTACGGAGTGCAGACGTGTGCTCCCACACACAGACGTACACCCGTGGCTTTTCAGCATCTCGAGTTTTACAGCCCAAAGATTCTTACATTTATGAATCCATGAATTCAGCTTTACTATAAGTAATTTTAATCTCAAGTTTGCAAAAAAAATTTAACTGACCAATTTGAATGTTTAATGATTTTAGAGAAACAATAGTGAATACATTCACAAAACTATTATAGTACGATAATCTCTAGGTTACACTATAGCTTTACTTACTACTTTCAGCCAGAATTACTGCTACTATGTTACTAAAATCTTGAAATTTTAAAATATTAATGTTTGATTTCAAGATACCATACAATAAAGTATGGAAAAGAATGATTATATTAAGAAAGAGAAGATCTGATAGTGATTCCCAGATTACACTCAGATATACCAAGAATGAAGTGTGCCCTGAGACCCTGTCCATGCTGAGAATTTGCGTTACCAACCTCAGTTTGAGGACTGACTCTATGAATGGCAGTGAGGGCATTGAGACCTTCGTGGTGACTACTGATGTAGAACGCCACTTACATAATGTTCTGTGTGAGCACCCTATTGTAAGAAATAATTTTTAGGCAATTGAGTGTTTATCAAGCTGAAAATTTCATCAAATACTGTGAGACAAGTTTCAGCAAGATATATATCAAGGGCCAAACCTTGCATTTACTGATTTACAAAAACTTTACTAATTTTTGTGAATAAAGTTTTATTGGAGCACAGATATGTTCATTTGTTTATGGCTGCTTTCATTCTTCAATAGCGATTTTAGTATTTGTGGCAAAGACCTTTTGGCTCAGAAAGCTAGAAACATTTGCCATCTGTTTTTTTATAGAAAAGTTTGCTGATTTGTAATATAATTTATATACCTTATGCCCAACAAAACAAAGGAGGTATTTTGCTGGATTTGATTACTAGTAAATAAACCATGTGATCTTAGAGTCCTGTTTGGATCCAGCACCTACTGTTTACAATTTGTTGAATCTTTTTTAAGTTATTTGCCATCTACAAGTTTTATTGTCTCCTGTGAAGAATGGGCTAAGGATACTTATCTCAGCAGGATGATCTGAGAATTATATAAAACCAGGTAAGCACAGTGTTTAGCATACGCAATAACGTAATTATTTTTGTCCTTATACAGTGTAAAGGCAATGAATATATTGAAGATATTGAGCACATGATGATGAAATAAAGCTAGGAGTTGAGGTCAGAATTAGGTGATTGTTTAGGTGGGCCATGAAAATTGAGTAAGGATGGAGAAGAAACAGATCTGCTGGCCTTCTGACATCACGGTCAATCCTCAGCATCTCTGAGAAGAAATGACCTCAGTACACAGGTCTGCTTGCTCGTTCTGTACGTCTGTGCTATCTTCAGTTGGATTAATCAGGAAAGAACTTCTCTCTGTTTCCTTATCATGTTAGATGCAGAGAAATTTACAATGTACAACTTCCTGATAAAACAGGGGCATATATTTTCTTAAAAAAAATCAAATCACATGTGCTTATTATCATATCAATGTCTAGAACAGTAAAGACATGAGAAATATTCAGTTTCTTGTTTAGTACATAATTGATCTGCTGGTGTTGACTCCATATACCAACTAGTGTAAAAGCATTGAAAACCAAGTTAGCTGTGGTCTCAGTATTAATTTAAGAAAAGATGAATAAGAGCAAAGCCCAACTTACCTTTGATATATAGATGTTATTTCCATCACTCCCCTATTTGTATTTCCACGATCCGAGGTAGATTTGGTCAGTTTTACACACAAGTTCTGTTTTTCTCAAATATAAGAAAACCTCTGGTTCCCTCAAAATATTCCTTTATCTAAATAATCCTGGAGATGCTCCTTGATGATGTACCAGGTCTCCCACATAAGCAATAAAATTCAATTGTTTTCTTCCGTTCCAAGTTATACTATATAAAAGTTATGTATAGAATATATATGATCCCACTATCTGATTCTGATCCCAAAAGTACGCTTTGATAGTGGTTAACTTTATTCATTGCTCTTTCGAGATCACCATTGGACATTGCAATCGATAGCATAGAACATCTTAGGAATCCTGCCATGGCTCTGCTGTTTCATCATATCATAGAGGTTAATAATAGTCACAAAATATGTTAACAATTGTGTGTTACTCTGTAGCAAGTTTATTAGTTTCTATAACTGCTAATAGATGTATATGAAAGGTTAAGATGAGTATGGATGCTGGCATTAATATTTACACAGTTATTTTGTTCATAAGCTGTGTTTGTCTTTACTATCTCTTCTTTTTCTAGACTCAAGGATCCTAAACAATCTTGTCACCTTACAATACTCCTGAGAACCAGATGCTTAGTGTTGATTGACATGGTCACTGTTGCCTTTGCCTTTAAAACTGTGAGTATGATGTATAAGCAGGCTCATTTGCACCAGGCTTTGAATCTGCTTGACTCCTTTACATGATGCAAAAAAGCATCTGCTTGTCTGAGTCACCCAAATTCCAAAAATGAAAGGTGAAAATATCCAAAAACTGTTGGATTTTGCTTTTCTAAAATTTACCAGTGTTGCATGTCAATGATACTTAAAAGCAATTGTTTCTGAGGAAAATTATAGAAAAAAAAAAAAACATGCCAAAATTAATTATATAAAGAAATTTGTTCAGCTTAAAATAACTTTTTTTTTCTTATTTCTACATAAGGAAAATAGTTTCTTACACCAGGTTTAATAGGTAGCCATTCATTTAATTAATTTTTAAGGAAAATTTCTGTAACTTTAGTTTTATTGGCCATAGTGTCTTTTAAGTATAATGATTTAAACAAATAATACCTTAGATTTTTATTTTCACACATTGTCATCCCAACCCTCTCTTTTAAATAAATATACCAATTCTAGTCTCTTCCAGTCTTCCTTCCTTCCTCCCTCCCTCCCTTTGTTCTCTGTCTCTCTTTCACATCTAGTTGTTTTTATTTTTTTTCAAAAAATATGTGTATCTTCTTATGTCCCAGAATTTCAGAAGCATTACCTCATTTAATACTGCCAATTTTTAAAGTAGATATTTTATAGGCAAATAAGGTTCAGGGAAGTTAAGAGACCTACCAGGTATTCAGAACTGAAATACTGAATGTAAATTAAGTGGCCAAGTGGAAACATCACAGCTCTCCTTCCATGAATGTCTTGTTTAATGAGAGAATAAAATTTTGTAACACAATGCAGTTTGTTTTCTTAAATCATGGACTGTCTTTTCAAATATTTCTTCATTACGAATCTCATATGTGAAAAATAAAACCTGAGTTACAATATTTTCTGTTGCATTTCATATAGATGAAAAGTGGCTATCCTAGGAAATTAAACTACAGAAAAGGTAAGTAATTTGTCATATATATATATATATACACACACACGTCTTTTTTTTATTATTTATTTATTTTTATTAAATCATAGCTGTATACATTAGTATGATCATGGGGCACCATACACTTGGTTCATAGACCGTTTGACACATTTTCATCACACTAGTTAACATAGATTTTGTGGCATTTTCTTAGTTATTTTGCTAAGACCTTTACATTCCACATTTACTAGGATTCACATATACCCCTGTAAGATGCACCGCAGGTGTAATCCCATTAATCCCCCTCTCTCCACCTACCTCCCCCCCTCCCCTCCCTTTCCCCCTTCTCCCTATTCTTAGGTTGTAACTGGGTTATAGCTTTCATGTGAAGGTCCTACATTAGTTTCATAATAAAGTCGTATTCATGTTCCTAAACATTCTCTATTAGCTCAGGCGCATTGGTCAAAAATAAAAAGGTTATGCTATTAAAATATTTGCAACTTTTTTTTTTGTCTGATGTCACTAAAAGCAAGCATTATGCTTACTATTCTGATGGTACATATGTATAATGTTATCTTGAAAAACCATCATAGGATTAATAAAAGTTTGAGGACAATTCCAGATTAATATGCAAAATGAAAGAATTCTGGGTCCAATTACTAGACCAATATCTGACCTGAATAGAGACCAGAATCTCTTAGATTGGGTCAGATAAGAGGAAAATCGCTTATTAACATTTGGAGGTCAATGGTACATATGATCAGAGGAAACACACACTGAGGTCAAATTCACTGATTAGCAATCATTACCTTAGATGAGCATTTCTGTGGAGGCTTAGTAGCCATTTTTTCCTTTGACTCCTGCCTGATGCAAACTCAACTAGTATGTAGTATAACGTCTTCCTACCTATTTTTACTTAAACATGGAATGATGGAAGTTTGGAAGAGGGTGAAATAGAAGATATATAATGATAGATGTTTTCAAACATTTTATAAAATGATGGATAGCAAGTAAATGACTTGCTTGGGAGAATATTATGGTTTATAATTTTAGCAAACTCCAAGCTCTGAGTTTTTACTCAGGACTTCACTCCAGACACAGTGGAAGCATAACAAGGGAACACGCACAGAGGAGATTTACTCTGCATCTGTGGCTCTTTCCATTTTTTCTTTGTGTTTGATCTCAACACCAGGATGTCTTACTGACTTCTTGTTTATTTGTTCTCAAACGTGCCTTCATTTGCACATACTTCCGAATTCTGTAACCCAGTTATCTGCAGATTAGCTAACTCTGTGTGTGTTAGCTCTGTAACAGTAACCTATTAATTCAGATTTTCTTATTTGACTTTAAGTTGTTTCTCATAAATCATATCTATTGACTGTGGCCAGGTGTTTCTAGAAACTCTTTGGCACCTTGGAAGTCAAATGCTGACGAATTTCTGGAACTATTTGGAGTATATTTCTCTCTTTCATCAGAGATGAATTCTCCATGTGATCTACTACAGAGTATAATGGAAAAAAATGATTAAAGATGAGAAAATGGGAAAAAGTAGGGAGTGAAAGACAACAATAGGTTTTCTTGGCAAATCACAGAAAAATGTCAAAATGAAGGAAGACTTTGAAGGAGAAAGATTTTGTCTGAAGAAAATCAGATTTGTACATACAGGTGTTTAAAAATCATTTAGTCAGTGAATACCAATTACAAATAGTTGGCATCTCTTTGGTAATGTAACCATGCTATATAGGCAGCCTTGATAAATTGGGCTGCAATAAACATTATGGTACAAATATCTTTGTTATAATGTGATTTTTTGGTCTTCTGGGCAGCCCAATTCATAACTGCTAAGTCATGGAAGAAGCCCAAGTGCCCATCGATCCACAAATGGATTAATAAATTGTGGTATATGTACACCATGGAATATTATGCAGCCTTAAAGAAAGATGGAGACTTTACCTCTTTCATGTTTACATGAGTGGAGCTGGAACATATTCCTCTTAGTAAAGTATCTCAAGAATGGAAGAAAAAGTATCCAATGTACTCAGCCCTACTATGAAACTAATTTATGGCTTTCACATGAAAGCGTAACCCAGTTATAACCTAAGGTATGGGGAAAGGGGAGAGGGAAGGGAGGGAGGGGGAGGATGGGCAGAGGGAGGTTGATTGGTGGGATTACGTCTGCGGAGCATCTTACAAGGGTACATATGAAACTTAGTAAATGTAGAATGTAAATGTCTTAACACAATAACTAAGAAAATGCCAGGAAGGCTATGTTAACCAGTGTGATGCAAATGTGTCAAATGGTCTATAAAACCAGTGTATGGTGCCCCATGATCACATTAATGTACACAGCTATGATTTAATAAAAAAAAGGTAGCCTTGATAGCAAAAAGCCCCTCATTTAAAAAGTTACTGTATTTTTCTTTTGTAGGTAAAATTTTTCATGAGAAAAATACTCAAGAATGAAAATACTAATTTCCTATTTCTTTTTGAGAGACCGTAGTCCTTACTTGACACACATCCAAAGTTTGTATTTTTCCAATGAATTTTAATTTTCACCATGAATTAGGGCAGAATATTAAGATAAAGGGCTTCTATGGAAGTTCAATTAACTCTTTTTGCTGTGGAAATAACATAAATCCTTTAAATGTCTTAGTATATATAAACATATGTGTCCATGTGTATATAGCAAAAATGTTACGCATCTAGAAGTGTTGTCACCTGAAAATCTTAGTTTATAATCTCTATGAAGGCATTTAAAATATTCAGCTGTATCATCCTCTGAAATATTTAATAAATAAGTGTGATAAATAAATAAATAAAAATCTCTCCTAAAAGTTTTTAATATGTTGAAACCAAGACAAATTCTAACATGACAACTAGCTTTGGACTCCTATGCTGTTATCATGGTATGTTCATCACTCTGTGAAGCTTTCTCTAATCAGTTATTTTTGTACGAGATGGATGCAGTTAACCTCTTTAATAATTCCGATCCAATATTGAATCACTTTCATAAAGATTCTTGGAACACAGGATCAAGCCAGCTCAGTCACACAAAACACTGGTAGTCATTGCCAAAATAGCCATTATTTTTAATCAGATTAATTGATCAAGACCCAGTCAGACAGATAAAAAGGCAGTTGGGATATGGGACGTCTATTTCAAATAGTTTTCTTGTCTGTATTGGGCTAAGGGCTTAATTTCTTGATGATAAGAGGGAACTACAAAGGGTAGTAAAGAGCTCTAGTAACAGAAAACCCAAGATAGCAAACAGGTTATTAAGATTGGACTCAAGAATAAGGGAACAAAGCAGAAATTCAGTTACCAGAAATGAAGTGATATGTGCAACCTTAATCACAGGTGCATGTAAGAAAAGTCTTCTGTTTTCAGGGAAGAACAGTTACAACCTGTGGGATTTTCAGAAATAATATAGGTTCCAAAGTGCCTAAGAATTGGGTTCTTACATCCCTCCTAACTATCAATGAGAAGGATTTCATATGGAGAAGTGCTTAGTCCAAAGTCTAGAGCTCAGGATCTAGAGCTCATATTTAATTTTTTTTTTTTTTTGCAGTTTTTGGCCGGGGCTGGGTTTGAACCCACCACCTCTGCCATATGGGGCCGGCGCCCTACTCCTTTGAGCCACAGGTGCCACCTTCACATATAATTTTGAGACATAAACCTGTCAAATTTTAAAGCTTAGGATCAAATAATCAACTGGATAAGAGTCCTTTAACTCATGAAATCAGTACTGTATAATTATTTCTATAGTGTTTTGATATCTAATAAACTCTGTTAACTTATGCCCAAACTGAATAATTAACATAAAATACCAATCTTTGGCTATTTCTATTTTTTAAAAGTTATCCTCATAATTATCCATATTTCAGCATTTTTGTGCCTTTTTTAAAAAAACAGGGTTAGAGTTCAAAATATGATCCACAGTTAAAAACTTATAAAAAGAGTGGAAATAGGTTTTACTAGAATTGTTATCAGTATAGGCCTCTTCATAAGTGATTTTCGATAAGGATTAAACTCTAATTAAATGCTTATATGAACTATTGACATTTCTTGAGGGGTCAGAAATGAGAAGACAACCATTGTAATATAAATATTTCAGATGCTTCCTGGGAAGATAACCATTGTAATATAAATATTTCAGATGCTTCCTGGGCTGCACACTCTGAAAGAAAAATATGAGGAGTAGATAAATTAAATTTACCTTAGGTCACAAATCATTTTAACATTAACTCCTTATCATGTAAGTTGATTTTTTGTAGTAAAAAATATTTACTATAATCTCATACCACTGATGTGTTTCATAGGTCATCATTCTAACACTATACAATACTTCTCAGATGTCCGCCTATAAACAAGCATTAAAGAAAACATAAATTAGTCACTTGGAGGCTCATAGCAAGTGGCTTAATGTAAAAGCATCCTGCGTTGACTTACAACCTTCTCTTAGCACAGGGGATATAACCGTGTTTAGCACAGTAAAACAGGACAGAGAGAGATCAATCCTAATTTAGAGTAGCCATGTTTACTGGTAGGAGAGACAAGAGCTAATTAATGTATAAATTTTGAAGTCAACATCGTATACAATTTAATGTTTATCTAAAAATAGCATCTATTTTAAATGACATCCAACTATTACTGCTTCCTGAAATGGAGATGTTGAGTAGTCAATACAATTATAAATCTAGAATTCAAAGGAGAGATCTGGACT
Source organism: Nycticebus coucang (assembly GCF_027406575.1). NCBI lineage: Eukaryota > Metazoa > Chordata > Mammalia > Primates > Lorisidae > Nycticebus > Nycticebus coucang. The sequence goes on along the minus strand of NC_069781.1, from coordinate 53,881,910 downwards.
ACTAATAAACTTTTAAAGATTATCAGTTTTTAGAAAATATTTAAGTACGTGGATGAAATGAGACTTCCTATGGAGTTAATCCTTTCTAATTCAACTTTTTGCCACCTGCATACTCCCCAGCTCTTATTTATTTGGGCGGGAAAGAGGATGGTGGATTACATGTAACTATCCTACAGTTTTAAAAGAGAAAACATAAATATAAAGTCACCTGAGGATTTTATTATGTATTTTAGGTTCCATAAAATAATTACAGTCCATTTATTTGTTTTTATTTATAATATTTTTGAGTGTGATACTTCTTGAAGCAATCTTCAAGATAAACTCCAGACTTTCTTTTGCATGTCTTATGGGAGAATATGGTTTCTCTCCTTCTACCTTTCTCATTTCTTTGCTGCAAACCATGTAATCCTGTGTTGACTTTTGTTCATTTTGCATATAAAATGCATCTTTCCATTTAGCCTTTCCTCAGTGTCAGATGAAGGTCTTCCCCTCTTTCTTGAATTTCTTTACTTCACATTGCTCAGGAGCTGTGTGTTGAGATTTCCCCTGTAAAGAGAGGCGTACTTTTCTCCAGCTGTGCTAACAAAACAAATGCTGTAAAAAGGAGAAAAAAAAAAAAGTTAGACATCTTCTGACATAGAATAGGAAAATTAATATAAACGGAGGCTAGAAGGTATCAGAAGACTAAAGCTGAGGCATTAAATGAATTTGTAATTCAGTAAGGTGAGGAACTATTAGTGAAGGGACTCAAGAAGCGGATCCAGTGAGCTAAGACAAGAACCAAGAGAAAAGTTACCCCCAAAAAACAATAAAAGGAAATATATAAGAAATATTAACAAAAGATCAAATAAATTAGGACTACGAATTGACACTGTAAAGAGCAATTTTGGTTTGAATGATAAAAACAAATACTAACTGAAGTGGTTTAAAAGGTGGATTAGAGGAAAGGAAGATAAATAGGCTTGGCATGGTGGCTCACACCTGTGATCCTAGCACTCTGGGAGCCCAAGGCCATTGGATTGCTTGAGCTCAGGAGCTCGAGACCAGCCTGAGTAAGAGTCAGACACCCTCTCCCCCCAAATAGAAAAATTAGCCAGGCGATGTGGCTGGTGGTCCTAGCTACTTGGGAGACTGAGGCAAGAGGATTGGTTGAGCACAAGATTTTGAGGTTGCTGTGAGCCATGGCATGCTACAGAGGGTGACAGAGTAAGACTCCATTTATAAAAAAGGGGGGGAGAAAAAGATACTTGGTATAGATAATAATTTTAAATAATTTAGCTGTCAAGAAAAGAGGGAGAAATGGAATAGAGTTGTGGCATTGAGGGAAAGTTTTATTTCTTGGAGAAAAGATTGCTTATAGTATGTTGTCCTTCAATGCCTTTTATTTATTTTATCTGGGTTCTATATATTAAACTGGATCAAGACTCGTGAAAGTGCTCTTCCAGGAATAATATGTGTGTTCCTTTTTTGGGATATAAAACACTGCCCCTGAGGACCTCTGTAGGAAAGGAACACATTGCAATTCTTATATGTTGCTCTTTTAGTGTAAATATTTTCAATAGGATTGTGCCTATTGCAGCAAGAGTAATATTTTAGAGTTAGGCATACCAAAGTTCACATTTATACATTATTTTGATCTATGTTCTAATTTTATTTTAGACTTTTGAATTATTTCTACAGACTGCTAGTTATGTATGTAGACCTAGAGCTGCTTTGCAACCTGTGAAGTGCTGGTAATTGATGGATGCTTTCTTTCATGGTTTTCTTTTTTTGTTTGTTTGTTTGGGGGGGGGTTCTGTGAAATAACATTATAAAAAGGTTCTAACCTTTAAAATGGTCATTTTTTAAAAAGTTTTTTTGTACTTGGTAAGCTACTTAGAAATTACTAGTTATGATTGTGATGGGAACCACTTATCACTTCCAACTACACAGACCAACTAATACTAGGAAATAGTTTTGAAGCTACTTACACTATCAAAGAAGCTAGTCTAAGGATCTTCAAAGAAAATTTACTATACCAAGGAAACAGCCTGAAATACCATTAGTATGAGAGTATGTGTCTATGGTGTGAGCAAGAAAGAACAATTCTCCCATAGACATTATATTGCAAGAAACTAGTGGACATCAGTTTGCTTTTGGCCATCCATCATGAAAACTTTTTTCATGTATTCGGGGAATATTTTTGCAGTCTGGGACTCTGCCTCCATTTATGAAAAATGTATAATGTTCAGATAGTCGTTCTCTCAGTCCCATAGAAGTGTCAAAAAAGTTGCAGTTGACAAATTAATCAGGCAAGGAAGTCTTTACACAAGAATTTTGCAGTAGAAAAGAGAAATTGAATTCACCTGCCTTGAAATGAGAGCTTGAAGAATTGATATGCACTGGGTTGAGCTAGTGGGAAAGTACTGGAAGAGGTAGGGGGTTGGTGAGCCAATGAGGAAACATAATTAGGCTATTTATGTTAAATAATTGGCACTTATTGTATCCAAGTTAAAATACTGTCTTCTCACAGTATAATTGGGAGATAATTGAACCAATCTTCTTGATGATTAATTTCAAAAGGAAGGCTCCCAGGTCCTTGAAACAGACCTGAGTTGAAAAATTGTAAGAGAATATTTACATCTCAAAGAAGCAGAAAAAATTTACAATTGCAAATTTTCTAAAGTAAATGTACTAAGAAAAGTTTAGGAACCTAGTCAGAAAGAAACCTATCTAAACTTTAGTCAAATTGAGGGGAATGTTAAGGATGTCTTGGTCAGATGAAAGCAGATGATTAAGTCTTAATAAATTGGATTCCACTTTGGGGGCCTTTAAAATGTACCTTGGTATTAGTATCCAGAGTTTATGACCGCTAGGAATGGTGGAAGCGGTGGTGGAATTAAGATTCCAGCAGCATTCATTGGACAATGATATTTAATGGTAGCAGCACCCAAAATATCTTTTTCCCATAACCAACTCTTCCCAAAATTAATTTCCTAGCTTCTTAGATTGCATCAGTTACTCTCTGCCTGAACTCCAAACCTGGTCCTCCAAGTTACATTTGATTTACTGAATTCTCCAATATCCTGACAAAAATTGCTTTGTTAACCATAATTTTTATTTTCTTTTATTTTCAATGGAGCACAATAACTTCTCGCTGGATACAATTTGTACATCTTCCTGCTAAATGACATTTTTTATGCTACTAGAAGAGTTTTATTTACTCCTCTTTATATTCCACTGTCATGATCATCACTATGAATTCATTCTTGCATTGGCTGGAAGAGAAGCCACAGTTTCAGATACTGTAGCTTGTCTTCCAAAGAATATCCTATGCCCAATAAGAGGTGAAAACTAATCAGAAAGTTTATTGTGACTAAAACAAATTGAAGTGCCACATTACACCTAACTAAGCATGTGGGAGATTTGCCAAACATATGAATTTAATTTTATTGATTCATGTATAAATGTAAAGTGGAAAGGATACAAATATACCACAGGTCAGTACACCATCCTATGATTCCTTTATGTGATTAATTATACCCCATTATAATATTCTCTGGATATCTATATGTTCTCCTTTCTTCCTTCTCCAGTCTTTCTTTTAAAACAATATTTCATTAATTCCATTATGTTACCAGTATAACATAAAATACTCTGAGGAATATTTGCAAAGAGGGAGATTAGCGCTTTACCTTTATTTATTTATTTTTCTATTTGGACTTTCCTGACCTTCTCTTATCTCCCTCCTCTTGATCCTTCTTCCAATCTCATACTGGGAAAGGAACACTTCCTGACCTATAAGAATAATCTAGTACCAGGTCAAAAGAACACACGCATGTATGGCACACCTCATGGGGGCTGATACAATTTCAAGAGGGACTTTACCTAACAAATGCAAAGTGATTAAATAAATAAATAAAATTCATCTTTTCTGGTTAAGTGTTTCATTGTTACCAAGAGATCTTGGCTGACTCCTATTTATAGGAGCTTGAAAAATTAACTCTTAAAGGCTAAATATTTTGATTTCACTTCAAGAGGTAATATGTTAATTACCTTTATGTCTTGGAGCAATTTATCAAAAAAAGATATCTTTTTTTAACTTAACTTTCAAGCTCCTATAAATAGGAGTCAGCTAAGATGTCTTGGTAACAATGAAATACTTAACCAGAAAAGATGAATTTTATTTATTTATTTAATTACTTTGCATTTGTTAGGTTAAGTCCCTCTTGAAATTGTATCAGCCCCCATGAGGTGTGCCATACACCACGGCCCCCATCCCCTTCCCTCCTCCCCTCTTTCCACTCCTTCATTCCCCTACTCCACCCCCTGTATTAGGTCATCGACTGCCTTCATGTTAGAATTGAGTACATAGGAGTCATGCTTCTCCATTCTTTTGATGCTTTACTAAGAAGAATGTGTTCCACTTCTATCCAGGTTAATACAAAGGATGTAAAGTCTCCATCTTTTTAATGGCTGAATAGTATTCCATGGTATACACATACCACAGCTTGTTAATTATTCCTGGGTTAATGGGCATTTAGGCTGTCTCCACATTTTGATGACTGTAAATTGAGCTGCAATAAGCAGTCTAGTGCAAGTGTCCTTATGGTAAAAGAATTTTTTTTTCCTTCTGGGTAGATGCCCAGTAATGGGATTGCAGGATCAAATGGGAGGTCTAGTTTGAGTTCTTTGAGGTTTATCCTTACTTCCTTCCAAAAATGTTGTATTAGTTTGCAGTCCCACTAGCAGTGTAAAAGTGTTCCATTCAGTATGATATTAGCTATGGGTTTGTCATAGATGGCTTCAAAGAAAAGGTGAATTTAAATGAGATTTGGAGTACATAAAATAATTGTAATCTACATGTAAAACTACAAGCTCCTTAAGTTTAAGCAGCTAAAAACCTCATTAGCCTATAAAAAAGAGTCTTTCAATGCCATTAAAATCCTTAAAGTTTATGGGGAAACGTGGACTCTACCCCATCATATAACATAAGGAATGTCCTGAGTACAAAGAGATTCAATTGCCCCTAATGTGAGTCAATTTGATATAGTGAAAAGAGTAATAATGATATAAGACATATAACAAAGTTAGTATGGGTACATGCATATTTTAAGTAGTCAACAAATATCATTATTATTATTTTTCTATTCTCTCATTTTATGGCTTGAACTTTTCTCAATATCATCATGTCTCTAATGAAGTCTTTACTTTTGAGAACTGTCAAAAGTAGACACAAAACATGTGTTCTCCAACCTTTTAAATACTTGTTCCACATCTGTCTTCTTTTCTCAGAAGATAATATCCCCATTCTTCTAGTTGTCCTGTCAAATGTTGGCTTTATCCTTCACTTCCCTTTCACTCATTTAGCATATTCTGTGCAACACCATGTCCTATAGATAATTTCTTTCAAATAACTGACAAATCTGCATTTTCCTTACCACTGTGATAGTTATCATCTTTATATTTAATCCATCTATCACGTTATTGATTTTATTGATACCATAATAGCTTTGCAGTGGCCTTCCCATTTCTACGCTTGATGCACAACACAGAAGGCATGGTGATTATTTAAAGTGTTAGTTTGATCATGACATTTCCTCTGCTCAAGACCTTCCATTGAGTTTTCACCATGACCCAAGGCCTGATATGAAGGCTTCTTTTATCTCTCTTATTTCATTTCTTTTATTAGTCTCTCACCTCTTCAATTTTCTTTTGGATATCCAAGAACATTCTTGTCTCAATGACTTTGTAGTCACTTTTCCATCTGCCTGAAACAATGTTTTTTTAGAATACCTGTAGGACTTGCTCATCATTTTCTTTGGGTCTCCTCACTGACCATCCTATCAAAGTATAAATTCTGCTTCTTTCTGTTACTTTCTCTGCTTTGTTTTTTTCTAGTAACTTTTATATATAGTAGATATTACATAGTGTATAAAGTCGTATTTGTTTATTACAAGGTCCATGAGAACACAAATTTTATTTCATACACTACTGTAGAGACTAGACCAGTGCCTGACACATAGATGACACTCAACACATATGTATTGAATGAATAAATGAATGAATGAGTCAGGAAAAAACAGGTGCCTTTTGTTTATTTCTCCAGAGTTCAAATTTTATGAGTTTTTTTCTTCTGTAAGGTTGGTTAGAGCATAGATGCTGCACTTCTTAAAAAAAAAAAAAAAAAAAAAACTGTTGACGCAAGATGGTTTCCAATTTTTATTAATCAAAGATATATAAAAAAATAAAGACACAATCAAGCCTTAGACATGTTTTTGATCACTATGAGTCAAACAGTATTATTTCATGGGTTGATCTAACTTCAACTGAAAGAAAAATTTTGTACTTTATTCTGTACAACTTTAATTTGGATGGAAAGTGTACTTTGTTTGAGGAATTGCTTCAAAATCCCAATGCACTTCGGTGGACCTTTGCAGAGATAAACCATTAAGTTGATTTCTGTTATATGGGTCATGAGCATAGCATCTTTACCTTTACATTCTGACCTTACGGAGAAATCAGTTTTATCTGTGTACCTACAGATGTTTCTTGACCACATTTGTAAAAAAAATTCAATTAAGAGAGGATTGGACAGCAAAATTTAAGAGCTGAGCTTTTCAATTCAACCTTAAATCATCTTGGTCCTGTTATTTATTAAGTATGTAAACTATGACTTATTTTTCTTATCAAGTAATAGTATACAATAGTTGAATAATTATCATAAGCGAATAACTGAAATATTTGGATGCAAAGCAATTATCACAGTGACCATAGTACAAATTTATAAAGGATGACTATGGTGATGATGTTGATATGATGATGGTGATGATGATGATATCATCAGGATTTTCATGCTGGTGTCTTATGTCTTTCTGCTATATCCCCTACTTATGGGCCTAGAAGATTCTCCTACCACCAGAAGATATAAAAAACAGTAGCATGTGAACCGTTTTTTTTTTTTTTATATATATGAAAAAATACATTTTCTTATGTTGTGCTAATTGCATTTCTAGTAGTAATATGCATCTTCGAGACCAAAATAATCATTTAGATGCATGTTCTGCTTTCCCCATGAATTCTACTTGCTCCTCCCTATATTCACTAAATCACTGACCCTTAATCTCTTTCATGTCTGTTGTGCAACAATATCATTTGACTTTTCTAGACTTCTAAACCTGACTTATACTACCTTATTCAACCCTTCTCCCATGTGTACTTAAATAAAAATCAAGGAGAAAGCAAACATTCTAATATTTTTAATTCCAGTGTTTGAAAGGGAATTTTCTTTGTGTTTTTACACATTCTCTAATTTGAATTTGATGTAGATAAGAAAGAAGAGAGAAGCTAATTTATAGCTTTCATATGAAGGCTATAACCCAACTATAGCTCAAGAATATGGGGAAAGGGCCAAGGGAGGAGAAAGGAGGGGGGAGGTTAAGGTGGAGGGAGGGTAATGGGTGGGCCCACACCTATGGTGCATCTTAGAATGGGTACAGGTGAAACTTACTAAATGCAGAATACAAATGTCTACATACAATAACTAAGAAAATGCCATGAAGGCTAGGTTGAACAGTTTGATGAGAATATTTCAGATTGTATATGAAACCAGCACATTGTACCCCTTGATTGCACAAATGTACACAGCTATGAGTTAACAAAAAAAAAAAAAAAAGAAAGAAAATGGAAAGCAATTACATACGATCCTAGAGGTCACCTAGGAAAATTAAATTTTCTATAATAGATAATAACTGATGTTTACAGTCTGTATCTTAGTTCCATCTCTGAGTGAAGGTTTTTTCACTTTTTTTCTAGTTTATTCTGGAGAAAAAATTAGGTGATTATCACAAATACACAATAATATTAGTATTTATGTTGAATACATGCAATAAGAATGATTTATTTCATAACTACATGACTACCTGAATAAGATATAATATTGGGGCAAGGAAGTTATTATACTTCTGGATATATATACAAGAAAACTGAAATTTGAATGTTGAAGAAATAATGTGCACTCCTTGTTCATTGTATTATTAAAAATAGTCATGATACGGAAATAACTTAAATGTCCATCAATGGATAAGTGAATAAAGAGTAGTGATATATACATGTGATGGAATACATATTTTCAGCTTGAGAAAATAAAGAAATCCTTCTGTATGCAACAACATAGATGAACCTAGAAGAAATTATGCTAAGTTAAATAAGCCAGTCTCAAAAGAACAAGTGGTACATGATTCCACTCATGTTAATACTACATATCTAAAACAGTTAAATTCATACAAGCAGGAAATAGAATGATGGTTTCCAAGGGCTGGCTGTAGAGGGAAATGGCAAGTTGTTCAGTGGGTGTCAAGTTTAAGTGTACAAAATGAGTAAGTCCTAGAGATCTTCTGTGCAGCATAGTGCCTCGGGGTAATATGACTATATACTTAGAACACTTGTTAAGAGGGTAGGTCTCGTATTCTTACCACAGAAACAAACACAAAAACTGAGAGGATGTGAGAAAAATTTTGCACAGATGTATGGACATTAACTTAATTGTGGTGATGGTTTCACAGTTGTATGCTTATGTCCATACTCATCAAACTATACACATTAAATATGTGCATTTTTTTGTCTATCAGTTTTACTTCAATGGAATTATTAATTTATAAACATAAAAAGAAAAAAAATACACAATTTAAAAAGTTTTATTGACTCCAAAAACTGTTCTAGTCTATTTTTCAGAGCTGTTTTGGAACCATATAGATGCGGATTCATATATATTGAGATCAAAAAGAGTACTTTTTGTGATTTTGTTGAGGGAGTCGGTACTCTGGGTATAAATATTCTAGAGCCTGTGGACTTTCCTATGTTTCTTGCACTTTGTGCCGATGGCCTTGATTCTGGTATATTCCTGTGCATCCTAGTGCCCATTTGGAAATTTATAAAGAGGAAAGAGGAAACTTTGAGGGAATCTATTAATCACCTTGTAGTGAATCTGACTTTCAAAGTGTTGAATCAGCAATGGCAGACTGTGGAAATGATTCAGGCCACAGCTGCTGTAAGCGGGATCCAAACTCAGTGTAAGCTTTTGATTGATTTTGTAAAAGACAAAATGCTCTCTATAATTAAGGAGATGCTTTTATTCTGGTTACGGTGAATGGGATAACACTGATAAGGAATATGTCAAAGCAAAGAGAGAAAATCTGGGGCTATACGGAGGCAGATAAGGGAGTCACTTAGAAGAGCAGACAGCAAGTCTCTAATCACAAGGGTAGAGGGGTTATTTGGGATATGCAAAAGCAGACTGGTCCATTTACATTAGCTCTTTCTTAGAAAACAATAAGTATTCTAGAGCAATGGCAGATTTTATAACAACCTTTTCTGCCTTCTGTGAACACGGTGCTCAGCTAAAGTTCAGCATTGTCAGTCGCTCTCAAATTAGCCTGGAAAAGAAGGAATTTAGTTTAAAATGGGAATGTTTGGTCTTTACATTTTTATTTTTTAAATTTGAGCTATTTTTGTTATTATTTGAGAACAAGGAGAACAAGGTCAATCTGACAGTAACAGGGGATCATAGTTATTATATTTTAATTCAAAAATCTAAATATTGGTTATTTTATTCTATAGGGTACGTTTTTGTTTGAGATAAGTTGTCTACCCACTTTCATGATTCTCCCGTTAACTTCACCCCATAAAATCTCAAGTTTTCTCTCTCTGCTCTGACACATCCCGCTTAATAAACATTCTTTGTATTGCAGTAGCCTGAACAAAATTTTCTCGTTAATTGTCTCAGCCATTTTGTCGTTCACATAATCAATCAAGAATCTCTAATGGGTTTGGATCCCATTAACAGTAGTTGTGCACAATTTGTTATAGAAGCTAAACAGGTGGGATTTCTTGGCACTGTGACTCTGAAGTTCAATTAAAGAATATATTTATATTATTTCAACCAATTTTTAAAGAGTTTGGGAAGAACATTGCAGAGGCTCTTCTCAGAAGGTTAATCCTTTGTTGAAAGATAGGCATTGTAGAAAATGATAGATATAATCAAACAAATGAGAAAGATTGGTAGAGCTTTGATTTATCTAGTTTTCCCCTAAAGGAGGTATAGTCTATTTATGTTGCAGTTAAACAAAGGCTTAAATAGAAAGTTCAGTTTCCATTAAAGAGAACAAAATGAGACATAATAGTCTTCTGAGGGGAGAGGGCCGTCCCTGGAAGTGTCTGTCTTTTACTTTTTCTTTCTTCTCTTTGGAGAAGTATCTAATTTAACCAGTGAATTACAAAACACTGATAGGAATAATTTGCTTATAAGTAGTGTCAATATGCATCCAAAGTGTACAAGGGGGTGTAGTTTCTCTCTTCATTTTTTCTACACAAATAAGCAGCTCCAGAATCTGCTTCTCAAGCACGTCCTGGAAGCCTTTTCCTAGACCCATCTCTTCTTTTTTTTTGAAGTTTTTGGCCAGGGCTGGGTTTGAACCCACCACCTCTGGCATATGGGGCTGGCGCCCTACCCCTTTGAGCCACAGGCGCCACCCCCTAGACCCATGTCTTCTTTAGCACTTCCTTCCATGCAGACCTTGCTTCCATGCAGACCTCTGGATTGCGGAAGTTGTTAAAGATTTAGATTCTGGAAGGGAAAGGAATGAGGGCTGAGCTGCTTATGTGAGTGTGGCTCTTTAGGTTACAATCAGAAGCTGCAGCTTTCAGTCACATTGCTCTGGATTAACTCAGTATTAGTTTCCTAGGGCTGCAGTAGCAAAATATACCATAAACTGGGTTGGTTAAAACAATGGAAATTTATTCTCTCAGCTGTAGAAACATTTGAAATAAAGGTAGCGCAGGCCCGTGTTCCCTCTACAGGCTCTGGGCAAGAGCCCTTCCTTGCCTCTTCCTGACTCCTGTGACTCCAGGGAATTCTTGGTGTTCCCTGGCTACAGCTCCATCACTCCAATCTCTGTCTTTGTCATTACATGTCTTTTTTCCTTTTGTGTCTTCCTGCAGCTTTTTTATAAAGACACCAGTCATTGGATTCAGGGCCTACCCTAATTCAGTATGACCTCATCTTAACTAATTACATCTGCAAGAACAATAAAAGCACAGTCTGATGTCCCAGGTGACCATGAATTTTGGAGGGACACTATTCAACACTGTCCACTGGCCAATGACTAATTGTTGCTTTGCTGTCCTTTCCCCTGCTTTTTTTTTTTTTTTTTTTTTGAGACAACCTCAAGCTGTCGCCCTGGGTAGATTACTATGGCGTCACAGCTCACAGCAACCTCCAACCCCTGGGCTGAAGCGATTCTCCTGCCTCCATCTCCCAAGTAGCTGGGACTACAGGTGCCCACCACAATGCCTGGCTATTTTTTGGTTGCAGCCGTCATTGTTGTTTGGTGGCTTGGGCTGGATTCGAACCTGCCGACTCAGGTGTATGTGGCTGGCGCCTTAGTCACTTGAGCCACAGGGGCCAAGCCGCCCACTTTCTTGTTATGTATAATTTTCTTCAGGAACTTCATTATCAAGGAACACTTACAGAAGCATTGACTTTCTGGCATTTCTGGCTTTTCTTGTGCACAGTCTTAGTATGACCTTGTGGAAAAAGCTAGAAATCAGAGAGTTACAAATATTCACTGGGAGTGGCTTTTGGAGCATAGAAGTGAATGCAGAGGGAAGGTGAGATAGTGACAGATGGTAATTGCTGTAGGAATCTTTCTTTTAAATTCTCTTTTTCTGAATGACAGGATTCTACATTATTTTTAAAGTAGGAGTATATGATCTCCTTAAATATTCAGAAATATAAATATTACTTATATGAATGTTTTTCATAATTTGAATAGTCAACCAAAAATATAAACTAATTACTTCACAAAGAAAAAAGATGAACTTTTCTATAACTGGCATTGTTGTTTTCAATAGACTCACCACCACCACCCATTCATAGATGATTTTTAAAGTAATAATTTCCTGAAACAAGATATTTATTTCCATTATATTATTTTTCACTTCATAAAAAATACATAATCTTGGGTGGCACCTGTGGCTCAAATGAGTAGGGTGCTGGCCCCATATGCCGGAGGTGGCGGGTTCAAACCCAGCCCTGGCCAAAAAAGAATACATAATCTTATAGGATAGCTGATGTTAGTATAATTCAAAGCTATGAAAAGTTATGAGTACTTTAATGAAATTTTAATCTGTTCAAAGTAGGTATATAATTATATTTACTTTTTTCCTTTTGTCAAACTTCATTTAAGCCATTCTATATGCGTCATCAAATTTTAGTGTACTGTGTACTTGCCTGTATTTAAAACATATCCCAAGCAAATGTTGGAAGAGAATGCTGTTCCCACCAGGCACAGCACAGAGCAGAGTGGAATAGCATTATCTTTGATTAAGCCTCCTCATTTGACTTCTCCACCTTTGCATGAGTATTAACTCATCCCACAGTACATTTGTTTATTAAGATGTGCAGCCTTTCTTCCGACTAGGATTAAAATCCAGAAATACATTTACAATTCAGGGATAACTATCTTGAATGCGCGGTTACTCAATACCCAGTTAAAAAAGACAAGGTTAAAAAAGACAATAAAGGCTTTCATATGTCAAGGAATTTACTCTTGTTATTTCTTCTACTAGGAATATTCTTTCTCCAGGTAGCATATCATCATTTCTGTCCTCATTTCTCTGCTCAAATACCATGCTTTGTGAAGCTCATTTGTGAATGCCCCAAGTCGTATAAATACTCAGCATCATCACTACCCCTGCTACCAATCCACCACTCTTATCCCCCTTACTCATATTTATTTTTCATTATAGTATTTATCAAAACATGGACCCTCCATTGCACTTATACTCACTATGAGTTAGTTAAGTACAGATTTCATTTAGTTCGCTGCTTATAAACCCCACTTCCCAGACAATCCCTAGAATATGAAAGGTGCTTAATAAAATACTATGAAAGAAAAAAGTAAGTAAATTAAAATTTTAAAGGTCTTGAGTCATAGAATGGAATGGAAATCTGGGAGCTCTGGTGGGTATCTAGACCTGTTGCTGACCCTGAGGTGATTTTATACAGTAGACAACATGATAGCTGACTTTATTCTCATAATCACCTCTCTTCTTGGTCTGGTCTAAGCAAGTCTTACTGTTTGTAACCAAAGCTATGTGAATTAAATATAATGCCACTTCTTAGTGACAAAGTTATGGGTAGAACCTAGATTCTGTATGCACTTGTCTAAATAAAATATGCTAGGAAAAAATATGCTACAGATATAAACATAGAATAAATTTCACAGCCAAATAAAATCTGGTGGTAGATTTATCCATTGGCTTGGGTTGTCTATGCCTTTACTTTGATATATTTGAGCAGATAGTTAAGTTGAAAACATTTGTAATAAATAAAGGAAGTATGCCTTTGCAATAACATTTGTAATTCCCCGACTCAGCATCAAGTTAAGTATATTTTTCTATTTGAATTGTCAGTGGACCAAGAGTGTACCCAATGTAGAATTGATCTGTGTGATTTTGATGAAAATCAGTGTTTACACTGCTATTTTTATGGGTATTACCAAAGGGACTTTGTTGTGAATGCATTTTTAGTTATTCAAGGGCAGTTTTTAAACCAAGTCCTATTTTTTCATCTGAAAACACTATAATTCATTTTGTACCTCCTTAAATTAAAACATACCTTCCCTAAAATGATATTGTACTGGGTGGATTTCCCTCTGAGAGGTCCACAATCTATTAAAGTCAGAGATGAATGGAATTTTCTGCTCTAAATTGGATTAGAGAATACATTTCTGCCTTCACTGCAGAAAGGTTCTTATTCAAATTAGGTAGGGCACTTTTTTTTTTTTCACCTTGGTATCTCAGCTGAATTCACATGCATTAAAGACATCAAAAGGAGGGCCACACACATTACATAGCCACTTGCAGAATGGATTAATATTATACTTCATATTTGACTTTAAGGTTGGTACATATCCAAGGAGACCTATGTCCTTGCCATTTTTAATCATGATATCTTGTAATGTCAAATCCTTTTTAGGTTGCTCAAAAAGACATCAATATGAACTTTTAAGACACGGTGGTGGATTACTTTCAGTCTCTATTTCCTATAAATAACATTGGTGTTTAGTAAGATTCTCATTAAGACAATGACTATACACCTAGAGAACTCAAAAAAGGGTAATTTATTATAGTACAGATTTGTCTTAATATCTCTTTGCCCTTGTAATTTATTAAATTGTCAGTACATTTACCCTCTCAGATCTGGGGTTGGTAGACAACTGCTTACAGGATCTAGGTTCTACTAACAAAACCAAGATTAATACATGGCAATTATTTCCCTCTTGTAGAGTCTTTTTTTTTTTTTTAATCTCAGGAGCAAATGTATTAGTTAGGTTATTCTCAGCTTTCAAAGGTTATGTATATAGACACCCCACAAAGCCTCGTGGGTCATTATGAACTCCAAATCAATCTTTCATGTGCCTATCATTTGCTAATTTTCATTATCCAATTATTCATTGAAGTCAAATTTGCAAATTCATAGCAAATATTACCACTTATAAACTTAAGTGAGACTTCTGCCTTGTTGATAAATGAACTTTTATGAAACTATTGCCTGCTTTGGATCCTTATTCACAAAGTGTAACCTTACTTAATACCTAACATTTCATACATTAAAAATATTGGGTGGTGTCTGTGGCTCAGTGAGTGGGGCGCGGGCCCCATATACCGAGGATGGCGGGTTCATACCCAGCCCCAGCCAAACTGCAACAACAACAAAAGAAATATATAAACTTAAGACCTCTTACCATGAGAAATAATAACTGACTAAAATAACTAAGAATAACTTACTTGAAACAAAAGATTGCATTGACAATAATACAAAACCAAGATTAATACATGGCAATTACTTCCCTCTTGCAGAGTCTGTTTTTTTTTTTTTTTGTTTGTTTGTTTGTTAGTTTTTTTATCTCAGGAGCAAATGTATTAGTTAGGTTATTCTCAGCTTTCAAAGGTTATGTATATATAACATAGAATATCTGTCACTAATCTTTAGTTGTCTGTAGGAGGACTATTTTCTTTGAGATATCTCTAAATTGTTGACTTTGATTTTAAAGATCTGGTCTACTCTAACATAGATTTCAGATAAATAGAAAGTAGTGACAGTTGTTACCCATAACATTCCAAGTCTACTGAGGAAGGTGTTTTTTCTGAAATTTTTGTGTTTTTGTAATTATACAAAGTATTATTATACTAAAATCTCTCTAATCGTAGAACGTGTGATTTGAATAAGCTATTTTTAAAGTAATATTTTATGATTATGACATAAAACTCTAGAATTTTTTAAAAACTCAAGTTGATTATCCTTAGACAATGTGTTATATGATATATTTTGTCATTTGATCTTCCTATACTTTCTATGTTAGGTGGTCTAATACTTTTTGGAGCCTATCTCTGTTTAACCCTATCTGCTATTTCTCTATTTATTTTTAAATAAATCTTCAATTATTCATTTTCTAGGATGTATTTCCCAAGAAGCTATAATATGTCTGAGTGAAATTAATACATGGTGAAACAGTGCAATGCAAACAAAAAGCAGAGTCTTAAATCAGAAATATCTGGGATAAAATTTAAAAGCAAAAATTATGCAAATCTAGGCTGAAAATATTCAACCTTTTAAAATCTGATTTCTAGCTGGGCATGGTGGCTCACACCTATAATCAATCTTAGCACTTTGGGAGGCTGAGGTAGGTGGATTGCTTGAGCTCAGGCATTCAAGGCCAGGAATGAGCAAGACCTAAGACCCTGTCTCTACTAAACATAGAAGACATAGCTGGGAATTGTGGCAGATGCCTATAGTCCCAGCTACTTGAGAGGCCGAGGCAAGAGGAACTCTTGAGCCCGAGTGTGAGGTTGCTGTGAGCTATGTTAACACTATGGCATACCAGGTACACAGAGAAAAAACATCTGTTTTCTTACCTTTAAAATAGGAATAATATAATATCTAACTCATCGGTAAACATCAACTAAGACAATGTAAACTCAAATAGGACAAAATATGCTACTGGGTCAAAACCAAGCATTCTATAAAGTTCAAGTGTCTTTTCCACATTTTCCTTTGTTCTTCCCTTAAAGTCTAAAATACAACAAAGACAAGGTGGAAGAAGGCATAGATCAGTGGTTCTCAACCTGTGGGTTGTGATCCGCAGGAACTGTATTCAATGGCCGCGGCATTAGGAAGGTTGAGAACCACTGGCAGAGATGTTTGCTGAAGGGGATTTTTGTTTGTTTTTGATTTGGTTTCTGTGCTTTGTAACTTGTAATAGATTCTTCGGTTATTTCCCAAAGATTTGTTAATTCTGGGTCAAATATGTTAGAAACTTTCCATAAAAATATAAAGGAAATACAGAGTTCTTCCTTGGAGACAAGCAGGTTGATTATAGAAAAGTTAGTGAGCAGCAAGGAAAGACTTACACACAGTCTAGGTGTTATAGACCTAAAGTATGACCAGCATAGGTGGGCCCTGTTAGCTGAGTGGCAGCCATTGATCTTGAAAAACAATCTGCAGTGTAAGAAAAAATGAAGCCACAAGCAAATATCAGGTTTTAGGATAGTCATGGAACAAAGGCAGTGAAGAATAGAGGCGAATCAGACTAGTAAATGAGCCCAGCAGAGAGGTAGTGAGGAGATAACAGGAGGTGTTGGGAATGTAGGCACTCTGATACAAGTCTGATAAAGGGTCTCATTGCCTGCAGGACAGTTTTTAAAAGACAAAGTGACTGTCCTTTCTGTTATTATGAGTGTAGCTCGAATCTACAAGAAGGCTTTAAAGGTAAAGAAAATGATTAAAAGGGAGCTACCCGTACCTGAAGTCTTCATAGCTTTTAAAAACTGAACAAGAGTGAGATAAATTGGAAATTCTTCTGGCTACATTGCAGACGACTTAGTGCAGCCTAAAGAAGCCCACTGGTGTCTAGAAATCCCCTAGTGTTTCTTCCTAAATATTGAAAAGGATTTGTAGAAAAGTCTCCTGTACCATTGCCTAAACTGCAGCATGGGCCAGGGTTTCTGATCTCTCCTGTTTTTGTACACAGGTTACTTTGGTTCTTCTACCTACAACCCAATAGTGAAACTATTTATTTATTTATTTTTTATTTTTATTTTTTGGATTTTGGCCGGGGCTAGGTTTGAACCCGCCACCTCTGGCATATGGGACTCGCACCCTACTCCTTGAGCCACAGGCGCTGCCCGTGAAACTATTTATTTTTATAACCTTAAACATAAAATAACATTTTGCATTTAAGCCTTTATCATATGGGACAATATTGCATATTAAGATGATTATAATATTTAATTTTCAAGTTTAATTTTGATAATACATTGATTTCAATTTTAAAATGTGAACATGGTCATTAGAAATATATGATGTAACTGTTTTCTCAGTTAAAAGCACCAGTGAAAAAGAGTAGCTTACAACATTTGTGATTACAGAATGAATTAGTTATCAGTTTGTTCAGCTGAGCCTCACATTAACTATTAGTACCATGTGAGAACTAATAGAATGAGGACTTCATATTTCATATTCTATAAATGATCTGCTTATATATTTCCATATTTTACCATCTCTAAATGACCTCTAGTAAATGAAAATATTGCCATAGATAGTATATGTACAGGTTTTCCTAATTGGCAATTGATTGATTTCCCCTTTGCTTTTTCTATATTTTTATAAGAGTTTTCTCTCTAAAGTGGGATGATGAATGTGAAAACATATTATAAATTATAAAAGCTTTACAAATCAGACAGTTATTCTTGTCCTCTACTAAAGTGCAAGTATTGAATTTAGTGTGTATATATGATTTCATACATATCATACAACTTTGAAGGCTAGAATTTCACTACTCACCATTTCAGGTTTTTCTAATTTTGTCCATTCTATTATGCCTATCATAAGGCTTTATGTTACTATCAGCATTCCAAACAAGAAAGAATCAGAAAGTAAGAGAGAAAAGTGAGTTATTATGGACTATGACCTATCAGACTATGGTACACTGCATTTTTTTCCTTTTTTTTTTTTTTTTTTTTTTAAGGCAGACTCTGTCACCCTGACTAGAGTGCAATGGTGTCATCATAGCTCACTGTAACCTCAGACTCCTGTGCTCAATGCATCCTCCTACCTCAGCCTCCAGAGGAACTGAGACTGTAGGATGAACCAACACACCCAGCATTTTTCTTTCCTTAGATTTAGTATAGATAGCTTCTTTGTCTTGTTCAGGCTGGTCTTGAACTCCCGAGCTCAAGGAATGCTCCTGCCTCAGCCTCTCAAAGTGCTAGGATTATAGCTGTGAGCCACTGTGCCCAGTCTGCAAAATAATTTTTAAATGACACAAAGTCTTCTTATTCCTGAAAATATACTCTTTTGAAATGAAATTTTGCTACTCCATCATTTTTTCTACTTATTAAATCAGAATTTGGCCCTGTTACTTGTTTCGACTATTCAGACATTAGCACTTTGGTCTTTGCTCACTGACTGAACCCTGAGATTGTTTGGAAGAAGCCTAGAGTAACCGACTGGATGGTGAGAGATCATACAGGGGAAAGGAGTCATCTTAGCTGTGCCTGCACCAACCA
The DNA here is from genome assembly GCF_027406575.1 of Nycticebus coucang. Taxonomy (NCBI): domain Eukaryota; kingdom Metazoa; phylum Chordata; class Mammalia; order Primates; family Lorisidae; genus Nycticebus; species Nycticebus coucang. The sequence goes on along the minus strand of NC_069781.1, from coordinate 53,863,301 downwards.
GCCTGCTTCCGGAATGACATCCGTCACCCTAAAAGCTGGCCCAAACCAGCCTGCCCAGATAATCAAAAGACTTGTTAGAAATTCTGAATTTTTTGTAATGTTTTGAGATAGTTTGTTTTGCAATGAAAACTTATTAATACAGAGAACTTTATGTGCCTATGAGTATTGAAGAAATTAGTTGACACTCTTCAGAGTGTTAATTGTTGTTCAATTCCTAACAGATCATACTAATAAAGGAGTAAAAGGGAAGTGTTTGAGAGCAGTAAGAAGAAATGGTGCTTCTTATAGTCTTTTTAAAAAATGCTTAGTAAACAGACTCTTTAAAGGGTCTCTGTGCTGTGGGTATTTACAAGCTACATCTAAAGGGAAACTTTAAAAAGTATTTGAGACCAACAAGGAAAAAGGAATATCAAAAGAATTATTAAAGAGCAGTGTAAGATACATGATGTGTTCTGTATTTATCTCCCAGATGAAAAGAATGACTTCTTATGTATAACATATGAAAGTTGGTCTTTCTATAGAAGAGCACAAACAAGAAATTGTGGGATGAATATTTATGCTGTAGTTCAGTTGACAATTGACAAATATTAATTCAAAAAGGAAAGAAATACAGTAACTTTTGGAAGGACTCCACAAAAGGAATAAGAGTTTGTGAAGGGTAAAAATATGATGCTGGAGAAAGGGAAGTAATTTTGGAAAAATTTTTCTACAGTGCTTATTTCCTGACTTAAATGAATCTGCAGTTCTCTTATTCAGGAAACTTTTCCAAGGTATGAAAAATCTAACTTTCTTGAAGTGTAAAAAGAAATTTATTGTTTATATATTTGAAAAGTCTATAGCTAGAGTCAGATTTTGGAATGACTAGATCCAGGGATGCTGAAAATTTAATTTCTCTTATCTTTAGACTCAACTTTATTCTTTTCTTCTATGTCTCTCAAACATTACAGTTTACATATTATTTACACCAAGAAATCTAATAGAAAATGAGTTTCTAGCTAAAATTCTAAAATTTAATTTTCATTTCATTGAGTTTGATCCTGGTCTGTGTCTTATGCCCTCTCTCTGAGCAGGTTGAACAGGTTTACTGGAATAACATGAACTAAAAGTAAGGAGAGGGGATAATGTCCAAGGAAAATGAAAGGTGGAACCTTTCAACCTACTGTACATAAAAACACAAATATTGAGGAATTTTGTCCTGGCATTCAAAAGTAAGTAAAAATAGATTTAGAGATAGTGATAAATACATAAGGCAGAAATTGGGAATCCAGACCTGCCGTAAACACTTCCCCCAGGGGAACTTTTTTTTCTAAAGAAAACAAAGGATGATAAACGAACTTTCATTTTGACAGTTGGATTTGGACACCATATAATCTTATGAAATCCAGTGAACACAACTTCATCCGAAGAACTCCTACTTGGGCTAAATGTTTCTTAGCTTCAAGGCCTCATTCTGACACTTTAAATTCTTCAGTTCACACTCATACAAGTGAAAAGATGAGTCTAGACCTCAGACCATGTTCACCATCAAGAAGTACGAGAGATCACAGGAGCCTAAGGAATTTTCTCTATTATTAAAGGCAAAGAATTGCACGCATTCTAAAACTAAGATAGTGGGAATGGCAGAGAGAGAAAGATTATTGTACCTAAAGATATCCTTTTTATTCTTTGGGCAACAACAAGGAAGTCTCTTTATTGGGATTATAGCCCAGTTACACAGGTTCATATTTGGTCAATGCCCCAAAATATTTTTGTTTTCAGTGCGATTAAGTGTGAGGATGTAGTTTAGAATGTAAATACTAGAATGATCAATTATTTTCTTAAAAGCCAAAAACATAATCAATATTGGATTCATTTTCCAAATTATGTTTCATATTTCTTTAATTTGCAGTTTTAGTTCAAAATTTTCGAATGTTAAGTTTTTGTTTTCTTCACCAAGTTTGACCACATTCTGGGCTATCCAACACAATAGTCCTTAGCCACATTTGGCTGTTTAAATTTATTAAAATTGGTACTTGCTGGTGCTCAAGTTTTGCATGTAAGTAGTAGTTAACATTTTGGACAGTACAGTAAATTCCAGTATCAGAGAGTTTCTTTCTGCTGGATAGAAATGGACTAAATAATATGAAAACTCTTTCACTGTATGTACATTGAAACATAGTATAAATAGCATAATGATTGAGCTCAGAGAAGATCTTTAAAATAGTAAAATGATAAATATATAAGAGCTGTTATAGAATGAAATGGGTATGGAGATTTCTAACCTAGTAATTTCTGGCTCTGATATTAAACACGAGGAAAACTTCTACCTGGGCTAGATAACTTTTAGCTGAATGCAGGTCTAACAAAATTTTATTCCCTCATGAGAATAAGTGTGGAGATTGAAAGTTTAACTATAGCTGGACATTTAAAGGCTAAATTTTAGTATAGAACAGATTTTTAAAGCTGTTACAACACTATGGCAATTTGTCTTTTTCCGGAATAGTTCATGCAAAAATGTCTCTTCTGAGATTATTCTTCATGACAAGTATTTTACAAATTTTGCAAACTATACAAAACTGCAAACATATAAATAAAGCGGAAGTTGATGGCAAGTTGATGACAATCCCGGGGAGCTTAGTGGATGCAAAGAGAAAAATTAATCTGAAAGTAAAAAAAAAACAAAAAAAATTAAACTTAGAATACATGGAATAATCACAGATAAAACCCTGCTGCACCTGTAGCTTAGTGGGTAGGGTGCTGGCCCCATACACCAAGCCTGACGGGTTCGAACCCGGCCCACAACAGCTAAAACAACAATGACAACTGCAACAAAAAAATAGCTGGGCATTGTAGTGGGCACCTGTAGTCCCAGTTATTTGGGAGGCTGAGGCAAGAGAATCACTTAAGCCCAAGAGTTTGAGGTTGCCGTGAGCTGTGATGCCACGGCAGTCTACCCAGGGTGACTGCTTGAGACTCCATCTCAAAATAAAACAAAACAAAACAAAAACAAACAAACAAACAAAAAAAAAAACCCTCCTGAAGGTGAAGTTGTATTCCAAAAGTAATAAACATAGCAAATGATCAGCCATTGGTGAGTCAGCAGACAGTACACAGTAATATAATAACATCAGAAAGTCCAGATAATAGAATAATTTTACAAAGATTATTATACAGTTAAGACTAAATTGGGTAATTACATAAAGAAGAAATAAAACTGTGATGGGTTTTTCCTGATATACGTATCAGGAAGAAGACAGGGTTGTCCACCTTTGCCATCTCTATTCAGCATTGTACAGAAATTTCTAGTCTGGGCAATCGCCAAAGAAATAAAATACAAGGCATTCAGATTTGATAATAAGACATTAAACTTTCTCTAGTCACACATATACAGCTTTAAGAAAATCCTAAAAAGTACATAAAAATTATTAAAAGTAATAATTTCAGTTTTAGCAATGTAGCAGGATACAATTTCAGTATTAAACAGAATGTATTTCAATGCACTAGGCAAGACAATTTAAAAATGAAATTAGAAAAACAATTTGATTCACAGGAGCATTAATAAAAGAATAAAATATTTAGGAATAAGTTTTAGAAAGACTTTTACACTTAAAACTACAAATATTGTTAAATGAAATTTTGAAAGAACTAAATAAATGCAGCAACATTCCACATCCATACACTCAAAGATGTAACATTGTTAAGAGGTCAGTACTTCCAAATTTATATGTAGACTCAAACCATTCACTATAAATACTTGGGATTTTTGGAGGATAGAAACTGACAAATTTTTTTTTTTAAATTATACAGAGACACAGTGGACCGAGAATAGCCAAACCATTCTCTAAAAAGAATAACAAAATTTACTACAAATGAAGAATGATCAAGACAATGGGGTACTGCATAGAGATACAATACAGATCAATGTGATGGAATTGTGTTTAGGAATAAACACTTATATTTATGATATGCTGACATTTGACAAGGATATCAAGATGATTCAAAGAGGAAAAGAAAATCTAATCTCCTTATGAAATGGATAGCCACATGCAAAAGAACAAATTTGGACTCCTCCTTTATATCATACATACAAATTAACTCAAATGGATCAAAAAAGTTAAAAACATACATATAAGGGCTAACACTATAAGGCATTTAGAAGTAGATTCAAATGGATCTTCATGACCTCAAATTTAGCAATAGATTCTTAGATATGACCCCAAAACATGATCAGTAGAATGAAACATAAATTAATTAAACTTGAACAAAATTAAAATCATTGTGGATCAAAGGTCACCATAAAGTGAAAAAAAAAAATCCTCAGAATAAGACAAAAATGTATAAGAGCTGTCATAAATTAACTGACATCTGTTTTCATGATTATTATAGATTCTAAACCTGGCCTGGAGTCAGTATATTCTAATGAAGATGTAGTTCATTTTACTTGATATTTGGTAGATGTCTTAATCTCTGAAAGAAAAGTAAAACAAATCAAAAATAAAATAATAATAAAGGCACATAGCTAGACTTTCACCCCTCAGCTCCCTCAGGCAAAGCCACTTCCCACGGGGATTCCTCTGAGTCCTGTTGCTTAGTCAGTAGAGTTAGCTGGGAAATTCAAATCATGATCAACAAGGGTGGTTAACATTACAGCTGCAATGACAGAAATAGTCATCAAGGCTTTGGCAACATTGCAAAAAACATTAAAGATAAAATGCTTAGAGGATCAGAGTGCATCATCATGAGGGGCATAATATGAATGGGGCCTGACAATCCAGAGAAGAGTGTCTTGGAATCCCATTTTAGGGGGTGCTGGCCATTTGTTGCAAGGGTTGGACATGGAGTTAGAGTAACCAGTAGAAAGCCACAATCTTAATTACCTCTGATGTGTTACGATATCCCTTTTTGTTTGCTTCCAGTATCACACAGGGGTGTCCAACCTGTAGTCGTGGGCCAATGCAGATTATTTGGGGACTGTTTTGCTTATCTGTAGTGTCAGAATTTGTTAAAAGTATGTGTGACCCTTTTCTTCTGCTGCTGCTTTTGCTTCTGCTTTTTCCTCTTCCTCTTCCTTCTGCTTTTGTTAGTATTTGATGTCTGGCTCGGGACAACTTTTCTTCTTCCAATGAGTGGCAGAAAAGAAAAAAGTTTGGGAACTGTGACTAGACCTGGTTAATGCCCAAATATAAAACAATCTCACCCCCACCCTACCCCATGATTCCAACATTGTACTTAGGAAACTTCTCATCTACCCCAAGAAAAATGTCCAGTTATAATCTTTTCTCAATTGTAGAACCAAATAAAACATTATTTCAGCATGCTTTTCCTTCCCTACTGTTGAGAGGTTTTCATAGGATTAAGTCTGCTAGTTTAAATTGCACTCGGACTCCACCCAGCACTTAATTCTCTGGAACTCACATCCAAGCTAGGCCATAAACACTCTAATTCCTAGATTGCATTGTCTTATTCTGTCACTTTGTTTAGTGATCTTGGGGACTCCACTTCCTAAGGTATAATGAGCTTCTTTAGGAATGCTTCCTGGAACCTGGTCAAATATTTTTCTAAGCATTTTATTTTTCAGAGAAAGATGGGGAGTTTGAGGATTAGAAGAATTAGTATAGGAAAGTGAAATCAACACACAGTAGCTGTCCTAAAATAGTATACAAGTATCAGAAGACACTTTTTCATTCATAAAGAATTGAGGGACAAACAATTGCTGAGGGATATATGGACTTTAACGTATTAGTCAAACTATAAATGCTTCAAAAGTGGGCTACTAAATGTATTTTTCTGAAAATCTCCATTAATGGCTCAAAAGGTTTACAGTCCAGTTAGAAAAATATTGTGGACAATTACATGACTCCAACCCAGCAAGGGATGGTTTCTAAAACAGTTGCCAGAAATGTAACTAGAGTTCAGAATGTGCTGTGATGTTGAAAGAGGGCTTCTTAAAGGAGGTGACATTCAAAATGAGAAAGAAAGCTGAGAATCAATTACAATCCACCAGGATAAGAAAGAAGGAATAAAATTCTAGTCACAGCTAAAAGCAAATACACAAAGAGAAAGGCATACTTGAAAGTGAAGGTGCAAGATAAATGAGGCCCAATGGGCAGTCGTTAGAAGGCAGAGACAGTATGGTAAGAGATTTAATTAAAGATGGAAATAGCAGACAAGTAAAGAGGAGAAAAAGATGAAACATTTAAATATATATTTTTTTTGATTAAACTTTTTGCACAGCCAGCTTTAAAATAAGTTTCTGACCAATTGCTTTACGAAATTGACAAGAAATAGTTGCTTGGGCTCTGTATTAGCACAATCCAAATCTTTTGGACAGATATGATTCTACTACAGTTGAGTATGGGCTAAGTAAAACCAATAGCTGCCAGAAAATTCATTAATCCTGACCCTGTTTATAGATTTGTTGTGAGAAATGATCATTTATTATCTTAAGACCCTGTGCCATCTTGAGAACTATTATTATGTAAAAATATGGACAGAGAGAGCCCATTGGCAAGAACTGTTAATCTTTTCAATTCACACTTAGAGTACTTGTAAAACCCAAGCACATTATCCCTCTTTGAGAGCAGTAATGACAAGTTGGTTTAAACCAAGGAGACCTCTGTATAAATTAGCAGATGTTTTAGTTGAAAATAGAAGTGTCAACATGACCTTAATTAATGAATTTGCTAATAGTTCTTCCCAGAATGGGATAATAAGCCAAGTTCTAGCCAAGGTATAGTAGAATAAATGTAGATTTTAAAGTCAGACAGCCAGCCTCAGGTTGAAATCTCAGTATGACTCTCCCACTCATCATGGCCTTGAGTAAATAATCAGGTTATTCATTACAAAGTGAGAATGATACGCCCATGAGATGTGGTTAACTAGTATCAGGTAGCTAGCACACACTAAGAAAATGAATCTTTACGCCCTTTATTTCATTTTAAAATTTATTTTGAAATATTAAGGGCGTACAAATGTTTTAGTTACATGGATTATTTTTATAACAACTGAATTTTGGCTACAGGTGTGCCTGTCATCCAGATGCTATACATAGAATAGTATGAACCCATTCTATGAACCCATAGAACCCATTAGGTTTTTATTCCTCTCCCCTGCCCCCATCTCCAGTTGCTTCCCACTGAGTTTTACTCCCCCCGGGCATATGTATGCTCATCAGTTAGTTCCAGTTGAAACATGTGGTGTTTTTGTCCATTCTTGAGACATTTAACTTAGGAGAATGGTCTTTTGTTCCATCCTGATTGTTGGAAAAGATATTAATTCATGAATGCTGTACCCAATGCGAGTGGAATTATAGAGAAAATGCCAGCACACTGAGTTCAAATTAGGTATGGGGTCCTAGATAGATTCACGTCCCAAATTCTCAGTAAAGCATTACAAAGGAAGGGTTTTTTTGTACCTTTTTTCAGTTGGGGTTTAGGGGGTAGGTAGAATCCTTGCAAGGTTAGATTTGCAGGGCTGTGGGTCAGTTAGTTACCAGGGGAACCAGGAGAGGAATGTGGTTTTACAAGGGTCTGCTGTGACTCTGGGCTAATCCCCTGTCTCTGAAGGGTATCTTGAATAGCCCATTTCTGCAAGACCTACATGTGCTAAAGGGGGTGCTGAAGGGAGGAGGAAAGAAAGTGCAAATGGGAGTCTGTTTGGCCTTTCATGTACTTTTAGGACTGAGTAGTACTCTGACCACATTTCACTAATTCACTCATGAATTGATGGGCTTTTGGATTGATTCCACATCTTTGCATTTGTGAAATGTGCTTCATTCAACTTGCAAATATAGGTGTCTTTTTGATAAAATAATTTTTTTTTCCTTTGGGTATAAAAATACCTTTGTAGCAGGATTGCTGTATAGAATGGTAGGTCTACTTTTAGTTCTTTGAAGAATCTCATTGATGCTTTCCATAGAGGTTGTGCAGTATATAAGTATTCCTTTGTTTCTGCATCCACACCAACATCTATTGTTTTTGAACTTTATAATAAATGCCATTTTAAGTAGGAGAAGGTAATATTTTATTGGGCTTTTAATTTACATTCCCCTGATGACTGGTGACACTGAGCATATGTTTATTGGCCATTTTCTATCTCTCTTTGTAAAGCTTCTGTTCATATCTGTTGTCCACTTTTTAATAGGGTTGTTTGTATCTTGCTGATTTAATTGAGACCTTTGTAAATTCTGGTTATTAGCTCTTTATCATATATGTAGCTTGTGAATATTTTCTCCCATTCTATAGGTTGTCCATTTGCTCTGTTGATTGTTCCCTTAGTTATACAGAGGCTTTTTAGTTTAATGAAATCCAACTTATTAAATTTTGTTGTTATCATGATTGCCATTAGGGACTTTTTCATAAATTCTTAGCATATGTTGATATGTGTATTTAGAATAGTTTTTCTACATTTTCCTCTAGAATTCTATGGTGTCACGCCTTATGTCTATGTCTTTATCCATTTTGAATTAATTTTTGTGAGTGGTGAGAGGTAGGGATCCTGTTTTATTCTTCTGTGTGTGGCTATCCAATTTTCCCAATTTACTGAGTAGAGCTTTCTTCTCCAGTGTACATTATTGCCTGCTTTGTCAAAGATCATTTGGTTATAGATACATGGTTTTATATATGGTTTCCTCTGTTCTGTTCCGTTGGTCTGTATCTCTGTTTTTGTACCGATACCAGGCTATTTTGATTTCTATAGCTTTGTAGCATAGTTTAAAGTCTGGTAATATGATGCTTCCAGAGTTTTTCTTTTTCCTTAAGATTGCTTTAGCTATCTAGACACTTTCTGATTCCTAACAAAGCATAGCATTATTTTTTCTAGATCTGCAAAGTATGACTTTGGTAACTTGTTGGGGGTTGTATTAAATCTGGGAATCAGTTTGTGTATTATGCACATTTTAACAACGTTGATTCTACCTATCCATGAGCATGATGTTTTGCCATTTGTTTATATCCTTTGTGATTTCTTTCCTCAGAGTTTCATAGTTCTCCTTCTATATTTCATCCCCTCATTTTAATATTTCTCTAGGTACTTTATTTTTTGTAGATAGTTTGAATAGTATTGAATCTTTAATTTGCCTCTCAATTTGACTCTCTGTAATAGTATATAGAAATACTACTGATTTATGTACATTGATTTTGTACCTGAGATTTTGCTCAATTTATTTATCAATTCCAGGAGACTGTAGTAGAATCTTTGGAGTTTTCTAGATATAGGATCATATTGTCAGTGAAGAGTGATAGTTTGGACTGCTCATTCCCAATTTAGATACCCATCTATTCTCATACCTGATTTCCCTGGGTAGGACTTCCACCACTGTGTCGAATAGAGTGGTGATAGTGGGCATCCTTGTCTTGTTTGAGTTCTTAGGAGGAATGCTTTCAAGTTTTCCCCATTCAGTATGATGTTGGCTGTGGGTTTGTCATATGCAGCTTTTAAAATTATGAGAAATATTCTTTCTTTGCCTAGTCTGTTGAAAGTTGTTGCTCTGAACATGAGCAGGTACTGGATTTTGTCAAATGATTTTTCTGTATTTATTGACGTGATCAATGTTCTTTGTGTTTGCCTTTGTTTATGTGGTGAAACACATTTATTGATTTACATATGTTGAACCCTTCTTACATTCCTGGGATGAAGGCTATTTAGTGATGGTGTTTTATTTTTTTGCCGTGAAGTTGAATTTGATTTGCTAGTATTTTATTGAGGATTTTTGTATCTATATTCATAAGGGATATTGGTCTGTAGTTTTCTTTTTGCTGTTGCTGTTGTGCTCTTTCCTGACTTTGGTATTAAGATGATACTGACTTTGTACAATGAATTGGGGATGATTCCCCTTTTTCAATATTATAGAATAATTTCTGTATTATGGGTACTAGCTCTTCTTTGTAGGTCTGATAGAATTCAGTTGTGAATCCATCTGGTCCAGGGCTTCTTAATTTTTTTGTTAGGAGGTTTTTTGTTTGTTTGTTTGTTTATTTGTTTCTATCTCACTGTTCATCATTGTCTGTGAAGGAGTTCTGTTTCTTCCTGGTTGAGTCTTGGGAGGTCGTATGTTTCCAAGACCTTGTCTATTTCCTGTATGTTCTCTAGTTTATGTACAAAGAGATTTATATAGTATTCATAGATAAGTTTTGTATTTCTACAGTATCAGTTGTAATGTCACCTTTTTCATTTCTGATTGAGCTTATTTGAGCCCTTTCTCTTCTGTTCCTGGTGACTCTCACAAGAAGTCTATTGATTTTGTTTATCTTTTCCAAGAACCAACTTTTGTTTCATTAATCCCTTGTATTGTTTTCTTGTTCACTGGTTCATGGGTTATAATTCTGTTTTGACTTTAGGTATTTATTTTCTTTTGTTTTCTATTCTTCCTTTTCAAGTTACTTGAGGTGTAACGTGTTATAATTCTGCTGTGACCTCAGTTTTTTCTTTTCTTGTGAATTCTATAATTCTGTTCCCTGTTACTTGGGGTGTGACATATATTATAATTCTGCTGTGATCTTAATTTTTCTTTTCTTCTGCTTTCTATGCTTTCTTTTCTAGTTACTTGAGATTGACATTGGGTTGCTAAATTATGATTGTTCTTTTTATTGTAGGTATTTAAGGCTCCCCTGAGGAATGCTGTTGTTGTTTCCCAAAGATTGTGATAGCTTGTGTCCCCTTTGTCTTTAAGCTCAAATAATTTTTTTGATTTCTATCTTACTTTCATCCTTGACTCAATAATTACTCAGCAGCAGATTATCAAATTTCCATGACTTTGTTCAGATTGACTATTTCTCTTATGATTGATTTCTGGTTTTATTCCACTGTAGTCTGAGAGGATACACAGTATGAAATTTGTTGAGACTTGTTTTGTGGCCTATGATATGATCAGTTTTGAAGCATATCCCATGTGCTGCTGAGAATGTGTATTCTATAGTTTGGGGGGTAAAATGTTCTATAAATATCTGTTAGGTCCATTTGATTTAGAGTTTGCTGTAAGTCAAATATTTCTTTATTTTTTGCTTAGATGATTCATCAAGCTCTGACAGTGGGGTGTTAAGGTTTCTGTCACTTAAAATGGTGCTATTTATTATTCTTCTTGGCTCTAGTAAGATTTGCTTTAAGTATCTGGAAGCTTGTGTATTGGAAATATATATATGTAGCATTGCTTTGTCTTCATGTTGACTACCTTTATCATTATATAATGACCCTCTTTGTCTTTCTTTACCTTTGTTGGCTTAAAGTTAATTTTATCTTATATGAGAATGGCTACACATGCTCTCTTTTGATTTCCATTTGCCTGGGGTTTTTCTTCTATCCTTTCATGTTGAGTCTGTGTGCATCCTTGTGGTTTAGATAGGTATCCTGGGGACAGCAGATACCTAGGTTATGTTTCTTTCATACACTCAGCCAGCCTTACCTTTTGAGAGGGGCATTCAGTACATTTAGATTAACTAATAGCATTGATATGTGGGATATTTGTTCATCCTGTTGAATAGTTCTGTACCACTTTCTTTTACCTTTTGTTCCTTTGTTTTATAGGAGCTGTGTGTTTTAGGGTTTTTTTTTTTTTTGGTGAATCTATTGTGCTGTTTTGTGTATAGTGCGGTTCTGAGTATTTTGTGCAGACTAGGTTTGGTTATGCCCAAATTCCCTCAGTGTTTGCTTATCTGTGAAGGACTTAATTTCACCATCTGTTGTGAAATTTAGTTTTCAGGACATAAATTTTAGGCTGACAGTTGTTTAGTTTAAGTTGATTGAAGATGGGGGCCCAATCCCTTCTGGTTTATAAAGTTTCTACTGCAAAGTCTGTAGTTAGCAGATTCGTAAGTTACTTGATACTTTTATCTTGCTGTTTACATAAATGTGTCCTTCATTTTGACTTTAGCTAGGTTGTTTACCATATGTCTTGGAGGTGACCTATTAATATTTTCTATGATACTTCTTGTTGTCCGATGTCTGGATTTGTGGTGATGTATGAAATGTTTTCCTGAATAATTTCCTCAAATAGGTTTTCCATGCTTTGAGCTCTTTCTTCTTCACCCTCAGCATACCTACAATTCAAATGTTAGTTCACTTAATACAGTTCCATATCTTTCTCAGTAATTGCTCATACATTTTTAAACACTTCTGTGCCTCTTTGAATGACTAGGGTATCTTGAGGGCCTTTTCTTTTTTTATTTTTTATTTTTTTATTGTTGGGGATTCATTGAGGGTACAATAAGCCAGTTACACTGATTGCAATTGTTAGGTAAAGTCCCTCTTGCAATCATGTCTTGCCCCCATAAAATGTGACACACACTAAGGCCCCACCCTCCTCCCTCCATCCCTCTTTCTGCTTCCCCCCCCATAACCTTAATTGTCATTAATTGTCCTCATATCAAGATTGAGTAAATAGGATTCATGCTTCTCCATTTTTGTGATGCTTTACTAAGAATAATGTCTTCCACGTCCATCCAGGTTAATACGAAGGATGTAAAGTCTCCATTTTTTTTAATGGCTGAATAGTATTCCATGGTATACATATACCACAGCTTGTTAATCCATTCCTGGGTTGGTGGGCATTTAGGCTGTTTCCACATTTTGGCAACGGTAAATTGAGCTGCAATAAACAGTCTAGTACAAGTGTCCTTATGATAAAAGGATTTTTTTCCTTCTGGGTAGATGCCCAGTAATGGGATTGCAGGATCGAATGGGAGGTCTAGGTTGAGTGCTTTGAGGTTTCTCCATACTTCCTTCCAGAAAGGTTGTACTAGTTTGCAGTCCCACCAGCAGTGTAAAAGTGTTCCCTTCTCTCCACATCCACGCCAGCATCTGTAGTTTTGAGATTTTGTGATGTGGGCCATTCTCACTGGGGTTAGATGATATCTCAGGGTTGTTTTGATTTGCATTTCTCTAATATATAGAGATGATGAACATTTTTTCATGTGTTTGTTAGCCATTCGTCTGTCGTCTTTAGAGAAAGTTCTATTCATGTCTCTTGCCCATTGATATAAGGGATTGTTGGCTTTTTTCATGTGGATTAATTTGAGTTCTCTATAGATCCTGGTTATCAAGCTTTTGTCTGATTGAAAATATGCAAATATCCTTTCCCATTGTGTAGGTTGTCTCTTTGCTTTGGTTATTGTCTCCTTAGCTGTACAGAAGCTTTTCAGTTTAATGAAGTCCCATTTGTTTACTTTTGTTGTTGTTGCCATTGTCATGGCAGTCTTCTTCATGAAGTCTTCCCCCAGGCCAATATCTTCCAGTGTTTTTCCTATGCTTTCTTTGAGGATTTTTATTGTTTCATGCCTTAAATTTAAGTCCTTTATCCATCTTGAATCAATTTTTGTGAGTGGGGAAAGGTGTGGGTCCAGTTTCAGTCTTTTACATGTAGACATCCAGTTCTCCCAACACCATTTATTGAATAGGGAGTCTTTCCCCCAAGGTAAGTTCTTGTTTGGTTTATCAAAGATTAGGTGGTTGTAAGATGTTAGTTTCATTTCTTGGTGTTCAATTCGATTCCAAATGTCTATGTCTCTGTTTTTGTGCCAGTACCATGCTGTCTTGAGCACTATGGCTTTGTAGTACAGACTAAAATCTGGTATGCTGATGCCCCCAGCTTTATTTTTGTTACTAAGAATTGCCTTAGCTATACGGGGTTTTTTCCGGTTCCATACAAAACGCAGAATCATTTTTTCCAAATCTTGAAAGTACGATGTAGGTACTTTGATAGGAATGGCATTGAATAGGTAGATTGCTTTGGGAAGTATAGACATTTTAACAATGTTAATTCTTCCCATCCATGAGCATGGTATGTTCTTCCATTTGTTAATATCCTCTGCTCTTTCCTTTCTGAGGATTTCATAGTTTTCTTTATAGAGGTCCTTCACCTCCTTCGTTAGGTATATTCCTAGGTATTTCATTTTCTTTGAAACTACGGTGAAGGGAGTTGTGTCCTTAATTAGCTTCTCATCTTGACTGTTATTGGTGTATACAAAGGCTACTGACTTGTGGACATTGATTTTATATCCTGAAACATTACTGTATTTTTTGATGACTTCTAGGAGTCTTGTGGTTGAGTCTTTGGGGTTCTCTAAGTATAAGATCATGTCGTCAGCAAAGAGGGAGAGTTTGACCTCCTCTGCTCCCATTTGGATTCCCTTGATTTCCTTGTCTTGCCTAATTGTATTGGCTAGAACTTCCAGCACTCTGTTGAATAGTAAAGGTGACAGAGGACAACCTTGTCTGGTTCCAGTTCTAAGAGGAAAAGCTTTCAGTTTTACTACATTCAGTAAAATATTGGCTGTGGGTTTGTCATAGATAGCTTCAATCAGTTTTAGAAATGTGCCACCTATGCCTATACTCTTCAGTGTTCTAATTAGAAAAGGATGCTGGATTTTATCAAATGCTTTTTCTGCATCTATTGAGAGGATCATGTGATCTTTATTTTTGCCTCTGTTAATATGGTGGATAACGTTTATGGACTTGCGTATGTTAAACCAGCCTTGCATCCCTGGGATGAAGCCTACTTGATCATGATGAATGACTTTTTTGATGATAAGCTGTAATCTATTGGCTAGGATTTTGTTGAGAATTTTTCCATCTATATTCATGAGTGAGATAGGTCTGAAATTCTCCTTTTTGCTTGGGTCTTTTCCTGGTTTTGGTATCAAGGTGATGTTTGCTTCATAGAATGTGTTGGGGAAGATTCCTTCTTCCTCAATTTTTTGGAATAATTTCTGCAGTACAGGAATAAGCTCTTCCTTGAAGGTTTGATAGAATTCTGGAGTGAAGCCATCTGGACCAGGGCATTTTTTAGTTGGAAGCTTTTTTATTGTTTCTTTGATCTCAGTGCTTGAAATTGGTCTGTTCAGGAGATCTATTTCTTCCTGGCTAAGTCTAGGGAGAGGGTGTGATTCCAAATATTGATCCATTTCCTTCACATTATCAAATTTCTGGGCATAGAGTTTCTGGTAGTATTCAGAGATGATCTCTTGTATCTCTGTGGGATCAGTTGTTATTTCCCCTTTATCGTTTCTGATTGAGGTTATTAGAGATTTTACTTTTCTATTTCTAGTTAGTTTGGCCAATGGTTTATCTATTTTATTTATTTTTTCAAAAAACCAACTCCTGTTTCATTAATTTTCTGAATGATTCTTTTGTTTTCAATTTCATTGATCTCTGATTTGATTTTGGATATTTCTTTTCTTCCACTGAGTTTAGGCTTAGATTGTTCTTCTTTTTCCAATTCCATAAGATCTCTTGTGAGATTGTTGATGTGCTCTCTTTCTGTTTTTCGAATGTAGGCATCTAAAGCGATGAATTTTCCTCTCAAAACTGCTTTTGCAGTATCCCACAGGTTTTGGTAGCTTGTGTCTTCATTGTTGTTATGCTCAAGGAAGTTAATGATTTCCTGTTTTATTTCTTCCTGCACCCATCTGTTATTCAACAGAAGATTGTTTAATTTCCATGCCTTTGGGTGGGGTTGAGCATTTTTGTTAGAGTTGAGTTCCATGTTTAGTGCCTTATGGTCTGAAAAGATACAAGGTAAAATTTCAATTCTTTTGATTCTGTTGATATTTGTTTTGTGTCCCAGGATATGATCAATTTTGGAGAATGTTCCATGGGGTGATGAGAAGAATGTATATTCTTTATCTTTGGGGTGGAGTGTTCTATATACGTCTATCAAGCATAGTTGTTCTAGGGTCTCATTTAAATCTCTTACATCTTTGTTTAATTTCTGTTTAGAGGATCTGTCCAGCTCTGTAAGAGGTGTGTTAAAGTCCCCTGTTATGATGGTATTATGAGATATCATATTGCTCAGACTGAGTAAGGTCTGCTTCAAGAATCTGGGAGCATTTAAATTGGGTGCATAAATATTTAGAATTGAAATGTCTTTTTGTTGTAGTTTTCCCTTGACCAGTATAAAGTGAGCATCTTTGTCTTTTTTGACTTTAGTTGCTTTAAATCCACATGTACCTGAAAATAAGATTGCAACTCCTCTTTTCTTCTGAATTCCATTTACCTGAAAAATTGTCTTCCAACCCTTGACTCGGAGCTTTAATTTGTCTTTTGAAGCCAGGTGTGTTTCTTGCAGACAGCAAATGGATGGCTTGTGTTTTTTAATCCAGTCAGCCAATCTATGTCTCTTCAGTGGGGAATTCAAGCCATTAACATTTATTGAGATAATGGATAAGTGTGGTAGTATTCTATTCGTCTTATTTGGTGAGAGTCCATTGCTTCGTTTTATCTTTTGCATCAGTGTGGAGGTTAGGTTCTGTCCTTTGATTTCTGAGTTCTTACTTTGCTGCTGATCCATTGTGGTGGTCAGTGTGCAGAACAGGTTGAAGTATTTCCTGTAGAGCTGGTCTTGTTGTGGCGAATTTCCTCAATGTTTGTATATCCGTAAATGATTTGATTTCTCCGTCAATTTTGAAGGTTAGCTTAGCAGGGTACAGAATTCTGGGCTGAAAATTGTTCTGTTTAAGTAGATTAAAGGTAGATGACCATTGTCTTCTTGCTTGGAAAGTTTCATTAGAGAAGTCTGCCGTAACTTTGATGGATTTGCCCCTGTAGGTCAACTGGCGCTTACTCCTGGCAGCTTGTAGAATCTTTTCTTTTGTCTTGACTTTGGACAGGTTCATCACAATGTGTCTTGGAGAAGCTCGGTTAGAGTTGAGGCGACCCGGGGTCCGATATCCCTCTGAAAGCAGTGTGTCAGAATCTTTGGTGATGTTTGGGAAATTTTCTTTTATAATATTCTCTAGTATGGCTTCCATTCCTCTGGGGCATTCTTCTTCCCCTTCTGGAATTCCTATAACTCGTATGTTGGAACGCTTCATAAAGTCCCATAATTCTGATAGTGAACGTTCTGCTTTCTCTCTCTTCTTTTCTGCCTCTTTTACTGTCTGAGTTATCTCAAGAACTTTGTCTTCTACCTCTGAAATTCTTTCTTCTGCATGGTCTAACCTGTTGCTGATACTTTCCATTGCATCTTTAAGTTCCCTAATTGACTGTTTCAGTTCCTTCGGGTCTGCTATATCCTGTTTATATTCTTCATATCGTTCATCTCTTATTTGATTCTGTTTTTGGATTTCCTTTTGGTTATTTTCCACTTTATTAGCAATTTCCTTCATTGTTTCCATTATTTCTTTCATTGTTTTCTACATGTGTATTCTAAATTCCCTTTCTGTCATTCCTAACATTTCTATACTGGTGGAATCATCTGCAGTAGCTACCTCATGGTCCCTTGGTGGGGTTGTTCTAGACTGGTTCTTCATGTTGCCTGGAGTTTTCTGCTGATTCTTCCTCATGAGTGATTTCTTTTATCTGTTTCCTTGCCCTAATTTTCCTTTCACTTCCTCTTGCTCTTTAAGTTCTTGTGCCTGTGGACTAAGGGTTACAAGACCAGAAGGGTGAGAAGGTTGAAGAGCAAAAAAAAAGGGGATGAAAGAAAGGAGGACCGAGTGATAAGAAAAAAAGAAAGATAGAGAAAGGAGAGGGGGTGGGTATAAGGAATATTGACAAAAAGAAGAGAGGCACAGAAAGATGGAGACAGGGCAATATAGGTGTACAGTAGGGTACTTTGACACAACCTTAAAAAACCCCACCTTCTGGGGGTGCCCAGTTGCGTGGTTCCCTTGAGGTCAGCAGCTCTTTGCTAACCTGATCAGACACAGTACCCCACCTCCACCAAGTAGAGAGGAAAGACAAAAATGCTATAAATCAAACCAAAACAAGCAAACAGAAAACTTTATGGGGATAAAATTGGGTGAAAAACCAAATTATATCGGTAGAAACACTAGCAAAAATGAAGTTGAAGTTATTTAAAAAGGCAGCAATGGGAAATTATTATTAAACTAGGAAAATTGAGAAAGAAAAAGGGATCTGTGTGGAAAAGATTGAAATTAAAAAAACAAAAGAATATCAGCAACGTCAAAATAAACAAACAAAAAAAACAACCAAGCAAAAAAAGAAAGAAAAAAATACACAACCAAAAACAAAGCAGTTTGTGTATTTTATTGAATATTGTCTGGGCAACACGTGGTCTTCGGGTATGAGATGTTAGTCACAGTTCAGATACGACTGGAGGCTGCTGATTACTCAAACCCCAGCAGGTAGACACCCTGAATCTCTCTTCAGCCTACTTAAAAGGCACTTTGAACTTGTAAACTTGCTGAGCAGAAGCTTTCCCAGCTTTCTTGCTGGAATCGCTGCTGACATGGCTATCCACTTACTCAGTGTGCCAAAACCGGTCTCACTCTGCCCCTGAGGGTTAGGGCTGCAAGGCGGCTCAGACCACACCCTTAGGCTACTTGCTTGCTGGGTTACCAGCTCCCACCCGTTTCTAGCTCTGGACCCTGAGGGCGGAGCTTGCTGGGGCAGATCACTGACAATGGATCCGTGTGACCCACCGCCAAACACTATTAGCTCCGTCTGGCTCAGCGGCTCAGACTGGGGCCCTGGACAACGGCCAAAGTTCTCACACTCCCGCTCAGGCCTTCCCCAAGGCAGATCAACTCAGTGCCAAGTCCAAGGACATCAAAACAGTTCACAGGTAAGGCCTTTCTGGTTTGCAGTCTCGCTGCTACTGAACTTACAGTTGTGGGCGGGTTTAGACGGATTGAACACACGCGACCACTTGCCGGTTTTCCACTGTTTTAGTCCTCCTCTTGGGGTCCAGAAGTCTGTCGCTGACTCCCCGTATCCTCATAGGAGTGATGATAGGCAGTTCCCACCAGCCAGAGACGCCTGGAGTCCTATCTCCCCAGACTCACGGTGCCCAGATGCAAGGAAGCTGTTACTCGGCTGCCATCTTGCTCCACCTCCTCCTTGAGGGCCTTTTCTTCAAGCTCTGAGATTCTTTCTTCTCTTTGGTTTAAAATGCTGTTCTACCTTTCAGTTTTCAACTGCATTTTGTAATTCCTTGAATGACTCTTTCATTTCTTCAAGTTCCATGATATCTTTTCTTATGTCTATTTATTTAATTTGTTTGTCATGGATTTCCTGAAAAGTGTTTTATGTTTTTTTGTTGTTGATTTTCAGCTGTTTCTTCAATTCCAATTATCTCATTTGCCATCCATATTCTGATCTCCATTTCTGTCATTTTGGCAATTTCCTTGTGGGTGGAGCCTACTACCGTAGCTCCATGTGTTTTCTTGAAGGTGTTGCACTACTGTATTTGTTTTTTCATGTTGCCATGGTTCTTTTGCTTGTTTCCCCTCATCTAGCTCTTCCTCTCTTAGTGCTCAGTTAATAGGACTGAAGTATGATGATTTTAATGGGAATTGCATTGAATCTATAGATTGCTTTTGGTAGTATAGACATTTCATAATGTTGATTCTCCTCAGACATGAGGATGGTATATTCTTCCATTGGTTAATATCTTCCGCTACTTCTTTTGTTAGGATTTTCTAATTATCTTATAGAGGTCCCTCACCTCTTTTGTTATGTATATTCCTAGGTGTTTCTTTCTTTTTTTCTTTTTTGAAGCTACTATAACTGGAATTATGTCCTTAATTAGCTTCTCATCTTGGCTGTTATTGGTATATACAAAGGCCACACAAAGACTTAGAAATTAAACAATTTTATGCTGAATGATGGTTGGGTTCAGGAAGAGATAAAATAGAAAATCATTAAATTCCTCATACATAACAACAATGAAGACACAAGTTACCAAAACCTGTGGGATACAGCAAAAGGAGTTATAAGAGGGAAATTTATCACATTAGATGCCTACATTTGAAAACAGAAAGAGTGCATCAACAAACTCATGACCCATCTTACAGAATTGGAAAAAGAATAATGTAATCCCAAACTCAGATGAAGAAAGGACATAACTAAAATTAAATAAGAGATTAATGAAATTGAAAACAAGAATCATTCAGAAAATTAACAAAACAAAAGGTTGCTTTTTGGAAAAAATAAATAAAATCAACAAACCTGTGGCCAGATTAACTAGAAACAGAAAAGTAAAATCTCTAATAACCTCAATCAGAAAGGATAAAGAGGAAATAACAACAGATGCCACAGAGATACAAAAGATCATCTCTGAGTATTATAAGAAATTCTATGCCAAGTAATTTGATAAAATATAGGAAATGCATCAATACGTGGAATCACACCCTCTCCCTAGACATAATCAGGGAGACAGACCAATTTCAAGAACTGAGATCAAAGAAACAATAAAAATTCTTCCAACAACAACAACAAAAAAAACATGTCCCGGTTCTGATGGTTTCACACCAGAATTCTATCAAAACTTCCAAAAAGAGCTAATACATATACTGCAGAAATTCCAAAAATTGAGGAAGGAATCTTCCCCAACAGGTCCTACATAACAAACATCACCCTTATAATAAAACTAGGAAAAGACACAAAAAGGATAATATCAGAATAATTTCACTAATGAATATAGATGCAAAAATTCTCAATAAAATCCTAGCCAATAGATTATAGTTACATATTAAAAAAATCATTCATCACAGGCAAGTATGTTTCATCCCAGGGATGCAAGGCTAGTTTACCATACACAAGTCCATAAATGTAATTCATCATATCAACATAAGTAAAAACAAGGACCATGTGATCCTCTCAATAGATGGAGAAAAGCATTTGATAAAATTCAGCATCCTTTTCTAATTAGAACGCTTAAGAATTTAGGCGTAGGTGGAAACTTTTTTATTAAATCATAGCAATCATGGGGTACAATGTTCTGGTTTTATATACAATTTGAGATATTTTCATCAAACTGGTTAACATAGCCTTCATGGCATTTTCTTAATTATTGTGTTAAGACATTTATATTCTACATTTAGTAAGTTTCACGTGTATCCTTGTAAGATGCATCGTAGATGTGGTCCCATCAATTACCCTCCCCCCTCCACCTATACTCCACCCTCCCCTTTCCAATCTGATAGAAGCCATCTATGACAAGCCCACAGCTAATGTTATACTGATTAGAGTAAAATTGAAAGTTTTTCCACTTAGAACTGGAACCAGACAAGGTTATCCTCTATCACCATTACTATTCACCATAGTGCTAGTTCTACCCAATACAATCAGGCAGGAGAAGGAAATAAAAGGCATCCAAATGGGGGAAGAGGAAGTCAGATTCTCCCTCTTCGCCAACAATTTGATCTTATACATAGAGAATCCCAAAGACTCAACCACAAGACTCCTGGAAGTCATCAAAAAATATAACAAAGTCTCAGGATATAAAATTAATGACTATAAATAATGATTTTAACTTGATAGTAGATTTTAAGCCCTTCTATAAAGTCCTCCTTTCTGCAGTAGTTAAATATCAAGGCCAAAATCACCTCAATAATCAATAGACAAGATTTAACAAATAAGTTTATAAATAATATTTCTGGCATGCTTTTCACAATTCCAAATATGCATATATGTACACACACTGAAAATGCACACATACCAGTTAAGCTTAAAGAGAATACATTTGGCTCACATGAGGATGCTATTTAAAATAGCTTTACCATCTGTAGCTGGAATGACTACTTAATCAAAAATGAGTATGATTTCAGAGAATAATCTCAAATTTCCAGATTTACCTCAAGAAAGAGCATAGGAAGAGGGAATCAAAATGGCTTACTAGGGACATTGCTTTCCAGACACTCCCACAGAAAAGGTAGTGTTTCAGATTAAGGGAGAGGAGAGAAAAGAAAGAGTTTACCTATAGATCATAGAAAGAAATTCAGAGCCTACCAGGGACCTCATGGAGAAAAATGACAAAGAAGAGAAGGAAGAAGATAAAGGTAAAAAGATATTCGTGAGGATAAAACCCAGAGAGTCTGAAAGCTCTATGAAGGGGTAAGGGAGGGACTTAATTCAAAAGAGTTTCCAGCAAAGGAAGAACAGGTACCCTACAGTCCAAGACACAACAATCCCACATATCACTGGGAAAGAGAGGTGACTACGACCTTCTCTAAAGAAGACAGATGAATAGCTAACAAACATATGAAAAAATGCTCATTGTCTCTAGTCAACAGAGTAATACAATTCAAAACTACCCTGAGATATCACTTAACCCCAAGGAAAATATCCACCTCACCAAGTTTCAAAACACCAGAAGCTGGTATAGATGTGGAGAGAAAGGAACACTTTTACACTTCTGGTGGGACTACAAACTAACACAACCCTTTTGGAAAGAAGTATGAAGACTCTTTAAAGAACTCAAATTCTGACCTCCCATTGATCCTGCAATCCCATCCTAGGCATTTACTCAGAAGAAAAAAATCATTTTATCATAAGGACATTTGCACTGGACTGTTTATTGCAGCTCAATTTACAATCGCCAAAATATGGAAACATCCTAAATGCCCACTAACCTGGGAATGAATTAACAAGCTGTGGTAAATGTATACCATAGAAATTCAGCCATAAAAAAAGATGGAGACTTTACATCCTTTGTTTAACCTGGATGGAGGTGGAACACATTCTTCTTAGTAAAGCATCACAAAAATGGAGAAGCAAGAACCCATGTATTCAATTCTCATATGAAGGCAGTAGATGAGCTAATGCAGGAGGTGTGTAGGGGAATTAGCAAGTGGGGAGAGAGGAGGTGGGAGGGAGATCCATGGTCACGGTATATGGTATACCTCTTGGAGGAGAGACACAATTATAAGAGGGACTTTATCTAACAAATGCAGTCAGTGTAACCTAATTCTTTGTGCCCTCAATGAATTCCAAACAGAAAAAATATAACAATAGTTTTAAAAAATCATTATTTACAGTATATATCCTCCAACTTTTAAATCAACTATATCTAATTAATCTATATAATGAGATCCCCTATTTAGTTATCTTAGCATAGATTGTGTGGTTAGTTTATCTTCATAGGCATCTCAGAAATTCCACAGCTATGTTTTATTGATACTTTCCTATACATTAAGTGGACTTTTATCATCTCCTACCAGAAAAAAAAATCCTTTGGTTAAAAGTAGTGCTGCTATGTAATATGCCTCAGAATTCTGAGGCCTTTCATTATGGTTATTATCATCGCAAAATTTATGTTAAAAAGTCTAACCCAACGCGTTTTCCTCTCAGATGTCTTTACCTTCTTCTTTAATTACATGTATACATGTAGAAAGATGTTAGTTCTAGGCTCTAGTTGTATTCCAATCATCATTAAGAAATAGAATACCATTCATTGCTTTGTGACCTTGCCAGTGATTTATAGACGGTGGTCATCATTTTCATTGTACTCCAATAGCAAACAGATACTTTCCCAACAGAACACTTTTCTAAAACGAGTTAAAAGTTGTTTTATGGCATTCCCAGCTGGAATCTAATGAAGG
Organism: Nycticebus coucang; assembly: GCF_027406575.1. NCBI lineage: Eukaryota > Metazoa > Chordata > Mammalia > Primates > Lorisidae > Nycticebus > Nycticebus coucang. The sequence goes on along the minus strand of NC_069781.1, from coordinate 53,840,046 downwards.
TCAAATTTTCTTTTGTTTCATTCACATTTTAAATACCTACCATTTTGTAGGCTACTTCTTACAGAGTAATTAATAAATAGGTGATTAATTCAAGTGTGTCATATTCACTATAAGGCATTGTTCCTTGTCTGATAATGCCTGTCCATGAAAACCCAGAGAAGGAATTTCCTTGGACTGAGTACTATAAATATTTCTTATTACTCTAAATATGTTATTAGTTTTGACACATTTTGAATCACATAATCTATTTTTCCTTTTCTTATTGACTAACAGAGAAATTCCATTTTTTATGAGATTCTCTTGTAAAAACTGATATACATCTTGGGTGGTTTAACCTCAAATAAATGTTATGTTCCTTTATTATGAACACTTCTTTTTTGCCTAATTTTTCTTAATTATTTTAATTATATCTTGCTGTGTTATATTATTATGCCTTAAACATATATCACATATATATATCCAGATGTATAGATACATAATATTTTTATATGTTTTTTATATTCCTTTTTTTTTTTTTTTTTTTGCAGTTTTTGGCCGGGGCTGGGCTTGAACCCGCCTCTGGCATATGGGGCCAGCAGTCTACACCTTTGAGCCACAGGTGCCGCCATTTTATATTTCTTTTAATGACAAATTATTATGTACTTAACATTTTAGTCTACCCTTTTAAAGCATACAAAAATTTATGCATTTCAACTGTAAAAGCATTAAAGTTGCCAGACCATATCAGCTTGTTATATGGCTTAACATAGCAGGAGTAATTTAGTCTTAGTGAAATTTTTCACTGCTTCAAAGTACCTAATTGGAAATTAAAATACATACATCGTATTTAAAAATTCTCTCCAACTTTTTTCAGCATATTTTAATCTAAACTTTATTTCTGTTAAATATGATTAGTGAGTAATGACATAATCCATGTCATATATTGCTCATTAATTACGTTTTCATTTATAGTTGAAATGAATATTTTCCTCAATTGTATTTTTAATCATTCCCAATCATCCTTTCTTTTTTATACAAGAAATATTAAGGCTTGAGAAAATTTCTGCAGAGTAATGTTAGATTAGATTAATATACATGGGCTACTCAGCTATTATTAATTTAGACAGACTTTCATTGTTTTCTTTTTTGATAACACAGGACATTGATTTATGGGACGTGAAATAACCAAATTGTACTTTTAAAATTTAAAATTCCAAAGAACTCCTTATATTGTCAGCCTTGAACTCAGCTTTTTTGTCTTTTAAATTATAAAATATATGCTCTTTTTAATTGAAAGGTATATAGTACGTAGTGTAGCAAATTTTTGAGATTAATGGATCATTACAGATGTTACTAACGTGCTAGCTAGTGAGTCATTATTGAACATAGTAATTTTTTATTAGTTTCATTATAGTATACCTATAATGTAGTTTTGTTGTTTATGTATTTTGAATTTGAGTGGGGATAAAAGTTTTAGATGCAAGACAAAAAGAAAAGATATTGATAAAGCCACGGTTTCATCTCATTCTGATAGATGTCCAGCATATTAGTAGATGTAGTGATTGTGTATCTCTAGGAACCTAGGATATGCAAGCCTGTTCCTCTGACAGGTTCCATTTATCAGAATAACCCCCATACCCCACAGTGGCCATGAAAGGAAGACTTTCGAATGGTGGCAAGTCTATATGCCTAAATTGAGTACTATGAGGAAGAGGACAGGTAATTAGTTTACATCGCCATAGAGGAACAATACAGTGGTATCCTGGAGTGTGAACACTCAGTTTATCCAAGAGGCAAGATTACTGGAGAGAATTTGCTGTGTAAAAAGTAACTGGATTGAGGGAACACATGGAAAATGGAAGGATGATACCAGGTAAATCATATTTATTTTTTTCCTCCCAGGTAGACGTGAACAGGGAGAAAAGTCTACAAAATTTTTAGACCACGTATGGATGTTGATCCTAATACTAATGAAATCCAACATTTGTTGATACTATAGGACCTATCCAGCATGATGCGTGGCAGGTGAGGGTCGATAGATACTGTATCTTGTATTTTAAGCTTCGATGCAGGACTTACAAGTACTCTGAGACAGCTTTAAGAATGGTAGATTATTTGAGTCAAAATCATTCCAGGTCAGATTCAAAGTATAAACAGCCAGGGAATCTAATTCATCATTAACATTGACCCTTCCCAGCATAATCATTAGTTTGAGTTCAATGCATAAAAATCTAACTTTGGAGCAATGTACAAATACCAGGAAAAAGTGCTGCAAATACCACCAACATGTAGTATCCCAGGTTGCAAGTTTCCCTTTCTCTTCATAGCATCAATGAAACAGTCTGGGTAGTAAAACTTCCCTTGGCTTTTCAATGTGTCTTGTTATTGCTCTAATGTGGGAGGGCATAATGGTCACAAGTATAAAAGGTTCTTTTACATTAAATTGTACAGAATAAATATCCCTGCTCAGATGATGATAGCAGCTGATTTCTTCAATTTAGTCGCAGAAGAATTTAACATTAAATCAGAAGCTACCACAGAGAGATCCAACTTTGAAGATTACAGGGATGATAATGGGTCTTGCAGTGAACTAAATTCATGTTTATGGTTTTCTCTGCCCTGTGTTGCTTGTTGCTGCAGCTAGCCCTGCTGATGCTTGCTTGTGGTGTGTGTGGCTTTATTAGGAGTGTTGGTTTTTGCGGCTGTTTTTAAGACTAGAAATAGAATAATGTACATGCAAATCAATAAAATACCACAGTCTTATATTTCCTATAGAATTGACAGTGATGGTAGACTCCGTATTTTTATATTTGCATTTTTCTCTAAGTTTTATTTTTGCTACCAAGCTTAAACTATTATTAAAACTTCCTTGTATTAGAACTGATGCTAATCATGGATATTTAGATTCTCTTTAAGGAGACTTGTATGTTCCTAATTGATTCTATAATATTAATCAATCTAGGGCGGTGCCTGTGGCTCAAGGAGTAGGGTGCCGGTCCCATATGCCAGAGGTGGCGGGTTCAAACCCAGCCCTGGCCAAAAAAATCACACACAAAAAAAATCAATCTAAACATAAATAATATAAATATATTATATAACATGAATTAATATTACATGTTTATTATTTTTATGTCAATTTAACTCCTTTTGTAAATATTTTACTCCTTAGAAGCAAATTCACTATGGTTTCTGCCAAATTTTCACTATCAGATAAATTTTCACATCTATGATATTAATAAGCTATTTATGAAGATACTACTCTGAATTATTTTATTTTTCAAAATTTACATTTTCAGTAGGAAGCTTGTTTTTCTAATGGTGCTACAGTTTTACACAAAACATATATAACTTGATGTATTTAAACTTTTCTCAGTGGAGCTTGATTGCAATTTTTTTGCTATAAACAGTATTCACCAAACACTCTTCTGTAAAGGGATAAGAAATATTCTGGTGTGACTTACCCCAGAATATCAAGTTGCCATGAAAAAGACTACAGGAGAGAAGGCTTCCTCTTTAAAACCAAAAATGTTTGAATAAAACTGTTTTCTATAGAAGCAGGGTATATCTTTTCCCTAGAATCTCAAATCTGAGATTTCATAACGATCTAGAATATTCACTTCAGAATTCTCTAAAAAAAAAAACCTCCTTGAAGCTAAAATTGAGATGTTGACTGCCTGCTGCCTAATTTCTCCATGCCTATCTTTGCCAAAGTGTGTTCCTTTATTTACACTATCAAATGGTAAAGTGTCGGGGGTGGGTGGAGCTGTGCTCTCCTTGCGGACATCATCCCCGGAACCTCTGTAGATTTCTTCCTGTGCTGATGACAAAACTGTGGATTATGGGTACTCTTTTTCTGGCCCTGGGTTTTGGGGTTTCTCTAACAAAGCCTGTCTCCTAACTAGTGCTCGGTGATGTTGTGGTCTTAGTCTTCATTTATATCCCTGCAATATGAGATGTACATTTTTTGCTTGCATTTCTGATTGTTCCTCTAAGCAACTAAGATAAATAACAAATATGCACATTTTAGAACATTTAATATGTCAGGAAATTTGATGAGCATTAAGTGTATTATCTATTTAATTGGTTAATGTGATCAAGGTTAACTCTCCCATTTTATAGATTATAGGACTGAAAATTTAAGAATCTGCATGTCTTGCTTAGGACCACATTGGTAATTAAGATAGAACTTAGCTCTGAAAGGACAAAACATACTCTTTTCTTTTCTTAAAGTGGAGTAAAGGGATGGTGAGAGGATACATTAAAAGGGTGGGAAGAAGGTGAGCAGGGACAAAGAAGGACAGAGGGGAAGAGGAAAGCTGTGCACGCAGAGGTGCTCAAACTTTTTACACAGGGGGCCAGTTCACTGTCCCTCAGACCACTGGAGGGCCAGACTATAGTTTAAAAAAAAGAAAACAACTATGAACGAATTCCTATGCACACTGCACATATCTTATTTTGAAGTAAAAGAACAAAACGGGAACAAATACAATCACAGTGCTTCATGTGGCCCGCGGGCCACAGTTTGAGGACCCCTGGATGGAGATTTTAAAACGATCCATTTCACACCTGAAAGCTGATAGCTGATAGCTACTAGGAAAGTAGGTGAAGCTTATTTTCATACAGTGGGGAGACAAAGCTTCCTAAGCACAATGCCTATATGTCAGCATTGTACCAGTTGCTCAAAAGCATGTTTTTAATTTCAGAATGAGGGCTAAAAGTGAAAAATGTAACCATTGCCACTTACCAATATACTCAAAACCAGGCGTCCTCAAACTTTTTAAACAGGGGGCCAATTCACTGTCCCTCAGACCGTTGGAGGGCCGGACTATAGTTCAAAAAAAAAAAAAAACTATGAACAAATTCCTATGCACACTGCACATATCTTATTTTGAAGTAAAAAACAAAACGGGAACAAATACAATTCACACCGCTTCATGTGGCCCGCGGGCCGCAGTTTGAGGACATCTGCTCAAAACAATGAAAGAATTGGCTAAAATGCTGATATGTGAGAGTTATGAACAGAAATACAAGGTAAGGTGGTCACTATAAAATTCAAAATAGAGATGTGGGCGTGCATGGTGATGCAAAAATAATGACCTGGAATTGGCAATAAGGAGAAAAGTGAACATTCACATAACATCTGGGAACTGAAAGAAATGCAGAATGGGAGAAGTTCAAGATTGCCTGAAAGATAAAAACTGAATGGGAGCCAGAATTTCATTCTGTCAAGAGGGAAAAGAACGGCTTGTGAAATGACTGAGATATAGTTGTTCTTTTTTTTTGTGTGTGTGGTTTTTGGCAGGGGCTGGGTTTGAACCCGCCACCTCCGGCATATGGCACCGGCGCCCTACTCCTTGAGCCACAGGCGCCGCCCAGAGATATAGATATTCTTAATGATGTGATGATAAGATTCATTATTCTGAGCAGAAGTAGAAGAGGGACTCAGCGGGCAAGAAGCTCGAAGTCCCATGGTGCGGAGAGAACAGAAAAGACCTAGACTGAAACCTAAAGAGAAAAACCATGAGTATAAAATTTCACAGCTCTGCATGGTTAGGAGTCCCCGCCTAACTTGCCATTATTGCATGAAAACAAATCCCTTAATTCTTTATCAAAATCAGTCCTGCAGTCGATAGCCTTCTAAATACATATTTTTAAAAAACACAGGCAATTCATTGATCTTGGATCAAAACAGAATATTCTTGGAAGAGGAACCAGGGATTTTATAATTAACCAAACCAATGTTGGCCAAAATAGATGAAGCCTTCTAGTTTTCATTCAGAATTCTGTTACTTATTGAAAGAAATATTATCTGTCCTCATGCTATGTTAATGATGCTTTACACCATATACTTTTATTGTTCATAGAGTAACATTTTTTTTATTTTCATTCATATCTCAAGAAGTGACAGTAGAAATTGCAATCAGCTGTGTATTGAGTGCATTAATTTTCCTAGCTTTTGATTTGACATCTGAAAGTTCTAATGAAACCATGAAGAATTGACGTGGTTAGGCACCAGAAATCATGGTGTCAGATAACCGCTTCTTTCTTTCTTGCGTGTGTTTATTGCATTCTCTGATAGCATTCTTCTTTGAGGTTCATTTTAACCAAAAATGTGTGTGTAGGGGGGATCAATAGTAACATCCAATAAAACAAACAAACAAAAAGCAATACTGTAAAAAAAAAAAGAAAAGAAAAGTTCAAAAGGTAGCAATGATAGTGCCCATCCCGTTAACAGACTAATCCAAGGAGGGATGACCTTGTGGAGTCTGTTGGTGATGAGGTCATAAAATGTGACAGGAAGAGATTGCAGTTTTTATTGTTCCATTGATTTCACCTTTTTTCTTTTCAATATGAAGTTGGCTAAAGGACTTTTTATTTTGTTGCTCACTGAGTCTAGGGAATGTGCAGAGAGAAATGATCTTTCGTTTAAATAGCGGCTACCTACGCTTAAAGGTAGTCAAGCAAGTTTGCATCAAGTCAGAACTAAGCCGAAAATTGCATCTCTCAGGAAGTCTGGGGTGTGGATGACAACTGTAATATTCAGTTCGTTAGATGATGTATAAACATCAAGAGCAGTTGAGCTTTCAGAAAACAAACATCCCATTTCCAGGAAATTGTCTGACTATATTGATAAGGCAAATACAAAACACAATTATTGCCATAGAAGTTACAAATTTCGTGAGATTTTAAATATATTTTCATTGTGTTACATTCATTCAGGTTTTCTGATCTTAATATTATTTCAATTCATGATATAGTCTTGGTGTAATATACACTGCACTAAGTATGTATTATATCTATAAGTGCTAGGAAAAGAGGTAACCAGGGACAGACAGGCTTATTTATTTATTGTTGTTTACAAAGTTCTACTAATTCACCACTATTTTATATAGTATAATGTTTTTTACATTTGAGCTTCAAGAATCCATTTGGGAGTGAGTTTAAGTTTCCAAGTATTTTTTTTTTTTTTTTTTTTTTTTTTTTTTACTTATTTTAACTTGCAAACAATCACTAAGCCTGATGGGATAAAAAAGTTAGACATTGAATTAAAGTGTAATGGTCGTCTAGAGGACTCTATGTACTCTCCCAGGTTTGAGTTACTTAGAAAATATTAACCTGTTTAATTCTGATCAAGTCATTTAATTTGTCTGTTTCCTTATGTATAAAATATGAAGAATACATTGGTTTGCAGATCAAACGTATTATGTTTCAATGATAAGTAATTTATTGATGGAACAAATTATTTAAAAAAATATATCACAAGCAATAAAAATAGTTGAAATTAACTCAACTACAAAGGAAAATAATGTCTACCAGCCTCATCTTCATCATCTCCTTAAAAAGTCAAATAACAAAGTCAGTAAACATTTGAGAACAGTGCTTTACAAACAAATCAGCATAAGCAATATATATGTATATTATATGTATATTACTTATATATGTTATTGGCTACATTATTTGGAGAAAGGAAATGAGTCTCAACAACTGTAGGTAATGTATTCAAGATTACAAGAGTATTGATACTGAGGATGAAACTCTGACACACAATTTATATAAAGTAAACATTATTGCCATTATTCCTTTGATCTGTTCTTTCTCAATGTTTCAGGTTGAAATTTGTTTAAATAAACAGGGTAATTAGTTTTATTATAAGAAACTTCATAGAAAATTGATCTACCATTTCAAGGTGTTGTGATGGCCTATACTGCATTAATATTAATCTGAAATGAACCTATTTATTTTTTTTTATTAAATCATAGCTGTGTACATTGATATGATCATGGGGCATCATTCACTAGCTTCACAGACCGTTTGACACACTTTCATCACACTGGTTAACACAGCCTTCCTGGCATTCTCTCAGTTACTGTGCCAAGACACTTACATTCCACATTTACCAAGTTTCACATATAACCTTGTAAGATGCACCGCTGGTGTAATCCCACCAATCCCCTTCCCTCTACCCACCTCCCCCCTCCCTCCTCTCCATTTCCCCCTTCCTCCTATTCTTAGGTTGTAACTGGGTTAAAGCTTTCATGTGAAAGCCCTAAATTAGTTTCATAGTAGGGCTGAGTACATTGGGTACTTTTTCTTCCATTCTTGAGATACTTTACTAAGAAGAATATGTTCCAGCTCCACCCATGTAAACATGAAAGAGGTAAAGTCTCCATCTTTCTTTAAGGCTGCATAATATTCCATGGTGTACATATACCACAATTTATTAATCCATTCGTGGATCAATGGTCACTAGGGCTTTTTCCATGACTTGGCAATTATGAATTGGGCTGCAATAAACATTCTGGTACAAATATCTTTGTTATGATGTGATTTTTGGTCTTCTTGGTATATGCCCAGTGGAGGGATTACAGGATTGAATAGCAGATCTATTTTTAGATCTCTAAGTGTTCTCCATATCTCTTTCCAAAAGGAATGTATTAAATTGCATTCCCACCAGCAGTGCAAAAGTGTTCTCTTTTCTTCACATCCACGCCAACATCTCTGGTCTTGGGATTTTGTGATATAGGCTAGTCTCACTGGAGTTAGATGATATCTCAAAGTAGTTTTGATTTACATTTCTCTGATGATTAAAGATGATGAGCATTTTTTCATATGTCTGAAGGCTGTGCTCCTGTCTTCTCCAGAGAAGTTTCTCTTCAAATCTCTTGCCCAGCCGGGGATGGGATCCCTTCTTCTATTCTTGCTAATGCGTTTGAGTTCTCTGTTGATTCTGGTTATTAAACCTTTGTCGGAGACATAACCTGCAAATATCTTCTCCCATTCTGAGGGCTGTTTGCTTGCTTTACTTACTGTGTTCTTGGCTGTGCAGAAGCTCTTTACTTTGATCAGGTCCCAGTAGTGTATTTTTGAAGCTGCTTCAATTGCCCGGGAGTCCTCCTCACAAAATACTTGCCCAGACCGATTTCTCCGAAGGTTTTCCCTGTGCTCTCCTCTAGTATTTTTATAGTTTTGTGTCTTAAGTTTAAATGTTTAATCCAGTGAGAGTCTATCTTAGTTAATGGTGAAAGGTGTGGGTCCAGTTTCAGTCTTCTGCAGGATGCCAGCCAGTTCACACATTACCATTTGTTAAATAGGGAATCTTTTCCCCACTGAATGTTTTTAATTGGCTTGTCAAAGATTAAATAACGGTAAGTAGCTGGATTCATCTCTTGGTTCTCTATTCTGTTTCAGACATCTACTTCTCTTTTTGTGCCAATACCATGGTGTTTTGATCACTATCGATTTGTAGTATAGTCTGAGGTCTGGTAGCGTAATTCCTCCTGCTTTGTTTTTATTTCTAAGTAATGTCTTGGCTATTCGAGGTGATTCCATATAAAATGAAGTATTGTTTTTTCAAGATCTTTAAAGTATGACAGTGGAGCTTTAATAGGGATTGCATTGAAATTATATATTGCTTTGGGTAGTATGGACATTTTAACAATGTTGATTCTTCTCAGCCATGAGCATGGTATGTTTTTCCATTTGTTAACATTTTCAGCTATTTCTTTTCTTAGAGTTTCATAGTTCTCTTTATAGAGATCTTTCACATCCTTTGTTAGATAAATTCCCAAATATTTCATCTTCTTTGGCACTACTGTGAATGGGATAGAGTCCTTAACTGTTTTTTCAACTTGACTATTGTTGGTATATATAAAGGCTACCGATTTATGAATGTTGATTTTGTAACCTGAGATGTTGCTGTATTCCTTGATCACTTCTAAGAGTTTTGTAGTAGAGTCCCTAGTGTTTTCCAAATATACAATCATATCATCTGCGAAGAGCGAAAGTTTGATCTCTTCTGACCCAATATGGATACCCATGATCACTTTTTCTTCCCTAATTGTGGTGGCTAAAACTTCCATTACAATATTAAAAAGCAGTGGAGACAATGGGCAGCCTTGTCTGGTTCCTGATCTGAGTGGACATGATTCCTATTTAACTCCGTTCAATATGATATTGGCTGTGGGTTTGCTGTAGATGGTCTCTATCAGTTTAAGAAATGTCCCTTCTATACCAATTATCTTAAGTGTTCTGATCATGAAGGGATGCTGGATATTATCGAAAGCTTTTTCTGCATTGATTGAGAGAATCATATGGTCTTTGTTTTTTAGTTTGTTTATGTGCTGAATTACATTTATAGATTTATGTATATTGAACTAGCCTTGAGACCCTGGGATAAAACCGACTTGGTCATGATGTATAATTTGTTTGATGTGTTGCTGGATTCTGTTTGTTAGGATCTTGTTGAATATTTTTGCATCTATATTCATTAGTGATATTGGTCTATAATTTTCTTTTCTTGTTGGGTCTTTACCTGGTTTGGGGATAAGGGTTGATGTTTGCTTCATAGAACATGTTAGGTAGTCTTCCTTCTTTTTCTACCTTTTGGAACCGGTTGAGTAATATAGGTACTAATTCCTCTTTAAAGGTTTGGTAGAATTCTGACGTGAAACCGTCTGGTCCCGGGCTTTTCTTTTTAGGGAGGTTTTGTATGGTTGATGCTATTTCCAACCTTGATATGGGCCTGTTCAACATTTCCACTTGATTCTGGCTAAGTCTTGGAAGGTGGCATGCTTCCAAGTATCCATCAATTTCCTTCAGATTTTCATATTTTGGAGAATAAAGTTTCTTGTAATATTCATTAAGGATTTTTTTGATTTCTGAGGAGTCTGTTGTTATTTCATCTTTGTTATTTCTGATTGATGAGATTAGAGATTTTACTCTTTTTTTCTGATTAGGTTGGCCAATGGTTTATCTATTTTATTGACCTTTTCAAAAAACCAGCTTTTTGATTCATTGATCTGTTGTATTATTCTTTTGTTTTCAATTTCATTTAATTATGCTCTAATTTTGTTTATTTCTTTTCTTTTACTGGGTTTGGGGTTGGAGTGTTCTTCCTTTTCCAGTTGCTTGAGATGTCCCATTAAGTTGTTAACTTCCTCTCTTTCCATTCTCTTGTGACCTAAGATGTGATCGATTTTGGAGTAAGTTCCGTGGGCTGATGAGAAGTATGTGTATTCAGTTTTGTTGGGATGAAATGTTCTGTAGATGTCTGCTAAATCCAAATGTTGGATGGTTAGGTTTAAATCTAAAATTTCTTTGCTCAGCTTCTTGTTGGAGGATTGGTCCAACACTGCCAAAGGAGTGTTGAAATCTCCAACTATTATGGAGCTGGAGGAAATCAAGTTGCTCATGTCTGTTAGAGTTTCTCTTACAAATTGAGTTGCATTCTGGTTGGGTACATAGATATTATAATTGAAATCTCATCATATTGAGTATTACCTTTAACAAATATGAAGTGACCATTCTTGTCCTTCCTTACTTTTGTTGGTTTAAAGCCTATTGTATCTGCAAATAAAACTGCAACACCTGCTTTTTTCTTATTACCATTTGCCTGAAATGTGGATGACTATCCTTTCACCTTGAGTCTGTATTTGTCTTTTAGGTTAAGATGTGACTCTTGTATGCAACAAATATCTGGCCTGAGTTTTTGTATCCAGTCAGCCAACCTATGCCTCTTTAGAGGACAGTTTAAGCCGTTCACATTAATGGAGAATATTGATAAGTCTGATGAAATTTTGGGTATCGAGTTTTTCAAAAGTCCAGTGGATGTTTTTAATCCTTGCGCCAGTGTGGAAATTTGAGTTTAATCCAAAGTTTCTGAGTAAGTTTACTTTTCTGGTATAGGATTGGGTTGGTAATTATGGAGTATAGGTCTGAGAATATCCTGAAGCGCTGGTTTGGTTATGGCATATTTCTTCAACATATGAATGTCATCATAAATGTAACTCAGTTTAGCTGGATACAAGATCCTGGGTTGAAAGTTATTTTGCATTAGGAGATTAAAAGTCAATGACCACCCTCTTCTGGCTTGAAAAGTTTCATCAGAGAGATCTAGTATTCTTCCCTTAGAAGGTGATGGTTTTCTTTCTCCTGGCAGCTTTGAGGATTTTCTCCTTCATATTAACTTTAGTGAAGTTAATTATGATATGCCTGGGGGATGTCTTACTGGTGTTGAGTCGTGCTGGGGTTGTGAAGCTGTCTGCTATCTGAATTTCAGAATCTAGGCATGTCTGGAAAATTCTCTTTCATAATTTCATGCAGAAGGGCCTCTGTGCACTTCGAGGCCACTTCATCGGTTTCAGGGACTCCAATGATGCGGAATTTGCCCTTATTTGAATTATCCCAGAGCTCTCTGACAGAATGGTCTGTTTTTTTTTTTTTTTTATTGCGCTTTTTTTTTATTTTTTACAGACTTTTTTTTTTTTTTATTGTTGGGGATTCATTGAGGGTACAATAAGCCAGTTACACTGATTGCAATTGTTAGGTAAAGTCCCTCTTGCAATCATGTCTTGCCCCCATAAAGTGTGACACACAACAAGGCCCCACGCCCCTCCCTCCGTCCCTCTTTCTGCTACCCCCCCATAACCTTAATTGTCATTAATTGTCTTCATATCAAGATTGAGTACATAGGATTCATGCTTCTCCATTCTTGTGATGCTTTACTAAGAATAATGTCTTCCACTTCCATCCAGGTTAATACGAAGGATGCCATTTTTTTTAATGGCTGAATAGTATTCCATGGTATACATATACCACAGCTTGTTAATCCATTCCTGGGTTGGTGGGCATTTAGGCTCTTTCCACATTTTGGCGATTGTAAATTGAGCTGCAATAAACAGTCTAGTACAGGTGTCCTTATGGTAAAAGGATTTTTTTCCTTCTGGGTAGATGCCCAGTAATGGGATTGCAGGATCGAATGGGAGGTCTAGGTTGAGTGCTTTGAGGTTTCTCCATACTTCCTTCCAGAAAGGTTGTACTAGTTTGCAGTCCCACCAGCAGTGTAAAAGTGTTCCCTTCTATCCACATCCACACCAGCGTCTGCAGTTTTGAGATTTTGTGATGTGGGCCATTCTCACTGGGGTTAGATGATATCTCAGGGTTGTTTTGATTTGCATTTCTCTAATATATAGAGATGATGAACATTTTTTCATGTGTTTGTTAGCCATTCGTCTGTCGTTTTAGAGAACGTTCTATTCATGTCTCTTGCCCATTGATATACGGGATTCTTGGCTTTTTTCATGTGGAATAATTTGAGTTCTCTATAGATCCTAGTTATCAAGCTTTTGTCTGATTGAAAATATGCAAAAATCCTTTCCCATTGTGTGGGTTGTCTCTTTGCTTTGGTTATTGTCTCCTTAGCTGTACAGAAGCTTTTCAGTTTGATGAAGTCCCATTTGTTTACTTTTGTTGTTGTTGCAATTGCCATGGCAGTCTTCTTCATGAAGTCTTCCCCCAGGCCAATATCTTCCAGTGTTTTTCCTATGCTTTCTTGGAGGATTTTTATTGTTTCATGCCTTAAATTTAAGTCCTTTATCCATCTTGAGTCAATTTTCGTGAGTGGGGAAAGGTGTGGGTCCAGTTTCAGTCTTTTACATGTAGACATCCAGTTCTCCCAACACCATTTCTTGAATAGGGAGTCTTTCCCCCAAGGTAAGTTCTTGTTTGGTTTATCGAAGATTAGGTGGTTGTAAGATGTTAGTTTCATTTCTTGGTTTTCAATTCGATTCCAAGTGTCTATGTCTCCGTTTTTGTGCCAGTACCATGCTGTCTTGAGCACTATGGCTTTGTAGTACAGACTAAAATCTGGTATGCCGATGCCCCCAGCTTTATTTTTGTTACTAAGAACTGCCTTAGCTATACGGGGTTTTTTCCAGTTCCATACAAAACGCAGAATCATTTTTTCCAAATCTTGAAAGTACGATGTAGGTACAATGATAGGAATGGCATTGAATAGGTAGATAGCTTTGGGAAGTATAGACATTTTAACAATGTTGATTCTTCCCATCCATGAGCATGGTATGTTCTTCCATTTGTTAATATCCTCTGCTATGTCCTTTCTGAGGATTTCATAGTTTTCTTTATAGAGGTCCTTCACCTCCTTCGTTAGGTATATTCCTAGGTATTTCATTTTCTTTGAAACTATGGTGAAGGGAGTTGTGTCCTTAATTAGCTTCTCATCTTGACTGTTATTGGTGTATACAAAGGCTACTGACTTGTGGACATTGATTTTATATCCTGAAACATTACTGTATTTTTTGATGACTTCTAGGAGTCTTGTGGTTGAGTCTTTGGGGTTCTCTAAGTATAAGATCATGTCGTCAGCAAAGAGGGAGAGTTTGACCTCCTCTGCTCCCATTTGGATTCCCTTTATTTCCTTGTCTTGCCTAATTGTATTGGCTAGAACTTCCAGCACTATGTTAAATAGTAAAGGTGACAGAGGACAACCTTGTCTGGTTCCAGTTCTAAGAGGAAAAGCTTTCAGTTTTACTCCATTCAGTAAAATATTGGCTGTGGGTTTGTCATAGATAGCTTCAATCAGTTTTAGAAATGTGCCACCTATGGCTATACTCTTCAGTGTTCTAATTCGAAAAGGATGCTGGATTTTATCAAATGCTTTTTCTGCATCTATTGAGAGGATCATGTGATCTTTATTTTTGTCTCTGTTAATATGGTGGATAACGTTTATGGACTTGCGTATGTTAAACCAGCCTTGCATCCCTGGGATGAAGCCTACTTGATCATGATGAATGACTTTTTTGATGATAAGCTGTAATCTATTGGGTAGGATTTTGTTGAGAATTTTTCCGTCTATATTCATGAGTGAGATTGGTCCGAAATTCTCCTTTTTGTTTGGGTCTTTTCCTGGTTTTGGTATCAGGGTGATGTTTGCTTCATAGAATGTGTTGGGGAAGATTCCTTCTTCCTCAGTTTTTTGGAATAATTTCTGCAGTACAGGAATAAGCTCTTCCTTGAAGGTTTGATAGAATTCTGGAGTGAAGCCATCTGGACCAGGGCATTTTTTAGTTGGAAGCTTTTTTATTGTTTCTTTGATCTCAGTGCTTGAAATTGGTCTGTTCAGGAGGTCTATTTCTTCCTGGCTAAGTCTAGGGAGAGGGTGTGATTCCAAATATTGATCCATTTCCTTCACATTGTCAAATTTCTGGGCATAGAGTTTCTGGTAGTATTCAGAGATGATCTCTTGTATCTCTGTGGGATCAGTTGTTATTTCCCCTTTATCGTTTCTGATTGAGGTTACTAGAGATTTTACTTTTCTATTTCTAGTTAGTCTGGCGAATGGTTTATCTATTTTATTTCTTTTTTCAAAAAACCAATTCCTTGTTTCATTAATTTTCTGAACGATTCTTTTGTTTTCAATTTCATTGATCTCTGATTTGATTTTGGATATTTGTTTTCTTCTACTGAGTTTAGGCTTAGATTGTTCTTCTTTTTCCAATTCCATAAGATCTCTTGTGAGATTGTTGATGTGCTCTCTTTCTGTTTTTCGAATGTAGGCATCTAAAGCGATGAATTTTCCTCTCAAAACTGCTTTTGCAGTATCCCAGATGTTTTGGTAGCTTGTGTCTTCATTGTTGTTATGCTCAAGGAAGTTAATGATTTCCTGTTTTATTTCTTCCTGCACCCATCTGTTATTCAACAGAAGATTGTTTAATTTCCATGCCTTTGGGTGGGGTCGAGCATTTTTGTTAGAGTTGAGTTCCACCTTTAGTGCCTTATGGTCTGAGAAGATAAAAGGTAAAATTTCAATTCTTTTGATTCTGTTGATATTTGTTTTGTGTCCCAGGATATGATCAATTTTGGAGAATGTTCCATGGGGTGATGAGAAGAATGTGTATTCTTTGTCTTTGGGGTGGAGTGTTCTATATGCGTCTATCAAGCATAGTTGGTCTAAGGTCTCATTTAAATCTCTTATATCTTTGTTTAATTTCTGTTTAGAGGATCTGTCCAGCTCTGTAAGAGGTGTGTTAAAGTCCCCTGTTATGATGGTATTATCAGATATCATATTGCTTAGACTGAGTAAGGTCTGCTTCAAGAATCTGGGAGCATTTAAATTGGGTGCATAAATATTTAGAATTGAAATGTTTTCTTGTTGTAGTTTTCCCTTGACCAATATAAAGTGACCATCTTTGTCTTTTTTGACTTTAGTTGCTTTAAATCCACATGTATCTGAAAATAAGATTGCAACTCCTCTTTTCTTCTGAATTCCATTTGCCTGAAAAATTGTCTTCCAACCCTTCACTCGGAGCTTTAATTTGTCTTTTGAAGCCAGGTGTGTTTCTTGCAGATAGCAAATGGATGGCTTGTGTTTTTTAATCCAGTCAGCCAATCTATGTCTCTTCAGTGGGGAATTCAAGCCATTAACATTTATGGAGATAATTGATAAGTGTGGTAGTATTCTATTTGTCTTATTTGGTGAGAGTCCATTGCTTAGTTTTATCTTTTGCATCAGTGTGGAGGTTAGGTTCTGTCCTTTGAATTCTGAGTTCTTACTTTGCTGCTGATCCATTGTGGTGGTCAGTGTGCAGAACAGGTTGAAGTATTTCCTGTAGAGCTGGTCTTGTTGTGGCGAATTTCCTTAATGTTTGTGTATCCGTAAATGATTTGATTTCTCCGTCAATTTTGAAGCTTAGCTTAGCAGGGTACAGAATTCTGGGCTGAAAATTCTTCTGTTTAAGTAGATTAAAGGTAGATGACCATTGTCTTCTTGCTTGGAAAGTTTCATTAGAGAAGTCTGCGGTCACTCTGATGGATTTGCCCCTGTAGATCAACTGGCGCTTACTCCTGGCAGCTTGCAGAATCTTTTCTTTTGTCTTGACTTTGGACAGGTTCATCACAATGTGTCTTGGAGAAGCTCGGTTAGAGTTGAGGCGACCTGGGGTCCGATATCCCTCTGAAAGCAGTGTGTCAGAATCTTTGGTGATGTTTGGGAAATTTTCTTTTATAATATTCTCTAGTATGGCTTCCATTCCTCTGGGGCATTCTTCTTCCCCTTCTGGAATTCCTATAACTCGTATGTTGGAACGCTTCGTAAAGTCCCATAATTCTGATAGTGAACGTTCTGCTTTCTCTCTCTTCTTTTCTGCCTCTTTTACTGTCTGAGTCATCTCAAGAACTTTGTCTTCTACCTCTGAAATTCTTTCTTCTGCATGGTCTAACCTGTTGCTGATACTTTCCATTGCATCTTTAAGTTCCCTGATTGACTGTTTCATTTCCTTCAGCTCTGCTATATCCTTTTTATATTCTTCATATCGTTCATCTCTGATTTGATTATGTTTTTGGATTTCCTTTTGGTTATTTTCCACTTTATTAGCAGTTTCCTTCATTGTTTCCATCATTTCTTTCATTGTTTTCAACATGTGTATTCTAAATTCCCTTTCTGTCATTCCTAACATTTCTGTATAGGTGGAATCCTCTGCAGTAGCTACCTCATGGTCCCTTGGCGGGGTTGTTCTGGACTGGTTCTTCATGTTGCCTGGAGTTTTCTGCTGATTCTTCCTCATGAGTGATTTCTTTTATCTGTTTCCTTGCCCTAATTTTCCTTTCACTTCCTCTTGCTCTTTAAGTTCTTGTGCCTGTGGACTAAGGGTTACAGGACCAGAAGGGTGAGAAGGTTGAAGAGCAAAAAAAGGGGATGAAAGAAAGGAGGACCGAGTGATAAGAAAAAAAGAAAGATAGAGGAAGGAGAGGGGGTGGTTATAAGGAATATTGACAAAAAGAAGAGAGGCACAGAAAGAGGGAGACAGGGCAATATAGGTTTACAGTAGGGTACTTTGACACAACCTTAAAAAACCCCACCTTCTGGGGGTGCCCAGTTGCATGGTTCCCTTGAGGTCAGCAGCTCTTTGCTAACCTGATCAGACACAGTACCCCACCTCCACCAAGTAGAGAGGAAAGACAAAAATGCTATAAATCAAACCAAAAGAAGCAAACAGAAAACTTTATGGGGATAAAATTGGGTGAAATACCAAATTATATCAGTAGAAACACTAGCAAAAATGAAGTTGAAGTTATTAAAAAAGCCAACAATGGGAAATTATAATTAAACTAGGAAAATTGAGAAAGAAAAAGGGATCTGTGTGGAAAAGATTGAAATTAAAAAACAAAAGAACATCAGCAACGTCAAAATAAACAAACAAACAAAACAACCAAACAAAAAAAAAAAGAAAAATATACACAACCAAAAACAAAGCAGTTTGTATATGTTATTGAATATTGTCTGGGCAACACGTGGTCTTCAGGGGTATGAGATGTTAATCACAGTTCTGATACGACTGGAGGCTGCTGATTTCTCAAACCCCATCAGGTAGACACCCTAAATCTCTCTTCAGCCCACTTAAAAGGCACTTTGAACTTGTAAACTTGCTGAGCAGAAGGTTTCCCAGCTTTCTCGCTGGAATCACTGCTGAAGTGGCTATCCGCTTACCCAGTGTGCCAAAACCGGTCTCACTCTGCCCCTGAGGGTTAGGGCTGCAAGGCGGCTCAGACCACACCCTTAGGCTACTTGGTTGCTGGGTTACAAGCTCCCACCCGTTTCTAGCTCTGGACCCTGAGGGCGGAGCTTGCCGGGGCAGATCACTGACAATGGTTCCGTGTGACCCACCGCCAAACACTGTTAGCTCCGTCTGGCTCAGCGGCTCAGACTGGGGCCCTAGACAACGGCCAAAGTTCTCCGCACTCCCGCTCAGGCCTTCCCCAGGGCAGTTCAACTCAGTGCCAAGCCCAAGGACATCAAAACAGTTCACAGGTAAGGCCTTTCTGGTTTGCAGTCTCGCTGCTACTGAACTTACAGTTGTGGGCGGGTTTAGACGGATTGAACACACGCGACCACTTGCCGGTTTTCCACTGTTTTAGTCCTCCTCTTGGGGTCCAGAAGTCTCTTGCTGACTACCTGTATCCTCATAGGAGTGATGATAGGCAGTTCCCACCAGCCAGATATGCCTGGAATCCTATCTCCCCAGACTCACGGAGCCCAGATGCAAGGAAGCTGTTACTCGGCTGCCATCTTGCTCTGCCTCCCGAGAATGGTCTGTTTTTGCTCTCCATTTCTCTTCCTCTTTGAGAGTTGGGAGTGTTCAAAGGCTTTATCTTCAATGTCAGAAATCCTTTCTTCTGCTTGTTCCATTCTGTTGCTGAGGGATTCTACTGTATTTTTCATATCTTTGAGGGCTGCAAATTCTTGCGTCAGTGTGTCTAAATCTTTGGTGGTTTTGTCTTTAAATTCGTTAAATTCTTGAGACAACTTTTGAATTTCTCCTCAAATTCCTAATTCCACTTTATTAATCTTGTCTGCAATCCAAATTTTGAATTCGATTTCTCACATCTCAGCCAGTTGTTTATGAATGGGATCTTCAATTACATCTGCCCTATCTTTCGTTGGGGGGGGGGGTGATCTATTCTGGTTATTCATGTTACCAGAGTTTTTCTGCTGATTCTTCCCCATGGTTGTTTTACTCCCTTTGATTTTTTTCCCCTGGGGCTTTGTTGAGGGCCTGTACAGTGTTGTGGCCTGAGAAACTGGGGCCCTGTCTTGTGTGGTGGGGCTAAGTGGTTCTGTCTTGTTTTCAGCTGGTTTCTGTTCCACCCTAGTGAAACAGATACTCTGGATTGAAGTCTCAGCTAGTCTCCTGGAGGTGTGGGCAGCACACCGCTGCGTCCGGGGGTGCGAGGCCAGGCTGCTTGGTCTTCTAGCAGAGCCGGTTTGCTGCCATCCGCCCAACTGGTGGCAGAAACACCACCAGCTCCAAGAGGAATGCAGCACCCCCCCTCTTGGTCTCTTTTTAAATGAGTAAATTAAACCCACTAGACCACAGCAGGTGGCTGGTCGCAGCAGCCTCAAATGGGGCACCTGGGCAGGGGTCAGACGTAATTCCCTGCTGCACTGCACCAGCCAACACCCGCAGCGCCCCACTGCACCTCAAACTAATTTCCTTATAAAAATTATAGAAGTTAAAATATTTTATTTGGAAATTACCCCAGGGGATATAAGTTTACAAAATAAGGTTTAACTGAGAACTTATATAATAGTCGTAGGGTTACATGGCTAGTTATAAAAATAACAGTATAAAATAAACTGTAATTCATAATTCTAACTTCAAGATATATATTCTTTTCTCGAAAAGCAAGAAAGTGTCATCTTCTTTTGGGGGTGAGTTCAAGTTTCCAAATATGTTGGTTTTCTTTTTTTTTTTCTTTACATGAAAATAGCTAGCAGCTTTTATTATAGGAAGTTTTTATAATCTTATTACAATCCTCATGGTCATATTAGTTAAAATTTGATCTCTGTCCATTTTATTGGTTGTTCTAAAATCTCATTATAAAATACAATTTGATCAAATGCAGGAGATACTTGCTTAAAAGATCAAATAAATATACGAACAATACCGGGTAAGTTAAATGCTTCATTGCTTGGAAACAAAATTTTAAAATTGCAAAAATATGAGCTTTGAGAGCCTAGAAATTTGGCCACAAATTACCTTTCCCCACTAGGTTTATTATCTCCACTCTACTACAGTTAGAACCAGGCATTTTTCCCCGGCTTTACCAATGAGAATAAGAGCCTTCACCATGCCATTACAATGATTTTTCTGCTGCTGTCTCTTATAACCTTATCTCTCTTTCAATATCCTTCATGTGTGTTTGCAACTTCCTTTATAAAATTTTAATTATCACTCCTTAGGATAGTGGTTTCTACATCCTCTGAGCTACTAGATGGTCTTCACTCTTATAACAATGTTCTGATTTTTATCACCCAGTGTCCATGGTATTTGTTCCTAGGCTGCAATCACCCAATATTACAAGTACTTTTTCATTTTGCTTCAGTATTTCAAAGTCTCAACAGTTCTGATTTCCTTTATGGTCAGGTCAGTTTACTTTCTTGAGACAAAATTTCATCACAGGTGGAAAGAAAATAAGTAAGACAATAAACATAATAAATTTAACTTGATACAAAATGTGTGCTCCTGACAACGGTAAATCACAAAGCTATCATTTGCATTAATAAGTTCTTCCTTCATTGTTACTGTTATTAAAATTTAAGCCTTTTTAATTTTGTGAAGGCAAAAAAAAGGAAACCTAGTAAACACATGTATATGTAACAATTAAAAAAAAAAAAAGTTCTTCCTGACTTCTAATTCTATATACTGTGCTGGAAATCCATGCCACAATGCTACATGGTTTGTGATATTAATTATCAGTTCTAAGTTTGTAGCATCTTGAGTGATTTTGGTAGCTACCGTGAATCACGGCAATCATCAAAAAATTTAAATTCTTTTAAATTTCAAGATAAAGACTGTCAAACTTTATGAAAAGTAGAAACTTTTTTGAAATGGAACCAACAATGGCAGTTAAAACCTCTTACAGATGAGTAGATAGAAGATGGAAAATGCACTTTCTAATTTTATCAACATGAAAAAGGAGGTCTATCGTATTGCAGGTAGAGTTAGTAGCAATGATTGCTCCAACCAGCAACCCTTTTGCTCTTTGGTTGAGCATTTACTTTATTATCAACACGGTTAGCTTTCCTAGTAGTAGAATTAGAGAAAATAATAAAATATAACAGGTAGTAAATCTTGATGACATATTGAATTATACCGCTTTGTAACTGTTTTCTTCTTGTACTTCCTAATTTTCTTCTTGCAGTTCCTTTATAAATTATAGGCTTTCCCCATATATCTGCACAATCCTTATATTGTAGTTATTTCGTATGGAATCTAACAACTAACATATGTTGATCATATCTTTGCTGGGTTTTGTAATAAAAGAGTGAATGCTTAAAACAGTTATTGAAAAACTATGATTTTGAAAGAAAAATTGTGTATAAAAATGAATCAAAATAAAATAAAATACCATATTTTGCCATGTACAATGTCCTCTTGTGGGTAATGCACACCACTGTTTTTGACCCAAATTTTCAGGAAAGAAATCTTTCATTTTTTAATTCAAATTTGTATTTCTTTCTATGTAGGTACTTGTTTTTTTGTATTACAAAGGAATTTTAGCATGTATTTTTAATATGGTATGGGACAAGAAATTTCATGTAACATAATCTCAATATACATGAACAGATACAATATACAAGAAATTTTATGTATTGTTAACAAATTTACAGTATTTACACATTATAGAAGGCCAAGATCTCTTCTTCACTGTCAATGCCAGAATTATCATCTCCTTCAAGTTCTACATTACTGGTATCTTTGTTTTTTGTTTTTTTAATTTTATTTATTTATTTATTTATTTATTTATTTATATTATTAAATCATAGCTGTGTACATTAATGCGATCATGGGGCACCATACACTGGTTTTATAGACCATTTGATACATTTTCATCACACTGGTTAACAAAGACTTTGTGGCATTTTCTTAGTTATTGTGTTAAGACATTTATATTCTACATTTACTAAGTTTCACATGTACCCTTATAAGATGCACCACAGGTGTAATCCCACCAATCACCCTCCCTCCACCTACCTTCCCTCTCCCTCCCCTCCCTCTCCCCCTTCCCCCTATTCTTAGGTTGTAACTGGGTTATAGCTTTCATGTAAAAGCCCTAAATTAGTTTCATAGTAGGGCTGAGTACATTGTATACTTTTTCTTCCATTCTTGAGATACTTTAGTAAGAAGAATATGTTCCAGCTCCATCCACGTAAACATGAAAGAGGCAAAGTCTCCATCTTTCTTTAAGGCTGCATAATATTCCATGGTGTACACATACCAGAATTTATTAGTCCATTCGTGGATCAGTGGGCACTTGGGCTTCTTCCATGACTTAGCAATTATGAATTGGGCTACAATAAACATTCTGGTACAACATAACATAACATATAACATAACATAACATATCTTTGTTATGATGTGATTTTTGGTCTTCTGAGTATATGCCTAGTATAGGAATTATAGGATTGAATGGCAGACCTATTTTTAGATCTCTAAGTGTTCTCCAAACATCTTTCCAAAAGGAATGTATTAATTTGCATTCCCACCAGCAGTGTAGAAGAGATGTTGGCGTAGATGTGGAGAAAAGGAACACTTCTACATTACTGGTATCTTTGAAGAATTGCTTCCCTTATCACAGTAAATTTCATTATCCTCAGTTCCATTTATACAGCATTGCTAATGTCCCATTTTTTAAATGATTTTTCAACCTTTTCCTCCTAGACAGTATTCCATGATATTAGGATCCAATCACAAACTTGGGTGATGGATGACTTCTTGATTCTGTCTATAGGTGTTGAGTCATCACTAGCTGACTGTATCTAAGACATCTAGTCTTTCTTCTTTAGGGTGTTAAAGGGCTTATTTACTGACACATAAAGTGATCCCAGTGGGCTGGTTAGCCCACCAGGAATGACACACAGCAAGTTGGGTTATCAAGTCCACTGTGATTGCTTTTGGACCTTGTGTAACATGGACTTGGAAGTGATCAAAAACAAGCAAAGCTGTTTTTTAAAGTAATTACCCAGGCCTTTGTGACAAGACTTTGTTTAACCAGATTTCCACGCCTTCTTCATTCATCCACCCTTTCTATCCTTTCTCATGAATATGGACAATAACCCACCTGAAATCTGTTCTATCGGAAACATTTTTCTTTTAAAGATTATCCTAGATGGCAACTTTGTCCCATCTGCACAACAGACTAGAACAACAGTAAAATGTGTTTTCTCATGTCCACTAGTTTTTGTTGTTTGTTTGTTTGAGATAGAGTCTCACTATGTCACCCTCAGTAGAGAGCTGTGAAGTCACAGCTCACAGCAACCTCAGACTCTTGGGCTCAAGTGATTCTTTTGCCTCAGCCTCCCCAGGCACCACAATGCCCAGCTATTTTTAGAGATAGGGTCTCACTCTTGTTCAGGTTGGTCTTAAACTTGTGAGCTCAAATAATCCACCTACCTTGGCCTCCCAGAGTGCTAGGATCACAGGTATGAGCCACAAGGCCCACCCACATCCACTAGTTTTAATGGCCATGGCATTTGCTCCTTTGAGGTCCACAGTTCTGTTGGATAGCACATCACACGTGAGTGGGCCCTCATCCATATTGGCAATTTGAGACAGTTCAAAGTTACAAGTCTCTCGGAGATTGATAACATAAATGATATTCCAAAACTTGATTATCATAGCTACTGGATGTTTTGGGGCAACTTTTGTTCGTGTCCGCATGGTCAAACCTTCTCTTCATAAAGCTAACACATCATTTACGTATCCCTTAGAAATCATCAGTGTTTTTTCCTACTGCAATCCTTTTACCCTCTTCTTGTATTAGCCTGTTCAAAACAGAGATCTCAGGCTCGGCACCTGTAGATCAGTGGCTAGGTGAGTGGCTTGAACCCGCCCAGGCCTACTGGATGACAATGATGACAACAACAAAAATAGCTGGGTGTTGTGGTGGGCACCTGTAGTCCCAGATACTTGGGAGGCTAAGGTAAGAGAATCTCCTGAGCTCAAGATTTTGACATTACTGTGAGCTGTTGATGCCACAGCACTGTACCGAGGGAGACACAGTGAGACTCTTTCTCAAAAAAAAAAAAAAAAAATTGCAAACAAACTAAACCGCCCCCCAGAGATTTCAGTGTGATACTCTGTGTGATACTGCTCCAGAATCCATGTCTTCACCTCCTACCCCACCGCCAGCCACTTTAAAAATATTCCTCACATTGCCTTCTCCCATCTTTGCATCTGAAGGAGCTTTTTTTTCCTGTTGCCTCCACTATCCGATGCCACGCTCTGCCAAAGTGTCTCTTGGCAGCTCTGCTGCAATATACAAAATATACAAAAATGGTTTTGACAGTTTCCAAGTGTTTTCCAATAGTTTTTAAAATATAAGCTACATTCCTAGTTCTCATCTAAAGTGTATGAAGAGTAATATGTTGCTCTTTGTTGACCAAAAATGGTTTCACTGCAAGTGTATTGTTACATTTAACAAAACTAATTACCAGATTACAGGGTATTATTTTGCCTATGGATCTCTCTCTCTCTCTTTTTCTTAACACATAGCATAAGTAAAAGAACTAAAAACATCTATACAAATCCAGAATTAGTACTACCCATGTATAATGTGCATCCTTAATTTTCCTCAATAATTTGGGCAAAAAGTACACATTATAAATGGCAAAATACAGTATATAATGCTTAGTAGACTGAAAAAAAATCTCTTACCACGGTGATACATTTTACTTACCCAAATTCTTAAATTAATACTAAAATACTCAGAAACAAATCAAATAATTTTATTAAAATGGAAATTAGGTAATGTTGTTCTAGCCCCTCCAAAGTCTACCCTCTGTCCTCAGAGGATAAAATGATTTCATTTTCTTATGGTGGCTACCAAAATACAACCTTGTACAGCAGCCTCCGGCCTTTCTCTTTTGTAATTTGCGTTAGTCACATGCCTCCAGTACAGTCTCCCTTCGCTGACAGCCATATGTGTTGCGTGACCGGAGACACGAATGAACAGCAGCTTTGCCGTGGGTGTAAACTTGCTCCTGTAATTATTAAGTCAAGAAACAGACTACATGAGATGAGATGGCGTGTAGCAAAGATCTTTATTTAGGGGGTTGATTTTATACCTTTCTAGTCATGTACACACTTAATCTATTATCAGTTATTTTAACAATTACCTCAATTTATGTATCTGAAATCTACTAAAAAGGAAATATCCTGTTACCACATCAACACAATCACTTTTGCAATAAACATCTTCTTCTAAACACTGACTAATCTCTGGGCAGGTGTGTAAACAAAATCATAAAGAAGAAAGTAGCTGCAGGGGAACAGAGTTAATGGAAGAATATCTTCAAGCATTCACTCAGTTTACTCAGTATGAAGTAATGACTGTGTCTTTTCCTCAGGGCAGAGCACCTATAGACCTCTGACAATATGTTGTTAACATAAGTCAACCCTCTGGCCTGTATCTCTGAGGAAGGGTGGCATGCCCTTTGATCTCAGGCTTCACAGGGTGTACAGCTTCAGAGAAATGGCTTATGGAATAACTCCAGGGAAGCCAACTCTGCGTGTGTCCCAGGGGGGTCCAGGTCCCTTAAGCCTCTGGAAGAAAAGCAAGTCATTTTAAACTCACACTGAATTCACTTTGTGTGCTTGATGTAGGATATGTTTATTTCTAAATATTATCCTACAATATGTCCTTTTCATTTACCTCAGCAATAACACTCTCTCCTCGGTGTATTGCAGGTGTATTGCTTTATTTCCTTCAACTTCTTTCCATATCAGTAGTTTTACATACATCTTCAATTTCCCCGTCCCATATAACACACACACACACACTCACACTCACACTCATACTCCAAATCTTTCCTTCTTGCTTTATTTTTCTTCATGGTTCTTATAACACTCTCCAAAGTACTATATCATTTTTTATTGTGTGTATCCCCATGATGTGTGAAAACAGTGAGAGTTTTGTATCTATTTGTTTTATTGATAAATCCATTGGGCCTAGAACAGTGTCTGGTATCTGGAAAATTCATAATCAGTGCCACTTTAATAAATGCATAACCAATTCAATATTAGAAATGAATATTCCAGTGTCAAGGTTTTTGCCGTATTTTAATTTGTCTTTGATCTGTGGAGCACATGTGCAGATTTGTTTCATGGATATGTTGCATGTGGTGAAATTTTAGTTTTTTGTGTAACTCTCACTCATTTTGGTACATAGTACCCCGTAGGTAATTTGTCACCCCACGCTCCTCCCCAGCCTTCCACCATTCTGAGTCTGCCGTGTCAATTATTCCACCCCTATGACCATGCCCACACATTATTTAGCTACTGCTTATACGTAGGAAGATGCTGTTTGAAATTCTCTTTCTGAGTTATTTCACTTAAGATAACGGCCTCTTGTTCTATCTATATTGCTCCACTGACATGATTTCCTGCTTTTTTATGGTTTAGTAGTATTCTGGGGTATCCAGGTATCACATTTTCTTTATCCCATTATCAATTGATGGACATTTAGGTTGATTACAGATCTTTGCTATTGCAAACAGTGCTGTTATAAGCATAAGAGTTCAGGCATAACTTTTATACAGTAACTTTTATATTTTGATTTTGAATGACAAAGAAAACATCCTTGGAATATTTTTCTCCATAAAAGTTTTCCACTCGTATTCTTGTCATGACATTTTAGTGCAGATGTTTGAGCACTCCACGTCGTAGGATTTGTTTGGGTGACAGAAATGTTAGACAATCGAGGTTAGCTCTGTAGAACAGAATTATGTTCTCAGGGATAATAACCATTGAGATGGATGTAATTCACAGATCATTCTTCACTTTAGTTAAAGCTATACTTTCACCAACATAATAGAAAATGGGCTAAAATATTTCACTTTTTATTCCACTTTAATCTTTCAATTCGGGGCGAAAAATCAATAGCATGTGGCTCTGATTTGCTTAGCTTTATTTATACACTTATTTATTTATTTGATCAGATAAGAATGTTTTTTAATTTTTAAAATGCTACATTTTGGACTTAGCAACTATAGCTCAGCAGCTAGGGTGCCAGCTATATACACTGGAGTTGGTGAGCTCAAATCCAACCTGGACCTGCCAAACAACAATGACAACTACAACCAAAAAAATTAGTCAGGCCTTGTGGCAGGTGCCTGTAGTCCCAGCTACTTGAGAGGCTGAGGAAAGAGAATCACTTAAGTCCAAGAGTTCAAGTTTGCTGTGAGCTCTGACGCAACAGCACTCTACCCAGGGCAATGTAGTGAGAGTCTATCTGAAAAATAAATAAATAAATAAATAAAAAGAATTTTAAAAATATAATATTAAAAGAAAGATAAAATGTTACATTTTGAATGGTAATGTAAGTGCCTATATCAATTCTTTATTTTTGTCTCTTAACCTAGAAAGCCTAGTTTCCTACTATGTTGCCCTTTAAAAATGCTTGCCAACTCCTGTTCTAGTTATTTGGGATAAAGAAGGATCTAAATTCAATCATAATATATTAATATGCTTAGCTTTCATTAATTAAGAACTATGTGCTGAAGCACTGTTATAAGTAAATTTTAGATATGATTTCAAGTCCTTACAATACTTGTGCCAGAAAGACATGTTTTAATCATAGTTTTACACGTGAGTTAGTAAAAGGTAAAAGCTCACAGAAATATATAAAGTAGCCAATATCACATTAGCAATTTTGCAAACAACAGCAGAATCAGCAGCTGCAAAAACTATAAAATAGGGTTAATGGAGGAGAAAAATTAATGCTCATTGAACTTAGAATTTAGAATTTCCTTGGTGGCAGTCTACTGTTTTAGTTTTCAGGACTGTCTTATCTTCTCCGCCTTACTCCAATAATGCATTCAGTAAGATGGAGTTTGTCAGCTGGTGGCCAGGAAAATAAAAGAAGTTTTGCCAACATTCAAAGTCCCACCTTGTGGCTAATCATGACTTCATGCTTCCCACATGTTGCCACAACTGGGGAGTGTGTCCTGGTCTTTGGTAGACCATGAACAGAAGTTGTATTTAACCAAAACAACAACAAATATTCCCAAAGTAAACCCAACAGAAGCTGAATATCACACCATACATATCTGGTGATGTATTAATCATGTTAATGATATTTCATAAAGACTGTGTAGAATTTTTGGAATATTTATTTCTTGACAGATACTATCATGAGTGAATAGATTGCTTATTTCTTTTAAGGATAAAGACCACTGTACATTCTCAGGTCAAATGAACCCTGTATATTTTTATAGAAAAATAGTCCCATAACCCTTTCTTTTTTTTTTTTTTTTTTTCAGTTTTTTGGCCAGGGCTGGGTTTGAATCCACCACCCTTGGTATATGGGGCCAGCGCCCTACTCCTTGAGCCACAGGCACCACACCCATAACCCTTTCTATTTGACTTTTATGAATTTATCTTTTTTTTTTTTGAGACAGAATCTCACTATGTCGCCCTCAGTAGAGTTCTGTAGCATCATAGCTCACAGCAACCTCCAACATATGCGATTCTCTTGCCTCAGCTTCCCAAGTAGCTGGGACTACAGGTGCCTGCAACAACATCTGGCTATTTTTCTGTTGCAGTTGTCATTGTTGCTTAGCTGGCTCGGTCTGGGTTCGACTCTGCCAGCCGTTGTGTATGTGGTTGATGAGGTAACTACTGTGATATGGGCACTGAGCCAACTTTATGAAATTTTAAGTACATGTTAAGTGACTCTGGTGCACTTTAAAGAGAACTGAAATGAGAAGCAATGAGAAAAGTGTCCCAACCACATTGTCATATTGTGAGACATAAAATTAACCCGCATTGACAAGCTAGTCTTTAGCATTCATCACCAATTAATTAATTTTTCCAAGGGTAAATTTTAAAAAATGCAAACAATGCTGTTTGTCGCAAAACATGTATAGACACATGCACATATATATCTTTCTCTAATATGCTGATAATTTTTTCTTTTTTTATTGAGATTATCATTCGGATAAGTCTCTTTCCCAGGAAGCTACATTAGATCCAGTTTTTAGGGTGTTACTGTTTTGTTCATGATCACTGCTAATTTTCCTGATTAAAATATTGTTGATATTTAGCATGTGCTGAAATGAATACACATGGAGTCAACTCAGAATATAGCATTGCATATGAGTCACTATCTAACAATATAGCCAATGATAGTGTAATATACAATGTGAAGCAAAGTGTGGTGTATTTGGAGAGCAATTATAGACAGGGATACTGATAAAATGGCAGTTCCAAATATTGATAGATAATTTCTACAGCTTTTCCACAATTAAATAACAAAGAATTATGAAAATATGTTTTCACCTATTTACTTTGCCATTCCATTCTAATTTTTTTTTATTAAATAATAGCTATGTACATTTATGCAATCATGGGGCACCATACACTGGTTTTATGACATATTTTCATCACACTGGTTAACATAGCCTTCCTGGCATTCTCTTAGTTATTGTGTTAAGACATTTATATTCTACATTTAGTAAGTTTCACATGTACCCCTGTAAGATGTACGGTAGGTGTGGTCCCACCAATAACCCTCCCTCCACCCAATCCTCCCCCTCCCCCATTCTAATTTTTTTTTAAGTGCTACATAGCTATTACATTTGTGGGATAGTGACTGTCAATTGAATTAATATTGGATCAATAAAATGAGATGAGTTCAATAAATACTGAATTACTAAGTGAATTAGCAACTGAAAATTGCAGTGTTTTAGATATTTCTTGGCAGATATTGCAGAAAGCTGGGTCCTTCATGGAAAAGTAAAATAAAGTTTTCAAGTAAAAACAAGGACAATATTTCCCTAAAGCCAATGAAATATCCTTTGAACTGAAAGTCAAACAATCATCTTCAAACTGTATTTAATAAGTGCCTATCTATAAAAGGTAGGCCTTTGGGTATTTAAATTTAGAAATGGCAGTTGAGTATTTATTCACTTTTTGGATAAAATAAAAAATATATACACAGCACTGTCAGATTAATGCGAGTGTTGGTGTTAGTACACATCAGAGTTGATGTTTATCACCACAAGGTAAGCCACAGACATTGGTAGCACCTACAATTTATACTTGAATTAAATAAACTGTAATGTACCCCCTTCTTAAGTAAAACCTGTGTTCTTAAAGTTTATCTTTGAAACTTGAAAATAAAAGGACTAGATATTTTTTAGATAGAAAACCTCATTTTCCTATAAAATTTTCTTGAATTCTAGTTAATATTAGGATTCCAGCTTTCCAATTACAGTATGCTGTATTTAAGATCTTGAGAAATAAAACTGAATGAATCAACAAAGTAATACCTTTAGCCATACCAAGTTCAGC
Organism: Nycticebus coucang; assembly: GCF_027406575.1. Lineage (NCBI taxonomy): Eukaryota > Metazoa > Chordata > Mammalia > Primates > Lorisidae > Nycticebus > Nycticebus coucang. The sequence continues at coordinate 53,809,417 of NC_069781.1, read as the reverse complement.
AAGAGGAGGAGAACTAATCTGCTACCAACATGTACCATGCTCTGAAATTCAAGGTGTTCTGGTAAATTGCATAACCTCAGTGAAATCCTGAAAATCACTTTATTCTTCTTTAGTATTAAAGAAAATTTGCAATAGTATCTTCCATACATTTTTCATTAGGCCTGTTGCCAGCTGGAAACAAGGGCACTTTTCATATAAGACTTTGGAGACTTTGGGAGGTATAGTAGGGAACAGGGAAATTGTTATTCTGTAGGACAGAACATTACAAGTTTGTTAAATACAAGACTTCAACAATGTGACAAGCTGTTTAAGCCTATTCTAGCTGTTATGAAGGTACTGATTTTGCTACTTTCTTACCTTCTCGTTTTAAAATGAAGGTAAAAGTTGGTTACTCTAGCTTCCAAATAAAAATAGGGACCCAGAGTTGGCAGAAACTGTGGAGAACATCTTATGTTACTGCATGATGAGAGAATTGAGAGCCAAAGATTCAAGATGACAAGCTATCACACAGTAGAGCCCAAAGTAGAATCTGAATCATTAATGCCCCATTCATTCGTTTCTCTGTCAATCACCCTGCCCCTGGGTTGTGATGCATGGGCTATTCGGAGTTATATTATGGAATGACTCTCTTCCATGTTCTTAGATACAAAAGTGCTTATGAAAGGGCAGTTTCTCTTGTTTCACTAGCATGCAGTGATAATGAGTCATTTACATGAAAAATGTGTTCTTTTCCCTCATTGTTAACAAAACTTTCCTTTTATCATGTTCGTATTGTGGCTATTCTATTGACATGCATTATTTAGATATTGAATGCTGAAAATCTGAAAAACACAAATTTACTTCTCAATGTGACTGTTAGTATGAGGGAACGATGAGGTAGATTATGCAAAAATCTTAAACAGGGAATGCATTTTAAAGGCTTAGTAGCTCAAAAATGTATTTTCTCTTTTCTGTGTCATACAGGTAACAGTGGCAATAACTCCGTTTTTGTTTTCATTTTCTTTTTTTTTCTTTTTAAGCTACATATAAACTGATGAACAGAGAGACATCCAGGAAAGGGACTCTAGGCCCTAAGAAGTTACTGCAATTCAATATATGATACCACAGTCCACTGAGTGTATAGGCCACCCAGAAATAATGTAGAGCTTATTGCTTATTAAAGCATATTGCCATTTACTTTGACCCTTGACAAACTCTATTCTTCAAGGATTTTCCTCTGTCTTTTTTCCACCCTCCTGACAGGTAATGATTTCAAAAGATCTATTAGTTATTATATGCATAATGAAAGTGCAAAGCTCCCTGTCAGGGACAATAGGCTGCATTTTTTATTTGAGGCCTCAAAGTTACATTGTGTCATAGGTACCTGGAAGGTCATTGAGGACTGTGACTGTTTCCTATCTCATTTCTCTGGCTGATATTAGCAAAGTTACTTGGTTAATACATAATTATTTTATTTTATTTTTCTCTCTATCTTGAAGGTCAGTTTCTTCTTCCATAAGCAGGAGGTCAATGATGTCCTCTAATCTAATGGTTTCCTTCCTATTCATTATTGTGCACTTTGTAAATTGCAGTAATATATAGAATAATAAAATCTGGCTCATTAGTTTTTTATTATAAAGCATTATAAAGACAAATTTTCAAAGGATAACAACTTTAAAATATCAGTCATAGTTCTATCACCATTTTTATTTTTGTATATTTTCCTGCACATAGATAACACTTTTTGTATCATGGCAATCAAAGTATACATACCTTGTTATATGACTAGTACTCCTAATTACTATTTTAATGCCTTTAGGTAATTTGATGCATCAGACACATCTATTTAATGTATCTTTAAAGACTGGACTTTTATTTATTATTGACAATGGTGCAACAAATATTTTCATGAAAACAGTTTGAAAATCTTTTGAATTATCTCCTTGGGGTAAAATTGTACAATCAGAATGACTTAAAAAAAAAAAAAGCAATACACAATCATAGGGCATTTTCTATAATTTCTCATAGTAATTTTCAGATGGTCTACACAAAATTATAATATCACCAGCTCTGAAATAAAGGTGATAATTTTATTAGACTATTTCCATTCATTATGACCATTGATGTTCTATTACAAAATTTTTGTTGTTTATACGAGGGTATGCTTCTTGGCAATTCTTTGATGTTTTTCAATAAAGAATATTTTCGTAATGTTTACTCTACTAATTTTTATTTCTTTTCATGTAATTTCTCACAATCTTATAAATACTTATATTAGAACTCTCATTATTTGTGAAAATGTTTAAACTATTACGTTAATTATATTCTTTCTATTTTAATTTCATAAAAGTTTGAAAACTTTGTGTTTAAATTCGCTAGCTATGTATTTTATGATTTATTTTATGATTTCAAAGCTAAAAATTCATTATTATTCTACACAGATAATAAATATTCCTTATATTTGAAGAGTGTTTTTAAGTAGATGTCACAAATGTTTAATTTTATGAGGAGTTCATCATGATGCATAGTGTTATGGCATAGAATCTACCTTGCATATTTTTCTCTATTTCCTCAACTTTTTATTCAGTATTCCCAAGGTTAAGTAATCCTTTAATTATTTAAATCTATTATTTAAATAGATACTATTTTGAACTTCCTTTGGAATTCTCATCATATTAATCAAAACTTACACTGAAAATTGACTGTTTTGAAGTATCTTTAGTAGATAAAACATTAAGAACCAAGGCTAATAAATTGGTTGTTATCATGTATATATTTTTTTTCTTGAGATCTATTGTAAGGGAAGTTTAGGAGAATGTATCATAGGCCTTTGAAGGAATGGTACATTGTTTAGGCTGAAAAGAGTATGTTTAGTATAGAATCGCATGTAAATTGTGTTCTTATCTGGACCTTATATAATTTCTACCCATAAATATAAATTCAATCCAATTTTTCTGTCCCCTGCACACTCCCCAGCTCTCATTTATTTTAGGTGGGATAAGTTGGTGGATTACTTGTGATTATCCTACTGTTTTAAAGGAAAAACAGAAGAAAAACAATTAAATATCAATTCACCTGTTGATTGTATTATCTATTCTAGGTCACATGAAGTGTTTTTCTTTATTTTTGTTTATAATGTTTTGATGCTGATACTTTTTGAAGCAACCTCCAAGATGAAGTTCAGGCTTCTTCTGGCATGTCTCACAGTAGAAAATGGTTTCTCTCCTTCCACCATTCTCATTTCTTCTGCTGTAAATCTTGCAATCCTTTCTTGATTTTTTTTTTAAATTTTGCATTATGAAGTGTGTCTTCCCATTTAGCCTTTCCTTGTGTCAGGTGATGGTGTTCATCTCTTTCTTGAATTTCCATTCCTTATGTTGCTCACAAGCTGAGATGAGATTTTTCCTGTATGAAAGGTGTGTCTGCATTTTTTTCTCCATTGTCCTTATCTAGTGAGTAATGGATGTAGCTGTTCACAACTGCAACTTTCATCAGCCAGAATAAGTTTCTCCACTATTTGTCAGACCTCCTTGTAAATCTGTAACATCCACTGTCTTGATCAACTCTGTCTACTGTTATAACTGGCAGTTTTTCAATTTGAACAGGCTGTTTCTTCTTATAACCAGTGATCAACTGTGATTGAAAGCCAAAGATTGTGCTCAGCACTGTGGCCGTCTCTTGTCATGGAATGAGAGGCACATCAACAAACACAACAACAGCAACGCAAACGTCCCAGTTGTTTTCTGACATGAGAGCAGAACAGGAAAATTATGTCATATGAGGTTCAGCATAGGAATAGAATTTGAATTAAATCTTCCTTAATTTTTTTCTGAAAATTTCTCCTCTGTGTCCATTAATTTTGACCTTAACGCATTATATGTAAGCATTATGGTTTTGTGGTATCTTTTTTTTCATTAGTATTCATACAGGAACTTTACTGTGGTTATCATAAATTAATGCTAAATCTATTTAACTTTAGTTAATTTTATTAGTTAGTCTGCCCATAGTTTCTCATTTGGTCTTTTGGTATTTTGCTGGTATTTGGGGGATCTATTCTTAATCACAAATTAGTAGGATTGTTTTTAACACAATTTGTACATTTTCTGTTATTTTCTTTGATAATTTTGTTGTTCATTAGTAGATTTAAGCTATAATTATTATGCATAGTACTGATGGAATGTTATCTTATTTGTTTGCAAATGAAATTAATGAATCTCCCCTCCTTTTTTTTTTTTTTTGCAGTTTTTGGCCGGGGCTGGGTTTGAGCCTGCCACCTCTGGCGTATAGGGCCAGCACTCCTTTGAGCCACAGGTGCCGCCCTGAATCTCCCTTTTTAAATATACTTTTGAATAAGGCACAGTATTATGTTGTTCCTTTCAAATTTTATAAAGATTTTTAGTGGGAATACCATTTTAGCATCATTTGTGATTAAATTATTATTTAGTAATTTATACCATTTCATTATCACCCAGAATCTCTTGAACCACAATTATATTCCACTTATCTTTTTGCATGTTTTTGATATAGAATTATATATGGCTTGAAGCTTCTCACTCTATTTTCCTTTTCTGCTATCTTTTACAAAATAAAAAACTAGCATTATTATTCCGACTATTATTATTCTTTGACCCTTGTATTCTAAATTGCCAAGTTTTGAATCTGACAATAGGAGAATGGGTGTGTGTGTCTAACTAGACCTCAAAAAAGATAGAATGCTTACACTCACTCCAGGATATTCCTTCATTCACTTTCTGTTTAATCTCCACTCCCAAGAGGCAAGCACTGTTCTGATTGCTATCACATGCCTGGTTTTGCCTATTCTAGAGCTTTATGGAGTTAGATTCACACTGCATGGATGCCTGTGTGTCGGCGTCACTTTGCTCAATGCTGGGAGATTCACCCATGTGTGTACCCGTGGTTTGCTTACATTTATTGCTTACGTGCATTCCACTGTTTATCCATCCTCTGTTAAGGCATGATAGGGTTGTTTCCTGTTTGAGGTTATTTTGATTAAAACTGCTATGGAAATCTTAAAACAAGTTTTCTTTGGTGTGCATTTTTTTTCATGTTTAGGATAAATACCTAAGTGAAACGCATGCCTATTTAACTTTTCCTAAGAAGTTGTACTGCTATTTTACATTCCTTGCTACAATAGTTGAAAGTTCCAACTACCCTACATTCTTATCAATACTTTAAAGTGTGACGTTCTTCATACATGTTATAGATGCTAGTGAATTTTGCTCCCATTTTGGTCACATTCTATATGTTGTACCAAAAGGTATAAAGAAAAGAGTTGTCTGCTATTTTTATTCACTAATATTTTTAATTTTTTCATTCCTTTTTTAACATTAAAAAGTTAATATTTTTAATTTTTTCATTCCTTTTTTAACATTAAAAAGTGGTAGTAACACACAAAGTGTAAAAAGGTACTTATGCAAGTTGGTGAATTATTGTGAAGTGAAACCTAGAAGTCCTCTCTTCCTGCCCCTCAGTCAGTGTGCTTCTTCTTCTCCCCTCCCAGGGAGGACTATCACAATTTCTAACCCTACTACTCAGTTTTGACTGATCTTTAATTGTAATGGGATTTTTTTTAAGTTGTCATGTATGTTTGACTTATGCCATTCAACAACTACTTTGGGAAAATGATTCATATTATTACCTGGATCTATAATTATCTGATTTTAATTTATTTAATTATCCCTTTATTTATCTGTTCCACTGATGATGAACATTTGGTTTGACGTTATTACGATGAAAACTTTTATAACCATTCTTAAACTTTCCCTTGGTGCACACATTTCTGACTCATATATACGTAGCTTTATAATTGCTGGTTAGGATGTTCCACTCAGTACATAATAACAGAGAGTTTTACCAAACTGTTTAACTAAGTTGCAATCTAAGAGCAAGGGTTGTGACATCCACTTGCTCTGCCCCTAATGAATACGAGGTATTTTCGGTCATTTTCATTTTAGTCACACCAATGAGGGAATTTACATGTCCTGAATACTCTTCTTTTTCAAATGTTTATGTCATAATTTCTATTTAATTCTGTTGTATACTTTTTTCTCCTTAATTTTTAGGTGTTCTTTTATATTTCCCTGATATGAACACTTTGTCATACGCATTGCAAATATCTTTTCTAGCAGGGTTACTTGCTTTTTCAGTGGCTTAGTACAGATTTTGATAAATATCGCAAAATATTCTCAGTCATTATTTCTTCAAAATCACTTCTTCCCTGTTACCAAATTTGGTTAACCTTTTTTTCAGGAGTTGGCAAACAGTTTTTTTATTACTGGCCAGAGAAAATATACTTTAAAGTTGCAAGCCAATGGAAGGGGAAGGATCAGTGACATACAAAATCAAACCGTCCATGACCTGCCCCCCACCAACCCCTGGGTATGCAACCGTTGTAAGAGCATTATGCATTATGTATGGTTTATGACAGAAATTGTCCATGGGTTAAACTTGGCATGTGGGCTAATAATTGCCAATCTCTGACCATCGGTGCATGCTGGTGTTTATCACTCTCAATTGCTAATTTCTATTTTGTTATCCCTCCATGTTTCATATACTGGTTCCCCTTCACTACATTTTTATTTAGCTATGTAATCTTAACAGATACCATCTATTAATTTTAAAACTTAAAACATTTTTATATGTTTTCATTTCCAGAATTTTTTTATTTGGCTCTTTTATAATAGTATTCAGTTTTAATCTTCTAGCAGATATTAAATTTGAAAATTTGTGGCTTCTGATAATTCCGTTGTCAGAAACCCCATGGGTCTATTTCTTCTATTTTTCTTCCTAGTTTATTGATGTGGCCTAGGTTCATACGCTTGATCAATTCATATGCTTAGTAATTTTGAGGATAAAAGATAGTATTTATGAAAAAAAATATTTTAAACTGAATGTGTGAATTAGGATAATATCTTTCCATAGAGAGAGCATGTTTGTTTCTAGTAGGGTGCTAGGCTCATTAGCAATATGAATTCACTTAATCCAGTTTTAGAGATTGAGATTCAAAAGTGGGCTTTCATCCCTGCAAGGTCTACTTGTATTTTATCACAGTGAAACCAAAGCGTATTGCCTCGGGATATTGGCCTGCCAATAAAGCTGAACAACTTCTCAGGGTCTCTCCTGAAAGTGCCCTTAGAGGAAAATGCTCCCTACAGCCTTGCTTTCATACTGGATTTCATTTAATTCTTGACAACTTTCTCCATAATTCTTGACTCCAGTGTTAGATCTATAGTGCCTTTATACAGAAAAAGCCTTTTAATATTTTCAAAGCTTTTTCATACCTCAGTATATAGATTTTTTACCTCAGTGTATAGATTAATTTAGTTTACCTTGCCTGTCCTTATCAGAAGCAGAAGTCTCCAGTTTGATTTTAATTTATGTTAATATTTTTTAACAAAATTTATTTTCTAGTTAAGCTTTAAGTTCATAGCAAAACTCATCAGAAAGAGCAGAAATTTCCTAAACATTTTCTATCCCCACACTGCACAGCCTCCTCCATTATCAATGACCTGGGCCAGAGCGATACATTCATTATAATCAATAACCTCCATTGACACATTATTATCACCCCAAATCCACAGTTTACATTTGGGTTCACTCTTGGTGCTACCTGTTCTATGGGTGTGGGTAAAATATAATAGTGTCTTTCTAGCGTGGTATCATACAGAACAGTTTCACCTAAAATATTTTTAAAATTATTCTGAACTCTGACATTGCTCCTTCTATCTCCTTAATTGCTGGCAACTATCGATCTTTTTATGTCTCCATAGTCCATAGTTTTGTTTCTATCAGTATGTGATAGGATAAGAATGATATAGTAGATAACTTTTCCAGATTGGCTTATATCACTTAGTAATATGCTTTAAGCTCCACATCTTTTCATGAATTAATAATTACTCTCTTTTAGTGCTATTTGAGAGTCCGCTGATTGAATGCATAACTGTTATTTTTCATTCATCTACTTGAGGGCTTCTTGGTTGCTTCTAAGTTATGTCAATTATGCATAGAGCTGCTATAAACATCAGTGTGCAAGTTTTTGTGTGAACAAAAGCTTTCAGATCGTTCAGACAAATACCAAGTAGTGTGATTGCTAAATCATGTGGTGATAGTATGTGTAATTCTATAAGAAGTTGCCAAACTGTTTTCCAAAGTGGCTGTACAATTTTGTATTTCCAACAGCAATGAATGAGAGTTCCTGTAGCTCCTCAACTTTACCAGCATTTAGTGTGGTCAGTTGCTGGATTAGGGCCATTCGAGTTTGATGTGCAATTGCATAAGGACGTATTATGTAGAACAACGTCTTGTATGCTTACTTGCCTCTTGTATATCTTCTTGGCTGAGATGTGTGAGTCTTTTGTCCATTTCTAAGCAGGTTATTTCTTTACTTATTGCTAAGTTTTAAGAGTTCTTTGTACATTGTAGGCAACAGGCCTTTATTAGATGTATCTTTTGCAAATATTGTCTCCCAATTTGTGGCTTGTTTATTCATTCTTGTGATTATGTCTTTCACAGGGCACAAGTTTTTTTTTTTTTTTTTTTTTTTGTAGAGACAGAGTCTCACTGTACCGCCCTCGGGTAGAGTGCCGTGGCGTCACACGGCTCACAGCAACCTCTAACTCTTGGGCTTACGAGATTCTCCTGCCTCAGCCTCCCAAGCAGCTGGGACCACAGGCGCCCGCCACAACGCCCGGCTATTTTTTTTTTTTTATTGCAGTTTGGCCGGGGCCGCGTTTGAACCCGCCACCCTCGGCATATGGGGCCGGCGCCCTACTCACTGAGCCACAGGCGCCGCCCCAGGGCACAAGTTTTTAATTTAATAAAGTTCACTTTAAAAATTATTTCTTTCATGGGTTGTTCCTTTGTTGCTCTATCTAAAAGGTCCTTACTGTTCTCAATACCATGTAGATATTCTCCTACGTTATCATCTAGGAGTTTATAGTTTGTCATTTTATATTTGGACATATGATCTATTTTAAGTAAGTTATTGTAAAAGTGTAAGTTCTATGTCTAGATTAATCTTTTTTCTTATGTCCATTTGTTCCAGAACCAATTTGTAAAGACTCTTTTGCTCATTGTATTTTCTTTGCTTTTGTCAAAAATCAGTTAACTATATTCTTTTTGACTGTTTCTGAGCTTTCTCTTCTCTTCCATTGTCCGTCTTCGCCACTACCACACTGTCTGGATTTCCGTAGCTGTAAAGCAAGTCTCTAAAGCCGGATAGTATCAGTCCTTCGACTTTGTTCTTGCCCTTTAATGTCATGTTGGCTTAATTTTTAAAATGTATCTAATAAAAGTATTTATTAAGGGTTTCAGCAAGTCTAATATATGCTTTATTTCATTTAAACATTATAAAAGTGTATGAAACGGATATTAAATCCTCTCAAGTTAAAGACAATGAATTAATACTCATAATTCATAGTGGTCAAGAAAACTTATAGTAAGCAAAAAACCTGAGGTTTTCTACCCAATTAATCTCACTCCAAAATTCATAGTTTTAGATTCCACTTTTTTTGCATCCTTTCTTTTTTCTCCTCTCTGTCTCTCTTCTTTCTCTTTTTTTTCTTCTGTTCTTTCTTCCTTTCTTTTTCTTTCAACTACCTATTGACCAGATATTGTTTTAAACAGTAGGCAAAAGCAGTGACAAAAACAAGCAAAAAATTAAAATCCAGTCCTTTTGCAGCTTATGGTCAAGTGTGTGTATGAGGGAGGGTGGGGATGAGGTGCTGGGTGAGGTGTTGTGGGGCAGAGGAGGACAAATCTAGAAAATAAATTAGAAGATTATATAATATTTTAAATAGTGTTAAGTCTTGTGTAGAAACACAAAGCAAGTAGAAAGGATAAGAAATACTGGATGGCGGGCGGCACCTGTGGCTCAGTCGGTAAGGCGCCGGCCCCGTATTCTGAGTGTGGTGGGTTCAAACCCGGCCCCGGCCAAACTGCAACCAAAAAATAGCCGGGCGTTGTAGCGGGCGCCTGTAGTCCCAGCTGCTCGGGAGGCTGAGGCAGGAAAATTGCTTAAGCCCAGGAGTTGGAGGTTGCTGTGAGCTGTGTGAGGCCACGGTACTCTACTGAGGGCCATAAAGTGAGACTCTGTCTCTACAAAAAAAAAAAAAAGAAAGAAAGAAAGAAATACTGGATGGCAATTGCAATTTTTTTTTTTTTTTTTTTTTTAAGAGACAGAGTCTGACTTTATCACCCTCTGTAGAATGTGGTGGCGTCACAGCTCACAGCAACCTCCTATTCCTGGGTTTAGGCGATTCTCTTGCCTCAGCCTCCCAAGTAGCTGGGACTATGGGCACCTGCCACAATGCCTGGCTATTTTTTTTGTTTCAGTTTAGCTGGGTACAGGTTTGAACCTGCCACCCTTGGTATATGGGGCTGGGGCCCTACCCACTGAGCCAAAAGCACCGCTCCGCAATTGCAATTTTAAAGGGGAATGCCTCCACTGAGAAGTGTTCATTACAGCAAACATCTACAGATTCCTACTCATAACCAAGGGAAAAGCATTCTAGGCAGAGCAAAGAGCCAGCAAAACTGTTCCAAGGTAGTATCATAGTTAGATTGTCTGAAAAATAGGAAAAAAAAAATGCTTATGTGGCTGAACCAGAATGAATTAAGATGAGAATAGTAGGAAAAAAATCAGTCATAAGGGTAATAAGGATATAGACATTGGAAAATGTATGTCAGGCCTGGGTCTGTGGGACAGTCCTCTACGGATTGTCTTCATCCACTGGGAGTGGCTCAAGCTTCTTAGGCGACTTGGTCCTAATTTCAGCAATGTTCCATAGTGTCTCTGTTTATTCTTCCACAGAGGTTTTAAAAACCACAAACTGCTTCTCTTAATGTAACTGTGAAAAATCTCATACCGCCAGGCTCAGCTTCACTCTATCAGTTATTCTACAGACTCTGTTTATCCAGTTTGACTATGAATATATTAACATATTAATATGTTCATATGACTTCGTTAACTTATTGAATGACTATGAACATTGACATTCAAGCTTAGTACATCCTGTGTACAATGTGACAGAACCCATAAAGGGAAACCTTTCAAGTTTACCTGTATAAAACATTAAATTTAGAAGGTTGAGTGTCTTGTGTGGACACCAGCCTAAGAGCAAAATTGTCAGAGGGTGATGGGTATGTGCATGTTTCCAGGTACGTAGCTGCTAACTGAACATCAGTGGTGGTGTAATAATCTGTGAAGGATGAGGCTATTTCCTAATCAGAATGTGGAAAATTGCAAGAGAAACCACTCTTACTTTAACAGAACGATCTTGGTGACTACAGAAATCATAGTTATTATTGTTTTGCTTATAACGCATACCAGAGATGAGGATGAAAACAAATAGTAACAAACTCAATTCCAGAAAGTTATGCATCTTCATTGGAGCAGAGGCATTGTGAATATTTCTCATACCTGGCTAAGTAGTAGCAAGAGGACAAATCCACCAGAGCCTGGGGAATAAGAATCTAACTAAAGCTTTAGGAAATTTTGGTAGGAAAATTCCGGCCACACATAAGTCAGCTAATTCTGTCCTAAGGGCTGTTAATCTAGTATAATGTGCTCTTTGTTATGATAAAGACTGGGAGGAGGAAAGGAAATATGTGTGATTCTTCTGCTGGGCAGGTATGTGGACCCTTCTGGAAGAAGAAGGCAGGTCTTTCCACAGGCTGAGGCAGGGCAGGAGAGCTGAAAGAAATCCTCTGAGGCATTGCAGGCCTTTGATGAGAGTAAGACACCTATCTCCTAAAGACTCAGGAAGCTGAAACAAGATTGGAGAGCAAAAAGAACTCATCAAGGACATCCTAGATAGCTAGGCATTAAAGCAATTTGAAAGCTAGAGAAGTGGCTGTAAAGTAAAAGAGATTTCTTAAACCTCACCAGTGCTCAGATTCAAATATCTGCTGCAGAGGCAAAGTTTCCTGCTTCCCACAAATTGTCTAAAGCTGTTGGTAAGTTGTATCAAAGGTGCAAATAAGCCCTGACCCAACTGTACTTGAACCATATTGACTCAGCATCCTAAATCAGGTGGCCTTTTTCTGGAGGTGAACATTTTTTACTACAGTGAAAATCATTCCTGTTGTGTTATAAATGTTGGAAAGTGGTAAGCTACATAGGCATTTTAGAATGCTGTTAGGGTCAGTCTATCAGTTTGGGGGCCTTTACATGTTAAGAGTATTACTCCCTTTGTCACCTAAGTACGGGGTAAAAGAGAGGGTCAAGGGAGAATGAATGCTTTGTCCATTGGAAAGAAGTTTGAGTTTAATTGTGTTAAGTAATTGGCAACTATTGTGGAATTTTTGAAGATGAAAAATATAATTATATCTATACCATTTAGCTTTGCTACATAGCAAACCATACCAAAACTGAGTAACTTAAAATAGTTTTGAAAAGGAACTAGTTGTTTAGTTTACACATCTATGGGTTAGCTCAGCTTGATGGCTCTTCTGTACTGGTGAAACTTCATATCTACTGATGATAAGTTGCAGGTTCACCAAAGAAGTGCTTTTGTTGAGAATGGGTGCAGTTTTGCTTGGGATGGCAGGCTGAGAGCGACAACAGTTCTCCCTGGCTCTCAAATCTGTCAGGCTTACGTGTCTGTATTCTTTCTTCTTTTCCTTTCTTCCTTTGTTCCTTCTCTCTTTTTTTCGTTTTGAGACAGTCTCACTCTGTTGCCCAGGCTAAAGTGCTGCGGTGTCAGCCTAACTCTCAGCAACCTCGCACTCCTGGGTTTAAGAGATCCTCCTACCTCAGTCTCTCGAATAGGTGAGACTACAAGCCATCCACCATGACTCCTGACTAATTTTTCTTTAGTAGAGATGGGGTCTTGCTCTTGTTCAGGCTGTTCTTGAACTCCTGAGCTCAATGGTTCATCCTGCCTCAGCCTCCCAGAGTGCTCAGACTGCAGGACAGGTATAATGTATTCCTATGAAAAGAACAGAAAACCGGAAGGCTACCTAAGACTTACTCTCGAAATTGCTAGGAAATGTCAGTTTTACACTTTTCTCTTGGACAAAATAAAAAAGAAAAGCATAAGGTAAGGCCAGATTAAGTGATTCTGTGTTGACGAAATAGACTCCACCGGTTGATGGAGGTTGCTGCAAAGAGACACTGCAATGATGTGTGAGTAGTGATCTAGCAGGAGGAAGACTTTTAATAACACAGGAAAAAGAAAAATAACTCCTGAAGTGACACCAAGAGTGAACAAGAGGGCAGGAGTCAGACGATCTGAAAAGCTCCATTGCTGTAGGATGTCATTTGGTTACATTTGAAGCCATCATCTTCTCTTTCTCCATATACGGGGGGTACCAAAAAATATGTACACATTTTAAGAGATGGTATCTACTTATTAATTTTTTTTTTTTTGAGACAGAATCTCACTTAGTCAACTTAGGGTACAGTGCTGTGGAGTCATAGTTCACAGCAACCTCTAACTCCTGGGCTCAAGCGGTCCTCTTGTCTCAGCCTCCTGATGGGAATATGGGTACCCATGACAGTGCCCAGTTAGGTTTTCTGTTTTTAGTAGAGAAGGGGGTATTGCTCTTGCTCAGGCTGGTCTTGAACTCCTGAGCTCAGGCAATCCATCCATCTTGGCCTGTCAGAGTTCTACCTGTTAATTTTTGAAGTTGAATTGATTTTCCATAGTGAAAATAGTATTTAGTATACACACACACTAAATATATATATAGTATTTAGTGTATATATATATATATATTATGACGTTTGCTCATATAAATGCCAGCATCACCATGTCACAGGTAACGTGATCCACGAAAATGGCCGAAGCACAGTTGTGGTTCAAGGACCACAGACCATTTTGAAGTAGTATTTGAAATTTGAGAAGGTTGTGGAAGTACAATGGCAGTGGAGGCCTAAGTATGGGATCTTGAAGGATATGGTGCCCTGCAGAGAACTGGCTACACTGGTGGTATGTTGGGACAAAATTGAAACAGCATGCACAGTGATAGGAGTAGACACTTTGGTCAGTGTTGCTCAAACAGTAGTTTGCCATAATCAGAAGCGTCTAGACGCTGATGGTAAACACTTTGAGCACCACTTGTAATTGCAGAAGTCAAATGTGACCTCATTGTATTTTTTGTTATTGATACATATTGAGTATTACAAATTTAATATTGCTTTTTCCTTTCTTAAAATGTGTATACATTTTTGGCACTCTATACACATAGATAGATAGATAGATTTTATTAGTATTTTATTTCTTAAAGTGCTTTAGAATTTTTTATATATTTATAATTACCATTGGGTGAAATGTTAATTATTTAGAGATTTGGCTTTACTTAAGAACATCAACAAATAACACAAAGTCTCTAGAGTCTGGCTTCAGGGAGGATATAATAGTAAAGAAAAGGGCATTTTAGAAAAAGAAGTCATACCAGGGTTAATATCGTAACTAAGAGAAATGCTCTCTGAAAGGTCTCTCAGAAATCATATGTGGTAAGTCAAATTCTTTGTCATCGCTACATGAATGGGAAAATGCTTATTCTGAAGCAAAATCTTGATTTTTTTTCTGTCTTAACTGGCAAGCTTAGGAAATGTTAAAGCTTGAAAAAGCATGTAATTTCAGACTGTTTAAAATTGAGGTTCAATGTCATTTTATTGTGACATATTTCCATTCGCTACTTTAAAAAAGTATTTATACTAAAATTATTTTAGTTAAATGAACAAAAAACTTTTTTTAAAAGAAAAAATAAAGCAGTGTAGACATTGAATGGGGGATTGAACAGAGGCGTAAATGAAAGTTCATCTCAAAGAATTTTTCTCTCATAATTTCTCAGTATTGTCCCTCTTTGACAGAAGAGTCATTAACTTCTTGTCACTTGGAGTAAATAGGTAATTAGAAAAGGCTAGTAGAAAATGTAAATATTTTTCTACTTTGTTTCATTTTTCAAAATTCTAACAAGCTTAGGCTGAGATTGCTGAGAACTGCCCACTGCTCAGGTCAGTGTGGCCTATTCTGTTTTGAACATTGCCTCTGTAGTTTTGCTTGACATGACATTGAGGGGAGGCCAAGAAGGCAATCAGCATCCAATAGCCATGGTGACCATCATTTACACCTAGTGGCAGAGTAATTAGCAACTATGCATACAATTTTGTGTGAAAGAAAAGCAAATCTGTGATTGCCAATCCCTGTATAAAAATATCAATGGCTGGGCCCTCCTCAATGAAAATTTTACAAGTCTGTATGCCTTACTAATGGTATACAAAGTCTGATAATTAACTTTGCAAACTCATCCTAGAAAAAGTACTATGGTCAACAGATGGTCACTTTGAAGGTGACCATAGTGATGTTCGACAATGAGGGATATAGCACTTTTTCTGAGATGAGTTCTAGAACTTAATTGTCATTTATCCATCCTGAGCTGGTTGCAACTTTGGGCAATGGCATAATCTGGGCATTAATCAAAATCTGTAGTATTATACTCCTTTCTTGTTATGCACTGCAGAAATATTACTTGGGGGGAATTAGAGAAGTCTATTTCCATGATGAAGTGAATTCAGCATCTTTCATGACTATTTTTTCTTTCAGGATTCTATTTGGAGAAGTAGTCTAGGATGCTGAATTTTCTTTGCACACCTGTTGAAAGATTTTAGTCAGCTCCTACTCTCAAAATTGAAGTGAAGGATCAAGTTTTTTTTTTAGTTTCTTGAGGATCTATCTCTTTTGAAGATATCAGAAATACTTTACCAAAACTAAGAAGTATTTCTTAATTTTTTTATAACCATCTATTATAGATTTTCTTTTTCATTTGAATATTTTTCTGTTAAAATTTAATGATTTCTCTTGATCCATTGCTTATACCGTCCAGAAATCCTGTTCACTGTTCCTTTTGTATGCCTAACAGTCTCTTCTATGGCTTTTTTTTAGGAATACAAAAATTTCCATTCATGGATTTTTCTAAAGGCATCCTTATTTTCATTTTGGCTAAGCTTGCCCATGGAATGATATAGTGGAAATTTTCCCTTTCAAAATGTCAAATACCTGGTGATTCATCATGATGAGAAATGAAACAATAATTATTAAATATTCCATGTATGTTACAACATGGAGATGTGATAAACTTTTTCTGGCTTCATTAAATGTAGGAAAACTACTTCTTCCTCGTGCTAAAAGATACAACCTGAGCAGAGACACTGATTGATTACAAGTCTCCTAAATTTAGTAACTGTATTAAATATGTGTACCCTCATATTAATCTCAAATAAATAAATACATTTATTTATTCCTCGCACACCAGTCCACTAGGAAGTAAACCCACCGCGTGTTGTAGCTGGTCCGTGGACACATATTTTCCTTTTTAAATATTGTAGAATGCTACCATTTTAGTCTCTAATACCACTTGGGAAAATCTTAAACACCATCTCTTTAGAAATTATCTACATAAGTGTATTCCATTACTTTATCTTTCCTCGTGCTGTCTTTGAGTGAAGAAACCCTTTACAAAGTGAAGTGAGTACAAATTAGCAAGGATTTTTTTTTTTTTTTTGTAGAGACAGAGTCTCACTTTATGGCCCTTGGTAGAGTGCCGTGGCATCACACAGCTCACAGCAACCTCCAGCTCCTGGGCTTAAGCGATTCCCTCAGCCTCCCAAGTAGCTGCGACTACAGGCGCCCACCACAGCACCCGGCTATTTGGCCGGGGCTGGGTTTGAACCCGCCACCCTCGGCATATGGGGCCGGCACCCTACTCACTGAGCCACAGGCGCCGCCCAGCAAGGATTTTTTTTAATGATCTTCATTGAAGCATAATTTATATGTTATAAAATACATTATATATACTAATTATTAATCACTTTCAAAGTTTCCCTCATGAATCCTCCCATCCTGACCAGGCCCCTAGCAAAAACAAATCTTTTTTTTTTTTTTTTTTCCACTTTAGATTAGCATTGCCTTGTTAATGAATTTCAAATAAAGAAATGTAAGGATACGCTCTTGTGTGTCTGGCATATTTCCCTAATTATTGTAAGACTCATAAATACCGTAGTGTGATTCTATAGTATGTTCCTTTTAATTCTCTCATAGTACTTCCTTGTCTATATATACCACAGTTTATTTTCAGCTGTAAAGAAGATCTGGATTGTTTCTATTAAATAGTTGGGAGGAATTATTTAAAAAACCTGCTATGAGCACTCATGTGCAAGGCTTTTTCTAGACACATATTTTAATTTATCTTGTGTAAATATCTACAAATCAAACTGACTAGTCTTATGAGAAATTCATGTTTAACTCTGCAACAATCTGCCAATATGTGTTCCAGAGTTGTAATGCACTTTTTATGTCGTTGATATGTGGAATTACAGCTACTGTTTACCAACACTTGATACTGGCATCATTTTTCATTTTAGCCACTCTAAGGGATGGGACATGGCATACCACCCTGGAGGATAAGTACTTTTCATGTATTTCTCAGCCACTTCCAATTGATATTTAGAAGTGCCTGTTGAAATTATTCACCCATATTGAAATTGTCTTATTTTTGAGTCGTAAGAGTTTTTTATTTATTCTATCTTATGTATATTTTTATACAGTTTATATTTCACATATTATCACATAATATTTAATTTTCTTGTGTAATCTGTAGATGTAATTCATTTTCTTTAGCATATCTTTTGGAAATCAAAAAGCATTCATTTTGTAACATCCAATTTGCATTTTTTTCTTTACAACTTGTGCTTTTTTCTTTTTCTTTGTCTTATTTAGGAAATATTGTCCTCTTTAAGGTTGCAGACTTTTTTTGTGATACAATTTCAGTTACTTTTTTTGCATGGAAAAATAATGTTGTTGTTGTTTTTTGTAATCAATACATATATAGTTTTTTCCTACTAACGTATCCTAGTACTTAGTCAAAACTCAATTTACACTCTATGTAAATTTATTTCTATGCTTCTTTTCAATCCCATTGGTCAACATGTCTTTTCTTACTCTACTTTCACATTGTCTTAATATAGTCCGGTGGCAATTCTGAAATCTGGTGGTTAATGTCATTTAATCTTATTCTATTTTTTTCTTCAGCTTTCTCTGGGCTATTATAGGACTCTTGTATTCCACGTTCATTTTATCATCAACTTTTCTATTTGTATGCATAAGATTTATAAATTTTATTGGGATGTACTAGAATATATCAAAAATCTGGGGAGAAAATAAATTCTTAATAATAGCGAGTCTTCAAAATCAAGTACATGTTACATATCTTCATTTATTTAGGTCATCTTTCATTTCTTTTAAAACCATTTTATAGTTTTCAGTGTATATTTTTAAATGTTTTATTAAAGTTATCCTAAAAATTTTATGTATTTTATAATATTTAAATTTTTTTAATTGCACATTCCACTTTATATACTGATCCACTAATATTCCTTTCTTTCTCATTTTGTACACAATTTATTTGACCTTGAGAAGTGATGTGGCCACTCTATACCATGGTTTCTCCATCTGTTCATGGAATAAAATGAGATGACGAATCTAGAGGTGCTTGTTTAATCACACTAGGTAGAAAATAAAGATGGAAATTTGTCCATTAAATTAATGGGGCAAGAAGGATGATTTTGTTTATTTATGGTATCTTACTCCATTTTCTGTTATGCAAGTTGTGACATACATATAGATTTGCAGGATTAAAAAAAACATTTTTGCTTAACTTGCCCTGGGGAAAAAAAAATATATATATATTTTAAAAGCATTAAATAACCACTGCAACCACACAAACTCAAATGTAACTGTGCTTCTTACATATATTTTGACACAAAATATATAAAGTTTTAAATGTGGGCATGAGATCATAAGTCTAGAGTAGGATGTCCAGCTAAAAAGGATATGTATAAAACACGATATAATACAAATCTGTATGCTTATGTGTGTGAAATGTGGTTCCTATTCATACAGAAAGATGTTTTATTCAGTCTTCATTGTGTAAGGAGTATGTTTTATCAAGCTTGTCTTGTTGTTTAGCAGGCCCGGGCCAGGTCGAACCCGCCAGCCCAGGAGTATGTGGCCGGTGCCCTAGCTGATGAGCTACATGTGTCTCCAACCACTTTTCCCTAAGGAATTGTGAAATCTTTACCAATGTCAATTTTGAGTGAGATATCTCCATTTATTTAGTAATTAAATAGACACACAGTGATCTCTACTATATTGTACAATCAGATTAATGAGATGTAATTTCACCCTCTAGAACTTTATAATCTAAGATTACAGAGTCAAATTGCTAAAAATCTAAAGAATGGAAATCAGATACCATGAATCACTATGGCATGCAGAAGCCGTGATCTATGACCAAAGTGTTGGAAGAGAAATGTACTAAAAGGAAGAAGTATTAGAAAAATTAACAGAATCATGAAAATTGACAGGAAAGAAATTAATACAACAAAACTTTAGAGATGACAAACTATTTGGTCCAGTTTGAAACTTGAGGTCCTAAGGGTATGCTGCTATAGAATATCGGTTTTAGTAATCAACAGTTACAGAAAAAAAAGAAAAAGGCAGATGACATCTTTAAGCAGAACGCCATGTACTAGTTATCAATGTCTAGAAAGCGGAGCACCAGGCCTGGTTGCCAAAGCCAGGGAGGGACTCTAAACACTTTTGCCATTGCATTTTGGCCTTAGTGTCACCAAGGAAAACAAAACAGAGAAGCAGTGGAAGGAATAATGCCTTATTTAACACACAGAAGAAACAAAGCAGAATGAATGTCAATAGTACACATTGATTGGCTCGGCGCCAATAAAGTATATCATCTTCCACATTGTAAGTGGGCATCAGCGGAATAGTTGAAGGCCTTGAGAACAAACACAGAGGTTTTCTGAGGAAATATACTTTACTCAGAGTCTACTGATTTAAATGATAATCAGATCTAAATGTGTAGCTCACAACTACATCTAGACTGATGCTCAGCCAAACAGTTGATCACCATAGGCTAGCAAAGTCAACACATTAAGATTTATAATTAATCATTCTAAGTTCCCATATCCTATGTCTTGTGTTTTTTTCCAGCTATTTTATTACTGATTCATACAACAGAGGCACTTAAATAGGGACTTAAAAACTTTGTGGGCCAGTAATAGTTATCATACTGTGTACAGAGGGAAAGATCTCTCCCTTGCACAGGGTTCTCTTATCCTAAGTTACTTTCTGTGCCTTCTCTTCAATATCAGTTGTGGTGGCAACTACATATTTAAAAGTCATTCTGACTATATGCATACCTATTCATACCCTCTTAATAATGTTAAGTTGGGGTCTGTATCCTTTTGGACCCAATCAGAGAAGTATTCTGTAACTGGACAACATCCAAATTAGACAAACACACACTTTTAGCTAAATTATTTTCCAGAGAGGAGAGGCAAGAGAATAAATGATGGAAGCACATAACTTCTCAAAAATATAGATGTTGAGGTCTATTAACAACAGCGAAACAACAACAGAGAACCCTTCCGATGCTTCCTGTGTGCTAGCATACAAAAATCATCTTAAGTGCTTCACAAATATCAAGTAATTAATTTTCATAAAAAATTCACACAAAGGTAATATTAATTTTTCCACTGGAAAAATGAAGGAATTAAAGTTTAAAAGGGTTATATTTTATTTTTAAAACTTTTTTTAAATTTCAGATTACTAGGAGGGTACTTATAGTTGGGTCACATAGCTTGCATTTGTTAGGTAGCATCCAAGTTGTAGCTGAGTCCTTCACCCAGAAGGTGTGTGATATACCTCACATTGTACGGGCTAAAGTTTATTTTTAAAGCTACAAAGTAACATAGGAAACACTTGGAAGCTATGGTATCAGTTATTGTCATATTAATGTTACATAGCACAGAAATCCAGCATTTGGTGGATTATCTCAGGGGCTAACAATAATTATTTCTTCTCTGTTATATACCCGTGTGGTTTAGCTAACAGAGTCTGGTTTAAGCTCTGGTCCCTCACTGAGAAACTGACTCACATCTGCTGCATGTGTAGTGAGCAGACAGGACTATGGTAGCTTTTCCCCCCCAAAATTATCAAGTCCAAGGACACATTGTCATCTGAAGTAACATCTTTTGTTGAAACAAGTTACATGGTAAAGCCCAAAATCAAGGGACAGATCTACGAAGTCACATAGTAGAGGATGCGCACACAGGAAGAGGGAAGAACATTGAAGGATGTGCTCCTGATATTAACATATAGAGGGAGTTTGTAACCTAAGACATATAACAATAGTATGCACAATCAATTCATTCATTACTCTACATGAATAAGGTGGATAATATGACTTCTATTTTATAATAACATTAAGACTCAGAAAGCTGATGTTCTCAAAACTACACATCGAATAAAGAATATGGTCCCATATATTAAGATATTTTGAAAATGTGGTTGTGGCCTAAGTTAATCATGGTCAAATTTTCTTCTCATATATGTTAATTTCAATTGGTTGTATTTCAATATATAGTATTTTTTTTTAACTTGAGGTCTTTACATTCATTGCATTGATATACATGGCATTATAATTAAGTGGGAAAATATATTGGAAATAAGTTGCTTCTCTTCTAAGCAAAGTTCAAAACTGGATAGTATGAGAAGATACTAGAGAAGAAAATTTGAATGTAGGAGATTCTTAGATAGTTACAATTTGAAAAATATTTGATCGTTCAGTTATTGGAAAGTTTATTAAATAGTATATAAATAATTATATTAGCGAGAACATTCCAGTGATAGAGATTTTACTTTATTGTATCTGATTTAGATATTTTAGATATTTAGATTACTAATTGTGGCAATCTTAAATTATGGAGATGTGTTAGGATCGTTTGTATTAAGCTGCATTTATAATTTTATCAATAAATCCATTTTAATTGTTATAGTCTTTTTAGGGCTTGTCTTTATTACTGGCCTGCTCTGCCATGCATGTGCCACAGTATTTTCAATCCAGTCTAAGGAGAGTTTAAATACACTTTCTAGAATCTTTAAAAGTGGAAGATCGTTCAAGTAACCTCTAGGGAAGTAATTGGCTTTTTCTGCAGCTGGAATTGTATCTGCCTCAACAGTGGAATCTGCTAGGATAACTGTATTAATAAAATGAGAGTTGCTTAAGAGCATAAATGGCAATTTTGATTCTCTCGCCTTTCACCTGCTTTACTTACTACCTCAATCTTTCTGAAAATGTAAGCTGGTGGTGGACGTGCTCGCGCCTGTGGTGGGTAAGAGACAGGGACATCATGAGGCCTTCTTTTATTCTCCCGGTCAGGGCCTGGCGCGAAGAGCAGATCTGGATGATCAGAACACTCCCCACTGAAGCTGCCCGTGTTGTCCATTCCTTACAAAGGTAGAAAAGGACAAGTAGAAAGATTTCATATTTCCTATTGACAAATAAGACAGAGAAATAGCTTTCATTAAACATTTTCTATGTTTCAAAGACTGTCGTTAAGTATTTTAC
This sequence comes from Nycticebus coucang, assembly GCF_027406575.1. NCBI lineage: Eukaryota > Metazoa > Chordata > Mammalia > Primates > Lorisidae > Nycticebus > Nycticebus coucang. The sequence goes on along the minus strand of NC_069781.1, from coordinate 53,786,986 downwards.
TTACATTTCAAGTAAAATTCACCACATCTCTGAGATTGATATTTTTGCCACTATTTTACCCGTACTGAGTAAATGTAGCTCAAAACTTAGTGAATGTATCAAGCACATGACAAAGAAAGAAATCCAGGCAATCTCCTAGGTCCATGTTGTTAACTTTTATGCCTCCTTGTCATTATGACAGACGTATCTACTGAGTGATACAGAATTCTATGGGTAGAAATCCTAATCCAGAAGCATAGAGCCTGGAGCCAATGACTAGGAAAAGGTCCCAAGGTCTTGCAGAGGCAGAGGAGTGAGGGTCAAGGTCGCTCTGTCTTCTACTGCACTTCACCACTCAGTGACAGTGCTGCTGCAAGCCTGTTTCTTCCTCTTAGGGCCTTCAGCACCCAGTGTCCTCATCTATAAAGTGGGGGCGAAGGCATCCGGCTCACATTGTTTCCATTAAGATTTGTTAAGAAAATTAATGCAAAGTTTGTGGAGCCTAAATTGATTCTCAATAAATATTTAAAAAAGCGACAGAAGGTTAATTATGAGTTGGCTACTTGCAAGGTGCAAAGAGTAGGAGCAGGAAGGAAGAGCAGGGCGTGGGCTGCAGGATCGGCGTGGGCTGCAGGATCGGCAGGCTCTCTCAGCCCCTGGCTTTTTAAAGTCTGGTCCATAAAGTGGAGGAGAGAAAGTAAGCTTAAGATAAAAGGTTGCTGTGAATTTGTCTAAGACGTAAGAGATAGTTTATTTATACATTGGGAAATGAGAAAGTAATGGAGATGTTCCCCCCAAAGGTACAATGTGCTTTCATATTATGGGGAAAAAATAATGTGATTTTGAAATAAGTTTGTTACTCTATAAATGACTAAACCTTACAGTCCAAATGAAGACTGCTAATGAAAAAAAAAAAGAGTAGATTTATGAGAATATTAATTCATTGACATTTGGGAAGAAAAAGGGTCAGTTTTATTTTATTTTATTTATTTATCTATTTTTGAGACAGAGTCTCAAGCTGTCACCCTGGGTCGAGTGCCCTGGAATCATAGCTCATAGCAACCTCCAACTCCGGCTCAAGCGATTCTCTTGCCTCAGTTTTTTTTTGTTTTTTTTTTTTTTCTATTTTTAGTAGAGATGGGGTCTCATTTTTTATACTGGTCTCAAACTCATGAGCTCAAGCTATAGGCTCGTCTCTGCCTCCCAGAGTGCTAGGATTATAGGCATGAGATACCGCACCCAGTCAAAGTGTACTGTAGAATCAGATCACATAGTATTTTAATTTCATTACCTCTTCTCATCTGTGCTCCTGAATAACTGAATCACCTTCTCTTTTACTCTCTTATTAATTGTGTCAAATGTACACACAACTATGAATATAAAACTTATTATACATTTTGAAAAATAATCAAGCATGGAAGTACATCCATTCGCCTTTTAGAACAAAGCTGCATGTCTCCCGTCCACTTGGCAATTCCTTTTTGCCACCCTCTTTTTCTCAGAAGTATGCTTTTTTATGATTATTCCCTTGATTTTCATAAGAGTTCTACCAATATATATGGATCCCCTGTAAATATAGTTTTGCTTTGTTTCAAGGAAAATCAGGTTGACTTCTTGTTCTGTGACATGTTTCCGGCATGGAAATTTTAGTTATTTGAGATTTTGGCTCAAAGACGCCCTTTTGACTTGGTCAAACTTTGTAAAAAATGGAAGTGCCGTCTGGGAAGCTTCCTCCCAAGCTTTTCTTCTTTCTACTTCCTTGCCAGGGTCAGACAGGCCTCACAGTCTGATTTCTCTCCCCACATATCAAATTTTATGATATTTGTCTTGCATGATGAATCTTTGCTTCTTAAAGCATCCATTTTACTTTTTAAAATTTTCTATAGATAACCAATTGTCTCTAATCTGAGCTTCAGTTCTTATCTATAAAATGAAAGTTTTATTATCTATCCAATATAGATAGTACTAATTGTACAAATACTAATACTATTAGTAATACTATTAGTATTAGTGTTTGACAATTGTTTATACTTTGTAACTAAGGTACTAGTAAATATGTACACACACATACACACACACAGTCTTAAAATGTTAAGACTGTGGAGAGCTATATAAAAATAAGGGACAGTGAGACGTTAGTAATTACAATGTCTATATAGTATATATACAGTGCTATAGTGCATTTGCTCATAGCCTTTCAACCCACTCCATGGTTTCAAAATGCCATATTTAAGTAAATTGTATTCAGATGAATAAATCTCAATGCTAGGTGAAGGTTAGTAGATATATCTATCTATAGATATAGGTAGATATAGATATTATATCTATATACATATTATATCTATCTATATATCTATTACAGTAGTATATATATATTTATATACTAGATAAAGATAGAAATATAATAAATATTTCTTAACTTGACAATAGTATATTTACTTGGCTATAACCTGGTGTATTTATGAATTATATAGTTATCACAGGAAAAGCCAAGATATGCAGGATATAGTTTTATGTTTTTTGATTTCTTTTCAGATAGTCTCTTTGTTTTGATCATAGACCAAATAATATTCAATAGTGGCAAACTTGAAAAATGACATCAAGTATTCACACTGAATATAACCACATTTACAATATTTAGACACTGCCTAGAATAGAAATAAGAAATATGGAAGAGAACATTGTTTTCTGACAATTACGGATATTACCTCAACCTTCAGAGATGCAATTCAAAACTTATTTATGATTTAATTTTAACTTCTCTATTACATTTAATGTTATCATGTTTATCTTTGATATTTATATGTATCTCGGTATCTTTCTATATTGAATTCCATTTCTGCAAATATTGCTTCTGAAATAGTTCTCCGTGTAAATACAAAGACAAAGATTTTTGATATATGGTTACTATTTTCAGTATAGCAATTGACAATCTCAAGAAATATTTCATACAAGACTCCAGTGTAGACTAATAACACAATGACTTCCATAAAGATTAGTGTCATATAATTCTACCAATTTATGATCTTATGTTCATATATGTGCTATTGATTCCAAGGTAACTACAGATTTAGATTTACACTGAGCCAATGAATAATGGCCAAATAGACCATTTAATTCAATAATAATTTTTAAAACCCAGAATTGTTATAGTGACAATAATCCTAAAATGTTATAAGCCTCACTTCCTTTTCAGTAAAATGGACTTCTTTTCATTTCAAATTTATATAGTGTATACCATGAATCATGGTGTGAAGATTCGTTTAGAAAATGCAACTTAACCATTTCTAATTTTAATTTTTATGTGATTTTTGCCCATGAGAAGAAATTGTAAGGAAGATGAGGAAATCATAAAACATTAACTTTTAATTTCAAAATATACAGAAAGCATTATAATTATCTGATAGAATTTAAAATACTTAGCAAAATAACTAAGAAAATGCTACAAAAGCTTTGTTAACTAATGTGATGAAAATGTGTCAAACGATCTATGAACCAAGTGTATGGTGCCCCACGATCATACTAATGTACACAGCTATGGTTTAATAAAAATAAATAAATAAATAAAATACTGGGAAATTTTCTCAGAATATGTCTCCAAATGTACAAATATATGCTATTGGATTTATTCTAGGAATGATACCTAGTTCCTCAAATAAAGCACTCTATGTGGCTAAATAAGTTAGACATCATTTGTTTCCGCAAAATTAATCAGTTTTTTAAAAATTATTAATATTACAGAGCTTTTCAGAACTCTGTGGTAATGCACATAGAATCTTCATTCAGAAGCACTAATTTGCAGTGGTTCTCAAACTTAAAGACTAGAGAATACTATTTTGATGAGAGATTTTTATGTGACATGTATTGGCAAATGTCATTGTGGATATTAAATGCAATTTAAATTTAGAAAATGGAGGGTCAGCTCTTGCTAAGAATGTGGGCAGCATGTTTTTGAAGAATTAGCCACTAAATAATCTAGCTGTATTAGATTTAGGAGCAGGAGAAAAGAGTGCAGGGGTCCTCACACTTTTTAAACAGGGGGCTAGTTCACTGTCCCTCAGACCATTGGAGGGCTGGACTAGAGTTAAAAAAAAAAAAAAGAAAGAACTATGAACAAATTCCTATGTACACTGCATGTATTTTATTTTGAAGTAAAAAAACAAAATGAGAACAATACAATCACACCACTGCATGTGGTCTGCAGGCCATAGTTTGAGGACCCCTGCTAGGAAACAGTTCAAAAAGCATGATGAGATTGATGGGTTCATCAAACCATGAGAAAAATAGTTTGGTATTAGTAAAAAAGTGGGCAATATGTTTGTATACAGAGACTATAGGCAGTTTTTAGAGTTCTTGACAAGCATAAAAAATGATTGAATTTCATTGTCAATTTTGATTTTCCCTATTTAAGTCTTTGATCCATCTGTAATATTATTTCCTACTTAATGTGAGCTAAGGATCCAATTTTATCTTTTTCCCATAAGCATTTTTTTCAATATCATATATTGAAATAATCATCTATTCACTTTGGGGAAATTTCAATTGTGTCATAAATCATGTTTCCATGAATGTATTTAGGTGTGCTCTATTTCATTATATTAGTCTATTTGTTGATTCCTATTCCAATATCTCACAATCTTAATTCCTAGAAAAAGTCCATCCAACTTGTTCTTCTTCAAGAGTATCTTGGAGGCTCAGCACCTGTAGCACAGTGGTTTCTGCACTAGCCACATGCACCGAGGCTGGCAGGTTCGAACCTGGCCTGGGCCTGCTAAACAATGACAACTGCAAGAACAACAACAACAACAACAACAACAGAATAGCTGGGCATCGTGGTGGGCACCTGTAGTCCCAGCTACTCACGAGGCTGAGGCAAAAGAATAGCTTAGGTCCAACTGTTTGAGGTTGCTGTGAGCTGTGACACCATGCCACACTACCAAGGGCAACAAAGTGAAACTCTGTCTCAAAAAAAAAAAAAAAAACCTTGAAATAGTTTGCACATTTGTCAAGCTCTTAAAACAAATAAAAAGTGGATTTTTATTGAAATTACATTGAAATCATTAATTAATTTGGAAATATTTGACATCATTATGATGTTGAATCTTCTCATTCCTTAACATGGTATATCTCTTCATTTAAATCGTTCTGAATATTTTTTAACAAAACTACAATATTCTACATAATATCAGATATGATTTGTTAGATTTATTTCAACGTGTTTGAGTATTTGATGCTAATTTAAGTATTATTTTAAATATGTGTTTTAAAATACTCTGTTCTTTTGTTAGAATAGAGGTATTCAAATGATTTTGTATATGAATTTACAATTCACAATTTGGTAAAAATTGACTATTAATATAATGGGAAGTGTACTTTGTATTTTTTCCATAGGCAAATACATTGCCCGTTAACAATCACAATGTAATTTTGGTTTACTTGGATGGTTATGATCATTATTTCACCAATAAACATGATTTTTTTTTAATGTGGTTACGAATATTTTCTGTTACTCATTTTCTAGGAATTGTTTTAATGGATGGTTGTTAATTTTTTCAAAGTTATATATAATTTAAAATATAATATGATATTTCATTTTGAGTTTATTAAAAGATAAGTTAATTTGCTTATTTTAAAAAAGTTACTTAGAACAAACATGTTCCAGAATGAGTTCAATCTGTCTGATTTTAAAGATATGTGGATGAGATAATCCATCACAGTCAAGAGTGTTGATCTCAGCATATCAAGTTTTTGGGAAAGAGAAAGGATAGAATACATGTCACTTCATTTAATGAGTGCTTCAATTAAGCAATGACTAAATTCTAAAATAATATAGAAAATCAAGATTCCCACATACTCAATATGAAGTTGAAATTTGTTGATTAACAGCAATGTGCACAAGTGAGAGAATAATTTAATTACATTCAAGAAATAAGGGGAGAAATTGTAAGTTCACACCTAACAGGTACCATGTGTGGGTCAATGGCACACTTCCTGAGTGACTATCAAAACTATAAATATGACTTTAATCCTCACATGCAAATGATGCAACTTGTATATCTTCATATAAGTCTGAAATAAATGTTTAAAAAATGATTAAGATGCTAAATATTATGATATGTGTATTTTATGACAATAAAACATGAATGGAAAAATAATACTATTTTTTGACTACTTACAATTTAAATTTTATGCTAAAAGAAAATCTCATTTATTTATATATACTATCTTTGTCACTTGATTAATTTTTTTTTTTTTTAGTTTATGTTAACGTGAGGGTATAACCAGCCAGGTCACAATGTTTGAATTTGTTAGGTAGACTCCATCTTGTAGTTATGTCCCCCACCAAAAAGGTGTGCTACATACCACTTCAATATGCCCTTGCCAACCTCCCCTCCTTCAGCCTCCTTGATTCCTTATGTCCTTTTCCCCCAACTTGCATTGAATTGAGTTTTACTCCCATGTGAGTATGAATTAGATCATCTACCTGCTTTGTATTTGTATTAAATACATTGGATATTTCCTTATTCATTCTTATGATACTTTATAAAGAAGAATGTATTTAAACTCCATCCAGGTTAATACAAAAAATGTAAAGTCACCATCTTTCTTATGACTGAATAGTATTCCATGGTATACATACACCAGTTTATTGATCTATCCCTGAGTTGGTGGATATTTAAGTTGTGTCCATTTCATGACAATTGTAAATTGAGCTGTAATAATTGTAAATTGAGCTGTAATAAATAGTCCAGTGCAAATGTCTTTATGATAAAATGATTTTTTTTTCTTGTGAGAATTTCTTGGGATTGCAGGGTCAAATGGGAGGTCTAACTTGACTTTTTGGGGAATCTCCATACATCTTTCCAAAGAGGCTGTATTAGCTTGTTGTCCCAGCAATAGTGTACAAGTGTTTTCCTCTCCCACAGCCACACTAGCATCTGCAACTTTGGGCATTTGTGATGTGAGCTAATCTTATTAGGGATAACTGACATCACAGGGTTGTTTTGATTTGTATTTCTCTGATGATCAGAGATGATGAAGTGTTTTTCACATGTTTGTTAGCCATTTGTCTGTCTTCCTTAAAGAAGGCTCTGTCTATGTCTCTTGCCCAGTAATAGATGGGATTGTTTGCTCACTTTTTGTTGATTAATTTGAGTTCCCTATAGATCCTAGTTATTAAGCCTTTGGCAGATATGTACCGTGCAAATATTTATCCCACTCTGAAGGTTGTCTATTTGCATTTATTGTTGTGTCCTTAGCTGTGCAGAAGCTTTTCAGTGATTAAGTTCCATTTGTTTATTTTTGTTATTGTTGTGACTGCCACTGAAATCTTCTTCATAAAATCTTTCCAAACCACAGCATCCTCAAAAATTTTTCCCACATTTTCTTCTAAGATTTTTATCATTTCACATCCTAGATTTAAATCTTTTCTCCATCTTGAGTCAATCTGCAGGTCCAGTTTCCATCTGAATAACATGTGGTTTTCCAGTTCTCCCAGCATCATTTATTGTATAGGGATTCTTTTGCCCAGTTTATGCTTTTGTTTAGTTTATCAAAGATCTGATGGCAAGGAGATATTGGTTTTATATTTTTGGTTAAAGAGATAAACTAGTTTTCTATTCAGTTCCATATGTCCATGTGTCTATTTTTGTACCAATACCATGCTGTTTTGATTGCTATGAATTAGTAATATGGCCTAAAGTAGTGTAGAGTGATGCCACTAGCTTTGTTTTTATTACTAAGAATCTCCTTGGCTTGGCTACATGGTTTTTTTTTTCTGGTTCCATACACAACAATGAACTATTTTTTCCAGTTCTTCAAAGTATGATGATGATATTTTAATGGGAATTGCATTGAATCTGTAGATTGATTTGTGTAGAATAGACATTGTAAAAATGTTGATTCTTCCTGGCCAATAACATGGTATATTCTTCCATTTGTTGATGTCTTCTGTTATTTCTTTTCTTTGGGTTTCATAATTCTCCTTGTAAATATTCTTCACCACTTTTGTTAGATATATTCCTAAGTATTTCATTTTCTGTGAAGCTACTGTGAAGGGAATTGTGTCTTGATTTGGTTCTCAGCTTTGCTGTTGTTGGTGTATACAGAGGCTACTGATTTGTGGGCATTGATATTATACCCTTAGACATTACTGATCACTTCCAGGAGTTTTGTGGTTGAGTCTCTGGGATTTTCTAAGTATAAGATCACGTCATCTGCAAACAGTGAGTGTTTGATCTTCTCTTCCCCCATTAGGATGCCCTTATGTCCTTCTGTTGCCTGATTGCATTGAGTAGAACTTCTAAAACTATGTTGAATAGTAGTGGTCATTAAGGACATCCTTGTCTGGTTCCTATTCAAAGTAACAGAGATTTCAGTTTTACTCCATTCAGTATGATATTAGCTGTGGGGTTGTTGTAGATGGCTTCGGTCATTTTCAGAAATATGCCACCTATGTCTGTATTCTTAAGTGTTCTTATTAGAAAAGGATGCTGAATTTTATCCATTGCTTTTTCTGCATCTATCAAGAGGATCATGTGGCATTTGATTTTTGCTTCTATTGATATGGTGAATTATTTTTATGGATTTGCGTATGTTAAAACAGCTTCCATCTGTGAGATGAAGCCAACTTGATCATAAGATATCATTTTTAATGATTAATTGTAATCTATTGCCTAAGATATTATTGAATATTTTAGTATCAATATTTATTAGCAAAATTGGTCTGCAGTTCTCCTTTTTAGTTGGGTCCTTTCCTACTTTTGTTGTCAGGGTGATGCTTGGATCATAAAATGTGTATAGGAAGGTTTCTTCTGTTTCATTTTTTTTAGAATAAGTTCTACACCACAAGTACAAGCTTACTTATCCCAAGGTTTGATAGAATTCTGGTGTGAAGTCATCTGAACCAGGACTTTGTTGTTGTTGGAATCTTTTTTATTGTTTCTGCAATCTCAGGGTTGATATTGGACTGTTCAAGAGATCTATTACTTCCTGGTTAAGTGTAGGGAGATGGTGTCATTCCAGGTAGTGGTCCATTTCCTCCACAGTGTCAAATTTCTGGGCATAGAGTTTCTTTTAGTAGTCAGAGATAATCTATTGGATCTCAGTGGTATCTTTTGTTATTCTCCCTTTCTCATTTGTGATTGAGGTTACTAGAGATCTTACTTTTCTGTTTCTGGTTAATCTGGCCAAAAGTTTATTGATTTTATTTATCTTTTTGAAGAATCAACTTTTTGTTTCATTGATTTTCTGAATGACTTTTTTGTTTTCAATTCCATTTATTTCTGATTTAATTTTGGTTATTTCTTTTTTCTGCAGGTTGGATTATATTGCTCTTCCTTCTCCATTACCTTAAGGTATTCTATTAGATTGCCTTTCTTTTTTCTTACTTACTTTCTTTCTTTTTTCTTTCTTTCTTTTTCTTTCTTTCTTTCTTTCTTTCTTTCTTTCTTTCTTTCTTTCTTTCTTTCTTTCTTTCTTTCTTTCTTTTTCTTACTTACTTTCTTTCTTTTTTCTTTCTTTCTTTTTCTTTCTTTCTTTCTTTCTTTCTCTTTCTTTCTTTCTTTCTTTCTTTCTTTCTTTCTTTCTTTCTTTCTTTCTTTCTTTCTTTCTTTCTTTCTTTTTCTTTCTTGTGTTTAGGCATCTAATTTCCCTCTTAGAACTGCTTTGGCAATATCCCACAGGTTTTCATAACCTGTAGCTTCATTGTTGTTATGTTAAGCAAGTTAATTAAAACCTTAATCATTGCCATTTTCCCTTGCCTACAAATTAAGACTCTGAGATTTGTGTGTGATTGAGGAGGATGGAGGGTGGAAGGGAGGAAGGGAGAGAAGAGTAGGAAGAAGAGGGGGAAAGAGAAAGAGGAGGGAAAGAATGAGAGAGATGGTCGGTGCTCAATTAAAGTTGGTAAAAATCTGTTCTCATAGTATGCTTATGCACACATACAATCTTCCTAAATCCAGAATGCCAAAAGCTTCATATCTGGCATTTTCTAGATCTGGCCTGAGGAACTTAATGATGTGCATAGCTAGCCATATTCTCTATATAAATCATTGGAGTTTTACAATCCAAGCAGTGGATGGTAGAAGTTACTATTGGATAGTTATTTACGTAGATTTTTTTTCTTTTTTTTGGCCAAGAGCATTTAGGACATCTGCAAACTTCAATCATACCAAATTCAGCTTTTGACTCAAATGTTCTTCATTTTGGCCCTTTCTGAGATGATGTGCAATAATCATATGATTTTTGAATTCTTCTGGCAAATTGAGATTGAAACAGTGATTACTCCTAATTCCAATTACCATGTTCTGTTATGTTAGTATATATTTTATTATATTTCTCTTTACAATTTTAAATACTTTGGATTATATATTTGAGTATGTGCTATTGAGTGCATGAAAGTTTAACCTTATAAAACCTTTGTATAGAGGCTGGGTGCAGTGGCTCATGCCTGTAATCCTAGCACTCTGGCAGACTATGGAGGGTGGATTGCCTAAGCTCACAGGTTTAAGACCAGCCTGAGCAACTGGGAGACCCTGTCTCTAAAAGTAGCCAGGTGTTAGTAGCTGTAGTCCCAGCTACTCAAGAGGCTGAGACTGGAGAATCCCTTAAGCCCAAATGTTTGGGGTTGCTGTGAGCTGTGACACCATAGCACTCTACCGAGGGTGACAAAATGAAACTCTGTCTCCATAAAAAACAAAACAAAAAAAAAAAACCCTTCCTAAAAAGCCTTATTGAACTTTGCATCATTTTATCCTGATTCTATCTAGCAGTGCTTTGATCATTAAATATCATTTTCTCTGTTATTAATAAAACTATAAAAGCTTGATGCTATTGTTTTGTGTTTCTTAGTCATCTTTTTATAGGTATTCTGCTGATGTTCAGAGTTGTCTCTCTGGGAAATTCTGTGTTCTTTGGTACCCTACCTGAGGACTGTATCCTCCTTTTATTTATCTTCTAAACTCAAATACTCCTCAAATCAATGAGTTGGCCAGGATTCTGCTGATTTCCTCTACTATGCATTGTGGGTGGACACTCTCTAGAGGCAGTAAGCTGGGATAATCATAGATGAACCTTGTTTGTTTCTCATCACTCAAAGATCAATGTCCTTTATTACCCAGTGAGAAAATTCTTACTAACAGGTCTTTTCTACATATTTTCTGTTTTTTGGATGATTCAATTTAGAGGGTAAAATTAGTCTCTGTTACTCCATTCTAGTCAGATGCTAAGTCTTTGAGGTTATAATTGTGATTTTGATTATTTACATCCCTGGAAATATTTGGTGTGTTTTCAAATTTTCTTGATAACATTTTTTTTAATCTTATTCTTTTATTCTATTTGACATCCTTATTTATTTATTTATTTATTTATTGTTAGTATTATTATTATTATTTTTGCAGTTTCTGGCCAGGGCTGGGTTTGAACCCACCACCTCTGGCATCTGGGGCTGGCACCCTACTCCTTTGAGACACAGGCGCCATCCTATTGTTTTAAAATATATCAAACACATTGATTTATATTCTGGCCATCATTTTTTTTTATTTTTCTGGGTCTTATTTATTCTCTCTGTTCTAAAAGTTTTACCATAACCAAATTTCTTTAAACTTAATCTGCATATTTATTTACTTTTTATTTAAGATTAATATATGGTTATCAACAATTAGCTACATTGTTTGCATTTTTAAGTAAAGTTCAAGTTGCAGTTGAGCCTTTCACCCAAGAGTTGTGCCATATTCCCCTGCAGCGCCCACGGCATTACCGCCGAAGTGAGGCGGCGCTGACCGCGTTTTAGAGCGTCGGTAAGGAGGCCTGTGCTCCACGGAGTTTCGCCCCCAGCGACCCCCGCACATACAGCATCAGAAACGGTGCTCTACGTGCCAAGTCACCCGCAGGAGCTTGAACGACCGTGGCAGCCTTTAAAATTTATTACTTTGTTTTTCTTTAGCATAGGTCTGTGTGCTCTGATACTAATCACAATGTGCTTTCTCAAGGCTGGACCCATTGCACTACAGGATGAGATAAGGCACGAGCCTGCTAGACTCAGTGCCGCCTATAAGTCAGGCACTAAGACATTTAAGTAATAAATACCTTCACAGTAAATACCAATGATTTAGGAGTGAACAATTTCACAACCATGCTGAGACCAGCTCTTTTGTAGTGAGTTAAACTTTGTACTGTTTATTTTAGGTATGCTTTTGACTGTTATCAACTAGGAACAGAGACAGAGTAGTTAAATTGTTGTTAAAAATATCTAGAACAATCAGAGCTTACCTAAGCACGAAAACTGCAACTAAAGGAAAAATCTGTAACTTTCCCACTAACTCAAAATAACTCTCGTGTAACCAATGACGCCCCCTACCTGTAAGTAGAAGTGTATAAGTACTTGCATAAGTTTCACAGTAAAGTTACAGCTGCATACTCCGACCCGTGGTGTGTCAGACTGTCATTCCTGCGCCGACCTCTCAACCTTCCTCGTTCCTTCTCCCTGCTCTCCCTCGGACTGAAGCCCACCGACTGGGTGGTCCGCGGCATTCCCCGACATTGTGACAATAGATATGAGCACTCCGGATCCCTCCCATCCTTCCCTCTCCTTTTTCTCTCCTACTCTTGTTCACCCCCTACTTGAATGTAGTTACATTTTTCTCTCATGTGGGTGTGTAGTTGTTGATATACTGGTTTCATATTAGTATTGAGTACATTGGTTGTTTTTCCAAAATATTTGTTGATACTTTACTTTGGAGTATGTTCACCAAATTCATCCAGGTAAATACAAAAAAGGAAAAGTCTCCATATTTTTTATGGCTGATTAGCATTACATGGCATATACCACAATTTCATAATCCATTAGTGAGTTGATGGACACTTGGGTTGTTTCAACATCTTGACCATTGTGAACTGAGCTGTGATAAATATTCTAGTGTAAATGTCCTTGTGGTAAAATAATTTTTTTCCACTCTGGGTAAATACCTAGCAATGAAATATTTAGACATTTGATATTTGGGAAGAGGTTCAGTTTGCCTAGAAAGAATTTTTATAGCAGTTTTGTAGGAATGTTTTTTACACATTTTATTCATCATATATACCTTATATATGTCCTTGGCCCAACCAAGTTCCCCTGCTGCTATAAGTAAAGACAGTTTCCACCAGCCAGATTATTTCTAAACTAAAGTTCCTAAGTTCCTCTTCTTTAGCTGAAAGCTTTTCCCAGCAACACAGGATCTGGCTAGGCCTTCGGTAGGCAAATTTAGTAATGTAAGGAGTTGAGATCCCAGAGTGATCCTCAAATGATGGGGGTGAGGAGTCAATGGGTTGTTTCCACATCCATCGTTCTTTCACTCAATTAAGATGATAATGAAGTAATGTTTCAAAGTATTTTTCATGTTACTACTGTGATGTAGCCCCAGTTCTCACAATAGGTGTTACTAATGACATTTTTATTCCATTCCTTATTTTATTTTTCTCATTTCAACACTAATAGTTTTTGAGACCATGTCCCAATTAAACTACTTCTTGTACTTCATTTTTTATTCCAAATATTCATTTTGTGTTGTTAACAGTCAGGGTTCTACAGAAAGACAGAACCAGTGTACATATAGAATTAGCATACATGATTATGGATGTTGAGAAATCCCACTGTCTGCCATCTACAAGTTAAAGACCAGGGAAAGCCAGTAGGTAGTACCAGTCTGCGTCCTAAGGTTGGAGAACTGGGAAAGCAGGTAAATTCCAGTGTGAGTGCAGGAGAACACTGGTGGAGCTGGAAGTCGGCCAGGCAGAGAGAGCAAATTCTCTCTTAGCCTCTTGTTCTGTTTAGACCTTTAACAGATGAGATGAACCCTAACTTGTCCATGTGTAAAGATCAATCTGCTTTACTCAGTCGTCTGATTCAAATGTTAATCTCATTCAGAAACAACCTCACAGGCATACCCAGAATAATATTAACCATATATTTTGACACCGTGTGGCAGCACAGTCAAGTTGAAACATGAAATTAATCATCAGAGGTGAAGTCCTACTATAGTTATATGACTTTTTGCCCCTTGGGATGGTGAAAAGAGACTTATTACACCCTTACAATAAGGGGATAGACCATTAGATATTCCTTATTTGAAAAAAGTCTCTTATCTTAACCTGCCCAACTTGAATAACCTTGGCTTTTCTGTTTATCTTCCAAGTCCTATAAAGACCTGAAAACTGAAGACAAGATTTAGTGCTATCATAGGCAAGGGCTGACTTCAGGATGGAATTTGTTTGTTTGTTGGTTTGTTTTTTTGTTTGTTTTTCCTGGTTTCTTTCTGGAATTAGTTGCGTATGCATGTATTTTAACAATCTTTTTGTTCTTGCCAACTCAGATATTTATTTAAGAAAAAGATGTGTGTTTCTTTGTGTATATGCATGTCCGAGTATGTGTGCATACATAACTACGTATGTATATATTATTCAGTAGGAGGGTCAGTAGTGTATTTAGCATGTCATATTGTTAGACCTGACTAATCATACATTTTTTGTATGTAACTGAATGATGGTCTTCTTTAAAATTATTTGTATATATACCAGGTTCAATTTTTATGTTAATTCACAGAAAATATACTTTATTATATTGTTAAACATTAAATTGCAGACAACTTTCTCTCTAAAGCTAACTTTCTCTCTAAAACTAATAGCAATGTTTTCACAAGGATTTACATATATTTGATCTTTATGGTAGATATCCTGTAGAGATTGTATTAGTTCTTGATTCCTGTTGTTACTTTATCATGCAGAAAAGTTCCATTAGCAACTTACTGGAGTCCTGAGTTGAAATTCACCATGTAGCAACTTTTAGAAACCTAGAAATGTGCAAAACTGGCCAATTTTCATGACATATAAATATATGCTAATGTGCAATTTATTTGGAGTATATTCATTTTCTTAGGCATATTTTATATGGTAGGAACGACTTTATAAAATGTAAAATGCATGCAAATATATGCCTTATCAAATGCTGGTCAAATTTTTGCTTTTGATCTTATCTGTTGCTTTAGATGACAATTTTCCCTAATGTAAAGAGACCAGTGGTGTGACATATAATTATTTCAAAAATCCAGAATAAATTATTCTGGCTTGAAAGTGAAAAATCCATTTTGCTCGGTGATAAAATGTTAGGGTGCTTTATATCCTATCAAAAATGAAAATTCTGGTTCAAAAGTGAAAAATCCACTCTGTTCAAAAATAAAATACTGACTTCATAGAGAGGGTAAAAGTGACTTTTGTTTAATTTTGTTTGTTTTTAAATTAATTTGAGATCCCTATATATAAGTGTTACCATATAATTTATTTCTAAACCAGACCACCTTTGATAGGGGAAAAGAATATTATTAATTACCCTGGGGAAATAGGCTCAGAGGATAATTCTTCTACTATAAAGAGTATTGGTTCACAGTATCCAAAAGAATGTTGAAGATTCTGAATCAGTTATAGCAATATACATACAAAAAAAGTGCTTATCTGAGAATTCCTAGAGGCTTTGGAGGAACTTGGAGCACGTACCATTTATATTTGATTTTTGATGTAGGGAAACTTTTTTTTATAGGTGATGCTTCAGTTCAAACAACCACTAAAAATACTGCTTAGGCATGGCTTGGGGCTAAAATGCAATAGTCTCTCCTGAGGTTCCTGTTCAGAAATGGAAGATACTATTGTTGTTCAGAAACACTATGTTGTTTAATATCCCCAAACAGCCCTCACTTTCTTTTCCCCTGAAAAGTGTTAGGAATTTTTTGAAAATTCTTTTTTTTTTATTAAATCATAGCTGTGTACATTGATATGATCATGGGGCATCATTCACTAGCTTCACAGACCGTTTACCAAGTTTCATATATACCCTTTTAAGATGCACCGCTGGTGTAATCCCAATTGTTTTTTATGATCAAAGACTACTCACTCTCAAAAGTGTCTTCAATAAATTATCAAAGATCTTCTTTGCAGTTTCTTTAGGATATATTGAGTTCTTCCCACCATGATTATTTTAGTTGAGTTTTATGTTTCAAAGAGAGCAAGCAAAAAGGAGATAGCAAAAATCTGTGGGTTATTCAGGTCCCTTTTAGAATACCATTGTATTTTATATAGGTAGAATGGGCTTTTAACAACTCAGAATGTTTTGCTGTTGTTTTGTGGGGCAGGGTGGGGATGGAGATGAAATTGTTTAATTGGAAAGGAAAATTCATTTTGTTTTAATTAAAAAATCTAATTAAGTTCCTTGGAATCATAATTCACATTGCTGATTGTGGCTTTTATTGTCCTATTTTGGTCCCTGTATTTCTTTTTTGTGGTCTGGTAATTTATTGATAGCCATAGATCTGGAAGAAACAGAGAGGAGAGCAAAATTATGCACCAGTAGATTCCCTAGTTATATTTTTAAATTAGGAGCTGATGCTCAAAACACCAGTAAGTCATCTCCCTGATACTATCAGGGGGAGTCATGTGGTGAGGCACTATTTTGGCTCTGCTTACACCTATTTCTCTAGTTTAGTTCTCCCGCTTCTCACTGATTTATTTAAAGCCATAAGATCATAATTAATAGAAGCAGCAGAATGAGCCTTCAGCAAATTAATTATAATTATTCATGCCATGCATATGAATAATAATCTGGCTGATAAATTTATAATGGTGGAAACTATTATGTGGATTAAATGATAAAGGCAGTTTTAGTAGGGAATTGGGAAGAATATATAACTTAAAGATTCTTGCAAGCTGTCCCTCAGTCTAATTTGGCACCCAGCTGCGGTTCAAGTTTTGCTATGAAGCTATTTATTTTGAGTGCAATTGTCATAAACACTCAGTTTTAGAGATGTTTTGTGGAACCATTGTGTAATGTTTGATCAGTGAACTGTTCCAAAACCTTCAGAATTATTTGCTTCACCAGAATTTTCCAGAAGCATTACACTAAACTTAAAAACATTTTATGCATGGGTAACTATTCATAATAAAGTAACCAAACATTATTTTATGCATTAAATTTTAATGATAAAATGGTGGTATAAATTGCAGGGGTTAAATTCTTAGTATTTCTTATTAGCAATCTTTGATTTATTGTTGAATTAATCCTTGAATCCATTTTTATGTCAGAATTTGCATAAAGTTACACTAAAAATAATTCTAGGGTTTAGATATCTTTTGATTTCTGTATATATGTAGTAGATGTATTTTTATGAAGATTGCCATGTATTCTTAATCACTGAGTACCTCAAACAACCTTATACCATATATAAGGTATATAGCCAATATAGCCAATTGGCCATATACCTTATATATGGCCATATAGCCAATAGAGAATTGGCCATATAGCCAATAGAGAATTGCAACTGAGTCTTGCACGGATAATTCCTGTTCAAGAAAATAGGAAAAAACTAGGTGCCAAAGAAATAGCTATACAAAAGGTAAGCTAAAGAGAACTGAGATCGAATTCTGGGGAGAGTTTTTAAATGAATGCCAAATTCAGAGACCAAAGTCAGGACCAGAGTGGTCACAGATACAAGAATCAAGAGGTAGGGAAAAACTACCAAGTAATACCAAGAACAAGTGAGTACCAGGGGGAGCCTGTGGCTCAAAGGAGTAGGGTGCCAGCCCCATATGCCAGAGGTGGTGGGTTCAAACCCAGCCCTGGCCAAAAACTGCAAAAAAAAAAAATAAGTGAGTATCTGAGAGTTTGTGAGGCTGGATGTTGAATGGCATAAAGAGTCGATTCCTTATTAATCACCTTCAAGTCAGTTTTATAGTAGTGTTTCTCACACTTGGCTATAAGAATCCCTTGGAGAACTAAAAAAATATTAATGCAAGACCAATTTTATCAATGTCTCTGGAAAAAAGCACCGGTATGGATAATTTTTAAAAAGCAGGTATTTTTATAATTTGGGATCAAAATAGAAATATCATGCATTGTGAGTAATGGTGATATGCAATTAGAGAGCTTTGGAGTAAGAATTGGTACTGGAGTAGACTTGCAACTAGAAAGAACTTAAAAGATAAACGTCTTACCTCCTTATCATCTTAACCTTGTGATTTATATTGGCATGAGCCTGTAAGGAAGTGAAGGGTTGCTACCAGTATCCAGATGGATCATACATAAAGGAAATTATTATACATGCTGCTATTTTAAATAAATATTCATCAGAAATGGTATTTTTACTTGATAGATCATGTATCTTACCTTTCCACTAGGCCACATAGTAGGCCCTGAGAGTTATGAAAATAGGTAATAAAGTTGTTCTGATGAGTGATGAATCGTGTTTCGTGGTGTCATGTGTAGTTAACTGATTTGAAAGAGACATAGCAATCTCAAACCAAAATGGTCCTGTGTATACATGAACGTGCCCGGAGTGCTTTGCTCACATGCTGTCCATCGTGGGCCCATCTGTGAACTAGTTTGTGTCTTTCTTTTTCAGCTCTATAATTACAGCATTGCCCCTAGAATCCAAGTCACCCGGAACTCAAACAAATTGGAATCAGAATGCAAAATCTGAGCAAATTTTGCCCAAAATCTGAATGCTGCTTTGGAATCCAGTTGTTCTTGTGTTTCTGTGCTTACGTTTCCCCAGCACTCAGGCCACCCACGCGGTTTGAGGTTCGGTTAGTTGTGCAAAGCTGTGGTGACATCAACACGTGAGATTTTTGCTGCTAATTGTATGCTTTTGCGCCTTTGTGCATGTGTGTGTTTTTAATATAACAACTAAGTGTATTCACCACGCGTCCTAAAAAGTGTAGTAATGAAAATAAGAATAAGAGGCAAGCTGTTAGAGCTACAATTAAAGTTACAAAAGATCTTATCACTAAGCATAAAAGCGGTACACGTGTGGCTGTCTTGATACCATGTTTGAGATGCCTAAATCAACAGTTTGTATGATTTTGAAAAATAAAGAAGCTATCAAAGCAGCTGAAATGGTGAAAGGGGTTATGATGCTGACCTCTAGGAGATCAAAAAGTATGGAAGAGATGGAAAATGCCTCTTAGTCTGGATTAATAAAAAACAGCTGGCTGGTGATGTGATTTCTGAGTGTTTAATTTGTGAGAAAGCCAAGATCCTCCACGATGATTTAGTGAAACCATTATTACATAGTTCATGGATGCCTGATACTAGTTCCCAAAAGGAGAGTCTAAAGCCAGAAGGGGTGGTTTTTGAACTTTAAGGACTTGGATACATAGTGTTGTTATGCATAGAGCAGCTGCCAGTTCTAATTCAGACACAGCAGAGAAGTTTGTAAGGGAGTTTAAAGACTTTGTGAGCAGTGAGGGGTATGAATCAAATCAAGTGTTCAATTGTGATGAGACAGGCCTTTATATTTTTAGGTTTTTATATTTTCAATTTTATTAATTTACATTTTTATTGAAATAGTGTTGTCAACATTTTACCTTAGAATTCAGTGTATTTACTGTTAAAATCATTTGAAAATTCTAGTTTGTCAGACATAAGAATGGATTAATCCAATTTCTATTATTTTAAAAGAGAAAAAAATGTCTTGGAACTCAAACGATCTGGAACTCAGGTGGGGTTCTGGAATGGCTAAGTTCGGATTACAAGGTATCGCTGTATTGGTATACATGCTTTAGAGGAAGAAGAGTATGAGTTTATAAGACGTCTGTATTGAAACTAGAGACAAAACTAGTATACAAGTTTAAGTGGCTATGAATAATTAATAATAATTAATTAATGTACCCCTTAGCTAATAAATTAATTAATATTTATACCCCTTAGTTTTTTCTAAGTTTTTCGTAATTAAAATATGAACTCACAATAGTAATATGCTGACTTACTTAAGTACCATATGCAACTCATTTAGCACAGGGCTTCACAGAGTACCTGATTAATATCTGTCAGTCAGGCTGGGTACAGTGGCTCACACCTGTAATCCCAGCACTTGGGAGGCTGAGGCTCACAAAGTTCGAGACCAGTCTGAGTCTGAGCAAGATCCCATCTCTATAGTTAGTCGGGTGCTGTGGTAGGCACCTGTAGTCCCAGCTACTCAGGAGGCTGAGGCAAGAGTATCACTTGTGCCCAAGAGTTTGAGGTTGCTGTGAGCTATGATGCCACTGCACTCCAGTCTTTCTCAAGAAAAAAAAGATAATAATAAAATAAATAAATAAATAAAATCTGTCAGTGTTTTCCCCTCCTTAACTGTATGTTTTCTATTTCCATTTTTTTTTTGTCTGTTTTTTTGCTTTTGTTTTTTGATACAGAGTCTTACTAGGTCACCCTAAGTAGAGTGCTGTGGCATCACAGCTCACAGCAACTCAAGCTCTTGGGCTTAAGCAATTCTCTTGCCTCAGCCTCCCAAGCAGTTGGGACCACAGGTACCCACCACAATGCTTGGCTATTTTTTGTTGCAGTTGTCATTGTTGTTCAGCTGATCTGGGCCAGGTTCAAACCAGCCACCCTCAGTGTAGGTGGCTGGTGCTGTAACCACTGTGCTACAGGCATGCCAAGCCTGTGTTCTATTTTCAAGAAGGTTTTGAGACATTTTATAATGGAAGTCTACCTACAATAAAGTAGACAAATATAAATTCAAATAATATTTAGGAGGCAAATATGCTAGGCATAAGAATTTATTAATTTATGTGTTTTAGTATTACCTACAACTCTGAGCTCCCTGGCACCCGGGGTAAAAATTGAAAACAAACTTTTATTTCACGAACAGTAAGAGGATGAAAAGCAGTTCTACAGAAAACATTTCCCCTTGATATAACGTTCTAAAGGATACCACTCAAAGTCTTTTTTACAGGGAACACTGAGTAATGTAAATGGTAATGTCTTCAAAAATGATTTTATGGCTGATGCAGGAGCCATCTGCATATGGCTATTCTTTTCATCAATCCTCAATAAAATCCAAGGGCATGACTTTAAAAGGTAGCAACCTGATGATTATTACATTTTTTATGGATGACTCAAGCATTCTTCTCCACTGTTGTACAAGAAAAGTGTCAAATGAGAGATCACTAGGCTTAGCGGATAACTCAACATATCCCTCAATTATAGAATAGAATCCATTCAACACATAACTCTTTGTAAACTCTTCCGTGTATAATATTGTACACTTTATCATATATTTCAGAAAATTAAAATAGAGCACACTGTAATATTTCTGTGCAAATAAAATATACTTTGCTCCATGGTGCATGCTATGATATAGAGCAGAAACAATAATGACTCCACTGACCTTGGTCTACAAAGTAACCAGGTACACAGTATAGTAAATTGCATATCTGGCAAAACTATCTTCCTGAATGAGATTTGGAACCTAGCAAAGTAAACTACGTGAACAACTCCTTAATGTTTGTTTTGACTAGTTACTGAAAATGCATCTATAAATATGTATGAGGATTTTCAGAAAATTTAAGTACTTAACAATTGTCACTGGGAGAGAGTAGTGAGGTAAGACAATTTTTAAACTTTACATGCTTTATAAAATATTTTTATTTTTGCAGATTTGTATAGTATCTTTTTCCTGAATGAGTCTGTCCATTTGAGGAATTTATGGTGTTTGTAGGTGTAACAACTTAAACAAAGACATTTCAGATCTTTTCTTATAAATAGCATTGCAAATACTAGAATGACAATAATTATAATATTCAGATATAGTATCTGAACATTTGAATTATTCTGAAGTATCAAGAGAATGGTTTGAATGTGCTATACCTTATAGTAAAGCTGGCAGAAAAGTAGGTACAATCTCTCAAATTATGAATGAGTTATAAAGTACAAATATTTTAAATTATGAAATTCCTAAAGAATTTCAATAATTGCTCTAAGGTTATGTAACTAGTTAGTGCCTGAACCAAAAATTCAATTTGTTATGTTTTTCTCTTTGTGTATTTCTCTAGAAGGCCTCTGTTTGATAGAGTAATGTCATATGAACACTGTTTCCAGGGTAATCATATTTAAAATGTTGCTTTCAAGCCCAAGGATCGGGTTTATTTTAAATTGTAGGAAAAGGAAGTGAAGTAGATTGTTATTTGATTTTTTTAATTTCTACAGTTTAAAAGTAGATACAACTGAATTACACAAATGTGATGATATATAAACACCTTTGTGGTCCTCGTACACACAGCTGTAATCCTTGCCCTACCAAAGAAAACAACTACATGAATTGTCACCCTTCCCACTTGGAAAATTGACATAGCTACATGGTGTGTTCCTGCTTTCATTTTTTTTTTTTTTTTTACTTGAGAAAGAAAATTGAGACTATTCTCTTGCACTACCCCAGACACAAGCCGATGTGTTCCTACTAGTTCAAGTCAGAAGTCTGAATTGCATAATGTTTAAGAATAGTATGAAAGTTAAGCTACAGCATACCTAAAACCTAATACCTAAACCTCAACTCCCCATCCGTAAAATGGGAGAAATAAAACTTACTTGATGAAGGTTGTTGCCAGATGATATATGTTACATATTTGTTATAATGAATTAAATGTCACACAGAGATCAATAATTAGGCACTACTATTATTAGACGAAAATATTTTACTTCTATAATATTAGAATTGTGGAGAAGACAAATGAGTTTTTAAATATACTTTAATAGTCTATCCAGGAAAATTATTCTTCAAAGAGAATCAGATAATTTTAGACAGAAAAAAGCTTTTGGAACTATCTAGAGTTCTATGTAGTAGATTTTAAGAATTAACCAGTACCTTAAAATTGTACTAGCACAACAGACGTTTGCAATTTTAATCCTTAAAAAAAAAAAAATCCTGATAAACTGATCAGTATACCTTTTTCATGACAACTTTCAAAAGTAGGGAAAACACTATCTACAATATCTTCACACTTAAAACTCCAGCTGGAGAGTTGAAAACTATTAAAATATAAAGAAGGGGAGGGATAAATTTACACCAAACAAGTATAATGCACATATCTGGGTGACAGGCACATGTACCTTCAACTCAAAATATACAAAAGCAACTCACGTAACCAAACATGTGTATCCATGTAATATTCTGAAATATAAATATATATGCATACTTCCTCATAATGAAACTAAAATAGTACAACTCCTAATCATTAGCAGATGGCATTTTATCTTTTTTATTTAAAAAATAATTTTCAAAATATAAAAAGTACACATTTAGAAAAATTTGTTTCATCTGAAGAATGTTATTATTAAAATTTCATCATGTTTCAGTCCACTTTTTTCTATACATTTGATTATTTGATTATTGTTTAAATATCATATAATCTTAAAATTGTTAATTTTTAGTTAGCATTAAAGATTTTATTATATGGAATAAATATGATTTTGATGACATCATGATTTTTTTATTAATGAATCTGATGCTTCTATTGTAGTAGAAACTGTTTGTTTTTGTTACTCTAATCTCACTAGGATTATATTATTTGTCATATATTTATCTATTTTACAAATTATAATTTAGAATATTTTTTTCTCTGAGATTAAAAATTAGTGGATAAAAGCTATGAATATTTTTAGGACTTTTTATTAATATATTTGTGAATTGTTCCATAGACGTTGTAACAATTTAATATCACATTAAAAGTGTTTAAGAAGGGCTGTGCTACTAACCACTAGCCAGACTGACCTTTTACTTATATGAATAAATAATAATGACTTTATATGGAACATTTAATTCCAAATCATAATTTTTCTTAAAAATGACCCTCTGCCTCATATTTTTTTTACAAAATTATAAAAATAAGTAAACAGCAGAATTAGCCATTTTTACTGCCCTAATTAAAAAAAAATAAGGATCTAGAAATGCAAATTGGTTACATAGATTGCCATCTGTCACAAAGCTCTTTGAAAATTATTAAATTAAAATTAACATTTGGGCCTGTCCATTCTCCGGGTATTTCAACTAAAGGGATCATGCTATGAATTACAATTAGATTTGTAACCCAACATATTTATAAATTTTGTGTAGACTGTATATGTTAAAAAAGTTTGAATGGGTTAGCATCATTATAAAAAAAGAAATTGATAAAGGGCACAGAAAAATTGCTCTAATGAATACATGTAGATTTCTTAAATATTAACAGAGCAGTTTATGTGCACAGTGTTGGAAAAATGAAGATAATTGGAAGGAAGAGATATTTTTATTTATAGGAGAGAACAAATAAATAATATGGCCTAAGTAATATGAGTGCTAAGAGGGAAGTATGTGAATTCAAGTAACATTTATTAAGATTCTCTTATTGGTAAGATACTTTGCAGAGTCTTCTAAATACACGGTCACAGCAATATATAAATTTTCATAATAATACGTGAATAAATATATTGCAAAACTCATTCTTACATTAATGTAGTGACTTTCAGTTTGCAATACACTTGATATTCATTCATATTGTAAATACATTCTAACTTAATCATCTAGACAACCATATAATGCAGCTGTTAAGCAGATGACTATGTTGAACCCCAAGAAGAATGAAAGCCCTACACTTGAGCAGTGAGAGATTCAGAGATAGAATGTTTACTTCCTTGGAGCATCTAAGTCCAAGTTCTTCTATTTTGGGAGATGCTCTCTGCTGTTCTTGGTTCCAGTGGCTTGGATTATAGGATTGAATTTTGCTGACTTAAGATGCCATGTATTTTAAATTTCCCAAGTATAAGACATCATCCTATCCATTCAATTATGTGAAATTATTAGGAGGAAGGTTAGTTATATAATGTATTCACCACTTACTAATCAAGCATTTACTTTCTGTATGTCACTTAAGTAATAGCTGACAAAATGATGTTTAAAATATAAATCCGCTGAGTGGTGCCTGTGGCTCAAAGGAGTAGGGCACTGGCCCCATATACCTAAGATGGTGGGTTCAAACCCAGCCCCGGCCAAAAACTGCAAAAAATAAAAAATAAAAAATAAATAAATAAATAAAAAATATATACATATATGTCTGTGTGTGTGAGAGATAGATATATATGTGTGTGTGTGAGATAGTGTATATATATATATAGCTAAAATAAGCATATTAAGGTAGAAAAGAACATTCAACTCCCAGATAGGAATTTGGGGATTTATGCCTAACTTTGCATGCAAATGGTTATATGATTCTAGATGAGATATTGTACCTCTTTGAACCCTATATGCAGAGGGTTCCAAAAAAATGTATATACTTTTAAGACAGGAATAAACTGTATTACGTTTGTAATATTCAAGTCACTTTTGACTTCTACAATTACAAGAGGTGCTCAACACAACTTGTATTACTTATATTTTCATATTGAAATCAATTCCTTGATTTTGGAATTCATCTGGCATATTGAGGTTGAAACAGTGATCACTCCAAGTGCTATCATTGGTATTAGGGTATTACGAAAAACTCGGCTCTCTGCAGAAAATTTTTAGTGTTCTAAGTGGGTGCTGAGAACTTGGGAGTGCAAAAATATGTGAGATCCCAAAGACTAAAGCTGGGCTTACATTTGGTCTTTTCTGGTAGTCCTCTGTGCTTTGTTGTTGGTTGTATTTTGCTACAAGAAGGGAGTCGTAGTGGAAGCAGGGTAAGAACTGGAAGAGAACTGTGAAGTAAATAAAATAAGGTAGTATTTTGGTGACACATCTGTCCTATTTATAATGTGCTCTTTTTGATCTACATAGAAGATTCTTATTTCTGGCCCATATGATTATTCAGGCAAACTGATTTGAAAGAAACAAAATCTCCCAGCATTTTGTAGTGAAACTGATTTAAATGTCTTTTAGATCCCATAGGGCTACGGTTGCCCACAAATACATTAGCGCAGTAATAAAGAAGACCTCTTACCTGCATGACCCATTATGTATGACGAGAGGGGTGACAAAACTGAACAAGTAGAAAACAGATCTTCATTTGCTGAAGATTAAAGTTTAAAGATAACCATTGTGATAAGTCCATGTGCTCCAGTTGAATATAAATAACAAGCCAATAAATCCACCCTCCCTATATTTCCCAGGGAAGGAAAGAGAATCGCGATGATTAAATCTTGCGTTTGATTTTTCTTCTGTAACATAGATGAATCCTGAGTGATTTACTGGGTGTTCGTCTCCTTCTGTTGCCAGTACTGCTTGAAAGGTGAAGGAGAGAGACTCTTTCAAATCATAACATTGGAGAGGTCAGATTGAGACAGAGCAGAACTCATTCTTCTGACACCGATGTAATAAGACAGAATGAATTTTTAGTTGTCCCTAGCATATATCACTATAGTGACACATATAAGACATTTTTTAAAGAGGTGTGGAAGAAGAAACCAGAGATGTGTGGAGACAAGCCATTCTCTAATGATAACAACTAGGATTATAAAATTTATAGAGAGCAATCATGAAGTTTATCTATAAAGAAAATGATTATTCAGACTATCTTTTCTCTGCTGACATAAATGTACACAATTCAGCAACAGAAAATATAATTTAAAGTGCATGAATAAGGAAAACTATATAAAAAAAGTGTGAGAGCATAGGAGAGTTGTCAGGAGGGAGCCAGGGTACATTCTATAGTCATTAGAGCTTGAATTAAGCTCCAAATTCTGTTCCTAGCATTGTTGATGTTTTTGCAAAAACAAGTGTAGGATGCATAATTACAATATCCATAGAAATCATAACATAAAAATAAACTATTCAAAATAGATGCAGCTATTTCTGATACTAGAGTAAAAGTTTATTTCGAAGTTGGGTCCACATTGAAGGGGCATAGATAATGTTATGAACAGCATCTTTAATGTAAATACTGTACAGCAACACATTTTGTCAAAATATGCCTCGAAGTATCTCATGAAGGCCAATTGCACGATGCCCATCTGTAACAGGCTAGACGCAGCGCTGGCCTTTGATTTGGAGAGAAAAAGGCTTAGGTGTTTGTCTTGGGAAAGGTACTTTGATCTCTCAGAGTCTTAGTTTCACATCTGTGGAAATAAGAGAAAAGATAATTATGTCTCCTGATATATGGATGATCTAGGTATTTCCAAACATGGGGACTGTATCTAGTAAAGGTTAGTTTCCTGCCCCCATGAAGTCCTCTATTAAATTCTACTGCACAATGGCATTTTAAAGCATTGTCATATATCATTAAAAATATTTTTTGTAACCTATTTGCTTTAATGAGGTTATTAAGATTATACGTGGACTGTCTTTTGCAATGAGCATGGTCTTCGACATTTCCAGCACTCAATCATTCTGAACTCCGGGACTGAGGGACCTTCTGAGGCCTTCTTACTTTTGTTCTATGCAAAGAGCTTGGCAACCATGGAAACAGTCCTGACTGCTCATTTCGCACATCTCTTCCCCGGTGTGTTAATCAGCCACAGCAAGAAGATAACATCAAATGCCCCATGCCTGCTCACTTCGGAAAGGAAACTACTCTGCTTCTTTCTACTACCTTTGTGGTGATCTAAAAGAGAGAAAGGAGACAAAACGTGTGATATATTTCATATTGTATCAACACTTCTCAGTGAAGGAAAAGATGCCTAAATTCAGAGAGGCTATTTGGAGGCTGGCACCCATTCCAGCTGAAGTGATGGGTATTTTGTTTACTTGATCTGAAAGTGCTATTTGGTGTGATTTCACATAGTGGGATCCGACATTACTTTTTACTCCCTGGCAAGTGAATAAGCCATGGACTGCATGTAATAATACAGAGAAGAGAAGGTTTTGGCACTGAGCAGTATGTAGGCACCAGAGAGTATTTTTTACCAGTTTTAGTATGTGTTTAGTATGGCTCATGGTGGGGAACAGGAACCAAAGAAGGTGCTGCAAGTGACTAAAGGGAAAAAGGAAAGAGTCCTTAAATTAAAAATAGGTGGGACCAATCAGTGAACAACAAAGTGCCCCTTTGGGGTTTAACCATATCATGTGTTTACAGTAGTCATTTTCTCATTTTCTTTATTACACATGTATGTGTAGTACACATGTGTGTGTATGTGTGTTTGATGTGTGTATGTATATATGTGTGTATACGTGTGTATGTGTGTATGTATATCTGTATGTGTGTGCATATATGTGTTTGTATGGGTGTGTTTCTATGTATATGTGTGTATATATGTATGCTTTTATTTGTGCAGGTATACATGTTTGTATGTATGTATCTATGTCGGGGTGTGTATATATGTGTGTTTGTGTGTATGTATATAAGTACATGTGTATATATGTATGATTGTGTCTCTTTATATATGTAATGTGTGTATTATATATGTACATGTGTATATATGTATGATTGTGTCTGGGTGTGTATATATGTGTGTTTGTGTGTATGTATATAAGTACATATGTATATATGTATGATTGTGTGTCTTTATATATGTAATGTGTATATATATGTACATGTGTATATATGTATGATTGTGTCTGGGTGTGTATATGTGTGTGTTTGTGTGCATGTATGTATGTACATGTGTATATATGTATGATTATATGTCTTTATATATGTAATGTGTGTATGTATATATGTATATGTGTATATATGTGCATGTATATATGTTTATAGGTATGTATATATGTCTGGTGTGTACATATGTGTGTATGAATGTGTGTGTTTGTGTGTATGCATACATGTGTGTGCATATGTATATGTGTGTATGTGAGTTTGTATGTTGGATTTATACATGGATGTGTGTATATATGGCTGTTTGTATGTGGTTAATTGTATACGTATGTGTGTATATGAATAATTAGGTTTGCCTAGGGTTTAACCCAATGTGAATGGAATTACAGTGAGTATCGTTTCATGCCTATACCTTTTGCTTAACATATTTCAAGGTTTTTGTGCCTGTCATAGTTTGTTCCTATTTATTATTGTGTAATATTCTATATATAACGATTTACAGATGTATTTATTCACTTTTAGTGGTGAAGATTTGAGTAGTTTCCGGTTGGTGCCAATATGCATAAAGCTGCTCTGCACACTTTGATCGTAACTCTTTGTGCAATAATCACTAATTTCTTAATGGTATGCATCTAGGAGTTGAGTTGCAGAGCCATAGGATATATGCATCTTCAAATTAGCTAATGCCAAATTGTTTTACAGAGTGGTATACCAATTTACACTCACTGCAGGAATGTCGGAGAATTATCATTGCTTTGTGAGCTCCCTAATAGTGTTGTAGGGAATTTGACATTATTTGTCAGGGGGAGTACATTAAATGCACTCATCTGGAATCTCAAAAAACGTGGGGAGAATAAATAAATTTTAAAGGCTTCCAAGGTGCAATATTACTAGTACAGGCAGATACATTTTAAAATCACGATTCTTAGTCATAAGTTACAATGTCTCCTTCGTCCTGCCAATGACGTAAAATGCTATACATATATATGTAGTTTTAAGCTTCATTTTTTTTTTTTTTTTATTGTTGGGGATTCATTGAGGGTACAATAAGCCAGGTTACACTGATTGCAATTGTTAGGTAAAGTCCCTCTTGCAATCATGTCTTGCCCCCATAAAGTGTGACACACACCAAGGCCCCACCCCCCTCCCTCCGTCCCTCTTTCTGCTTCCCCCCCATAACCTTAATTGTCATTAATTGTCCTCATATAAGCTTCATTTGTTCAGTGTTTCTGAAGTATCATAAGCATTCAACATATGTACACATTTAAAAAAATCAACATTGATTTCATTTTTCTGAGATGTGAAGTATATAGACTATTTTCAGAAATACATTCTTTAAATATTTTACAGTTAAAGAGTAAAATGTAAAACTTTACTATTCGTTCTGCAATAAAAACTTGGGAGAAAATCAGTTATTTCTGTTTTACTTTATATGAAGCAATAAAGTTGAACACATTTAAAATCCCCTAATTGTATTATTTACTGAACATATCCTAGTTCTTAGATTCAGCAGTAGGGCAAAGGTAATGAAGGAGAACATTTTCCAACGTGGTTTGTTAAAGTCCTACCCAGACTCCGGAACTCCAGGATACAAACCCCATATTGATTAGCAAACTTCCCCGGTGGCAGAACATGGCTGGCTGCTGCTATTCTTCCTTTTTTCAAAGCATCTGCCAGCATCCTTCACAAGAAGTCTGATTATTTTCCTTTTGTTATTTTGTTTTCTGTGAGGTCAGCAAAATCATCCTGTTGTCACAGTCTCTATTGGAACTCCAGGATACAAAACAGAGAAATAGACTTCTTTGAACACGAGGGTTTTGCTGTTTGGGATACCACCACTTCTTTCATTGACTAGTTGATTTACTATATTGTAGGGGAAAGTGCTGTACAAGCAACTGCAATTTGAAAGGAAGGCTTTTATCTATCTGCAAGACCTCAGTACATTTATGTGCCTTCACATTGGACTCCCTGAACTCAGGAAATTCAAGGAGAAATTTCCAGATTTACAGAGATTGTGTTATCTTTAGGCCCTACAGTTCCCATCCAAGAAATAAATGGCCAGAGATGCTTGTGTGCTGCATAGGATAACTTTTACTTATTTTATTTAGACATACAGCCTTTCATATGGAGCTTTCTGAAACAGAACAGGACTCTCTGACCCCGCTGTCTTTGTAATGTCTGACCTTCACAAGACTTGATTGAGCCAATATTCCATCTCTGAGAACTGTTGTGCAACTGTTTTTTTTTTTTTTTAGACATTGAAGAAGGTTGTTTGGGACCTATACTTTTTTTTTGTCACCTCCACCAATTGTGTAAGATGAGGTACAGGCTGGATATGTTGTATATTGGTAGCAGATATCTTAAAAAAAATAAGTTCCATTTAGGGTGGCACCTGTGGCTCAAAGGAGTAGGGTGCCACCCCCAAATACCAGAGGTGGCAGGTACAAACCCAGCCTTGGCCAAAAGCTGAGAAAAAAGTTACATTTATTTTCTGAGGTCAATTTTTCCCTTGTGTTTTAAAGCTTTTACTCCCATCGAACAGTTCAGTGATCACTGAATGGTGGCCTTCTAAATACCATATCCAGTTGTGTGTCAAAAAAAAAAAAAAGAAAAAAGAAAGAAAAGAAATGAAGAAGCAGCTCTTTTTTAACCAATATTCATTCAAGACTTAAAATTTATGTATTTAGGGTCTACTACACTGCAGAGAGTAAACAGATCTCCTTAAGTTAAAGACTAAGTTCAAAGGGCAGGGACTTTAAAGAGAAACTCAATGTAAGACAGAAATGTCTAATGCAAAATGGAAAGCATACTGCACTTTAACATTTTTATGCTTTTTTTTTTTAACTTATCAGCAAAATAGTATTTCTCAAGGTTGACTTCTTCCAGCCTGAGTTTCTCTATCATTTCTCCCCAGAGCACTTTTGGAGAGAACTGAATACTTCGGTGCTTTTTAAATATCAACTTTATATTTAAATAAATTGTTACTACATTTTATAATAATTTACTATCATTTAATATATATTAACCTGACATAATATAATATCAAGTGAACTACTATATAATATGTATAACAATAGCTAATATTTAACCACTGTGAGCATGATGTGGATATATATAGTTTATAAGATTATAGGAATATATACAAATGAACCAAGCACTCTAAGAGCAAAAGAACAACATATCACTGAAAATGTTTAAGCAGAAATGAATTCATAATCCACAAAAAATTTTTATTAGAAATTTAAGTCAATGTGTTATGTACCTGCTTTCCATGATTCATGGATATAAGAAATGATGAAAGAAGAGAAAAATAATAGGATGTATACATGATGGAGAGGTCAGGAGATTGATGACAATATATACCAATTGCAACTAATGTACCCATTAGTTGTGGACTTTGGGCATATTGCTTCACATCTCTAAGCCTCACTGCCCTCAAATGTACGATGAAGACCTATTAAAGCAGTTATTCATATGACATTGAAAGTGTTAAGGAAAAATTAATATGATTTTTAATTGTATACAAATATTACATAACTCATGGGATCTGTAAGAATGCCAAACAGCCAGTCGCGCATGCTTACATGCAGAAGCAAGGAGGCAAGAGCAAGGAGGCCAGCGTAGAAGCAAGACTATCACACCAGTACTGCTCCCTGTAATGGAATGCATCTATGTTACTGTGGACTGTGTGCTAGAAACTCCACTATAAAGAAAGCATAGATTTTAAAAACACATGCTAGCTGTCAAACTCTTTAGGCTGTACCATTTAATTCCCCAACTTGTTTCTTCATGATGTATGTTATTATTCCTGTTTAAACAACAAGGAAAAGAGCCTTGGACAGGGAAAACATTTAATGTGAGTTCCTTTATCTAGTAAGTAAGGGAATTGAGCTTTCCCATATACCAAGACTAAGAATTTGAGTGGAAGGATAACTCATCTTAGCTTTTAATTTGGATGAATCAATCATTCATTCATTTTATTATTCAATATTTATTTAAAGTATATTACATAATAAACATTTTAAGAAGGGGTAGAAATAAAGCAACACATGTATTTTCCTACCTTCTAAGACAAGCAGGAGGATGAAATATATAATCTGAATTACTCTAACCTCTTCAGAGAAACTCTTCTTTCAAAAGAAGAATATCTGTCGATGAACTTTATGGTGTCATATCTTTATGATGACACTTTTTGGTATTGTATCATTCCATATGTCAGTCTCATAGCATTCACTGACTTTGTATTATTCTTTGTGTATTGTTTGTTTGTTTAGCTTGCTTGTTTAAAGCACATCAAGCTTCAAAAGGGTGAGAATCCTTCCTTCTTTCAATTATTCCCAATGTCTACTGTGTTCAATAAATCTTTGCAAGATGAATGACAGTATAGGATCATGACGGCTACAATGGAAAGATGAACCAACCAACCATTGAGTCAAAGATGAGATAGTGTCTGTCTTGGTAGTTCCAGAGATTTTTTTCCCAGAAGAGGAAATACATAACCTGGATTTTGAATGATGACTCTGAGTTGCCCAAATGAAGCAGAGCGAACAAAAAGAATTCACTAGGCTTCTTCTTGATATCAGGGATTGAAGAAGGTTCTTGACACCAGATAAACAAGAAGTTAATGAGAGCAAAGAGGTAATGAATGGAAGCCTAAATGTCAGAATTCTATCTTTCCTAACCTCAGAATTTGCAAAGGCCTGATCCTCTGGAAAGTCGTCTTGGCAGTGGAAGTCACAGGGGTTGAGGGGTGAGGTGTTTCCACCTCAGCAAGCTGCCCTCTAGCTGTCAGGCGTTAAGTTCAACATCAAAGAGTACCAAGCAGGCAGAGGGCAGAGTTGGATCTTACTGTCTTATTGCCAGGAGCATTGGTTTTACTTATTCAAAATACTTTTATACTTTGTTTGGCACTGTTAAATAAGATTTATAGGAGGCGATTGATTTGTACCAAGCTCATGCACTAGGCCTAACAGACCAAACCAAAAAGAGTTATTCATGCTGAAGTTTCATACCACCAAGCCAGAACAATGTTTTTTATCTGACCTTTCAAAAATCAGGGTATATACAGGCTATGTGTGTATGTGTTTGTGTATATATATCTCAACTTTATATCAAATATAAATTATCATTATATTTTACACTTTAATTTTATACAGGGTGGGCATAAAGTTCATGTGCAATTTAAAATAAATTGTACCCAAGCTTTATGACCACCCTCTATAACAGTGGTTCTCAACCTTCCTAATGCCACAGCCCTTTAATACAGTTCCTGTGGGTAGTGACCCACAGGTTGAGAAATGCTGCAAATATATATTAACTTAGACATAATATAACATTGAATGAATTACTTCTCTACATATGTGTGTGTGTCTCCAAATCCCCAAACAAGCTAGTTTTATCCAGCATGATAAGTAAGTCACTCTTTTTAATCCTCTCAGGGAACGTAACTTTGAAATAACCAATCTCCTTTTTTTTCCGTTTCTGCTTTCATCAGCCCTTTTCTGTCTATAAAGCCAATGTCCTTTTCTCAGCTCATTGAAAGACTTATTGTAATTTATAGATTGCAATGTTGCAATATTATAAAATTGCAAGCAAAAGCCAATTAAGACCTTTAAACTAAATTTGTTATAATTTTGTCTTTTAGTAGACCAAAGTGCTTAATATATAATAATTTGTATTTCTCCTCTGTTAATAAATTTTGCTTGCCACTCTAAAAAACAATGTAAAATTCTAAATGCAAGTAAGTAAAATATAGTTACTGTTTTTATGTTTCTTATTAAAAATAGAATATGCAAAAAAATGGATTTTTCACATCTTACCTCAACATGCTAAAGAAAGAGACCAAGTACAGTTTGGATAAAAGGAGGTTAAAAACAGATCAAGATGCTCTTAACTTGAGCATCTCTAGACCCAACTATATGCTCAATTTTGTCATAGAGTGATTAGTATTACAAATTTTAAAAGTCAATAAACTTGAGTCCTAGTTCTTATTTTTTGCATCAGCCCCCACAACAACTTTACACTTGACTCTTAAAACTCTGGTAGATGCAGAAGAAGATGGTGGTGATAATGCCAGAGGTCCATAGTAGAGTTGAAGTGAGGGATCTGGGATTTGAGCACCTGTACATATTGACCTCATAGACCAATGAGCCAGTACTAGATAATCTGGGGTAGGTGCCGGTACAAAGTGCTTTGCTTAGGCACTGAAGAGCCCAAAATTTTCATCCAGAAATGCACTCCTTATGGTCATATAGCCTAATTTCTGAATAAAATAGTAAAGAATACTCTTTCTTTCTTACAGGGTTGTGGTGAGAATTAAAGAATATGATATAACTAAAGGGCTCACTACTGCTTATGACAGATGGTAAGAGATCAGGACATGCATGCATTATTTTTAAAAAATACACTGTTGTGTTGATGTTCATCATTATTATGTATGTCAAATGAACCTGTTTCCTAGCCCAATAGAATACTCAAATAAAGGTACCAACCACAAAACTAATTAATCCCTAACCAGAAGAGGAAATTAGAGAACATGAAATGAAGGAAGACCTTACCTGAGAGGTTGTTAGCAAGATTTCAGTGACTTTGAGGAATATGGACTGAGTGACCTGACAAGCGAAATGGCAAGGCTCAGGAGAATTCTCACCTCTCTTATAATGTGATAATAAATGTTTGGCTGGTTTTGAAGAGGATATTTAGAAACACTCAACACACTTATGTCCCAGTGGAATTTCCCGAGTTTCCATCCTACCATTCTCAATATATTTCTATGGTGATTTTATTTATTGCTGTCTGTTCTCCAAATACATTTTAAAACTCCTCAAAGTGAACATAATCTCTAAATCACCAGGCAAAATATTTTTTTCTTGTAATTATTTCATTAAATTTTTAATTAAATTAAAAGGAAAATCAACAAGAAGCTTACACATACTGTGAATACTGATGGGAAAAGTAACCATAGTTACTGAGGCTTTAGTGCTGGGTTATAAGGGAGAAGATGTGATGTGATGCAAAGTTTAGAATTGCAAAGTGTCTCACAAAGAACCAAAGTAGACCAAACCAAATAAAACCCCAAATCTCCTTCACTTTGAGTCATGGTTCATTTGTAGTCATGGTTTGTTAGCAGCATTTTCAAAGTACTTTTTCATCTGTCATTTTACATAATTTTTACTACTCTGGATCTCTGGCATCATCATTATTTTTTTTTTTCTGTAGCTAACAGGAGTTCTAAGAGTCAAGTGAAAAGTTGTTTAAGGGTTGTTCAAAAAATAAGAACCAGGACTCAAGTTTCTAGACTGTTTTTTAAAAAAATGTGTAGTACAAACCATTTTATAACAAATATTGAGCATATAATTGAGTCTAGAGAAGCCCAATACAAACTCATAGACCTCATAGACCAATGTTTCTTGAACACGAGTTGTTTTTTAAGAAAAGAGTGAGATAAGGAGAGATTTTTCTAGAGAAAAAAAAAAAGACAAAGGAAAAGCCTCCCCCTCTACACAATTATGGGCTCAAGGCAATTAGCTAGCAGAATGAAGAATGCCTTTATGTAAAGAAAAAGTCATCCTTTCTTCCAGGTAGATCCACCTCGGAGCCCTGGACTAAGGCTTAGATAATGGGTTTCAGCTACTTCTGACCTGTTGGCAGAGTTTTGTGCAATGCACAGTCACAGTCTCTTCTACTGTACATTTTCTGTCCTTCTTTTCCAATTTTTTAAAAAAATTCTCATTAGATGACAGCGAAAGGAAAACAAATCAAAACAAACAAAAGAAAAACAATCAAGGAAACAAACTACAGGGCTGGTACAAGAATAAGGTGGACACAGAAAAGTCGGTGTTGTCTAATTTTACTGAGACTAAGCATGTCAGTAAATTTAAGATTTAGACATATATTATCCCACACTGAGATTATACTTTAGTGACTTTCAACTCAGAAGTGCCCAGAATATGATTTGTTTCTGGTTCATTGTCAAGACCACCAGTCAACAAGAAAGGAAAGGCTGCTTATCTCAACATGTTTTATTAAAGTTTGCCAGGGTGTCACTTTGTCTTGGGAGCAGATACTAACGTCATTGTCTATGAATAAATGAACGCAACACTTAAGACGCGTGGACATAGCTCACGGGTATATGTAAACTCCATTCAAACCTATTTTCCTTTTGTTGAACTTTGTCATAAAACCCTAGTTTCATGAAAAAATCAAATATATACGTATGTGTGCCAAAAAATTGAATTGTATTCATTTTAAAACACAATTACTAATTGATCCAAGTCTGGCAGTTTGAGATCTAGTAGCCTTAGGTACTCTGGTATATAAAGTGAAAAGAAAATTGTACCAGCAACTTGATAAAAATGGCAGAGAAGACTTTATTCAAGACTATTGCAATAGGGAAGAAATGTTGAACACAATTCTATGAAACAAAAGTCAAGAGAGTTTTTAAGGACTGGGGTTAGCTAGTGAAAAGTACTGAATGTGGGGGTGGGGATGGGGAGTTGGTTAATGTGATTAAGCTATCTCTTTTTGCTAATTGGCTCTTAGAGAGTTCAGATGTCTACTCTTCAGTAGCCACTGGGAAGTAGGGGCCCTATCTTGTTGATGGTTGAATTTGAAAGGGATGTTTCCCAGGTCTTTGAGATAACATTTCTGAATTACAGAACATTTACTTCTTAAAGAGGAAGAATTTAAAATTACAAACTTTTTTTTTTAAAGAAAAAGGAGTTCTAAGAAAAGGGAGATCAGGGATTTATGGTGAGGAAGAAATGGATCTAAAGTTTAGCTAGACTATTAAGAACATTAAGGCCATGTTGGTCATGATTATATCCTTTGATCTTCTCATATGTGAGTGCAAGATAATAAATAAATGAAACTCCTGGAAGAAAGATTACCTTTAAGACATGTGGAAGGCACCCAGTCTATTACTGAGATTTAGGATGAGATCAGGAAAGCAGGAATGCAAAACTAACATGGCCTACCCCCTTTGGGTCCAAAATACTGTCTCCAAAACAGGCACTCTTTTTTATAATCATATTATGATGATCACACCTAAGAAATTTAACATTGACATAATTATATGATTTCTCATGCAATCTATATTTAGAAATCTTCCACTTAATTTGTTCTTTACAGATTTTATTTAAAAATTCTCTCACCAAAAATTTAGACAAACATGAGAAAGTTGTTCATGATGGTGGTTTCTAAGGCATGGAAGCTGAGGGATTAGAAGTTTGAGATAGAGATTTATTCATAAATATACACTATTTTGTACTATTTAAATTTTTAAAACATGTGCATATATTATATCTTCAATTAAAATTTTACAAATTAAGAAAAAAATAGTCACTGATGACACATTGCATTTAGTTAACATGACTAGAAGTCTCTTTTAACTTAGAGCAATCTTTCTTTTTGTACAGAGTCTAAAATGGACAATTAAGTTTGCAAACTCATCTTAGAAAAGATATTACATACCTCATTACTGAATATCATTACAGTCACCTTTGAATTATTCCTCTTGAGAAGTTACACACTGATGCCAGCACCTAGAACACCCTTGTAAGCAATTTTGGATGCCCTTTTCTGGAATGGCCATCGAAGCTGTTGTTGTATTATCCATGATGTCCTGAGTGTCATCAAAATGTCTTCATTTCAATATTTCCTTTATTTTGGGGTAAAACTAAAAGTCATAGGGGCCAGATCAGGTGAGAAGAAGGGTGTTCCAATACAGTTATTTGTTTACAGTCTAAAAAGTGCCACACAGTGCAGTGTGAGATGGTGCGCTGTCATGATACAAGATCCAAGAGTTTTGGGCCAAGAGTTTCAGTTAAAGATTTCTTGTTTATTTATAGTTACTTGATTCTCTATGCTTCTCACCATTAGCCAACAATGTTGATGCACAATTTGATGATTTTTCACAATGTTTTTGACAGTTCACCTTTTTATGTCCTTCCTGACTTCTCTTCATGAATGACACCTTCTCTCCCCACAGAAGAATGTTTAATCAATTTTTACACTGCCATTTTTTTCATGGCATGATTCCTTTAAAGTTGGACTAACATGTCCCTGACTTCACTCCTCCTCTTGCCAAGTTTGACAAGAAAATTTATGAACATTTGTTCGTTCCCCTAATTCTAACTCCAGCATTCTAGTTACAGCACACAAAAACAAATAACAACAATAATGAACACCACTCAGTGAGATACTACCAGATGTGGACATGAACACAACAGTTAGACTGTGAGACACTGATATACCAAGGTTATGAAAGGTTACCAAGTTGTTTGTACAGTGCTGCTAAATGTAAGTGCACAGTGGCAAGTTCATGAACTTAATTGTCAAGCCAGATACTATGGAATATTCTCCACATGAGGTTTGTCTTATATATTCTTATTAATAGTTTGAGTAAAACCTGCCATCTGTTTCTGTAAAGTTTTACTGAATGCAGCTATATTTATTAGTTTATATATTGTCTAGTGCTATAGTGATAAAACTAGCTAGTTTCAAGAGAGTCTTTCTGGCCTGAAAAGTATAAAATATTATTTGTCATTTTACAGATGGTTTGCTGACACCAGACTTAGGGATTTTTGTCTTTGAGATGATGCATTTTTTAGTTAACCATATTTAGCTGTGTAACCTTGGGTGAGTTACCTAATCTCTCTGAGCTTCTTTTTGGTTTTACTTACCTTACAGAGTTTTTGTGAAAATTAAATGCACAGATGCATCTAGCAGCTGCTAATTTTAATTGCCCAACTGAACTTATTAGCACATGTTAATCCTTAGCAAAGAGATGAAATTCCCAAAAAAGATACTTGCTTTATGAAAAAAAAAAGAAACAGAAATTTATATAACTTACAAGACGATGTTCAGAAAAGCCTATGCCCTGTTAACAGGGAAATTTTACTAGATGTTCAAAAAGTTATCCTGGGTGTAGATGTGACATATGCTCCCAGTGCATTCCATTGCAATCTTCATGTTGTTAAGAGCACTCTCTTTCTAAGAGATAAGAACCTCACTGGAGAATTGATGTCTCCGGCACCAGGATGTGAACTGTTGTAGGTTCATCAGCGTCCTTACATTCTTCCAGCTCTAAAGCAACATGTGGATGTGTAAAGCAACTCATATAGAACTGAGTTATTGATGATGTTATTGAACCAATAGATAACTGACATTAGAAAATCTCTTCGCAAGATTTTTCATTCTCTGAGATAATTTCTTCTTTTTGCTTATATTGCACTCCTTGTAGATTTAGTCTCTAATAAAACAAATAATGCAGCTTTTATATTGCTAGGCATATTTAAATAGAACACTGTAACTTGTTTCAAATAATCATTTTGCATTTAATTCCTCTAGCATTCATTTTCCATATAGAAAATTTTAATGTGTTTATATGATTCTTAACTTTTCCTTCAGATTTCTTCATTATAGCTATCCTACAGTCCATATGAAATTTCTTTTTAAATGGCAATATTATATGGAAATACAGAAAACATACAGGGCACAAATCTTAATTGTATACGTCAATGAAATTTCACAAAGTGACTGTACCTATTTAAACAACTCACAGATCAAAATATAGAACATTATCAGCAATCCCCCTATCAGCCTCTCAGTAACTGCTTCAAACTTTCATCCCAGAAATAAGCACTATTCTGAATTCTATTATCCTAGATCCATTTCTCTTGTCTCTGACTTTATATGTACAAAATTAAAAGAAACTTGTGAAATTCTCTTTTGCATCTGCTGTAATGAAATATCCATGTTGTTGCACTTATCAGTAGTATATATATTCTTAATTTTTAAAATGCATTTGATTTAATGAATAAACCACTATTTTTAAAATCAATTCTGATATTTATAGGCATTTAAGTCATTTTTAGTTAAGGGCTGACTTGAATAATGCTGCAAAGGCATTCTTTTCTTTTTTTTTGTAGAGACAGAGTCTCCCTCTATTGCCCTCGGTAGAGTGCTGTGCCATCACAGCTCACAACAACCTCCAACTCCTGGGCTTAGGCGATTCTCTTCCCTCAGCTTCCTGAGTAGCTGAGACTACAGGCACCCGCCACAATGCCCAGCTATGTTTTTGTTGCAGTTTTGGCCAGGCCGGGTTTGAACCTGCCACCCTCGGTATATGCGACCGGTGCCTCACCCACTGAGCCACAGGCACCGCCCGCTAAAGGCATTCTTATAGATGTCTTTGCATCATATTTGTTCATATTTCTATTAGCGTGTACTTATGGGTAGAATTGAGGCATTATAGGGTATTTGTGTGTTAAACAAATATTACCAGTTCTTTAAATAATGTACCAATTTAAACCTATATCAGCAGTAATTATACACAATGTATAAAATCACTATATGAGAATTTCAGTTACTCCATATTCTCAGGTACATTTGGCATTGAAGTCTTTTTTAATATTTATTCTGATTATTATATTAGTATGTTATTGTAGTTTTAATTTATATTTCCGTAAAACTAATCATGTTGTGTGCCTTTTTACATACTTACTAGAAATCAGAAGATTTTTTGTGAAGTACTTTTTCATGCCTTTAGACCAATTATTTTATTATTAAATCATAAAGAGGTAGATCATGTATACATTAATGCATTTATGGGGTACAATGTGCTGATTTCATATATAATTTGGAATGGTTGCATCGTACCGGTCAACATATCCCTCACCTCATTTAATTATTGTGTTAAGACATTTATACTCTATAGAGTATAATAGATCCGACATGTACCCTTGCAATATGCACCATAGGTGTAGACCAATTTTTCAAAATTAGAGTTTTTGTCTTTTAGTATTGAATCATGGAAACTTTTGCATCGCATAGCACTCATTCCATATTTATCATATACAGTATCTAACTTTCTCCACTCCATGTCTTGCCTTTTTACTTCTTAGTGTTGATTTTGAATTAATAGAAGTTCTTACTTTTGATAAATTCTAATTATTAATTTTTATGGTTAGATGATTCTTTTTCAATTAAAAAATCTTTGTCATATTTTAAGACAATGTGCTATTTTCTAAAAACTTCTCCTATTTACCTTTCACATTGTGTCTGATGTCTGATCACAGTTTATTTAGATCTATAGTGTGATGTAGGGCTTCTCATGTACTTTCTGTCTCTCTCCTGTGTTTCTACAGTAGTATACTTCATAGCAGTAAATTTTGCTTCTGTTTTACACCTTGGCGTTTTCAAACATGCATATTATTTTCAATTGTCATGTTGTTCCTGTTCAATTACACTTTCTCTCTGTGTGTGGAGCCCTGTGTCTGTGATTATGTAGGGTTGATATACCTTTGTCATCTCTTTAATATTGAAGAAACCTTTAAACATGTGGCAAACATGTTCCATTCTAATATTCTTCTTTCAAAACTCTTTGTGGTCCATATATACATCTTTGTCTTTGCCTTACAAAATCTTTACTTTAACAAAAGAGAGTTTGTTCATAGCATAGATAATATGGATTTTGGGAATAATTATCTTTTCAGGGTTTTCTAATGAAGAGCAGAAAATGACCACATCCAAATCCTCCTTCTCAGCTGCTGATAAGATTAATATACTGATTAACACCTTTTCCAAGTTGGATTGGAGGTGAAAGTAATTCCATTTGGCAAAGCCTCGTCCCATTTGCTGACATCTTCATTAACCTCACTGATAAGAAAACCATTTCACAATACAAATTTCTCCAGGCTGGAGATTTTATCTTCAGAGTCACCTAACAATACTAATGCGTAGTATGAAACATGCAGGTTCAATTGCCTCAATAAATTCACTATGCCCTATCCTTTTATTTTTTCTGTTTAAAGGTTGACAAAAGAAACCAATTACTTCATGTTCACTAGTGAAGGTTGATTTTCAAAAGAACATTTCATATTTTCAGAAAAGAGGGAGCAGAGTTATAGATTAAAGTGAATTAAAGTGTCATCATAGTAAAGGGAAAAAAGTGAGTGAAATCTTTGAAGAAAAGATAATATAGCTCTTTTTGGAGCTTTATCAAACACAATAAAAATATCCTAGTTTGGGGTTTTTCTTATTTGTTTGTTTTGTTTTTTTTTTTAAAGCTACATGCTAGGCATTCACACTTTCTTTTGCACACTCATTTTTGATTATGTGGTACACCAATATTTTTTATTTCATAATCACTTAAATAAGAAATTTGTAAATTGAATAAATTTGGCTTTTATGAACTACATAACATTTCCTCACCTTCCTAGTAATTTCTGAATACTGTTACCATTCTCTAATGAAATTTCTTCACTTAGTTGTAATTTCTAATAGGACTTTTAGAAATCTTCAGTCATAGCCAGTGAAATGCAGGAAAATACTCAACAACTGACTCATATTTGTCAGTTATTGTAATATAAATACTTCTATATGGCTGATTTAAAGCTATAAACATGATATCACAGAACACAGAGCTTTTTAAAAATCATCAGTAACAAAACAGTATGTAGGGTTATAATATAT
This sequence comes from Nycticebus coucang, assembly GCF_027406575.1. Lineage (NCBI taxonomy): Eukaryota > Metazoa > Chordata > Mammalia > Primates > Lorisidae > Nycticebus > Nycticebus coucang. Next base: position 53,744,254 of record NC_069781.1, on the reverse strand, counting down.
GAATGCAATTGATGTAGATAACATAATATGAAATAATAGATAATAAGAAAATAAAGTCAGATCCTTAGGAACTGATGATCTTTCAGCATTTATTACTTTTGTTTTGACAGTGTTTATAAATCTAATTTTTAACAAATGCTGTGTTTAACAATTGCCTTGTGAAATTATTAATCAGCTTGGAGGAAAAAAGGTGGTGTGGTTTGAGTACCCTACTAGTTCTTAGCTGTGATCAAAAGGAATTTCAGCAACAATGTTTCAGGAGTACCTCAAAAAAACTTTTTCTAAATCTCATGTTGTGGAAACTATCTAGGTTTAAACCAGAGTGTCCTAAACTTTAGAATGTATCAGAATCACCTAGAGAGGCTGGTAAAACACAGATTCCTACACCCAATTCCCAGAGTTTCTGTCAGTGAGTGTCCTTTGGGGCCTAAGAGTTTTTATTGCCCATAAGTTCTCTAGTGATACAGATACTTCAGATGCTAGGGACCACAGTTTAAATAAAACATTTTATTTAAATGTTTTAATATTCTTCAAGTTCATTCTGTATCATGAATGAAGATATGTCCAAAAGTAAAAGTCAATGTCATGTTGAGTAAGAACTCTAATATTAATTTATTACATAGGTTTTCCTCTGCAGTACATACCCTCTTGGTTTCTGGTATCTGTCCTGAATCATACATAGTGGAGTTCCCAACTAGCTGATCTTAGGAATAACAATTTTTCCCTGTCTCTTTTCAATATTCTTTTTTCATAGGGGCAGCTATTTTCTATTCGAGCGGCCATACTTTGTGGTTTTTTCCCCCCCTTATCTTTATTTCTCCTTATTTCCCCACTCTCTTTTCATTTTCCTGGTATCTTTATTTTCCCCTTTTATCTGCCTTTCTTTCGTCTCCTCTTTTGTTCTTCCCTCCCCTCCTCTTATTATGTCCCTTCTCTTACGTCTTCATCTCCCCACCACGATTCTCTAGGCTTCCTTTCATTTCCTCTCTGGCACTTCTTCCCCTCTCCGTGTACCTACTAGAAGGTATTCCATACTTATCACAGTTGACATCTACAGAGGGAAACTATTGGTTATAGTCACCTGTGAATCTTTTATTATTTTGATTATGTAAAGTCACATTTCTACATTTTTATAAATCACTATTCTTATATTCCTCTGGCACAGTACTCCTGAGGACTCAAGGTACTACATACAGCAGAGACAGTATTATGTTCCAACACCTTGCTGGAAGTCTAGGTTAGTTTTCTATGAAACAAAATAATGTAATACAAACTGGATAGCTTAATACCACAGGAATTTGTGATCTCACAATTTTTGAGGACAGAAGTCTAAAAATCAAGATTCTGGCAGGGTTGGTTCCTTTTGGAGATTCTAGTGAGAATCTGATCTGTACGTATATTTTTCTAACTTCTAGTGGTTTTTAGGACTTCTTCGATTCCCTTGGCTGTGACTGTAATCTCTGTGTCTGTCTTCACACAGTATTGTTTATTCTGTATGTCTTTGTGTTTTCACATAACCTTCTTATGTGAGTATCCATCATTGCATTTAATCCACTATGACTTCATCTCAAATAATTATATCTGCAAACATTTCCAAATAAGTTCACCTTTAGAGGTTTCCAGTAGAAATAAATATTAGGTGGATACTAGTCACTCCAATTCAAATTCTTAATAAATTACCATAAAAGATTGCCAAAGAAAAGTGTATATCAAATATTATATGTGTAAAGGAAGCTAATTTTTTTTTCCTGGAATTGAGTTTGTTGCAATGTTCATAAATTCCTGGGCCCTGAAAAGAAGATTAACTTGTGCTCCAGTACATATCTGGAGGCCAAATCTTAGATTTCTAGCAATGCCAAACACCATTAATATCCAGTAAATATTTTAATAGTGTTTACTTAATAGCGACAGATTTTTTTTTTAGTTATAATAACTCTTAATTTTTTCTTCATTCAGTGTTCTTAATTCCATTATGCTAAATATTTTACTTCTTCTGTGACTTTTGCTACATAGGAAACCATATTTAAGCTTAATCTCCTTCAAAAAATTTCTGTCCATCATTAGTTTCTTCTCTACCTACCCTCCTACCTGAGAGAAGAGCCCATTTAATGTTATCTAAATTTACCCAAACAGACAGACACTGTACAGCAAGAGGTCTGCTTGTTTTTTTGTGCTAAACTACCCTATTATAAATAGTTTGCTTCCTGAGTAGCTGTGACAAAATTATCAGAGTATATATGTAACAAAAGTTCAATTATTTCTGCTTTCTAAAACATACTAAAACAACATGAAATATGAAGTAACTTTTTAAAAGTATTACACAGTATCTACAGTTATATAGAGCAGATATTTGTGAATAGCAACGTCAAGTTTCTTCCAAATTGCACCTGTGATGTCATGCGTGCCCTGGGATAACGTGCTACCTACTGAATCCTAGAATGTTTTTGAAGATTCTATGGAAACAGTCTTAGTCTAAACTGATAACAGTTATGAGAAATTTTCCTGAAATATGTTACTGAGATAATACCCAATTATGCTTTTGAATTTATCTTAGAAATCATTTCCTAGGTGATACAATAATTTAAAAAAAAAAGAGCTGTTGGGTTTAGAATATATGTTGCTAATGATTTAAAGGGTGAAATCTGATAATTCCTTGACACTGTGACAAAATTTCTCTGATATTCCTTTCTGGGTATGGCTTCCAAAATATATATGGATCTTCTGTTTCCTTATTACAAAAGAAATACTGAGATAACATCTTTGGCACCAATCATTTGATAATTATGTTAGTGAAAAATTATGCTCTATAAAATGACAATTTTTAGAATTATTTCAAACCATGGCATCACTACAAAGCTCAGTAACAAGGTCCTAAGAATCTTGTAAGAAAAATATTGTACTTAAATGAAGTGTAGGAATAAAAGAATTTGATTTGAAAGAGGGAGAGGGAAAGAAATGGACTCTGTGTGTGTGTTGGTTGTGTGAATGTGTGTGGGGGTATGTGGGTGTGTGTGGGTGTGTGCAGTTTTGATTGGTGGAGGGGAAGAAAGGTGTTTTTTATACAGTGGATATCTTCACAATAGGATAGTGAGGTCTTAAGAAATGGAAATACCATTTTCCAACAAAAAAATTATTTTCATTGAGTATTTATGGAAAACATCATTCTTTCACTTGTCTATATAAAAGTTGCGGTTAAAAAAAAAAGGCTGAAATTAGGTTAAGTATTTCTGTTGTGCAATTAAAAAAAAAGATTTAAAATATCCATTACACTGATAGAATTGCCATATTAAACATCTGAAAAAATATCAGTTCTGCAACAGAAACTCTTCAGCAATACAAACTATAGTTCTGGAATTTAAAATTAAAAAAAAAAAGAACTTTTTTTATACTTCAAAAATAAACATCTTGCTGGCACCTTAATGTAAGTGTCATGACCATAATAGGATCAATAATATGTGCATACGAGAACGTCAGAATTAGGTGATTATAGAATTTCTCTTCAATTATCTTTATTACCTATCCTGTTTTTTTAGATTTTAGTATTTATGTAACTAAATTTTAAGATTAAATAAATATTCTGTTAAATCTTCTTAATTTTTCTTATTTCATGACTCTGAAGTCACAATTATGATCTTACTTTCTCCGAGTAAAGATTTTTGGTGCAAAATTAGAATCCTAATAACTAATCGAAATTCCTTTAGACATTCCATTGACCCACATCACCACTCCAAAAGGCTGCTGTTAACATACTACCTGCTCCCACCTTTGGTTCTCAATTGTCACTTTTCATAGCTAACATACTCTTTAAGAAACTGTGACTCATTTTTCTTGTATGCACAGATGCATATTGGCTACACACATCCATCTTATTTTAGGTTTATAGTACAATATATGTTGGGTAGTATCACGTCACATAAACTACGATTAAAAAGAGCATTATGAATTTTTACTGAAGAACAGCTCATAATAATTGATAGAGGTTTGAGGAACATATTTTCCAACTTTTATAGGGGATTATGTTAAGCTTACTTTTGCTTCTGTTGAAAGCTTTTTGATAAATAAAAATAATTCACATATGTTCTGGGTTTTTCTGTCTTTTATAAAGACTGGAGTTTGTATGATACATTTTCACTCCTGAAAATACAAGAGCAAATTAATTTATATATAATGATCTACTCTAACTCCGTTTTGTTGTACTTTCTTCTTCATTTGACTTCCCACTCTCATGTGCTTAGCTTTTTTTTTTTTTTACTTATTTGTCATAGGCTCTTTCTTTTTATTATCATTTTTTTGAATAAATTTGTTTGTTTCTGTGTTAAAAATATTGAATGTATCAATCCTCACTTTTACTAAGAAAATGGTGTTTTGTTCATAAATAATCTTTTAAAATTCTGAAGTTATTGGTTTAATTATCTTTGTAAAGATATAACATGTTCACAGTTTTCCAGGGAAGATTGTGATATGAGCATAATTTTGGCTTTTTCTTTCCAACTTTGTTAAAATGAATAAGAAAAAGTAAACAGTAAGGCAAGCCTACATCAGCACTGGGAACTAATGAAGAAGGCTAAATGCATGCCAGAAACTTTGCTCAAGTGAAACAGATATAGATAATCTTGAGTTGTAGCAAAAATCTAAGTTAGAGGGGTAAGACCTGAATGTGGAGGAAGTCTTTATGAAAGCATAGAATACACCTGTTAATAGTGGATGTTCAGTGAAATTAAGTAATAGAGTTACTAGTAGAGCCTGTTTTCTTTGAATGATAATTTTACTAATGACTTTTAAAATTTGAGCTTTACTGTGTTTCTTTATATTTTAGCAATAAATATATAGTATTTTATAATTATGAAAATTTATACTAGCTATATAAAAAAAACCTTGATATTGAAAGAACAATGTGAGCAAGAGCAAGATCCCCATCTCTACTAAAAAAATAGAAAAATTAGCCAGGGATAGTGGCTCATGCCTGTAGTTTCACCTACTTAGGAGGCCAAGCCAAGATGATATTGGTCAAGCCCAAGCATTTGAGGTTGCTGTGAGCTATGATGCCAGGACACTCTACCCAGGGTGACAGAGTCAGACACTGTTTCAAAAAACAAACCAACAAAGCTTATATTGAGCATCCCCGGTCTTATAAATTTTGTTTAAATTCTATTTAATGCAGAAAGTTGAAATTTAGCTCTGAAAAAATACCTCAGATTATCTCAAGTCAAGAGGTATAAGAATATAATTGTTTTCTAGTGTTAGCAACTCTTCCACTGATGTTCGTCCCAAATATGACAGGTATATGTGTACAGTTCTTACCCTTAATATTCAGGTAATTAGGGCAACAGTATCAGACAAAAGTAAATAAAGAAAATGTGTTAAGTATATCATTGAGTATATAGTATAGAAATTCTTAATCTGAGAATATTATTTTGTGTATGCTTTTAAAATTTTCTCTGTAGTGGTAAAATTACCACTCTTTGGTATTTCCACCAACATTATTATTTCCTACTTTATAATCCCAACACAAAGGGTCTCCTTATCTGCATATAAGAACTTTACTATGAGATATTATAGAATCCCTCATGATAAAATAATGCAGGCAAGACAACAGTGTAATTTATTGCCCATGTTACCAAAGTGTGGCTGACAAAATAAGAATATTAGGTCAGAAAACAAATAACAGACAGATATTAACACACTGACTGCCTGCGCTCTATAATCCTCTCACACCCTCCCCCCCCCCCCGCCCCCAGAGCCAGGGTGTTTTATTAGGTCAAGATAGGTCAAGAGAAGTGTGAATTATATATGCTTCACAAAGTCCTGGGCTCAAAACTAGCATACGTTCAACACAATTCACATGGAAGTTAAGATGATAAGGGACAAACCAGAGTAGAACAATAGTGTACATTTGACCTGAGATTTGAAGAGATAAAGTGCATGTGAAAAGAGGAGGTAGAGATGAAGATAATTGTCCAGATGAAAAAAACACTTACAAAGCAGGTTCTTGCTCCCTCAGCAAGAGTTTAGCAAGGAACAAAAAATGCCCTGTCATCAAAATTGGAAATAGAGACCTCTATACAAATAAACAAAAAACACCTCTACTATTTGTTTTTAGTTACTGTTTGGCCATAATCTATTTCACATTAATCAATTAAATAATGAGATTAATTTTTATAATTCCTCAACAATTATTACAAAATACAGTATAGTTTCAAGATTAAAATTGGTTCAATTTAGAAGACAGTTGAGTTTTAACAGAAATAAGTCTAAAAACCTGGTTTGTGGTTGCTATTCCACAATACTCTGGCCGTTTTATTCTATGTAAGTTACTAAAATTAAGATGATATATGTGCAATGGTTAATCGTTAGTGTCAGCTTGCCTGAATTAAGAGAAATCCAGATAGAGAATAAAGCTATATTTCTGGATATAACTGTGATGGTGTTTTGGAAAAGATCGGTGGAGTGACTAATGAAGATCTTCTCTCAATATGCACATGCACCATCCAACTCACTGAGGTCCAATGTGGGACTAACAGGCAGAAGAAAAGCAAATTTGTCCTCTCTTCTCCCTCTGTGATACCCTTCTGCCCTTGAGCCTCATAACTCCATTCTCTGGCCTTTGGATTCTGGAGCTTGCACTAAAACTCTTTGGATTCTCAAGCATTTTGGCTTCAAACTAGAAGTTGCATCATCAGCTTCCTTGGTTCTGAGGCCTCTAGACTATGAGCCACACTGCCAGCTTCATGGTTCTCATGCCTGCGGATGACTTATCGAGGGGCTTCTTGGCCTTTATAATTGTGTGAACCAATTCCACTAATGTCTCTTTATGTATCCATACATCCTGTATTTTTTAATGTCCCTATTGATTGATCTGTCTATCCTTTGGTTTATCTGTAGATTCCTGACTAACACAGTATGTGACATCACTTGGAAAATTTAGAGGGCCAGGTCACCAGTTGTTATTATAGTATGTATTATTTTATATCACAATATATATTGGTGTATTTTAATTATTTATTACTCAAGTCATAATGACATAAAAAAAATCCTTTCAAAGATAGTTAAATCAAGTTGTCAGAACATACTGGATAATATATATTTTTATATATTTTTGCATAGCAAAATTTAAGGCATAGAAACTTCATTTTAGATAAAACTACATATTTTAAAATACTGAAGCTGTTGACTTCTTATAATACCAACAATTTTTGAATTATGAGAGAAAAGCTTTAATATTTCAAATTGACAAATGAGTGTTTAATAATGTGTACGGTTAATTATTTTAAGTACAAACCATCCATTTTCTTTTTAGAGAAGTATACTGTGAGAGTCAATCATTACCAGTCATTTATCAAGCATCATCATTTAGACAGAGGTGAGCTATGTGATTGTAGCAAGAAACTAGTTACATTTATTTGGTTATCTTAACACTGACTGAATCATACATTCCAATACCGAGACCTCTCTTGAAATCATTTTGTTGGCCAAGAGGCATGTCATAGTGTGGTACATTTTTTATTTCTTGACGGTACATAAGGATTGAGAATTGTTCCTTGTCACTTGTAAAATTATAAACCAGAGCCCAGAGATATAAAGACCTTGCTGAAGGTTTCTCAACTAATCAGTCATAAGTAAAGTCCAAGTCCCCTGATCTCAGGCTAGTCCATTTTTCCTGGCCCTACGCAGTCTGTTAGGAATGGAGCAATCACTAATAGAAATAACACTGCATAGTTGGAACAAAGAGGTAATTCTTTTGATGTTGGCAGTAGTGCCCTGGGAGTAAGGAAGTGGACTGCTATAGTCATGTTCTGCACTTGCTGAACCCTAAAATGTGCACTAAATATTCTGGGTGACTTGGTATCCGGAATTCATATAAATGGCTCACAAAATGGGAGTTTATGCTACTCAGAGGTGCTACTAAGGCTCAGGAAGAAAAGTTTTAAACTATTAACTAAATTTAGAAAGTTAGAAAGTTAAACATTACTAATAATAAACAGATGTGATCCATGAAAATAAATTAAAGTGGCTATACATAAATTGAGAATTCATGCTCAACATTACTTTGTTGATATAGGTACACAATCAGAAACATATGTATGGAAACCAAATTTCAACTGCCAAAGTCCATGAATATGTTATTTACACAGATGAAATGAAGAGGCCTGAGTACATTTTTGCAATGCTTTCTTACTGTATTTTCAAATAGTAAAGAGGAATCACACATCATTTAAGCATCTGTGGAATGCCGACTGTGTGCTGAGCATCATGGGAAGTGCTACAGCCACAGCTGCGAAGGAACATGGCCCCTGCTCTCATGGTCCCCGTGCATTATCTAGTTACATGAATTTTAAGGTTTTAGAACTAAATATAGGATTTCAGAGATTTCCCAGCAACAAAACCCCTATTATCTTTATCGCTAGGAAGACTACTAAGAGTGTTTAGATATCTTATATGTGTTAGATTAAGGAACTTGGGTTTTAGAATTCTCACAAATTATCATTGCCGTCCTTCTCTTTCCTCTTGTTATCTTGTCCCTCACACATTAAGCATCTAGGGAGCAACTCCTCCCCTGGTCCTTGCTTGCTTGAGTTCTTAGAGCCTTCCTATGTGTTCGTTACCACAGATCTGCCTTGTAACACCAGTATTTCAGTTCCACTCCTCATTTCCACTCCAATCCTTACAGCTATTATTGGGGAGAAAGTACACAATAAAATTGGTTTATTTTTAAAATAGTTATGACTGATAATCTTCTTGACATAACTAAATTATAATTCTATATAGTTGATTTTATGAAGTGCTTAGAAAGTTTCAGAGAGACTGGGTCCTCAAAGGATAACTGAATCACGGAGTCCCTGTACTCTGCTTAATATAGAACTGACCATAGTCAGGGGTCCTCAAACTCCACATGAGGCAGTGTGATTGTATTTGTTCCCGTTTTATTTTTTTACTTCAAAATAAGACATGTGCAGTGTGCATAGGAATTTGTTCATGTATTTTTTTAAACTATAGTCTGGCCCTCCAATCGTCTGAGGGACAGTGAACTGGCCCCCTGTTTAAAAAGTTTGAGGACCTCTGGTTGGTGCTCAGTAAATGTTGATTCCATGCATTAAAATGTTAACCTTACAATGAGTATCTATATTTTATGAAAATTAGTCTCCTGGAGTAGAAATAGAAAGAGATTTGAAATCAAAGTCGAATTAGTTTTTTACTTACTTTCTAGTGACCTTAAGTTCTTTAACTACTATCATGCATGGTTGTTGAATATTTGACATAGTACTAACAGTATCTCACTTCCAATGTCACAAGTCACATGAAATTAACATTACCATTTAAAAAAAAGTTTAAAAATAAATCTCTAACAGGAAAGTTTTATTCAGCGTAAAAGCATATGAGAAGTATTGATTAAGCCAAGGGTTTTTCAATACGGGAAAAATCACATTGGCATATGCCCCCTGCCTATGGACATGATATAGATAGGTGTGAATCATATAAGAATCATGAGGTGTGGAACATTTTATTTTAATAAAATTCATTTCATGTGTTTGGGCTTCCTAAAACAAAGGTAAAGTCCAGAAAAACATTCTTCATTTAGAGAATAGAAGGAAGGAAGAGTAGTTAGTATATTTAGTTTGAGAGCAGGGTTACCCATACATTATGCTCAATGTCTTTGTTATGAGAACATTCCTGGTGATCTGAGACAAGTAGGTTAAAAAGTCATCATCAATAGTATCTTAGTCTATCTTTGCTGCAATGACAGAACATCATAAACTTGGTAATTTATAAAGAAAAGATCTTTTTTTGTTCACAGGTCTAAAGGCTAGGAAGTCCAACACCAAGGTGAACACAGGTTTCATTGCCTGTACAGGGTTGCTGTCTGCCTAGCCAAATGACGCATGAAGCCACTTTTATTAGGACTTCAACTTAACTCATGAAAAAAGAAATATCATCACCTAATCATGTCTCAAAGGTTTTACCCCTTACAATCACATTAGCATCCCTGAATTTTGGATGGGATATAGTCAAACAATAGCAAATATCTTGCTCTTCTTAGAAAAGTGTTATTTTAATGATCAAGAATCTTTAATCTCCAAATAAGTATTTTTTTATTAAAAAATAAGTTCTTGGAATGATCTGAGCACAGCTCATAGATTAGAGTAATGAAAGTTAAGCCTCTTGAAAATCAAGATCCAGGAAAGTTTTAGAGATTCAACTAGCAGTGACTAAATGTGAACTTCTTTGAAATACCATCCCGAAATCAGTCAGTTCCAGAGATGATCGGGGCATGTTTACTGACAATCCAAACAAGTTTATATGAGGTGTAGAATAGGCAGTTACAAAAAAAAGAAAAAAAATGGATAATTATGGAGAATTCTCAAGTATTGTTACATGTATGTTAAAAAATATTTTATGAGCCAAATTGCTGTAACAACTATACACTTACCTTAAAGTGAAATATGCAACTTTAATATTCTTATAACATGATCATGGTACAAAACAATTTTGTGTTAGGCTCCTTCAAGAAAATGATACCTAATGTCAAAAGATAAATGTTGCAAAACTGCTCTAAAGGATAAAGGAGAAGAGAGCAGGAGTGGGTAAGGAGACCCTTACGTCTAACCAGGTCCGATACCATTGAAAATAGAGGAAAGAATATTAGGTAGACAGATTCTGGCTGGCTACATATAAATTTTAAGAAAGTTTTATCCAGGCTTATGGGAAATCTTCCAGCCAAAAGTCTTCAGGAAATACTACAGAATTCTAATACCTGTTAGAGGAGATGGCACCGGCACCACTGCAGTGATCTGTATTGGCTCTGAGCAATCCTGGGAAAGCACCGTCATTATACAAAGCCAACTATGGAACCAGAGAGTGGCAAACTTTGCTCCCTGGACCAGCAGATCTAAGCAACATGTTTCCGTGGTTGCCATAATTATACAATAAAAACCAAGAATGCTGTTCTGTCTGGTTTTCCATTCATTCAGTTATCTTCCTTACTATCTTTTCCCCCAATGTTAAAAAAAAAAAAATAGTTCATTAGATGTCATTTAGATGTCATGTTGTGTTCCTAGGATTTTTGTTCCTTAACATATCGTGCATATCTTTCTATGCACATTAATTAGAGAGGCTTTATTATTTTTACTTGCTGTGAATAACTCCATTTCGTGAACTATATCACGCTCTTTGGCTGAGTTTTTGTTTGGTTTTCAATAGTGTAGGTTCACACATGCACTACGGCAGCCAAGATGCTAATCAGTTCCTTCGCGACAGGATCTCTTCTACTGTCCATTCATCTCCACACTCACTTCCCTCTCTTACTCCATCTGAATACATGGTGACCATGAATCTGTTCTCTAACCCTATGACTTTGTCATTTCAAGAATGCTATATAAACAGATCTGATATTTTTGTCAGTGATATTCCCCTGGAGGAATATCCTCATCTGAGTTTTGTGTGTACCAGTAGTTGATTCTTACTTATTGCTGAGTAGTATTGCGTGGTATATATGCACCACAGTTCGTTTAACCATTCAACCACAGATAGGCATCTCAGTTATTACCAGTTTGAGGGTCTTACCAAAAAGCCTTTAAGAACATTCCTGTTGAGGATTTTGTGTGAACATACAAATCTATTTTTTTTTTCTGGAATAAATGCTCATGAGTGCAATTTCTTAGCTGTGTACTAATTGCATATGTAGTTTTATAAGAAACTGCCACATCATTTCCAGGATGGCCACAAGATTTTACAGACTCTAAATCCTTGCCAGCATTTAGCTGTTTAAATTAAGGTCCATTATTCTGCCCATGTGGCCTACTTTTTCTAGCACCAGTTGTGGAAAAGTCCATCTTTTCTTTACCAAAAATTATTTCTTATGATTTTCTTCAGTATTTTTCTGGATTCTCTCTTTTCTTCTTTTATCTGTGGTCTATCTTTCTGTCCATACCAGACATTCTTTGGTCACTATATGTCTTAATATTGGTTCACAGGTCATTTTTTTTTTAAAGTTTACAAATATTGCTAAATTGCACTCATTAAACTTATTTAAAATATCAGGATATCTGGTTTTTCTTAATCACACTTATAACAAATATTGCTAAACTTTTTATAATTACCTGATATCTAAAAGAAATGTATAATTTAACTTCAATATCTATTCTTCTTCCTATGAGTAAGGCAGAACACATTTTCATAGTCATTTACATTTATTTTTCTAACAACTGTTTGTTCCCATTTTTCTATTGAAGGCTTTGTGTTTTTGTAATTTTACAGACTCATATTAGTAATATTAGCATTCTTTAATCACTTGCAGATGTATATATATAACATATATTTGAGATTTATCTTATGACTGATTCTAAGTCATCTTTTAATGCAAAGTATTTGTATTTTCATAAATTGAAATTTATCAAATTTTTCTCTTGTCAATTCTCTTGTTATAATTACAAAGTGCTTTCTTAGGCAAATTACATAGATTCTTTATATCTCAGTGTCTTCATTTCCCGTAGGGAAATAATAATATCTACTTCATATGGCTTCTGTAAGGATGAACTTGGTTAATGTATACAAAGTTCTTAGGACAGAGCTGACACACTGAAAGATTATTTTTATTATTTTCAAATACTGAACTATATAATAACTGTTAAGAAACAAACAAACAAACAAACAAACAAAAAAACAATTCCAGAGAAGTTGCAATTTTACACAAAATTTAAAGGTAATGATCTTTGGGGATAAGCAGTTAATATATTGGAAATACCCCAAAAAAAATTCTTAGATATACAAAGAGCATAGTTATGCAGAATTCTGTGATAAACTCTAAAAGACCCACTACCTTGTACAGTCCTTTCTCTCTGAATGTGGCAGGACTTGGGACTATGATGGATGTCACTGCATGATTGATCACATTAGTGGAAAAGGTGAAGGGAACTCATAGATTTAATTAGGGTCCTAAGTCAGTGGGCTTTGTGTTAATCAAAAGGAAGATTAGCTCTGGTGGGCTTGACCTAATGAGGCAAGCCTTTTAAAGAGGATCTGGAGGTCAGAAACTCCCTCTCCAGCTGACCTCTTAGCAAGCTGTCATGAATTCTATAGCCACAAGGGTGTTTATTTTTCTAACAACCACGTGAGTGTGGATGTGGACCTTTAGAGTTAGAAGAGCCTGCAGCCACCACTACTATCATTATTATTATTTCATTCCCAGAGACCTTGAACAGATGGCAACTAAACAGTGCTCACATCCCTGACCTCTGAAAACCAGGAGATAATAAGTGGGAATTGATTTAAGCCACAGTTTGCAATAATGTTTTAAGCAGCCATACAAAATGAATACACATACCAAGAGGCAGAATGTAAAGTGTCTCAAGATGCTGTATAAATCTCTCATATAAATAAGGAGGTCATTTAATGGGTAAAAGTGAGACTGAGGGATGTTTGCTTCTAAAGTGTGTATTTAAAATGTGTGTGCTAGACACACACTTACATTTCTTTTCCATTATTGTTGCTCATTCCGTTGCTAATTCACATAGCCACATAACTAATTCCATCTCTCATAATGTGTCAAGTATTTCAGAGTTAACTACAATGAAAATGTCAAATGGGATGGATTCAGAAAGGCTTCAAGAGAGCATGAAATATACATCCAACAGTTCTTCATGTGTACACCAACCTCTGTACATCAAGGACTTGACTCTTCACAAAGGCAGGTTAATAACCTTCATTTCTCTCTGCCAAAATAAAAAAGTTCTGATGATGGGGCAGTGCCTGTGGCTCAGTGAGTAGGGCGCCGGCCCCATATGCCGAGGATGGCGGGTTCAAACCCAGCCCCGGCCAAACTGCAACAAAAAAATAGCCGGGCGTTGTGGTGGGCGCCTGTAGTCCCAGCTGCTCGGGAGGCTGAGGCAGGAGAATCACATAAGCCCAAGAGTTAGAGGTTGCTGTGAGCCGTGTGATGCCACGGCACTCTACCCAAGGGCGGTACAGTGAGACTCTGTCTCTACAAAAAAAAAAAGTTCTGATGATGACTTGAAAAGATAACAGAAATAACTTGATCTAGGAGTTACAAGATAAGTCAAAAATAGATAGAGGCAGCATATGTTACTGAAGAAACAAACTTAATCCCCATTCAATCGTTGATCTATCTATAAATGAAGTATTAATCAAAATGGTATTCTTCCTCCTCCAAGAAGTGGAGGAGAAGAAAATTATAGTTCAGGAAATACGTGATGGTAAGATAAAAATGTTTACAAAATATATGCATGTAACACAAAATGCATTTATGCACTATGTTAGAGAGTATAGATTGCTTTAAGATTATAAAAGATATTTAAAATTATAAATTGAATTAGTTTCAATTTTGTTTCTAGAACCTATTTTGAAGAATAATGCCCTCAAATGTTAAAATTTTAATGTTGAGTGTAGACTTGTTGACACCAATTTCTGGTATCTTTGAATACGTGTTGACTTCTAGTTATAATTTAAACTGGTCAAAGGAAGTTGAAGAAAAGTAGAAAGAAAGTGGGATGCAAACTAATATAACCTTTTTGGAAAGAAATATGGAGAACCCTCAAAGAACTTAAGCTAGACCTCCCATTTGATCCTGCAATCCCATTGCTAGGCATCTACCCAGAAGAAAAGAAATCCTTTTACCATAAGGACTCTTGCACCAAAATGTGGAAACAGTCTAAATGGCCACCAATCCAGGAATGGATGAATAAGATAAGGTATATTTATACCATGGGATACTATTCAGCCATTAAAAAAGATGGAGAGTTTACATCTTTTCTATTAACCTGGATGGAGGTGGAACACATTCTTCTTAGTTAAGCACCACAGCATGGAGAAGCAAGAATCTCATGTACTCAATTCTGATATGAGGAAGATTAATGACCTAGTACACAGTGGGGGGGTAGGGTGGGGAATGGGAAGAGCAGAGAGAGGGAAGGATGGAGGAAGGTGGGGGAAAGAGAGAACAAAGAGGTGGAAGGAGGGAAGGGTTAGTGGAAGGGAAGAGCAGAGAGAGGGAAGAAGGGAGCGGGTGGGGGGTCACGGTGTGTGACACACCTTTTGGGGGTGGGACACTGTTATAAAAGGACTTTCCCTAACAAATGTAATCATTGTAACCTGGTTCCTTATACCCTTGATGAATCCCCAACATTAAAAAAAAAAAAAAATTGAAGAAGGAAGGAAGGAAGAGATATTATTTTTTGAAACATATTTTTACACTAATACCTCAAGTTCTCTTTCATAAAGAGTCCACAACTATTGTATTGGAATAATGACTGCTATACTTTTTAGGTAAAAGCAGGGAAATAATTAATGAAAAATTAATGGGGGCATAGTATCTTTATCTAGAAATAAATATTTTTAGTTTCTAAGTTACTTTCTGATACCATATTTGATTACAGAGGTTTCAGTAGAGTACTACCAAAGTTCTATACTTAGTTGAATTTTGCAGAGAAGTTAAGGATAAGTGGACCATGTATGGACTGTTTATGATTATCTTTATAATTTGATCATGAACAACTGCTAGGAAGCAGCTTTGTTTTTATAATTTCTTTTGTTTTTATTTTTAAAGCATATTTTATTTGTTAAGGGCTATAAAACTCAAAGCATTTAATTTTTCTGTAGTGTTCATGATACAAAATATGGCTCAATAAATACAATGCGTGCAAAGTTGATGAAAAAGAGAAAATATATCTTTGTTTAATTTGGAAGGTAGATATGTGGCCATAAAATTCATACTAATTTCAGAAATATGTATTAAATCATCACTTCTGAGTTGTCCATCAAATCACAATTGTTTCTTTGGTGAGGATAAGGGAGAGAGGCTCTGAGAAGTCAAAAACATCCAATAAAGATTTCATTTGTATATGGGATAGGAGAATGAGCACATCCTATTTCAACTCAAGAATCATTTTTTACAAAAATTATGTTACACCTATAATTTTATTTTATGGATAAAATTTTACAGAATTTAATTAACTGTCTTTTGTATACATAAGAATATGAAATAAATATATAGCAAATAACTGATCATAAGACCAAAATAAAGATAAAACGATTAATAGAGAGTAATCATTATATAATATTGTCAAGAATTTCAAGAACACGAATTGAAGAATGACAAGTTACCAATTAATACTAATGTATTTCTGATTTGTCCACACACCTTCAAAATGACTAAAAGTCTTAGCAGCTGCTACTACTCCCATGGTTATCTTAGGTACTCTGAAGTAAAGATTAAGAAATTCCCCAACTTTAACAAATCCTGGTATAGCTATAGAGAGAGAATGTAGGATGGAGAAATTGAAAACTTTCCCAAATGAATACTACGAATCTACCCAATGTAGAGGGCTCCCTGTTCATAAAAAGCAAGACAATTTGGGAAATAAAGAAGTAGCTTATAGTAAAAGAGTGTAAAAGATGATAGTGATATATTTCAGTCTACTCTATTAGTCAAAGAGAAAGCCATTAGGACCATCCTGTCTCCTGATTCTTACTGTATTTTCATTATTTCATTGTATGCCTCTTTCTCTGCTAAAATATTAATTCGTTGAAGTCAGTGACTTTACCTGCTTATCCTTGAATGGTTCTTGATGTACCAAAAGTAGTTACACCAATTTTCTCCTGGAATGTGTGTTATTCTAGATTTGAACAAAAGAAAAATCTTCAAATATAAAAATTAAACCATAATAATATGTCTCAAAGGAAATAAATTTCCAATATTTGCTTGACAGTACATGAGTGGTCAGTGTAGTAAGAGGCAGTGTCATATAGTGATACTGAGGTTCAGCTTTCTGTATCTGAATCCCAATCATACCCTTATAAACAACTTAATCTTTTCATGCCTGATTTCCTTCATTTACAACCTGCTGATTAAAAACGTGAGTCAAGGAATTAAGCACATTATCGATTTGTACATGGTGAGGAATTGCTTATGTTGAGTTGTTCCTTCAGGGTATATATTGGTACCACCATGTTCTGGAATATTTTGTGAATTATACATAGTTAATGACTGAACTTCTACAAGAATATTGTTTTTATTGTATGTCTACCAGTGGTTCTCAACCTTCCTGATGCCGCGACCCTTTAATATAGTTCCTCATGTTGTGGTGACCCCCACCCATAAAATTATTTTTGTTGCTACTTCATAACTATAATTTTGCTACTTTATGAATCATAATGTAAATATCTGATATGCAGGAGACCCCCAAAGGGGTCGCAACCCACATGTTGAGAATGACTGGCTACACCAAAGCTCAGTGTCTTTCTCAAAAGCATCAGAATATTTGTGTGGACCACATTAAATAATTAAAATAAAATCATAGCTGTGTTCATTACTTGTAAACTCTGTACCAAAAATTGATACTGTTCAATAAGCAGACTTAATATATGTGTACGTTTCCAACATCAAACATGCTGTAAAATTGCCAGAAATTAGTGGCAGTGGCATAACTAGGCATGACTTAGCCAGTGGAGTCAAAAGAAGTGTTTGGTAATAGTAGAATATTAAGAAAATTTGCATTTGTATTGTTCAATTAATTCTTAACAAAGAGCTTGCCAAATGAATATGTTTTTCTCAGCAAGCAAAATCTCATCCAACAAAATCATTAAGACTTTATGCAATTGGAAATTTCGTGACATCAATTGCATATCCAATGCTTCGGTGGAATTTCTTGTTCTTATTAATGGGATTCTTTGTTCTTTTGTTTGTTTATTCCCTACACAAGGTGAAATAAGATATGGTATGTTATCAAAACTCCTCCTCATGAAATGTACATAGAGCTTGAAGATACAACTAATGTTAATTCTGTTGTTACAAATACAGATGAAGTACATAAAAAAAGTGATCACAGACAAGTTACTGTGCTTTGAAAAGATGTGATTAATACGAAAGGAATAAATATGTTCAGTAATGTCACTGATGCCTTTAAGAAATCTAGATAACCAAGGCTGAATTTTGCCAGTTATAAAAAGCAGTTGTGATATGTTCTGTCCGTATAAAGTGACATAAGCATAGAATCATGGTATATCATTACTCCCTGCTTACTCAGACTTTTCCAAAGAATTTAAAATACAGATTATTCTGATGTATAGTGTAAAGCACAATAAATAATAATATAGCTATACTTTGAACCATTGTCTTCTTGGAAGTTTCATAAAAGAAATGGATGCCAAGACAATAACTCAATGACAAACAAATGTGAGGTGGCCCTTTGGAGGTGAGATAGTGACTAACAATTTTTTTTTTTTTTTTTTTTATTGAGACAGAGTCTCATTTTGTCGCCCTTGGTAGAGTTTCCTGATGTCATTGCTTACAGCAACCTCAAACTCTTGGGTTCAAGTGATCTTCTTGCCTGAGTGTCCCAAGTAGCTGGGACTACAGGTTCCTGCCACAGCGCCTGCCTGTTTTTAGAGATGGGGTCTCACTCTTGCTCAGGCTGGTCTCAAATTCCTGAGCTCAGGTGATCTACCTGCCTTGGCCTCCCAGAGTGCTAGGATTACAGGCATGAGTCACCATGCCCAGCCACTAGCAATTTTTAAAGGAGAAAAATAATATTTCAATTTGTGATTTTGCAAAGCACAAAGCCTGTTCCTTCTGCTAGCAAATATGGTAACTAAATTTTTTCATAAGTGAGGTCAATAAATATATGTAAATAAGTGGTAAAAACATACTAGTATACAAAAAACTTTATATAATATTTTAAGAAGAACTATTTGTTTTGATAAAGCACTCCAAAAATATATTTTAACTACAGTTTATTTTCTTAAAAAACAAAAATAAAAACATTTCTTTTAAAAAAGGAAACACTAGGGGCGGTGCCTGTGGCTCAGTGAGTAGGGCGCCGGCCCCATATACTGAGGGTGGCGGGTTCAAACCCGGCCCCGGCCAAACTGCAATCAAAAACTAGCCGGGCGTTGTGGCGGGTGCCTGTAGTCCCAGCTACTCGGGAGGCTGAGGCAGGAGAATCGCTTAAGCCCAGGAGTTGGAGGTTGCTGTGAGCTGTGTGAGGCCACGGCACCCTACCGAGGGCAATAAAGTGAAACTCTGTCTCTACAAAAAAAAAAGGAAACACTGTTCATTGTATATAATGTGACAGCATTAGTTGGATCC
The DNA here is from genome assembly GCF_027406575.1 of Nycticebus coucang. Lineage (NCBI taxonomy): Eukaryota > Metazoa > Chordata > Mammalia > Primates > Lorisidae > Nycticebus > Nycticebus coucang. The sequence continues at coordinate 53,725,158 of NC_069781.1, read as the reverse complement.
ATTTTACTTTAACATGGTCAGCAATGGTGATTGATAAATCAGTCTCTTCTGGAACCTGAATAAAGTTTGAATTAATGAAGCTTGACTACTTTGTTTTATTAGCTCTATTCCCTAATTAGCAAAGTTACTAAATACGTGGATAACTGGTGTGATCTATTTTAATTATGGATGTGCATATTACTCAAAGACATCCCCAAATAAAGCATATTCCACTCACCACTCCAAGCAGCTCAGTATTTCTATCTCCTACAATCTCAAGCCTACGTGTCCTTACATCCAAAGGCCGAGTACTGTTTGCTTCTGAACCCAAAGTGTTCACAGAGACCTTCAGTTCACTCAACCCTTCACCACTTTCACGTCACCTTTGCTGGAACACAGCACCTTTATTTTGTCCGAAGGATAGTGCTGGTTGCAACAGCTTTACTTGAAGAGTTATTTTAGTCCTGCACACTTTAGTGATCCAAGATTTCCTTCTCGGGATGTGTCGATTCTTCAGGTTCTGGGAAGGATTATTTGTTCTAAACCCATTATTTCTTTTGTCAACTGACTTATAAAACAAAATTGTCCTGGAATCTCTACATAGCACCACATTTAGCCACATTACACTTTAACAGAGATACCATGTTCTCAGGTCAGCTGGTCCTGTCCATGATTCAGAGTTTGTAATCTCATGGACACAGCCCCTTTGTATAACACAACCCCTTTGTATAACCAACTAGTGGTTATTTCATTTTTTACCAACGTGGTCACTTTTTATGCTTCACTTTTTCTTGTCTCTGTGCTTGGGTCATATGGTTAAATCTTCTGAATGTTAATAATTTAGAATCCTTGGGATGAGCAATTGGGCACTTATTCCTTCCTATCAAAAGACTTCTGGGAACATAAGTCAAACCAACACTCCATCCCTTTTGGGGGAAATTTAAGAATTGTCAATTGATACTTTTCCCAAAAGAGAAAAAATATACATTCCCTCCTCGTGTACAATATGGCATTTGTCTTTGATGCCAGAAAATCTTTACTATTATACACCAAAATAAAGACTAGCAGCTGCCTAAAGAAAAGTAGGAAGACATGTGTAGCCACCCTCAGAACAGCTCCCTATGTCTTTATTAATATTGAGCAAAGCAAGAGTAGAAAAGCACTGAGCTAGCTAACTTTTAAAATATTTAAGATACACAGTTTTATTGTTATCATTGCCTAAAATTAAAATGTACTATAATTTTTATTTTTCATGTTTATAATTTTCTTCATTAAAAAATGCATCAATGATTTCTTAAAAATGTGGGAGGAGCTCTCATGACTTCTTCATGAGAGGGACCCACTTTCAACTCTCTTTGGAGGTGCTCTAAACTTTCTCTTTATTCTTCCTAATTAATACCTCTCTTCCTTATGTTGAAAAAAATCAATGGGAGGAGAAATTTTAAAGAAAATTTCTAGAAAGGTTAAGGCATTGATTAGGCCATTTGGACCACATTTATAGAATGAAATAGACAATCAATATGATTTTATTCAGTAAATGAATGGATTAATGAACACAAACTACAGATTAAGAAAGGCTTACAAATATTTGAAAAGATTCCTTATGTATGAGTTTGATGGAAAACGTATTCCTATTTTTTAAATGATACTAAAAATGATTCAAAGAAGATTTTTAGATGCATAGTCAATAACGGACATAACAGCTGTAATGGGGAGCTGAGATATTTGTAAAGTTTAAGATATGTTTAAGCCAGGAAGACCAACATGACCTATTCCCTATATAATCTTTGTCAGAGCTTAGAACTAAAGTATTACTATCTTTATGTTAACACTATCTCTGCTTAGGTAGTAATGACTTGAGGAAGTCACGTTTTGTCTTTCAAACCTTCTCAGTCCTTATACCTAACTGAGACTTTCTCTGTAAAACAGAAATGTCTTTACAATACCATCATGATATATAGAGATGGTGTTCTTTTGTACTAGGAAGGAGAAACAGATCATGTAATCATATGTGTAATAAATACACAGTGCCAGAGTTGGATAAGGAAACTTATTTCCAGGACAGAATAAAGATTTGCAGAAAACAAAGCAGTGACAGAGGTTCTAGGGGCGTTCAGAACAGTGGTGTTTCACATCACCTACTGCGTGTCTTTCTTAACTTTGACTCATGATACAGCAGTAACCTAAGAAATCTTATCTTAAGAATTTTTGCCTAAAAGAACTCAAAAGAACATGAAATCATTTGGTAATAGATTAGGATACCTGCCATTAAATAAATTGTGTTTATTTACATGCAAACTTAACTGTAATACCTTATTAACTGTATGTTGCCCAAGGGCCAAACCGACTTCTTTTGTACTTGTGTTAATTTCACATGAAGCTTTATGTGACATGTTAGATGATAGACAAACCTCAGTGCGTGAATCAAGGTGAAATAATGTGTGCCAGACATCTTTTTATACAAGCTGAAACGGCCACTGACTATCCTTTATTTTAGCAGTGACTTAGCATCCTGGTTACCATTTAATTAGACTGTGACATTCCCTTAGTTCTCTGTGTCCACCAGTTTCATTAAAAACATGAAAATTTGCCACCAAAGGAAAGAAAATATTTTCATTTCCGCTACAATTCAAATGCCTTAATGATTTTAAAAAATCTTACTCTGTCATTGTATTGTTTGCCCCAAATAGGAACAGAGTTTCAGCTTGGTGAGTGCTGACTGCCTTATCTTTTATTATACCTGGTCTTTCTCCACAAAAGGACTACCTTGTTTGATAACACTCTCGCCAATTATAGTACTCCTTTGTACTAAGGCATTGTTTCCAGAAGGCCCCTGTTAAAATGCAAATCTGCCATCTGGCAAGCTTTTACCTCATTAGCTCACACCAGCACAGCAAAGCATATTATGTATCATATTAGCTATGGAAGAGACACGGAGCTGATGAGCTCTGACTAAGAGAAGATGGTTGGAAGCTGCCCAAGTAGAGAGAGTACTTGGGGATATGGCTGAAAGGCGATAGAGCAGAAAGACGGGCAGAAGAAAATGCACGGTCGGGGGAACTGAAGACATTTCCAAGTTTGGGCATTTTATCCAGGCCCTGGCTGTGATGGATTCACAGACACACAGACCGCCAGGGCTAGAAGACAATTGTGGAAATATGTAATCAAACACCTTTGCCTTATACATAGTAATCTGAGGCTACAAATAACTAAATGACTCTTCTATGTCCCCTTACCTTGATTCTGATCATTAGTTTTTGAAGCCCAGAGTACCAGCATGTACCTAAGGCCTTAGCCCTTCACGTGTGTAAAGCTGCATAGTCATTCACAGGCAATTCCATGTGCACACTTACTCGATTTTACTTTTCCCAACTGCGTTGAAATCCCTTAAATTACCTTTTGTCTCTTCCCACAGAAAAAAGCTAGAATTAGAGTTGTCACCACTTCAATCACTGCCACCCAAAGTCAGTCTCCCAGCAGAGGTAGAAATTAGTTAGGAAGGCAGAGGAGGTCAGAGCCCAGGCAACCTCACCCATGGGGCTGTGTGTTAAAGCATTTAGTAAAATGTCTCCCAGGATCATAATCCCCAACCCAAGTCCTGACATGGAGAAAAAAACTTGTGTTCTATCCTGAGAACCACTAAACTTGAGTCCAGTTTCTGATAGCTACAATTCTGATTGTGAATTGTCAAAAGGGGAATGTGAGATGGGAACCAAAGTAATTCCTGAGGTTACTATCTAGAGATCTATTTTGTAGGACCTTTATTTCTGCAGGTCCATAGCAAATGTTTTCTATTTGAGCAGAAGCGGTACATTCATATCTGCAAAAAATCTATATGGCTTACCTGTTGAGACAGGGATAGGTGCAATTTCTCAGGAATTACACAGAACAATCTCTGAGATGCTAAGAAAAAGTTAGGAATTTTCTCAAAGCCCTAATTCCAAATATACAATTCTATTGCCCATACTCACTTTACAATTTAACATTTTTTCCTGATTATACGTTGACATACTCTACCTGTGGAAGATGTGGACAGTAACGGACATACTCAGAGAACCGTAAAAGCCTCCTCCACTGCGATTCCATTGTCTAGAAGTACTCCTAGGTTATATTTCTGTGCAGGCGTGGTAGATGGGAATTTAGCACATCCTCTGCCCCTTTCTAACGTCTCGTCAGAGAAGCTGAGAACTACATTTCCCAAAATTCCTTTCTTACTCTGAAGGTTAGAGTTTTGTAAGTGAGAGGCACTGGCAGGAGCTTTTAAAAGAAGAAAAAGAGGCGTCATTATTGTTTCTGGAGAGTGGAAGACAGACTCAAAGGCACACATGAGATTCAAAACGGCTTTCCCAGTGGGCACAGGAAAACCGCTCACTTGGCTGCTATTGACTGAGATAATTGGTTAGAGTTTCTCGGAGATTATTGAGAATTGCTCCAGCTTGTGGAGGAGAAGCTAAACCCTAATGTGAACTCCTTCTCCCTTGGAATTCATAAAGTGCCTTCTGTTTCCTTGCCTGAAACCTGAGCATATTTTTTGCATTTTTACATATGTATTTTTTAAATTCCGATATCATGGATTAATATTATGTTAAATTTACTCTACTATTAAATATTTTAATAATTGTATACCATTTTATTTAATCATTTTGGGGTCTTTAACCATTTTCTAATATGTGACACTGAAGATTTTACTATTTACAACAGTATCAAAAAACTAAAATTTATAAAAGCAAACACAGTTTTTGTCTGTACTTCTAATTATTTCCTTAACAGTTAGTCATAAATAAATTGGGTCAAAATATAGAACTCGTTCTTAAGACATTTAATATATATTGCTGTTTTGTTTTTTTCTTACAAAACCTGCAAAGATTAGGTGATCATTAGGAACATTTGACGGCTTCATTATCCTACTGCATCATCAATCCTAGGACTATGTACATTCTTGTCAGACGAAGTATTCTAATATATGGTTTGGAAAACATAGTCAACCACATTTTGTGCTTTGAAAAACAATAGATGTCCCATAGGATGTCTGGTGACAAATACTAAGAAATTAGTCTTGGCCCTTTCTAAAGTAAAAATATATTTTAAAATTCATACAACATTTAGCTTGCATCTAGGTTTTGGAATAGGCAAACAAAAATATCTTTCTCAGATGGACAACTGAAAACTCTCATTAAATGTTTCTGTTCAGTAGCATATTACTAAATGATTCCTAAATTATCAAGGTGATTGGCAAGAGTTCCAAGAGTGTAGTGTAGTTTGGAGGCCTTTACAAGGGAGATGTAGCACGGAGCAGCAGACACCACTGTAGCCCAGAGGCTATGAACGGCATGCAGTCTCCCTTTAGGTTACCAGATATAAACTTGGTGTAAATGCCACCTACAGATGAGAACTAAAATGTTTAGCCTGAGAAGGAGTGGAAGACCTTGAGCAACTGTCTGGCACCCTTAAAAAGAAAACCATTATGGGTTTTTTTGTGTGTGTCTTTGGTTCATTGACCTGAAAATGGTCAATGTTTGTTATGGTCAGTCATAAGTTTTCATGACAAAATACAAATGGAGAACAGCTCTGAGAAGAGATTGGGAGAAAAGAGGCCCTTTAAAGATGTCCTAAAGACAGTCTCAGATATATGCCAGAAGTCTTTTAAGAAATCAAATAAATGAAAACCAAAAAGAACAGAAACTTAGGTTGGAATTCAGCAATAGGAATACACAATTTGAGCTTTAAGCAAGTTGAATGTAGAATCACAAATAGTAACTAGGTGTGCAACTAAAAGCTTTAAATTTCTGAGTGGTAACATTCCCCTTGCTTAAATATTTTTACACAAAATTTGTGACATCTCTTAAGTATTGCAATCATGAAATGTTGCATATAGAAATAATAAAAGAATAAATTTTAACTAAATGTATTCCAAGCAAAGATATACTCTGATAACTGTGTCTAATCCCTATTACTCCTTTCTGCTTCCCTTGATGTTGATCTTATACACTTTTTCTCTGCATCAAAGCTCTTTGAATCTTATAGCCAAGTTCTTCCTAAGTGTGCACATCTTCCGACAAAGGGAAGGCTATAAATTAACACATAGCCTCCTTTAATCACCTGATAGAGAAGGAACTTTGGCAAAGTCAGTATATATTTTGGACACAATTTCTGCCAGAGTAGTCTTAAATTTCTTGCCTTTTCTTTAGGCACAGAAAAATAGATCGGTAGGTAGGTAGGTAGATAGATAGATAGATAGATAGACCATTTAAATATTTCAGTCCAAAGTTTTTTTCAGGGATTATATATTTTTTTGACAAAGAGTGAAAAAGATAATTCCCTGCCTTAGTATTCTCATGACTTTACATCTAGCTTTGATTTAATTTTAGTTTTAAACTGTCTTTGAATTCTCTGTCAAATGAATTGAAATTCCTTAGCAATTGACTGATCATTTTCTTTCCTTGGCACCACCTATGTTTTAGCCTGCTTTTTGTCTAAGTGGATTTGAAAGTTTTACCTCAGCAAACTCACATGTTAGTGGCATGATTCATTTAAAATCAATATTTAAAATTATATAGAAATATATCATAATCCAGAGAAAACTATAAAATCTGTATGATCCTGGGAAAAATGGAAGTGCAGGACTCTTTTTAAAGAATTATGAAGACAGTAGCCAGAAATTGTAGCACACTATTAAGCCAACCATGGGCCTTTCTACACATGGACTGAACAGTCTATACAGCAAGAAGTCAGCTTACCTGTCGCCTATGAAAGAATGAATAAAATGGAATATGCAGTTAAAAGCCTTCAAATGTGATGGAAATTATAGGGAAAAAAAATTGAAACCGAATTTTGATTTCTTGCTGTAGTTAAGTAAATGCAGTGTGTTGTATAGTGTTCCATAGCCATGAGCAGGAAGTCTCAGTATGTCCTTCAGGTGTGCCGTTATGTAAAGAGGGTGCCAAAACAATTTATAAATAAATATATACATACACACACATAGATATAGATATACATACACAGGTAGATATAGATATACATATATATACACATACACACATTAAAAAAGAAAAACCTGCATTAAAATTGTAATATTTAATATATACCTATAACATACGTTACCTTGTACATTGTATCTTATAGCTCTTGTAATTGCAAAAGTCAAATGTCACTTGAGTATCACAATTTTTAATACAGTTTTTACCTTTCTTAAAAATGTGTACATATATTTTTAGCAGCCTCTGTATTATTATTGATCACTGTAGAACAGAATTCCTCAGCCATGACAGTATCGACATTTGGACAAGATAGTTCTTTGTTGTAGGGCAGCAGTATGCACTATAGCATGTTTAATACCATCCCTGTGCTCAGTCCAGCAGTACCAATTCCTCCCCCTTATCCAGACAATCGAACACGTGTACAGACATTGTCAGGTATCCCTTGGGTGGTGAAATCACTGAACCACCGTTTTCTTTTTTTCTTTTTTTTTTTTTTTTTATTGCTTTGTTTCTTTTTAGCCTGGACCCTTTCACACACATATAAAAGTAAAGAGAATAGTAGTGAAGACTCCTGTACATATCACCTGTGTCAACAATGATCAATGTTTAGTTCCCCTTTGCACCACTGTTTTAGACTTAACCTCATTTTCGGACATTTCTTTTCAAGAGAATCTCTAAGGTATTTGTTAAAAGTTCAGATTCCCCAGGGTTTGACCAGAGATTCTGATACCAAAGGCCTTATGTAGGGCCTGGGAATATGCATTTATTATGGATCCCAGGTGATTTTGATATGGCTAATATAACTTTTCACTTAGGAAAATACTGATGTAGGGGTTACTCAAGGCATAGAGCCCTATCACTACATGAGCAGGCCTTTTGACATTTGGGTGTTATTGTCATATTTACTGAGGACAACACACACACATATGGCCTCTAGATTAATGCACAAGTCTCCAAGTCAATTTGCTTTTGTAGACACAGACATAATCTGGTTTGCAATTAGGTAAGCACCCATCTGGCAGAGTGACAATTTGGAGGCAGTAAAATAAAACAGGTAGAGATTTTTCTTTGTCAGCAAGACTACTCAAAATAAGGTTCAACTAATGAAAGTACTATGGGACTGAGCATTTGTGATTCTTTCTGAGTGAACTGGAATAGATGGCCTCATTGAAATAATACCTGATGTCAGAGTACTAATGGAATAGCCCTTTCTTTTTGACTAAACTTGACTAGTTAAATATGTTCTGAGAATAAACAAGCTCAACAAATTTTTCTGGTTACTGAGTACAGCGCTAATATTTTTGAAATTAATTTCCATAAGATTGACATGATTTTATAATTTTCTTCCAGATGTTTGGAATTCTATGCTGTGGTATACTCAAAAGGCTAATACACAACAAAAACAACAGAGATTCATTGTCTTTTGGGGGGTACCTTCCCTCCATTCTCTGTGAATCTACAAATCTCTCTTAGTATATTTTCAATTTAGAGATTTTGTCCTCACTCTTTACCTTCTGATTCAAATGTCCTGAGTTATCCTCATTCTTAAAGTCAAGAATCAAGTCTGCTTAATCTCAATTAATAAATAAATGAAATCTTTAAAATTCCAATATTAATTTTCCTTTTATTCCCACAGTTCTTCACAGCCACTGACTAGGCTTTTCCATCCCCTCTCGTATTTAGCTACGGCTTCAGAAAACCTATCAAAGCAGAGTCTCTGATAAATTCTTACTCTCATCTCACACCCAGGAGGAGGAAATATTTAAAGCAAAAATGTTACAACCTTCTTTTTAAACGGCCTTTTTAAAGATGATGGTCTCTAAAGTAAATTGAAGGTCAAATGAAAAAACAATTAAGATCCAAGGATGTGAACTATTATCATTCTCATTTTATAAAAGTATATGCTTGCAGCATCTTTAGAAAGTGTTTCTATTGAAAAAAAATTGGTTTTTTTAGCAATGCCTTGCACACATCATTAATGTCAAATGGTTCTTTTTTTGTTTGTTTGTTTCTTTCAAGGCATCTACACATATATGTTCACCAAGGTTCTTTTTCACAGAAGCCATGAATGTTGCCCATTGAATGAAATACTTTCTGAGAAAAAAGGTTTATGAATAATTTATGGAACACAAGGTGAAAATATGGGCATAAAGAGGTCAACTTTAGTTCATAATATTTGTTATTTTTTTGCATTTAATAATATACTACAGAGTCCTATTTAGGGTTTAAATTCTTTTAAAAACACCTTCACTTTAGTCTTAAAATATTGCAGCAAAATCCTGTCACAGGAATAGAAATATACACACTCTTTCGAAGGAATAAAATCATGCAGGCCAGTCTCTGAATATGTATGTGCATAAACACGAATTTTATAAACATACATTTCAACTTTTCACACTTCACTGCAATAGTAAAGAATTGAAAGTCATGCCCAAAGTGGGAAAAAAATGTAGATTTAGGGGGTATTGCAAGTCATTTTGGGTACCGATAAATTCTTCAAAACATGCTTCACATTTTTACAGGTGGGACTTAATACTTGGGCTTACTTGAAATTCTTTTGTACCACAGACAGAATTCTCACAACTTGAGAAACCATTTGTGTCTGGATTGATGGTTGAGACAGAACCCAATCTGACTACAGATATCGATGTCATCCCATGTAAGATTTAAGACAGTATAGAAATTGGCTGGGGAAATTCTACATGGACCACCACCTTATGTACTCTGATGAGTTGGGATGAATAATTCCCATTAATTCTCATAGTGCTGGATATTATGAACTGAGGTCTCCAGCTTCCTAGGAATGCAAATTGCAGAGGACTTTTCCTTGGACCTCAAGATTCTGGTCCATGTAAGGTTATCTGCCAGTATACGTACCTCATTGTAGAACTTTTGTCCATCTGTGTGACCCATATTTCCCACTTTTAAAGATTTTATAAAAATCTTCTAATTTACTAATACAATGCTACACTCTCGGGTCTTAGATAAATGCTAATTTATATGACAAATATTTTTAATTTGTTAACTTTGCCTATTAACAAAACTTTTTTTATGATTATTTGTCTTGTTTTTTTCTTCAAAATACCCTGTGAAATAGGCAGACATGTATAATTACCTTCATTTCACTCCTGGTGAAATTTTGTCTAAGTGCCATTGTCATTCCCCTAAGAACACAAATGTATGCACAGTGAATTGACAGAGAATAGACTGAGCCTAAGTCTATGGGTTTTGATTCAGTACTTTTTCCCACCATGTCAAGCTGCCTTTTTGTACCACTTACATGTAATTAATTAGAAACTTCGCAATCACTCAAAAAAGTTAGAAAGGGTAGAAAGGTCCAGCTCTGAAATAGGGTAAACAAGTGGTTAACTTTTGAGTAAAAGATGTAAAAACAGAAGCAGAGGTTGGAATCATGCATCTACAACCAAGGGGTGATGGCAGCCACAGAAGCTGAAAGAGGCAAGAAATAGATTTTCCTCCTAGAGACTCCAGAAGAAGGATGATCTTTCACACTTTATTTTGTTCCAGTGAAACTGGAAAGGAATAAATTTATGTTTTTTAATGTCATAAGTTTGTGGTAATTTGTTACAACAGCCACATGAAACTAATATAGATTTTGGTACTGAGAAGTACCAAGAAAGTAGGAGTGGCTTTAGAATGGTAACAGGAAAAGGCTGAAAGAATTTTGAACTTCAGAATAGAAAAAGGCTGTATTGACTTTAACAGACTGTTGGTAGAAATATAGGTGCTAGAGACCCTGTTCATAACAAGAGCTTACGATGAAAGGTGTGGTATGATAGAGAGGGCCTGTTTTGTCTGAGTATTGTCAGAAAGAGAATTTTAGTAGAAATATGAACCTTTAAAGGCATTTTTGGTGAGGATTCAGAAGGAAATGAGAAGCAGTGGCAAAAACTTCGCTAAAGTGTGCCTGGCAGTTGTGTGAAAGTTAATTTATAAGCAATGAATTTATGTATATTTAAGTGAGGTTTCTCAGTGAAATGTTCAAAGTGCATACTGTTTTCTCTTTGGTGCTTATAGTGAAATGTAAGAAGAAAGATAAATGGAAGGAAAACACAAATAAAACCATACCATGGCTTGATCATATGGAAAATTCTAACCCTATTCAGTTTGCAAAATGCACTAAAATCAGAAGAGTCACTCTTTAAAAAGCTTGCTTTGTAGAGAGTCTTAAGTGTGGCTAAACTATCATTGTCTATGGCCCTTAAGGAGCAAAGAGTTTAGTGTATTCTCTTCCACAGAAGGATTTTTGAACAGAATAAGCCCGTGACTCATGAATCCACTCAACCATACCAGCAGAAACTAGGAAAATAGAGGGGATTTTCCAGTTAAATCCTATATATTGGTATAATTCAACATTTACATTTATTTAATTCCATGTCTGACAGAACTTTACAAAAAAAAAAGTATATACAATATTTTTTCTAGGTGTTTTGGCTATATATTCTTTGTGAAATAATTTTTAATAAAGTGCTTATGTTAGAATAGTGTTAGATTTATAAAGTTTTCAAAGATATTACAGAGAATTCCCATATTCCCTAGGCCCAGCTTCCTTTATTGTTAACATCTTATATTATTATGGCACTTTTATCACAATACACCAATGTAGATTCATCATTATTAACTATTGTCCATTATTTATTCAGATTTCCTTAATTTCTACCTAATGTTCATTTCTGATTTCTTGATGGCTGCGTATCTATACAAATTAGTTGGAATTCTTCTGCATGGGAAATTTGTCTCTTTTAACTTTTTAAATTTTAATTTTATTCATTTATAAATGTATGAACTATGGATATTTATTTTACATGTTGGTTATAGTCCAATCTTTTTTTTTTACTTTTATTATATATTTTGCATTTTTGTTATAGTCTGATCTTTTTTCTTTTTTTAACTTTTATTAATGAGCAAATGTGACCCTCAGGTGTACTTTCAGTAGGTTCCTATGTCCCTCTGATATAGCACCATGACTGTGATATTTTTGAATACGTCTTTACTTCTTGGTCCAAAACAATGTTTCATGCTCATCTTGTATATTGCCTATCATATCTCTAGAACAGTCACTTCTCTAAGAAGCCCTGTTCCCTTTATTGCAAGGAATATTAGAAACTAAGTCCCCGTGCTAAGTGAGCTTAGTAGTATTATGGGGGTGCCACTGCTTTTAGGTCCTCTTTAGAAGAGATCATTATGTGTATACTAACCCACATATACACATGTACCGGTTTGCTGTGACTGCCGTACCAATGAACCACAGACATGTAGCTTAACAAACAGAAATTTATTTCTCATAGTTTTTGACACTATATGCCCAGTGTTAAGGGGATGCTCAGACTGGTGTGGTAAAGCCTCTCTTTCTAGAAGGATAGAACCCTATTGCTGTGTCCTCAGATGGCTTTTCTTCTATGTGTACATGTGCAGACAATTGCACACATGCACACATACAGAGAGAGAGAGAGAGAGACTGTGTGTCTCTTCCTTTTATAAGTACCACTGAGTTCTCTTTGATTTAAGGTCAACCATTCCAGCCTAGCTTCTTATGCACCCTAACTCCAAATAGAGTCATATTTGGGGATTAGGCCTTCAACATAATTCAATCCAAAACAGGCTGTGGATCTCTATTTTAGTTATGAAAGTTAGACTTCTGTTTGCCATCCCTGGAATTATTTTCCCCATACATTTATAATAAGACTTCAGCAGACTGCCTGTCCTTTATCTTGGGACTCTTTATGAACTAGTCAGTGCCTATGTCTCTGTGAGTCCAACTGTTCTGAGCCTATTCTCTGAGGCTCCTATTCCAGATGGGAACCTCAATCATGTTGTCTTTAGCTTCCGCCACCCTGGGATCCAGTTATTCTCACTGCATCTAGGTTCCAGTTCCCCCTGTTATTTATGACCTACCCAGAAGAAAACAAGTATCAATATTTTGGTTTGTAAAGTAAGAGTATGTCTAGACTGCATACAACTGCAACATTATCTTCCAAAGTGTAGTACGATTATTTATTTTCATCAGCAATGAAAGAACATTTGTTCCATATCCTTACGACCAACTGGTATTATGAGGTTTTTGTTTTTTTTTTTTTTTTTCTGCATTGGTGCATTGCAGTGTCCTTGTTTTGATTTGAATTTCCCTAAGACAGTTGATTTGGGTAATTTTGTATGCTTATTTAGCATGCATGTATCTTTTGTTGAGGTATTTTGCCTACTTTTTAATTAGATTACTTGTTTTCTTATTGTCAGTTTTATGATCTTTTGAATATTCTGGATAAAGATTCTTTATCAGATATATGAGTCTGTTTTGCAAATATTTTCTCCTTATCTATGGTTTGTCTTTTCCTTCTCATAGATGCCCTTTTGAGAGCCTATTTTTAATTGCAGTGATATCCATTTTATCAATTTTTTTCACATAATTTATTTTTTGAGTTGTATCTAAAAACTCTTTACCAACTGAAAGTCACTTAGATTTTCTCCTTTAGTTTCATCTGAAAGTTTTAGAGTTTGGCTTTCACATTAAATATATGATCTCTTTTGATTAATTTTTGTAAAATATATAAGATTAGTGTCAAGATTCAATTTTTTTTTTGCATGAAGATGTCCACTTATTCCATTGGTATTCATAAAGATGATTCCTTTCCATGTAATTGTCTCTGCACCTTTGGTAAATGCAGTTACTATACATGTATGAATGCATTTATTTATATATGTACTCTTTCACCAGCATCATACCATCTTTATTATCACAGCTTTATGTTAAGTGTGTAAATAGTATAGTGTGAGTACTACAACTTTATTCTTCAGTAGTTATTTAGCTATTCTAGGACTTTGATTTTCTATATAAACTTTGGAAACAGGATATTGATAACTGCAAAGTAGATTACTGTGGTTTTGATTGGAATTGTGTCAATCTATAGATCAATTTGAATTGACCCGTTAACATTAATATTGGATATATCATCAGCAGAAATATAGTATCTACATTTTCTTTGATTAATGTTTTTTATCAGACATTAATAGTTTCCTAATATAGGTCCATTGATACCTTTATATTTATACCAAAGTGCTTCTTTTTGATGTATTTATGCTATTATGGATGATACTATTGTTTAAATCTCATTTTCTAATTGTTCATAGAAAATAATTTTACATTTTATGTTTTCTTGTACCTTGCAACCTTATTAGTTCTAGTAGGTTCTCTCTTTTTATTTTTATTTTTTGATAAGATTTTTTTCTTTTTTTTGTAGAGACAGAGTCTCACTGTACCGCCCTCGGGTAGAGTGCCGTGGCGTCACACGGCTCACAGCAACCTCTAACTCTTGGGCTTACGCGATTCTCTTGCCTCAGCCTCTCGAGCAGCTGAGACTACAGGCGCCCGCCACAACGCCCGGCTATTTTTTTGTTGCAGTTTGGCAGGGGCCGGGTTTGAACCCGCCACCCTCGGCATATGGGGCCGGCGCCCTACTCACTGAGCCACAGGCACTGCCCTTTTGATAAGATTTTTTTGAGGTTTTCTACATAAACATTCAAGTCATTTGTGAATCAAGGCTGCTTTATGTCTTTCTTTCCAATCTGTATATCTTTAACTTCTTTTAATTTCTTAGTGTACTGAGTGGGACTCCACTATGATATTAAAAAGGTGTAATGAAAGAAAACACCCTTGTATCGTTCACAGTTTCACGGAGAATGTATCTGGATTCTTCCCAATAAGTATGACATTAGCCACAGGGTTTTATTTAAAGTGTGATCTTTCTCAAGTTGAGGAAGTTCACCTCTATTTCTACTTTGCTGAGTGTTCTTGTAAATGTGGTGTTAGATTTTTGTCAGATGATTTTTTTATGAATTAATAAGACAAATACATTTTCATTTTTAGCTTGTTGATCTGTTGGCTATAGTGTTTGAGTTACAAATGGTGAATCTGGTGTGCATTCCCAAAATGGATCCCACTTTGTCATAATCTATTATCCTTTTTACATTGCATTTTCTGGGCTAGATTTTCTCTTCTTTTAGGATATTTACATTCTTGTTCATGAGAGATATAGTTCTTCATTTTTATTTCTTACATATCTGTATCTTTTTTTTTTTCTTTTCAATTTCAGAATGCTACTGGGAAACAAATGTTTTGGTTACATGCATTACTTTTGTATAGTTTGAGTCATGGTTATAATTGTGTCCATCTCTCTGATAGAGTGCAATATATCCAGATACCCGCTAGGTGTGAATTTACACATCCTTCCTCCCCTCTTCTACTTGCTTGATTTCTATTGCATTTTACTACCATATGTACACATGCATATTATATTGATCATTAGTTCCGATTTAAAGGTGAGCACATGTGCTATTTTCATTCTTGTGAAATTTCATTTAGAAAGATGGTCTCCAGTTCCATCAGATTGTTACAAAGGGACATGAATCCACACTAACATATATAGTTTTGGGAGTTTTGGATAAAAGCCATTTTCACTGGAGTTACGTGATATTTAATTGTGATTTTTATTTGCATTTCCCTGATGATTAGAGATGTTTTAATGCACAGAATAAGAACATGACCTGTTTTGGAGAAAGTTCTATGTGAGCTTGACAATAATAATAAATATTGCTGAATGGAGGAGTATTTTCTAAATGTCAATTAGATCAAGTTGATTGGTATTGCTCAGTTATATCTCCCTGGCATATTGACTACCAATATATGGGTATAAAACTCACCCAAAATAATAATGAGTATAAATATAAGTTTTTGTCTGGCTTTGTGTATGTGTGTGTACGTATGTGTGTGTATTCTTCTGTTATTAGTTGCATGCATGTTTAGGATGGTTATGCTATTCTTCTTGGGATAAAAAGAATTATTATTCTCCTTGGAGAACTGATTCTTTTATCTTTGTTATTTTTTCCTATATTCCTCATATATTCCTTGTTCTAAAATCTGCTTTGTCTAAAATTAATAAAGTTACTCACTCCTTTCCTTGTTAAGTGGTAGCATGGTATATATTTCTCTACCCCTTACCTTCTAACCTACTCAATTCTTTACATTTAAAGTGATTTTTTTTTTTTTGTAGATTATGTACAGAAATTTTGTCTTATTTTTTATTTTAAATTCACTCTGAAATTTTTTATCTTTTAATTGGTGTGCAAAGGTCATTTATAAAAGTGATTTTTCACAGAGTTAAATTAATAGGTACTATCTTTTTTACTCTTTTCCATTTATTTAAATTGTTCTTTCCCCCCTCATTTTAATTATTCTCTGGCTTTAATCAAATGTTTTCCATAATCTTCTTTTTATCTCTTTATTTAATGTGTCATTTATGTTTCCTTTATAAATTATTTCAATTTTTGGCTCTAGAATTTAGAACATACATTTGCTAAGTAATATAGATGCATCCTTCAAATAACTCTGTGGCCCTATTACTTCACTTGTAGTGAGGCTCTTATGATAGAATACACCTGATCCTTCATCTCATCTTTTGTGAAGTGGTTGTAATTTTTCTTACTTATCTATATCCCATAATCACATATTATATAGGTTCCATTACTATTGCATGAAAGTTGTCTTTTAGACAACAATTACAAATTGGAAAAAGAAAACATTTTATTTAATTTTATTCATTCCTTTTCCAATGCTCTTTTCTTTGTGTAGATCCATGTGTCTGATTGCATTCAATTTTTTTGACAACAGTCTTACTGAATCATTTTCTAAGAAAAGAAAAGAAAGATAATTCTTCCTGTCTTCTTAAAAATTTGCTCAACATCATCATTTTAATTTTTACTAACAGAGTAGAAAAGTATACTTCAGTTTTGTGACTCATCATTTATGCCAGGTAAATTTTAAAAATTGTTGTCAACTGGAGAAAATGATATTAAATGATGTGAGTTAAATAAAAGGGGATGCAGGGATTTCCTTTTCATTTTTTTTTTGATAGTGACTTATCTGAATATTCTGATGATTAAAATCTTTTCACCCAGTGTGGTGTTTTTATATCCTATTTTTACCAAAGTATTATGAGGTTTTGTTGTTTTTCTCATTGATGGTGGCTGTATGGAGATACACATGTTATAGATATGCATAAATTTGAAATTTTATCATGAAATACAATTATTTTTTATATACTATTATAATTTGATTCTCTGAGATCATGTAAATCTTGATAATTTTATTTTATATAATTCTTATCCATAAAGAAATACAATGTGGTACATTTATGATTATCTGCATTATCAAGAGACTGAGAACTTGTAATTTAAACTAGTAAATTAAATCCGAATATTTCTATTATAGTTTAATACATTAAATGTTTAATTTTTTTTCCAAGGATAATACCTAACTTCACACATTCAAATCTTATCTTTTTTCAATAATCCTTACACGCTGGATACATTGAAATACATTTACATCAGCCCTGGCCCTGCTATGTTTTTTATATTGTTAGAAGAATCAGAAGAGTAGGTGAGTAGAAATATTCTTGGAAACTATTCCTTCATCAAGGTGACTAGCAATAACATCATTAACTTTTAGGTAACTACACTTCAGATGAAAAAGCATTACAGTACAGCAATTTAATTATTTCAAAAACTTGTCTTTTCCTTATCAAAGTCCTAAAATATCCAGAACCATCATCAAAACCACTACTGAATAAAAAGAATGTAAAATCATATTTATTTGAATGAAAAGAATTGGGGTTAATTAATGGTGGTTAAAATATATTACTTTTTCAGATTAAAAAGTATATATACAGCTGTGACAATATACTTCTGGCATCTCTCCCAAGGTCTTGGAAGAGGATTTGTGAATGTAAGATCGAAGGATCCCATTTAGCTTAACAATACTTTTACTTCTCCGTAGAAGAAATGAGTTATATATTTATGAATGAAAATGAGGTAACAGACGTAAATGGGAAAAAATACATTCTAAGTAATGAATACATTATGCAAAGAGACTCACTTGGAAACACTTGAGAAAAGTTCACATATAGGAAAATGTCAGTATTTTTGTGTGCTAAAGTGCCTTAGAAGATAGAGAGTAATACAAAATGATTTCCCATAATTAAAAACATATCTCTAGTTATCTATTTATCTGTCTCAGAATTATGGTATAATATTGTAGAATTAATTATAAAAAATATTTATTAATATTTATTCTCATAGAAGAGGAGACTGATGATTTGTGCCACAGTGGAATGGAAATAGGCAAAAAGGTTAGGCGCTACTGTCAAATTATATTTGGAATAAATAGGTGAGGGTGGAAGTTTATGATGCTGTCATAAAACAGAACTAAGGTTAAGTGGGTATAAACCTCTCAAGCAACTGACTAATTATCCTGCCTATTTTTAACTCATTGGGTAAATGTCTCTCTCTCTCTCTTAATTTTTTTTTTTATTTTTTATTGTTTGGGACTCACTGAGGGTACAAAGAATTAGGTTACATTGACTGCATTTGCTAGATAAAGTCCCTCTTATAACTGTGTTCCTCCCCCAAGAGGTGTGCCACCCACCATGACCCTTATCTTCCTCTCTCCTCCCCTCTCCCTGATCCCTCATTTCCCTACACCCCACCTTGTATTAGATCATCTACTGCCTTCATATTAGAATTGAGTACATTGGAGTCTTGCTTCTCCAGTCTTGTGATGCTTAACTAAGAAGAATGCATTCCATCTCCATCCAGGTTAATACAAAAGATATAAATTCTCCATTTTTTTTTTTTTTTTAGTGGCTGAATAGTATTCCATGGTATTTATATACACAGTTTGTTAATCCATTCCTGGGTTGGTGGTCATTTAGGTTGTTTCCACATTTTGGCAAATGTAAATTGAGCTGTGACAAACAGTCTAGTGCAAATGTCCTTATGATAAAAGGATTTTTTTCTTCTGGGTAGATGCAGAGTAATGGGATTACTATGCACAATCCCACATTTTTCTCCACATTTCCTCCCCAAAAGATTGTTATATTGTGGTAAGAGTGTTCCATTCTCTCCACATCCACAACAGCATCTGCAGCTTCGAGACTCTATGATGTGGGCCATTCTCTCTGGGGTTAGGTGATATCTCAGAGTAGTTTTGATTAGCATTTCTCTGATGATTAGGGATGAGGAACATTTTTTCATATGCTTGTTAGCCATTTGTCTGTCTTCTTTAGAGAAAGTTCTATTGGTCTTCCATGCTCAGTGATATATGTGATTGTTGGGTCTTTTTTTGTTGATGAATTTGACTTATCTATAGACTCTAGTTATCAAGCCATTGTCCAATTCATAATATGCAAATATCTTTTCCCATTCTGAAGGTTGTTTGTTTGCTTTGGTTGTTGTTTTCTTAGCTGTACAGAAGCTTTTCAGTTTAATTAAGTCCCATTTGTTTTATTTTTATTGTTGTTGCAATTGCCATGGAAATCTTCACAAAATCTTTCCCCAGGCTGATATCTTCAGGTGTTTTCCCCACACTTTCCTTAAGGATTTTAATTGTTTTATGGCTTAGATTTAAATCTTTTATTCATCTTGAATCAATTTTTGTAAATGCTGACAGGTACAGGTCCAGTTTCAGTCTTTTACATGTGGATATCCAGTTCTCCCAACACCATTTATTAAATAGGGATTCTTTTCCCTAGTGTATGTTCTTGTTTGGTTTATCCACGATCAGGTGGTTGTCAGATCTTAGTTTCATCTTATGGTTTTCTATTTGGTTCAAAATATAATGTTTGTATTTTCGTGCCAATACCATGTTGTTTTGATCACTGGTAGGGTCAGAGGTTTTTCTGGTTCCTTACAAAACAAAGAATTATTTTTGCCAAATATTGAAAATATGATGTTGATATTTTAATCGAGATTGCCTTGAATCTGTAGATTATTTTGGGTAGTATAAACATTTTTGCAATGATGATTCTTCATAAACATGAGCCTGATATGTTCCTCCATTTGTTAATATACTCTGCTATTTCTTTTCTTAGGGTTTCCTAATTTTCTTTGTAGAGGTCCTTCACCTCTTTTGTTATGTATACTTCTGGGTATTTTATATTTTTGCAACTACCATGAAGGGAATTGTGTCCTTGATTAGCTTCTCTTCTTGGCTGTTATTGGCATATGCAAAGGCTACTGATTTGTGGACATTGATTTTATATCCTGAGACATTACTTTATTTTCTTATCACTTTCACGAGTCTTGTGGTAGCTTCTTTGGGGTACTCTAAATATAAGCTCATATCATTGGCAAAGAGTGAGAGTTTGACCTCTGCCTCCATCTGGATGCCCTTTATGTCCTTCCCTTGCTTGATTGTATTGGCTACAACATCCAGCACTATATTGAATAGTAGTGGCAATAGAGGACAACCTTGTCTGGTTCCAGTTCTAAGTGAAAAAGCCTTTAGTTTTATTCTAATCAGTTAAATATTAGCTGTGGGCCTTTCATAGATGACTTTGATCAGTTTAAGAAATGTGCCACCTATGCCTAAATCCTTAAGTGTTCTAATTAGAAAAGGATGCTGAATTTTATCAAATGCTTTTCTACATCCTTTAATAGGATCATATGGTCTTCATTTTTGCTTCTGTTGATATGGTGAATAACATTTATGGACTTGCATATGTTAAACCAGCCTTGCATCCCTAGGAAGAAACCTACTTAATCATGATAAATGATTTTTTTTAATGTGTAGCTGTAATCTACTGGCTAGCATTTTATTGAGAATTTTTGCATCTATATTCATTGGTGAAATTGGTCTAAAAATCTTTTTAATTGGGTCTTTTCTTGGTTTTGGGGATCAGGGTGATAGCTGCTTCATAGAACATGTTGGGGAATATTCCTTCCTTTTCAAATTTTTGGAATAAAAATTCTGCAGTATGAGTATAAGCTCTTCTTTGAAGGTTTGATAGAATTATGATATGAAGCCATCTGGATCAGGGCATTTTTTGGGGGGGGCGAGAATTTTTATTGTTTCTTTGATCTCAGTTAAAGAAATTGGTCCATTCAAGAGATTTACTTCTGGGTGGCACCTGTGGCTCAGTGGGTGGGGTGCCGGCCCCATATACTGAGGGTGGTGGGTTCCAATCCTGCCCTGGCCAAACTGCAAGAATAAAAATAGCCAGGCATTGGGACCAGCACCTGTAGGCCCAGCTACTTGGGAGGCTGAGGCAAGAGAATCACCTCAGCCTAGGACTTGGATGTTGCTGTGAGCTGTGTGATGCCACAGCATTCTACTGAGGGTGATAGAGTGAGATTCTGTCTCTACAAAAAAAGAAAAAAAAAAAAAAGAAAGAAAGAAAAGAAAGAAAGGGAGAGAGAGTGATTCCAGGTATTGATCAACTCCCTCCTTATTGTTAAATTTCTTGACATAGACTTTCTTGTAGTACACAGAGATGATCTCTTGTATCTCGGTGGCACCTGCTGTTATTTCCCCTTTATCTTTTTCTGATTGATGTTATTAGAGATTTTACTTTTCTATTTCTAGTTCATATGCCTACGGGATTATCAATTTTATTTATTTTTCAACAAACCAGCTTTTTGTTTTGTTAATTTTCTGAATGATTATTTTGGTTTCAATTTCATTAATCTCTGGTTTATTTTGGTTATTTATTTTCTTTTACTTGATTTACAGCAATACATTTTCCTCTCAGAACTGCTTTTGCTATATCCCATATGTTTTGGTAACTTGTTTCTTCATTTTTGTTATGTTCGAGGAATTTAATGATTTCATCTTTTATCTCTTCCTGAACCCAACTATCATCCAAGTCTTTGTTGAGGACGTTTTTGTTAGAGTTATGTTCCACCTTTATTGCCTTGTGGTCTGAGAATATACAGGTATAATTTCTATTCTTTTAATTTTGCTGAGGTTTAATTTGTACTCTAGAATGTGGTAAAATTTCAAGTATATACCATGGGCTAACACTAAAAATGTATATTCTAAAGCTTTGGGATGGTGTGTTCTGTATATATCATCACATTTATGTCCTTTGTATCTTTTAGTTTCTCTTTAGAGGATCTGTCCAGTTCTGTCAGAGGGGTGTTAAAGTTCACAACTATTATGGTGTTATGGGATATCATATTGCTCAAACCCATCAAAATCTGTTTCATTAATCTGGTAGCATTTAAATTGGGCACATAAATATTTAACATTGAAATGTCTTCTTGTTGTATTGTTCCTTTGACCAGTATAATGTGTCCATCCTTGTCTTTATTAACTTTAGTTGCTTTAAATCTGCTTGTATCTGAAAATACGATTGAGACTCCTCCTTTCTTCTGATTTCCATTTGCTTGAAATACTGTTTTCCATCCCTTAGCACTGAGTCTTGATTTGTGCTTCCAGGCTAGGTGTGTCTCCTGCTGACAGAAGGGAAATAGCTTGTGCTTTTTTATTCAATCAGCCAGCCTACGCCACTTCAGTAGTGAATTCAGTCCATAGAATTTATTTAGAAAATTGATTAAGTGTGGTGGAAGTCTATTCATTTTATTTTGTGAAAGTCTCTTGTGTAATTTTATCCTTTGTGCCATTATGGAAGCTAAGTTTTGACCTTTAGGTTCTGGGTGTTTACTTTGCTGGTGGTCTTTGTTGTGGTTAGTGTTAAGAATAGGTCTAAGTATCTCCTGTAAAGCTGATCTTATTATGGTGAATTTCCTCAGTGCTTGTATACCTGCAAAAGATTTGATATCTCCAATTTTGAAGCTTAGTTTAGCAGGATACAGAATTCTGGGCTGAAAATTGTTTTGCTTAAGAATGTTCAAGGTGGCTGACCATGCTTTTCTGTCTTGGAAGGTTTCAGTTGAAAAGTCTGTTGTCATCCTACTGGCTCTGCCTCTGTAGATCAGTTAACAGTTACTCCTAGCTGATTGCAGATTTTTTTTCTTTCGTCTTGACTTTGGAGAGTTTCATTACAATGTGTCTTGGAGAGGCTCTGTTTGAGTTGAGATGACTTAGGATTTGATATCTATGTGAAAGTTGTGTTAGGGTCTTTAGTAAAACTTGGAAAGTTTTTTTTTTTTTTGATCTCTTTTTTTTTTTTTTATTAAATCATAGCTGTGTACATCAATATGATCGTGGGGCACCATACACTTGTTTCATAGAATATTAAGTTTTTATTTATAATAGTCTTCAGTAGGGCTTCCATTCCTTTGGGACAATCTTCTTCTCCTTCAGGAATCCCTATAATTCATATGTTTGTATGGGGCCTCATAGTTTTCTAAGAGGCTGTTCTGCTTTCTCACACTTCCTTTCTACTTCTTTACCTACCTGGGTTAACTTGAAAACTTTATCCTCTAGGTCTGAGGCTCTTTCTTCTTTGTGGTCTAATCTATTTTTGATACTTTCTACCATATCTTTACACTCTTTGATTGTCTCCTTCATTTCCTTAAGCCCCACGGTATCCTTTCTATATTCTAAATATCTCTTGTCTGACTTTTGGGTCCATTTTTCCATTTTCTCCTCCATTCCTTTTATTGTCTTTTTCATCTATATTTTGAATTCATTTTCAGTCAAGTCCATTAATTCCTTATAGGTGGAGTCTTCTTCAGTAGTTGCCTCATGGTCCCTTGGGGGAGTTCCTCTGTTTTGCTTTCTTATGGTGCTCGAATTTTTCTGTTGATTCCTCCTCATGTGTTCTTTCTTCTTGTTTAGCTCCTTGTCCTCCTTTTTCTGCCTCACCACCTCCTTTGCTTCAAATTACCTTGTTTCAGGACTTAGGTCTTGAAGTGGCCTCAGCCATAGGAAAGCCAAACTCTTCTTGTGTCCAAATAAACAGAAGTTCTTGCTCTTGGTGACAATATGTTGCAATATGTCACTCAGACACCAGGTAGTGCTATGATTTTCTTAGGAGACAGCATAGCCAGCAACTTCTATGGTCCTTATTCCAAATTTAGTTGCCTTTAGTGATTGCCTAGGTTGTTTCCTCAGCATTCAGAGCCTGCCTGGTTGGGATCTTAAAGCTCACAAGAATCCTTCACGGGCAGGTTTCACAGTGCCCCCTGACTCCAGTTCCCATGGGGTGTGGGAGTGCCTAAACCTGTCCTAAGCATGGAGTTCTGATCCCAGCAGGCGGAATTAAGGCAGCTGTGCTTTAGGCCCCTGCTAGGACATTCTCTCAACTTTTCCACAAT
The DNA here is from genome assembly GCF_027406575.1 of Nycticebus coucang. Lineage (NCBI taxonomy): Eukaryota > Metazoa > Chordata > Mammalia > Primates > Lorisidae > Nycticebus > Nycticebus coucang. Next base: position 53,701,132 of record NC_069781.1, on the reverse strand, counting down.
GGCAGCCCCTGGCTTCAGAGACTTTCTCAGTATGGGTGTCTCACCAGCTACCAAACCTGTGGCAAATCCACTCCAACTGACATTCAAATCTGGTTGCTGTATACTATTCAAATCTTCCCACTCTTCTAAGCTTTCCACTCAGCATACAGCTTCCTCCAACAACTGAAAACTCTGCAAAGGCCTCCTCCTGTCCTGAACCCATGTTAGGGGCCAGTCAATCCCAGCTGGTTGCAATTACTTGTGTAATTCATCAGATTTTCACTTCTTCAGATCATCTGTTGTATCTAGCTCACCACCTACTTGCTATGCTCTCTGAACTACAACTCTGAGTATGGTCCCTGTGCCAGGTCTAACTGGGCTCTCTCTTTTTTCCTCATTTGTTCTAGGAGAGCTAAGCTGAACAATCCTTCTGGTCTGCCATCTTTTTCCACCCCCTAGGTGAATATCTTTACATAAATGTTGTCTACGGAGAAAGGATTTGTGAGATATTTTTTAGTTTTATTGTAAAATTCATGGTTTCCATCAAAATTTGCTGATAATACTGTATATTGGAAACCAGTTTTTTTTGTTTTTTGTTTTAATTTATTTGTTTTTTAAATAAAGTCTCACTCATTTGCACTACAGCACTATGGCATCAAACACTTGGGTTCAAATGATCCTATTATCTCATCCTCCAGAGTAGCTAAGATTATAGGCACCCGCCACAACACTTACTACTTTTGTTATTTTTAGTAGAGATGTGGTCTTGCTTTTCCACAAGCAGGTCTTAAACTCCTGAGCTCAAGCAATCTATCTGCCTGGGCCTTCCATAGTGCTAGGATTACAGGGGTGAGCCAAGGTGCCTGGCCTGAAAATCAGTTTTAAAGATATTCTAATTTTTTTCTGAAGTTTTTTAATGTAATTGTGATACTTTTCTATAAGCCAATATAGTTATTTTTTCTTTTGAAATGTAGAACTAAGTAATCCACTATAAATATTATAGACTAATTTTTAAAATTACTTTTTAAACTTTCTTCTATTTTGACTTCTTGCCAAAGCTAATGCTCCATGCTTTTTTTAAATAAGGAAACTTGGAAAGAAGACTAATTTTTGAATTTTATGCAATATACTGATTCAGACTTTTTATTAGCCTCTAAATGGTCTACATTTGTTTTTCTCTGTACAATGAGCTTTCACCCTGTGTGGTTGAAATGGGAAGTCAATGTAGTCTTTCAAGCTGGATTTCCCTGTTGACAATTAATCACCAGAGTATTCCCGAAATATCACTTTACTCATTTCCTGATGCTCTGTGTGAATCATAGCTCCAGAAAGCATCAGCAGCACTCTTCACTAATGGGATTAAATGACTAAAATGATGGTGCAACTCCCCAAGATTGTGTCTAATTGACTTTAGAATTTGTTATGCTTAATCTAGGATATGGTTTTCAAATATCAATACATAAGCCAACATTTGCCTTTTCCTGTCTTCTATTTCCTTTATTGTCTTCCACAGAGAGAACTACTAACTGTATTTATTTTTTTTAATTTTTTTTAATATTTAGTTATTATGGGTAGATAATGTTTATAGGGTAGCAGTGACGTTTGAGATAAGCATACAATGTGGATTAATCAAATCAAGGTAATTGGGGTACTATCCTCTCAGGCAGCATTTATCATTTCTTTGTGATAGGAATACTCTAATTTTGCCCTTTAGTATTTTTTTTTTAAAGTATGCTCTAACTTACTACTGATTATAGTTATTTGGTTGTTTTGTCAAATGTTATGTATTCTATCTAACTACATTTTTGCACCTGTTAACCATCCCCACTTTATCTCCCACCATTTGTATTTCTGTTCTCCACCTAATATTTCTGAACTTTAAAGTTCACATTTAATTTATGAATGACAATATTCTTATAATGATAGGCAACATAAAACCCTTTGCATGATTTAACCCTAGTGAGTAAAAGAAAACATAGGTAGATCAGAACATTATATTATTACTGCTATTGAACTGTACAGTTTCATAGTTTGGAGTAATCAAAAATTAGACCTCCCAGGCTTCATCCTGGGTGAGCTGCTCTCAAAGAAAAAAGTAATATTCTTCCCCCTAGGTCATAGCTAATACATAAAATAATAACTATAGTTATTCACTGGAATTGAATGGAATTTATTTTCAAGAGTTTTATAATGTAAATTTTTGTACATAATTTAGAAAAATAGAGATTATGTTTTTTTATTTTATTTTATTTTATTATTAAATCATAGCTGTGTACATTGATATAATCATGGGGCATCATAGAGATATATGAAGAAAATTACAGAATAACATCATAACAGTTTTTGGACACCTAATTCTTATGCATGATTTTCTGTGTGGTTTTACTAGGCTGGTAAAAATTAGTCTCTTTTCCTGGTGCTTTCAGCTTATTTATTGGCACTTACTAGTTGATTCGATTCTAAGGGTGAAACAGAAAAAAGATTTACTTGATTTTGGCATATGTCGCTTTCATTTAACCAAATGTTTTATGTTTGGAAAATAATCCATAAATACTTTCCTCTCTCTCTCCCTAAATAAAAATATACATGTACATACAAACATTTACTTGTTAGTTGAGAATGCAATCTATTAACAATTGACATATGGAAATACGTTTCTTAATGTGTGTAGCAAATTTAACTCTACGTATAATATTTCAAAACTGTTTGAGAAGAAAATATTCAATTAGTAGACTCTCGTAAATACTCAATGTAAAAGATACAGACCTAATAACATTTGCTTTTGAACTTTCCCCCTTCCAACCACCAAAACATCTCACCAGAATGAAACCCAATGTGTTAAATCATATTGCCAAGTCCATTTTCCTGGAAAGACTATACAGAATTGCATATCTTATAGTATTGACAATAGTAATTACAGTTTTGCTTTTATCTAGAACTTGTCTCAAAATTACACATTAAGTACAACTTTCATGAAATGTGACATGATATCATATTAAGTAGAACTTTAATGAAATGTGACATGATATGATATTAATACAAAAGTAAAAGTATTTTGAAATGAAAATGTATCTCAAAATTAATATTCTGCTATGAAAATATCTAGTGATTGAGGATCTTTTATTTCTCCTCTACCCCACTGACAGAAGTTACAAGGCAATAAAAAAAGAATTTACTTTTTTAAATGACCCGACACAGTAAAGATTATTTTTAGTAAAAAGAGAACAAGAGTAAGTGAAAATCACTTTATTAGAAAGCCAGGTGTATAATCATTCAAATGAGATGGAGCTTGAGAATACACATGCCTCATACTTCTTTTAAGGGTTCAATAACAAAATGAACTCTGGTAAATATAATACTCAATGTTTAACATCACTGCATTAAAAGTGAAATGCACTAAATTATTTATAAATATAGTAATTGTATTGGCTAAATTCGTGAATTGCTATATGCCTCACATCCCTCTTTCTTCTACATATCATCTCATTTAATCCTCAAAGTAATCCTAGGTGGTATAATTAATTTTTTCTGTATTATTAAATTGAAGAAACTAAGGCATAGAAAGATTGAACAGCTTGTTGAATATTATGCTTCCTTCTGTCCCAAATAAACAATTATTAGTGATATTTTTTGTTTTAATGGCATTGTGCTCAGGTGAGAACTGTATAAAATCACTTTAAATTCAGAAAGTTTGGAGGGAGAGGAATTAATGGCATTACACCTGCGGTGCATCTTACAAGGGAATATGTGAATCCTAGTAAATGTGGAATGTAAAGGTCTTAGCAAAATACCTAGGAAAATGCCACGAAAGCTATGTTAACTAATGTGATGAAAATGTGTCAAACGGTCTATGAACCAAGTGTATGGTGCCCCATGATCATACTAATGTACACAGCTATGATTTAATAAATAAATAATAAAATAAAATAAATTCAGAAAGTTTAGTGTCTATCTGGATATAGCAGTAATATATAGGCGTCTGTAACCAGGAAGATTTGCAGTGGAAATATTGAACATGCTACATGCTCCAGGCTATTGAACATTGTTATGTTCTCAAAATCAAGTCCTTTTCTTCCTCCATCTCCTTCATAGATTTTACTTTGCCTTCTTGATATACAGATTTGCCTATTCATGTATCTGTCTATCTCTTATTATTATTGTTATTATTATCTGCTTCAATGGTCATTTGAGTAAGAAGGGTGTCCTTGAAATGGTTCCCTAAGCTCATGTGATTATGATTATTATTTTTTTTTTTTGCTGTTATTTTTTCCCATTTATTCTTTTTTTTTTTTGTAGAGACAGAGTCTCACTTTATGGCCCTCAGTAGAGTGCCATGGCATCACGCAGCTCACAGCAACCTCCAACTCCTGGGCTTAAGCGATTCTCTTGCCTCAGCCTCCTGAGTAGCTGGGACTACAGGCCCATTTATTCTTTTTTTTTATTATTAAATCATAGCTATGTACATTAATGCAATCATGGGGCACCCTACACTGGTTTTAATAACATTTGACATATTTTCATCACACTGGTTAATATAGCCTTCCTGGCATTTTCTTAGTTATTGTGTTAAGACATTTATATTCTGGGCGGCGCCTGTGGCTCAGTCGGTAGGGCACCAGCCCCATATACCGAGGGTGGCCGGTTCGAACCCGGCCCCAGCCAAACTGCAACAGAAAAATAGCTGGGCGTTGTGGTGCGCCTGTAGTCCCAGCTATTCGGGAGGCTGGGGCAAAAGAATCGCTTAAGCCCAGGAGTTGGAGGTTGCTGTGAGCTGTGTGATGCCATGGCACTCTACCGAGGGCCATAAAGTGAGACTCTGTCTCTACAAAAAAAAAAAAAAAAAAAAAAGACATTTATATTCTACATTTAGTAAGTTTCGCCTGGTCCCTTGTAAGATTCACTGTAGGTGTGATCCCACCAATCACCCTCCCTCTGCCCATCCTCCCCCCCTCTTTTTTGCTGTTCTTATGTGATATTTGGTATATGATGCATTTCCCATATATATTGTATACATACAAACACATACACAGGCGCACACACAGATATACGTGTTTTGCTCTCTTAAAAGTTTTGAGATTCTGTAGAACAGTCACTAAATTTTAGTTTTCATTTTAATCCTAGGACCAACACTCTAACTTGCAGGAGGTAAACACTCAATTAGTATTTGTTGAATAGGTAAATAATGATTCACGTCAATGTTTATTATGGTTTGATACTGGTAGAAGGTTGCTTTCAAAAGTCACAAATTGAGAAATTGAAATATACTATTTTATATTGTTGGCAAAAGTGTATAATGTTTTAGTCAGACAGAATGAAAAAAAAATACCATTTTACATTTAAATGAAAGTAAAGGTTGACTCTTCCCTCCCTTTCTTCCCCCTTCTTCCCTCCTCCTGCATGCGAAGGAGAGTAATGTTCTGTGATTTCAGGTTTCAAGAGATGGTTTATCCTAAGCCTAGCTTCCTGAGACACTCTATCTACGTCTCCATTGTTGTCTATTTCCTCCTAGTGCTGATATCTTCTACTAGGGACTCTACTAGAATTATTTTATTGGCGTCACAAGATTCACCAATGGAGAATCCTGCAAGCTCTCACCACAGAAATGATCCAAATACAGGACTGATATGTTTTCTTATGTGTGAATGTATATACAGGGTGGCCATAAAGTTCGTGTGCAATTTAAATATTTAAATTTTGTGCACCTTATATTGAAGATGACTTTCAAGGTCCTAAAATTATACCTTTTTTTTTTTTTTTTTTGTAGAGACAGAGTCTCACTTTATGGCCCTCAGTAGAGTGCCGTGGCCTCACACAGCTCACAGCAACCTCCAACTCCTGGGCTTAAGCGATTCTCTTGCCTCAGCCTCCCGAGTAGCTGGGACTACAGGTGCTAAAATTATACCTTTAATAGAGCACAAAATAACAATATTGGAAATTCTGAAATTCTTCACTTTGCATTCGATTTAAATTTTGTTATGGTTCCAAAAGTGATTATTTTTACATTGTAAGTTCAGTATAAACTAAAAGAAAAGCTTTGTGAAAGCTTTTTAAAACCAGTGTTAATTTTAAACAACAATTGCCTGCCAGTTTCTAAACAATATTTTAAAAGGAAATACAAATTCTATTTTTATGCTCCTTACTAGTTCTTCAAATGTTTTTGAAAATATGCTGACAGGTGATTAGTCAAACCAGAGACCAACTGCTTCAACCATTTAATTTAAATGATAAGTGATTGCTTTGTTTGTAATGCATTTTAGAGAAATACTTGAGTAAGTTTCTGAGATGCATACTATAAATTATTGTAATACATTGTCTCAACCACATGCTTTCTGCATGGATATGTGTGTGTGTGTGTGTTTGTATGTGCACAAAGGCAGTGTTCTCTGACACTAATTCAAGTTTTCCCTAAATTTTGTTTGTCCCAAGGATATGAACCATTAAAATTGCAAAGTGTTAGTATCAAGAAATCTGTTGCAGTTTGACAATATGCTTACTATTTTAAACCTATTTTATGCAAAAATATGTAATGCATGATTAACAAATTTGAAACCAAAGGTTGACAAAGACACTAGGCAAATTCACATAGTCAAGAGAAAATTATCTGGTGTTTCAAGGTTTAGACTAGGTGTCTTTATATTCACTGGGAGTCAACTAAGGTTCTGAAATATGCAATACAATAGTCAACCCTTATCCTCAGGGCATGTGTTAGAAGACCACTAGTGGATGTCTGAAACTGGATAGTGTCCAATCCTTTATATACTATTTTTCTTTATGCATACATACCTATGATAGAGCATAATATAAAAATTTGGCATAAGAGAACAACAATAACAACTAACGATGAAATAGAACAATTGTAAAAGAGTAGTGTAATAAAAATTATGTGTGTGTTCTTTCTTAAAATATCTTATTGTACTATTGCCCACTCATTTTTGGACCCTGGTTAGCCCTGGGTAACTGGAACTATGGACAGCAAAACTTCAACTGAGAGAAAACTACGGTAGTATGTGGTTGTCTTCCTGAGTGAGTGTGTATTTTCCTGGCTATAGGTCCTAAAATTATCTCCATATTTTCAAATGTTCATGAACCCCAAACCAATATAAACCATAGAAAGTGATGTAAGTTTTGAAAATTACATTACCAGAAGGAGTTTTAAACTTATTTCCATAGAAAAACCTGTGCACGGATGTTTTTATCATCTCTTTTCATAATTGTCCAAAATTAGAAGCAACAATGATGTCTTTCAGTAGATAAATGGGTAAATAAACCAAATTCAGACAATGGAATACAGTTCAGAGTTAAAAGAGTTGAGCTATCGAGCCATGAAAAGACCTGGAGAAAGCCTTAATCCATTTGACTAAATGAAAAAACACAACCTGAAAAGGCCACACTGTATAATTACAACTATATAACATTCCCGAAAAAGCAAAACTACAGGAAAAATATCAGTATTGGTGGTTGCCAGCAGTTATGGAGAAGAGAGGAAGGAATAAGAACACAGAGGCTTTTTAGAGCAGCAGAACTACTCTGTGTGTCCACAGTACCTGTATGACACCGAGGAGAGTTCCCAAATTACAATGATTTGACTGAGGGCTTTGCAGTGAGATTACTGGAATGCAGCTCCATCATGAATCAAGGATTGTTTGTTTAACTGTGGATACATACAATTATATGTTTGTCCAAATCCATACAGTACCAGGAATGAACCCTAATGTAAGCTATGGACTTTTGGAGATAATGATTGGTCATTGTAAATTCATCCGCTGAAACAAACGTGCTAGTCTGGTGGAGAATGTTGTTATTCATGTGTGGGGTTAGGGGATATGTAGAAAATGTCTATAGCTTTCAATTTTGTTGTGATCCTAAAACTCCTATAAAAAAGCTCATGAATTTTTTTCTCTTAAGAACCTTGTGACAATATTACTAGTGACTGCATCAACGTGTAAAGTATTTTCTTACTCATGTTAACTGTCTGTAGTCAGCATTTTCAGAAATATTCTCTTAGCAAGTACAAGGTGAAACTATGTAGTGAAAACATGGAAAACAATTCTAAAATGATCCCCTTGCCGTCTTCGTGGAAACCAGTGAAGACACGTACAGGGCACAGAGTCAGACCTATTAAAGCCCGTTAACTCAGTCGCTGTCAGGTACATCTCATAACTATTCATTTGCTTTAAGATGTTTATTGTAGAACCTGATCTTTATTTTCACATGAAACTTTTTTTAGTTCAGTTACAGTGTCCTTTGCCTTGTATAGTTGTACCCTAATTATATCTCCTCCATTGTACGTTTACACTGCAAAGTATACAAACTTTCTTTTATCCTTTTCCAGTTTATGTTATAACCACATGGATTTTTCCTGCTAAAATCACTATGTTTACGGTCCAAACTGATTTATCTCCTTTATATACATTTTTATAACTTCCTTATTTTGTCAATGTCTATTAATTCACCACACGTAGGCCACCAATTCTCAAAAAGTTTCACCTGAAGAGATAAACCCAGTTGTGATGTTAAGAGGAAACATTACCCTCTGTGACATGCTGACAGAGGAAGGAGTGTGACATATGAAGAAGGCTCTGAACGATTTTTTTGAGGTATGTGGTCTTTGGATCTTTCCTCTGTGAGGTTTCATTTTTGCATTTGTGTATAACAATCCACAAAATTACTGAGAAAAACAAAATGTGACGATATAGCTGAGCAAAGCTCATACATTCATATACCTACAAAAATGTTAAAATATCGTTACATTTAGGCTATCTTGCTGAGATTATGAATCCTGCAAATAACAGGTCTTCCCTGGTTCTTGCTCTGTTTTTGTTGACTTTACCCTTGAGGGAACAGCTTGCCTAAGGCCTGACATGCAGGCCTGCAGCATTGCAAGCTCCCCTTGCTCATTTTTGGCAGGTTGTGCTGATTTATGGGGATATTTGATTTATTTAATGTACCATGCCTTTGATTGCATATACTCTATAGCAGTCACTCAAAATGCAAACAAACACATCATATGCTCTTTAATTACTCCCATCTCCCTTCTTATCAATCACTGCCAGTATCAGTGGAACAGCTGTGATTCATGCTATAAAATTAAGGTCAGCAAACTTGGGTTTGCAAGAATGAACAGCAGCAATTCTGTTTATAACCCTTCATTTAATATTTCATTTCCATAACCCATTTGCAGAAAAATGGCATTCAGGATCAATCTCGTTTAACATGAAAAAGACATGGGAAAAAAGATATGATAGTTGGGCAAAAGGGAAAGAAAGAAAAGGTGAGAGAGAAAGAAGAAAAAGTTGTTGGAGAAAATTAGAAAAGGAAAAACATTAGGTACCTATATATTATTATATAGTAGCTTTTAAAGGAAGCCCCTCCTGACTTATAGAGGACTGTAAGGGTTAGCACATGCACACACACAAACGTGTACAATTCCCGAAGGTCGTCTTTAATCCCAAATTATTATGCTTCAAATTTGAGATTCTCATTCCATTTTTTTTACCTCCCTTATTTATTTTTAATTAACCCTAACCATCATTAAGCTTAATAATTCTGTTTATATGTTCTTCTGGCTATACTAAAAATATGACCAATCTCTGTGATCTTCCCAATGACAAGCTTTCGTGAGAAGCTTCTTTGCAGTTGATCCTTTTCTATATGCACAGAAAATACTACAGAAAGAAGGATAGAAGCACAGATTAAAAGAAGAATTCAAGTTTAAGGAAAGTAATGATAGTTAAGAGAACAGAAATGCGATCAATTTTCTGTCAGGTGTTTTACCAGTGCTATCCAATTTTTGTTCTGTCCTGGTTTTCTATAGATTTGTGAGTAAACAGAATATTTTTTATATTTCATTGTATATGATATATATGCACAAAGACATATAACTTAAAAATATATGCCACATAAATACACACACACATATATATTGATATGTAATTTATTGAACTGAATTTCATCATGCATACTTCAAAATTTATGTAATGTTGAACACTAAGTAACTTTGGATGGACTAACATTTTGTGCTGTTGCAGAGAAGATAGAAATTCTGGTCCTAAATGTAACCCTAACATTGCAGAATATTCAGGTAGTCTGTATCATGGCAATTGCCTTATAGAGATTTTCTCAGTTGTCTTGCTAGTTGGATACACCTGAAAATAAACATTTGGGGTGTATCTGAAATTCTCCAGAGGGTCTGGAGTGTCTTCAAATCGTATTCCCTTTCTACCTTCATCAACAGCTTTAGTCTATTATATGGTAGGGTTAGTCTCTTAGAATAGTGTTTGTCAGAGTTTTATGTATATCCAGTTACAATGCATGGCTATAGGAGGTATTTAACCAATATTTGTTGATTTAATAAAACAATTTTTCATTCATTTATTGACATCTCTACAGGGAAACTGTTCTAATCACTGTGTAAAATACAATAGAATTTTCAAATAGTCAATCTAACTGCTATAAAATATGGTAACTGTCAGAGTTTGTTTTCTGTTTGCTATAGCAGAATACCACAGACTGGGTAATTAATAAAGAAAATAAATTTATTTAGTTCACATTTATGGAACTTGGGGAGTGCAAGTATGATGCCAGCACTTAAAGAGAGCCTTTTTGCCACATCATAACATGGAAGAGGGCATCACCTGGCCAGAAGTCAGGGTCTGCCTCCTCAGGTTTCCCTTTCTCTTCTAAAGTCACCAGTCCCATCACAGGATTCCCATCCTGATGACCTTCTTTAATCCTAATTACCTCCTAAAGGCCTCACCTCCAAATTCCATCAACATATGAATTGAGGATTAAGTCTCCCATACATAAAATTTGGGAGACACACCCAGGCCAGAGAGGAAACCAGTAGGCATTGAGGTGTCCCAATACTTACATGTTTCTTATTTAAACATCACAACAAACTTTGTGATAACATTTATTGACCCATTTTTTAATCTATGAATAAAATGAGAGGCACACAAGTTAACGTGTTAACTGACTATTAGGTCACTCCATTAAGCCCATGGAAGGTATCATTGCCACCCAGGTGTCTCTGAATATACAACTGTATTTCTTTCTCTCTACCCTATGATGCTTTAGGGTTCATGGCCTAGTAAGGAGAGAAAGTACAAATGTGAAAAAAGTCTGTCTGTGAATTTTTGAGTAACTAATTTTTAAGTGAAGAAACCTATCCCAGATTTCAATGCTGTTTGCTAAGTAGATTGAAGGATTTTGGTGATAGGCAATGAATTGTTCTGTGTCCCTTATCTTTTAAAGCAGCAGATGTTCCTAAAGCTAGTGAAAAATAGAAAGTGTATGTCACAAAGGTACAAAGTAGAAAAGTAAGTTTAAAAAGTGCAGGTTTGATTCGCTATTTTTATAGCCCTTCTCTTGTTTAAGACACATTTTATTTATTTATTTTTTATTCTATAACACAGCTCTGATTTTTTGATTTTGAAAGCATTCAGAGGAGACCAGTTCTCTGAGTAAAAATTGTCACTTTGAGACTATAGATGATTTATCAGGTGCAGAATTTTTTGTTTCTTGCAGAATAGCTGATGAGGTAAGATTCTCTAACAACCTCTTACAGATTAGTATCAAAAGCCTGAGCAATGCTATTGAAATCAAGGACATTCTACAGAAAAGCAATCAATTGTTATGGAATAGATAATGCCTTTCCTTGCAAACCAAGAGAATAACTGCCATCTGGATATTATTTATCTTCCCTGAAATATTTTAAAATTCCAATGTGCTGCGTTAAACTATTTTCTTCTTTTACTGTTTAATGAAACAAATTTTTACTGACTTATTGTCAGATTACAGGCTTAATCAAGGGTATTAAATTTTTTCCATTAAGTTGTGCTTATATTTTACATGGTATAGTGTAAATATGTCTTAAAATGTCTCTTTAAATGGTGAAAGAAGTTAGGTAAAAAGAAAATATTAAACCTATTTACCAACTGCAGTTAGGTATGTCTATGAGTACATATGTATATCTGCATTTTCCCTAAGTTAAAATGAACCTGGGACAAATTGGAAAAGGAAAGGAAAAGGAAAACATTTTAAAGATGTTCATGTAAATCAAATAGAAATTCACTTTTATTGAATGCTATCTACTTTCATCATTTCCTCTTGATAATATTAATTTAGTGGCAGCAATGCTTGAGAGAATAAATCATGAGTGTACTACTGATGCTATAAACCACTTTGATTATAATAATCATAGATTTCATGTGCACGAGGTTTAAAACTTATGAATTGTGTTTCTAGAATTTACCAATTAATATTTTCAGACCATGGTTGATAGAAGGCAATTGAAATGTGAATATAAAAACCGTGGCTAAGGGGGGACTGCTGTACACACATGATTAAGATGTCATTTTTGCTTCAGAGTTTGTGGAGCCCATCTCAGCAGAGTTGAGCTAATCAGATATCAAGTAACTTCACCTAGGAAGTGTATTTATGTGGAATGTTATCTAAACTGGTTCAGTGGATTTCTTCTTCTTCTTCTTCTCCTTCTCCTCCTCCTCCTCCTCCTCCTCCTCCTCCTCCTCCTTCATTTCAGGTAATTTGAGGGTGCATATGATTAGGTTACGTGATTTTTCTTTGTAAGGTAATATCTAAAGTCCGAGTTGAAGCTGTGCCCTTGACCCAGGAAGTGTGGTGTATATTCCTACACTGGACCTGACAGATGTGAATTTACTAAGCCCTCTCCCCACTCCCTTCCTCTTGTATTTAATTGTGTTTTTCTCTACTGTGGGCCTGTAGTTGTCAATCTACTAATTTCAGATTAGTACTGAGTATGTGGGATGCTTCCTTTTCCATTCTTGAGATACTTTACCTAGGAGGATGTTCTCCTAGTCCTTCCAAGTTATCTTTATTTAGGAATAGCTTCTGTAAATTGATCTAAAATATTTATTCATCATATATGCTTAATACAATGGCAGTCATGTATTTTTTAGCAAGTCAAAATCTTATCTCCTGAATTATAAATTTTCCCTTTGATTTTACTGAAGTCTGTAATTAACAAATACAAATTGACATAACTAACATCTGATGCTAGTTAAAAATTTGTCTGTTGGCTCATTACCCGTAGCACAGTGGTTACAGTGCCAGCTACATGCACCAAGCCTGGTGGGTTCAAGCCCGACCCAGGCCAGCTAAACAACAGTAACAACTGCAACATGAAAATAGCAGGGTGTTGTGCTGGGCACCTATAATCCCATCTACTTGGGAGGCAGAGGCAAGAGAATCTCTTAAGCCCAAGAGTTTGAGGTTGCTCTGAGCTGTGGTGTCACAGCACTCTACAAAGGGTGACATAGTGAGTCTGTCTGCAAAAAAAAAAAAAAAAGTCTGTTATTAACTTAAACACTTTCTTGCACCATGTACATTTTATTTTATTTGAACTAGTTCAAATTATAAATGCTTCATATCATTTGATTCATTAAACCAGATTAAAGATAGTGCTAGAGTACCCGTGTTCATTCATTTCTTACAGTATATTCTCTGATAAGGGTAGGAAAGGTATTTTAGTAGAGAAGCCAATCATTTGTTATTTCAAAATATGTGTTCATTTACTTATTTAGCAAACATTTCAAAGCTTTATGTTAGACTCAGGACATAAGAAATAAAATGGTGAAAATACATTTTCTGACCTAAACGAATTCATAGTCAGGAGACAAAGCTCTGTACGGAACTGCCATAGTGCATGATACGTATTAATGGAAGTGTAGAGCTTGCAATGAAGGCACATATTCTCAGCTCTGGCTGCAAGAGTCTAGGAGCTAGATAATGCTGAAGTTTAGAGCTTGAGATTGTGGCAGAATATGGCCATCAATTCAGCACAGGAAAGCAGGAAGAGGGAACAACATACCTAATGATAATAAAGTTGGATGAGAATCTGTATTACTTCATCATCAAGTGCATTCCCCTACAGGGGTGTTGATGAATGTTTATTAAATGGTGAAAAGCAGGATTGAGCATAATTATGACTCAAACCTAAACAATACGTCATTGACTAAAAATGCCACGCAAAAATCAACCATTCTGAAGACTGTTTAACAATCTACCTGCCACCAGTGAAATCATTTCGCAGAGATGACTTATCGACAATAATTGAAGTTGTTAATTTTTAAAATTTTATTCTGAAGCATCAGTATGCTGAGACATTTCACAATGGATCCACTTTCTTTGGAATACTAACCAAACAAATAAGTCAACCAGATAGGTTATCAAAATTATATACGTGAAAATGTATTATTTTTCACTTTGGGGTGTTTTTATTTTGAAAGAACTGTAAAATCGTAGTTGATCAATTTGCCTGATAAATCCATATATAAATATTGCAAGAATTATTGGGGAAGAAGGTACATAAAAGAGGCAATAGGTCCAGATACTATGCTATGGCATGACACAAACCACTATCTTACACAGAGTGAATGCTGCTTCTCACCATAGAGGTACAAAATACTGCAATGGAATTATATAAGGTGAGATTACATGGGGAAAAACACTAAGACTTTATGGAGCAAAGAACATCTCTCCTAAGAGAGATCTTGGTGTCCATGATAACAACCCTCAAGAAGTGCTTGGCCTAATGTGACCATCTAGCGTGAAAGCTAATTACATAAATACCATTTTATGATATAAAATGATACATAGTGGTTCAAAACAAATTGAAGACATACATTGGGAATATGCGATCTAAATTGCAGTGTTAGGGAAAAGGCACCGTATGAAATAAAGGTAGCAGTAAGCTGATAAGGTAAAGAGAAAAGAGTGAGTACTCCAGGAAAAATGAATAAAACCTGAGAAACCTATGTCCTTAACGAGATGAGAATAGTTAGGAGGGTAAATTTAAGAAAAAATAAGGGGAGGTGTCAATGTAGTGAAATTGAGGTGAGTGAGAGGGAAGTTCTGCAAATAATGGGCTACAGGTAAGTATTGTGTGTCATTTGGACACATTCAATCATTTCACAAATATGTACTGACTTCCACACAGAGATCTTTCAGGGTTCCAGAAATATATAAGCAAACAATACAAAGTTGCCAACCTTAATATTGTAAAGAGATTTGGGGGGGAGGATGAAATAAATTAATTTTAATATACATGGGCCATGAGGAAAAATAGAACAGGCTCGTGGGGATATAGGATGCTATTTTATTGCCTCTTTTTTTTTTTTTTTATAGAGACAGAGTGTCACTGTACTGCCCTTGCGTAGAGTGCCATGACGTCACACAGCTCACAGCAACCTCTAACTCTTGGGCTTACGCGATTCTCTTGCCTCATAGGATAACTAGAGAATCTTGCCTAGTAAGGACATGATGGAAAGAATCAAGGGAGAAAAACATGAGATATTTTAGAGCAAAGAACTCTGAAAAAAACAAACAAAAAAGAACTCTGGGCAGAGGGAATGGCAGGTACTTTGGCTCTGAGGTTGGAACATGCATGGTGTATTCCAGAAATAGCAAAGAGAACGAGAGAGCTAGAATCACTAGATGAGCAGGAGACTTGGGAGACGGGCCCTACAGAAAAACAGGCTAGGTGAATGTTTGCTAAATCAACGTACAAATCAATGACCTATGGGGTGAATAGCTAGAATAGGTAGGGTATTTTATTTTTCTTTTCAATAAATTACTAAATGAAAATTTAAATTTATATAACTAAGAATATGATACTTCAAGGTCATTGTAGTTTTTTTTTTAGAATAGTCAATAAATTATATAATTCAGAAGCATCCTGATGAAACACAAATCAAACAAGTGATCATCAGCTCAGTGATAGGTTACTGCCCTTCCAGTTTATCTTGTCATTGACGAGCATCATGAACCAGGTAAGAAAATGGAAAGTGATATTTCACTATTACAAAACTACCATACAATGAAAATGTTTATCCATTTAATAAGCATTTTCAAACATAGTTTAAGAGAAACGATTATAGCAATATTGAAGTTTCTAAGTAATTATAACCGTGATAACAAGTTGATTGCTAATGAACTCTGTTCTGAGATCTTAGTAATGTCCAACTACATATATTTCACAATTTTGAAGGGTAAAGTTTGTTAATGATAACTGCTATCAACACTATTCTGAAACAAATGTAATTTTAAATATTTTAATCCATTTTCCTCTGAAGTTTTGCTGAACCTTTAACATCATTAAATTGTGCTATCAAATGGTACAATTTAGCAATGACAACTTACAAAAGACAGCCTTTATCAGAGCATTCTGAATGATTTTGTTTTAATTTAGAAACTTAATCTAGTCTTCCCTGTTAGGGGGCCATGATTATTAACTATATTCAAACCCACTTCACGAAATCTGAATTCTCAGACATCACTTTTTCCCCTCCCCTTCCTTCTTTCTCTCCTCTTCTTTCATTCTAAATGAAATGAAAGAAGAGGCACAAACATGAATCTGAAGAAAACGCCGCTGCCATTCTTCGATAGCTAATAGTTACCTTCAAGTGGCCTTCAGGGGTGTCTGGTTTACCGCCCCTTTTTGTGAGTTTCAGAGTTTAGATTAACTTTATAGGAAATACACGTCCACGTTTAATGACAAGGTCCGGGTTGTTCTGATGAATGTCTGTCCCCCAGCACTGATTGACATCAGCAGGCTGTGGAGGATGACAAATTGTCAGACAACAGATCAATCTGTTTTCTCCATTAAGTAATGAGGAATGAAAGGGCAGAGACATGGGGTGGGGGACGGCTTTCTGTGATTACCTGGAGGCCTACTAAAGAGGTTTGTAAATCAAACATGTTAGCAGTCTGCGCGCACTGATTATACATGCAGGAGTGTGCATGTCTGAGTGATGAGAATCGAATACTCAACAGATACTTTCCACACAATAAAACCACAGATAAAAATGATGAGAAGAAAGATATTGAACAAGCTGTGCATATAAAACTTAGTGTCCCCTGAGGATGAAAAGACTATGTTGAGTAGGAAGATGAAAGGTATTAATAAAATAGCCTGAATTGTAGATGTTTGAAGATTGAAAAACTGCATTAATTATTAGTTTTTCTTTTCGAGTGAATTTTTGGTTAACAATACAGATTTATTTTTTGAGAATAACTTGAATAATAAAATGATTATCTTGAGGCACACTGCAGAGAAGTTGTGCCTGGAAATTGTCAGGAAATGTGTGTCGTGTTGTCTAATTTTGTCAGCTCAATAAAGGGAACTGTGAGAAATCAATAGATTTTAGAGAAATTGTTGGTATTTTCTACTAATTTCCTAGATTCAACAAGTTATAATTTGCCACTTTTTGGTTATATGATATAATATTTTTAAAACAATGGGAATGGAAGTTTGGGGCTTAAACACATGATAATGCCAAGCTTATTGAGTGACTCTTGAACTTCCTTTCCAACCTGGGTATCTATCACCTAAGAATGTTTTTTATTCTCTCAGCTTCAATGTAGACATAGTGTAGTGGGTTTAAATAAAAAAATAATTTTATAAAGATAAATGAACATCTGTTGATATTTAAGGTACAGAATACAACTCAGGCATCAAGACAAATTCTAGCCTGGAACTCAGGTGTCACGATCTCTTTCTCTCTCTCCCTTTCACATCTGCATTTTACCTTTATACAAGCCCTTCTATTCTCTTCATACAAAGTAGATACTTCTTCATTCATAGAGACCAGATAATTTAATTTAATTCAATTAGGTAATTTAAACATTTACTTGTCTAAAAATCTTTCTTCTTAGGCAGCGCCTGTGGCTCAGCGAGTAGGGCACCAGCCCCATATACCGAGGGTGGCACGTTCAAACCCAGCCCTGGCCAAACTGCAACAAAAAAATAGCCGGGCGTTGTAGAAGACACCTATAGTCACAGCTACTCTGGAGGCTGAGGCAAGAGAATCACCTAAGCTCAAGAGCTGGAGGTTGCTGTGAGCTGTGACGCCAGAGCACTCTACCGAGAGCAACAAAGTGAGACTCTGTCTCTAAAAAAAATCAAAATAAAAAGGGGCAGTGCCTGTGGCTCAAAGGAGTAGGGTGCTGGCCCCATATGCCAGAGGTGGTGGGTTCAAGTCCAGCCCTGGCCAAAAACCACACACACACAAAAAAATAATAATAAATAAATAAAATAAAAATAAATACTAAAAATAAAGATCTTTCTTCTTTATTAATGAGAAGTCAGATAGAAGGAATTACTAAATCTACATTTCAAACCCTCAAACGAAACATGGTTGGAACAGCTTAAGTCAGATGCCCAACTCTGTACCAGCTGTGCTGAAAAGAGTGAAGTCAAGTATTCTTTTCTTTCTTTCTTTTTTTTTTTTAATATATTGTTGAAGATTTATTTGAGGATACAAAGAACCAGGCTACATTGATTGGATTTGTTAGGTAAAGTCCTTCTTATAATTGTGTCTCTCCCTCCAAAAGTGTATCACAGCCAAGTACTCTGAATGTGCTTAACAATCAAGTAGACAAAGTTAGAGGTTGTTCCCAGAAAACAGGAGATTGTTGCTCCCAGAAAAGGCTGTATTGACACCCAAAACATTAAATTTCTGCAGGGAATGTTAATGAAAATTCTGCTGAAAGTTTTATGGCATCTTATTTCCCATAAATATTTAATATAATATTGGTGTTGTTCCTGGGAAAATCCTCACCCCTATGTATTTGAAATTTTATAAAAATTTAATTTCTAGAAATTATAAAAACCAAAATATTTATTTTCATTATACATGGTGTTCATAAATTTAATTTTAAATTACACATGAACTTTATGGACAACCTGTATATTTATAAGGACATATTTAATTAGGATGAGTGAAAAAATGTCCACACAGAAGTGAGGTTTTAAAGGCTTATATTTTCCTTTGATGTTTGGAAATCACCGGGTTGGTCCACATGCTATGCCACATTGATCACAAAGCCCAAAAATAGCAGAAATGAGAAAGAATGGGTATTATGAGGGACAAAAGGCACTGAATTATTTGTTAAAAAATGCCCATGAAAATACTTTATAAAGCATAGGAAATTACACTCTGAAATAAGTCCCTCATCCATAAATTCTGTGATTGTAATTTCAATATATTACATCCATTAGAAATGAATGAAGATCTCTACAAAAATTCTCCAGTCACATCTACTTAATAGTAGATTCTGTTTGTTTATATTTGTTTGTTTGTTGAACAAAAGATCTTGAAATAACCACCGATGTTAGAAGTCATCTAGTCTAATTTCCTACACTCTACGGGAGTTTTTACTGCTAGTCTTTCTCTCTCAACTCCATCCTTGTCATGCTCTAAGCTATATCCTGAGTTTCCTAAGTAAAACCATTTATCTTCCCACATATGAATACACTATATTCTCCCCCAAACAGTACCAAATAAATATTTTGACCTTCATTTCCCCATGTCTTATATATTTTCTAGAGGGATTGAGCATAATGAGATACTCAATTTTATGTTTCAAATAAGACACAAAAATAATGGATATTAGACACCGAAATTAAGTGGAAAAAAAGAAAACCTTGTAAAATTTGCAAAATAAAGATCACATACTAAAAACTTATCACATAATATTCAACCTTCTTTTTCACAGTAATTTAGGATTGTATAAGTGAAGATTCAAAAGAATCCAAGATTATCTAGAAAAAGCTGAGCCTTGAGTATCTTTATCCATTCCCCTGGGGGCCAGAGTCTTAAGGGTGTTTTCTACATACCTGAGGCAAAGAGACACTAAGAACCATATGTTGGCAACACATCTGAAAAAATCAGCGGGGCGCCCTGAAAAATCAGCTGCCCAAGAGAATCTATAAAAGGTGATGGATTCTCTGAAGAGTCTGAATTGGATAAGCCAAAAACTAAAACTATGGAATAGAACAGCTATAGGAAAATGCATCACTCTTATCATAAACAATACAGTTGGGACTTCTCTAAAGATATATCTATCTATCTGTCTCTCTCTCTCACACACACACACACGCACACACACACTCCTTACAAGTAAGTCAGCTATAATTTATTCAGACCTAAAAGGTGAGAGACCAGCTGACAATTAACAGTACACCCTACCTCTCATTAACTTTTAGCACAAGTTCCTTTATACCATCAGGTATGTTGGGGCAGAATGTGGGCAAGAAAAGAGAAACTTACCTTCTAGGGGGCCTCTCCTGTGACTTTAGGCCCAGCTGGGTGGAAGAGAAGCAGCTATTAACTTTTAATGGCTTTGACAATAGACTGAACATTGAATTACTGATTTTAACAAGAGATTGGTGACTGAATAACTACAAGGTTTTGTGTTACTTAAAAAATGATTAGAGAAATGATGGCTTTGCCAGAGTTTTCAGGATAAAATTTCAAAGAACATTTGCAGACAAAGTTCATTGCTTTGCAGTTAGTCACCCTAAGTCATACTAGATATCGGAATATCTCAATTGTTAATAATATTTAATGCAATATCTGTGTAACTTCATTTTTTCATTCAACAAATATCTGCTCGATATACTGTGTGATGGTCACTCTTCTAAGCATTGGGAATACAACAGTGAACTTGACAGAAATTATCCCTCATGACTTATTAATGTAACCTTCAGTCTCGTGGAAGATAAAAATAAATAGATCCCTATAATAACGCGATAGAGGCAGTAGAGTGCTACAGACGCTATGGCTGTGCATAGCAGTGGAACCCAATTTGAACTTGGGAAATGAAGACAAGGATTTCAAATTAAATTGTATCTACATAGAGATTTAAAGGACAAGTAGACTTTAGCCTGATCAACAGGGTGGAGAAGAATGTTCTAGGGAGAGACTCTAATTTTGAAGCTGAGAGAGTGCATGAGTAATAAAGGATTAAGAAGTTGAGTAGGAGTAAGAATCCTACAAAAAATTAAAAAAAAAAGTTCAGAATCATTCCTGAAAGAATTAAGAAAAAAAAAAAATAGAGCTGGAGAGATAAGTAGCACCAATGATGAAAAGTTGCACAAAAAACACTAGCCCAATATGACCTCATTTTAAGGCAATCACAAGTCATTGAAGAATTTTCAATATGCAACATATTTGCATTTGAACTAAGAATTTTATGAAAATAATAGACATTTTTGGCACCAGCAGGTTCGTTTAGATGGGCAAAGTGTGTTGTGCCACACATATTCATAATTTAAACAGACATTAAAAACCTGTTGTCAGGAGAATCACAGGTATTCTGTATAATCCTGTTTTACCAGGATGCAATTTATCTCTTGTTATCTTCATCACAGAACTAAGAACACCTGGATGCAGAGTTGTAAATGCGTGGTCCATGATTACACAGCTTGAAAGTAGTGGAGAAGAAACTGAAACTCAAATCTTTAACTCCAAAATCTGGATCATTCTCTTATGCCCCCCTCCCATCATGATTTCTAGCCAAATAAGAGGAGAAGCTGAATCATTTAACCTAAGGTTGATTGATCCAAATTTCAAATTCAAGTGAATGCGTGTCAGTTGCATTGAAGCCAAGATTATTTGCTTTTAGCATCTAAAGATTTTTGAATCATTTGCAGTTTTATGAACATGGACTAACAATCGCAGCCTGCTCTTGTGTGGCTATTGTAGAATTGTTCCCATTTACCCTTTAGAGTGGCCATATATTTACATGGTTACAAATCCATGAATTCTCCTGTTCTCTGTAAAGATATATATTCCTGCAGTCTTGAAAACCTTTCTCACATACTTCTAGTTTTGGGACCCCTGGTTTTATTGGAGTAACATTGTACTATAGGCCTGTACCTTAGAATGATGAATCATAGCAATTATAATGCACTTATTCTAGTATGATTTATACTGTAATCCAAAAGTATTATCTAGATATAACACCAAAGCAATCTCTGAGGAAATTTTGTTCATTCCAGCAGGGGAAGGAAAGTTCTATTTCGTGCATGAATTATTAAATATGTACTTAAAGGGTAGCAGACCTTTTAATTTGGCCAAGTTCATTGCTTTAATTGGCAAAAATGACAAATGACCTAAATCTCACAGCATTCAGAGCCAACAGAAACAAAAAATAAAGGAAACAAAGAATGCACATTTGATCCTAGGACTGAGCTGTATCTCAGTAAGAATGGAAAAAGGTCTAATTATTTAATAGAGCTACCAATTACTGTTATACTCCCTAAAAAAGACCATACATTTAAGAGGATTTCTTCACAATTAATGCACTTTGCAAAGTGCCTATAGGGTATAAACACAAGTACTTTCATTTCATAAAACTCTTATCTAAGAAAATAATGCTAACAGGTTACAGGGCATGGCGTTAAAGCAGGTGAAAAACTTGGAGGAGCAGTGCTCACTCACAGTGAAATGGAGACAGTGGTGTCTCCAGATTTTAGTACTTGCAATTTCACCACAGTGACATTTCTTTTGTCGTAGTTTCACTAGATAGTAATAGACCACAAGTCAAGAGAGCAGCTTTTGTTCTACCCTAAACTTGTCAAGCTATCCAATCATGTCCACAGCTCTGTTTCCTTCAGAACAATAAATTCAAAGAAGAGATTTAGTCGAAACAACATAAATAAACAATTTAGAACATTCAAAGCCCAAACACACAGAAAGCATGTGATATTTGCTTTTACGTTTGCAGTACAAATCCAAGTTAAAAATCTGAATGTGTAGGGACACAGCACTCCCTGTTAAAGGCTTACACCGCTGGTGGGAATGCAAAAGCTGATCACCTTTTAAACACAGAGAAATACCTACAAGGCAGAATTTCCCTCTCATCTTTTTATTATAAAAGTGTTTAAGCATTCAGGAAAGTTTAAATAATAATTCTATAGATATCCTTCTACATCCCACCTAGATTTAACACTCATAATTTTTACATACTTGTTTTATATACACACACACAAAACACAAATAGAGTTTTAGTTGTTTTGTTGTTAAATTATTTGTAAAGAAGTTACAGATATCTAAATACAGTGAACCCTGAAATACTTTAACATGCATCTCCTAAGGAAAAGGACTTTCTTCTGTATAATTAATTATATATAGTATATATAATTTTCATAACTATGAAAATTAACAGTATTGATATAACTGGTCATCTACCAAATATTTAGATTTTCCCAATTATCTTAGATTTATTTTATAAAGCAGAATATAATAAAAGCTCCCAACTTTTCTTGTCATAAATTTTCTTTCTTAAACCACTTTGGAGTTCACAAAAAAACTGAGCAAAAAGTACAGATCAGTCCTTAGTCTGTTTTTGTTGCTCTAACAAAATATCAGAGACCGGGTAATTTCTAATTACAGCAATGATTTATCACATTCTGAAGGCTGGGGGAAGTCCAAAATTAAGGTAGAGCCATCTGGTTTCTGGTGAGGGCTTCTCACTGTGCCATCACGTGGCAAAAGTCATTAGGATGAAAAAATTTAAAAAGAGGCTAACACTATGTCTTCACATGGCAGAACAGCAGAAGAGAAAGAACCCACTCTCAGAGCACTTTTTCTAATGACATTAATCTATTCATGAGTTGGAGCCCTCCTCACCAAAACACCGCCCTAAAGGCTCTGTCTCCCAATGCCGTTCCATTTGGGATTAAACTTCTAACATATCAATTTAGGGATACACATTCAGATCATAATAGTTTCCAACACATAACAGTTTCTCTTTATCTCTTCTGATGCAAATCATGCCCTTCTCCTTTTTAAATTAATTTTCTAAGGACATTGTCTGTTGAAGGAACTAGGGTATCATAGAATGTGGCCATTACAGATTTTTCAGATTGCTAATGGTATTATATAATATGCAATACTATTAAACTTATTTTTATAATTTTTATTGTACAATTTTAGGAGGTGCTCTTCTACACAGAGGAATTGTATAATGCCGGAGTCAGCACTGTTGGTGTGCCCATCACCAGAACAGTGTACATTGTGTCTAATAGGTAAGTTTTTATCCCTCACCCACTGCATCCTCCCCCATGCTCAGTTTCCAATGTCCTGTATACCACTGTATGAGAGTGTGCACCCATCGTGTAGCTCCCCCTGTATGAGAGTGTGCACCCATCGTGTAGGTCCTCCTGTATGAGAGTGTGCACCCACTGTTTAGCTCCCGCTGTATGAGAGTGTGCACCCATCATTTAGCTCCCCCTTTATGAGAGTGTGCACCCATCATGTAGCTCCCTCTGTATGAGAGTGTGCACCCACCGTTTTGCTCCCCCTGTATGAGAGTGCGCACCCATCGTTTAGCTCCCCCTTTATGAGAGTGTGCACCCATCGTGTAGCTCCCACTTATTAGTGAGAATATGGAGTCTGTGTTGAGTCGAAAAAACATAAATAAACAATTCCTGAGAAACTTCACCCAGGATAATGGTTGCCAGGTCCATCCAAGTTGCTGCAAATGCTATTATTTCATTCCTTTTATGGCTGAGCAGTACTCCATGGTATACATGTATGTGTATACATATCACATTTTCACTACCTACTGATGAATTGATGGGAACTTAGTTGGGTTCTCTATCTTTGTCATTGTGAATTGTGCTGCAGTAAACATTCAGATACAGGTGACATTGCATATACAGACTTATTTTCCTTGGTGTATGAAAAGAGACACTGAGAAAGGGGCTTCAAGGGGGAGGGGAGGAAATACTGACCCGCTAAACAAGGAAGCCTGGAGGGCCTGTGGGAACAGTCACCATTTAACAACTCTGGAGGAAACGAGGGGGAAGAATGCAGGTCTGAGGTAACCCATGACCAATAGAAAAAGACAATACTCAATGACCAGTAGAAAAGGGTGATAATTCCCAAAGATTCAGAGAATCAATGCTGTAGTTGCAACCAATTGCCACCGGAGAGAGGGTATTGATTCCTCTGCACTGCTTTGTACCTCGCTCTCTGTCACCTCTTCTCCATCGTGAGAGGGAGCACTCCAACTCCGAAAGGACCACTCCCAACTCTCTTTCAAAGCTCTCTAAACTTTTGGGAGGTGCCTGTGGCTCAAAGGAGGGGGCTCTGGCCCCATATACCAAAGGTGTCTGGTTCAAACCTGGCCCTGGCTTAAAAAAAAAGAAAAGAAAAGAAAACTATCTAAACTTTCCTTTTGTTCTTAATATTTCTCTTTGTTACACTGAAACTTGTGCAGGTTTCTTTTGCTCTTTATTCACTCTGCATGTGCCGCTCCAGTTTTATTTCCTGTCTCTATTCATTTTCGCTTTCAATTATCACCCTGCCTTGCTTAAATTTTAGGTTAATTTTGGAATCAGGTCCCCCTGGGTTTGGGGGACTGGGACCCCCCAACAGTGTGGGTACCCAGTACTGGGATTGGTGAATTGAATGATATAGCTCCACTTTTAGTTCTTTACGGATATCCATATTGTTTTCCGCAGACGTTGCATAAATTGAAAGTCCTTCCAACAGTGTCTGAGAGTTCCATTTTTTTTTTTTTTTTTTTGTAGTTTTTGGCTGGGGCCAGGTTTGAACCCTCCACCTCTGGTATATGGGGCCAGCACCCTTCTCCTTGGAGCCACAGGCACCACCTATAAGAGTTTCTTTTTATTGCATCCACACCAGCATTTACTGTATTTTGATTTTGTGATAATGTTCATTCCGATAGGAATAAAGTGGCATCTCATTGTAGTTTTAATCTGCATTTGCCTTAAAATTACTGATGTTGACATTTTTTTTTTTCACATATCTGGCCATTTGTAAAAGAACTCAATTCATGTCTTCTGCCCTCATTTATAGGGATTGTTTCTTTGTCTCGATGATTTGTTCTTGTCCTTTGTAGATTCTGTATATTAGCCTTTTGTTGGAGGAATAGTTTGCCAATATTTTCTCCTGTTGTGTAGGTTATCTGTGTTGATTATTTCCTTTGCTGTGCAGAAACCTTTTAATTTAATTAAGTCTCATTTACTTTTATTTATTATTTCTATATTTGCCTGCAGGGTCTTATTCATAAATTATTCACCTAGGCCTATGTCTAAAGTTTTTCTGTGGTTTCTTCAAGACGTATTATGATTTAAAGTCTTACCTTTAGGTATTTAATCTACCCTGAGTTAAAATTTGTATTTGGTGAAAGACAAGGATTCTATTTTATGCTACCTGTGGTTATATCCACTTTTCTTAGCACCATTTATTACATAGGGCATCCTTTCCTCAGCGTATGATTTTTCTGCTTTTTTGAACAATCAGTTGGTCATGGATATATCATTTTATTTCTGTGTTCTCTATTCTGTTCCATTGGTCTCTATCTCTACCTTATAGCAGCACCATACTGTTTTGGTTACTATAGTCTTATAATATAATTTGAAGTCAGGTAATGTGATGACTCCAGATTTGTTCTTTATGCTTACAATTATTTTAGATATTTTTACTTCTTTTTGGTTCCAAATGTGTAGGATTATTTTTTCTATATCTGTGAAAAATGATATTGGTATTTAGACAGTAATGACATTGACTATAAATCACTTTGGGCAATAAGGACATTTTAATGATTTTGATTTTGCCAATCCATGAGCAAAGGATTTTTTTCCATTTGTTTGTGTCATCTGTGATCTCCTTCATCTGTGTTTTTGTATCTGTCTTTATAGAGGTCTTTCACCTACTTCATTAAATATATTCCTAGGTAGTTTTTTTCTTTGCAACTTTTGTAAACAGTATTTAGATTGTGATTTGCCTCTTGGCCTGACTGCTTTTAGTATTTAAAAATGCTATTGATTAGTGTACCTTGATTTTGTAACCAGAGACTTTGCCAAATTTGTTTTTTATCAATTCTAGGAGTCTTTTGGTGGAATCTTTAGAGTTTTCAGACTAGAAACTAGATAGTTTGACCTCCTCTTTTTTATCTGGATGCACTTTATTTCCTTCTCTTGCCTGATTGCTTGACTAGGACTACTAGTATTAGAAGTGAGGCTAAGGGGCCTCTTTTTCTTATTCCAGTTTTCATGGGAAATGCTACCAACTTTTTCCCATTCCATATGATGTTGTCTCTGGGTTTGCAGTATAAAGCTTTTATTATTATGAGGTATGTTTCTTCTATCTCTAGTTTTTTCAGGATTTTTATCATGAAGCAGTTTGGATTTTACTTCTGTTTATATGGTGATTTGTTGAGTTATTGATTTATTGATATGCTTATATTGAATCATCCCTAGATCCCTAGGATAAAACCCACTTGATAGTGATGAATTATATTTTTGATGTGCTGTGGTATTCAGCTTGCTAGAATTTTGTTGAGGATTTATCCATCTATGCTTATAAGGGATATTGGTCTGCAGTTTTCCTATTGTATCCTTTCATGGCTTTGATATCAATGTATCAAGACTTTGTAAAAATTATTTTACAAAGTCTAGAGTAAAAAATAATTTTTACTCTAGTCTGTGAGCATAGAGGTTACATAGTGATTTTTGTGGGATGGAATAGGCCAAACTGGGTAGGTAAGATGATCAGTTTAAATTAGATAGTTTAATAATTTCAGTGGGTTCTGGGCAATCAGAGTGGAACTTGGCCCTGGGCTAGACTGGAGGTGACTGATAACATTGGGAGGGACATATTTAGGAATGGTTATTTTACCTATCGAAGGTATGCTCACAGGCAAGTGGTTTGCTATCTCTAGAAATAAGCTAACCTGGGGTCAGGCCCCAAGACATCAAAACATCATAAAGTATAGAAAATAAAACATGATTCATATAATCAGAAAGAAACATTGTACAAAATTAAAAAATTAAATATGAATGGCTTATACTTCTCTGTAAAGTGTAAATTAACAGTGTGAGATTAGCACTGTGGACAAGACATAACTATCAGTCATGCAGACTTATAAATCATGAATCAATTATGAAATGCATTATCTTTTAAATCATGAATCAATATTATGTGATTGATCTGTGTTAAAGATTAAATTGTGATTTCATTTTTTTTTTTTTTACAGAATCTCACTCATTTGCCCTGGGTAGAATGCCATGAAGTCATCATAGCTCATGGCAACCTTAAACTTTAGGCTAAAGTGATTCTCTATCCTCCTGAATATCTGGGACTATAGATACTCACCACAATGCCCAGCCAACTTATTTTAATTTTAGTAGAGACATGGTCTTGCTATTGCTTAGGCTGGTATTGAACTCCTAAGCTCAAGTATTCCACCATCCTCAGACTCCCAGAGTACTAGGATTACAGGTGTGAGCCACTGTGCCCAGCTGCATTGTGTTTTTAATCAACATAGAACCATAAAATACATTTACACATCAGTATATCAGAAAGCATTTTAGTAATATGACCTTAATTATATTTTTGGGGAAAAGTGTTACTTACATAAAAATATCAGTAAATTTTCTTGGAGTTTGATTTATTGTGCTGGATATTAGCAGAAGTGTGATAGATGTACCAATAATGTCATTTTAAAGTATTGCATTAACATTTGTGTATACTTAATATTTTTGTGGCATATGAACATTCCACATACTCTATAATATAGCCCCTGGCAATCGCAGCAACATCAACAATAAATAATTTGGATTTGATCATGTAAAAAGCTTCTGCGTAGCTAAGGGTTCTACAATCAAAGCAAACATATAGGCTTTGGAATGGGAGAAGATTTTTGCATATTATGATTCTGACAAACATATGATAACTAGAATCTGCAGAGAACTCAAATTAATCAGTAAGAAAAGAGCAAACAACCCATTTCTTTGTGGGCAAGAACCTTGAACAGGAACTTCTCTAAAGATGACAGACCAATGGCCAACAAACACATGAAAAAATGCTCATTGTCCTTAATCATCAGAGAAATGCAAATTAAGGTGGCACCCATAGATCAGTGGGTACAGGCTGGCGCATTCAAACTCTGCCAGGGGCTAGCTAAAACAATAATGATAACTGCAACAAAATATAGCTGGGCATTGTGGTGGGTGCCTGTAGGCCAGCTACTTGAGAGGCTGTGGCAAGAGAATTGCTTAAGCCCAAGAGTTTGAGGTTGCTATGAGCTGTGAGGCCACATCTCTCTACCCAGGGTGACAGCTTGAGACTCTGTCTCAAAAAAAAGAAAGAAAGAAAGAAAGAAAGAAGGAAAGAAGGAAGGAAGGAAGGAAGGAAGGAAAGAAGGAAGGAAGGAAGGAAGGAAGAAAGGCAAATCAAAACCACTTTGAGACAGCATCTTACTCTAGAAAGATTAGCCCACATCACAAAGTCCCAAAACTGCAGATGCTGGCATGGATATGGAGAGAAAGAAACCACTTCTACATTGCTGGTGGGATTGCAAACTAATACAACCTTTATGAAAAGAAATATGGCAAATTCTCAAAAAACTGAAAGTTGACATTCCATTTGATCTCACAAATCCATTATTAGGTATCGGCCCAGAAGAACAAAAATCATTTTACTACAAAGACATTTGCACCAGAAGGTTTATTGCAGCCCAATCACCCACCAACCCATGAATGAATTAACAAACTGTGGTCTATGTATACCATAGAATACTAGTCAGCCATAAAAACACTAGAGACATCTTTGATGTTTACCTGGATGGAGTTGGAACACAACCTTCTTAGTAAAGTATCTTGAGAATGGAAAAAAAGTATCCAATGTACTCAATACTATTATGAAATCAATATATAAACTACCTGTACACTCATAGGCATGAGAAAACACAAATATAGTGTAGCAAAGGAGAGGGATATATAGAAGGAGAGAGGGGAGGAAAGGGAGGGGAAGCGAGGAGGGTGGCAGGTGGGAGGGCATTTGGTGGGATCTCACCTGAGGCACACAATGCAAGTGTATATTTCAAAATAACTAAGAGTAACTTTAAATGTCTTACCACAAAAAAATAAGTAAGTGAGGTGATGGCTTAAACATTCCACATTGTATATAAAATCATCACATTGTACTCATAAATATATAGTTATGATTTTAATTAAAAATTAATTAAAAATTTTCAAACAAAAAAATATTGCCATGATACATAGATAGCATTTGCTCCAAAGCAAAGTAAAAATATTTGTTATTGTACTTATTTCCAATATACTTATTAATTTTAGTAGCAATCGTGCTATTGGAACAGAGTGACAGTTCTACATTTCTAAGATGTCAGTGGTGGCAATATAAGATTTACAAGATGTTCAGTGACTTCCATCTGGGTATCACTAGAGCATCTGCCGGTGCATATGATCGAGCAGAGGACACAGATACCAAGTGCAGAAAGCAGCAGTCTGACTCTCATCCTGTTGGATAAACAGTTTATTTTTGACTCCACCAACATATCATTGGAAATAAAGTAAATTTATAGCAATCAAATTTGCTTCTAAAAATAATTACAAATTTATTCTTAACAACTGGCATGTTATATAGTTATATAACAAATATAGACATGATCAATCAGAATGAATCACTTTTGGTATTTAAACGCTACTATTTAAAGTAGTAAAGTAAAATGTGTCTTCCATATAATTTTGAATGGTATATGCTTTGCACATTCTGGCTTTGTCACAAAAGGAACTGAAAAGACAAGTATAGACAAATCAACAGGAGTTCTCCATGTTCATTAGTTAGACCTGACTGCATTTTAAATCAGAGAATCATACCTGCTTTCAAGGGCAATGTATCACAGGATAAAAATACAGAGAAATAAAGCAATCAAAAGCAAGAGAAATGATTGGGAAAAAAGATTACAGTCAATGGCAAGGGTGATAGGTGGAAATTTCTACTCAGAAGAACAAACTATCATAGGAAAATTTCAAAGCCAAGCTAAGGGAAGCTGGCTTGTTAGGGAGGCCCAGTACCACTGATTGCAAAATGTTTGACATTGGCAAGTAAAACTATGTTTTGTTTTGTTTTCAATGTATAATAAGGTTATAAAGTAGAAGCCTGGACATTTAAATGCTCTACAACAACCATTGTTTATTTAATTGTATGTAATTAATAATAAATATCTTGTTAAAAATCTTTCAAAATGCCAGGTGCAGTGGCCCACATCTGTAATCCCAGCACTTTGGGAGACTGAGCTCACGGGTTCAAGACCAGCCTTAGCCAGAGTGAGACCTCATCTCTAGAAAATAGCCAGGCATTGTTGCAGGTGCCTATAGGCCCAGCTACTCAGGAGGCTAAGGCAAGAGAATCACTTGATCCCAAGAGCTTGAGGTTGCTGTGAGCTATGATGTCACAGCACAAAGCTATGTCGTCAGGATGACAAAGTGAGACTCTGTCTCAAACTAACAAACAAACAAAAACTTTGAAAAGAAAAATAATTGGAAATTACACTTAAGAAGATATTTTAAAATTACGAGAATTAACAAAAGAGAATATATTTCTAAATATATTTTGTGGAAGGCTGACACCACAGCATCTATTTTGTAGGCCAAGTGCTATTTCCGGTACTAACAGACTTACGTTTCTATTTCCCTGCAAATGCTAGGCCTAAGTTTCCATTTCCCTGCAAACGCCAGGCCTCTTCTCGTAAATCACGTGAGTGAAACTTGGAAGCTTGCCGTTTGGAACTTATCTCCACCAAGGCCAGGTTCCTTGGATACCTGGTGACGTGAACTTCCTCCTTCACCTACCCTTATAAACCCTGGAAGAACTTTGCAATAAATGAGACTTGATCAGACTCCTGTCTTGTCTCCATTCTTCACGCCCCTTGCCCCTTCCCATTCTCACCCCCTCCTCCAGGTATCCCTGTCGACTGACCCGTGGGCCGGGTCAATATTTCTGTTTGTTTCTGTCACTATTTCTGGTGAGTTCTGTTTGTTCAAAAAATATGTTGAATTAAAATTATGTAATTAAGTTTAATTTTAGCCAAAAAAAAAGAAAAGAACCTGGTTTATTGGTGGCCTTTACAAAACTCAGGGCATACTGCATCTATCATCATGGTCCGCCAGGTCTCTTACTCTCCTGCAGGGAAAAGTTCAAAACAAGATAGGCTTAGTCAGGGCAAGTGGGTTTGAATTTCAAACATCACTGGAGATCATTGTTGCATTTTAAGTAAGTTCTTTAACATTATTCATAGGAATAATATTAAAAAGCACACCCCTTAAGGAATAACAGTAATTAAAATACTTTGCATCTTTACATAGTCACAAAGACATTATTGTCACACCTCACTAGTGTGTGAAACACTTAGTCCTAGTCTTTCTGGTTTAAAATAAACAATGGCATTCAAAGAACAAGTAAACTTTCCTGAGTCAGATTCTACTTTACCATAGCACGGAAACATGTTGCAGGCCCAAAAATGTACTTCATACTCATTTAAGTGACAATAAGTACTTATGGTTCCGTAAGCATAAAAAGTACTCAGGGCAAAGTCAAGTACTAATTTATAAAACCCACTATTTAACAAGATAAGGATCACCTTTTTAATGTTTGCGTATAGGATTCAACACCTCATCATAAAAGCATTAGAATGCCATGCCATAAATTATTTTGATGATAATTTAGCGTATAATGCTTTTTATTTAAAGATAAATATTTAAACCTTATGTATTCACATTTTATTTTATAATAAATAGCATAGATTTATGATCACTTAAAAATCAGTCAATACCAAACCTATATAACAGTCTCAGTAGGAATTCTGGCTTCTGAAATAATTGCTTCTAGTCATGTAATTATTTAAATCACATAAATACACTTATTAAACTATGTAAAATCATCATTATAAGACGCAATAGACCAAATCAGCACCAAGTTGGTGCTTCTAATGATTTTCTGTGTAACAGGTGGGGTAGAAATTGAAACTAATAATAGAAGTAATTCGATAATTCACACTAATAAAAGGCTTTAACATGGGATCTGAAGTCACACAACTGTTGGAAATTCTGTGGGAGCAAAGAACAGGAAAGCCTCTGCCAAAGATCCAGAAGCAATGTGGGGCTCTCAAGAACATTCTCGTACGCAGCTAGAAAAGCAAGGACCTCGTAAGGAATCTTCTAGGAACTCACTCATAGGGCACTCTGAATGTTATAAACCATCCAAGTCTATTTTAGTAGGCAGTAACTAAGCATGTGATCATCTCGGAGCCATTGCTTACCCAGCCAAAGTGAGTGATTGATAGTCACTTCCCAGGAAGCTCCTCTGAACTTAAGGTCTGCCATATGCCCATGCCTCTGCCTTGCTCCATGCAGAAAATAACGGCCTCTTCGATCTTACAGCCTTCTAAATCTCATAAGGATTTCTTATTGGGACTTCTAACCTGCAACCATATGGGAAAGGACATTCTGAAACTGCAATTCTTTTTTTTTTTTTTTTTTTTTTTTTTCTCCTAGGAAGGAATGGTAGTGACATTGAGCTGATACACTGTCAGTAGTAAACAGTTATTCTTCACTCTCCTTCGTGTATCTTATTGAGTCTATATTCTTTCTGCTTTCTTTTTAATAAATAACAAATATATTTTGAATTAATAAATAAACATGGCTCTACCATGAGTAATTTTTATGGTGTGAAATAAACCAGACATGTATATTGATATTTTTGTTAATTTCTTTTTTTTTAA
Organism: Nycticebus coucang; assembly: GCF_027406575.1. Taxonomy (NCBI): domain Eukaryota; kingdom Metazoa; phylum Chordata; class Mammalia; order Primates; family Lorisidae; genus Nycticebus; species Nycticebus coucang. Next base: position 53,667,772 of record NC_069781.1, on the reverse strand, counting down.
ATAAAGAAGTGACACAATGGAGTGTAAGTGACATTGAAGACATGAAACATAGTTTCCAAGCCATCTTTACCTCTTAGGGACAATGTCCCCTTATGTTAGTCACTTAAACTCTCTGAGCATTGGTATGTTCTTCTGGTAATTAAGGATAATCAGGTATGCTTGCCATCACCCATTACAATGGGTTGCTTTAAAAGTCACAGAAGTTATAATATGTTTAAATTATACTGTTACACAAATGTCAGTGAATAATTTCCTTTTCTTTCTTTTTTTTTTTTTTTTTTTTGTAGGGACAGAGTCTCACTGTACTGCCCTCAGGTAGAGTGCCATCACGTCACACGGCTCATAGCAACCTCTAACTCTTGGGCTCATGCGATTCTCTTGCCTCAGCCTCCCAAGCAGCTGGGACTACAGGCGCCCGCCACAAAACCTGGCTATTTTTTTGTTGCAGTTTGGCGGGGGCTGGGTTTGAACCCGCCACCAATAATTTCCTTTTCAAGAGTACAGGCTACCACCAGTACACACATTTAGAAAACTCTTAGGCCATCAACCATCAATCAATTGTCCAAAACAGTATCTAACATTGAAAAAGATTTCTCTCCCCAGCCTCTGGACAACTTGCTGATAATTATCTTTAAAACCACTTATCTGAGTCATGAGTATACAGGAGGCAAGACAGTCAGGATATCATCTTTTTTTCTCTCTTTGCAAAAGCCTATCCAAAGTAAAATTGAGGCAAAACAACCTCCTTCATCCCAAGTTAGGCATGAACAATTATTTATGCCTAAAATTTATCATTCACTAAGCAAACGTATATTGAGAAATTTGTCTCACTGCTAAATGAGAAGCAAGCCAGGGAAATAGTAAGATGGAACATTAGCAAACAGAAACAGATTATATAATGCAGAGTAATATCCATAAAAAACGAAGAAAGCATGAGAGAATAATTTCCTATATACTTTACTGACGTCATCTATGATGTGATGTGTAAAATCTTCTGCTGTAGATTTACTTTACCTAAGAGCAACCACACTGCCATACTTCCTGAGCTCCCTCCACTTTCTTCTTGAGAGAACATTTTCCAGCTTTCTGGGAACTGTCCAGGGAAACACGTGAGCTCCGAAACTCTCAACGCCTGTAACCATCTCATTCTTCTCAGAGAAAATACTTCTTCAAGTGTACTGTTGTTCATAAAGTATTGCTAATATGCTAACTTTGGTAAATGCAAGATTTTATAAAGAAAAGTAGCTTCTAAAAGTTTCCACGTGCTTTGAAAAAATAGCATTATTAATTAAATAAAAACCTAAGAGTTAAAAATATATAAATTAAGAAAAGTTGAAAAATACTTGGCTAGACTCTTTGGAGTCGGTGGGAGGAGGGGAAGGAACATACACACAGTGTAACTTCTTGGTGAATTCTTCTTGTGTCTCTACTGGGAGGGAGAGTTTGTGGGGAGCAGTGGCACAGAGAGGAGAAAAATAACGTGTAATAAATGGTCACCACTTTATGACAGAATCAACACATAGAAATAAACTGCAAAGGAGTGGAGAAAGAAGAAGAAAGAATCGAGATTACAGCATGTTAGGTTCCTTTTGAATGTCCTGAGACCGATTTTGTTTCTTTCAGAAAATATTCCTAGAAAATGTATAAATTTCGGGCGGCGCCTGTGGCTCAAGGAGTAGGGCGCCGGTCCCATATGCCAGAGGTGGCGGGTTCAAACCCAGCCCTGGCCAAAAAAAAAAAAAAAAGAAGAAAATGTATAAATTTCTATGAACATTTCCTTGAGTAAATACATGTGCTGCCATCGTTTTTTTGAGTGATGGTTCCTCTTTTATTTTATGTATGTGGATAAGCTATAACCGGTCATGGTCTTAGTGTAAGAATGATTCTGGATCCCACACAGCCAAGGCACAACTTCTAGCTGCCTTTCATACTGTCACCGAATGTCCCTCGTAGTAACTGGTGATTCTCAAATCCTTGATCTTGTTTAAGCCTTGAAGGGCACAGAGACAAGGCACTTCTTAAATAATGCAGCTAGTGCAATCTCCTAGACAAATGGCAAATTAATCAGTCTGTAAATCCTTGTTTTTTGAAGACTTGTGCATTTTTAAAGAAGACGGAGTAATTGTTTAGTGACTTGGTGCCATTGATTTTCATTATGGATGGTGTTGGCTGGGTCTGTGTCAGGTCAGCAGGGAGAGATAGCCTCTGCATAGCTAAATAAAATGGGAACGGATGCACTTCTTATTTCATATTCACGGAAGAAACTCAATCCTTGAAGAAGTTTTCATGACCTTCCTTTGAGAACAACTTTTGTTCGTTGCATGATTTTTCAGGAAATGATGACAAAAATCTCTCAGCACAGATATCAACAGTATGTCTTGGCTTCAGTGGTGCAAAAAATTCCCCACCTGGGACAATTTTAAAAGAAAGACAAGTCTGAAACAATATGAACAAGATGATTTAAATTATTCAATTGAAATCCATAGTGAATTTCTAGCTATGGTTGAACATGCTCAGAATAGAACAATCAAATTGAATGAAAACTGCTTTCCTTTCGCTGACAGAGATAGCACACGTTTTGTGTTTTCTGAAGTTCCATTTAAGTAAGGACGTCTACTATTTTATGAAGGCTTAACTGAAAATTTCACCTACTGATACTGAACTGATTGTAGTTAAAATGCCTCTTATTAGTCCCAAGATAGCTATTGTTTCTGATATTTACTTGAACATAAATTATTTTAAATTTATATCCAAATTTCTCTAATTCTTCCCCAATTGGGGGTAGGTTTGTTAAACATTGTTCACTTATGATTCAGGTTTTTATTTTAAAAAAAATAACTAAACTCATTTATTTATTCCCTTATCTCCAGTTGATTCTGTGTCTATAGACTTTGGCATAAACATTTCTGTAAATAAAATATTTTCAGAAACTTCAATTGCTTTCACATAAAATCTATAATTTCTATATTTCATAGTGAATGATTCTCTTTATTTAAAACAAGAAATCACACAGTTGTCATATTGTGGCAACTCAGAGAAATTATTTCAGAGAAAAGTCTGAATTTCAAATAACTTTTACTTGGTTTTCTAAAGCTATATGACATAGAATCCTCTCTCTTAATTATAACTAAATGATATGAGTCATTGAACTGTAATATGCCTCAGAAAAAGAAAGTTGTACTTCATCAGAATGAGGTATTTGTGGCTTTTGATCTTCTAATCTATTAAATAATTCTTTTCTAAATATAGTCATCAAAAACTTTTAATGTATTAATTTTAAAAACAAAGCCCTCACACATAAATGCAAGTGAATCTTAGATGGTATGCTACTATATATCAGAAAAGTTGACAAATAACTTAAGAGTACATCAATGTATTGATTCATTGACAAAATATGTGTTATATGGATTTTAATCAAAATCTGCATAGATGAATATTAACTGTACTTCATGGTTTCTGTGTTGTATTCATCATAAGTCCCAAGACACCAAATAATGGCTGTGTCATCCTCATTAGATGAAGTTAATATTATTTTGACTATCTGCTCAAATGATTTTCTCCAGAAAAGAAAGTAAACAGTTTTTTATGGATTTTTATCTGAAATGTCTCATTTCCAGTACATTCTAGCCTGTGGTAAGGTTTTGAGACAACGTTTCCCATTGATCAATTATTATTTCATGGAAGCTCTCAATTATGATGCCTCTAATAGATATTTCCAGAGTTGGGGGAGATAGACTAATTTCAATGGCTTCCAAGTTATACTTTGTATATACACATTTTACCAACACAAATAGATGCTTCTTTTTTAATTCTTGATAACAGGTTGCAAATCCATGACATTATCTGAGAGAAAGAGAGATGGAGAAATGAGGAGAAAGGGAGGAAGGAAAAAAATAGAATGAATGTAAATTTGAGGACCGCTACTTTGCATTTCTATGCTTAGCAATACACAAGCATAATAATTGGGTGATTAATGAATAAATTAAGAATTAATTTACAAACTTAAAACCGCATTGAAAATGATGAAGTATTTTGCTATGTGAATTACTATCTCCAGGTTTATTTGACTTTGGAATGTATGAATATGCCTCCCTTACACAACTAGTGGACAAAATGCAAGAGAAGAATCCCTCTACTCTCCTGATGAATATGTTCTATTTTATTGGAAATGTATGAAAGGGAATATGTAGTAAAATAATAGTATCACCTGAACTTCTGGAACAAGCAAGTCCTATGAATTTGAACAAAGTCATGGGGCAGAAATACATAGAGCAACCCTGGGGAGAGATTGTCAGTGTGTGTGTGGAACTGTCCACAACGGAAGTGCTGAAATCACAAGCAGGCTTAGTAGATACGGGACACGGCGCAGAATGGGTCTTCTAGAACAGACACATCATGACATTTGTGCTTAGGTTTTCAAAAGTGCAAAATAAACATCTGGTGAGGAAGTACATTTTCTGCTTTTCATTGGTATTCCTTATGATTAGCACAATGGCACATATTAGATACTTCAAAAGATCTTGTAAAATTAAATGATATTAATCTACTGATAGCATCCTACAGAACTGCTAACAAATACATGCTGAAAATTTAGTGTAAAGGACAATATCCTATTCTTCTAAATTAGCTCAGCATTTCAATAACGTTGGGGAAATAATACTCGTAATTCTATTGGTTTTTCATTACTGCCTTAATATCTTTTTGCCTAAATGCAATACACTTGGTAGGTAATCAATGATAAAATGCCACCATCTTATAGACTATAAAACATCCTTTGTGATTACATAAAGGCAGTTTTATAGCAGAGTCCTGACATATTCGTTTTCCTAAATACCAGCAAATACAAAAATGCCATTTTTAACAGAAATGAAAACAATTATGGAAAGTCTCCTTTGAGAATAAAATTTGTTTCTATCACCTGAAAGGTGGTTTCTCTTTATTTACGTAATCCCTAATACAGGAAGATGTCCTCAAAGGAATATTCATAGGATACCTTTATTTTTAATTATGGATTCAAACTTTATTAACTTTTTTGTGTCATTTTCTTCAAGTGACTTTTTAGAGATGAAAATATTAATCATATTCTACTCTGAATTAAAATAGTTTCTATTAAGTTCAGTTTGTGATTGGATTTCAGTAAGTTTTCATAAGGGAATGTCTAAGCTTGGCAACTCTCTACAAAAACAATATTTTCTCAAAATGAATATTTGCAAGAGAGAATCATGGTCATGCTGCATAGTACACTTGCACTGTGATGGGGGAAAAAAGACGATCATCTGTTATCTTACAAGAAAAAGTGGAGTTGTTAGAAGACATGCAAAATGTATAGTGTTGTTCTTAAATAACAGCCTTGAAGTATGATGTTTGGAGGAACAGTTTCAATAATGTGAACACTATTATCTCCTGCAAAAACATATACAATTCCAAAAGCAAGCATTTGTGAGATGGTAATCTCCTGTCTGAAGCTCAGAACTATCTGTGTCAGAGTTTTACTGTTGCTACTGATTGTTGTTTCCCTTAGTTTTGTTTAAGAATCTTGTTACCAGATAAATTACTAAGCTAGGAATAAATTTGAAATTAGGATCCCTGAAGTTTTTTCATATCATCTGAAATAACCTCCCTGAAACCTTAACAACAATTCTATCTACTTTCTGCAATATGCCAGCTAGATAGTACATATTGAAAAAAATTTCAAAGGAGTGGGCTTATAAATTCCTTCCTTATCATCCTATTATTTTAATATAATGAATACCTGATTTTCTTTTCTAGATTTACCTTAATCCAAAAATGCAAATACAAGTACACATTAATATGATAGTTTCGGGCAATTCTAATGCTTCTGTGTAAACAAACACTGATTTGCGAATATGGCTAATTCTCTCATAGAAGATGAACATTTATTCTTAAAATTATTATAGATGCTATATATACACCACTTAAACCATGATTCTATATCTCTATTAATTGAACAGTTAGGCTATAAACAGCTCAGCTACATTCTTGTGGTTCAACCGTATCCAGTTAGGCCTGTCAAAAACAAAATCCTCTGACCCAGGCTTGTGGAGAATGGGAATGATTTCCTAGAGTTTTTGTTTTTTTAGGAAAATGTGTACCTTGAGATGACTAGGCAGGTATCCTCACACTTTTTAAACAGGGGGCCAGTTCACTGTCCCTCAGACTGTTGGAGGATTGGACTATAATTAAAAAAAATATGAAAACAAATTCCTATGTACACTGCACATATCTTATTTTGAAGTAAAAAAACAAAACGGGAACAAATACAATCACACAGACTCATGTGGCCCGCGGGCCACAGTTTGAGGACCCCTGGACTAGAGCTTTGAAAGAAGATATACGGTGGTTTAAAGATTATCTAGATGTCTCTGCAGTTAGAACTGAACAGGATGATGCACAATGTGTAGACAGCAAAACATCAAGCTTTCCTCATCATAATCTAAGCAGTTCATTCTTGCCATTGAAAACAGAAAGGAAGGGAAGGAGGGAGGGAAAGGAAAAGAGAAAAAAAAATGAAAAGAGAATAGAAGAGAAAGAAAAAAAAAGGACACTAGGAAAGGAAATCTCTGTATATTGAATTCTGGAGTTACAAGCTTTCTCTTTTTCGGACACATTTTTAACTCCTTGATCATTTGCAACATCACCCGTGCTGGGACCTTTCAGTTTGGTTTCCTCTCTAAATGTCAACAGGTCCGAATGCTCTTCTTTCTCCTTCACCTTTGTTTACCAGGAAGGATTAAAATATAGAGAGGTGGGCAAGTCTAGAAGGTATTGCAGAGTTTGTGTGACCATTTTGATAGCAACAGCTGTTGTGCAAGACTGCATTCTTCTTGACAATGATGACAATTTGTGTTCTTCTTGAACTCCTTTTATACACCTTCACCTCCTCCCTAGGAAAAAAAGCCCTCAAGTATTCTTTCCCCTTCTAGATAGACACTTTCTTTCAGCTTCTCCGCAATCGTCATCATAACGATCATGTTGTTTTTACTGATAGGAAATGCCATCTCTACTCATGCCTTTGAAGATCTTCTCATATAGTTTGGGATATCAGACTTGCTCAAACATTCATAATTAAGCAATTATTGGAGTCAGTCCTTATTGAGCTTAATAGTCTTATACTACAGCATACCCTCATTCAGAGAAAATGGTTCAAAACGTTTGAGAACAAAATGTTAATTATACGTATTAAATTTGTCATAATCAACTATTGAAAATGCCATACATCTTTACCTCCCTGCCTACTCACCTAGAATGGCTTCACCTTTGTGTGCCAACTTGTCCTTGGCAAACCACTATCATATTTATTTGATACCTAAATGCCTTTTCCTAGTTCATTAAAATGTCCTCAAATTTGAGGAGAATATATCCTTATTACCTATCTCAACGTATGACAGAGAGTTGCCATTAAAAATGTTTACCTGAAACATGAAATAGGAAGGCTATGTCTTTTAAGGTGATGTTATAATTTTTGCCTAAGTTTTTATTTCTCTGATTTATAGATTTTTTTCTTGAGGCCTTTTGAAAAGTGGTTTATTAGCCATTCTGGCAGCTATGTGTAACAGGGAAGAAGATGCCCACACTTTATATATTTATTTATTATTTTTTTTAAGACAGAGTCTCACATGGTCATCCTCAATGGAGTGCCGTGGTGTCATAGCTCCCAGCAACCCCAGATTCCTGGGCTCACGCTGTTCTCTTGCCTCAGCCTCCCAGGTACCTGCCACAACGGCAAGCAAGAGGCAGGGTCTCGCTCTGGCTCAGGCTGGTCTCCCACCTGTGAGCTCAGGTAATCCACCCAGAGTGCTAGTATTACAGGCAGGAGTTAGCACACGCGGCCCCCCACACTTTAATTTTAACTGAATTTTCTCTAACTTACCAAATGATCCATGTGGTTCACACATTTTTGAGGAAATTGGAATGTTGATACTTTTCATTTCCTGAAATTTTATTTACTTTCGTTTCTGTTTTTAATTGGTGTAGATTTATTTAGTTTTTCCTTTATTTCTTTTTCCTTTTTCCCTTGCTGTTGTTTGCTTTCCTGAGTTTATGTACAAGCACACTGTTATTGCTCCTAAATCAGGAGTGCTGGTAACAATTGAGAATGTGAAAAGTCATTTCTGATTATTGGAAGACTGGGGACTATTATTGGCCAGAGATAATACACGTCCTTTATTACCAGTAACTCTTTTGCAAAATGAAGAATTGAACCTCCTTGAAATGCTAAGAGTATTCCCACTGAAAAAATGTTGCAGGACCTTGATATAAATCAACATTTATTGGCTATCTATGTTATGAAAGTCTCCATAGTTGAACCTTAAGATAGGGAAAGACTGGGAAGATGCACAGAGATTTAAAGTGTGATTTCTTCTACCGGAACAGTTTAAAATCTACTTGTATTATTATAAGATTACAGACAAGAAGATGGCTCAAAATACTAAATTCAGTATGTTCACACGTTCAACCATTCCTTGTCATTACTACTTCACTCCATGTTATAACCCACACTTCATGAGTCAATGTCGGTGATGCAGGACAAAGCTGTGCAACCAAAGCAAGCGTTTTAAGGGACCTCAGTTTGACCCTTAATATTATAGAGATTTCATTTGTGTTATGGAAGAATGTTCACTTTTTGTATAGTGCTACTGATTGCACACAAGGGGTATGAGGCACTATGTTGATGGCACTTGACAACTTGAGAATAGGGTGATATCTCTGGCTTAAATTTGTACAGTATTCTAATAGACAGAAAGTTTATTAAAATTATAGAACAATTAAATATATGCATTATTAATTATGTAAAGATAAATCTATGCATTATTACCGTTTAGATTACAAAATTCAAATGATTTTTAAACATCAAAGAAGTGACTGTGAAGACTTTTAATTCTTATGAGAGGATGCTTTAAAATACATTCTTAGACTCAAGATTATGTATATCCAGTTTCCTCTGCTGTAAAGGGACATTTGGAAGAAAAATTTAGGAACACTGTAGTTATTTGATGGCCTTCTAATAAAGCAATTTATTTGTGACAAATAAATTTATATCCAGGAATGAAAGAATAAAGCGATGAATGCCAATGAGACTTCAATGCTTGTCAACCCAATCCTCAGCTCTCTTCCATTGCGATAGAATTGCTATGCTTTTCAATGAAGTGTTGATTAATGGGTTTGAAGAAGGGATGAGATAGAACTACCTCTCTGAGATTTGTGGGCACACCCTGATGAATCAGGGGAGCTTTTAAACAGACAATAAGTCCAAAATCACTTTTCCAAAAGGAATAGGCTTTCTTTCTAGTATACAAACTAAATCCCTTGAAAATAAGTATATTGCTGGCAGTCACAAGCAGGAAGGTTCTAGAATTCTAAAAAGCTCAAGGAAAGAAAGAACACTGGGATGCTTGAACAAATTCATGAGATGATGTACACGTGGTTAACCACTGCATGCATGTTGCTCGGATGGTCCAGGAAAAAAACTATAGATGAATACTTCGTGGATGCTGACTGAAACATGATTTAAAAAACTGACAATTATTCAAATATGACTGATGAGTAAAGCATCAAAAGTCACTGTCTACTAGGGTTTTCTTTTCTCCTTAACTACCATAATTTGCTAAAACCTAAAAGAGAAATGGTGTTTAAAATTCATATAATTTTGTGTGTAACTAACTACTTATGTAGAGCTTTGTGGGTGGGAATAGACATTGGAGAAATTTATCGTGTCTTATGTTTTGATTCTAAACATTACACTTTCCTTCTTAGTAGGATGGTTAATATTAAAATTTTAGGTCCATTGCGTATACATTACAAATCCCCCCAAATAATATTTTTTTAAAAAAGAATTTCTTAAAGATGAATGATTCTGGGTGTAGATGAACTTCTTCTATGGATAAGTGATTGATTTTAAATCTTATACCTAGAGTAGTATGTCATAGCTTATCTAATATTTTCCATTATTCCTTTAAAAATAACATAATAGCAATTCATCAAGCACACAATTTCAAGGGCAACAAGAATTAATATATCAGTTCTTGATTATCATGAATAATTTAACACTGGTATTACTATGGATTTGTCTTAACCTGAGAATAAAAATAACACCTCATTCCCAAGGTTTTTGTGAGAAATATGTGAAAGAGGTAAATACCAAGCGTAATATTGTCTTGCCTACATTTCCTATATGTTTTCTTACTCTGCAGCTCAAGTAACTACAAGTTGTTCCTATTTCAAAATCACCTAAATCAGGAACTTTGCTAGATGCACCATTATATAATTCAATGTTTTTATTTTCTCTGTGTACCCATTTGCATATATCCTCAAGTTATATCCATCAACAGATATTTATCAATGGCCCGTTGTGATTTAGGCCCCATGGTAGTCACAGGGAATGTAACGTGATTAAGGCATGACTCTGTCCTCTAAGATCTCACCTGTAGTAAGTAGCAGGTTAGGGAGGGAAAATGTGTCCAAAAACTATAAGAGAATTTTTCAATACAATAGCAACTATAAGAAATATACACAATATATTTGGAAGCAAAAAATAGTAGCACCAATCTCAGCTTAGACATTTGAGTAGAATGGGAAGGCATAACTTACAGAGAACATTGCTAGGAATTCTGCATCTTAAAGAGTAAAAAGGATTTAGTCCGTGGAAAAGGAAACTACTTTATCTTGGAATAATCTGTAACTTTTTAAAAACTTTTCAGCATTACTAAAACCAGCTATTTCTTTCTCATTACCTATGCTTATTCATACTAACGGGCAGGTCATACAGTTGAGCTTAAGTGTAATTTCTGTTATACAAGTTATATGTTAACAAATTAAACTAAGAAATGTTGTTATCCTGATGGACCTAGACAGATAAGCAAAGTATGCAATCTTGGCAAGTCCCCCAAATCTTATATTGACAGTTAAAAAAAAATATGGAAAGTACAAAAAAAAAAAATGTTTGGCTTTCCCAGTCTTTCTTGTTAAGGACGATTTTAAAATTATTTTTTGCTAATAGAATCTAAATATAACAGAGAATTCTCCATTATGAGTATTTCCGGGTGGCAGCTCCTACTTCTAATTATAAACATTAAAATGGGAAATTTATTTTCTTTTGGACCAAGCACGAGGGAGTGTCCTCCACTCTCCTTCAGACCACACCATCCCAAACTTGAAAATGAGCTAAGGACGCAGAGACGCAGAGGCTGAGCAGAATCCATTCCGACAGCAGGTGGCAGCAGCAGAGGCGGTAGCACCTAGCCTGGCGGTATGCACGACAGTGATACAACAGTTGAACGTTCTGCAGCAGAGGCTGACATTACTACTGATGTGGCCACTTAGCTTCTCCCGAATCCTGCGTATGTCTCAAGTTTCATCCAACAGCTTTCCCGAAAGTCCTGTAGCTTTGCCCACTTTTTTCAGTTGAGGCCTTTAATCCTTACAGCAGAAGAGTGCTTCCTGCCAAGTGTGGAAGCAAGTGGACCAGATAAGTCCTGCAAACTCGTGCCAGCTATTGGTTACTGATAGGCAGGTCTTCCAGATTGCATAGTCTATTTTTAGATTTTATTATCCAAGTACATGCCTATGTTGCTAACATTAGTCTTTAGTAACTCTTTTAAAGGTTTCATTCTGACACATTTGTCTTAAAGAAGCCTCCAGGAAAGGAATTTATAAACATTTTATCCGTGGTATGTTTACTCCTGCCAGGGTTTGTAGTAGGAGCCATAAGAATTAGAATAAACAGAAGCCAGAGTAAGTAGCCACCACAATTAGTATTTATTTAAATCCTATTATTTGTGCATTACTATGAGAAATGAATTATATAAATTAATATCATTTAATCCTTAGTCAATCCTATAAGGAAAATACTACTATTTTTGTTTTATAGGTGATAAAATTATTATTAGACACTTATATAATATGCCTAAGCTGAATAGATATTAAGGGTGGAAGAGCCATTGTTTTAACCAAGGGCTGTCTATCTTCAGAACCCAAATGCTTAGCTAATGTACCTATTGGAAGTATCAGAATTTTTTTTTTCATCATCATCAAACCAGATGATGCTTCTTTCATAGCAAAGATCAGTAAATAGTAGTATTTGTTTTAGGAAATCGTTATTCTCTATTTGATAAGAAACCTTTTAATTTTTCCTAATAAGATTACCTCATTCTAGTGTTTTGCATTGGTTTTATATGGTTTATGGGAAGGAAATGAAGGGAGCTACAATTTCTCAAGCCAGAATCTATTGTCTTCAATTCCAGAATGCAAAAATAATTTTAAACAATTGCTCTGGTCTATTCTTAGAATGAAGGTCTAAGCAGATTATTTTTAACGTTTCTTTTTTGCATAAAATGTATGTACTGATTGCTTAAAGTTTAATGAGTACTAATAATATCTCATACAAAAACACTTTTGTTGGTGACAAATATCTTATTTAAAGTAAGAAAAAATAGAGTAAATATATTCTTGTATTTCCTCTCCATGAATCTGCTCTATTGAGAAGATATAGGGAATGAAGTTTTCACTATCCAGGAAGATTCTACTCTAAACCTATAGTCAATATATTGATTCTTTCCTAAGAAATTATACAGTAATCAGGGATTAAAAAAATTAAAAACCAGCAGTAAAATATGCAAATTACCATAACAGGAACATTTTTTAAAACCTGAAACAGCATTTGTAAACCACTGGTAACATACAGATATGTAAAAACTCTCAACTTTTTGATGAAATGAACTCTGTGACCTACTAGTATTGAAGAACTGTCAGGAACCAGTGAGATGGTAACTGAGAAAAATGTCAACACAGATGGAATCTTATGATGATTTTCTTAAGGGGATACTAAAATATTGGGATTGAGTGACGTTAACAAATCCCAGAGGAGTATCAGTCTCTCAATGTGAACATGCTTCTCTGTGAAGGGCTTAGAAATATTAAACTCTGTGATAAACAAAATATTAACGCATGAGACAGTTCTTTATTGGACTTCTGAGAATACATTTCAGTGTGGCCTTCAGAGTACATGAGGTTTAAAAAACTATATTTCCAGATTGACTTTAGAATAAGTTATTCATATATATATACACACACACATATATGTACACATAGACACATATATATAATATATTTTTAGACAATGTAAGAAGAGGATAGTAGGTGGGTTAAAGCATAACTGTTACCAGTGTAAGACAAGGGCAGCTCAGACAGTGGTTTGCTAAAAAGCGTGCTTAAAAATCTAATCCTTTCAGCTAAGTCCTACCTCTCTGTAAGGAGACATACAATTTTCAAGCTTTTCAGTCTAATGACTAATTGAATAGCTATGACAGGACATGGTAGTTTGAAAGATAGAAAGCAGGTGGCAAACTTTTTAATAGGTCTTTTCAAGGGAAAAAAAAAGTATTTGTAGGTATGATTACCAACACTTAAATTTGAAGCTAGCAAAATGTATTGAGGACCCGTTTTATACAAGAGACTGTGCTAGGTGCTGGTACTTAAGTGTGTATTTGTTTCAACTTCACAATAGTACACAGTCATTGATATGCATAAATATGAAAATTGATCATTATCATAGAATAGACCAAACCTCGCTTCATTTCTTTTTCTTTCTTTCTTTCTTTTTTTTTCTTTTTGAGACAGAGTCTCCCTTTGTCACCCCTGGTAGAGTGTCATGGCATCATAGCTCATGGCAGCCTCAGACTCTTGGGCTCAAGCAATTCTCTTGCCTCAGCCTCCCAAGTAGCTGGGACTACAAGTGCCTGCTACAACACCCAGTTACTTTGTTGTTGTTGTCATTGTTGTTTTGCAGGCCGGGCCAGGTTGGAACCCACTAGCCCCAGTGAATGTGGCCGACTCTATACCCACTGAGCTATGGTTGCCAAGCTGCTTTCATTTCTTAACTCCAACAATTTGGTAAAATGAAATTGGTTAGGAAGCCAAACCTATTCTTTAAAATGAAAAACTCTAAATATTTATTAAATACTTAAATAAAATAGTATGTAATAACTTTAGGATCAACACTATCTCTTTGTCATTCTGCCGTTTCTGCCCTGACTTGCTGCTGGACACAGCAGGCACCTTTGCAGATATGACTCTTCCTGAAAGTGCACGGCTCTCAGATGATGCCAAAAGCCACAGGCAAACAAACTCCCTTTGCTTATTTCATGTCTTTAGGGGAGTGAGGGGTGTTTTCTAGCCTGAATATTTTTTAAGAAATATTTTTAAATGTTTTCAAGCCTTTAGTTTCCAGTATTATTTTTAAATACCTTTAATCGAATACTAATTATAGTAGCAGGGTTTTGTTTCTTAACTTATGCCCTGTTCATTTGGGCAAAAGAAGGTACTAATGTGTCATATCAACGTTTGTCATCTTACATATTTCAAATAGATTAGAGGGCCTGGTGCACAGGGAGGATAGACAATCTGGGATGTATAAGATGGGTAGCAGAATATGTCAGTTCAGACAAGGGCTGGAGGGAATAGATGTTGTAAGTATTCTGGTTCTTAAAGAGGGGTTTACCGTTATCGTTAGGGCTGACCTTTCTTGAAGTTTATAAAAGAGATTGAGAACATTTTACCCATCTGCCCTCATTCTCCCTTTAGGAGGATATTCATCAAAGAAGGTTTAGTGAAGTTTTTCAGTTGTGGTGGGAGAAATGGGACTACATTTGTCACATGGACACCAGAAGGATAGCAAATTTCATCTGGTTGGTTAAATTTACTTTTCTTCTTAACAGATAGCCTCCACCTGCTAAGGCAACCTCATCATTGGTGGATTGGCAAAGTGATGGCACAATCTGTGCTTTAAACATAGGATAATTAAAAAAAGAGAGAGAGAACTAAAACAGATTAGTCACCAATATTTAAAAGGCAATGGATTTTATATAAAAATAGTGATGTCTGACTTCTCTTGGGAAATTAGTACAAGACTTAGATGTCACTGTTAACTTCAAACCATATCCAACTCTGTTTTCGTTTCTCAACCCTAAAGCATTTTAGTCAGTTCCCGTTTATCATTGTGTTTGGACTGTTGTTCTCTGTAGGAGACCTAAGAAGGAGATAAAACATATCCTGTACCTATCTATGTTGGAAAATTAATGATAGACCACAAAGGCCCTCATTTATACCAGCTGTGGTAGTCGATTTTGTGAGTTTCGTAAAAACTTATTACTCCAGGTGTGATATATTATATTTTACTTATCTATTTATGAGATAAGTGTATATATTTTACGTAACTCTCTACTTATCTTGAGGGATGGAATTGTTTCATATTTTTTATTTCTATTATTTCAATGTTTGTTCTAGTGAGGAATAAATTTTAGACACAGGAAGAGAATGTGTCTGTTTTAGTAAATACTTCACTAATTGTGCAAATTGAGCAGAGAGTGAATTATCTCAAGGGGGTTATTAACTCAGTTGTGGTAAAACAGTACTAACTTTAGGAACTGGTTCAGCTAGATGTTAACTATTTCTAATTGAAATAGTACACAATTGTTCTAACTGAACAATGAGAGGGATGAGGCACTAACCCCTGCACAGTTGGAAATCTACCTAACTTTGGACTTCCCCAAAACTTAGCTACTAGTAACCTAATGTTGATCAGAGGCTTTACCAATAAAACAGTCGATTAATACCTATTTTATGTCCTCTGTGTTATATACTGTATTCTTACAATAATGTAAGATAAAGAAAGAAACGTTATTATGAAAATCATAGGAAAGAGAAAATACATTTAGCATTCGTTAAGTGGAATGGCTCATGCTAAGGTTCCTGATCTTTGCGTCTTCACACTGAGGAGGTGAGGAGGAGGAGGAAGGAGAGGAAGAGTTGGTCTTGCTGTCTCAGAGGTGGCAGAGAAAAAGAAACTCAGAGGGGGAAGAGGTAGAAGGGGAGGCAGAGAAGGCAGGAGGCATATTTGATGGAACTGTTATTGAAAAAAATCTGGGTATGAATGAATCTGTGCAGTTCAAAACCATATTGTTGGAAGGTTAACTATCCTGGAAGAACATTAAAGCATTTAACATTTTTACTTTCTTTATCATAGTGTCTATCACTAACCTCTTTTGTTGCAAAGCATTTCTTTTTTAAATTTTATATCAGATTAATATATAGTTACAAATCATTAGGTTACATTGTTCACATTCGTTAGGTAAATTCCAAGTATAATTGAGCCCTTCACCCAGTAGGTGTGTGCTGTGTTGTATTCCCCTACGTTGTACCCACTAGGTGAGAGCTTACCAAACCCCATCCCTTCTACCCTCTCCCCCTTCCCTTCTTTCCCTTTAGAGAAAGGACAAAGCTCTCCAGCAACATTTATGGTATAAAATGGGGCAGAGATGTAACATTGTGATTAGTGATGACTTGGTTCATGATTCCAAATACAGGGTGGCGGGAGCTGTCCAGGAAATATAGAGTCAATTAAGAAATTCAGACTCCAGAAAGGAAGGAAATATATTGGGAATCAGGATCTATAGTTGTTTTTTGGAAGCAAAACTCTAAGACAGCTACTAACAGTGCAATTCTGCTTTATTTTTATTTTCTTGCTTTTATTGCATTGCCTGTGTTGTGGTCCAAAATCCTAAAGGTACTACTCTAATCTGCCCTTAAACTAGGAAAGTAAGTGTAAAACAAATTGAAATCATATTTTGTAGTTATATATCTTCATTAGTCTTGTATGAAAATCATATTTCCTTGACTTTTATAAAAAACGAATTTTTATTATTAGAGTGGAGGATACTCTATTTTCATCAGGTAAACAATTGTTAACTATCTTGGATGTTGATTTTCTATAAATGAGTGAGATTAGATCATAGTGATTCATATTTCTTTTGATCATGAAGAATAATATCTGCATTTACCTGCATATATTTTGGGAATAATTTATAAAATATGTTTTTTTAATTTTTTATCTTTTATTCAATAATATTTACGATAATTTTAGAATTAAATATCTCAACACTATTTGGATGAACTCTTTTTAAGGAGAAGAAAGTTCCACCCTAGGATATGCATGTTACTTTTAAAGATTCACAACTAAAAATTTGGGCTTGTTTTCAAATTCAAGAGAAGGGTATGAAATTCTTTGTTCCTTTGCAGTTTTTTTTTCTTTTTCGCTTCCAGTAGGGGGAAAGGCGCCATCTGGAACACACCAGAGCAACTCTGTTTTAACAAGGCCCCTGCCTAGAGGACGTTATTTCACTAGCACCTAACCTGCTGAGGCAACATTAAAGCCTAACCACCCTGAGAAATACCCAGCAATACCCAACAAATCCCCCCAAAATACCCTAGCTATCCTGTCCCACCTAAGAAGGAAGAAAAAAAAAATAAAAGAAACAGACCAACGTGAAATCACCAAGATGGCAAAGTAGACCCTTGTACCTCAAAAAAAAAAAAAACATAGACAGACAGTCATTCACAAATTAAAATTGTCTTGAGGGGGTTCAAAAGCCCATTAAAGAATCTCCAGCAACACAGTGGAGAAAAAAGCACAGAGATTATGCACAAAGAAAGGACAGCTGATAAGATCTGCACACCAGCGATACCAGGAGATGGCTACACGGAAGGAAGGCAGAGCCTGTAGGTATCAGGAGGAGCCATCATGGCCTTCAGGTGGACACTAATATCTTTTGCTACTGAAGGAACTGATAGGCATTCTGGCTGGGGAACCCAACAGAAGGGGATATGGCTGAACATCCCACATAGGCCAAAAAATCACCAAAGAAAATCCCAGGACCTCAGGGCTTCACTGCTGAATTCTATCAAACATTTAAAGAATTTACTCAATCCTTCTCAGACTGTTCTGAGAAACTGAAGAGGAGAGAATTCATCTAATTTCCTTTTACAAGTCCAGCATTATCATAATACCAATGCCGTATAAAGACACTGCAAGAATAGAAAATTACAGGTCAATAGCCCTGATCAACATAGATGTGATCTACAAATTCAATGCCACCAGTATCAAAATTTCCATGACATTTTTCCCAAAACAATGGGAAAAAAATCCTAATATTCCTAGGAAGCCAAAAAAAAAAAAAAAAAAAAAAAAAACTCTGGATAGTCAAATCAATCTTAAGCAAAAGGAATAAAACTGTATTATCACTTTCCCTATATGCTAATCCACTGATTTTATGTTTGTCTACTGGCTAGATGTTTAGATAGAGTCTCACATTACCTGATTTTTTTACTCAGACATCTAATTTTTACTTTCCCAAATCCTTCAAATGTGGTATATTGTCATTAAAAGTTACATAAATGCCATCATACAGGATTCTATCACTTCCTGCCTGAGGAGGTCTAACAGCTTCTTAGAGTGAGTCTTCCTATTCAGCTATTCATAGTCCCTCCATGTTAGATGAAGCGAACAATCATTAAAGGACTTTAAGGAGAGCAAGGTGTTCAATAAATATGAGACTAGGTGGAATAAACTGATACATAAGTAAAAGGATTCTGTGGCTAAAGTAGCTGATTCCAGAGTAAGGAATATTATCAGATTGAAATAAACACAGACCCATTCACAGGACTTTAGAGGATGTGATTAAAGGGAGTATCTTTAACAAAATTTCCTAGAGCAAATGAAAAAGAAAATAATATGTATATTGATCATAAAAGAGAATTTTTAGGTGCTTGGATTGTCTACAGAGAGACAATTGCTAGGAACTGCTTATATTGAGAATTCGGCTTATGGAGTTGTTTCCCGACTATACAGGAATCTAAGAAGATCAAACAGTAGAGTGATAGTAGAAGTATATGAAAGGGGGAAGATGAATTGGGAAGGATAGAAGAAATACTGAAGATTAGTTATAGTGGGCACAGACATTTATGTGTTAGGACAAAGTATAAAGTTGTTAAGGATGAAGGAAAAATAGGGCTGGCAGATGGGCTAAAGGGACTCTGGACTCCCAGGGGAAATGAAAATGCCACCTTGTAGAAAATCAGTGTTTTCACCCTCCTGTGCAGGTTCTCAATTTATACAGCCTCCTGGTGACTTGCACATGATGAGTGCTCAAATAGTTTAAGTAGGATAATAAATAAATGACTACAGACAGGTAAATGGACAAGTTTTTCACCGTTATAGTGATGCAATTTTGCTTGTGCCTGAACTCACTGAGCCAAAGTTCTAACTTTTTTCTCCCTAGTGTGGGAAAGAAAATTCAATCCTCAAAGGAAAATGTTTCTATAATAGACTTGTTGAGAAACTTAAGGTCATAGTCTACATAAACTGAAGACTAGAAGGAAAAAGCTTTTGAAATGATTGAAGAAATATCAAATGATGGGACACTTGCATCATGGCTATGTCATAGGATTCAAATAGTTCAGAATATTTATTTTTAAACTGTTTTTATGCAGAAATATTTTATGAATAATGATATATTATGCTAATATGCTAATTGTGGAAGTTAAAAGAATATTCAAACAGAATATTCTCTCCCGAGTCTGTAATATTTTAATGATGTTTTGCCATTCTAAAATTTCAGATGTTATTATGTGTAATTATTCACACAAATTCATTAGATTATTGAAATTTATAAATTTGATACTGAATAAAAATATCATGTGAGATTTCCAGTTAAATTTGAAATAAACTTTTTGCTTAAATTACCTAAATAAATGTAAAAGTTCTGTAATCTGTTGTCCATGTATGAGCCTATTAAAATGACACATATTTCTCTTTTCTTATGGAGTGTTGAAATCTTCGGAAGGGGGCTGGTGATGTACATCTTTGGAGGACTTTGAAAACATACTTCCCATTTTTTAAATGACTTCCACTTTTGTTTCTGTTATGTCAAAACCTCCAAACTGACTCAAGATTCACCTTTTTAAAGTTCTTTATATTAATTTCAGGGTATCATGGGTGTATACATGTTTTGGTTACATACTTTGGTTCTGAAAAATTTCAGTCAAAGTTAGTATGCTCTTCACCTAGAAAGCGTGCGTTGTGCCTGTTAGTAATGAACTGACCCATCCGCTCCTCCCTCTCCCACCTACTTGAACTCTATCAAGTTTTGCTTCCGTATGTGCACTAAGTGTTAATCAACTAGCTCCAATTCAGTGTTGAGCGCATGTGGTGTTTTTTTTTCCATTCTTGTGATACTGCACTTAGGAGAATTGTCTCTAACTCCATCCAGGTTGTTATAAAACATACTAGAGCACCTTTTTTTATGACTGAATAGTACTTTATGGTGTACATATATCACATTTTATTAATCCAAGATTCACCCTCTATATATACACCTTCCTTTACGCCAATAAGCCTGATAGAGTTAATCGCCATGTTTTCATGGTTTTATTGTAGGCATCCTCACTAGTATCTGCCATAAGTAATGTGGTCAGTCCTGGGGATTTCAATAAGAAAGGCATTAAATCAATACACTGTTGCATAATATGGACACTTTAACAATATTAAATTTTCTAATCCATGAACTTTTCCACTTATTTAGGTTTCCCTTAATTTCAACAGTACTTTTTATGTTTTAGTAAACAAGGCCTTTATCACCTTAGTTAATTTTATTCCTAGATGTTTTATTCTTTGTGATATTATTGTAAGTTGGATCATTTTCCTAATTTCCTTTTCAGAAAGTTCATTGTTGATACATAGAAATGCAACTGATTTTTATGTTTATTTTGTATCTTGCTACTTTATTGACTTTATTTATAAGTTCTAACAGTTTTTATATAGGATCATGCCATCTACAAACAGGGGCAATTTTATTTATTCCTGATTTGGATATCTTTTATTTCTTCTTTTATTCTTTTTTTTTCTAATTTCTCTGACTAGATCTTCCAGGTGATGAGAGTGATCGTCCTTTCTGGCAATAAGCCAGGTCACACTGATTGCATTTGTTAGGTAAAGTCTGGGGCTGGGTTTGAACCCACCACCTCCGGTACTTGGGGCCAGAGCTCTACTCCTTGAGCCACAGGAACTGCCCCTAGGGAAGTAAAAATTATAATTGTAAAATTCACATGCAAGTACAAAAAAAATAGCCAAATAAATCTTGAGAAAGAAGAACAAAGCTGAAAGCATCACACTTCCTGATTTCGGAATATTTTACAAAGGGAGGCTAATGAAAATATTGTTGCAATGGCATAAAGACAGACATATTGACAGATGCAACAGAGTAAAGAGCCCAGAAGCTAACACACATGTGTATGGCTGAGTGTGTTTTAAGAAAGTGCTAATATTGCACAGTAGATAAAGGATAGTTTCTTCAACAAATGATGTAGAAAGTGATGTGTGATACTAATATGAGAAGGGACAAAATTGGACCCTTACTATATACCACCCATAAAAATTAAATCAAAATGAATTAAACACTTCAATGTTAAGACCCCAAACTGTAGAGCGGAAAATATACGGCAGAAGTTTAAGGACATTAGTTTTAATAATTTTATGTATAAAACATCAAGAGTATAGGCAACAAAAACAAAAACAAACAAGTGGGACTACATCAAACTAAAAAGTTAGTATATAACAAAGAAAATAACAGTGAAAAGGAAAACTGGAGAATGGAAAAACTATTTTCTAACTATATATCTTATAAAGGGTTAAGTTTCAAAATATATAAGAAATTCCTACAACTCAGTAGTTAACAAAAACACAATCTAATTAAAAATAGGCTAAAGACTTCAATAGACATATCTTTAAAGAAGATATACAAATGGTCAACCTATATGTAAAAAAAAAAAAAAAAAAGCTCAACATCATTAATCATAGGGGAATGCACGTCAAAACTAAAATGAGATGAATCACTTCATACTTGTCAGGATGGCTATTAACAAAAATCAAGAGGTAAAGTATTAATGAGGATGTGGATAAGTGTAAAACCCTTACCTGCTGTTGGTGAGAATGCAAAATAGTGTAGTTACTGTAAAAAACAGAATGGATGTTTCTTAAAATATCAAAATACAACTACCATATGATCCAGAAATAGTTTTGGGATATTGATCCAGAAGAGGTAAAGTCAGATCTCAAATGTACATGTGGATTCCCACACTCCTATGCAGCATTAGCTGTACAATAGCCAACATGTACATCAACAGGTGAGTGGACAAAATAATATGTAGTATATACATACAATGAGATATTATTTGTCCTTAAAATGAAGAAATTTCTACAGTACACAATGACATAGATGAATCTTGAGGACATGCTAAGTGAAATGAACCTGTTACAGAAAGACAAATACTGCATGATTCCACCTATTTAAGACACTAAAATAGTCAAATTCATGGAATCAAATAGTGGAATGGTGGTTCTAGAGAGGGCTGCAGGTTAAGGGAAAATACAGAATCAGTGGATGTAAAGTCTCAGTGAAGCAAGATAAATAAGTCCTAGAGGTTTTTTGTACATCACTGTACCTATAATTCACAACAATACATTGTACACTTTACAATTTATTAAATGATAACTGTCACAATTTAAAAAAACAATGTAGTCAGCCCTTGGGTTTTCCTTTCTAAATGGAGGCATTTATTCCCCAGCTGCCTACAAAAACCTCTTCTGGAATCAGACTAAGCCCTTACTGCAATTGTAGCATGGATAAAATTCTCCCTCTGACCCGTCCTACTCTCTTCATTACCTTATAGGAATTAATTATTACAGAATTCCCCAATAAACTTCCTGCAGGAAATCTCATCATTTCAAAATTGTTTTCTTGGTAACCCAATCCAAGGCAGCCTCCTTTTAAACTCAAGCATCCAGTGATCTTATGCTGTTCACAGAATGAGAAAGAAATCTATTATTTATCTAGACATCATGGTAGGTGATTTACACACCTAATTTCCCTCAATACTTTTAGTAAATATAAAGTACAGGCCTTTTAATACATTAACACTCAATACTTATCCATATATCTAATTAATAGAGCACAGATTAAGTCCGTACAGTCCATGGATTTATATACAACAAATAAGATTGTGTTGTCCCTTAAACCTTTAAAACTAGGTATACTTTTCTTCTTCCTAGTAACTATAATATATAGGGAAAAATTTTTAATCAGTCAAATAAAACATCATGGAATAAAAAATCTCTTGGCAGGATGGGCAGAGTGGCTCATGCTTGTAATCCTGGCATTGGTGGGCACCTGGAGTCCCAGGTATTTGGGAGGCTGAGGAAAGAGGATTGCTTGAACCCAGGAGTTTGAGGTTGCTATGAGGTAGGGTGATGCCATGACACTCTAGTTTTGGGCAACACAGTGAGGCTTTGTCTTAAAACAAAAGAAGAACAAACAAACAAACAAAAAAATAATCTCTTGGTAAACCAGCTTATATTCTTCCATAATAAACCTATCAAACTTCTTTATCTGCGTTTACCTCTTTTGAAGAAACTTTACTGTGCATATTCAAATCTTCCAATTATGAAATCACACTTCTCCACTATCCATTCTTGTTAAGCATTTCATCAGGGGCTCTCTTACCATGCTTAGACTTTAATAATCTTGAAAAAATTGCTGGTATTCTTATGAAATAACTTGAGACAAACCAACATTGATGATGATTTTCTAGTCATAATATTAAGCCTTTCAATTAACAAAATCGGAGTAAGCTGTCATTACATGTTATGGAGAGTGCAATATTGCCTTTACTTCTTCTTTGATGAATTGTGGTTATGTAGACACACAGCACCACATTTTACATATTGCCTGATTAATAATTTGTCCTTCAAAGAGATTGTTGATATTGAATAAATTACCCGTGCCAATATGCAGCATGCACTGCATTCTTACTTATTTTCTTAAGTTTCATTTTTGTTATCATCGTATTTCTGTACTTCCTAGCTCTAACAACTACCACAGAATGTATCAGATACAATGAAGTTAATAATATTTGTAAAACTCCTCAAACTCAGCACATATGGTAAGAGTCTGCACAATGACATCATGCGTATTAGATATGAATTCTGGTATACCACATATATGAAAGCAAAACTAAGATGATTTTCTATAGAGTATAGACTTGCCTTCATTTCTGATAATTCATCAATGTAGAAAATATTTTTTAGAGGAAATTCCTACTTCTGACATGACTGTATGATGACCTCTGTGGACCCCCTCCCCATGAAACTGTTAGCTACTATTTATAAAATCAGTCACTTAAAATTTGTGCAACTGGCTCTTCAGACAAATAGCAAATAATGGAAAATACTTTCAAAAAAAAAATCTACTGAAAATTGTTAAGAGTAGATTGACTTTGTTATATTTGAGCCAATACGTAGGTTAATCCCTTTGCCCTCCTAGTTCATCAAGCCAAAGAGCCCACTCCAGAGCGGTTCAGCCAAGACAGAAGGCTATCTTTCTCCACATTTCCATCAAGAGGTCTATTTTCCTGGTACAGGAAAATACCAGCATTTCTTATCTTTCCTCCAGCTTCTTGCTTTGAGGCTAAGTTTCATGTGCGGCCACATGGTAGGGGCTTCCTTCTTTCACCCAGGAAGACCCCATTTGTGGGACAGAGGTTCTACTATGGGCTTGGACCTGCTGACAATATTTGGGTTCTGTTTGTTGTCTGGGCTCATGGAGTGGGGTTCCACATTAAGAACAGTAAATCAGGGAGATCTGGATCTGTCACCCTCTCAATTCCCCAAGACCTCAGTTTCTATAGTTGATAGAAATTCACTGTTATTCTTGCCTCCAGCACCAGACCAGAGGTTTGGGGATCTTGCCCAGGAGCAGAAGTCAAAGCAGGCTGAGAATAGATAGCCTAAAGTCCTTCCCTCAACAGAACTCACTTAGGGGACTCTCACAATTTCATGGTCTTTACTTCCTGAAATCACACCAGCATCCAATGATGAAGATTAATGAAAAATCCCCTATGGTTCTGAAGGAAAAGCAATGAAAGCATAACCCTTGTGAAACATAGAGTGTTTTCCATAATAAAGGCATAAATCTCTAGGGTACAAAATTTTTAATAGTGACTTAAGGGAGTTTGGGGAACATTCCTCCCACTCCAGCCTCACTGCATTATCTTGTCCCAGATAAGGCAAACAGAAAAATTATACCCCTGAAGAAACATTAGTTTAAGGCACAGAAACACAGACCCACTAAAAGATTTAATCATAAAAATAGGAAGTTTTCCTTCACCTACAATTTACTGCAATACCAACAGGGCTGCAGCGTTAATAACAGTAGGTTATAGTAGAAAAGGCAGCAAGGCTGAGGTTTCCTTTGAGGAAAAATACTTCAGGGAAGCACAAGGTCAAGAGTGAGACCAAAACAAGGGCACTAAAGAAATTTGAAACTTCTAACACTTATAGCCACAGAGAGCATTAAGTACAGCTGAACTCTTAACCAGAGTAACATAAATCTTCATGTTAATGCTTATATTCCTGGGTTCCTGTTACCTAGTGCAACACACCAGGATTTCAACACAAATTTACATAGCATGCTAAAACAGGGGAACAAAACAAGAATCATAGACCAAATTAGATATGATATGGATGTTGGGATTATCAGATAGGGATTTACAATAATTATGACTAGTAGGTTGAAGGCTCAAATGGAAGAAAAGTTGATAATACACTAAAAGAAATGAATAATAAGAGCAGGGAGAAAAAACCTTAATAAATATTCAAAAGGAATGGCCGGCATTCAAAATTATGTAAGGAAAATAGAAGAAGGCCTTTCCCTTTCTGATTCCATGTTGAATTTTGACATAAAAATGTTCCTGTTCATGGTGCCTCTCATTCCATGACAAGATGTGAGTGACAATGCTGAATTCTTTCTCGGGCCCTCAGACACAGCGGATCACTGGTTGTAGGAAGAAACAGCCTGTTCAATTTGAAAAACTGATAGTTATTTCAAATTCACAAAGTTTATGGGAAGATTGGACAGAGCTGATCAGTACTGTAGATGTGATGGATTTACAAGGAGGTCCTACACATGGTGGAGAAAATTATTCTTCTGACTGATGGAAGTTGCAGTTATGAATTAGCTACATCCCTTACAGATTAGATAAGGAGAGTGGAGAAAAAGTGTAGACACACCTTGGTCTTTTTTTTTTTTAATTTTGTTTTTTTTAATTTTTTTTATTAAATCATAGCTGTGTACATTAATGCAATTATGGGGTGCAATGTGCTGGTTTTATATACAATTTGAAATACTTTCATCAAACTGGTTAACATAGCCTTCACCACATTTTCTTAGTTATTGTATTAAGACATTTATATTCTACACTTAGTAGATTAAACTTGTACTCTTATAAAATGCAGACACACCTTTCTCACAGGAGATCTCCCATTGCTCAGCTTGCAAGCGATGTGAGCAAGGGGGAAGATGTCATCATCTTATGACACTGAGGAAAGGCTAAATGGAAAGATGCATCTTATAATGCGAAATGAAAAAAAATCAACAAAGGATTCCCAGTAGGAGAAATGGGAAAGGTAGAAGGTGAGAAAACCATTTCCTATTGTGTGATATAGGTAAAAGGAAGCCTGGACTTCAATCCTGGAGATTGCTTCAAAGAATGTCCTACTCAAAAAGTTATAGTTTATGTGACCTAAAATAGATAATAAAATCATCATACTTATGAGTTCATACTTATGTTTTTTTCTTTTAAAACTGTAGGCTAATTACAAGCAAGCCTCCAATCTCTTTCCCACCCGAAATAAATAAGAGCTAGGGAGCTGGCAGGTGACAGAAAAATTAGATTGAAAAGGGCTTATCAACAGACAGGCCATAGCCTGCAAAAATCAGTTAGCTTGAAAAGAGATCAACAGAAACATCCAACTCTTAAATTGAAAAAAAAAAAAAATCAAAACCCCCAAATAGCCAAGAAATTTGCAAAATTTTCAAAGGGTATAATATATACACAATTAGAAAATTAATAGGAGAAAGAAGAGAAAATGGGGCAGAAAAATAATTTAAGTAATAATAAGGAAGGTCAAAAAATTTCCCAATTTAATGATGGAAAAAATTAATGATAGATATTAAATTACAGATTCAGGAAGCTCACCAAGCCCTAAGATGAATAAATACCAAGGAATATCATATTCAAACTGAAGAAAATTAAATACAAGATCTTGAAAGAAGCAAGAAAAATTCACTTTATTTGTAGAACAAAAAGAATGAAAATTACTGTGAACTTTTTGTCAAAACCAGCATTTTAAAAAAATTTCATTGAATTATCATTCAAAAGTGAAGGAAAAATAAAATTTTTCTCACCAGCTGAAGAGTCTTGAAATAAATGTTAAAGGATCTCACACAAAAGTAAAAGTAAAATTATTCAAGTCAAAGTCTTGGAAGTACATCGAAAAGGAAGAATTTAGGGAGAGGAATAAATAAAATAGGAATAATTGTGAATACACTAGTATGTTAAGTATAATACACATTAATCATTAACTATTGGCTGCAATGTATACTTTTTGGATGATGGGTACACTAAAAACACAGAGATCACCAATATACAATTTACCCATGTAACCAAAAGCCATTTGCAGCCCTACACCTGCCAAAATACAAATAAAAAATAGATTAATTAAATTATATATTGGCAACTCTAGGAAAAATACTATTTTTAAAAAGAATTATAATTTCCAGGCCAAGGCAGGTGGATACCCTGAACTCACAGGTTCAAGACCACCTGAGCAAGAGCGAGACCCCCATCTCTAAAAATAGCAAGATATGGGCTGGCTCCTGTGGCTCAAGGACTAGGGCTCCAGCCCCATCTAACCGATGTAGTGGGTTCAAGCCCGGCTCCGGCCAAAACTGCAAAAATTAAAAAATAAAAATAGCAAGATATTATGGCAGATGCCTGTATTCTCAGCTACACAGGAGGCTGAGACAAGAGGATAGCTTAAATCTAAGAGCTTGAGGTGGTTGTGAGTTATGATGCCACGGCACTCTACCAGGGGCGACAAAGTGAGACTCTGTCTCAAAAACAACAAAAAAGAATTCAATTAATATTCTAAGAGAGAGTCACACAACAGAATCATATAAAGTGCTCAATTAAAATAAGAGAATTTAGAATAACATGGTGACATTAATCCAACTAAATGTGAATGGTGAACAAAAGAATTAAAGACATCCATGTAAACATGAAAGAGGTAAAGACTCCATCTTTCTTTAAGGCTGCATAATATTCCATGGTGTACATATACCACAATTTATTAATCCATTCGTGGATCGATGGGCACTTGGGCTTTTTCCATGACTTAGCAATTATGAACAGGGCTGCAATAAATATTCTGATACAAATATCTTTGTTATGGTGTGACTTTTGGTCTTCTGGGTATATGCCCAGTAGGGGGATTACAGGATTGAATGGCAGATCTATTTTTAGATCTCTAAGGGTTCTCCATATCTCTTTCCAAAAGGAATGTATTAATTTGCATTCCCACCAGCAGTGCAAAAGTGTTCCCTTTTCTCCACATCCACGCCAACATCTCTGGTCTTCGGATTTTGTGATATAGGCTAGTTTCACTGGAGTTAGATGATATCTCAAAGTATTTTTGATCTGCATTTCTCTGATGATTAAAGATGATGAGCATTTTTTCATATGTCTGAAGGCTGTGCGCCTGTCTTCTTCAGAGAAGTTTCTCTTCAAGTCCCTTGCCCAGCCTGCGATGGGATCCCTTGTTCTTTTCTTGCTAATGCGTTTGAGTTCTCTGTGGAACATATTCTTCTTAGTAAAGTGTCTCAAGAATGGAAGAAAAAGTACCCAATGTACTCACCCTTATTATGAAACTAATGTAGGACCTTCACATGAAAGCTATAACCCAGTTACAACCTAAGAATAGGGAGAAAGGGGAAAGGGAGGGGAGGGAGGGGGGAGGGAGGAGGTAAGGAGGTGGAAGGAGGGGGATTAATGGGATTACAACTGCGGTGCATCTTACAAGGGTACCTGTGAATCCTAGTAAATGTGGAATGTAAAGGTCTTAGCAAAATAACTAAAAATGCTACAAAAGCTATGTTAACTAATGTGATGAAAATGTGTCAAACGATCTATGAACCAAGTGTATGGTGCCCCACGATCATACTAATGTACACAGCTATGGTTTAATAAAAATTAAAAAAAAAAGAATTAAAGACAAAATTAGATGAATGGATAAATAAATCATGGTATATGTATACTGTGGTATATGTATACTATTCAGCCATAAAGACTTTACATCTTTTGCATTTACCTGGATGAATTTAGAGAACACCTTCCCAAGTATCACAAGAATGGAAGGGCAAGCATCCAATGCACTTGATATTAATATGAAACTAGTAGATGAACAACTACACACATACGTGCGAGGAAAACAGAGTAAGTTCAAGAAGGAGCGGGGAGGAGGGAACAGGAAGAGGGAGGCGGGAAAGTGTTTGGTTAGCTTTCACCTAATGGACGCCATGTAGGGATATATGGCACAGCCCTGGGTGAAGGGCTCAGCTACAACGTGGACTTTACCTAACAAATGCAAAAATGTAACCTAATCCTATGTACCCTTATATTAATCTGAAATTAGAAAAAGGATGTATCTGTATAGATGTATACATTTACTGTTCTAAGAAAGATATACCCTATACAGATTTCTTTGAAATGTGCATTTCTAACTTACCAGTATATGTGAAATACTTTTCATGACATTAAGTACCTATTGCACAGTATTTAATTCATGATAGAATTGTACTGGCTCCCTGACATATATCGTACTGCTGTAAGGACTGTCCATCAGATTATTTTATAAATTTTTATTATTTACATAACAAGGCTACTTTTATTTTCTTGTATAAATAACAATGACATGGTTATCCTTTTAGATTAATCATTATTTAAACTTTATTTTATTAATTCTAAAATTCTAATTACTGGGTGCTTTGAAACTGTGTCTTTCAAAGAGTTATACTGAATTTCATTCCATCATTAATGGAATTCTGATGGAATTCTCATTCTACTCATTGTCTTTTCAATGTGGAATATTTAAATTGTAAACCTATTCATTCAATAAGTAAGAATATTTATTGATCTTGATTTTCTGCTTTCTTTTGGATATTGTGTCAAAGTGAAACATTTTAAAAACTTCTTTTGTATGCTATGACTGACCTTTGGGTAAAATATAAGAAGTCTAAAAAAAAAAAAAAAGACAAAATTAGAGTTCATGAAACACCAGGACCTAAAAACATGCTATGTACAAGAAATACACTTTAAATATAAAGACTGAGATAGGTTAAAAATAAAGGAATAGAGAAAAAAAAATCATGATAAAACTATTCAAAAGAAAGATGAAATACATATATTAAATTTAGATGAAATTGATATCAGGAGCTGGGAAATTATGGAGTATAATGCAAGAGCTTTTTTAATGATGAAGGGGCCAACCAGGCATGCAAATGACCAAAAAGCCTATGTAAAAATGTTCAACATCAGGCGGCACCTGTGGCTTAGTGAGTAGAGTGTTGGCCCCATATACTGAGGGTGGCAGGTTTAAAGCTGGCCCCAGCCACACTGCAACAAGAAAATAGCCAGGCATTGTGGCGGGCACCTGTAGTCCCAGCTACTCGGGAGGCTGGGGCAAGAGAATCACCTAAGCCCAGGAGTTGGAGGTTGCTGTGAGCTGTGTGAGGCCACGGCACTCTACTGAGGGTGATAAAGTGAGACTCTGTCCCTACAAAAAAAAAAAATGTTCAACATCACTAATCATCTCCATATCACAGTGAGATACCATCTTATACCAGTCAGAATCATTATTACTAAAAAAGGCAAAAACATAATAGATATGGCTAGGACGCAGCAAAAAGGATATGTTGTGGGATGGAATGTAAATTAGTACAATCGCTATGAAAAACAGTAATGAGCTATCTCAGAGAACTCGGAACAGAACTACCATTCAATCCAGCAATAGCACTACTGGGTTATCTGAAGAAAAATAAATCACTATATAAAAATGATAACTATACCTTTCCTTTTGTTCAGACTCTCTTTACAAGAGCAAGGATATAGAATCAATGTAAGAGTCCATCAGTGTATGACTGGATTAAAAATGTAGTGTATGCACACCATGGAATACTATTGAGACTTAACAAAGAACAAAATTTTGCAGCAACGTCGGTGGAACTGGAGGTCATTATGTTAAGTAAAATTACTAAAATCCAGGAAGTGAGGCACTGCATGTTGTCACTTATAAGGAAATGGTACTACCACTTTGGAAGACAATTGGGAAGTTTATTTATTTATGTTTTTTTTATTTATTCATTTTTACAAAGCTAAGCACACTTTCACCATGTGATCCAGTAATTGCACTCTTAGGTATTTACTCAACTGATTCTGAAAATTTATGTCAGGACAAAAACCTGCATGTGCATGTTTACTGCGCCTGTATTCATATCACCCACAGTTGGAATACTAGAAGTACTCAGGATTTCCTTGAATCAGAGAATCCATAAATACATCGTGGTTCAGCCATAAAATTGTATATTATTTACTTATAAAAATAAAGTATCTTAGAAGGGTGGTGTGTGATCTAATAACAAGAGGAACTCTGTGACAAGAGAATCTAACCATATTGCACATGTGTGAAACAACCACTCTAACGGTGGTAAGGATGCAAGTTGCGTCTAACAGCCGACTTGGGAAATGAGTAGAGTCTGTGAGACTAAATGCAAAGCACATTGTCACGTTATAAATAAGCCCTGTTCTCAACCTGTAAAGTTGTTTCCCACAGAGTAGGGCCCAACAACTCCAATACCTCTACTAATGCAGTACAATTGAACAATTAAATAAATGAATGCTAGATAGTAGAAACCAGTTTTTTGACTGTTGGAGTGTAGATCATATATAATCAAGAGGATTATAACAGGTAATAACATTTTAGAGATAGATATCAGTAAGAATTCATGGTTAGCTTGGTCTAAATCCAGATCCCGAACGAAACTGGAAGACCTAATAATTGTAATCCCAATAAGCTCATTGTTAAGCAGACCAACAGCAGCAGCTATCCCTGGGAGCTTATCAGACGTGAGACTCAGGCCCCTCGTCAGACCAACATTCCATGGAGATGCATGAGCACATTAAGCTAAGTTGCGAAAGGAAGGAAAGAAGGGAGGAAGGAGAGAAATAAGGAGTTAGAGGATTATGTCTCTACTTCTTTATTTAATCTGTGATGACTAGAAACTCTTTAATATTTGCTTATTTTTCATTGAGTTATAGGCCACTGGATAAATACATAAATATGTTCAGGTAAGTTAATTGCAGGTAAGCAATAAGGCTCACACATTATCACAAGCAAGAGAAAAACGTAACTAGCCTTAAAGATACAAAAGAAAAAGTACCAAGTCAAACTGGAAGAACAATTATTGAAGCGAAAGAGCTAAAAAGCCTATGGAGATGATGAAATCTAAACTGTTAGAACCAGACCCTTCTTCTGTTCTGAAGATGCAAGTGAAAAACATATTGATATTATAAGAAATATCTGAATATATTCAACTTAAGAAAATTCATATCCACCTTTGGCAGAGTTCAGCTGAACACATTGAACTTTTTCAAACCTGTCTACATCAGCATATGTGACATAAACTCCAGACCTTTTGTCTCATTCACTAAACCATCCACCATTCTGGATAACAATTTAAATGGAAACAACTTTACATTCATGCTGTGGTTACAAACCCCTGTTAAATTCCCTGGTCTAAACTTTTGCTTTGTTCACAGCTGCTATTTTGTCCCTAAAAGTGGTAGTTTTCTTATGTTTTTGATCAACATTTGCACTCTGTCAATGAACAGGGATGAGATTTGCCTTCCCCGGTTTGCATTATAAGTAACCCACCTCATTTGTGCTTTATTGGGAACAGCACTCCCATCTGACGGTGTAATTTTGTCCTCAGGAGTTTTGCTTTATATTTCAGAAATTTGCCAATTAACTTAGGCATTATCCATTTTTCAACTACAACTTTAAATCAATATTGAGATTTTATTAAGCACTCATTCTTTTATCAACTTCAAATTAGTATCAAGAGGTATTTCTATGATGCCATTTAATTCCCCAATTACTATTTAGATTATTTTGGAATATTCATGTATTTATGAGTCAATATGTATTCTTATGAATATGTAGTTCATGTGTATTTTATATAATTTTTATTATGTTTTTATAGATTATTTATGAATATAACTTGATTTCTATATCAGAGAAGAAAAATCAGAAAATTACTTTTTAATCTTTTTTGAGGTATGATTGACATACAGAAATCTGTCCAGATTTAATGTCTACAACCTGATGTATATGGATATATACAAATACCCATAAAGTCATCAAACCAACAATACTATTAATTTAGTAAATTTTTGAGTCATAATTGTATTTATACTGTTATTAAGAAATGAGCATTCTAATGAAGCAAAAGGGGTAACTGACCCTAAGTCTCTGATGTGAAATGGAAAGCACTAAAAACTGAAAGACATTAATTATTAGTGAACATTAAATGTATTAAAACAGGAAGAAAAGTTACATAAGAAAATAATCAGTTTAGACAAATGAAAAGTTGGAAAATTCAAATTAATGCATTTGTACATTGCGCTTCCGTGTTACGTAGAATGGTGATAAATTAAATCCCCCTTCAATCTTCCCCTTCTATATGTATAAGTGTGTATCAATTGCTTTTGTTTTTTGTAAAAGGACACATATTTACATTGAGATACACAGTTGTGTGGTGAGTTTTTTAATAGGTCCAGGGTCTAATTAACAGACGAGGGAACTGTGTGGATCTAAGTTAGCCTTCCATTCAATAATTCTTGACGGTTTTCCTTCATCCCCTTTGTTATGCATGTGCCTTTCATCTGAAATGGGCATTCCCTCAACTCAACCGTAAGACCACTTTTCTCTTTCTTTTTTTTTTTTTTTTTTGGCCGGGGCTGGGTTTGAACCCACTACCTCCGGCATATGGGACCGGCGCCCTACTCCTTGAGCCACAGGCGCCGCCCAAGACCACTTTTTTCTATGAAACTACCACTTAGTTCTCTGTTTAGTGAAAGCTTTCTAATGAATGTGAGTGCCTACATTTATCATTCTTTGCACACCTGTAGCATCGATTATACATCACATTGAATTATTTAAATGTTTCTATATTATCATTGTGCAATTGGGAAAATATAGGGATTATTTTTTTAGGATGCTTTATGAAATGTGGCTTTTGCAAAAGAAAATGTCTCTCTATAATATTTTTAATGGTCATCTGTCACTACTTGACTAACGACTCCTACTTGGTGTTAATACACTTTTATACACCTCTGATCGTAACCATCCTAACCTGCTCACACTCAGGTTTTTTTCCTTCTCTAATTCAATGGCATTCTTATTTTCATTTATTGGCGTGTAATTTTTTATGTTTCTGTTATAAGATTACATGCTCGCCTAGATTTTCTTAGAGACAGAGACCCTGTTTTTGATTAATGTTTGGGATTCACCGAAATTTTTTTATAGGTCTCATTCTTTTCCCTAACATATACGAGAAGGTTTAGCAAATTGTAAGTACTTAGTAGTAGGTGTGTGGGAATGAACAGATGGATACATGAATGAAAAATTGAAAATCTACTTGGGTTTCACAGAAAGAAATGATTATTAGTTTGAAAAATAAAAAAATATTCATTAGCATGGCTAATATTAGTAAGGATGAGCGACATATCTGATACCTCTCCTTTTAAATCCTCATTTGGAGAACAGTTTAATGTATATAGGCATGTTCATCAAAAACTTGCTGAACAGTCAGAAGTTGAAGTGAGATCTATGTGCAAAGCACTCTGCTAAGCATTCAGAATAAAAATATTGGCTCAGTGGTTACGGCACCAGCCACATACACCCAGGCTGGCCCGGGTCTGCTAAACAACAATGACAATTGCAACAAAAATATAGCCAGGTGTTGTGGCAGTTGCCTGTAGCCCTAGCTACTTGGGAGACTGAGGCAAGAGAATTGCCTAAGCAATTTGAGGTTGCTGTGAGCTGTGACAACAGGACATTCTACTGAGGGTGACATAGTGAGACTCTGTCTCAAAAATAAATAAATAAATAAATAAACAAATAAATAAATAACATACATATATTGAAGATTTAGCCCCCATATTCAAACAATTTATAATAATTTTAAGAATGCATTTGTTGGCGGCACCTGTGGCTCAAAGGAGTAGGGCACCAGCCCCATATGCTGGAGGTGGCGGGTTCAGACCCAGCCCCGGCCAGAAACTGAAAAAAAAAAAGAATGTATTTGTGTAAACAGGTACTGTCACTAATTTATTGGTACTGTAAATATCAAAATATCACACCTAAAAGCACAGAATTAGTATCAGAGCGGCAAGGAGGGGACACTCCCAAGTTTTCCGATGTTGAGTCATTGAGTTTTTTGATTTTTTTCTTAGTGGCATTTGATGCCATTTATTGTTTTGGAAGTTTCCTGGTACACTCCTGAAACAACGTCTCCGAATGAGACGACTGAGAAGGCTTCCTCCATGGGTTTGGTCCTTCCTATTTCAGTCAACACTGGCCTAAGCACTGGGTGAAATCATGCTGCCTGGGCCAGGCTCAGAGCCTCCATTGTACATAACTGTCTAAATATATTTTGGTTACATTAGACACACTGCACCAGAATCCAGACACAAGGACCGAAGGCCTAGAGAAAGCAATTTCACTTCTATGAGGAGGCAGTCTGTTTGGGGGTAATCCGTAATTGTTGTGGGAATAAAGAATCTTTGAAATAAAGGCACAGAATCTCTTTTTTTTCCTCCCTGACCTTGCCTCCTAGGGACTATAGTCGTCTAGTTGGCCAGGGCGCTTCTTTCTTTGCCATATTTATTTTCAATCATTTGAACATGACAAAAAATTGCCATTAATACTAGAATACTGAGACAGGATAATAGTTTGTCGCTTTGAAAGGAAATGTCTCTAGAGCTTTGCCTGCGGGAGATCAGAGTCCTGTCAAAACATTCTATTCTGTAGAATTAATCTCTTAAATATGTTAGAATACTTCCATTTATAGAACTCTCCTATGACTTACAAGCTGTGATATTCAGGTACTGACACATAGATTGATAAAATCTTTCTGTGGCTTAATGATAGAAACCAAGCGAGCCAAACCAAGGTTATTTTTTGCCTGAGCATATGGGGCCGGCACCCTACTCTTTTGAGCCACAGGCACCGCCCTCTAAATACATTTTT
The DNA here is from genome assembly GCF_027406575.1 of Nycticebus coucang. Taxonomy (NCBI): domain Eukaryota; kingdom Metazoa; phylum Chordata; class Mammalia; order Primates; family Lorisidae; genus Nycticebus; species Nycticebus coucang. The sequence goes on along the minus strand of NC_069781.1, from coordinate 53,631,663 downwards.
AAAATGTTAAGCAGTGAATTTGTTTTTTTTTTTTTTGAGACAGAGTCTCACTATGTCACTCTTGATAGAGTGCTGTGGTGTCACAGCTCACAGCAACCTCCAGCTTATGGGCTTAAGCAATTCTCTTGCCTCAGCTGCCAAAGTAGCTGGGACTACAGGTGCCTACCACAATGCCCAGCTATTTTTTTTTTTTTTTTTTAGTTGTAGTTGTCATTGTTGTTTGGCAGGCCTGGGCTGGGTTCAAACCTGCTAGCTCCAGTGTGTGTGGCTGGCACCCTAGCCAGTGAGCTACAGGCACCGAGCCAGCAGTGAAATTTTTTGAAATATGAATATTTATTTTACACACCGAATAGAATAGAATCATGTTGATCATATTCCTAGGACATTGGTAATTCGCCTTTTGAAAATCATGACATTGCCTGCTTTAGAAGATAATCCACTTTGTGATTCCAGGTAATCTCCAGAAATTTTCCAGATACTTCTTGGTAGCCAACTTCTGTCACCATGAACTACAGCCATTTTCTCAAAATATATTTCTTGTAAGTACTCTCTTACTACTTTAAGATTTTTCACTCATATGTCAGTCTGTACAAAGATATTGGCTAACATCTATAATAAGCTTATTAAGATTATAATAATATAAACTACATAAGTGAAGAGAATGGGAAGGAAATCATTTAACAAAATTTTACATTTTATAAAAAGGTAAAATTGACTTTTGCTTCCAGTAATCATAATTTAATTGTCAAATGAATTGTCGTCTCCATGAAAATTCATTACAAAACTTTACAAAATATTCTCTACATGTTGGCCACCTCTTTGTCAAATTTATAATGAATATTTTGTAAATAAAGGTGCCCTTAGCCACAATTTCCAATTTTCCCTCTGCTACTTCAGGGGCAACTTTTGGGACACCCTTCATAATGGAAAGGGCAGAATTAATGACCTGGCTCAGATTATCGGCTCAGCCTCTCAGTAGCCAGTGAAATAGCTTTGTTCATGCAATCTCTCTCAGTTACAATGTTATCATCTTTAAAATAGAATAGCAATATTAAGCCAAACTTCAAGGTGCTTATAAGGATCAAAGAGGTAATGTATGTAATTTTTTTAATTTCATAAATTGAAAGGACTCTGAAATTATTTTTAGTAGTGGTGATATAAGCACAAACTTCACACTATCCCTTTTCTCTCAAATTTAAAGATATGTCACTGTACACATTTATGATTCATAAAAGGTAATTGAAATTGCAAATCCAAATTAGCAATATTCTATGCAAAAAATTTAAAATTATATCACATTTTAAACCTGGGGAGGGGTTATTGTTTTTGCAGTCATTGTGATATATTCTTTGGGAAGAACACTTTTTCTACCTGATGGACAAAATTGAATTCCTTTTACTCAATGCCGTATGTATTCCCTGCCTGCTCCAAAACTAAAATGAATGTATTATACAAGCCAATACTTTTCTTCCCTTTTACTTTTAATTTTGTTTTTGATCTTTGACTTTTTTATAACCATAAAGTAGAATAAGTAAAACTAAATAATAATCAATTATAAATATATATGAAGAATAAACAGTTAAAATTTAGAGTTAAGAGAGACTTTACCTAACAAAGGCAAGCAGTGTAACCCAATTCTTTGAACCCTCAAGGAACCTGAAACAATTCAAAAAATACAGTTAATACTAGTTTCAAACTACTTTCCATACAAGTTGTTACCATATGCACAATAACAGATGGAAACCCTAGTAAATATACAGCCCAATAAATTATGGCAAATTCTGTAAGAAAGTATTCTATTTCTATTTGATTTTTTAACTTAAGGAGAGTAAAGGAGTCAGTTATAAAATTCTGAGTGCCTTTTTTGTGCCACTGTACCTGACAGGACATACCTCCAATATTAGCTAGCACCTCATCATACCGCAATACAGTGGTTTATTTAAATAATTATTATCTGCTATCTGATCTTAAGCTTATAAGTGGCTGGGTGTGTCCTTGATTGTTAATTTTCAGCTGTAATATTCTTCACTACCACATATTATATATTTAATGAATTTTACTTTTCACGTGAGGAAAATCAGATACGATTATATTGGTGAGTGCCACATTGTCCTGAATCGAGTTACAGTACCTTCATTAATGTGTTAGCTCTGTTTTTATTAGTTATACAACTATTAGATATGAGATTTAACCTTTTATGAACCCCAGTTTTTTGAACAGGTAAGTGCCTAGCAAAATACTTGACTTGCAGCATTCGCTCACTAAACACCAACCAATCTCTTTCCTTAAAGCATCAGGGAAGATACTTCAAGGGAGCCTCGTCACAGTCAAGTGCAATAATGGATGTAAGATGTACAAATACTCTCCTTTTATAAAGTTCTATTCAAAGTTGGCAAGACAGAAAGAGACCTGGACTCTTTACTAAGGAAACCTTGACCAATAGCACAACTTCTGTCGTCTGCTAGGTTAACTACCGCAAACAAGATTTATTGTCTCTGGATTTTCACTACAAAATGAGGGGTTCTAAATTTACTTCTAAATTCATAAATATTATTTAGTATAAATGAATTATGAGGCATAATTAATACATCCAAATACACCATTTTTCATGGTGTTACTTGCCTCTAGTTAAAAATTTAACTGGACACCTAATTAGAAAACTCAAATGATAAGATTAATAAGTGGTTTAAAGATTTCAGCTTCAAGCAGATCTTTACTATAATATAGGACTAAAACCTTTATATTCTTGTCAGCACATTATAAAGCAACACAGACTTTATTTTGCTTAGGCTTTTATCAATCAGAAAATAAAAGCAGCGGTAAAGAAAGAGAAATAAATGTACCCTCGGAACTTTTTTCTACTGTTATGTGTGAGTTTTCTTTGTTTTGTATTGGTAAAGTTGGGATGGTTTTACATTCATAAACTTCTACAAAACATTAATTTTTTTACATTTATATTTTTCTCACCTATAAGATCTATAACGTAAGGGTCATGAGTTGTCTTCTTTTGAATTCCCACACCAGCCTGTCTTGCACTTAGTAGTTGTTCAAGAGGTGAATAAGGTGATTGCTTAAAACCTATATGTATAATCAATCATACTTTCTGGGATGTTGATCAGTGATTTAGTTCAAGTAATAAACAGGCTAGACAAAGACAATAAGCATCTACATTTCACAGCAGAATAGCAAACCCTGCTTGAAATTATTTGAGGATAAACTGTAATCAATTATGGTTATTCATTGTCAGACGCCTAGGTCTATTATCCATCCCAGTATAAGTTTAATTGTCGTCTTATAATGATGTAAGTAGAGGTTCATAGGGATAAGACTTCCCAAGACAATTATAGTCCACTGTCCATTAGTCAGAATGAAGTAAGTTCCAGTTTCAGCAGTCTTAACTTTCAACTCTGGGAGACGAGGGGGCAAAGGACAAGACTGGGAGCTCGTCAATCACCCTGTCTTTTCCTCTTTGGCTCAGCTTCAGAACCTGGAGAAACAAAAAAATTATGCCCCTGAGTTTGTCCCCTTCTTTCTTTTCACTTCATAATCAAATGCGCATTACTGGCAAAATGCATGCATCTGGCGGCATCTTGCTTCTAAAGATGGTCTCCTTGGCACATAGCAGCCCTTAGTGTGTGCAGCCTTAATTCACTTTCCAAAGATTTACAACTGACTTAATGAGCTGATGTGCTTAGTTAAAAATACACAATCAGTATTATCTCTTCTCTTCACTTGTCTTAATTATTATACTCGGTATTTACGTATTTTAGGTTGATTTTAAGGTGAATTGAGAGGATTTTCTTAGTTTTTTTTCAATATTATTTTAGTTTTTGACATAATCTTAAGTAAAATTGAAACTGGATAAGATATAGTTTTCAAAATTTTAGTATCAGCATCCAGAGTAATCAAAAATAGATTTCAGAACACACTTCCTCCATGAGCTATTGTATTGCAGGGGTGGCCAGCCCTCACACAGCTTGTGGGGATCCCCAACGCTTGGCAGAGACGAGAGAATGAAGAAAATAAAGGCCAAGATGCCGAGTGGGAGTTAAAATTGATGGCCCACGCAAAATAACTAAGAAAATGCTACGAAAGCTATGTTAACTAATGTGATGAAAATGTGTCAAACGATCTATGAACCAAGTGTATGGTGCCCCACGATCATACTAATGTACACAGCTATGGTTTAATAAAAATAAATAAAAAAAAAATTGTTGGCCTAGGGGACCTTGGCCACTGTCTGCATGGAACAGCGAGGACCCTTTGCTCTGGTTAACTCAGTATCTCTCACATCCATTATCACTAAATTAGCAAGTCAATGAGTAAAGCAAAAACTGCACTGCTTCTCCTTCTTGCAATGTTTCCAATTTCACTAAGCTACTCTGTAACTAACTTTTCTGACTGCTTATATTCCACTCTTTGTTCTCTATAAACTGGAAGAATGAGATAGGGTTGAAAGAACAAGAAATTGGACTTAGAATCAGGAGGCAAGAGCAAATCACAGGTGTGAGCACGCACACAGCAACCAAAAGAGGCAGGTAAGTCTCAAGGTCTCTGCGGGCAGATAGGCTGAGGCCACAGCCAAATCGGGAGTGGAGGAGAAGAAGGTGCTCTTCTCATCTCGACTCCAAGAGATTGTTTCTCCTCTATAGAAAGCCAGCGGCAGGACTGTTCCCAGGTTCTGACAGCAGTTCATGATGTCCCCCGAGCACTTTGTACAGGCTCTGAGGAGGGGGAAGGTCCGAACTCAGCAAGACATTTTTTGTCTTTTTTTTTTCAAGGCCTGTGCTGTTGTGTTCAACAGGCTTTAGGGGCTCCTGATCAGCACTGTGGTCTCCCTGTGTCCATGCTCTCTTCAGTATCCACCTGTTTTGTTTTCCCTTTATTCCTTTATTTGCAATCTGCATTCCCTAACTTACACTTAACTTTTCATGAAAAATCCGATTTCTCTCTGCTTAAAAGGGCACTTTCCGTTGCCTCTGCTTCCTGTTTTGTCCTCCCCTGTGTTCACCCACATTGTATCAAACCTTTTTGTAATTACCATAAATTAAAACACTGTACTGTGAGATGAGTGTAAAGAGTGGGCAATTCACATTTTGGAAAACCAGGGCAAAGGATTTTCTGGCTCACTGTAATACAAACATCCGCACGCCGTGCAAGACATGACCTTTATGATGCATAAGTATTTTTTCTTGGCCAGAAATAACTTTGCACATAAAATTTTATGGATTTTCAGACTTGGTTTGACTATCATAAATCTTTTGCTGAAAAATCCTTCATATCAGTGGAAAGAGCACAAAAAGTCAGAATATGTTTGACTTAGCAAATCTGTGATGGTATTAGAGCAGAGTAATTTGTTTTCCACAGTCTACCATGAGAAATACACTATAGTTGGTTCCAAATAAACTCTCTAATTGATAAAATATAAATAATCAAAATGTAACCTGACTTGGAAATCTTCTCATTTTCTTCTAAACTGGGAGTAGAACATAGGTGAAAAACACAGACTTTTGTATCAGGCGGTTATGCAAATGTTTTCTACAGTTTGCTGACCTTGAGCAAGTAATTTAGTATTTCTGACCTTTGATCACTTTATTTGTATTGATAGAAAGAATAGAGAGTGTCGACTGCACAGCGTTATTCTCAGAACAGTGCTAGCGTGTGCGCCATGTCCAGCACAGGGCCCTGTATGTAGTAGAAACCCAATACATCCAATTTCCTTCATCAGTAGTCTTGTCTACTTCCTAGTTTTACTGATCTATTGACATCAAATTGTTGTATGTGTATTATAAATTATTACAGAGTTCATTTTTGTCAATTGACTGAGAAGGCAGGAGTTCTTAACACATATTTCCTGAATAATTCTCATTCTTTTAGCTATAAAAATAATGAGATAGGTCTGATATAATTCTCAACTGAAAGTATGTGAGAAATTTGGGATACTTCAAGCATCTCTATCCAGTATCAATCAGGTGCACTTATATCTTCCATTTCCTTCACTTTGACCTTCAATATACACTGAGAATTAGGATCAGTAGAAGTGGTAGGAAAATATAAAAAGGGCAAGCAACACTGGACCCGGAAGATCATTTATTTGACTGTTGTTGAGGGAGCTCCAAATTACCTGGCAGTAGAGTAGCCAGATCGGTGTACAGAAAGTTGATTATCTTGAGGTCTCATGAGGTCTGAAATTAGCATCTGAAGGGATGGAAGGAAAGGAAAGACAAAGAAGGGGAGGGGAAGGAAGGGAGGGAAAGATGGATGAAAAGGAATCAGACCAGACCAAGGGAGAAGTTGAGCAGAAACTTATTTCATGGGAAACATCAACCTACCCTATGCTGGGGTGAGGTGACTGGTTATTTACGTGTCTATGATAATCAGTCATTGGATGCAGAACCTTTGACAAGGGCAGTAAACTTGTTAGTAAACTTGGGGATCCATGTGGCATGGCGTATCACAGCACCTGCCACATTGGTTTTCTGGACTTCACCCTTCTGTGATAATGTAAACATTCTTAATCCCTCAAGGTATGTACACAATGACACTCACACACTTCTTCTCTTGATCCTTGCTAACTCATCTGTTCGGAAGCACTGGTTCCTCAGAGGGTCAATCTACTACAGCTCAGAGTGGAGATATGTACCCTTTCGCAAGAGATGCCTTAAATTCTTTACTTTGAAAAAGATCCTATATTACATATTTCTCCAAATGGCTTGGTAATACAAACACTCATGTGTCAACAAAACTGCAATGTTGCTGCTTTATCCTCATAACTATCAACTAACATGTCTATATGCCTGTGTGTACAGAAAGAAGAAATGAGGGTAATCTTTAGTCATGTTGTGTTTTTAAGGATGAGTGGATGTACTTGGATGCGGAAGTGGTTGTTTTACAGAAAGTTCTATTATACTCTACATTATTTCCCAGATTATTTCCCAGAAGAAAAGTAGTTTCCTATTTCACAGCAAAATAGAATGGAAATTTCCACCCTTGGTAATAGTTGCTCCTCCTTTGGGTAACAATACAGTTACATCCAACAATAATGTCTCAATAGCGCCTCTTAAAATTTTGGTAATTTACAGAATCTAATTGACCTGTCCATTTTTTATACCTTACACCATGGGAATTGACTTAATATAATATTTTGATTCCAAGTGCAGGAAATAAAGGCTTATTGCTTCATACAGTTGCGGTTTGTATAATCCTTATCAGGGAAAGCACTAACTGGTCTCTTTATAAGGTACAGACTAGAGAAAATGCATGGAAGAAAGAGTGTGATTGGGATCACAGCGTCTCCTCTCACACTTTCTCCTTTGCCTGCAGTTTCTAAACACCAAGAAAATTCTATTCTTCCTTCTGGTTGATATGAGGACACTGTGAACAAACAGGATTCTTTATATTATAGAAGAGGTTTATTCTCTTATAGAGCATGTTCATATTGCAGAACAGCTTTATTTGACTTTTTCGAACAAGTCAAATGTTCAAAAGTTAAGAGCATTTTGCTGATGATTGTTCCATTGAAAGGTTTCTGGATAGTGCTTTTCTTCCCTGTGAGAAATCACAGTGAGACAGGACCTGCTGCCTCCACCCCAGTGGTGTTGGTGAGGCAGCAGCCAGCAGAGGAACCAGCGGGTTGGAGAGCAGCCAAGGGGGGCCTCCCCCTACCCCAGGATCGGCTCTAGTAGCCAGAGGGGCTGGACGACTGCTGGGGAGACACAGGCGCCTTGATGTCTCCTTCCTTTTGCACTTATGACTGAACAGGGAACCCCCATTTCCTATGTGTACCTCAATTTCACATAACTTTCCTAGGCCTCAATTCCATGAATGAACTGTGTCCATTCATTAATACACTCATTCACTTTGCCCCAGTTAAAGGGACACTGTGTCCATTCATTAACACAATCATTCACCTTGCCCTTTGCTATTAAATGTAACTGAGTTCAGGCTGAATGTAACTTCAGAGGACCCATGGGCTAAATGTAACAATTGAGTTCCAGTTAAATAACCCCTTGCGACTATATATACCCCTGAGCAAAGAGCCTGGAGAGAGACAGAGAGGAGAGAGAGCTTTCCCCTCCCCAACTTGGGTTCTTACTCTCTGCCAGGAGCTTTGGTTTTTGCATTCTTTTCTTTTCTGTAAATAAATCCTCTCTTACCACTGATCTGTGGTCTATGGATTCATTCTTGAATCACGGAGACCAAGAACCCACTGAAGACGATTCGGTATCAACAGCTCCTAAATTTTACTTCTTCTTGTATTATTCTAATAGAAACTGTGAAATAGATGAGAAAATGGTCTCTATACCTGACACTGGTGGAATGCTGTGAACCAAGAAGGGTGCTTTTTTAATTCAACTTTTCTAATTTATAAAAAATAGCAATAATTTCTTCGATGTCATTTGTTATCTGAGGTACTTTGTGGTTCCTTATTTGCTGCTGTCTGTAAGCTTAAATGTTGCAAAGGCCAATGGATATTTCATAGAAAATATGACTAAATTATATTTTTTTCTTTAAAATTTCCTATATATAATATAGATTGGCTCTAGAATATTACAGAAAATGTGACAACTACCTGGAAAAGTTTTCAGCCATCAATAAACTTCATTCTCCTTTTTGAGATTGGGAGAAAGGTTCTTTTTTGTTGTTGTTGTTGTTTGTTCATTTTATTTTGGCAATCACATTACCATGCCAGGAATATTTTGTTTTCCATCTTATTGGTGTCTTCTGACACTCTTCATTTTCTTTTTATGGCTTTTTAATTATTTCATTAATTTCACCTATCAGCATGAAGGATAATGCTCATTCAGAGCATGACATTTCTCCATTTGGCAAATTGTTATTATAGAGTGTGTTGTTGGCTTGGTATTGAATTTGATAAAATATCCCATTTAAATATTTAAATTTTAGATTCATAGTGCCTTTGTATGTGAAAATGTTCCTAATAAGTATCATTTAGAAGGTTCTAACTAACAATATTTATGGCATCCACCATTAACAATGAAGAAAATAATAAAGTCTGTCATGGGAGAGATTGGTAAGAAGAAGTTGAGACACAATATAGAAATAACTCTATTTACAGAAATAGCAGTGTGCTGAAACTGAAATCATGTTTACAAGTCACCACAGGGAAAAATAGAACGTGTGTTGCAGATGTACTTGATAACTGATGAGACATTGAACTTATTGTCTGTTTGGGATGGAGCCACAAATAAAAATTCAAATACACTATTCCTGGTAGAAAGGGTGACATCTAAAGCTCAATTCAGAGAAATTAAGAATGCTAAAGCTCTGCCATTTTTAAATTATCAGGTCAATTTAATTCCAGGGGACCTGTCATTTTCGTAAGCTGTAACAATCAGCTGATGATATTGTTAGACACAAACCCTTCCCTGCATACCATGAAGATAAATAACTGTATGCTCTAGGGAACAGATTAGTGACTTCTTGTTTTGGAGAAAAACAATACCCTAAAGTGACTTTTTTAAGCAGGAAAGAAGAAATCAAAATTTCTCCAATAGCAAATAGTAGATTGAGCTTGATAAAGAAGACTGGGAATGTAACAACTCTCTGAACATCCCTGCACAGAAATTAGAAACAATTTAGCCAAATTAGGTGAGAAGCAGAGTGAACTAACTCCCTTTCCTCCCCTCAGACAGGAAAATAAAACCTATGCAAATATATAGACTTTCTAGTAAGCAACTGATCGGTTCACAAATATAGGCACCAGTATACTTTGTGGAGATGTATATTTTGGATGATTTATGTGATAGAGTCATATTTAAATTTAAACCACCTGTTCCCATACTGCTTAACAAATTGCACGTATAATTGAAGTTCTCTCTCTATCTATTGTAGTGAGGCACATGCTTTCCTAGGACCACAGGAAACCAGAATGCATTTGCACAACACAGATGTAGCAACCTCCATACTGTCAACTTGAACTTACGATCTGAAGAAAAAAAAAATGGTTGGAATGTTATCTGTTACGGGGAGGAAAGGAAGAAACAAGTAGGGATGCCTTCACAATAAATCCGATTGAGAACTTTGTGTGGTTTCAAAACCATGTGGAAAGTACCCTTATTCTTCTCGAGGTGCCATACAATTTTCCAGAGAATGTAAATGGTAAATGATGACACCAACCTAGGAAACAGAAGACCTGATTAAGGTTCTTTAGAATAAAGTGACATTCAGAAGAGAGAAGGTTATAGAGTGTTTTAGCATTTGCTGGAATTTAACATGTAAAAACCATCTAGCATGTCCATGTATGTGCATATTCCTATAAGCATTAAAATGTATATTGCAAATGGAAAAACATACCGTGCTCAGGGCTGGGAAGAATCAACATTGTTGAAATGTCCACACCACGCAAAGCAATCTACAGATTGAATGCAGTCCCCATCAAAGCACCAGTGTCACACTTTGGAAAACTTGAAAAAATAGTACTTTTTTTCATATGGAACCAGATAAAAATCCCAAATATCCAACAAAATTTTAAGAAATAAAAACAAATCTGAAGGCATCGCATTACCAGACTTCAGGTTATACTACAAGTCTATAGTGATCAAAACAGCATGGTCTGGTACTGCCACCAAAATACAGATACAGATCTATGGAATGAAATGGAGAATCAAAAGATGAACAGAGCCACATATTGCCCCTTTGACCTTTGATAAACTTAATCAAACATGCACTGGGGGCAAGATTCCCTATTTTTAATGAATGGTGCTGGGAGATCTGGTTAGCCACATGTAGAAGAATGAAACTGTTCCCACACCTCTCACCATTGAAAAAAGTTGATTCTCACTGGATAAAAGATTTAAATTTAAGACATGAACCATTAAAATTCTAGACGAGAGTCTGAGGAAAGCGCATGATAATATTGGCCTCTGAAAAGATTTTATGAGGAAGATCTCCCTGTTAATTGTAGCAACACCAAAAATAAATGAATGGAACAAAATCAAGCTGAAAAGCTTCTGTACAGATAAGAGTACCACATCCAAACCAAACAGACAGCCTTCGGAAGGGGAAGAGACGTTTGTGTGTTATGAATATGACAAGAACTTGATAATTAGAATCTTCAGAGGACTCAAATTAATCAAGAAGAAAAGAACAAACAACCGCATTTATAAGAGGCAAGACACTTGAACAGAAAATTCTCTGAAGACAGATGAATGGCCAACAAGCACATGAAAAAATGCTCATTGTCCCTGATCATCAGAGAAATGCAAACAAAACCACTCTGAGAGATCATCTAACCACAGTGAGAGTAGCCCACTTCACAAAGTCATGAATCTGCAGATGCTGGCATGGATGTGGAGAGAAAGGAACACTTTTGCACTGCTGATGGGGTTGCAAACTCATACAACTTCTATGGAAAGAAGTATGGAGAATCCTCAAAGAACCAAAAGTTGACCTTCCATTTGATCCTGCAATATCATTACTAAGTATCTACCCAAAACAATAAAAATTACTTTACCACAAGGACACTTGCCCTGGAATGTTTCTTTCAGCTCAATTCACAATTGCCAAGACATGTAAGCAATCCAAGTTCCTTTCAACCCGTGAATGGATGAGTAAACTGTAGTATACACATACCATGGACTACTACTCAGTCATAAGTACAGATGGAGACTTTACACATCTTGTGTTTACCTGGATGGAGTTGAACACATTCTTCTTAGTAAAGTATCTCAAGAATGGGAAAAAGTGTAAGAGATCTGAGGGCAGGGACAATGATGCTTTATAAAACGTGGTTCATTCACTTATTCACTTAATCATTCAGTTAATATTTACTGATGTTTTGCAACTGTGACCATTCATCCATCAAATACATCTTGATCATGTTTTAAGTCTATGGCTCTATTCTAAAGTTCCAAGGTTGTAACAATGAACATAGTCCACAAAGATATGACTTTCTCACAAAATTAATTAGCTTGCAGTAAAGGATAACAATGTATGTACGTGATTATTCTTTATGACGATCTCTTCTGAATCTATGGATTGGATTTTGATTTTCTTATATGACCTTCCCTGACAGAAATTGTTTTGAGATTCATTGCTCCATCTTTCCCATTAGAGTTTGTACTAAATGTGCCCTCTTTAAAAACTTTGTGGTGGGAACACTTATAATAGTGACTCAAATATTTGTGCCTTTCTAAGAGGGCCTTTCTACCCTGGAATCACAGAGACCACTACTTTTCTTTTTATTTGAAATAATTTTAGATTTGTAAGAAGCTTCAAAGATAGTACAAAGAGGTTCTCAGTATCCTTCACCCAGTTTTCTTCCTTGCTAACTTACTGCATAACTGTAAAATAAGAGCAGTAGCTGAAAATTAATATCGGTACTTTATGTGCAAATATTGTTATTGTATTACACATATAAATTCATAAAATCATCACTAAAATCATCACAAATATTACATTCCCATGATCTCTGTCATACTACGCCTTCAAAGTCTCATCACTCCCTTTCTCCACTCCTTAACTCCGATAAATCACTGATTTGTTCAGCATCTACATAGTTGAATTATATTGAGAATCTTCTATAGATGGAATCATCTGGTAAGTACTTTCTAATTTTTACTCATTCAACATAAATCTACCCAAACTGTTGCTTTTGTCAATAATTTGTTTCTATGTATTGCTGAGCAGTATAACGTGCTATGGATGTAGAAAACCATTTAATCATCACAAATTCTAGACTATGTTGGCTATTTCCATTTTAGACCATTAAAAATGATACTCCTATGAACAATCACACAGACACGTATGTGTAGAATTAACTTTTCATTTCTCTGGTGTGCCAAGGAGTGTGATTGCTGGGTTCTATGGTAAATATAGAGTTAGATTTACCAAAATGAGTACAACACATTACATTCACACCAATAGTGCACCAGAAAATCAGGTTCTCTATGTCCTTGCCAAAATTTGGTATTTTTGCTATTTATTTTAGCTGACAGATATGTAGGGATATCACACCATACTCTTAATTTGCATTTGTCTGATGGCTAGTGCTTTGAGGATCTTTTCATAAGCTTGTCTTGTTTTTATTCAACTTCAAAAAAAGTCTCTCTGTCTCTGCCAAATATATATATATATATATTTACTGTTGAGGTTTTTTGGAGAGTTCTTCATCTAAGTGATACATGATTTGCAAGTATTCCTTCCTAGTCTATAGCTTGTGTTTCTACCCTTTTTATAGTGTCTTTGCCAAAGCAATGTGTTCAATATTGGTAAAGCCCAATTTATTGATTAAAAAATTTTTTATAGTCTAAGATTTTGGTGCAATGTCTTAGAACTCTTCAGTGAGGCCTATGTCCCTAAGTTTTCTCCTGTGTCTTAGTGGTTTATAATTTATATATAAATTTGTAATTAAGTTTTAGTTACTTTTTATAGAAAGTGTGAGGTTTATATTGAGGTTCTTTTCTTTTGCCTAAGGATCCCAATTGCTATAGCACCAAGTTTTAAAAAGACTGCTCTTTTTTTATTAAATTGCTTTTATACTCAGTCAAGTGTCAGTTGACGGTACTTGAGAAGGGCTCCTGTGGGGTTCTACAGCTCCACTGATGTGTTTATTTCTCTGCCAATGGCAGATGATCTTTTTTTTTTTTTTTACAGACAGGAGTGTCACTTTGTCACCCTCGGTAGAGTGCTACGGTTTCATAGCTCACACCAAGCTCCAGCTCTTGGGCTTAGGTGATTCTTTTGCCTCAGCCTCTCAATAGCTGGGACTACAGGTGCCCACTACAACGCCCAGCTATTTTGTTGTTGTTGTTGCAGTTTGGCCGAGGCCGGGTTTGAACCCACCACCCTTGGTATCTGGGGCCAACGCTGTACTCACTGAGCCAGAGGCACCGCCCAATGGCAGACTATCTTAGTGTAGCTACACATAATGCCTTAATATTAGGTATAGTGATTGTTCCATTTTTCCCTAATTTTTTTAAAAAAAGAATTTTTGTGGATATTCTGGGACTCATGTCTTTTCATAATAATAAGTATTTCCATACCTACGAAACCATGCTGGTATTTTGATAGGAATTTTATAGACTAGAAAATTTCTAAATACACTTGAGGACAATTGACATCTTCACAATACTGATCCTTTCAATTCATGCATATAATCTCTTAATTTTTTATAAATATTTTACATAATTTTCAATTTCAATTTTCAACAGTCCATTCTTTTCCTGGTAATATTCAGTAAAATTCTGTACACATAAAATTCCCACATATGAGTTAGAGTAATAGAGGAATCACTATACTGTTGCCTTGCTTAACTTGCATACCTCTTCTTCAATGCCACACTGTTATCATTTTAAAAGCTTTTTATTAAGTTTTGGTATATGTATAGGTAAATTTCTGATCATCTTTTTCTATGAAATAATACTTATTATTTTTCTTAAAAATGATGTCTTGGCTTAGTGGCCCACATGACAGCAAAAGATGTTAACAAATGGATGAAAATAACATGCTCATGGCTGGAAAGAATCAACATCATTAAGATGTCCACACTACCCTAAGCAATCTACGGATTTAATGCAACCCCCATCAAAGCATCAAAGTCATACTTTGAAAGTTTTGAAAAAATAGTGCTTTGTTCCACATGGAACCATAAAAAATCCCAAATAGCCACTACAATTTTAGGAAATAAAAACAAAGCTGGAGGCATCACATTACCACACTTCGGGTTATACTATAAGTTTATAGTGATCAAAACGGCATGATCTGGTACTGGCACAAAAATAGATATACACATCAGTGGAATAGAATAGAGAATCTAGACATGAACACAGGCACAAATCACCATCCGATCTTTGATAAACCAAACAAAAGCATGCAGTAGGAAAAAGAATCCCTATTTCATAAATGGTGCTGGGAGACCTGGTTAGTCACATGTAGAAAAATGAAACTGGATCCATACCTCTCACCACTAACAAATATTGATTCTCATTGGATAAGAGATTTAAATTTAAGACATGAACCAATAAAAATTCTAGATGAGAGTGAGGAAAACGCTTGATAATATTGGCCTGGGAAAAGATTTTATGAGAACAATCCCTCTAGCAATTATAGCAAAACCAACAATAAATAAATGGGACATGATCAAGCTAAAAAGCTTCTGCACAGCTAAGGGTATCACATCCAAAGCAAACAGTCAGCCTTTGGAAGGGAAGAAGATTTTTGCATATTATGAATCTGACAAAAGCCTGATAACTAGAAACTACAGAGGACTCAAATTAATCAACAAGACAAGAACAAACAACTGCAATTATAAGAGGCAAGAGACTTGAACAGAAACTTTTCTGAAGAAGACAGATGAATGACCAACAAGCACATGAAAAAATGCTCATTGTCCCTGATCATCAGAGAAATGCAAACAAAACCACTCTGAGAGATCATCTAACCACAGTGAGAGTAGCCCACATCACAAAGTCTCAAATTTGCAGATGCTGGCATGGATGTGGAGAGAAAGGAACACTTTTGCACTGCTGATGGGGTTGCAAACTCATACAACTTCTATGGAAAGAAGTATGGAGAATTCTCAAAGAACCAAAAGTTGACCTTCCATTTGATCCTGCAATCTCATTACTAAGTATCTACCCAGAAGAATAAACATCATTTTACAGCAAGGACATTTGCACCAGAATGTTTCTTTCAGCTCAATTCACAATTGCCAAAATGTGTAAGCAATCCAAGTGCCCTTCAACCCATGAATGGATGAATAAACTGCAGTATATACATACCATGGAATACTACTCAGCCATAAGTACAGATGGAGACTTCACACCTCTTGTGTTTATCTGGATGGAGTTGAAACACATTATTCTTAGTCAAGCATCTCAATAATTGAAAAAAAGTATCCACTGTACTCTAATATTAATATGAAACCAATATATAAACAGCTACACATCCACAGAAAAGAAAAAACAAATGTATAGTTTATCAAGGGGGTGGGGAGAGAGGGAAAGGAGAGAAAGGAGAAGGAAGGGCGATTGGTGGGATCTCACCTAATGTGTACAACGTGAAGGTGTTCATCAGGCCTCATTGGTGAAGGGATAAACTACAACATGAACTTTACCTCAGAAATGAAAACAATGTCACTTAAACATTTGTACCCTCATATTAAACTCAAATTAAACAATAAATTACAAATAAAGTTATATATTCAACTTCTTGATTTCTAGAAAATAAAATTTTGAAAGTGTATTAAATGTATAGGTTATATTTGGGGAAAATCAGCATATTTATCACACAGTTCCTGACCATCGAGATGGTGTATTTCTCTGAGAATGGAGCATTATTTAGCATCTTTCAATAAAATTGTATTATTTTCATTAAGGTCTTTCATATACTTTGTTAGATTGATACTGAGATCCTTTATCTTTCATAGAACACTGCAAATGTATTTTAAAATATTTATATTTCTTATTTGATGCAAACTACGTGTGGTATTCAGGTGTTAACTTTTTAATCACTAATGCTTAAGAATTAACTTAAATTCCACAGAAAAATTATACAGAAGAATAAAGGAGAATGAGAGATGGCCAAAATATCTGGAATTGATGACCAGAATGCCTGAATAAATCTGTCTACCCTTGAACAATGTGTAGATCATAGTAAATATATTTCTTATGCTCCTTTTACTTATAACTTTATTCTGTTTCTACCATTACATTTCACTTAACTCAATATTATATATAGTAGCTGAAAAATGGTGAGCTCTTTTCACATGATTTACATGATCTAAGAAGTTAAGCTATTTCCCAAATATTAGATAGCTAGTATGATACAAAGTCAATAATAAAGTTCGTAAGGTTGGTTTTTATTTTTCTTAATCACTCTGCTGGGTATTTCTATAATCATTATTTTCCTTTTAGTAAGGTGTTAGGAGAAAGCTGAGATAGTGGTGAATATATTGATATGACAGTGCAGTAAATCCCTCCAAAATATCACTCTTGTGGTGGGCACCTTCCATACCACATAATTCATTTTCTGAAGTTTTTCTTTACTTTTCTATCCTGATAGGAAACCACAAGAGAGAAGGAACTTTCCTCAGATCCTTCATTACCAATTTGCATCGAGCTCTTCTAGTAAAATCTGATCCTGTCAAATAGGTCTCACCTGCTCCCCTCAAGGCTATTCAATGTCTTCTACCCTACAAAGTCTCCTTCATAAACATTATTTTTTATAAATAAGGTTTTGAGGAAATGCTCATGATAAACCATCAACTCTTTTCAGAGTTCTATAGAAAGTTTATAACAGAGAGATTGGGGTGGCCATGGCTTGAGTAATAAATATTGGTTTGTTTTGTTTTCCTCAGTCGAAGATATAAATAAGAGGTAAGTAGCAGAAGGAAGACCAGTTGCAAGGTTATAGCAACATAAGGTATACTGACATCGTCATGATATAGATATTACCGTTTTGATTTTAAAATACTGGGATGTGAAGAGAAATAATTTAGGTAAAAATTATGAAATAATTATAAAAGTTGAGACATGTTAATATCTACTATTTCAAATTATTTTACTTAGACAAGCTAACATAATCTTTGCAATATCTCTATGGAGTGTTATCTACATTACAGGTGAGAAAAGTGAAAGGCCTAAGATTGCAATTTAGTAAGATGTGGGGTTAGGATACAATTAAGGAAGACTGTCAACACAGACCATACTCTAAAGTGCTGACTAGTACATTTCCAACAGTAGCTAGCACTGACTGAGCACTAGTTGGCCTAAAATTACGTGAAGAAGCTCTCTTCTTCATCCTAGAGCATTCATTTTATAGCTCTCCATGGAAAAACTATCTCTGTTATGAATCAGGTGCTGAAGCTCATGTCATCTTTGCATTGCTCTGTTTTGCTTTGTTCTCGATCCCCAAAACCCCACCAAATAGCATGTTTTTATTAATCAGCAGTCTCATAGGCATTCTACTTTACTCAATTTCAGTTGTTCCAAAGAATGATTTCTTATTTTATTTGTGTTTCCCATAGCCCTTAGTAAATCTTAAACCTGGAATATAATATATCTATATTTTAGATAATTTAGTTTTTACTGTTGTAGAGATAGGGTCTTTCTCTGTTACACAAGCTGGTATCTAACTCCTGGCCTCAAGTGAACCTCATGCATCAGCCTCCCAAAGTTCTGGGACTCATTACAGACATGAGCCACCTTTC
This sequence comes from Nycticebus coucang, assembly GCF_027406575.1. NCBI lineage: Eukaryota > Metazoa > Chordata > Mammalia > Primates > Lorisidae > Nycticebus > Nycticebus coucang. The sequence continues at coordinate 53,613,491 of NC_069781.1, read as the reverse complement.
ATTAATTCTATATTTTACATGAACACCCCCACACATACTTCCAAATTTGATGCAAATTTATTATTCACTAATGTGTGATTAATAATCAATAAATCCATTGGAATTCTTTATTTATGTGCATTTTAATTGCCTATCACCATGGTATACTTTTCATAGACTTTACCATATTTAGTTTCATGGGATAAGTAACCAATTTAAATTAAAAAGAAGTATTCAAAAGTTAAATAATACCCCTAAATTTATAGTTAGTAAATAACAAAAGTAGGATGTGAACACAACTCTGATGTTCCACTATGAACTACCGTTAACTATGGTGGCATTCTTTTCAATGTGACAAGGCAATACGTTTATGATTAATGCTACAATCAGCGGGAAATGCAACATGTCTCCAAGTAGAGGTGACATAGGTTTAGTTTCTTCAGAAATAACTATACCCCAATATAGAAATTTGATCAGAGTGAGGACTTAATTTTATGAGTGAACTTGACTGGACTAATGGATACCAAGAGAGCTGGAAAACATTTTTATTTGATGTGTCTCTGATGGTATTCCTGGAAGAGAACAGCGCACGCACACACACTATATATTGGTATGCTGCATATATATTCAATTGTTGCCATTTGGGAAGCAGTGAATAATATAGGAATTTAGAAAATATTTTTTTAAATTTGAAGAATCTTTAGATTTTGAAAACAGGTGGCTTCAGTTTAGATAGACCAGTAAATTCATATTATGTGAGAATAAATGATACTCAGAGATTAATTACATATGAGGAATGAGAGAGATGGATATATAGGAGTTGAATGTGACTTTAAGGTTTTCAGCACCGTTGGAAGTGTAGCTAAATTTGGGAGCTGTGGAGGATTAAAACATATATATATATATATATATGTATATAAACATATATTTAAACTTATCAGCATACAGGTGGCAGTTGAAACTATGGACTCAGATACGATTCTTTTGGAGGAACATGTAAGAAGAGAAAACAAGGACAAGGACAGGCCAGAACAAACCCCAGCAAATTTGAAATTTAAAGAAGATGGTTGAACAAGGTATATATACAAAGGAGACCAAGAAGTGGGACCATTTAAATTTGAATGATTTAAATGAATGATAGAGTAAATGAAATTTGGAATTGTTGATGCAATCTTATTTTAAAAGTTCAGTATTAGAGGAAAGAAGGAGTTTTGATGGTAGTTCTAACTAAAAGAATTAATGAGGTTAATACCTTGGAAAAAGGAGAGCTTTATTCCTCATAAAGGGCAATAGGCTGTTGGGAACCGTTCAAACAGGTTGGAAAGCCAAGCCCTGGCCAGAATCCAGGCACAAGTGCTTCCAAAAAGAGACAAAGAAAACAGAATTTTATACTTAGTGGGGTAGTCAAAGATACATATTCAACAAATTATAGGAGTCATAAATATTTATGAATGGGCATATAACTGTGTTATCTCTTTCCCAGCCTTACCTGGCTAGAAACTAGGTTTAAGGTGTTTCTGGGGTACCTTTGGCCAAGAAGCATCCATTCAGTTAGCAGAGGGATTAGAATTTTATTTTTAGTTAATAGTAGGTTGATTCATTTTTATATAAATCACATGATTTTATCATATTTTTTTAGACACGAGAAATGTTTTATGTTTAAAAACATAAATACATTTTAAGGAAGAAGAAATGGACTTGATTTGATCCTTAATTTTAAGGTTTAAAAGCACCTAATATTAACCAAAGTGGATTATGGTTAATCCAAAAGCACCTAATATTATTAAAGTGGATAATGAGGCCGGGAATATTTTAAAATGAAAATTAGGATGGCATACTAAAATTAGATTTTATGTTTGTATATGACATTTCAGAGATTGTGAAATATTTCTCTAAACATCAGCATCTCAGCTTTGTTAGTTTCCAGTACTATCACATCATATGCATTTCTTGTCTGTTACTTCTTTATCTATAAATTATGACATTGAATATAAAAGTAATTTTCATCAAGCACTAATTTGAAGCTCCATGTAGCCTCCCAGGCATTCTCATTTAAATATTCTAACATGTTAATGTGGTCACTTTGGCTATAATGGAAGTCTATTTGTTAATAAACAATTACTTACCCAAGACCACACAGTAAATTATCAAAGTAACTGGAATTTGAAATTCTGGAATTCACATTGCTTCACTAGGTGGTGCATTTTCTCCAATAAGAAAAGTAACTTAATAGGTTCTTGACCTGATAGGACTTTGCTGATGTTTAAATAATATAAAAACATGTAATTTCCTTCTTAATCTTCATCTATGACCCAGCTATCATTCAGCATAAAGTTATTTAGCTTCCATGTTTTTGTATGAGTATGCAGATTCCTGTTGTTACTGAGTTCAACTTTTATTCCATGGTGTCCCGAGAAGATGCAAGGAATAATTTCTATTCTTTTAAAATTGTTGAGGTTACTTCCTTCCAGAAAGGTTGTACTAGTTTGCAGTCCCACCAGCAGTGTAAAGCACTCAAGCTAGACCTCCCATTTGATCCTTCAATCCCATTACTGGGCATCTACCCAGAAGGAAACAAATCCTTTTATCATAAGGACACTTGTACTAGACTGTTCATTGCAGCTCAATTTACAATTGCCAAAATGTGGAAACAGCCTAAATGCCCACCAACCCAGCAATGGATTAACAAGCTGTGGTATATGTATACCATGGAATACTATTTAGCCATTAAAAAAAATGGAGACTTTACATCCTTCGTATTAACCTGGATGGAACTGGAAGACATTATTCTTAGTAAAGCATCACAAGAATGGAGAAGCATGAATCCTATGTACTCAATTTTGATATGAGGACAATTAATGACAATTAAGGTTATTGGGGGGGAAGCAGAAAGAGGGAGGGAAGGAGGGGGGTGGGGCCTTGATGTGTGTCACACTTTATGGGGGCAAGACATGATTGCAAGAGGGACTTTACCTAACAATTGCAATCAGTGTAACCTGGCTTATTGTACCCTCAATGAATCCCCAACAATAAAAAAAAAAGTGAAAAAAAAAATTGTTGAGGTTAGACTTGTGACCTAAAATGTGATCATTTTGGAGTATGTTCTGAGGGCTGATGAGAAGAATGTGTATTCAGTTTTGTCAGGATGAAATGTTCTGTAGATGTCTGTTAAATACAATTGTTGAGTGGTTAAGTTTAAATCTAAAATATCTTTGCTTACCTGATTATTGGAGGATCTATCCAACACTGCCAAAGGAGTCTAACAATCTTTGAATATTATGCAGTTGGAGGAAATCAAGTTGCTCATGCCTGTTAGAGTCTCTCTTATAAATTGAGGCACATTCTGGCTGGGTGCATAAATATTAATAATTCAAATCTCATTATATTGAGTATTACCCTTAACAAGTATGAAGCAATCATCCTTATCCTTCCTTACTTTTGTTGGTTTAAAGCCTATTGTATCTGTGAATAAAATTGCCACACCTGCTTTTTTCTGCTTTCCATTTGCCTGGAATATAGATGACCATCCCTTCACGCTGAGTCTATATTTATCTTTTAAGGTAAGATGAGATTCTTGTATCCAGCCATATATCTGGCCTGAGTTTATGTATCCAATCGACAATCTGTGCCTCTGTAGAGGACAATTTAAGCCATTCACTTTAATTGAGAATATTTATAAGCCTGGTAGAATTTTGGGTATTGAGCTTTTGAAAGTCCAGTGGACATTTTTAATCCTTTCACCACTGTGGAAGTTGGAATTATATCAAAAGTTTCAAAGAGATTAAGAAGGAAATTACCAAATTTTTGGAATAAAACAATAATGAAGACACAAATTATCAGAAACTCTGGGATACTGCAAAGGCTGTCCTAAGAGGGAAATTTATAGCACCTCAAGCCTTCCTCAAGAGAATGGAAAGAGAGGAAGTTAACAACTTAATGGGACATCTCAAGCAACTGGAAAAGGAAGAACATTCCAATCCCAAACCCAGCAGAAGAAAAGAAATAACCAAAATTAGAGCAAAATTAAATGAAATTGAAAACAAAAGGATTATACAACAGATAAATAAATCAAAATGTTGGTTTTCTGAAAAGGTCAATAAAATAGAGAAACCTTTGGCTAACCTAACAAGGAAAAAAAGAGTAAAATATCTAATTTCATTAATCAGAAATGGCAAAGATAAAATAACAACAGACCCCTCAGAAATTCAAAAAATCCTTAATGAATATTACAAGAAACTTTATTCTCAGAAATATGAATGAAATTGATCAATACTTGGAAGCACATCACCTTGCAAGTCTTAGCCAGAATCAAGTGGAAATGTTGAAAAGGCCAATATCAAGTTCTGAAATAGCATCAAATACATAAAATCTCCCTAAAAATAAAAGCCTGCGACTAGATGGCTTCATGTCAGAATTCTACCAAACCTTTAAAGAGGAACTAGTATCTATATTACTCAACCTGTTCCAAAATATAGAAAAAAAAGGAATACTACTCAACACATTCTATGAAGCAAACATCACCTTGATCCCCAAACCAGGAAAAAAACCAACAAGAAAAGAAAATTATAGACCGATATCACTAATGAATATTGATGCAAAAATATTCAACAAGATCCTAACAAACAGAATCCAGCAACACATCAAACAAATTATACACCATGACCAAGTGGGTTTCATCCCAGGGTCTCAAAGCTGGTTCAATATACGTAAATCTATAAGTATAATTCAGCACATAAACAAATTAAAAAACAAAGACCATTCGATTCTCTCAATTGATGCAGAAAAAGCTTTTGATAATATCCAGCATCCCTTCATGATCAGAACACTTAAGACAATTGGTCTAGAAGGGACATTTCTTAAACTGATAGAGGCCATCTACAGCAAACCCACAGCCAATATCATATTGAATGGAGTTAAATTGAAATCATTTCCACTCAGATCAGGAACCAGGCAAGTTACACATTGTCACCACTGCTCTTTAACATTGTAATGGTAGTTTTAGCCACTGCAATTAGGGAAGAAAAGGAGATCAAGGGTATCCATATATGGTCAGGAGAGATCAAATTTTCACTCTTTGCAGATGATATCATTGTATATTTGGAAAACACCAGGATTCTACTACTAAACTCTTAGAAGTGATCAAGGAATACAACAGCATCTCAGTTTACAAAATCAACACTCATAAATCTATAGCCTTTATATGTACCAACAATAGTCAATCTGAAAAAAGAGTGAAGGACTCTATTCCATTCACAGTAGTGCCAAAGAAGATGAAATATTTGGGAGTTTACCTAACAAAGGACATAAAAGATCTCTATAAAGAGAACTATGAAACTATGAAACGCTAAGAAAACAAATAGCTGAAGATGTTAACAAATGGAAAAAGGTACCATGCTCATGGCTGGGAAGAATCAACATGGTTAAAATGTCCATACTACCCAAAGCAATATACAATTTTAATGCAATTCCTATTAAGCTCCACTGTCATACTTTAAAGATTTCAAAAAAATAATACTTTGTTTTATATGGAATCAGAAAAAAACCTCGAATAGCCAAGACATTACTCAGAAATAAAAACAAAGCAGGAGGAATCACACTACCAGACCTCAGATTATATTATAAATCAATAGTGATCAAAACAGCATGGTACTGGCACAAAAACAGAGATAGATGTATGCAACAGAATAGAGAATCAAGAGATGAAACCAGGTACTTACTGTTATTTGATCTTTAACAAGCCAATTAAAAACATTCAGTGAGGAAAAGATTCCCTATTTAACAAATGGTGCTGGGTGAACTGGCTGGCAACCTGTAGAAGACTGAAACTAGACCCACACCTTTCACCAGTAAATAAGATAGACTCTCACTGGATTAATGATTTAAACTTAAGACATGAAAATATACTAGAAGAAAGTGCAGGGAAAACTCTTGAGGAAATTGGCCTGGGAGAATATTTTATGAGGAGGATTCCCCAGGCAATTGAAGCAGCATCAAAAATACACTACTGGGACCTGATCAAACTAAAAATCTTCTGCACAGCCAAGAACACAGTAAGTAAAGCAAGCAGACAGCCCTCAGAATGGGAGAAGATATTTGCAGGTTATGTCTCCAACAAAGGTTTACTAACCAGAATCCACACAGAACTAAAATGTATTAGCAAAAAATGAACAAGTGATCCCATCTCAGGGTGGGCAAGGGACTTGAATAGAAACTTCTCCAAAGAAGACAGGTGCATGGCTTACAGACAGGTCCATGGCTTACAGAAGAAAGTGCAGGGAAAACTCTTGAGGAAATTGGCCTGGGAGAATATTTTATGAGGAGGATTCCCCAGGCAATTGAAGCAGCATCAAAAATACACTACTGAAAAAATGCTCATCATCCTTAATCATCAGAGAAATGCAAATCAAAACTACTTTGAGATATCATCTAACTCCAGTAAAATTAGCCAATATCACAAAATCCCAAAACCAGAGATGTTGGTGTGGATGTGGAGAAAGGGGAACACTTCTACACTGCTGGTAGGAATGCAAACTAATATGTACCTTTTGGAAAGATTTTTGGAGAACACTTAGAGATCTAAAAATAGACCTGCCATTCAATCCTACAATTTCTCTACTAGGCATATACCCAGAAAACCAAAAATTACATTATAACAAAGATATTTTACCAGAATGTTTACCACAGCCCAATTCATAATTGCTAAGTCATGGAAGAAGCCCAAGTGCCCATCAACCCATGAGTGGATCAATAAATTGTGGTATATGTACACCATGGAATATTATGCAGCCTTAAAGCAAGATGGAGACTTTACATCTTTCATGTTTACGTGGATGGAGTTGGAACATATTCTTCTCAGTAAAGTATCTCAAGAATGGAAGAAAAAGTACCCAATCTACTCAGCCCTACTATGAAACTAATTTATAGCCCAATTATAGCCCAAGAATATGGGCAAAGGGGAGATGGAGGGGAGGGGCAGGGGGAGGTTGGGCAGTGGGAGGGTAATTGGTGGGACCCCACCTATGGCGCATCTTACAAGGATACATGTGAAACTTACTAAATTTAGAATATAAATGTCTTAACACAATAACTAAGAAAATACCATGAAGGCTCTGTTAACCAGTGTGATGAAAATATTTCAAATTGTGTATAAAACCAGCACATCGTGCCCCATGACTGGCATTAATGTACACAGCTATGATTTAATAAAAAATAAAAGAAAAATAAAAGAAAACAAACATGTAAAGTATTTAGATTCATGTTAGTCAATTCTTTATTTATTTAAAAAAATTTTAAGATAATTGGGGGAGGAGACAAGATGTCTGACTGAAGCCAGCTTTACACAGAGTCTCCTGTTCAGAAGGAGAGTTAAAGGACAAAAATTCAGCAAGTAACCTGGTGGATTTGAGCTGCATTAAGAGAGAAGGTTGTAGAACACACGTCAACCCCGCTGAGGCGAGCTGCGACCACAAGGATACAAACAAAAGGTACAAAATCCATCACCAAGCAGAAGGGAGTCCCCTCCCCTATGAGAACAGCTCAGAGTGCCCCACAAACAACCGGGCAGAGTTCAAAGGTCCTCCCACTACACTCCACGGGAGAGACCCTCTAAAAACTGGACCTACCTCCCCTACTAGGGTGCCACGGCGTCCTCCTGCCAGGCATAAAACTGTATAAACTGTATATAGTCTCTACCTGGAATTCTGAGCTCCCAGCACTCCCCTTCACTCACACTGGGATCTGGAGGCCATTCCCAGTCGGTCGGTGGAGAGGGACTGCACCGGAGTGGCGGTTCCCTGAGGCACAGTGCGACAGCCGTCTTTTGGTGATAATACGGCCCGGCATAAAACTGTGTGAGGCTGTGTGTGTTCTCTGCCCGCAACCCCAGGCTTCCAGTGCTCCCCGTGCTCCCCTCTGCTCTCGCTCCAGGGTCTGGAGGCCTGTCTCCCAGGGGTCCAGACTCTTGGGCAATTGCTCGAGGGGTGTGGACCGTGCTGGGCTGCAGCCTGTCGGTGCGGACTCTGGGGTGCGGAGTGGAGAGAGGACGATTGGCCGGAGGGGAGCTACACCGGAGCAACGGTTGCCTGAGCCATAAGGCAGCAGCCCTCTTTTGCTAGCAATATGGCTCACTACAGAATATTCTGAATCCACACCCCCTGTCTCCCTGGGCAACCAGAGACTCTGACTTTGCCTGAGGCAACATAAACTTGCAAATCAGGGAAACTCCCAGGGCAGGGCTGACCCAGAGGGCCGCTTTACTAAACCTAAGATGCACCTGGCCCTCAGGGAATCGTCACCCTATAGACAATACAAGAGCAAAGACAAGCTGATTTGGAACTCAATTCAGCTTCTCTTCTGCAGGGGAAACGCAGAGTTGTTCTGTTCTGTTCTGTCAGTAACATTAATCAGGGGTGAGACTGGAACTGAGTGAAAACCCCTCAACCTTCATCTAGCGCCCGAGGTTGTCAGGCCTCACCTCCTCCTGCTGGAGAGAGGCAGAGCGCAGTGGCCTGGCAGACTTCTTGTGATTCAGGCAGGTACAAACTCCTGGAGTACCGATTCACTACAGGCAACTGGGTCAGCCAACTGCAGGGCTATTAGTGACAGGGTGTGAAGTGGTGCAAAGTGGGGAAGGAGGCAGCAACCTTCTCAGACTGATTTATAGGCTGGGTGGCTTCTCCTGACTCCACGCAGCACTGGAGCAAGCCACACCAGAGTAGTCACCAGACCCCTATGATCCAGTTCCCAGAGACCTCTTAAACTCTCTCACCCGAGACAGGTGCAGACTGAGACAATTGATTTGGATATTTTTTAACTGAACCAATGACCTGAGGACAAAAAAGGTGGTGCCCTAAGTGCAAGGTGGTAGGAAGGTTTGATTTTTCTTTTCTAATTGTTTGCCCGTGGGGGGCGGGGTGACTTAATTGCTGATATTTCTCCACAGCTGAGATCAATCCAAAGTATCTGTTTCACTAGGGTGGAACAGAAACCAGCTGAAAACAAGGCAGAACCATTTAGCCCACCACACCAGACAGGGCCCCAGTTTCTCAGGCCACAACACTGTACGGGCCCTCGACAAAGCCCCAGGGGAAAAAATCAGAGGGAGTAAAACAACCATGGGGTGGAATCAGCATAAAAACTCTGGTAACATGAATAACCAGAATAGATCAACCCCCCCAAGGAAAGATATGGCGGATGCAATTGAAGATCCCATTCATAAACAACTGGCTGAGATGTCAGAAATCGAATTCAGGGCGGTGCCTGTGGCTCAAGGAGTAGGGCACCGGTCCCATATGCCGGAGGTGGCAGGTTCAAACCTAGCCCTGGCCAAAAAAAAAAAAAAAAAGAAATCGAATTCAGAATTTGGATTGCAGACAAGATTAACAAAGTGGAATTAGGAATTCGAGGAGAAATTCAAAAGTTGTCTCAAGAATTTAATGAATTTAAAGACAAAACCACCAAAGACTTAGACACACTGAAGCAAGAATTGGCAGCCCTCAAAGATATGAAAAATACAGTAGAATCCCTCAGTAACAGAATGGAGCAAGCAAAAGAAAGGATTTCCGACATCGAAGATAAAGCCTTTCAATGCTCCCAAACTCTCAAAGAGGAAGAGAAATGGAGAGCAAAAATGGATCACTCACTCAGAGAGCTCTGGGATAATTCGAAGAAGGTGAATATCCGAATCATAGGAGTTCCAGAAACAGATGAAGTGGCCTCGCTGGGCACAGAGGCCCTTCTGCATGAAATTATGAAAGAGAATTTTCCAGACATGCATAGAGATTCTGAAATTCAGATAGCGGACAGCTTCAGAACCCCAGCACGACTCAACTCCAATAAGACATCCCCAAGGCATATCATAATTAACTTCACTAAAGTTAATATGAAGGAGAAAATCCTGAAAGCTGCCAGGAGAAAGAAAACCATTACCTTCAAAGGGAAGAATATTAGAATGACTGCAGATCTCTCTGCTGAAACTTTTCAAGCCAGAAGAGGGTTGTCACCGACTTTTAATCTCTTAAAGCAAAATAACTTTCAACCCCGGATCTTGTATCCAGCTAAACTGAGTTTCATTTATGATGGAGAAATTAAATACTTTAATGACATTCATATGTTAAAGAAATTTGCCATAACCAAACCAGCTCTTCAGGATATTCTCAGACCTATCCTCCATAATGACCAACCCAATCCTATACCACAAAAGTAAACTCACTCAGAAACTTCGGATCAAACTCCAATTTGCACACTGGCGAAGGATTAAAAATGGCCACTGGACTTTTGAAAAACTTGATACCCAAAACTTCGCCAGACTTGTCAATATTCTCCATTAATGTGAACGGCTTAAACTGTCCTCTAAAGAGGCATAGGTTAGCTGACTGCATACAAAAACTCAAGCCAGATATCTATTGCATACAAGAATCACATCTTAACCTAAAAAACAAATACAGACTCAGAGTGAAAGGATGGTCGTCCATATTTCAGGCAAATGGTAATCAGAAAAAAGCAGGTGTTGCAATTTTATTTGCAGATACAATAGGCTTTAAACCAACAAAAGTAAGGAAGGACAAGAACGGTCACTTCATATTTGTTAAGGGTAATACTCACTATGATGAGATCTCAATTATTAATATCTATGCACCCAACCAGAATGCACCTCAATTTATAAGAGAAACTCTAACAGACATGAGCAACTTGATTTCCTCCAGCTCCATAATCGTCGGAGATTTCAACACTCCTTTGGCAGTGTTGGATCGATCCTCCAACAAGAAGCTGAGCAAAGAAATCTTAGATTTAAACCTAACCATCCAACATTTGGATTTAGCAGACATCTACAGAACATTTCAACCCAACAAAACTGAATACACATACTTCTCATCTACCCATGGAACTTACTCCAAAATCGATCACATCTTAGGTCACAAGTCTAACCTCAGTAAATTTAAAGGAATAGAAATTATTCCATGCATCTTCTCGGACCACCATGGAATAAAACTTGAGCTGAGTAACAACAGGAATTTGCATACTCATACAAAAACATGGAAGTTAAATAACCTTATGCTGAATGATAGCTGGGTCAGAGATGAGATTAAGAAAGAAATCGCCAATTTTTTGGAACAAAACAACAATGAAGACACGAACTATCAGAACCTCTGGGACACCACAAAGGCAGTTCTAAGAGGGAGTTCTAATTTATAGCACTGCAAGCCTTCCTCAAGATAACAGAAAGAGAGGAAGTTAACAACTTAATGGGACATCTCAAGCAACTGGAAAAGGAAGAATATTCCAACCCCAGACCCAGTAGAAGAAAAGAAATAACCAAAATTAGAGCAGAATTAAATGAAATTGAAAACAAAAGAATAATACAACAGATCAATAAATCAAAAAGCTGGTTTTTCGAAAAGGTCAATAAAATAGATAAACCTTTGGCCAACCTAATCAGGAAAAAAAGAGTAAAATCTCTAATCTCATCAATCAGAAACAACAAAGATGAAATAACAACAGACTCCTCAGAAATCCAAAAAATCCTTAATGAATATTACAAGAAACTTTATTCTCAGAAATATGAAAATCTGAAGGAAATTGACCAATACTTGGAAGCACGTCACCTTCCAAGACTTAGCCAGAATCAAGTGGAAATGTTGAACAGGCCCATATCAAGTTCGGAAATAGAATCAACCATACAAAACCTCCCTAAAATGAAAAGCCCAGGACCAGATGGTTTCACGTCTGAATTCTACCAAACCTTTAAAGAGGAATTAGTACCTATATCACTTAACCTGTTCCAAAAGGTAGAAAAAGAAGGAAGACTACCCAACACGTTCTATGAAGCAAACATCACCCTGATCCCCAAACCAGGGAAAGACCCAACAAGAAAAGAAAATTATAGACCAATATCACTAATGAATATTGATGCAAAAATATTCAACAAGATCCTAACAAACAGAATCCAGCAACACATCAAACAAATTATACATCATGACCAAGTCGGTTTTATCCCAGGATCTCAAGGCTGGTTCAATATACGTAAATCTATAAATGTAATCCAGCACATAAACAAATTAAAAAACAAAGACCATATGATTCTCTCAATCGATGCAGAAAAAGCTTTTGATAATATCCAGCATCGCTTCATGATCAGAACACTTAAGAAAATCGGTTTAGAAGGGACATTTCTTAAACTGATAGAGACAATCTACAGCAAACCCACAGCCAATATCATATTGAATGGAGTTAAATTGGAATCATTTCCACTAGGATCAGGAACCAGACAAGGATGCCCATTGTCTCCATTGCTTTTTAGCATTGTAATGGAAGTTTTAGCCACTGCAATTAGGGAAGAAAAGGCGATCAAGGGTATCCATATAGGGTCAGAAGAGATCAAACTTTCACTCTTCACGGATGATATGATAGTATATCTGGAAAACACTAGGGACTCTACTACAAAACTCTTAGAAGTGATCAAGGAATACAGCAGCGTCTCAGGTTACAAAATCAACATTTTAAATCGGTAGCCTTTATATATACCAACAACAGTCAAGTTGAAAAAACAATTAAGGACTCTATCCCATTCACAGTAGTGCCAAAGAAGATGAAATATTTGGGAATTTATCTAACAAAGGACGTGAAAGATCTCTAAAAAGAGAACTATGAAACTCTAAGAAAAGAAATAGCTGAAAATATTAACAAATGGAAAAACATACCATGCTCATGGCTGGGAAGAATCAACATAGTTAAAATGTCTATACTACCCAAAGCAATATATAATTTCAATGCAATCCCTATTAAAGCTCCACTGTCATACTTTAAAGATCTTGAAAAAATAATAGTTCGTTTTATATGGAATCAGAAAAAACCTCGAATAGCCAAGACATTACTCAGAAATAAAAACAAAGCAGGAGGAATTACGCTACCAGACCTCAGAATATACTACAAATCAATAGTGATCAAAACAGCATGGTATTGGCACAAAAACAGAGAGGTAGATATCTGGAATAGAATAGAGAATCAAGAGATGAATCCAGCTACTTACCGTTATTTAATCTTTGACAAGCCAATTAAAAACATTCAGTGGGGAAAAGATTCCCTATTTAACAAATGGTGCTGGGTGAACTGGCTGGCAACCTGTAAAAGACTGAAAGTGGACCCACACCTTTCACCATTAACTAAGATAGACTCTCACTGGATCAAAGATTTAAACTTAAGACATGAAACTATAAAAATACTAGAGGAGAGTGCAGGGAAAACTCTTGAAGAAATCAGGATGGGCGAGTATTTTATGAGGAGGACCCCCCGGGCAATTGAAGCAGCTTCAAAAATACACTACTGGGACTTGATGAAACTAAAAAGCTTCTGCACAGCCAAGAACACAGTAAGTAAAGCAAGCAAACAGCCCTCAGAATGGGAGAAGATATTTGCAGGTTATGTCTCCGACAAAGGTTTAATAACCAGAATCCACAGAGAACTCAAACGCATTAGCAAGAATAGAACAAGGGATCCTATCACAGGCTGGGCAAGGGATTTGAAGAGAAACTTCTCTGAAGAAGACAGGCATGAGGCCTTCAGACATATGAAAAAATGCTCATCATCTTTAATCATCAGAGAAATGCAAATCAAAACTACTTTGAGATACCATCTAACTCCAGTGAGACTAGCCTATATCACAAAATCCCAAGACCAGAGATGTTGGCGCAGATGTGGAGAAAAGGGAACACTTTTGCACTGCTGGTGGGAATGCAAATTAATACATTCCTTTTGGAAAGAGATATGGAGAACACTTAGAGATCTAAAAATAGATCTGCCATTCAATCCTGTAATTCCTCTACTGGGCATATACCCAGAAGACCAAAAATCACGGCATAACAAAGATATTTGTACCAGAATGTTTATTGCAGCCCAATTCATAATTGCTAAGTCATGGCAGAAGCCCAGGCGCCCATCGATCCATGAATGGATTAATAAATTGTGGTATATGTATACCATGGAATATTATGCAGCCTTAAAGAAAGATGGAGACTTTACCTCTTTCATGTTTACATGGATGGAGCTGGAACATATTCTTCTTAGTAAAGAATCTCAAGAATGGAAGAGAAAGTACCCAATGTACTCAGCCCTACTATGAGACTAATTTAGGGTTTTCACGTGAAAGCTATAACCCAGTTACAACCTAAGAATAGGGGGAAGGGGGAAAAGGGAGGGGAGGGAGAGGGGAGGTGGGTAGAGGGAAGGGGATTGGTGGGATTACACCAGTGGTGCATCTTACAAGGGTATATGTGAAACTTGTAAACGGTCTGTGAAGCTAGTGAATGATGCCCCATGATCATATCAATGTACATAGCTATGATTCAATAAAAAAAAAAAAAATTAAGGCAAGCCAGGAGCAAAGTTTTTTGAGGAAGAAAAAGGTAGGTTTACAGAGCACGAGCAAGATATAGGCTTACAGAGCAAGTAACGCTCACCAGAGACAGAGATGGGCCTCCACTGCCAGGGCAAGTAGGCAAAGAGGTAAAGAAACTAGTCAGTATTTATTTTAAAGAGACAGTTGCTGTTATTAGTGTGATAGGTATTGTTATATGATTTCCCTTGACTCTCATAGATACCCAAGTGCTGATTTTCATTTTTCTTTCATCAATGAAATTGTAATTTAAAAATCATATTTTTAACAAAGGACATGTTTTCTCTGCCTGTATCATATGTGCACATATACAAATACATTGCATCCATATATTATGTTCCTCATATTTTCTGTTTTTAATGATGATTCAGATTTTCCATCTGTTCACTGTCATATTAAACTTAAATTGAGATAATTTGCCTGTGTACTGCTTCCTTCATTCTATCTTCATTTGACCTGAAAGTTTATTATCAAAAGACGTGCAAATTGAATCATTAGACTGACTTTAACAGCGTGTTTTAGTTCAATTGCAATATCTCCATTGCCTCTGAAAGCACTTGAATTGAAAAGAAATCATGCCTTTATATTTTATGAACATGTAGGCTTCCTGTCATCCAATGTGTTATCAACTGACTTCAAAGAGTGAAACCAAACTACCAGAACAGATTCATTTCTATCTGCAAGCCTCACTTCAGT
The DNA here is from genome assembly GCF_027406575.1 of Nycticebus coucang. NCBI lineage: Eukaryota > Metazoa > Chordata > Mammalia > Primates > Lorisidae > Nycticebus > Nycticebus coucang. The sequence goes on along the minus strand of NC_069781.1, from coordinate 53,598,427 downwards.
AGTTTGGCTGGAGTTGTGATTTCCAAAATGCTCCATCAGAGTGACCTCCAGTAGAGGTGACTCCATCTTTTCCAGACAGTGGCTGTTCAGTTACCCTGACAGAGAAATAACTCTCAGCAGCTGTCATTACAGATGCAGCAACAATGGGCATTTCCTTTCTCATTTTTAAAGTAAAAATCTATGTTCGTGTACTGAATGTTTACCCACTTTGGCTCTTATCTAAGGAATTGATGAATTTACTAGTTTTAGATTGTTTTTAATCTCAGTTTTTTATCTTATACTGTTTGACTCTGGGCAGGATCCTATGCTCTCTAACCCACGGTTCTTTCTTCAATGAATTAGGAATAATAAACCTTATCTTCAAGTTGTTATAAGAATTTTCTAAGTGAACCTTAACTCTCTAAGACTTGATATATAACATGTCCTCCTTTACCTTCTCTGAAACCTAAATTTCTCCTAGTTTATTATGTGAGATGACAGTTCTTCATATAACTTAAAAGATCCTTATCTGGGGATGAGGTTCATTGTAAGGGCCTCTTATGTCCTTTACTAGAGGTCTTCGGGCTCCAATTATTTTAGAATCCAATTCTGTAAGAGCTTTTCCGGTTTTTTGAAAAACTCTCACTGGTAGGTTTTCTGTAGTTTCCTGCAAAATACATACAGACTTCACAGATCAATCTGAAACTGGGGAATTCTCTATTGCATTATTTAAATTATCAAGGAGACTACCTACTAAAATCATTAAATACATAATTAAAAATAAAAGTAACCATCTCTATGGAAAAATAACATAAATTTGACCATTTATTTCATATTGACAGTAATCTTCTCACCCTTGTAATAGCAGAGTGTCACAGAAAGTTTCAATTTGGGAACTATAAAACACTAAGTCTTTAGTTTAGGAACTTGAGTGGTTCACCAGGAGCTGGTTTTCAACAACCTTTCCTTGTGAAATTAACCTTCAAGTGATAGTTATGAAAAATTACTCCTTTCAGTATCACTTGCTTCCAAATGTGTGGCATCTTTATTGGTGTTACATTATAATTACAGCAGGATTTTTTTTTAAATTACATCAGCTTTTATTATTTATATTTTACCATCTATGGTTTTTGACACATATTTAACTTCATGTATCCATCATTACAGTGCCAGATAGAAAAGTCCCACTATCCCAATGTTCTACATCATGGTCATTCTCTAGGCTCCGGAAAAGGTCTGTGCTATCTCTATCTAGAGTTCAGAGTAAATTTTTATCTCCTTGTCCTTATAGACTGGTATCAAATTGGCTATTATTTGTTTCTTTTTATCTCATAGGTTTTACTTTCTGTCTTAAAAGCAGTTCCTGGTATTCCCCTTTAGTCCTTAAGAAATCTATAGAACTCTCATTTTATTTACAGAGTTAAAATAATAATAAACTCCTTAGAGGGCTTATATTCCTTTGAATTTCTATAAAAATCCCTGTCTCTGTTCTACTCTGCCTAGTTTTAATCCTTATCTGCTACACTAAACACCTATTTCCCCACCTTTACCCTTGTCCAATAAACACCTATTTCCCCACCTTTACCCTTGTCATCCATTTCTTTTCATGTTATTTATCCTTAAAACTATGTCTTAGGTTGATTGTATCATGTCATCAGAGTGTTTTGATGGCTCTCCTTCACAGTTTGATAAAAGGCAAACTCCTTGGGTTTGTGCGTATTTGTCTAAAATGTACAGTCATGAGCCATATAGTGACATTTCATCAACATTGGACTGCATATATGATGGGGGCCTCGTAAGATTATAAAGGAGTTGAAAATTCTTACAGCTTAGTCATGACCTCACTATGCAAACCTACTATGTTGGCAGTCATATAAAAATATAGCATATACAACTTATGTACTGTACATTTTATGAGTATTATGTATAGTACATAACACTTAATAATAATAAGTGACTTTTATTGGTTTACGAATTTACTATACTATACTTTTACTAATTATCTTACAGTATATTTCCTCTACTTACATAAAAATAAATTTAACTGTAAAATAGCCTCAAGAAGGACCTTCAGGGGGAGTTCTAGAAGACATTTTTATCATAGGAGGTGACAGCTTTCTGCGTGTTAAAGCACCTGAAAATCTTGCAATGGCAAAATGTGTGTTTTGAGTTTCAAATACAAAATTTTTAAAAGGTTAAAGGTACAAAAAATAGAAAAATAGCTTATAGAATAAGTATATAAAGAAAGAAAACATTTTTGTACAGCTGAAGAATATGTTTGTGTTTTATACCTAATGTTAGCAAAAAGAGTCAGAAAGTTTACAAAATAGTTTTTTGTTTTCAGTTTTTGGCCGGGGCTGGGTTTGAACCTGCCACCTCTAGTGTATGGGGCTGGCGTCCTACTCCTTTGAGCCACAGGCACCGCACTAAAAATAAATTTATAAAGTAATAAGTCACATATGCTGAGGCTAATTTATTGTTGAACAAAGAAAGTTTTTAATATGTTTAGGATTGCCTAAGCGTATATAGCATTTGTAAAGTCGACATAAACTCCTTCACTGTCTACACACATTTTCCTTTTTTATTAACGTATACATACACTTTTGATACGCTAAATTGAAATTATTGAATGATTATTAACTAAAGTTCATAATTCACATCAGGTTTTATTCTTCACATTTTATCTTCTATGAATTTTGAGATGTTTAATTATACATATCAATCATTGCATCGCCATACACAATAGTTCCACTACCCTAAAAATCTCCTACAGCCTACAACATTGACATAATGTCTTATTACTTCTATGAGGATTGTTTTTTGGGGGATGGTATTTTTGTTTATTCTATGGGGCTCTTTACGTAAACAGTCATCTGTGAACAAAGACATTTTTATTTCTTCTTTCCCAATCTACATCTGTTTGTGCACATTTCTTATTGACTTGGCTAAGAATTCCAGTACAATGATGGCTAGGAGTTGTGAGAGAGAAGAGCCTTTCCTTTTTTCTAATCTTACCTGGACAGCTTCTGGTTTCTCACAATTAAGCATGATTTTAGATATACATTTTTTTTTATAGAAAAACACACACCATAACTTATTATAAATTAGTTATGGTGTGTGTCAAATGTTTTTATTTATATATATATAGAGAGAGATAATCATATTATTTGGGGGAAAGAGGAAAGACGACGATGGATAATTCAAAACTTTCCATTTGCTCCACCATTTAATCATTTGATTTCTAAAAGTTAAACATGTCCTTCACTAGACTACATAATTTTCTACTGAGCCACAGAAATGGATTCTATAAGACCAATTCTATGTACAGATGACAGCAACTACATCATAACAGACAGTAGAAAATAGCAATTATAGGATGCCTTCAATTGGAAGATGCACTACAATTTCAGAAATACTAAGATATGATAAAACAAACATAGTCCATAAATTATGTTATTGGTATTTAAAATCTCCTTTTCAATACACAAATTAAATGTTTTCAAATCATAATTAATTCAGAATAATTAGTAGAATAAATTCTACTAATTTTCTAAAACCATTACCTCTAGAAGCCGGCTTACACATATCTAAAGGTAAATACATTCTATTAAAAAATGTCTATTCTGAAAAAAATGCTTATGTTGAAAAGAGATCCTAAGAATATTATTAAATGTGGGGCACAGTAAAAAATAACAAGTCAAATATTTACACAGAAATATCCTTAGGATTTATCAAGTCAAGTAACACAAAACTGTTGTTTAGCACTGAATATTAAAAAATCATGCTCAAATGTGGGCAAGGATTACAGTAGCTGATTTGAAAGGGTGATGGATGGTAGGTGTTTTTTTCATTTTATATTTAATTTTATTTTATTTACTTGTTTGCCTATTTAAAAAAAATATTTTTATTTCAATTAAAGGTCAAGTTATTCCTGAGCCCTTCACCCAAGGTGTGTCCTGTATACCCTTTACATTGCGCACATTAGGTGAGAGCTTACCAATGCCTCTCACTCCCCCCTTTCCCCTTTCCATCCTCTGCTCTTCCTCTACTTGAGTGTATTTATTTTTTTCTTTCATGCGATGTGTAGTTGTTTTTCTATTGGTTTCATATTAGTGTTGAGTATGTTGGATACTTGTTTTTCCGTTTTGTGTTACTTTACCAAGAAAAATATGTCTCAACTCCATCCAGATAAATACAAATGATGAAGGCTGGCCGTGATGGCTCACGGCCCAGGCCGTGGTGGCCTGAATCCCAACACTCTGGGAGACAGAGACGGGTGGATTGCCTGAGTTCACAGCTTCCAGACCAGCCTAAAGCAAAAATAGACCAGGCCATCACTGAAAATAGCCAGGCGTTGTGGTAGGCATCCAAAATACCAGCTAATTGGGAGACTGAGACATGAGAATCATTTGAGCCCAAGAGTTTGATATTGCTGTGAGCAGTGATGCCACAGCACTCTACCAAGGGTGACAACATGAGACTTTCTCAAAACAATAAATAAATGAATGAATGAATAAATAAATACAAATAATGTAAAGTTTCCAATTTTTATGGCTGAATAGTATTCCATGGTATGCATATACATAATAATAGATTATTATTAATCCATTCATGGATTCATGGGCACTTGGGTTGATTCCACATCTTGGCAATTGTGAATTGAGGTGCAATAAACATTCCAGGATAAATTTCTTTATGGTAAAATTATTTCTTTTCTTCTGGATAGATACCTAGTAATGGGATTGCAGGATCAACTGGAAGATTTACTAGCTCCTTGAGGATTCTTAATACTAGTAGGATCGCAAACCAATTTTTATCTAACTTTATACCATGATGTGATTAGTACACTAAATAAAACAAATTGCAAAACATAAGGAAAAAGAAAAAATAAGGAAAAGGAATAATAATATTCCCTTTAGTGTTTCTAGAAGCTATAGAAGAGCACATAGTTTCCTTTTGACTTTTAAGTGTTATTTCACAGTTTATCCATTCATCTACTGGAAAACATTTGGATTGTTTTCAATTTGGGGCAATTATAAAGATCACTCCAAAAAACATTGATATATAGGGTTTTGCATGAACTGAAATTTTTATTTCTGTTGAGTAAAGGAATAGATTTGTGTGTTCGTGCGATAGTTGAAGTTTTAACTTTACGAGAAAATGCCGTACCATTTCCCGCAGAGCTGTAGCTCTTCTTATTCCTACCATAATACAGGAGAGTTCCAATTGCTCCATGTGCTCAGCAGCACTTGGTATTCTCATTTTAAAATTTTTTAATGGATAAAATATCTCAGTTAATAGCAATAACAGAAATTTATGTTAGCCAGAAATGAAATATATAGTGCTTTAGGTGACAGTTAATGAATCAATAATTATTGATTCGTGGAGTTTTCTTCCTGCCAACTGCACGTAAGTTAGAGGACCTTGATATACATCTTGACATATCACTTGATAACATAACTTGATAGAATAATATGCTTTGTGACTTCGAACAACCTATCCTGCTAAACAATCATGTTTATGACCTTCTTAAGTGTTACTTTCTTTAGTTAAGCATATGTTCCAGTGGTTCACCCAGTTCTTAACTACATCACTTGTTTTCTTACTCTTCACTGTTTACACTTTTAGTATAACCTTGATTTCTCTGGATTAGCTACACTTAAGATACTGCTACATGGCTATTTATGCTTCATTTTAGGCTCTTGGTGAGCAAGTAGGTGACTTAACCATGACTAAATAAATAATTATAACAAACAGACACCATTCACTTTTTATTGATTCTCTCAGAATTTTTAAAAGGTTATATCTTAAAAAAAGTAATGATTTCAATCACACATTACTTAAAGAAGCAAACTCAAGTAAATAGAACTTCAGGAAATTACTTCAAGTAGCATTTTAAAGGCATGTGAGAAACCAAACAAGCAGTGAAAAATGTATTCATATGTATACATTATGTGCACTTTTAAGTATATAAACTCTCAGGCCCTCAACTGGGAAACATTTATTCTTTAATTTCCAAGTATTTCTAACATTTTATGTTCTTAAGTCATAGACAAGAAATATTCATTGAAGGAGAGACTACAAAAGGCAGATTCAATGCTTGTTACAAGGAATGACTGCTGATAATCCTTCAGGTAAGTAAATAAGATGATACAATTTTTTTTATTAAATCATTACTGTATACATTAATACAGCTATGGGGTACAATGTGCTGGTTTTATATACATTTTGAAATACTTTCATCAAATTGGTTAACAGAGCCTTAACCTCATTTTCTTAGTTACTATGTTAAGACATTTATATTCTACACTTAGTAGATTTAACTTGTAACCTTGTAAAATGCACCATAGGTGTGGTCCCACCAATTTCCCTCCATCCACGTAACCTACTCCCTCCCCTCACCTCCCCCTCTTTTTTCCCTTTCATCTTGGGCTGTAGTTGGGTTATAGCTTTCATGTGGAAGTATGGGTGTTTATAAATTGGTTTCATATTAGGGCTGAGTATACTGGATACTTTTTCTTCCATTCTTGAGATACTTTGCTAAGAAGAATATGTTCCAGCTCCATCCAGGTAAACATAAAAGAGGTTATGTCTCCATCTTTTTTAAGGCTGCATAATATTCCATGGTGTACATATACCACACTGGATTAATCCATTTGTGGGTCAGTGGGCACTTGAGCTTCTTCCATGACTTAGCAATTATGAATTGGGCTGTGGTAAAAATTCTGGTGCAAATATCTTTGTTATAAAGTGATTTTTGGTCTTCTGGATATATACCTAGTAAAGGAATTATAGGATCGAATGGCAGGTCTATTTTTAGATCCCTAAGTATTCTCCAAACTTCTTTCCAACAGGAACGTGTTAGTTTGCATTCCCACCAGCAGTGCAGAAGTAATCCCATTTCTCCTCATCCATGCCAACATCTCTGGTTTTGGAATTTTGGGATGTGGGCTAATCTTACTGGAGTTAGATGATATCTCAAAGTAGTTTTGATTTGCATTTCTCTGATGATTAAGGATAATGAGCATTTTTTCATGTGTCTGCAGGCGATGAGCCTGTCTTCTTCACAGAAGTCTGTATTCAAGTCCCTTGCCCAGCCTGAGATGGGATCACTTGTTCTTTTCTTCCTAATACATTTGAGTTCTCTGTGGATTTTGGTTATTCAACCTTTGTCAGAGACATAACCTGCAAATATCTTCTCCCATTCTCAGGGATGTCTGTTTGCTTTATGTACTATGTTCACGGCTGTGCAGAAGCTTTTTATTTTGATCAGGTCCAAGTAATGTATTTTTGGTGTTGCTACAATTGCCCAGGGGGGTCCTCCTCATAAAATATTCTCCCAGGCCGATTTCTTCAAGTGTTTCCCCTGTACTTTCTTCTATTTTTTTTATAGTTTCATAAAAAACTTAAGTCTTAAGTTCACTCTTCACAGATGATATGATTGTATATCTGGAAAAACCCAGGCATTCAATTACAAAACTCTTAGAAGTGATCAAGGAATTCAGCAGCGACTCAGGTTACAAAGTCAATACTTACAAATCCATAGCCTTTATACATACCAACAATAGTCAAGCTGAAAAAGCAGTCAAGGACTCTATTCCTTTTACAGTAGTGCCAAAGAAGATGAAGTATTTGGGGGTTTACCTAACAAAGGATGTAAAAGATCTCTATAAAGAGAACTATGAAACTCTGAGAAAAGAAATAGCAGAAGATGTTAACAGATGGAAAAACATATCATGCTCATGGCTGGGAAGAATCAACATTGTTAAAATGTCCATACTACACAAAGCAATATACAATTTTAATGCAATCCCTGTTAAAGCTCCACTGTCATACTTTAAAGACCTCAAAAAAATAAAACGTTGTTTTATATGGAATCAGGAAAAACCTCAAATAGCTGAGATGTTACTCAGAAATAAAAACAAATGAGGAGGAATCACACTACCAGACCTCAGACTGTACTATAAATCAATAGTGATCAAAGCAGCATGGTACTGGCACAAATACAGAGAGGTAGATGTCTGGAACAGAATAGAGAACCAAGAGATGAACCCAGCTACTTAATTTGATCTTTGACAAGCCAATCAAAAACATTCAGTGGGGAAAAGATTCCCTATTTAACAAATGGTGCTTGAGCAGGTTATGTCTCCAACAAAGGTTTAATAACCAGAATCCACAGAGAACTCAAACGCATTAGCAAGAAAAGAACAAGGGATCCCATCGCAGGCTGGGCAAGGGACTTGAAGAGAAACTTCTCTGAAGAAGACAGGCGCACGGCCCTCAGACATACGAAAAAATGCTCATCATCTTTAATCATCAGAGAAATGCAAATCAAAACTACTTTGAGATACCATCTAACTCCAGCGAGACTAGCCTATATCACAAAATCCCAAGACCAGAGATGTTGGCGTGGATGTGGAGAAAAGGGAACGCTTTTGCACTGCTGGTGGGAATGCAAATTAATACATTCCTTTTGGAAAGAGATATGGAGACCATTTAGAGATCTAAAAATAGATCTTGCCATTCAATCCTGTAATCCCCCTATTGGGCATATACCCAGAAGACCAAAAATCACACCATAACAAAGATATTTGTATCAGAATATTTATTGCAGCCCTATTCATAGTTGCTAAGTCATGGAAAATGCCCAAGTGCCCATCGATCCACGAATGGATTAATAAATTGTGGTATATGTACACCATGGAATGTTATGCAGCCTTAAGGAAAGATGGAGACTTTACCTCTTTCATGTTTACATGGATGGAGCTGGAACATATTCTTCTTAGTAAAGTGTCTCAAGAATGGAAGAAAAAGTACCCAATGTACTCACCCTTATTATGAAACTAATGTAGGACCTTCACATGAAAGCTATAACCCAGTTACAACCTAAGAATAGGGAGAAAGGGGAAAGGGAGGGGAGAGAGGGGGGAGGGAGGGTAAAGGAGGGGGATTAATGGGATTACACCTGTGGTGCATCTTACAAGGGTATATGTGAATCCTAGTAAATGTGGAATGTAAAGGTCTTAGCAAAATAACTAAGAAAATGCTACAAAAGTTGTGTTAACTAATGTGATGAAAATGTGTCAAACGATCTATGAACCAAGTGTATGGTGCCCCACGATCATACTAATGTACACAGCTATGGTTTAATAAAAATAAATAAATAAAAAAAATAAAAAGAAAACAAATGGTGCTGGGTGAACTGGATGGCGACCTGTGGAAGACTGAAACTGAACCCACACCTTTCATCATTAACAAAAATAGACTCTTACTGGATAAATGATTTAAACTTAAAACATGAAACTATAAAAATACTAGAAGAAAGTGCAGGGAAAACACTTGAAGAAATCGGCCTGGGAGAATATTTTTATGAGGAGACCCCCCCAGGCAATTGAAGCAGCTTCAAAATACACTACTGGGACCTGATCAAACTAAAAAGCTTCTGCACAGCCAAGAACACAGTAAGTAAAGCAAGCAGACAGCCCTTAGAATGGGAGAAGATATTTGCAGGTTATGTCTCTGACAAAGGTTTAATAACCAGAATCCACAGAGATACAATATTTTTTTGCAAGCAATCGGTGAGTGCATTTAGAAATCAATATATAAGACATTCGGTAGTAATATACTATAGCCAGATAATGCATTTTACAGATGGTAAATGTAAAAAATTGAAGATAGTATTGTGTTTAATATTCCATGTTTAATAGTGTGTATAAATTACCTTTAAGAAATTTCCACACAATACAGATGTTGTTTTATAGTTAATATGTGATAATGAGAAAACACCTTAAGTTACAGTTTACATTTCCAGGACAATTCTCTATATGCTGCATTTAATTTTCTAATAATATCAGATAAACCTATGATGGGATCCTAACATAGGAAAAATAGTTTTGTGGTACATTGAAACAATTTTCCTTCTATAATAAAAGAATGGTGTTTAAGAAAGTTGTAAAAACTAACTTTGAAGTAGCAGAAATACATTAACAATGCAACAAAATTCCCTTATAATGATATAAGTTGGCACATATGAGTTTACATGTATGTAGAGATTAAGAAACATGTATTTTGGAAATAGCCAAGGTATGCCACACATCTTCACTTTTGTAAATTATTTATAATTATTTATTTGCCTGTCGAGGAAACACCATGTGCTTCCACTCTGACACTCTGTCGTTTCTTCACCTCCCTGTTCCAGACTATGCAGCAAATGCTTTATTCTTAGTCAGGGCTCTTAGTCATGCGGAGGGGCTCTCCTTTGCCATTTGCCAAAATGCAAACCTTTTTCTTGTAGTTACTCTTGGATGAGTTGGTTTTGCCTAATTATTCGTTATTTTTTTCCTACTTTCAAGTCGTCATTTCTATTGAACTTACACCACCTCCTGCTATTTAATTCCCTAAGTCTATCAAGAGCTAGAAGCATTCAAGAAAGAACTTGAAATTATGATTTAGGAATTAAAATTTCAAGTCCCTCACACTGCCCTCCTTTTCTAATAAGCAGATATTTCAGATAATTGCACAGACTTTATTTCTTACTATAAATCAACATCTTCACAGGAAGGAAGAGATTCTTTAACTTAGTGAGTTCTCTTAAGAGTGATAGAAATGGATGTGGCTCTCACAAATCACCAATGCATCTGACTAAAATGACTTCTTGACTAATAGAGGTAATTTGAATTCATTGTATTTTGGAAATGAATGTAATATATTGCTTTTTATTGGTAAGTTATTAATCAATATATATCAAATTGTGAAGAATTTCTTCCTGCCAACTGCTTCTGACTTGCGTGACCCTGATTTAAATCATGTTGTACTAACTTAATTCAAATACTTTGCCTTCTTGGGTTAAACACATTATATCAGTGGGAAGTATTCAAATGTGCAAGAGAAATTTCAGAATAAATATATTCATTCTCAACCTGAATTCAGCCCTGCATGCCTGAGTAATTGTCAGCAAAACACTTAGCTGAGATCAATTGTAGCTTTCTCAATAAAATCCCAGACCTTGTCTCTAGGAAGAACATGCAGTTTAAAGCAAAGGGGAAGGGGGATGAAACATGTTAAAAATTGCTTAGCCGAGTGTGACATTTTACCTTTTAAATATTAATTATACTGTGGGCTTCTTCCTATTTACATACCTAAGTGTTTGGTTGGGACATAAATGCTACTAAATTGTCTTGAGAAAGCCACAGTGCAGCTTTGTTAGATAAAACTTCTTGCAGCTGGTAATTTTTGGCAATTAATATTATGAATGCTAATGCAACAGGGAGTATGGAAGGTGCTTCCAGGATGCCACTTATCTCTGCAAAACGAAAGAAAATGTCAGAAGTGGTGAGCCTGCTGAGAGTATTACTTCTGGGAAGGAAATAGATGGCAAATGTTAAAATTATCATATTTATGGACAGGCTAGAATTTTAAGACCAGAGCATCTAATAAATAGTCTAGTAAACAGGGTTTATTGTAAGTATTTTTAAGTGATTGTTTTGGATTGCTTATTATAACAATGAAGACCTTTTTTAAACATTTAGATTAAATATGTATCTGTTCTAGAGTGAAAATTGAAAGCAGATTCACATAAATCAACTCACTAAATTATCTTAATCATTTCTGGATAATTAGGAGGCAGTTTCATTGATTCTTAAGACCAACATTGGAGATAAACATTTAAGTGAAATAGTTATTAGAATAAAGGTGATTTGGTATATACAGAAATGTAAAACCCTCAAATTATGAGGAAAAGAAAAATCACTTGAGCTATGGGAAATCTATTTGTTAGGTATTAGCATTGCCAACATATATTTCAAAGTAGTTACAGTCTCTTACACTTTCTAAGTGATTAAAAAAAAAAAAGTAGCTGTACTATCGTTGATCATTAGGCTCTGTAATTTAAATCAGACTAACTCTTCACTGGAAATAATGCAAGAGGAAGACAGCAACTCAAGCATTATTAGAACATGAGTTTACATTTCGGAATGGAAATACATCATCCTTTGAACATTTTCTGTTTATGATTTGTGAGACTTTATATTTCAGTTTATGCTGTTTTGTCTGGTTTCGAATTTCAGGGTAAATTATTTTATAATGATTTAGTACATACAAAGTTTAATGTACTGCACTGCATATTGACACAGATGGAGTTTTGAGCTCTGTAACTATGAGAAATAGTATTTTTGTCCGTAAGGGAAAAGGTCTTCTTTCCTGTGGCATGTTAAAAGCCAGAGATAGAAACAAATTTATTTAGCTGCTTTATAATTGTCATTTGTAAGTGAAAACACAATGATGAGGGATGTTACTAAAATAAAATAAGCATTCCTAGTTTTGTATGACTTAGTCTCCAGTTTCAATGATCATATCTCATATGCCCACAAGCACATTCACAAAAGGCATGTCATGTATATTATTTTTTGCCTGTTAAATATAGTCACACTATATATAATATGTAAGAAAAGAGTTAAATGAAGATAACATAAGTTTTCTTTTAATTCATTAAACATCTGTTTTGTAGTTTCAGATCTTTTTTTTTTAAAGGTACTAAAAATACTGCTCTATTCTCAAATAACCTCCTTTTCTCAGAAACAATTTTAAATGAATTTGGACTCCAGAAAGATAAATACAAGACAGCATACAGTAAAGAGTTCATTTGAATAGCATGATCATATTAGGGTAAAATTCCTAGAACTATTTGCAGTTAGGTAGCATTATGCATTGATATTGTAAGGACTGTAACATGCTTGAAACTCATCACTGGATGCCTGAGGTTCCTTTACAAGAAGGAAAAAGAACCAATGAAATTTTCACAAATATAGCATATAGCATCTATGTATATAAATTAACTATTATGAGATTATTCATAGTAGCAAACTATTTTAAAACAGGTCTGAGGGAAGGGATGAATTATGAAATGCAACATCATGGAAGAACAAAGTACACGTGCAGAACATACGGCAGAGCAAATGTTCACGCAACATTGCTAAGTGTGTAAAGCTGGTTGCAAAATACACAAAATGTGATATTTACTCCGTAATAATCAGTCATAATAAAAAAATTTACAAGAAAACTGCTCTTTTCTTGGGAAAAGTTTACCAAGAATTTAAAGAAAAAAGATCTTTCTGCTTCTTAGTAGCATTCAGCTTATGATGACTCATGCAACTTCTATAACCAAAAGTAAAACGTATCAGGGAAAGGGACAGAGAATGGCATTCCATATAGATAATATAAAATATCAGAGGGAAAACATATTGATTTCATTAAGAGGAAATTAATTGACAGTGGATAATTTCTTATTTTAGTGGGGTTTGAGATTAGAAAATAGATATTTGCTGGATGAAAGGAGAAAGGAAAATGGGAGCAGAAAGAAAATTCTACACTGTAAAGGTACAGTATGCTATTATAGTACTTCACTATTTTTCAAAAAGGAAAATTCTTTCAAATAAAAATTTAGTGTCAATTGGAATTTGGAAAGTAGGCTTTAGGTAGTAGGCACTTGAGAACTTACACTAAAACTTGAAGTCTTTGTGAGAACTTAACCCTGGGTATCAAACATGACTGTGTATTAGAAACACCTGAGGATTGGCTTGGTGCCCACAGTTCAGTGGTTAGGTCGCCAGCCACTGGGGTTAGTGGGTTTGAACCCAGCTCGGACCTACTAAACAACAATGACAACTACAACAACAAAATAAGGAAAGAAAGAGGGAATGAAAGAGAGAAATAAAGAAAGAAAGAAACAGAGAGAAAGAAAGAAGGAAGGAAGGAAGGAAGGAAGGAAGGAAGGAAGGAAGGAAGGAAGGAAGGAAGGAAGGAAGGAAGGAAGGAAGGAAGGAAAAAAGGACTCGAGGAACTTCAAAAATGTCCATTCCAGTCTACTTCCTAATTTAACTTCCAAGTGGTGGGTCCCAATGATAGATATTTTTAAAAAACTTCTAAGTAATCAAAATATGCAGCCAGGTTGAGACCTACTGATGGCACAGTATTCAATCCAGAAAATGTGACTGTTTGACAAATAATCCTAAATGGATGAGAGCTGGAATTTGACCAAATAAACACAAAGATCTCATCCTGGTTGCTGAGTAGGTGAGTGGTTGGATGAAATCCTATTCTAATCTTACTTGGTAATTGTAAAAACTTTGAGTGAAATGTAACTAGTGCTAGTAAAATTTCAGGGTATTGATCTAGAATCTAATGGACGAGGAGGAAAAAGACATTGCCTAGATTTTTTTTTTTTTAAGGTAACAATTAGAGCTAGTGAGCATTAGAAGTGATTGTCTCATGATTAGATGAACTGCTTATTAGAGGAAATAACAGGAATGGGTTACATGAATAACCATGTGACTGAGATATTTCTGAGTACTTCCTGACATTTGGGAACATTGTACAAAATGAACTATTTTAAAATACAAAATTAAATTAATATTCTTTTAAACCTAAAGGCTAAAAGGGTAGTGGAATATTATAAATAAAAAAGAATTGAGAGGATTGTAGAGACTCAAAATTGATACTATTCTTTCCCCTCTCCCTTTTGTGAATGTCTGCTACCTACCTTACCTTATTAAAAAAACCCTTAATATCCTATAGCAGTGAATCTTTATATTTCAGAACACCATACATCATGGGTTAGGGAAAAATATGAACAAGCTTCATAAATAATGAATTTAATGTGAATTTGTACACATATAGTCAAGGATGATTAACTTGTATACAATTTCAAACTTGAAACTTGATATTAGAGACAAAAAATTCTAGAGAGAGAACTATGGAGGGCGGTGCCTGTGGCTCAAGGAGTAGGGCGTCTGCCCCATATACTCAGGTGGCAAGTTCAAGTCCAGCCCCTGCCAATAAAACTGCAAAAATAAAATAAAATAAAAGAGAGATGCTATGGAGACAGTAAAAGCACTATACCAATGTTGGACTCAGTAAGTAGAGTCCTGAACAGAAGGAAAGTGGGCAGAATGGCTGGGTCCTCAGATGTATGTGATTAATGTACATGTGCAAAAATTGGTGGAGGGTCTTGATTTTATGGGACATCAAGAAGACATTATCCTCTGAATTATTTAATAAATAAGCAAACAAGTATTAGGGGAACACCATGAATGAATTATGGGAATATAAATTCCTTTTTCACTTGAATTTATAGTAAAATTACTAAGCTAAGCAATACGCTGGACTGAAAGCTTTTTGAAATTGTGGTTTCTTTGTCATGAGTTGTATATAAATTGATTATGTCCTTAACCAATGTTCGAAAAGAAAAATTTTAATTCCCACAGTATTCATTGGATCATTCCATTGTTTATAGGGAAAATGATAATCTCCATCTCCTATTTCTTAATGCCTCCCAACCCACCACATAAAAATGAGAGCTCAGAGATCTCAAAGAGAGAGAGAGTAAATTAAAATTTACCCCACTTTTCAAGAGAGTGCAAGAACATTTTCTGATCCCAATTCTTGATGCTGAATATACAGGCTAAATTATCCCTAAGAATCTGTTACCCTAATCTGGCCCTCAGGTTGATTGGCAGAGAAAATTCATATTACCTGTGTGGTCCCAAACACCTAAAGCTGAGAATTTAGTTTAAAGCAGCTATGAGCAATGTCCCTGGGAGCATGACAGGAACAAGTAGGACTCTCATAGATGGAAAGGCTGAAGGGCTGAACCAAACAGCCAAAGGAGCTGCACAGGGAGGCAGAGTTAAAACATGAGGCTGCAGAAGGGTTGGAAGTGAAAAAATAAAAATAATGTACCAGAGCTATATTAGGCAAAAGAGAGTTGTCATTGCTATGCTAACTTTAGTATAAAATATATTCAATGACATAAAATTTTATTGAGGTAAAGAAGGTCAATTTATGATTGGAAACATTTCAGTCCATCAGAAAGGTATGCATTTTAAATTTGTAAGATGCTAACAACATAGCCACAAAATAAATTTTACAAAATTGGACAGAATTGCAAGGGAAAAAAGATGCTGCAGACATATTTTAATAACTGACAGATTAAATAGGCAAAAATGTTATGAAATCTAGAAAACCTCAATAATAATCACTTGGAGAATTCTATGCTGTATTTTATTTATGAAAATAAAATAAATAATATATTTTGAGGTTAACATCTCATTTGCAAAAGTACTACATATTGTCTGTGTTGTTTCTATAATTCGACAAAAAAAAATCCTGACATCTTTGTGGAAAAAGAAAAGACTCACCTTGTATTCAAGGAATATGTTGGGTGTGTGATAGAAGGGGAAAAATTAGGCTTTTGCCAAGGTACAATCTCTGTCTTTGAATCCAACTACCTTATTCCTAGGGAAGAATACTATCCTGTTAGATAAATGTTATTAAAAGTTTTCCAGTCTAGTCAAAAATTCATTTTGAAAGCTTTGAAATGAAATTGAAGAAAATTCTGACAGCATTTGTTTTACATTTGACATGGCTGTTTCAATGTATTACAAGATATAGAAATTTGATGGCCCGTAAAAATAGCTCAGATACTCCTTTTCATTTCCTTTTAACTGAATTAAGTTAACTTTCACTCCCCTCAAAATTCACTTTCACATACCTATGATATAGAAATATGTGGATTAATATTTGTGTGTATGCAATATTCATGGGGGTAATCTCTTATTTAAATAAGAGATTTTCTCATTTCTGATGAACCAGGGCATAGAAAAATGAATAATACTTTTAATAATCCCCTTTTTTTTTTTGGAGAAAACTTCTCTTTTCTTCCCTGGTTCTTTATTCTAACGTCCTTGGGCCTTGTTTACAAGTCTCTAAGACTTTAGGTGATGATGCTTGGTGACATACTGTCACATGCATGACTTCTAATTCTATGTAGGGAATTCCTTAAGATGGAAACATGACATACCTACTGTCAATTCCCTGAAATTGTCATATTGTTCTCCTCACTTAATAAAAGTTCAGAAATGCTCCTTGAATTACTGTATGTGTGCATGTGTGCATAAAATGCTAACTAGAAAGAATATAAATCCCCTTAGCTTAGTAAATTCAAACATGTGGCACAGACATCTTTCTTTCTCTACTGTACAAAAGCACTGGGGGATTTTAATCACAAGGGTTCTTCCTTGGGAATTAAATTGGATGCAATGGTTAAAAGAAACTAGTGAAAACACTGTGGAGTTGCAAAAGTGGTATAAACAAGGTCCAAGCACTTCCGAAGGAAGAACCAGAAAACAAAACAAATATTTGTTTTAAAAGAAAAACTCCCCCTCACTTTTTTTTTTTAGGCTGAGGTTAATCTTAACCAAAGAAATATCTACTTAAAAATCTCTCCTTATAAAAATGTTTATTCTGCTGTAACCTCAACTTTACAGAATTAATCTGTGTTTTTACTTCATCTCAGTAATGTCTCTTCTAATAGGTGAGTCCCTCACATGGTGGACTATACAAATAGTAACATATTGAAACAGTCCTGGATTCCCTTATTTTTAAACAACCTTTACCTGAAGACAGTACATATACACAGGCACACCCAGTGACGACTATAGTTGAATTTTATACTATAAAGACTACAAATTTTATTTCTACCCAAATAATATCTCCTAGAAATTAAAAAATATGCTGGATAATTCCGTTTGAAGTTTAACGCACAGATAAATATACTTAGTTTGTTAATGCGTACTTGTAGACATTTTCACTTACAGATTTTTTATGTACACACTTACACTCATGCTACAAACAACATCCATTTAACACAATGGTTAAGAAGGAACAAACAACACCTTATATTCTGGGCTCTACATGAGTAGCTCCCAAATGCTTTCCTGTGTACAATTTGCCACAACAAAAAGTCTACAACAATTTCCTTTTTCAAGATAGGATTTTTCTAGATACAGACCTTGAAATGATCATTCTTATGCAAGTGATTTAGTGAGGGAACAACTTCAGAGGAAATCTTGTAAGACAGTGAAGGTAGGAAAAAGCTAGGGAAAATTTGGATTCAGCTAAAATCCATAGGGAGCTCTGAAAAATAAATACTACCACAAAATTTGTTACTGCAGAGACAGGGGCCAGGCTTTTGTACTTCTAACTGAATAAGCCATTGGATCTTACTGCCTCTTGTGAGAGAACATAACTTTCTAGACTTTTCCTGGTGAATGGGCTCCCTGGAGAATGGGGGTGGGGTGGGGGCTATGAGCCGTTAGGAGACAACACTTAGAAAGGTTGATGCCTAAGTGGACCGTGTCACTAGAGGGTGGTGTGGAGGGCCCCGGCAGTGTCTTCTATACCGGCCCATTCCTACTCTATAGAGTACATGTCTGGGCAGCTGTTCTTGGAAGGTGAAGTGCACCTATTAACTGGGAAGGGTGCCATACTAATAAAATTATGTTCTTCTATTTTCTGTATTATAAAATTATCCAGCAAGTCACTAATTAAGATATGAATTAGGGTATGGGAAAAATACTTTATTTTGTCATTAAAAGTAATACACTCAGGCTATGTATTGATAAAATGGACCTTGATTCCTTGGGATTTCCTTTCTCACAAGACAAGTGTTAGCTCAAATCCTGAATTTTGAACTGGAGATACAATCCCAAAGCTGTAAGCTTAGATCCCCATGGGCCAAGATAGGCCCACTCAATTGTCAAAAGAATGGGAATTACATAGGGGATGTCATTCCCACATTCTCCTATATCTTCTTTTGGCCCTTTAAATGCACTGCATTAAACCTATGTAAAGACCACAACATTCATTTTAATGTAACTTTGTATAAGAAAATCCCTTAAAACTAGACAATATTTAAATTTATGAAGTTGCCCTCATTAATTTTCCTCCATTCCCATACTGAAAGTAAACTCTACCATAGATTAAAAAGCTGTGTTTGTTTTCTTACTCTGGAGTTTTTCCTTGAAGTCATAGAAGATTATTATTTCTCTATTTGTGTTATCAGCTGTCCTGTGATTTTTCACTATAATTTTTTAAAAAAATTATTTAGAGCTCTGTTGAAAGTGTGTTTTAAAATGATTAGTGTTTACTTTCACCACTTAAAGTCAATGGCAATTTTCAACCAGAGTTTGACTGTGGCACACAGTTCTGCATGAGGGCCTATTTATAATTTAAATTTTTCTTAATATTTTTTTCTCTTCTATCCGATGTAATATTCCACAAGTTTCCCTGCTGCAAAATCTACAGGTTTCCATGCTTCCTTCTATATAGGATTGATATGTTTATGCTTGATAAAATTAGTATCTTTGCTTTAAGTAGAATAAACCCATTAGAGTGGTCTATAATTTTGCGTCTGGTTCAATAGGTTCTGCATGGCCAAGAAAAACAGCAGAGAATAAAAGTTATTCTCCGTTAGAGTTTCAACCCTAATTCTCCCTTCTTCAATTCTTGTTCTCATTTTCATTCTCTGAGTATTTTTCTTACTTTGTGGGCAATATAATGATGATAACTAAGTAAATATGCATTTATAATAAATAAATCTATATTTGTTTATATATGTGCACACATATATGTGTGTGTGTATATATAAATATATATACATAATGATGATAAATACATGAATGCATTGTGAAGAATTATGTATAAACTTTATAAAACCTTGAATGCAATGTGTAGTCAATATTTTTAGGTGATAATTTTGGTATCAATATATCTATTGAAAGTAATATATTATTTACTTCAATCTTGCCTATTATAGTCACCAATCTCTTTTTTACACTTTGTCTATCAGTTTTATCAGTGTTAAAGAAACTGATATTTTAGTAACTTCCAAAAGAACTATTTTCATAATTTTTAAGCATAGGTATTTAAATGTGGTGCCATTGAAATCTTAGTGTTCATTATTTTAAAAAATAACCAAAGAAAGGAAAATCCAACTTTTCTAATTTTTATTTTTGATGGCAATATTATTTAGGCAATAGACTTTCCTTGTTGGATGGTAACCAGAACTTTAGTTTATATAAACTAATATAGACGTGTGCGTGTCTGTGTTAAATCCATCTGCTGTCCTCTTGGCATTTATTGAGTATGTCCCAGTGGAAGATGGAATAGTTGCATGTGAATGTCTTAGGCGACTATAGTTTCAACTCAGTTAATTACTCTATTGTGTCTTTGCTTCCTTTTTATTTACTTCAATACTCTAGATGCTGATTACCAATTGAAAATTGTTACATTGTCTTCTTTGAATTCTACCTAAGTGTCCATGAATGCATGAGTGCATATTCTTATTTCTCTTAGTGCTCTTGATCTGTCACATAACTGTAGTTCCTTGATTAGTAATCTGCCTTTTCTCTTTGACTATTTTAAAGTTGGTTGTTTTCAGTTTTGTACAATACGCTATTACATCTGTCTATTGAGTTGTTATATCCTACAATTACAAGTTACATTTTTTGAAGTTTTATTTTGTTCTTTGAAAATATCCTAGACAGCACATTTTTGTAATATTTTGGTCTTTGATTTCCTAAATTATATCTACATTTATACATACTAACTATATATTCTATAGTTGCCAATATTTGAAGTTGTTGGAATTTAATTCTACTATTTGCTATTTCTGCTTACTTTCACAAGGAGCCTTTTACATCTATTTATTAGTTTCGGTGCTTATATTACTAATTTTATCTTAATATTTGAATATTCTGAGGGATATAAACTAAAGATATTCTAGGGAAAAACATGCACCTGTTTCTATGAGGTGCCCTATGGACTTCCAATGCAAGACCATTTTAGAATAATTTATTACATTGTGGTTTCAATGACAACACAGATTATATAACATTTAATCAATCCCAAATTTACATGAAAGCAAAGTTATGATTACAAATTTTCATATTAGTGTACTTTTTGTGTTTTGGGAAGAGAGGAGGAGGTATTTTTATTAGTCAGAGCTGAGACATTATCAAATAGGCTATTTTGTAATCTTCTATTTCTAGAAGGTGTGTTGGGTTTCATTTACCCAAACCAACTACTAAATCTATGAAAAATGTCAGCTCAATATTTATAACTGTAGATATAGGTTAGTCTAATAAACATTAGATTCGTATTTTTACTAGTTTTCTATGGCTGCTATAACACATTACCTAGTGACTTAAACCTAGTGACTTAAAAAACAGAAATATATTATTTTACTCTTCTGGAATTAGCAAGTCTGAAATGCGTCTCGGGGATTCAAATCAAGATGCTGGTAAAGGGCATTCATTCATGAAAGCTCTGGGGGACCTTCTTTTTAATGTTCCACCTTCTAGAGCCCACGCCTCCACCCTACTCCTTGATTCATGGTCCTTTTCCATACTCAAACCAGAAAAGGCATATTGAGTCCTATGTCACATCACATCAGATCACTCCAACTTTGCTTTAGTAATCATATCCTCACTGACACTGACTCAGCTGCTTCCTTCTTAAAAGGAATCTGTGTTCCACTTTTCTACCTGGATGATCCAGAATACTATCTTGTCTTACATTCAACTGATTCCTTTAAGTAGACATAATTCTGTCTGCAACCTTAGTTTTCCTTTACTAAGTGACCTTACACATTAACATTTTCAAGGATTAGGACGTAAACACCATTGGAGTCCACTATATTGAAAATAACTAAAATCAATGTTCTTTCACAATTGTATGTGGCCAACTTATATTTTTTTCAGATGAATTAGTACATTTTTAATATAAAAAATTCTGATCATAATTTTCATCTGCTGTATTGTAGTTACTTTCATTTCATTGTAGTATATTATACTATATGAATGAACAAATAATATGATACCAAATAAATTAGATTTATTTATTCTAGTATTGAGAGCTTTGATAGATAACTATGGCAGTGTACTGAAAATTTAATGTGAAGATGGCAGACCAGAAGGATCATTTGGCTGAGCTTTCCTAGTGTGGCTGGGGAAAGAAAGAGAACCAAGCCATACCTGGTGTGGGAACTTACCTGGAGTTGTGGTCCAGGGTGCTCAGCAAGGTGGTGGTATATTGGAGATAGTGCGTGTTTCAGCCTGGTGGAAATCTGACACACTAGGCAAGTTTTTGTGAGCTGGCAGGAAGGGCTGGCCCCTCCATAGAGGTCCAGGATGGCAGGAAGCCTTTCTGGAGTTTCCAGTTCTGGATGAAGCATTGAGTGGAAAGGTTGGAAGAGTGAGCAGCCACATTTGATTGCCTGTTGGAATGGATTTGCCATTGGGTTGGTGGCAGGTGAGACAGCCAGACTGGGTGGTTTCAACAGCCAGTAAGAATGGCCCGCGTCACAAAGTCTTAAAGCTACAGATGCTGGCGTGATTGTGAAGGGAAGGGAACACTGTTACACTGCTGTTGGGACTGCAAACTAATACAATCTTTTTGGAAGAAAGTATGGAGAATCCTCAAAGAACTCAAATTAGAACTCTAATTTGATCCTGCAATCCCATTACTAGGCATCTACCCAGAAGAAGAAGAAGAAAAAAAGTTTCATCATAAGGCGTTTGCACTAGACTATTTATTACAGCTCAATTTATAATCAGCAAAATGTGGAAATAACCTAAATGCCCACCAACCCAGGAATTAATTAACAAGCTGTGGTATATGTATACCATGGAATACTATTCAGCCGTTAAAAGAGATGGAGACTTTACATCTTTTGTATTAACCTGGATGGAGGTGGATCACATTCTTCTTAGTAAAGCATCACAAGAATGGAGATGTAAGAATCCAATGTACACAATTCTAAAATGAAGACAACAGATGGCCTAATATATGGGGGGGGGTTAGGGGAATCAGAGAGTGGGAAGAGGGGAGGAAAGAGGCCGTTTGGGGGTCACAGTGAATGACATGACCCTTGGGGGTGGGACACAGTATAAGAGGGAATTTATGTAACAAATGCAATCAGTGTAACCTAATTCTTTGTACCTAATATGAATCCCAATCAATAAAAAAAAGCTTAAAAAGAGGAAATTACACTCTATAGATTAGACAAGCCATCACAAGTGTTTTGCAAAATTAACAAATTTTCAAATCTTTGTCTTTGAAAGATGCCTCATTTTTCAAAAGTTCAAAACATATGCATATTCAAAATCCAGAATCTGGAATACAATTACTTCTTTCCAATTCTACTGTAATCATCCTAAATCCAGTCACCATAATCTACATTAAACGACCAACTGGCCACCCATCTCTCATCAACATCCCTTATCTCTTACTTTCAACACAATACTCTAAATTATTCTTCAAAAATGAAATTTAGATTCCCTTCTTTTCAAATCTTCTCAGGGCTTATATTTTAGGAAAAGACAAACCAGCCTCTCCCACCTATATTGCACCTCTCCAAATGTGTCTCTTACTATTCTTAGTTCACTCGATCTGTTCCATAAACACTGGCCTTATTGCTATTCTTCAAACATTCAAGTAATACTCCTTTCTTAAAGAAGGTTAAATACAGTTAAAGAGAGGCAAAGTCATAATTAAAACATCAGCTCAAAGATTAAAATGTTAAATTGTACAATTATCACCTCATTTGCCCTTCCCTTCCACCTCCAATAGGTCTATTTAAGAAAAAATAATGTCCGATACTCATCCTGCATTTCCAGCCTGCATTCTTCCTATTCCTGGTAGTTGTGACCACTTCATACCTACCAAGGACCATCCCAACCAGGAGTAAAAAAAAAATCAAAGAACTTCAGAGTATCCATTTGCATATCGGCTCCAAACACCAAATTCTCCTACATGTATTCTTACTCTTACTCTGAACCTGAGCTCTCCAAAGTGGGATTTTGCCTTATTACTAATAAATCATCTTATGACCCAATTTTTCTACTGTATCCCCAAATTAGACTAGGACAAATCTAGTTTATAACATTTCTATTCCTCATCTGCTTCATCCTGATGAACTTAAGGGGGGCGATTCCCATCCTTTTTTTTTCTTTCAAGAAGTGCAAAAAATCTGGAAAATGATAGAAAAAGTGATTTGTTTTTTTTTTGGGGGGGGTATTCTATTATGAGTTGGTTGACCATATCTTCCCTTCTTTTCTATTTTATTTTTTCCATTTTTGAAAGATGATCTACATCTTGCATGAATTATGATGAACTATAGCAATTGTGTTTGTATAGCAGTAAAATGTAAAGATTATGCAGGATCCTAGGCTATCCCTCTTATCTGCTATTTTCTCAGTATGTGATATTTTCTTATTAAAAGGCACCAGAACTTGACTCACCAACTCTCATGCAATTAAAAGATATAAAATTAGGAAATGGTCATAATAAGAAAGACTAATAACTGAATCAAGTTATGAAAAAACTGAGGAAGTTCAAGTGTGGACATGCACGAGTTTGTGCTATAATAAGCCCGTGTTGGCCTATTGCCCATAAATTGTCAAAACAATGTTTAAGAACCATTGCTCTGACATTAGAAATTTTCATTATGTTAAAATGAGTTGTAGAAAGTACCTAAGTACCATTTTACATAAAGAATAATTATAAATATAGTCATATTTTGCTATCAGTAGTACCGCAAGGTATCTACTAATTATGAGTACTATTTATAAAGTAGGATAATTTTGTACTTTTATGCAATGAAAATCCCCATGTGTCTGTGCCAACATGCATTGCTTCTCCTCTTTCTGAATGGAGAAACTTATGCTTGATTAATCATATGAGTGTGACAAGGATATTTTATTTATTTAAAATTATTTATTGGAATTTTAAAAAGATAATTGCTGGAAAATTATAAACTACATATTCTGTCACTGAGAAAGTCTATTTCAAATATTGATACAAGCTAGGAAAGAGAACCATTGGCCTAGCTGAAGCCAAGTGCCAATGCAAAGGCTAATTAAACACAACCAGGTGTACAAATCTACAAAAATATGGTATTGTTTATGGTGGTTATGTAATGGAATGGAAGAAAGGAGGTCTACAGGACTTAGGTGCCAGGCAGACAATCTGAAGAGGCGCCCACTATAGAGAACAGAAGGAATACTATGTAAATAAGAGCTACATTTTATCTGTCTTGCTCATCATTATGAAATATTGTGAGGAAGAAACACAAATTAAAATCAGTTCAGCAAAGGAAGTAAACCCATTTGAGTTTATTTAGATACTTTGTGTGTTGTGCTAAAGAAATACAATAATTGCATTCTAAACTAAAGGCTGTGTGCTTCCTTGTAATGAAACTGTTCATAGCCTATAGAATATTGTGAGAGGAGGAATGAAGTGTTCATTTTCAGGTATTTGGTATGAACACTTTCTGGCATTAATCACCTTCAAATTCAGAAGCAACTTAGAATAGAACAATGGATATAGTAGGTGACATCTATGTCTGCTCAGAAAAAGATATTACTAACACTATATTTCAAGGCTGTTCTTTAGAAGAGCTCTAGAGATGTCTCTGTGTTCTTACGCTCTAAATGTTTTATATTTTCAAGGGGAAAATTGATCAAGTCTTTATAAAATACTTTTTATTGTGCCCCAATAAAGAATTTTACTATCTTCCATTCTTACATTATTAGTTACTATAATAAATTAATCATAGTCATTCAATTTTACCATAAAAAATACTTCCTTCCTTCCTCTTGTGTTTGCCTAAAAGTTCTTCATAAGTTACGAAGCAGAACCTGACCTTCAGCAAAATTAGTCACAGATCCTCTTGTCTTAACACTGTCCCAAGTACCTTAAATGATGATGTTTCAAAGAATGGTCTTGGGATGGGGATCTGAGCTGACAGCTGGCATTGTATTGCTCAGAAAACTTTCAGACAATACCAGAAGACTAAGTCATAATTTTGATGATTCTTTTAATATCACAAGCAGATATACTTCATGAAAGCATATTGCTGGTCTAAGAACCTGAGGGGAAAAAATCACTTACTTGAGGATGAATAAATTGATAAAAGGGATTTTATCGTGGTTATTAATTTGAAATTTCTGGCATTTTTAATCTTTTCTGATAAAAATGAGTAAGCTATTATCTTTTCTCTCGATTAATCTCTAATCCTTGATTTGGGTAAATTATACTTTTATAAAATGAATTGAAATATTTTTAATGATATTGCATTTTTACTCCTCACATTTCAGAAACAATTTTGGCACCTACATTTTCATGATAATATAGTTACTTACATAGCTTCAATAAAATTTTGATAGCATTAGATCCACTGACCATGAGACCAGAGTCAAACTTCTTGTGTCAATTTAAGAATAAGTTTCACTTCATTTAATCAGGTATTACGAGCCCTTATTAAGAACACAGTATTTACTTCATATGTGGAGACAATGTCTACAAGCCTCCCTGGAGGATCCATATTACTTACCTTGTCTACAATCCTCCCTGGAGGATCCATATTACTTACCTTGAAGATGCAAAAGCATTTTGTCCAATTGCTGATGAGTGTCTGGAAAGATCCAGCCTCTGACTCCAATGATACATTGCTGTGAAGTGTAGTTACAAATGACTCCTGTGTAAATAGCAAAGACTTGAATGTTAGCTGTGTTTGTTACAAAGTTATAACTATCTCTGCAATAAAGTGATAAAACCACTTCTATTTATTTCTAATTAATAAATATAAAGTATATTTAAAAATGCAAAAAAGAAATAGAGCAAATCAATGTCATCCGATAAACTCAAGGAGTGAAGAATGACCCAAAATTCAAAGACTTAATATTTATCTGCAGTCTTCCTTCCTTGTTTAAAGATAGCTGGTATTGTAGTTATTATAAATTTTAAAGTAATTTTTAGATTTAATCAAGTACGTCTTTAGTATTTCATCAAGTACTTGTTTAGGCTGGATCTTTAAATATAAGAGAACAGCATGAGATTAAAGAAGACTCTCCCAAGAGGACAGTTCAAAATTTGTTAAGATCCAACTTATTTGCATACCCTTCTAAGTTAGAAGAAACAGCCTTTATGGCAAGGAAAGGGGGTAAATGTCTGTGTTATATTGAGACTTTTTTATTCTGGTATGTAAAGCTGTTCCAGCAGAAAAAGAAAAGAAAGAATCTCGACATATTAATATTCAATCTAGGGTTTCTACTAACTTTTTTGTGAGGACACTGGAAATGTCTATGGTCTTCTATAGTTATAACATTAACACGAAAATCCATTGTATATGGGGAAGGGTGTAGCTATTATATATTTGAAACTGATTTTTTACATTATTATTAAATATTATAATTCTTTCTTATTTTAACATTATAAAATCTTATTCTTTTTAGTCATAGGCTACAGATGTTAGAAAATAAATGGAGTACCACATGCAGGTTTTGTGTTAGAGACAAAAAAATGCTGTAATGCAGACCACATCATGCTATTTTATAATTCTCTAAGTTATATTCCCAGTTCCATTGTCTACTTGTTTTCTTTTTTTTACTATATTTTCAATTTTATTTGTCTACACTTGGCAGAGTGAATGGCTCATACCTAATCCTAGCACTTTGAGAGGGTGAGGTGAGAGGCTTGCTTGAATTCAGTAGTCTGAAACCAACCTGAGCAAGGGTAAGTCCCCATTTCTCAAAAAAAAAAAAAAAAAAAGAAAAATTATCCTGTCACTGTGGTGCACACCTGTAGTTTCTAGTGACTCAGGAGGCTGAGGCACAAGGATCACTTGAACCCAATAGTTTAAAGTTGCAATGAACTATGACGATGCCCTTGCAATCTACCTAGGGTGACAGAGTGAGACCCTGCCAAATCAAAACAACAAAAACAAAAACAAAAACAAAACAAAAAAAAAGAAAGAAAGAAAAAAATACTATAAAGATGCCTTCCTCACCCAAAGTGCTGCCACTGCCATATCAAAGAGAAAGAACTTCTCAACCGGGAAAACTTTACAGCCTTGTACCATTCTAGGGAACAAATTGAACAAATAATTGTGACCTCTTGAAAAGGCTACAAAAGATACATAAGATGATTACTTTTTTTTTTTGAGACAGAGTCTCACTATGTTGCCCTTAGTACTGTGGTGTCCCAGCTCACAGCCACCTCAAACTCTTGGGCTTAAGTCATTCTCATGCCTCAACTTCCCAAATAGCTGGGACTACAGGTGCCCACCACAACATCTGGGTATTTTTTTGTTGTAGTTGTCATTGTTGTTTAGCAGGCCCGGGCTGGTTTGGAACCCACCAGTCCTGGTGTATGCTCAGCTGGCACCCTAACCATGAAGCTACAGGCATCACCGACATGATTACTCTTTCAAAAGTGTACTGGCCAATGAGGTCCTGCCAAACACACATGCATTATTATTGCCAGTGCTCTGCACTGCAGTTGGGATTTCTGGTTCTGCCTTCCTTCAGTGAAAGGATTTTAGAGTGGGTTAAGTCAATGCTAGAATACTTCCAAGAAATGCTATTTCAGATTCCATTTACAGATCTAAACCCAAAACACCCCATCAAGATTTCTCAAAGTTTTAGAGTATTCCTTGGATATATAGTCTCTTAAGTTAAATGGATGTTTAGGAAAGGAGAAGAATTAAATATGATGATGATGATGGTAATGAAAATGGCAAATTTACTTCTTTTACAATGAAGCCTGGGCAGAAAGTAATGAAAATAAAGTTAAGCACATCAGATTCTAAAAAATAAGTTTTGGACTCTGTAAAGATAGAGACAACTAAGAAGCGTAAAAAGGAAGCTGATTGGACTAAGGACTAAGTAGATTACCACAGGAAAGCTTAGGGTAGGGAGTGAGAAAGAGTCAGAGAATTAAGCTGGATGTATAGGATCTCTCCCTCTAGACTTAGCTTGAAAAGATGAAGTAAAGTTTGCGTTAGTATTTTTGTGTCTAAAGTTTCGAAACTTTTCTGCATATATGGTGGGTGATGATAAGCCAGTTAGTTCTCCATAGCAAATAATTACTGATCTAGCTACCTCTGAGTGGAAACAAACCCTAATTTTATGCTACTAGATTCTAAGATACAAATGCATAATTCCTAGAGATGTAATAGGAGAAGAAGTGAATATTTTTGAAAACTAAAGTGCGTGCTTTCCATGAATGTGCATCAAACCATCAGAGAGTTCTGGAAGTAAAGGGAGGGAAAGGAAGTGAATCCGTTGGCGATTACCTTTTAATGCTGAACTTTCTCTTTCTCTCTCTCTCTTCCCCTTCCTCCCTCCCTTTCTTTTTCCGTTCCCTTCTCTTCCCTTCCCTTCTCTTCCCTTCCCTTCCCTTCCCTTCCCTTCCCTTCCCTTCCCTTCCCTTCCCTTCCCTTCCCCTTCCATTCCCCCCCTTCCCCTCCCCTCTTCTCCCCTCTCCTCTCCTCTCCTTTCCTTTCCTTTTTTTCTTCTCTTTTCTTGACAGAGTATCACTCTGTTGCCTAGACTAGGGTGCCGTGACATCAGTCTAGCTCATAGCAAACTCAAACTGTTGGTCTTAAGCAATTCTCCTGCCTTAGACTCCCAAGTAGCTGGGACTACAAGTGCGTACCACAATGCAGGCTGATTTTTCTGTTTTTAGTAGAGATGGGGGTCTAATTTCCCTCAGGCTGATCTCAAACTCCTGACCTCAAGCGATCCTCCCACCTCAGCTTCTCAGTGAGCTAGGATTTCAGGCACAAGCCACTGTGCGTGGCCCTCAATGAACTCTTCTTGCCATTTTCTTCGCTGCTTGATTGAAGTGAAGTGATGATAGAGTTTGTGGTCCTTCTTTGGAGTATCCTAGGTAAATAATGTTAATTAGAAAATGTTAATTTGTTAAGTAGAAAAATGATAGATAAAATAAGCCTGTATCTTATAACGTGTACCATCAGCTGGCAACTGTTCAGTGTTAGATCCCAGTCATCTTTTTTGGCATCCAAATACTAAATGGGTGGCTTATTATTTAGCCTCAATAATCTTAAAAATAATCCCTGTCTAGGTTCCCCATGACACTTCAGAACTGTGTACAAAGGCAAAAGCAACAATATGTACTCTTTTTCACTTAGGAGATAATACGATTATGAGGATTTTTCAAACAATGCTGAACAAATCTTAGAAGTGATTATTCAGCACTAAAAGTGTAATTCCTTTCACTCCCATTTCTTTAGATACAACACGAAACTAAAAATGGACTATTGTAAAATTAGCTACTTTGGTGTATTAAAATGAGAAGTGAATTCCAACTCCGTGGTAATTATAATCTTTTGTTTCCCACTGTAACTGCAAGAACCTATAAAGGTGTCTAATGCACAATAGGTGCTTGCAATATCTAAGTAGATTTCAAAAATATAAATACTTGAGTGCACTTCTCAATTGTTAATTTGACCACTATCTGGTCACTATTTTCTAAGAAAATGCTTTATTTTACTACTTTAAATTTGAAGGTCCTGTGTTATTTACAAACCCTAGAAGTGTCACATAACCCAAATTATAGGGAAGGGAACTAGGATATGGTAAATAATTTTCAAGAGGACTTAACATACTTCTCCTTAACATTCACTAAAGAAGTTATTAAATACCACACAAAAATGCCTAAGAGTTATCCTCTGACTCAACCAGAGAACTACAAGGCCCTATCAGTAAAAGCCTGGCATATTTACTTAGTGATACGCCAAACAGGTTTCCAAAACTGGTTGTGTAAAGTTTAAGAATTTCTGCCTAAGTATTGTGTAGCAATCTCTGAAAAAATTATAAAATCCAATCAGAGAATTGCACTAAATATCTATCTGTAAGGTTTTTTTTTTTAAGTTAACACAAAAAAAAAATACTATGTACAAGGAATTTGAAGGGATAAGAAGTGCACAGCAATGCACTTTTATTATAATCCATTCAAGGGTTTTTAAAGTTTCCTTACCTGCTGACTACTAACAGTAATTCAGAGATTTATTCTTGAATGAACTCTTAAGTTATTATACCTTAGTGGCAAGAGATAATATTTCATGTTAAGTAAGAATGAGTAAAGATATCCTAACATATAAATTAACAAATGATCTTTTTATGAAGAACATTTCTACTTCCTCTTTTAGGTAACAAGCATAATTCTCTTGTTATATTTTGGAATTGACTTTTGAGATAAAACTAATAAAATTAATTTACAACAATATCAAGTGTTCTTCAAACACAACTTTGTTAAAGCTTGATTCCAATATAAGTTGCGGCTAAAATTCAAGATATCAGAGTTGATATAATGTTCTCCAATTAATTCTATGATAGTAGAAAAAATGTTCTACCATAGTAGAAATAGTTCTATTATAGTAGATATAATGTTCTCCAATTAGTTCTATGATAGTTCTTCATAATCGCTATCTCCTTTGTTTAGGGAATTTTCTCAAACATGTTATTGTAGTAAGACATTGTACATAAAAAACTCCAAAAGACCAAATAATATACAATTAAATAGGTGTTAAAGTACAAAACATTTTGAACCGCGGGAGTTATTATTGCCAAATTGGAAAACATGCCAAAAGTAGACAAGAGAGTGTTCTCTTGGCTGTTGCATGTGTTCAGATAGTTGATTTTAAATTTGTCAAATGGACTAGAACTAGAAGTGATTATTTCTGCCAATAAGTATCATATTGCGGTCAATAATAATGATGGCTACTATTTACTTAGCTTCCACTATGGACTCTAAAGCACGTACTGAGATGTTCATTTCACAGATGAAGGACATGCAGCTCAAGGTAACTGCTGTTTGCTCGAGCTCTCAGAGCTACAAAGTGAATGGACTTCAAATCAGAACTGACATCCGTCTTATTCTGTACCTTAGTATTTCAGTCAGTGCTCAAAAGAGGTGTGCAAGAGTAATGTGAGAGTACTAAGAAAACTATTTGCATCCCCACTGAAAAATTAGTCGTGTTGAAGAATACATCATAAATGTGGAAAAAAAATTATCACGTCCTCTTCCCTCAAATTCCATTTTTCTCTAATGTAAATAAGAGCTACGAGAAAGTCCCAGTGTTATAGCAATGACGATTTGAATAATTTTTATTAATATAAAAGCAGCAAAATTCATAGGTGATATTTCTCAACAATCCTATTTTGATGTTTTTACCTAAATCTCTTCTAATAATCTGCTGCTTTTCAAAGTCCAGAGGAGATACTGGCAGCTCCCGAGGGCTTAAGCAGAAGTAGAGTGTTGGGACGTAAAAAGGCCTGAGGATTTATGTTAATTACAATGAAGAAATGCAAACTTTCAGAATATGGAATACCCGCACTAATGGAAGGAGTGCTCATAGAATATACATGTATTTCTCCTATTTTGAGTACCCTTATTTAGACTTGAACTACGTACTTCAAAGTAACATTTATAAGTTGTTCCCAGAGCATCAAGGCCTGCACAAAATAAAAATTTAAAATGCACATGTTGATAGCTGGAAATGCATATGCATCCATGTTGACAGCCACTTTGATTATTTTATGAAAATACATTCTTCTTGCTTGAAATTAATGTTAGTTTTATGGCTTGACATATTTTTAAAGGAGGTTCATGGCCAATGAAAAAGAGAAAAACATTTTCTGTTCCATGGTTTATTGTCTGACATATAGAGGATGACAAAAAAATGCATATATACTTTAAGAAAGGAAAAAAGCATATTAAAATTGTAATAGTTAATATAACCCATAACACAAACAATACAAATTACATTCAATTTCTGCACCTGCAAAAGGTACTCAAAGTATATACAATATAATATCCAGTACATAGATAGCATCTCTCATATGTTTATGTGTTTTTGGCACCCTGGTACATGATATATGTGTATTATCTATGTGACACATACAAATATACATGTATTACTTATATGTGTATCTGTGAGATTGGAAGTTCATGAACTCATCATAGAAAAAGTGCTTTGAGGAGTGGCCTAGGCACTGGAATCAGTGCACAGTTTCCCAGGGCGAGTACTTCAAAGGTGACCGTAGTGACATTCAGCAATGAGGCATGCGGCACTTTTTCTAGGATGAGTCTGTGAACCTAATTGTCCAACCTCATATATCTAGATAGGTAGCTGTTGAATTTTACAATTAAAATACTTCAGAACTCTATTTTATTTCACATTTTCATTTGCTCAGATATGAGTTAAAATGTCCTAATATTATTGTGTCTAAGTAGTTTCCATCATTGCATTTTTTACTGGTTTGTGTGTGTATTTTGATGCCATCTTAGGTTATCTGTCACAAATAGATTTCTGACACTTTCCCCTCTCTACACTTGGTAATAATTCAATACAGGGGTTAAAAAGTAATATATCAAAATGTTGGTTTTCCACATCTTAGCCAAGACTTGTTAGTCGTCATCATTTTAATGTTAGCCACAATAATGAGTGAATGAGTAATATATTATTGTGTTTTTAACATATATTTCCTCTTGAATAATAAAGGTGAACACCTTCATGTGTCTATTGCCTTGAGAATAGAGTTTTGCCTGGCTGTTCAAACTTTCTGCGTAATTTTAAATAGATTTTTTTCCTTCTATTATTTGAGTTTTAAGTGTTATTTGTAGATTCTGAAGCATTTTCCTCCATTGAAAACTACTGCTCCACTGTTTCCTAGCTTTCAGGCTTTCAGAAGAGAAACCTGTTGTCCTTCAAATCAATGTTCCCTGAATATAGAATGACAGCTGTCACTGGCTACTCTGCACTCATGGTGTGTGCCTTTCGTTTTAACATGATGAGTTAGGCAGCATTCCAGTTACTATTTCTGTATGCTGATTTTATATATTTTCATCTATTATACCATCTTTTGCTTCACTGAGCATTGCTTTCACAGCTCCTATTTTATGACCATTGTCTAACAGTCCTGCGTCTCCTCATCTTGAGTTACAGTGTGTTAACCGTCTTTTCTCTTGAGAATGAATTACGTTTTCTTCACTCTTTAAATCTAGTAATTTTGCACTTTACTCCAGGCATCATGAATGTTAGTGTTGTATAAATTAATAATTCAGTTTTACTCTTCAGACCTGTGTTGTTGCTTTTACTTTAGTAGTCAATGAACTGCGTTAGACTCACATCACAGCCCTTCACAAAACCAGCGAGGGACACTGTTTCAATGCAGTCATGTAAGTGTTTGCTATGAACCGCTTTTAGGTCGGCCTATGCAGGCATGGTTCTGACGTTAGCAAAACATTTTAACTGAGTCTATACAAAGAACGAGAGCTTCCCTTCATTTCTGGAGTTGCCCACTCACCTTTGGTATCTCTGGTTGACCCAGAGACATTTGCTTTGATTTTAAAAAGAAATGGGGTTTAATTTGAAAGTTTTAGATACACTGACCCATCACTATCACGGAAGCGGTTTTGACCGTCAGGGTAAAAGTTTGAATAACGGAGAAGCCTCCAGTACAGATAACTTCTGATACATTATGACTCCCTTCTCAAAACTGCCTGTTTTTCTTAGGTTTTCACTATGTTTTTGTTTTACCTTGTCCAGAGTTTATAATTTTTCTTTTACAAGAGGATTGGTTTATAGCAAACCAAATCCCAGATCCTATTTTTGTTTCCTTTGCCCATGTGCTTTTGTTCATCACTTTATTTTAAATCTTTATGAACCTCTGCATTGCAGAGGTTTTATCTTTCTTGTATTTAGTGTATATTTGGCCTAATTTCCTTCTTACTCCCAATTAGTAGAATAGATTCTGTTTAAAACTAGTAAAAGCTGCAAATAGATTCCTATTTATAGTCTACATGTATCCAAGTAAGTATTTGAATAATTAAAACAAAGCAAGGACTTTTTTCCTGTTTTTTTTTTTTTTTTTTTTTTTATTGCACTTCTATGATACATTTGCTATGGAACTCTAATTTATTTCCCTGATTCTTTCAATTTTTCTACTATTTAGTGCCTTTTCTTTTTAACTGTATCTTTATTTCTATTTTTTCACAGGTATTTTTTGGTTTGAATTTCTTTGAGAAAATATAATAGAATCTATTTTAAAGTGCATTGTGATCCCTTTCACAATTCCTAATCTAATACATACTATTCATTTGTTTGTTCGGTTATTTTGTTTGTTTTTACTTTTTTATTAAAAATTGTGATATGTATGCACAGTTTCCAACTCTAGAGCCTTTTAACTTAAAACTCAACTTTGAATGAATCCAGTTTAATCTTATTTTGCTATTTGTGCAAGCAAGTAATGACGTTAAGAAAAAAATTGTCAAGACGGTAAAAGCAAAGTAGAATAGCCAGTGCCTCCAATAAAAATGTTTTCTGATACTTCATTATTTTATTTACTGGATTGTTTTATTAAAAAACGCATTATCCTTTATTTTTATAATTCTGCATTGAAACAACTTAGAGTATGTCAGGAATTAATGAAGTTTTTGTTTTAAAAAAATTGGTTATTGGCCAATATTATTTTTATGTGGTGCACACTAATCTCTTTGTAAATATCCATTCCTTTAATGCTTACCACAGCTATGTGAGTTAGATACATTTAATTTTTATAATTGTAGACCCTCACATTCTAGTTCCAGTGTCAATTTTTTAACCATCACTACATTATCTGTAAGAGTAATTTGCTATAAATAATGTATTTCACATTGCTAGTCTGCTTCTCAAAACATATCAAAACTGTGAATTTTTACCTTATAACAAATATAAAGAGGTGCGTGTGTGTGTATATATATATGTATGTGTATATGAATATATATGTACATGCACACATTTAGTACCAAGCCAGGCTAGCCTGTTGAATGATAGTATTTCTTTGCTTTCTGCTAAATGTTCCCAGTTTATTGAAACTATCCTTTCTAGGCAAATTGTAGAAGCTTCTTGAATGGCCTAGTCTCATTTTTTTCCCTCCCTGGTAAAGACATTTGATGTTACCTGAATATCAATGTGCTCTCCCACATTCTTCAATCTTTACAGTTCAACAGGGTGATTAGACTTGTTCTGGCCAATGAAATGTGAGTTAAAGTGATGGACATGTCTTCCCAGCTGAATCTAAACACATTCCATTGTAATGCTCCAGCTCTCTCCCGCTATGCAGATATTCTGGCATCTGCATTGGCATTGATAGATTCAAAAAACAGCAGCAGACAGCTGCTGAGTCACTGGACGGAGACATGCTGTCCTGGATACTTCAACAAACTATCAGGCTTGACATGGATGAGAACTACAATTTTGTTGTAAGGCTTTGAGCTGTCAGAACAATCTTGGCATGTCCTAGCCCATCCTGACTTGGCATGTCCTAGACCATACCTGCTGTTACTATATCTTAGAAATTGCTTCTTGTTCCTGTACTAAAGCTAAATGGAAGCAGGAACCATGAGCGGCAAATATATTTGAAGAACTTATTTCAATAATTTACGTCTCCAGGGCAAATTTATCTTGGTTAAAGTGATATATGTACAAACACATATAAACACATATATACACATGCATATATTTCTTCAAAATACAATAGAGTAAGAAGCTTAGTTACCAAAGGTACTGAAAAAGTTAGAAATTATGATTGAAGTTCTGGTTAACAGAAGAACAATGAGAAACATGACCTGTTTTTAACAGTTGATGTTAAAAAGCTTTTGCAAATGAATGGATTATCTCACTTAATTATAAAATACAGTGTGGTCATAAAGTTGGTGTGCCATTTTAATTTATAAATTGCACACGAACTTTATGGCCACCCTGTATATGCTGAGTTTATATTTGATCACTTATAATCTGAAATAACCTCAAGTTGTTGACTTAATGATTTTGTTCAATCAAAATAATTTAGACCCCAATTTGTACCAAGCATCACTGCTTAGTACTGAACTTGTAAAACTAAGTCACAGAACTTGACGCTCTGTTGTACCAGGATAATTTTTTACAAAGCAAGGACAGGTTAGGCCATCTACTAAGAGCATAAACAAAGAGCCATGAAAGAGCAGAGGATGAAGTGCATTAGTGGTAAGTGGCTCAATAATTGAGTTAATATGTGTTGAGTTAATAAAAGTTAATACAAGTTAAAATTCTCAAAGTTTTTAAAATGTTAATTAAGTTTATATTGTTTTTGTTCATCTCTATGAAAAATAGACCTTCTTTAGATGTTTGCCAGAGAAATTATACACACAAGAATTTGTTTGTGGTACTATTTTTTAAGAGAGATGGGACTGTGAATAGATTAAAGTGAATTAAACTTTAATGTCAATGCTTTTATTTGGCATTTATGATTGTCTTAGTTGCTTTAATTTCCTTTTTTTTTTCTTTTCCCCATTGTAGAAATGCTTCACTTGTGGCTAAAATGTGGAAATTTACAAAGACATTATCAGGCGTGTGGCATAATTTTATGAAGCTATGAGAAAAGTAAAATACTTGTGTTCATCTTTTATCTTTGTCAATCCAGAATGAGAGAAATTTGGACAATTGTTCAAATTAACCCAAGTTAATCTCCTCCTTATCACTATGCTAAGGGAAAATAAAAAGAATATATGCAGCTGTAGATACAGGACATAGGTCACGACAAAGTAAGCTCTTGAACCATAAAGGATCGTGAATAGCAGATGATAATGTAAATATTACATTCTAATATATATAACATAGATGAAAATTATCTTCTTTTCTGGCTGGCCCATTCAAAACAAATAGGCTGCCAATATTTGCAAATTTTGGTGGGGTGGATACAAAAACAACTGCATACTATGAGTGTAATGTAAACCTTGACGTCATTTTAGGTAATGATTCTGAAACCAGGTATTTGATGACTTGCCTCTTTTTGTTTTCCCTTTCCCCAAAGCTGTTCCGTCAAGCTGCTGATGCAAAAGTCTGGGCACATTCTAATGTAATAAAAAATGTAACACAAAGCCCACAAAGCCAGTAAATAGCCTCCTTGTCTCTGATGTATGTCAGGAAATTGAAGTAAATAGATTTAAAACTCTAACATTACAGACGATGAGATTAAAAAGCCATTAGTAGTTATAAGCCCATTAGAACTCTGGGCACCGAAAGACTGCTACAGAGAAATTTCTTGACCAGATAGAAAACATATTGATATCATCCTTCTTTCATTATTCAATAAAAGGTTTTATTTAGGGCCTTGCTTTTAGTATGATATTGCATTCTGCAATGCATTCTTCAAAACAAAAACTTTCTTAAGTGTCCTTACCTTTTTAAAAGAAAGAAAAATAAAACAACAACAAAGGTGGGCCCTGCCTTTATTGACATCATAACTGAGGCAACTATACAATGGTCTGAATGGAAGGAAGAACCTTGGCTGCTTTTAGCCTTCCATCCGCTTTCTTAATCTATTTCCTTGCTGCCCCATCACTTGCCAATATTCTTTACGCACAGTGAATTGTGGGAGCTGGAACAATAAATGTCCTTTCTAGGCTCCTACAAATAGAACCGTGTCCCAGCAAACAAGGGAGAAGGGTTTCTATTCTTACTGTTTCCCCTTCGGTGTTTTCTATCAAAAAAATGGTTCCAAGGAGCAATGAAATATTAAGTCTATCTTTAAAGTATAAGACCAGAATTGGCATTGATGGAGAGAAGGAATGTGGGATACAGAAACGGAAAAAATGCTGGCCTGCAGGTATGACCAACTGAGGCACTGAAAATGAGATAATGAATAAAGCTCAATAATTTGGGATAAGAAGTCATTTTCCATTATGAAGGGTGCCTTTTAGCACACTCACTAGAATCCTAAATCCTCTAAAACAGGTTTGCGTGTATTTTGCCATATTAAAGGAAATAAAACCTGCATAAATGAATGATTTAACAGTGCAGTGCACCGGATTGCCATCCCCATCCCTACATTTCTGAAGAAATTGACTGGAATGCAATCAACACTAACAGGGAATGGTGGTATGAAATGACTTTAGTTATTGCCCTTGGAACAATTTGACTTCATTTATTAT
The DNA here is from genome assembly GCF_027406575.1 of Nycticebus coucang. Taxonomy (NCBI): domain Eukaryota; kingdom Metazoa; phylum Chordata; class Mammalia; order Primates; family Lorisidae; genus Nycticebus; species Nycticebus coucang. Next base: position 53,559,793 of record NC_069781.1, on the reverse strand, counting down.
TATTTTAATTACATCACTGAATTTTTTCACTTCTTTCTTACCATTTTACTTTATTAAGACCTATCTTGTCTACATTTACAGTTTTCCCCCATCATTTAGAAAGTTTACTTATAAGCATTGCCTTGTTAAATGGAGAAAATAGAGGATCTTAAAAATTACTGAAATAAACTTGTAATAGGAAAAATTTTGCATTCCATTGTATTAAAAATGCAAGCGTTACAATTTTAAATCCTATCTTTTAATAATCTAAACTATTATTAGTATTAATATTATAAAATTTATCCATACTAGAGCTCAATCACAATGTTTATTTGGTCAGTATGTAACTATATACAGAATACTATGCATGTAACATAATAGGATGAACAAATCCAGAATGTTACTATGTATTTAAAAAATATGACTGTCTCATGACAAATAGTTGTAACTGGATTATTTGTTTAGTCAATTGACTTGTATGAAATCAACAAATACTGGTTTATATAAGTGTTATTAAGTATGTCTCAAACACATTTGAGTTACTTTAATTTTTACAAAGAAAACCAGTATTACCTACCAAATAATAATTAAGGCAGCATGCTAGAGGTTATATAAAATCAAAGTACTTTGGGGGGCATCCTTCAGATTGGAACTTGGCCAGGGGTGGTGTTCTGATTTTCGGTAAGCACCTAATGAGCTAGCTAGGTCCTCTGTACCTATTCCTGGCTGAACTTGAAGCCCAGAAACTATGGACCCATCACTTGTTTGTGGAGCTTCCTCTTGGTTCTATCACACTACACAGCCAGTGCACTACAAATGTGCTAACCACACATAGGGTGTTAATTGGAGCTTGGCACCCCCTGGAGCATGACAAATTAATTCACCACCAGTTAGAAATAAACAAAACCCAAAGGGGCTTTTAAAAGTTACTATGAATTTGGGACTCTTTAACCCTTTTTGGACTATCCCATTTACTTATCACCAATTTAACTAAAATCAAATCCTATGTATACCTATATCTATCTGGTCACACAATATATGAGTCACCTTGCAATTAACATGCAGGTTGTCTTCCATGCTCCACCCGGATCATGATGTGACATGTTTCCTTCACATGTCACAAGTATGTTCTGTCTTTAAACAAGCAGTAAGATTATCTAATTGGAAAGCAATATTGCGTAATTGTTAAGAAAGTCTCCCCAAAGGCGTGAAGGTCTGGACTCAAACTTTTAAAATTTGAAACTTGTGACCTTGAGAAATTTTGATTCACTTTGTCCTTAGACGTAAAATGAAGAATTCAAAATATCTTTGGGTTTCCATGAAGATTAAATGTAAAGAGACGCATAATTGCTGAATATGAAATCTCTGCATATGGATCATAGCAATTCAAGTATATATATCACCAGCTTATATTCAAAATACTATTATCACGATGAAGTTTTTGGTCTTGAACCATGTTGAATTCCAAGATTATATATTTTTAAGTGTCCTTTCAAAATTTGGCCGTATTGTTCCTTTTTTTATTGTTCAAGTTCAGACAGTTATCAGAGTAACCTTTGTAAATGTGCCTGATCATGTTACTTCCATCAAAACATTCTTTCTCATGGCTTTTCACTGTAGTCAAAGACAAAGACCCGGAGTCTTTCAATGATCTCTACCACGCTCTCCACCACTCATTCTGTTACTGGCACTGTTTTGCTCTCTGATCCTCCAGCTTTCCAGAGGAAATAAACTCCCATATCAAGGATTTTCATTTTTGTTTCCCAGGTTCCTTCATGATTCATTTCTGTACTTCCTTAAGGTTTCTAGTCAAATTTCACCTTATCAGAGACTATTGCTGCCCCTCTATGTAAAAAGAAAAAAAAATCAACCACTCTGAACATTTTATCCTTGAATTATTTTTTTTGCTAGCCTGTGCCAGAATGTAAGTTCCATGAGGGCGAGGAATTTCTTTCTCCTCAATTGCTTACAAGTCCCAGACACATAGTAGGGCTGACATGATGCCCCCACTGCCGGGCATGTAGTTTGCTAGATTGCAAAGTGTTAAGCTTTGAGGGAGATGTGCCAAGCTCAGCTCTCTAGCCACCAGGTCTGTACTGTAACAGTGTAGCAGAAAAAAGAGGAGAAGCCCATGCCCACATCTCCATTTAAGTCCACTTAGCAAAAGTTGCACCACCACTTCTAGTATATCACAATTCCCAATAATCACGTAACAAAACAAAATTCCAAGGGAAGTTGCAAAGGAAAATATTCTGAGAAGGCAGATAATTGGCTAAATTTTTCAGTTCTCCTATTATAGAAAATGGGAGGAATAGATATTGGTGAAATACTACTGGACTCTGGGACATCACTTAATAAATGTTTATGATAAAACTATGTAAAAAGGACTACTTTTTACTCCATTTTGATTGCAGGAATCATAAAACCAACTCATGCAAAATCAAATATCAATTATATGGAGATATGGTGATGGGATCTACACATAGCTGCTTTTCAACCTGAACAAATGATTGTAAGAATGAGTAATATTCATTGAAACATTTCAACTTCACATTTGACTTAGAAGAAAACATACTGTGTATAAAATCTGAATACATGCAGCTAAATATCCATTTTGCCATAGACATGGAGAATAGTATTCACTAAGTAACTTAACTTCTCATTCTTCTTTTCGATCCACGTAATATAGAATAGGGGCTTAGTAGCTCACTCGCATAATCCAGAGTTCAATAAATCCTATTCTGTTTCATTGCATTCTATATCTTGAAGTTACTCATAGCAAGTCTACTTCTAAACAAACAACAAATTTTTTTAAAAAGCGTACTAAATAACAACTTCACCTTCTCTTAAAAAATAAAATAGGCTTCATTGAATTTCCCCTGTCAATTGCATTTTCTGCCTCTGAGCCTTCTCAGAGCTATTTCCCTGATCTGTGAGGCAAGGGATTCTGCCTGCCAGCTTCCTGAGCAGATCTAGGGGAAAATTAACACATCCTCAACTGAGCTCAAGCGTCGCTGACATCTGGTTTACTCATTTTCACAGCACACTCGCACTGCACCCTTATTGTCGTCTTCTTGTGCACGGTTCTATCATGTGGCTCGTTTCAAGAAAATGCATTTAACTTTTAGTGTGGCAAATAGGAAATAAAATAACCTTGAAAGAACATTTCCACATATATGCAGCTATAATAATCACTAAATATCAAATCTTAGAACTTATAATATGCTCTTTCTTAGTAGAAGCTTATGAAACCAAGGACAATATTGGTATCTAAAGAAACTGATCATACTTTTCATGAGAACAAGAACAAAATAGCAACAAAAAATTCTCCCTTTATGTACATTAGAGTTTATTACTATCCCAGAAAGAGAATAAACAATACATCTTATACATTTATTTGTTTAATGGTGTTTTCCTTTAATGGCAGGAAAATGGAACTCAGTTCAAGACTTGGGGTTTGATTCTGAATTATACCTTTAAAAATTGATGTGTGTATTTTCTGTGTTCTGTAGTACTATGATGGGCCCATTGATACAAAAATCAATGCAGGGAAATCTTTTTAGTGAAAACCCATTTAATTTAGCATATATCATGAAAATAGTCCCACAGATTGCTTTGTGTTCTGTATTTTTCCAAGAGTTTGTCTTTTAATTATTTTGGGTATGCAAGTGATTTTGGTTTCATGGGTGAATTGTGTAGCAGTGAAGCCTAGGCATGCAGTTTGCTCATCACTGGAGAAGTGCACAGGGTGCCAGTGGGTAATTGTTTATCCGCTACCTTCCACCCTCCCACCTTTTGAGTCTCCAATGTCCGTTATATCACATACACATCTTTGCATTCTATTGATAAAATTCTGCTAAGAAATTTATATTACAAAAAGATTTTTATCACAACATGCACAATGAAAGATGTAATGAACAAATTATAGCTAATAGGAAATTGATGAAGAATCTCATCTGCCAATAATTAGTTTAATTTGAATTGCTTTATAAACTTAATAGTTTTGAAACAATACTTGAAAATGTCTCTTCTACCACATTTATATTAATTTTATTCTTTTAATAATTAATAGTGCATTCTTGAATGTTTTATTTTTATAGAAAATGTAAATTCTCCTGTCTTATATTATTAATCTACACCAGAATTTCAGTTCATATGTCATTATACTCTTTTGGAGAAGAGGTACAGGACTTAGGACAATAAAATTATTAAAGCCTTATATTTTTGAATAAAGTTCTAATAAGAAATTACATATTTCATGAAGCAGTAGGTGCTAATTTAAATGTATGGGAGGTATCTGAAAACATATATCAAATATCATTTGGAAAGGTATATTAAATACGTTTTTGCAATACTAGTCGTCAGAGAGAAATGTATAAGCATAGATAGGTTAAAGGTGGGCTGTTAATTACAATTATATTACCTACATGATCATTAGAAGAAAAATCTTTAAAATAAAACTTAAATTGTATTAAAATTTTCACATTATAGTTTTATATAATTAATAAAACTATTTCACCACAGTATTTTTTTATTTTTTATTATTAAACAGTTAGAATACCTATCTTTAAATTACATGAATGAATAATAATTTTCAAAATGGGTTATTTAAAAATCATGTCTGAAAATTTAAAAAGATTACCTAGCCAAATTTTTGAATGAATTAACTTTTTTCTATATCTTTTAACCACCTTTAGTCCCATTAAATATGCACTATTATATTCATAACTTATATTTTCAAGTTTTAACTTCCTGAAGGACCACCAGAAAAATCTGTTAATTGACATTAAATTTATTGAACCTATAGTCTTTTAAGAACCCCCCCCCCCAAAAAAAAAGAGTCTCAATAGTTACTAGGATGGGGGCCAATGGAGTAGAATACTTTTAGGGTTTTCATGTCTAGACTAAATTTTTTAAGATAAATCTTACCAGGGAAGGGTACTGGTTAGGAATGGTCACAATTTTTGATGTAACGAGTTAGGAATGGTCAGTACAGAAAGTCAAAAATTTTAAACCAAGTCTTCACGAGCAAGTTCTAAGTCTTGATAAGTACTTTAATTGGCTTATAGAGCTGTCATCCAGAAAAAAGTACATGTCTTTCCAAAAGCTAAGATATTTTTGTTTGTCCTGGAATCCTATAACATAGAAAACTATGCTTCCCACTACTGTTGCTTCACATAGGGACAAGTAATTTTCTCAATTTAAAGAAAATTCTATATGTATAAACAAAACACAAATTATTAATATGGTAATTATTTTGTCCCATATTGCCATGTTTCTAATTTTAATATAGACATCATCACTTTATGATGGTATGAGAGTAATGTGCTTTCAGTAGAAACTGTACTTCAAGTGCCCATACAAATATTCTGTTTTTCCCCTCCCAAACAATATTCAGTGACTCACATGACCTATTCAACACCTTATTATAAAATAGGGTTTCTGTTAGATGCTTTTATTCAACTGTATGGTATTGCATAATGTTTTAAGATTGTTAAATATAGGCTAGGAAAGCTATGACATTTGGTAAGTTAGGTATACTAAAGGAATTTTCAACTTATAATATTTTTTATTTATAATGGGTTTATTGGGATGTAAACACATAATAAACCTCTTGCTTAGGCCTATTTATCACTTTCAGTGTTGACTCATTACTTGCCATTGTGTATATGCACTGCAGCACTCAACCAGAACTAAAGCCAAATAGGAGTTAGGAATTTGCAGCATTAAGGGAACTGTGATCTTTCTGATTCTTAAGTGCAGCATTTTGACAGTTCAAATTTTACATAACAAATCCTTTCATTAAAAGGGATAAGCAGAGAAACATGAAGATTCTCTTGCCTCATTTGGTGATCTTGAAGAAAAAGGATGATTTTGAAGTTCAAAGCTGCAGGTTGTTCCCCACTCATGAATGAAGTTAAAAGTTGGCTTTTTTTGAAGGATAAAAAAAAATTGGAAAAACAATTAGATATATCAACTAAAGACCAATACCACAGATATAGCAAGGGTCATCAGGGACTATTATAAAAATTATATTCCAAAAAATTGAAAATCTTAGAGAAAATGGATAAATTATTGGATATATAACCTACCCAAGATTGAACAAGAAGAAATAGAAGACCTGAACAGACCAATAACAAGTAATGACATTGAATCAGCAATAAAAATCTGTTTATATAAAATAAAAACCAGGATGGGATGGTTGCACTGTCAAAATCCACCAAACACTTAAAGTAAAACTAACACCAAAAATTGAAGAGAGGATTCTTTCTAGCTCATTCTGAGGCTACACTAATACCGAAAGCAACAACAAAACAAAACACAACCAAAAAAAAAAGCTGCAGGCAAATACGTCTGTTCAAAATAGATGCAAAAATTCTTAATAAAATAATAGCAAGCTCAATCAAACAGCATATCAAATGGTAGTACATCATAATCAAGTGGAATTTATCCCAGGGATGCAAGGATAGTTCAATATATGCAAATAAATATAACAAATAACATCAACAGAATCAACATCTCAATAGACAAAGAAAAAACATTTATGAAATTTCAACATCCTTTCATGATAAAATCTCTCAATAAACTAGGCATACAATGAACTTACCTCAACATAATAAAGGTGGTATATGACAATCCCACAGTTAAAATACTCAATGAGGAAAAAATGAAAGCTTTTCCTCTTAGAACTGAGACGAGACAGGATTGCCAACTTTCCCTATTCTTATTGACCATTGTACTGGAAGTCTAGCCAAAGCAATTAGGCAAGAAAAATAAATAAAGGACATTCAAATTGGAAAAAGAAAGTCAAATTGTACTTCTTGCTGATGATATAATCTTATGTATTGGAAAACATAAAGAGTCTGTCAAACACCTCATATAACTGGTAAACAAAATTCAGTAATGATGCAGGATACAACATCAACATACTAAAATCGATAGTGTGTCTATATGTCAATAATAAAGTACCCTAAAAACAAGTCAAAAAACAAATCTTATTCACAAAAGCTTTTTAAAAAGTCTATGAATAAAGTTAACCAAGAAGGCAAAAAATCTCTACTAATAAAATTTAAAAAAATTTTAAAAGATTTAAAAAATTAAAAAGGATACCATAAATTGGACCAACATTCATTGCTTATGAATTGGAGGAACTAATGTTCTTAAAATGACAATACTACTGAAAATAATCTGTAGATTCAATGCAATCTTTTACAAAACAACAATGACATTCTTCACAATAATTCAATAAATTGTTCTAAAATCTGTAAGAAACCACAAAAATTATTGGATAGTAATAGCAACATTGAGCAACATTATCAAAGCTGGAGGTGTCATATTACTTAATTCCAAAACATTCTCCACAACTATAGTAACAAAACAGCATAGTATGCTAAAAAAAAAAAAAAATAGATAAATAGGTCAATTGACCATAATAGAAAACCCCAAAATAAATCCATATGTTTATAGCCTACTAGTCTTTGATGAAGGTGCCAAAACCACCCATGCGAGAAAAAGACATTCTCTTCAATAAATAGTTCTGGGAAGACTGGATATCCATATGCAGAAGAATGAAACTAGGTCCCTATTTCTCACAATACATAAAAATCAACTCAAAATGGATTAAAGATAAATGTAAAATTCAAAATTATAAAGTTACTAGAAAAAAACCATTGCTAAAACACTTCAGGACATTTGACTAAGCAAAGATAGTATGGTTATATTTCAACAGTACAGCCAATAAAGCAGTAAAAGAAAACTGGGACCATATCAAACTAAAAGCGTCTGGACAGGAAAGGAAATGATCCACAGAGTAAAAAGACAACCTTTAGCACAAAAGAAAATATTGGAAAACTATCAGATAGGGACTAATACACAAAATATACAAAACTCAAACAACTCAGTAGCAAAAGGACAAATAATCCAATTAAAACGGGAAAAGTATATAAATAGACATTTCTCAAAAGAAAATCTACAAATGCGGCCACTGATAGTGTCTACACCTTTAATCCTACAGGAGTTTGAAACAGGAGGATTGCCTGAGCTTAGGAGTTCAATACTAACCTGAGCAAACGTGAGACCCCATCTCTACAAAAAAAACATGCAAAAATAAGCTAATCACTGTGGTACTCACCTATAGTTCTAGCAATTCAAGAGAATGATGTAGGAGGACTGCTTAAGCCCAAAAGTTTGAGGTTGCAGTGAGCTATAATGATGCCACTTCATTATAGCCTGGGCAAGGGAGACAGACCCTGTCAAAAAAAAAAAAAAAAAAAAAGTCATACAAATAGCCAAAAAGTATATGGAAAAAAATCCTCAACAGCATAACTAATCATCAGGGAAAAGTAAATCAAAACCACAGTGAATTATCTTTTTCCCCCAATTAGAATGGCAATTATAAAAAAGATATAACATAACAAATTCTGGCGAGGATATAAATAAAAAAAAACTTTTATACACTATAGGTGGGAATATAAATTAGTATGGCCATTACAGAAAATAGTATGAGGTCTTCTAAAATAAAAAATAAGAATAACAATAAAAATAGAAAATCATGTGATCCTAGTAATCCCACTACTGGCTATTTATCCAAAGGAAAGAAAATCAGTATAACAAACATATCTGCCCTGATGCGTTATTGCAGCACTATCCACAACAGCCAAGATACAGAACTAATCTAAATAGTCATCAATAGATTAACGGATATAGAAAATGTTGTTTATGTCAATAGTGGAATATTACTAGGCCACTCGGCCACAATAGAGAATGAAGTCCATGAAATTCTGTCATTTCCAGCAATATAGATGAGCTGGGATGACATTTAGAAACAGAAAGATAAATACTACATATTCTCACTCATGTGTAGGAGTTGAACTCATGGTAGAATTATAATTGTTTTTTTGTTGTTGTTGTCGTTTTTGAGGCAGATTCTCACTATGTCACCCTTGGTAGAATGCTGTGGCATTACAGCTCACAGCAACCTCAAACTCTTGGACTTAATTGATTCTCTTGCCTCAGCCTCCCAATTAGCTGGGACTAAAGGTGCTTGCCACATGCCTGGCTATTTTTTCTTGCAGTTGTCATTGTTGTTTAGCTGGCCTGGGCTGATTTCAAACCTGCCACCCTTGGTAATGTGGCTGGTGCCATAACCACTGTGCTATGGGTGCTGAACCTAAATTATAATTTTTAAACCTGGAAAGAAGATAGGGAGAGAAGTATAAGGAGAAGTAGTTTAATAAAAACAAAACTACAGCTAGATAGAGGAGTAAGTTCTAGTGTTCTGTAGCACAGTAGAGTATCTATACTTAAAAATAATTTTTATATATACTAAAAACTGTTAGAAAAAAGTGATTAATGTTTTAGGTAATGAATTCACTATTTATACCGATTTTATAATTATACATTACATGCAGATATTAAAATATCACATTTTATATAATAAATCTCTATAATTATTATATGTCAACTTAAAAAAAAATGGAAAAATGAACTCTGTATTACCTAAAGTGATATACAAATTTCACCTCTAAAAAAATTCCTATGACATTTTTTACAGAAAAAATTCTAAATGTATAAGAAACCACAAAAGATTCCAAATAGCACAAATGATCTTGAGGAAAAAAAATAAATAAATAAAGTTAGAAATGCCACACTTCCTGGCTTCAAATTATATTACAAAGCTATAGTAATCAAAATACTGTGATTCAGACGTAAAAATAGAAACATAGACAAATGAAATAGAATAGTTAGCCCAGAAAAAAAACAAGCAATTAGTGCCAACAAAAGTTTGATAAGGTTATACAGCATTCCTAATAGGGAAAAGGTAGTCTCTTAACAAGTGGTGTTGAAATACTGAAACCTCAAGAATAAGAATGAAATTGGACCCTTATTTCATACCATATATAAAAATCAATTCAAAATTGACTAAACTTAAATGTAAGTCCTTAATCTGTAAAGCTTCTAGAAGAAAGCATAGGGGAAAGTTCCTCGATATTGACAACACCAATGATTTTTTTTTTTTTTTTATTTTGGCCGGGGCTAGGTTTGAACCCGCCACCTCCGGCATATGGGACCGGCGCCCTACTCCTTGAGCCACAGGCGCCGCCCCCAATGATTTTTTTTTATTTATCACACCAAAAGCACAGGTAATAAAAACAGTAATAAACATTTTATTGCTTGAATACATCAAATCAAAAAGTTTCAGCATAAGACAGGAAGAAATCCAGGTATTTTTAATCCCTTGTGAATTTTCTCCTCTCTGTACTTATCATTTTTTACTGGAAAAATCAGGGAAAGAGAAAAATATTAATGATAAACTATTGCCATCTAAAGGTAACTGCATCTGTGCAAACCCATGCCTCTGAAAAATAAAATAATACACTGTAAACGTTAGGGGAAAACAGATTTTGTAAAAACAGACCTGCTAAATCACTACACAAATGAATGTACAAACAATAAAAATAAGCCCTGAGGTGGATAGGAATCATTATTCAGAGTTACTACAATATCTATGATGTCTACATTTCAATGAAAACAATATGAGAAATACAAACACACAGGATAGTTGGATGAATATGTGTTAAAAAAATTAAGCAACAGAAACTTTCTGGGAGATACTTCAAATGTCAACACTAACACCAAACAGATTTTAAAACAAACCAAAACAAAACCCAAAAAGTTTGTAATGATAAAGTTGATTGTTTTTAAATTATTTAAACATATATGCTCCTAACAACACAGCTCTAAATTATATGAAACTTAAACTTACAAAATTGAAGAGAGAAATTGAAGTCCAAAAATAATAATTGCAGACTTCAATATTCTATTTTTAATAATGTATATAATTACTAGGCAAAATCTCAACAAGGGAGTAGGTGATTTGAGGAACACTATACAGCAAAGAGAACTAATGGACATTGAACATTCAACCCAACAATATCAGAATAATATTCTCTTTTCTTTTATGGAAATTATGAAAAAAAGTGTAAGGTAATATGCTAAGTCATAAACCAGTACTGAATAAACTTAAGAGTATTGGAATCCATACTTCCTCTCAATGAATCCCCAACAATAAAAAAAAAAAAGGAAAAAAAAAAAAGTTACAGAAAGCAAAAAAAAAAAAAAAAAGAGTATTGGAATCATGCAAACAATGTTCTCTGATAACTGTGGATTAAATTAGAAATCAATACAAGAAAGTAATTTGGTAAATTAATATATAAAAATTAAAGAACATGTTCCTTAATAACCAATGAGTTAAAGAAGAAGTCACAAGGTAAATTCAATTTTTTTATAATTAAAAATGAAGGCACACGTACTAAAACTCATGTAATCTCAAAAAATTTAAATTAATCAATTTCATTTGTGTCCCTTTGATGAAATGGACACAAATATAGGAAGTCATTGAGTACTAATATTGACTCAAAAAAAAAAATAGAAAGTCCGAAGAAACCTATAATTAGCAGAGATTATTTAGTAACCTAAAACTATCCAAAAGAAAATTCAGGACTAAATGGCCTCATTGGTGACCCCTACTAAATATGTAAAGAATAATTAATAGCAATCTTTCACAACTTTAAAAAAAAAAAAAGAAAGAAAATATTTCTTAACTAATCTTATGAGGCCTGTGTTACTTGATTTCAAAACCAGACAAAAACATAATAAGCTTCACATGTACCCTTGTAAGATGCACCGCAGGTGTAATCCCACCAATTACCCTTCCTCCACCCCCCTCGCCCCTCCCTCCCTTCCCTTTCCTCCTTCCCCCTATTCTTGGGTTATAACTGGGTTATAGCTTTCATGCGAAAGCCATAAATTAGTTTCATAGCAGGGCTGAGTACATTGGATACTTTTTCTTCCATTCTTGAAATACTTTCTAAGAAGAATATGTTCCAGCTCCATCCATGTAAACATGAAAGAGGTAAAGTCTCCATCTTTCTTTAAGGCTGCATAATATTCCATGGTGTACATATACCACAATTTATTAATCCATTTGTGGATCGATGGGCACTTTGTAGATTCAAAGTGTTCTAAAGTGATGGTGATGATAATTGCACAACTCTCTGAATATATAAAATCCATTAAATTATTCACTTCAAATGCATGAATTATATATTCATGAATTATATACTAATAAAGCTATGCTAAAAATTAGTAATTATTTCACTCATTTTTGTAGTTACTTTTCTATTTTATCCATAAATTTAGAAATACATTTATAAATTTATTTGGGTGAGCATACATTTAAAAATGCACATATTTATGTGTGAAGGAAAGGAAAGGCATACAGCATGTACAATTTTCAAATGGTATTTTGAATCCTGAAAGAATTGCTTTCCTTCATATAGATGAAGATTCTATTTTCTGAAAAACATTAATTAATTAAGTAGTGCTTGTTAACTCACCTTGTTCATTCTTCCAGGAGATTTATGATAGTTAGCAATGAAAATCCCAACTACCTAGTTTTTATTATTAAAACCGATAAACCCATGGGATAGGACAGTAAAAGGTAAGAGCAAAATTCCATGATCTTACAGGATTTCCTTAAGGAGATATCAGTGTTGAATAAAACATGAATATTTTGGTCCCATGGTTTTTAAACAAATGGTTTCTTAATTGAAAATTTGTCCTAAAGCACTGCAGTGATAATCTCACTTCCAAATTATTCAGACTTTGCTCTAAGCATTTGCATTTCGATACACATGTTGGCATTTCGCAATATGTACGTAATGCATAATCAAAGGGCATGAAATATTTAGATAAAACATGGCACATTCATTCAGTGGCTTGAAAAATAAAGTTAAGGAAAGTGGGTTAATTAGGAGATTATAAACTGTGTATGTATGTACATAGATACGTATGTGTGTACTGCTGCTGAATTTGTTGTGATTATTTCAAGTGTCGCAAGTACGAGAATGTAGTTCAGAAATATTCTATTCATTGATACAACATTTGCCTTAAGATTTCTGGGAATTTAGACTTCTTAATCAATAATCATGAAATGCAATCTTTGAACACTTTTTTTCTTTTTCTATTATTTTATCAGGTAATAACAAACACTAAACCTAATTCTGACATCCTTGAATGGGGTTGAACATGTAAGTAAACATGGGGATTTTTGCTCAAAATCTTCTTCAAGATTTGCTTTCTTTCTTGTTTACTTTTATTTAATTTTCCCTAATGGAAGAAATCATAGGTCAAGAACCACAAGCAGTAAAATAAAGCAAATCTGGGCTTTCATTTTCTGCCTTTGACTTAAGGAAACAAAACCCTCAACTTTTTCCCTTAAATATATTTTTATATAAAAACTATTGTTAAGCCACAGAATTGGTCCGAGAATGGTAATAATGTTAATTGTGTTCTGATTCAGTCCTTTGCAAATACGGTATTATTTTGTGCTGCAAACGATCTCACTTTTTTGGCTAGCATTAAGGCCTAAAAGATCTGAAACAATCTAGCCTCACTGAGCTTTTGAAGACTCCTTTCCCACCTTCCCACTTGCTGAACAACTACAGAAGGTGTTGTCAAAATTAAGCTTTTGAGAGACCTTTGAGAGGGAGGCAAGAGTAATTTCACATAAAAGTATAAAACCAAAGGAGGAAATGAGAACCAGGATTCTGTGAAAGCAGCCCACCATAATTTTTAAAATTACTCTAAAAAAAAGAGATATTTGCTCTGGAAAGTTAGAAATACTATGAGTCAAATCTTTTCCTTTGTATTTGTGGAAACTAATGTAAAATCAAATATTAATGAACCACAGGCATGTATTGAAGTTAAATTCCATAAAAAATTATTTTTTAAAAAAGAGACTAAGGAGGAACAAACACAATAAAAATTTTCTTTGGAGAAATGGACATCAGAAAGAATTGAATTTTTATTAATAAAATATAAAATAGCAAAGGAAGAAATAAAAAATTAGAGAGAAATTAGTGAATCTTGATAATAAAAAGGATTAAATGTATAGATACTAAAATTCCTGATGAATCTAAGAAAAACATTGGAGAAAATTATAAAAATTTACACTGAGAAAAATTTTCCTTTAAAATTGGAGGAGTTGGAAGTTGCTGTGAGCTGTGATGCTACAGCACTCCACTAAGGGCAACAAAGTGAGACTCTGTCTCTTACATAGACATACATTGAATATAATTATCAAAAAAGACCTACTCTAATAAAACTATCACATTTCAAACGAAATAAAAAAATGAACAAAACGAACATAGTTTTGAATGAAAAATCAAATTAGAGTCTCATCATAATTTTCCACAGTATTTTTATACAAAAAATAGAGTAACAAAAATAAGATATACATGACTGAACATACAGACCATAGAATTAATCCAGGAAATTGAGCTTAAGTATAATGGAAAAAGTCAAACTTCATCAACTGGCAAAAACATAGATGATCTAGTTCCTAACAGTCCTTCCTAATGATTTTACTCAAGAACAAGTTTCCAAAAAACAAAACGATTAGAGAGAATTTGACAAAAGTGGAGGTGGTAAGCAGTAAATACATACTTTCTTTAGAGTAAAAAACCAAATGAGAATTTAAAGGGAGAGAAATAGCATGTAATAGCTCTCTGCTTTGATAATTGCGATATATTGCAACCAGGATGAAATGAGAAGGTAATGAGGATAGCATATGTCAACATTTTTAAGTAGGTTCAGTAAATATAGTTGGTGATCAAGACTATTAGTATTTTTTTTTTTTTTTGGTAGAGACAGAGTCTCACTTTACCGCCTTCGGTAGAGTGCCATGATGTCACAGGACTCACAGCAATCTCCAGCTCTTGGGCTTTAGCGATTCTCCTGCCTCAGCCTCCCGAGCAGCTGGGACTACAGGCGCCCGCCACAATGCCTGGCTATTTTTTGGTTGCAGTTCAGCCGGGGCTGGGTTTAAACCCACCACCCTCAGTATATGGGGCCAGCGCCCTGCTCACTAAGCCACAGGCACCACCCAGTATTAGTATTGTTAATCTTTGATTGTTGTATGTAAAGAAGATACTGCAAGAATGTAATTTGGGTCATTTTAATTTTATTATCTCTTATTCTGCTTGAAAACCAGAATTCTTAGCACGGAATTAAAAAGATTCAAATGAAATATAGACGAGGTTATGAAAAACCTTTTAATGCTATATAGTGAATAGCAATATGAGTATGAAAGCATGAATGTAGATTACCTTTAAAGATGCACACACACATACACGTTTATATTTCTTAGCTAGTATACATTGCTAGCTCTGCCTATTAAAAATATCCTAGAAACAATGACAATACAGAAGCAATTGGCTTCCCTACCATCAGTAATGCTCCCAGTATATCATTTCCTGTTAGAGGTAACCAGAGCCTCATGGAGAAACAACAGAAAATATGCAAGATAAATCTAGTATATCTTGACAAGCAGTTATTAAGAAAGATCTCCAAGAATATAAAAGGACTTTGGAGCCTGCCCCACCCCAATATAAAAGATACGAATAAAATAATAGAAACTGAATACTTTATCCATGCATTTGGTTAAAACACAGTACATACAATGAGAACTAAGTTTTGACAAAATTTCCAAAATAATTAATATTTCTGTCATGGACATCTCTTGGAGAATTAACGTCTATGCTTGATAATATCTCAAACTATGAAGAAAGTAGTGCTTTCTGAGCCAACTCTTAAAAAGCAGGCTTAAATATTTAGGAGATGGAGTCATGGTTTGCACATTGTATGCTCAATAAACACAAATTGATTTTTAAAACACTTTCAAGTAAGTTGGTTATGAAATCATTTTGAAAAGGTCAGTGTTTGTTTATCTTGAATTTCCATTATGCATCAAAGAAGTTGTTTACCTGGCACAGGTCATAGGATTTTGACATATTGTAAGAGGGATTTAAAAATATGTATATATATATATATATAAAATGAGGCATGGCTGGAATAACAGGTAGATGTTTGTGATTTATAGGATTTATAGGCACTAAATAGCAGTGCCCTCCCTCCTGATTACCTACCATATCTAAATCTCTAAATCTTAATGAACAACTAATATATATCAGTTATTATTATTACAGGATGAACATTGAACACAACACAAACATTTTAAATGAATACACCCAATGAATAATTACCACTCCTAAAGCCACATACCAGCCCAATACAATTGCGGGAAACTTGAATATTTTTATGTTTCTAGTTTGGTAAATAGAAATTTAAAAAATTCTAAAAATTTTAAAAATATATAGATATTTATTTATGTATGTGCGTGTATATATACACGCACAATATTATGCAATTTACTTATCTCGGTTCCAAAATTTAACAGGCACATAAAAAAAAAAAAAATGTCCTCATACTGTTTGGTCTCTCTTGATATTCTATTCCCTGGTCAAGCCAGTAACAGGGTGATCACAAATACAAAGCAATTTCACACCCATAGCATGTATTGCAAAGCAAAAGTGTGTCTCAGAGGGAGAGCTGGGTCATCCTCCACAAGAGGACCCTCAAGTCTTAGTACACACAGTCTTTTTACTGTCCCTTTTATGTTTACTGGCTGTCCTGCCTCTCCGTTGACTGGAATTTTTTTTTTTAAATTTTTTTATTAAATCATAACTGTATACAATGATATGATTATGGGGCATCATACACTCACTACATAAACCATTTGACACATTTTTATCACAGTGGTTAACATAGCCTTTCCGGCGTTATCTCAGTTACTGTGCCAAAACATTTACATTCTACATTTACCAAGTTTCGCAAATACCCCTGTAATATGCACCACAGGTGTGATCCCACCTATTCCCCTCCCTCTAGCCACCCCCCCCTTTCCCACTTCCCCCTATTGTTAAGTTGTAGCTGGGTTATAGCTTTCATGTGAGAGTCCCAAATTAGTTTCATAGTAGGGCTGTGTACATTGGGTATTTTTTCTTCCATTCTTGGGATACTTTACTAAGAAGAATATGTTCCAGCTCCATCCATGTAAACATGAAAGAGGTAAAGTCTCCATCTTTCTTTAAGGCTGCATAGTATTCCATGGTATACATATACCACAATTTATTAATCCATTCGTGGATCGATGGGCATTTGGGCTTTTTCCATGACTTAGCTATTATGAATTGGGCTGCAATAAACATTCTGGTACAAATATCTTTGTTATGTTGTGATTTTTGGTCTTCTGGGTATATGCCCAGCAGAGGAATTACAGGATTGAATGGCAGATCTATTTTTAGATCTCTGAGTGTTCTCCATATATCTTTCCAAAAGGAATGTATTAATTTGCATTCCCACCAGCAGTGCAGAAGTGTTCCCTTTTCTCCACATCCACGCCAACATCTCTGGTCTTGAGATTTTGTGATATAGGCTAGTCTCATTGGAGTTAGATGATATCTCAAAGTAGTTTTGATTTGCATTTCTCTGATGATTAAAGATGATGAGCATTTTTTCATATGTCTGAAGGCTGTGCGCCTGTCTTCTTCAGAGAAGTTTCTCTTCAAATCCCTTGCCCAGCCTGCGATGGGATCCCTTGTTTTTTTCTTGCTGATGCGTTTGAGTTCTCTGTGGATTCTGGTTATTAAACCTTTGTCAGAGTTATACCCTGCAAATATCTTCTCCCATTCTGAGGGCTGTCTGCTTGCTCTGCTTACTGTATTCTTAGCTGTACAGAAGCTTTTTAGTTTGATCAAGTCCCAATAGTGTATTTTTGAAGCTGCTTCAATTGCCCAGAGGGTTCTCCTCATGAAATACTCACCCAGACCAATTTCTTCAAGGGTTTTCCCTGCATTCTCCTCTAGTATTTTTATAGTTTCATGTCTTAAGTTTAAATCTTTAATCCAATGAGAGTCTATCTTAGTTAATGGTGAAAGGTGTGGGTCCAATTTCAGTCTTCTGCAGGTTGCCAGCCAGTTCACCCAGCACCATTTGTTAAATAGGGAATCTTTTCCCCACTGAATGTTTTTAATTGGCTTGTCAAAAATCAAATAGTGGTAAGTAGCTGGATTCATCTCTTGGTTCTCTATTCTATTCCAGATATCTATTTCTCTGTTTTTGTGCCAATACCATGCTGTTTTGATCACTATCGATTTGTAGTAAAGTCTGAGGTCTGGTAGTGTGATTCCTCCTGTTTTGTTTTTATTTCTGAGTAATGTCTTGGCTATTCGAGGTTTTTTCTGATTCCATATAAAACGAAGTAATGTTTTTTCAAGATCTTTAAAATATGACAGTGGAGCTTTAATAGGGAGTGCGTTGAAATTATATATTGCTTTGGGTAGTATGGACATTTTGATAATGTTGATTCTTCCTAGCCATGAGCATGGTATGTTTTTCCATTTGTTGATATTTTCAGCTATTTCTTTTCTTAGAGTTTCATAGTTCTCTTTATAGAGATCTTTCACGTCTTTTGTTAGGTAAATTCCCAAATATTTCATCTTCTTTGGCACTACTGTGAATGGGATAGAGTCCTTAACTGTTTTTTCAATTTGACTGTTGTTGGTGTATATAAAGGCTACCGATTTATGAATGTTGATTTTGTAACCTGAGACTCTGCTGTATTCCTTGATCACTTCTAGGAGTTTTGTAGTAGAGTCCCTAGTGTTTTCCAGATACACAATCATATCATCTGCGAAGAGCGAGAGTTTGATCTCTTCTGACCCTATATGGATACCCTTGATCGCCTTTTCTTCCCTAATTGCGGTGGCTAAAACTTCCATTACAATGTTGAAAAGCAATGGAGACAATGGGCAGCCTTGTCTGGTTCCTGATCTGAGTGGAAATGATTCCAATTTAACTCCATTCAATATGATATTGGCTGTGGGTTTGCTGTAGATAGCCTCTATCAGTTTAAGAAAAGTCCCTTCTAGACCAATTTTCTTGAGTGTTCTGATCATGAAGGGATGCTGGATATTATCAAAAGCTTTTTCTGCATCAATTGAGAGAATCATATGGTCTTTGTTTTTTAATTTGTTTATGTGCTGAATTACATTTATAGATTTACATATATTGAACCAGCCTTGAGACCCTGGGATAAAACCAACTTGGTCATGATGTATAATTTGTTTGATGTGTTGCTGGATTCTGTTTGTTAGGATCTTGTTGAATATTTTTGCATCTATATTCATTAGTGATATTGGTCTATAATTTTCTTTTCTTGTTGGGTCTTTTCCTGGTTTGGGGATCAGGGTGATATTTGCTTCATAGAACGTGTTGGGTAGTCTTCCTTCTTTTTCTACATTTTGGAACAGGTTAAGTAATATAGGTACTAATTCCTCTTTAAAGGTTTGGTAGAATTCTGACGTGAAACCTTCTGGTCCCGGGCTTTTCTTTTTAGGGAGGTTTTGTATAGTTGATGCTATTTCTGAACTTGATATGGGTCTGTTCAACATTTCCACTTGATTCTGGTTAAGTCTTGGAAGGTGGCGTGCTTCCAAGTATCGGTCTATTTCCTTCAGATTTTCGTATTTCTGAGAATAAAGTTTCTTGTAATATTCATTAAGGATTTTTTGGATTTCTGATGAGTCTGTGGTTATTTCGTCTTTGTTGTTTCTGATTGATGATATCAGAGATTTTACTCTTTTTTTCCTGATTAGGTTGGCCAGAGGTTTATCTATTTTATTGACCTTTTCAAAAAACCAGCTTTTTGATTTATTGATCTGTTGTATTATTCTTTTGTTTTCAATTTCATTTAATTCTGCTCTAATTTTGGTTATTTCTTTTCTTCTACTGGGTTTGGGGTTGGAATGTTCTTCCTTTTCCAGTTGCGTGAGATGTCCCATTAAGTTGTTAACTTCCTCTCTTTCCGTTCTCTTGAGGAAGGCTTGCAGTGCTATAAATTTCCCTCTTAGAACTGCCTTTGCAGTGTCCCAGAGGTTCTGATAGTTTGTGTCTTCATTGTCATTTTGTTCCAAAAAATTGGTGATTTCTTTCTTAATCTCATCTCTGACCCAGCTATCATTCAGCATAAGGTTATTTAACTTCCATGTTTTTGTACGGGTATGCAGATTCCTGTTGTTACTCAATTCAAGTTTTATTCCATTATGGTCCGAGAAGATGCATGGAATAATTTCTATTCCTTTAAATTTACTGAGGTTAGACTTGTGACCTAAAATGTGATCAATTTTGGAGTAAGTTCCGTGGGCTGATGAGAAGTATGTGTATTCAGTTTTGTTGGGATGAAATGTTCTGTAGATGTCTGCTAAATCTAAATATTGGATGGTTAGGTTTAAATCTAAGATTTCTTTGCTCAGCTTCTTGCTGGAGGATCGATCCAACACTGCCAAGGGAGTGTTGAAATCTCCAACGATTATGGAGCTGGAGGAAATCAAGTTACTCATGTCTGTTAGAGTTTGTCTTATAAATTGAGGTGCATTCTGGTTGGGTGCATAGATATTAATAATTGAGATCTCGTCATATTGAGTATTACCCTTAACAAATATGAAGTGACCATTCTTGTCCTTCCTTACTTTTGATGGTTTAAAGCCTACTGTATCTGCAAATAAAATTGCAACACCTGCTTTTTTCTGATTACCATTTGCCTGAAATATGGATGACCATCCTTTCACCCTGAGTCTGTATTTGTCTTTTAAGTTGAGATGTGACTCTTGTATGCAACAAATATCTGGCTTGAGTTTTTGTATCCAGTCAGCTAACCTATGCCTCTTTAGAGGACAGTTTAAGCCATTCACATTGATGGAGAGTATTGATAAGTCTGGTGGAATTTTGGGTATCGAGTTTTTCAAAGGTCCAGTGGACATTTTTAATCCTTTTGCCAGTGTGGAAGTTGGAGTTTGATCCGAAGTTTCTGAGTGAGTTTACTTTTGTGGTATAGGATTGGGTTGGTCATTGTGGAGGATAGGTCTGAGAACATCCTGAAGAGCTGGTTTACTTATGGCAAATTTTTTCAACATATGAATGTCATTGAAGTATTTAATTTCTCCATCATAGATGAAACTCAGTTTAGCTGGATACAAGATCCTGGGTTGAAAGTTTTTTTGCTTTAGGAGATTAAAAGTTGATGACCAGCCTCTTCTTGCTTGAAAAGTTTCAGCAGAGAGATCTGCAGTTATTCTAATATTCTTACCTTTGTACGTTATAGTTTTCTTTCGCTGGGCTGCTTTGAGAATCTTCTCTTTCATGTTAACTTTAGTGAAGCTAATTATGATATGTCTGGGAGATGGCTTATTGGGGTTGAATCGTGCTGGGGTTCTGAAGCTGTCTGCTATCTGAATTTCAGATTCTCTAGGCATGTCTGGAAAATTTTCTTTCATAATTTCATGTAGAAGGGCCTCTGTGCCCTTGGCAGCCACTTCATCAGTCTCCGAAATTCCTATAACCCTTATGTTGTTTTTTTTCGAATTATCTGAGAGCTCTCTGCGTGAGTGATCCGTTTTTGCTCTCCATTTCTCTTCCTCTTTGAGAGATTGGGAGCGTTCGAAGACTTTATCTTCAATGTCAGAAATCCTTTCTTCTGCTTGCTCCATTCTGTTACTGAGGGATTCTACTGTATTTTTCATATCTTTGAGGGCTGTAAGTTCTTGTTTCAGTGTGTCTAAGTCTTTGGTGGTTTTGTCTTTAAATTCGTTAAATTCTTGAGACAGTTTTTGAATTTCTCCTCGAATTCCTAATTCCATTTTATTAATCTTGTCTGCAAACCAAATTCTGAATTCGACTTCTGACATCTCAGCCAGTTGTTTATGAATGGGATCTTCAATCACATCTGCCATATCTTTTCTTGGGGGGGTTGATCTATTCTGGTTATTCATGTTACCAGAGTTTTTCCGCTGATTCCGCCCCATGGTTATTTTACTCCCTTTGGTTTTTCCCCTGGGGTTTTATCGAGGGCCCGTACAGTGTTGTGGCCTGAGAAACTGGGGCCCTGTCTGGTGTGGTGGAGCAAAGTGGTTCTGTCTTGTTTTCAGCTGGTTTCTGTTCGGTCCTATTGCAACTTCTACTCTGGCTTGAAGTCTCAGCTGTGTGGAAAAATCAGCAATTAAGTCACCCCGCCTGCCCACCTCTGGCCCCAGTTGGAAAAGGAGGATCAAACCTTCCTACAATCGCACACCCAGGGCACCGCCTGAAAAGTCCTCAGTCTATTAGCCCAGTTCAAAAGGTCCGAATCAACTGTCTCAATCGGCACTTGTCTTGGGTGGAAGGGTTCAAGAGGTCTCTGGGAACTGGATCACAGGGGCCTGGTGACTCCTCTGACACAGCTCACCCCAGTGCAGCATGGAGTCAGGAGGAGCCACACAGCAAACAGAGCAGTCTGGGAAGGTTGACGTCTCCTTCCCCACTTTGCCCCTCCGTCGGACCCAGTCACTGGTATCTCTGCAGATGGCTAACCCAGTTGCCTGCAGTGAACAGACACTCCAGGGGTTTGCACCTGCCTGAATCACAAGGAAGTCTGCCAGGCCCCCGCAGACTGCCACTATCTAGCAGGAAGAGATGGGGCCTGACATCTTTGAGTGTTTGATGCAGGTGATGGGAAGGAGGTGTTCACTCAGGCTTAGCCCCGTCCCTGATGGATGCTGCTAACAGAACAGAACAGAACAGAACAGACAACTTTGTGAGGTTCTGTCTCTGTTCCTGTCGTCGCCTACAGGAGACGGGCTGTTTTGAGTTCAAACGTCTTTGCTGCTGGAGAATTGCGTCTGAACACCTCTCTGGGTCGGCCCCGCCCTGGAGGCTTCCGGGTTTGTGAGCCGTGTCACCGGTGGCCTCCTCTGGTTGCCCAGGGAGACAGGGGGTGTGGCCTCAGAATATCCAGAAGTGAGCGTTCTGCCGTTAAAGAAAAAACAGCTGTTGATCTACCTCCAGGGAACTGCTGCTCTGGTGTGGGCACTCAGGCGACCCTTTTCTCCTCTGTCCCGCGCCCCAGAGTCAGCACTGAGCGGCCGCAGTTTGTGCTGGGTCCACACCCCTTAAGAGATCCCCCAAGAATCAGAACTCTTGGGGGATGGGCCCCCAGACCCCGATTGGGAGTGGGGCGGGGGGAAGCTAGAGTTTCATTCAGTTTCACGCAATACTACGGTCCGGGGAGGGCTCCTGCACTGCACCGCAGGGAAGTGCCGCCAAGGCTTAATTTCCCCTCAGCAGAATGCCCTCTCCTCGCTCACGTATCCCAGAGTCAGCGCTGACCTGACGCAGCTCAGGCACTGTGCACTCCCCTCGAGAAATCACCCAAGGAGCCGAACTCCTGGGGGATAGGCCCTCAGACCCCGAGTGAGAGTAGGGGCTCTCAGCTCTCAGCGGGGAGGCCAGAGTCTTATTCAGTCTTGGGCCCCGTATGCCCGGGGAGGGTTGGTGCACCGCACCGCAGGGAAGTGCCACGAGGCGTGACTCCCCCTCAGCCCGGTGCCCTCTCCTCACTCGCGCGCCTCAGAGTCAATGCTGACCAGTCGCAACTCGGGGACTGTCCACTCCCCTTGAGAAATCACCCAAGGAGCCGAACTCCTGGGGGATAGGCCCTCAGACCCCGAGTGAGAGTAGGGGTTCTCAGCTCTCAGCGGGGAAGCTAGAGTCTTATTCAGTCTTGTGCCCGGGGAGGGTTGCTGCACTGCACCGCAGGGAAGTGCCGTGAGGCGTGACTCCCCCTCAGCCCGGGGCCCTCTCCTCACTTGCGCACCTCAGAGTCAATGCTGACCAGTCGCAACTCAGGGACTGTCCACTCCCCTTGAGAAATCACCCAAGGATCCGAAGTCCTGGGGGACAGGCCTCCAGACCTCAGTGGGCGGGAGGGGAGCGCCGGGGATTCAGGGTTGCCGGCAAAGGATTCCCAAAGTTTTATTCAGCCCTATGTCTGGCAGGAGAACGCCACGGCACCCCAGTAGGGGAGGTAGGTCCAGTTTTTAGAAGGTCTCTCCCGTGGAGTGTAGTGGGAGGGCCTTTAATTTCTGCCCACTTGTTCAATTTTGAGGCTCTAGAGCCGGTCTCATGGGGGGACTCCCATCCGCTTGGTGGTGGATTTTGTACCTTTTGTTTGCGTCCTTGTGATCAGAACTTGCCTCAGCGGTGTTGATGTGCATTCTTCAGCCTTCTCTCTTGGTGAGGCTCAAGTCCACCAGGATACTTACTAAATTCCTGTCCCTTAACTCTCCTTCTGGACGGGAGCCTTTGTTGAAAGCTGGCTTCAGTCCGCCATCTTGTCTCCCTCCCGTTGACTGGAATTGGCTGTCATTTCCTGTGTTTGGGTGACTGACAGCTTTCGGTTATATAAAAGGTTACATAGCAGGCAACATAACAGATTGGGGTTATCAGGATCCTCAGGATCCTTCAGGGAAACATACAGGGGGTCAAAACCATGATGCTAATTAGATGGTAAAGAGCCCCGGTCAGTTACAGTCAGGAGGAGCTCCACCCTGGGCATTCTCTACCTAGGAGAAGGCTCTAGTCAGGAGCATCTCAGCTGGTGGTTTCTGTGCTGCATTCAGATTGGTCCTCACCCTCCAGGCTTAATCACTTCCTCCATTTGCCTTGCCACCTTTACCTACTACCTAACAGTAGGATCACTAGAATTCATATTTTAATCAAAAAGCATGCGTAAATTGTGAACACCAAAGCTGACTGATTAATTTATATAGCATAATTTTCTAAATATTAGAATTACCTAGAAAGTAATAGAAGCCTGGTTTCTTAGTGATCACATGATCAATCCCTGATTACTCTAGAAAAATTACATTCCAATCTATTAGCAATGTAACTGCCCTACAGATTTGAGGTCTCTTTTAATATTGTTATTGATAGCTAACTCAACACTTATTTATAACTGTCTCTGTATTGGTTTACTTTGTATACACATTAGTTCATATTAATAGTTAAGACTACTCCTATTTTCACAATTCTCAAGAGATATTTCTTCTTACAGAAGTGCCTGAGACACTACAGTAGAAGTTAGCAAATTGAGAAGTAGGTCAATTTACTAGCACCTTCCAGGTAACAGTTTTACACTATTTTAAAGCATCTAAGTAAGAAAGGCTTAATTATTTATCTTGAAGAATTGTCAAATACCAGCTATTTGCCACACCTATTCAAATGCAAAGACATACTGAAAGTTCATAATACGTGTACATTATCCCACACTTTATCTTAACCTGACATTTTCTGAACAATATATTTAAATCTGAAAAATCAAATATCATTATGCTAATACTAATCTCCCTGAATTTTATATACTGAACACAGGAGAAATAAAAGGAAATACATGGTGCCAGATTTAATTTAATTCCTAGTAGATAAAGTTATTCATATTCACATCCACACAAATGCTGTAGTCTAGCCTTGGACTTAAAAAGATAGAAACAAGGCAGATTCCTAAATTACAGAGGTCCTAAAGGAACATGCTCCCAACAATTGTTAGGTGCAGAAAAAAAAAAATCCTACCCATATAGGAAAAACACACCAATACTTGTATGTACATGGACCTGGTGTATAGATGGTGAAGTGTTTCTCCTAAAACCCCATATTCTAAGCCTGAGCTTCCATAGCTGTGTATATCAACATACAAGATTGTGGCATTAAAAACAACAAATTGAAAATTACAATAAAATTAGTTCAAGGTGGAATCATGGATTCTTGGGTTCACTTTATGTGTATGTGTATATGTATTTATGAGGTCAATTAAGTTCATAAACTCATTCTAGAAAAAAATGCTACATACGTCATTGCTGAATGTCACTAGGTTCATCAGCTGGCCAAGAGGAGTATTTCCAAGGTGACCACAGTGATATCCAGCAGTCATATATGTAGCACATTTTTTAGGATCAGTTTGCAGACTTAGCTGTCAGACCTCACAAACTGTTGGTGATTTTTTGGTATGGTTAATTGGTTGATTGATGCTTTCACTATTAAATTTTTTTATCAACATTTGTGTAAAAGTACTTCATTGAAAATGATTATCTGTCATATAAAAATCCCACAGTAAAAATCCAGCCTACTGGTTATTCTGAAAGATTGACTGCTTTTCAATACGTTTCACTCCAATAAAAAGAAAAAAAATCATGCAGGAATCACAAATTTGTATGATCTTTCTGTTTTTTTATTATAGAGGAAACTCTGTGTGGCCCACGGGGATCACCCACTCCCCTGCGGTAGTTCTCCGCATACATATCTGTATTTGTATTTCCTTTTATCTTGACGTTGTCTGATAATACCAATTGACTCCACACCTACAATTGAGAGAAGCTCCTCCTACTATTATATCAGAGAAAATATAATTAGCTTTTATAATGATGTGTGGCTAGCTGTACTACTCCACAGAAACCTCTTGGCATATGCTTTGATGATAGGAATACGCCAGTACATATAAAATATCATATTTATGTTTAATTGAAATAAAAAGATCTACCATCAAAGGGGAGAAAACATGTAGAAATATATGAAAACATTAATCAAATTTGAGTGGATTATAGAGCACAGAGATTGTGTGACTTGTGTAATAACATTTCAGTAGCATGGAAAAATGCTGAGGGTGCCAAAAAAAGTATATACATTTTAAGAAAGGAAAACATGCATTAAAATTGTACTACTAAAGTCACATTTGACTTCTGCATTTAGAAGAGATGCCCGATATAATATATAAGGTCACAAATGTTATTGGTATATCTGAGTATTGCAATTCTAACACAGTTTTTTTCTTTCTTTAAATGGGTGTGTATATACATAAGGCACCCTCTGGGTTAAGTGGTTTGGGTTTGTCCTGAGCATCATGACCTCTCCTGAATTATTACACAAGAAATATGAAAGGATCTGAGTTCAGGGATTGTAATCTTTCTTTTATTTGAGGTTCAGAGTCCCATAGACATGCAAAAATGAGTCATATTTACACGTGAGAAAAAACTTAGTGGACGAATCACGATTTGTTAAATCTTGAGGCTGAGCTCCTAGTTTTGCAAAATTTGACAAGATAGTTGCTATAGAAAATGCCACAAATCAAAAAGGAAGAAATTCCCAGACTATGAATCCCCCATGTAAATCAGGTTCAGGAAGTTTGGCTGTGTTCTTTAGATAAGCCACTCAAGTCCCTTTATTTTCTTGTGAGCTTGCTAAAATCATTTTGCTAAAATCATTTTGTTTTGAAAGTAAAATGTTTTCTGAAAATGTTGTTACATGTTAACATCTAAGAAGTATCAAAAATCAGATTGTAATAGCTCTTAAAATTGAAGACGTTATTGTTCCAATTGACTTATAAAAATAAATATGAAGTACTTGTATAATTAGAATGCAAGAAAAATTCTAAGAGAATCATTAATTTCTAATGATTAAATATCCTGGCCTTTAAGAAAAAAAAAAATCTAGTCTCATTGAAAATGCCAACAAAAAAAGGTCAAACTAGAATATCAGTGGTGGATGCATAGATTAAAAATTTCAACTGGAGGGGCGGCGCCTGTGGCTCAGTCCATAAGGCACCGGCCCCATATACCGAGGGTGGCGGGTTCAAACCTGGCCCCGGCTGAACTGCAACCAAAAAATAGCTGGGCGTTGTGGTGGGCGCCTGTAGTCCCAGCTAGTCGGGAGGCTGAGGCAAGAGAATCGCTTAAGCCCAGGAGTTGGAGGTTGCTGTGAGCTGTGTGAGGCCACGGCACTCTACCGAGGGCCATAAAGTGAGACTCTGTCTCTACAAAAAAAAAAAAAAAAATTCAACTGGATACTAGGCTATCAACAAATAGTCATATTTATGAAAGCATTAAATAGTAAATGTAGAATCATATAAAGATTAAGCTGATATGATATTTCTATTGAAGATAAATCCAAGGAGATGATTAGTTGTCTGGTTTAATAACATGTGCCTTCAGTATTATATTTTCTTTCGATACAGCTTTCTTAGAAAATTTTACTTTTATTCTTTTTTCCCAAAATTTGTTTTAACATTTGTTTACATTTTGCTTTTATTATTTCAAAACTCCCAATTCTATACTAGAATCAAAACATATAGAATTCTTATAGTCACAACAGTGTAAATAAGCATATACCTTACTGAAAATGTTTTGCAAGCTGTCTTCAAAATGTATTTGTTGTTCAGAACTTCTGATATTGCTGCAAATCATGTGGATTAAGTAAAGGCACTTAAACCATCCAAATAAAATGTCTGAGGTGCTTTCTTTCTGACAAACTTTAATATCAAAGTTACGGAGGACTTGTGCTTCAGGCTACAATGCCATAACAAGACCTTTACTTAATTGTCTATTGAAAACAATTGGAAAACTGAACAAAATAGGTGCAACAACTGTTTTCAGACATTGAACAAGCAACCCAAGAGTATGATATCTATAGAAGGGAAACAAACGAGACAAATACTTCCCTTGCCCAGTTTTTCAGGCTAAAGGCAATCAAGCAAAGCCCAGTCTCTTTGGCGAAGTGAGGAGACATAAATAGTGATGTGTCTAGAGATTGAGGGCAGAATTCCTCAAGACTAGGGATAAATGTAGAAAAAGAATTCCAGAAACCAGTGATTTAAATAAGCTTTAAAGTTCTAAAAAACACACAATTTCTAAAATTAAATAATTTTAGAGGTTAGTAATCAAAATTGACGTATAATCTAGACAAAAATTGGAGAGGGTGATTGGAATTATGACATTCCTCAAGTCATTATATATATATTTGTTGTTGTTGTTGTTGTTGCAGTTTGGTTAGGGCCGTGTTCAAACCCGCCTCCCTTGGTATACGGGGCAGGCGCCCTACCCACTGAGCCACAGGCGCCTCCCAGGACATTGTATTTTTTAAGCGGATAGGAATCTTAACTTCATTGCGTACTCATCTCATGTGACTTTTTTTTTTTTTTTTTTTTTGCTGTTTTTGGCTGGGGCTGGGTCTGAACCCACCACCTCTGGCATATAGGGCCAGCGCCCTACTCCTTTAAGCCACAGGCACCGCCCCTCATGTGACTTTTTAACATACTGTGTATACATTTTGTACCCAGAAATTGAATTCTATTTCTTATGGTAAAATCCATTCCTGTTTCAGCCCCTATGTTAGGAATTAATATATGTGTAAGGCCTGGCCTTTCATCAAGCTTAACTACAATGGTTGAAAAGCTGAGTTAGGAAATACAGGTTGTTGAAGAACCAATTACCATATTTACACTTTTTCATTATATGTTTAGTTAACTATCAGAAATTGAGAAAAAGGGTACTGACAATTTAATATAATTGAAAATTGATAGTAGGGAAAGAGTGGGGGTGATAATTCAAATAGTAAAACAAACAAACAAAAAAAGATCAGAGTATACGAAAGGAAATACCAAGTGGAATTTTACTGAGAAAGTTACCTCATCTAAATCGGTTTAATCACTGGAAAAATGAGGATAATTGTATTTTATAAGGTTATAGTAAACATAAAATTAGACTACAAGTATAAAAGTACCTTTAAAGATAGGAAAATACTCTTCCTCTATATCATTTTAGAAAAATCTATAAAGGACAAATGATTCCTCTACTTTCTCCTAAATTCTGATATATTTTCTAAGACAAATGATAATAAATTAATACAAGAATAATGGTGAATTTCTGTTATTTCATTTTTGACACTAAATAAGTAATATTTGCTATGCTCTATGGAAATGTATATTTATTCATAAACAAGTTTTGATTTACTGTGACCTCTGGTCATTACCAAGCAATCACATTTATTGACCTGTGGAGAAAAATGATATTCTTGAATTCTCTAAAAGCAGTACAGTAAATCTAGTAGCTGTGTAATTAACTCATAATTATGTAAGCAATAAAGACATGATTATAAGATTATTAATATGTTAAAATTATAAGGAATTTTCTGGCATTTAATTAACATTTACCCAGGCAGGCTACAGCAAATTAAATATCAATTAATAAAAATAGTGACATTTATTTAGATACTCTATCAGTTGTCACAATTATTAACTTGTTATCACTAGCTTTAAAAATTCTGATTAAGTGCATAAAAATTCTCTACATTTTTATGTGTTAAAAATCTAATTATATTAGTGTCCTATCATTTTAAATTGATTCCACAGATTGTCTTATAATAAATTCTCAATACTCTTCACCATCAATTGATGCATAATCAACATGCACTAGTTTATAAAGCCAAATAAACACCTCCACAGGAATGAAGAGATCTTTTAAAAACTCTGCTCTTTAAAAGTACTCAATCATATAAACCTCAGATTTAATAATAATATACTGTATTAACCCTATGAGACCATTGATATCTACTGTAAGACACTAAATATGCCTCTTATTTAGCTGTTCTGTCTTTGACACAGGTCCATGGTTTAGAGTATTAATTTGAGACATATAGGTGACTAATTAAGAGGTATCTATGTTACTTATAGCTTATATATTTTAATTTTAATCATCTGGGTGCTTTTGAAGGTTTATAAGTATAATATTAGTTCCCAAGCAACTATTGACTCCTATGAACAACGAATTTGAAAATATGACTGATAAGTAAATCTAACATGAGAGATGTCTTAACTAGTACAAAATCTACTTTACAGCCATATTAATCCCAACCACTTTCATACATAATTTCTCACTTACCAAGATAATGTAAGACGTTTGAGAAGTACATACTAAGAGAAAAGCTGACACTTTCATATAAAGTAAATTATTGAATTTAGGAAGAATTGAAGAAATCAATCAGGAAAGCCATCAAAAGTCATAGGTAAATAAGATCCTTTGTTCTATGAAATCCATCATAAAATGATAGAGATGACTAGTTTTAGTGAAATAAGTTCAAGTTCAACCATTTATAGTGTATAGACCTGGCCCATAAAAACTTTCATGAAAAGATGCTACAGTCATATATATTGGACAGTCTGTTTGCTGCATGCTATAGTGTGCACTGGCTTCTGCTGTGGAGGGGTCTGAGAACCCTGCAGTGAAGACATCTAAGCAGAGAATTTAAGAATTTAAGCACAGACGTTTTCACTCATCACACTTCAGTTATCAACAAACTAGAACACAAAACGCTCTGATGGAATTATTATAATAATAGAAATACTTAATGCAATGTTTTCTGGACTATCTTATTCTAAGGGTTTAGTGTAATATGTATGAAAATTAGTAATAGAAATTTCAGAATTTTTTTCTAATTGATTTATGAACCTAAGGATAAATGTGTGTCTTGCTAGGTATATCTGTGACATCTTTAGGACTATATAATTAAAAGTGTTAATTTTAAGGTGGTGCCTGTGGCTCAAGGAGTAGGGCGATGGCCCCATATGCCAGAGGTGGTGGGTTCAAACCCAGCCCCAGCCAAAAACCGCAAAAAAAAAAAAAAAAAAAAAAGTGTTAATTTTAAAGAAAGAATACATTTATTATTTGTTTTTATAAATGACAACATATCCTGTCCCTTTTCCCCCTCCCCTCCAACAAAGGGAGTCTTCAGGAAAATTTTGCCCATTACACTCCCCAAAAAAGTAGATGAAAATTTGATTAATCTACATCCTCAGTAAACCTTGGTATTGTATGACATTTTTTTTCTAACCCACTCTATTGGCTGTGTACTAGTGTCTAATTTTCCTTTGAATTTTTATATCTCTGAGGTGTAAGGAGTTTAATACCACTAAGCATGTTTATTGGCCACTGGACCATCCTCACTGTGAAGAGCCTGTACAATTTATCCATCATTTGATGGCCTGTCTGCCTTTTTCATAGTATTTTGGAGGGATTGTTATATGATATGGGTCCAAATCTTTGCTTGATATATGCAATGCAGACATCTTCCCGCACTGTTTAGCTTGACTTTCATCTTTTTAATGGTGCTTTCTAATTAATCCTAGGGTTTAAAGGAGGCTAATTTATCAAACACCATTTCACACTGTATTCTGTTGAAGAAAAGATTGCCTAGTGACAAACAAGTATGTTTTTAATACCTAAAAGCTTTGTTTTACTGTTTTCATTAAAACCAAGATGTGTATGTAATTGACTTTTGTATATGATACTAAACAAGTATGATTGTTCTCTTTAAGAAGTATAGATATCTAATTTAACTAAAATCATTTACTGAAAAAGCTGACTTTTCTCTTGTCTAGCTGTAGTTATTAATCAACAGACCATTAACACGTTCCATTGGTTATTGCCTGTTCTTATAAAAAATACCACAAATTCTAAATTATCACATATAAATAATAAATCTTAATACATAAATCCACAATTTCCCTAGATTTTTATTTCTTAAGTTATCCTTAACTGTTCTGGATGTTTGATCGCCATGCACACTATAGAATAAAG
Source organism: Nycticebus coucang (assembly GCF_027406575.1). Taxonomy (NCBI): domain Eukaryota; kingdom Metazoa; phylum Chordata; class Mammalia; order Primates; family Lorisidae; genus Nycticebus; species Nycticebus coucang. Next base: position 53,527,640 of record NC_069781.1, on the reverse strand, counting down.
TTGTAAATTTTCACAAATACACAAACCTTTGTAGGACTTTGAATTTGATTTTATGGAATATATAGCATAGCTTTAAAAAAGGTATATTAACGTCCTCAAACATTTTAATACGAACAAATTTGTGACTCGGCGCCCATAGCTCAGTGAATAGGGTGCCGACCACATACACTGAAGCTGGTGGGTTCGAACCCGGCCCGGGCCTGCTAAACAACAATGACGACTGCAACCAAAAAATAGCTGGGCGTTGTGACAGGCACCTATAGTCCCAGCTACTTGGGAGGCTGAGGCAAGAGAATCGCTTAAGCCCAGGAGTTGGAGGTTGCTGTGAGCTGCAACGCCATGGCACTCTACCCAGGGCAACATAGTGAGACTCTGTCTCAAATAAAAAAAACAAACAAAACAAATTTATAAAGGTCTTTTGCAACTCACACTTATTCATTATGTTTAAGTGTAGAAATCTTGTACATATTTGGCTATATTTATTCATAGACATTTAATCTTTTCTAATGCTACTATAATAACCATGGAAAAACTTTATTTTCTATTTATTATTTATAATGGTCATGTAACCAATAAACCTGATAAAGTCACCTTTATTTAGGAAGGCATGTCTGTAGAGTAGATTTTCTATATATATATATAATCACATCTTTGGCAAATAGTAACAATTCAATATATTTTTTCTAATCTTCATAAGTTTGAGGTTATTTTCTTTACATTACACATTTGTCTAGAACAAAAGTTAGTATTTTGCATAAAAATAGTGACAAAAGGTGATTTAGCAAAATATTAGTAATATAATTAGCAGAAGAAAGAAATAATGAGGAAAAGAAATGCAATAAAAAGATTCAAGCTACAAATTATGGAGGAAACAAATGGAAAAATCAAGAAGATAACATAAGAAACAAGTGGAACATATGTCAAAATTTTAATAAATTTGTAATTGGAGATATATTTAAGAAGATGATACCTGAAAATATTGCAAAATTTCCAAAATATGTCAAATCACAGATTGAAACTACCTAATAAGTCAGCAAAGAAAATACAGCCTAGGCATATAAACATAGAAATAAAGAAGTAAAAAAAAATTTTAAATCTGGTAGAAAATAAAACATTTTACTTTGAAAATTTAAAAATTTATATTACAACTAACTTCCCTTCAGAAGTGATTAAAGGATTAAATAATTAAAAACATGTTTAAAGTTTAGGAATAGCTTCCAAAGCTTCCAAGCTAGAAATCTTTACATATTAAAAATACATCACACAAAGGAAAAGTCCTATGGAAATTCTGAGAGAAATTCTAAAATGAGTTTATATTAAATGTTAAATAAGCAGAGGAAAAATAGTAAAAATTAGAGCAGAAATAAAGGAAATCTACAAACCAAAAGCTCATTCTGATCCTATGGACATTAAATGATAATAAAGAATTATAGCCTGAATATGTTCCATATGTACATATCAGCATAGTAAGCATAGTTCCTAATGTTGACCACCTCTGTGCATTGATCTGTTTTTTTATAGTTCCTTGGATGGTCAATTTCAGATGTTCTACTGAACATTAAATTCAATAATGTATAAAAAGAATTTTACATTGTGACCAAGACTGGTCTATCAATCGAAAAATCAATTAATGTAATTCATTATATCAACAGGTTAAGGAAAACTTGGTCATATGATCATATTAATAAATACAAAATAATTTTTTAAAGCATAATTATTCATCATAAAAACCTTCAGCAAACAAGAAATACAAGGGTAACCTCCTCACTTAAATAAAAAATATCTACAAAAATATATACAGCTAACATCATGCTTTCTTGGATCCTTTCTTGCCAAGATCAAGAACACAGCAATGTTCATTCTCACGGTCTTATTCAACATCATACTAGAAGTCATAGCTTATATAATAAGACAAGAAAATGACATAAAAGGTAGGAAGGAAATAATGAAAGTGTCTTGAATCATACTAGATATAATTGTCTACATACATAATTTTAAAGTCAATGACAACAACGAATAACTGCCAAAAATATTAAGTAACAATACAAAGTTGCTGGATGTACAATTAATATACAAAAATCAATTTATTTTTTATATTTCATCAGTAAAAAATTGGAATTGAAATTAAAAACAAAATACCATTTTAATTAGTACTGACAGATACTCAGAAATATAATAGAATGTTTATGTTATCCATAGGAGGAAAACCTAAATCTCTGATAAAATATAATTAGAAGGTATAAACAAAAGAAGATACATTCAATTTATATGAATTTGAAGTTCCAATATTCTAACAGTGTAAATTCTTCCTAATTTGTATGGAATAAATATAACTTCAATCAAAATCCTAACAAATAGTTATTTTTGCATATCAACAAACTATTTCTGAAGATTATATATGAAAAGACAAAAGATCCAGATAGTCAAGGCAATATTTAGAAAGTACTAAGTCAGGAAACTAACATGATACTAGTTCAAGACTAATATAAAACTATAGTAATAAAGACAGTATTATATTCCTGAGACAATAAATAAATAGTTCAATTTAACAGATCAGAGAGCTAAGAAGTAAATAAAGTGACTATAACTCAACACCTAAGAGAAATTAGTACATATCAGTGTATTTAAGCATAGCTCATCATGATGTAACTAGGAAAAAAAAAAAAACTAGACTTGGGTATCATGACATGGACTTTCCTAATTGTGTAATAGAAAATAAGACAACTGGATTACAAAGTTTTGGAGCCTTTTCTACATCGGATTTTAAAACTGAAATGCTTTCTCTTCTGTTCTACATAATGCATTAAAGATGTAACAGATTATTAAATCATCAGCCATCACTTTTTCCATATTTTATCAGATCACTGTCAGATCACATAAAATAGTCTGCATACTCTGACCACATAAACCACAATGTTTCCAAGATAATCAGTACATAATCTGCTACTTTGCCTGGTTTCTAATTTCTTATACTTTGATGTCATACTATTAATTTGATATACTTTCTCAATTCTTTTCAATATGGCAATAGTATGTTAATTTTATGATACCTCCATAATTCACTAATATACAGTATTGACAAAGAAGATCCTATATACTCACCCCTGAGTATTCAAGTTTTTCTCAACAAAGTCGTCTATACGAAAAATTATCAGACAGCATTGGCCCTTGCTGATTTCCCACAATATTGAAGTTCCTCAGTAAATACTGATTATTTAATTGACTATTCTTTTATAGTATTCATTTACCCTGTGCATTTTTAATTTCCTCCAAAATGTCAATACACAAGTGGCTCCTTCAGTTTAGTAAACATAGTTCTGGGATGCTCTATCTCTGACAGCACCAAGAACTGTATTATGCATATAGGAAGTGATTTATTTACTCATTTATTTTTTGAGGCTTCAGTGCCATGGCATCACCTATGTTATAGCAACCTCAAACTTCAGTGTTCAAGTCATCCCCCTTTCTCAACTTCCAAGTAGCTGTAACTACAGGTACCTGCCACAACACCTGGCTACTTTCTCTATTTTTAGTACAGATGGGGTCTTACTCTTGCTCAGGCTAGTCTCAGGCTCCTCTGAGCTCACACAATCCTCCCACTTTGGTCCCCAAGAGTGCTAGTATTACAGGCATGAGCCACTCCACTGGCCAATATTTTTAAATGTAATTTTTTGGATCTTCTACTAGTGCAGTGTATTTTGTCCTGTGGTCCATTTGTGAAAGACAAATAATTGTCAAGAGGCTTCATTGAAATGTAGACTCCTTTAGCATTCCTCAGATCTGTCATTTATTGTTCCCAAAGACCTTTTAAAAAGTGCCTCACTATTTCTCACTCATGCTGTAGATGGGGAGACTGAACTAGGATCTGGATTTCTAAAACACAGACATTACTTCTCACCTCATTGTTTGTTTTGAGACACAGTCTCTTTCTGTTGCCCAGGCTACAGTGCCTTAGCATCACAGCTCATTGCAACCTCAAATTATTGGGCTTGAGCAATCCTCTTGCCTTAGCCTCCCAAGTAGATGGGACTATACTATGCCTGGCTAGTTTTTCTATTTTTCATAGAGAAAGGGTTCCACTCTTGTTCAGGCTTGTCTTGAACTCCTAAACTCAAGCAATCTACCTGCCTTGGCCTCTCAGAGTGCTAGAATGACATGCCTGAGCCACCAGTCCTGGCCACTTCTCACCTTGTTTTGATGAATCCTTGCAACAAAGAAAAACAAAGTCCTGTAATTTATTGAACATTTTGGGAGTATTTAGACTAAATAACAAGAAATGTTTAGCAAAAGTACATATACTTCTGTATTTGCATATGCCTTCCCTATGAGTAACATTTTAAAATATCACAAAAAGAAAATAAGAAACATCAATAAAAACTCTTCTGATGACCTTGTAGTTGATGTCATAGTTTGAAATCTAGTTTATATAAAACAATACTTCACTTCTTGTACAGAAAATTAATTTCAAATAATTAAAAACAGAACTATTTCAAAAAATTATTAAAGAAAATCCATATATATATATACTTTATTTTCCCGAACATCAAATTTATATTAAAAGAAACAAATTGGCTGCATGCAGTGACTCACGCTTATAATCCCAGCACTCCATGGCCAAGTAGGTGGATTGCTTGAGCTCATGTGTTTGAGACAAGCCTTAGCAAGACTGAGATCCCTATCTCTAAAAAATAGCCAGGCATTGTAGCAGGTGCCTATTGTCCCAGCTACTTGGGAGGGCAACTAAATGAGACTCTTTCTCAAAAAAAAAAAAAATGAAAGAAAGAAAAATAAAAGAAATTTATACAAAATATAATTGAGAGCAAACTGAAATATCCTGTTTGTCTTTGTTTTACACTCACTTGGCTAAAAGCCACAAATCATTCTCTCAATTTTATCAGAGATAAATGTGATGTATCATAAAAGACTGCAGAGATAAGGCTCTGTTTTGAAGCAAAAATTAAATTTTGTGAGAAACAATTTTTTTAGAGGCTTTTTAGCTTAAACATCATTAAAAAATCCCTAAACATTACTATCAGTATAACTCAACCCACATCTGCCAGGGATCCTCAAACTGCGGCCTGCGGGCCACATGAGGCAGTGTGATTGTATTTGTTCCCATTTTGTTTTTTTACTTCAAAATAAGATATGAGCAGTGTGCATAGGAATTTGTTCATAGTTTTTTTTTTTTTTTTTAATTATAGTCCGGCTCTACAGCGGTCTGAGGGACAGTGAGCTGGCCCCCTGTTTAAAAAGTTTGAGGACCCCTGACTAGTCAATTAATTCAAGGATTCATACAAACACATTCTTTTCACAATAAGTTGATCCATAGATAAAATCTTCAATTTTAATTTCCTAACTTTAGGTGTATAAAGAAAAAGAATATGCTTTCTGGGTATTAGGTTAATTTGTAATTTATACCTGTGGCATTCTGACAGCCATTGGATAACCTCATCCTGATACAAAAACATTGTTCCCATTGGACTGAACATTCATACATTGTAAATGAACAGCTGCACAGTACACTGGTTTCCAAAGCCACATAGTGCCACACTAATCCATGTATATTTGCAAATTGTTATGATCATTGCTCAGAAATGGCATCAGTTGCAGCTGCAGCGATTCTGAAAATATTTCAGACTTGTGATGGCTGGAACAACAACACAGAAATTATAATCATCTGACATCCATCATCACCGCTCCTTCACTTGATTATACCAGTCAACAAATCCTGGGCAGGAAGACAGTGGAGGAAAAAAAAAAAAAAAAGGGAACACAAACCTCATCTGCTAAAGAAATATTTCTGTTTTTCTTTTTTTTTTTAATTCTCACATACAATTTTTTACCATCTTTCTTCTTCCATTTTAAAGCACTGATACACAAACAGAATCATAAAAATAAATGATTTTCAGAGTCTCCATTAATATGCCACTTTGTAAGAAATGAATCAAGCAGGGGCACCTAAAAAATCCTGGTGCGTGTAATGTGGCATTGTTACTATATATTATTCTGAATATTATTTTGAATAGAAACACAGCCGTCTACTATTTTTCTCTCTTCAACCTCCCCTTCTGTTTCCTTTTTTTTTCCTCTCTATGAACAATTTTATCTTGACCAAGCTATATTTCTCCCTTATTGGAAAACGAAGTATTCTAAATGTACAGTGCAGACAAAATTTATTTACAAATATTGCTGTTTTATATCTTAACTCTTAATCCATAATTTATGGCTAAATAATTCTCTACAGAAGGCTTTCTGATAATTTATGTCTATTAATCCATGATAGACAATTCAGGCTAAAACATCATTTTTGTACTCATAGTTGTAACCTTAGAGTTACTAATTTGGGTTTTTTCCTAAACCTTTCAAACAAGCTAAGCAATCTTATGAAGTCCAACACCAAGCAAATTGCTTCTACTTAATATTGAAAATATTTGTGGAAAGAATGAATGATTGAATGTTTCTGCCCATAAACTAATATAAAACTAACTTTTCAAATTAAGACTCAATTAGACCAAAAACAAAAAAAAAGTCTTAGTAAGTATTTTTTTATTTTCAGTTTTTTTTTTTTTTTTTATTTTGGTCAGGGCCGGGTTTGAACCCACCACCTCCGGTATATGGGGCTGGCGCCCTACTCCTTAAGCCACAGGCGCTGCCCCGTAAGTATTTTATAACATAATTCTGTCACTGGCTGATCTTTGGATGTCCATTTTCCTGGACACAAAATTCATATATTATCACTGAATATCCTTAGATTTAAAGTGTACTATTTTATGTCTTGTGCCAAAATTCTATCCCTTAATTACATATTTCAAATAATACTTTCTTCAGAAATCTATTTAAAGTATGTAATTTAACTATTTTTTAGCAAAATCACAAACCGTGTAATTGTTATCAAAATGTAATATAGAACATTTTCAGTTGATTCTCCTAATTTTTCTATAGATTTGTTACCATTGTTTTTCACTTTTGTACACAAATATAGCTTTATCCCCACCTGACTCTTTTGTGCTGCCATTGTGTAATGTCACAAACCACACCCACCACCCCCTTACACACACACTGTAAGCCCAGAACATGGTTATGTACATAGTATTTTATTCAATTTTTAAAAAATTTTTAAGGGGCAAGGCTTGGTGGTTGACACCTGTTATCCTACTGCTCTAGGAGGCCAAGGTGGGAGGATTGCTTGAGCTCAGGAGTTCAAGACCAGCCTGAACAAGAGTGAGCCCCTGTCTCTACTAGAAAAATGTACTGGCCATCATCATGGGTGCCTTAGTGCCAGCTACTGGGGATTTTGAGGGAAGAGGATTGCTTATCCAAGAGTTTGAGGTTGCTATGAGCTATGATGATGACTCTGCATTGTAGCCTGGGCAACATAGTGAGACTCTGTCTCAAAAAAAATTAAGGGAAGAGAGAATGAATATATAATTGTACTCTCCTTTATAAACATCTATATAATTCTTGTTAATAGAATTCTTTTTTATGTAGGTTTTTACATTGTATGTAGTGCATTTTGTTTCATTCAACTTTCATTTCAGTATCTATGCACATAAGTGCATGCATCTGTGTTTATGTATATACACACAAGCATGCATATATACTGTGTTGAAAACATAAATACTTTTATTATACCTAATAATATTTAAACTTATCAGATTTCTTTTTTGATTTCAGAATGTTAGAAGGGTATAAACGTTTTGGTTACATAATTTTCTTTTATACATGTTAAGTCAAAGTTGTCCCCTTCACCCAGAGTATGTGCATTGTACCGCTTAGGTGTAATTTACCCAACCACTCCTCCCACTTCCTATCTACTTGATTTATGATGAGTCTTATTTCTGTATGTGCACATATGGGTTGATCAACTAGTTCCAATTTAGAAATCAGTACCCGTGGTGTTTGTTTGTTTGTTTGTTTGTTTCCATTCTTATGATACTTCACTTAGAAGAATAGTCTCCAGTTCCACCCACATTTTTACAAAAATGACTAGATGACAACTTTTTATAGCTGAGTAGTACTCCATAGTATGTATACACATACTACATTTTATGGGTACTTGAGTTGTTTCCACATGTCTTCAGTTGTGAATTGTACTGCTATAAACATTTGAGTATAAGTGTATTTTAATAAAATGTCTTTCTTTTTTCTTTGGGTAAATATCTAGTAATGAGATTTCTGGATCAAATGGTAGGTCTACTCTTAGTTCTTTGAGGAATCTCCACATAATTCCCATAGAAGCTGTGCTCAGTGTGTGAGTCTTCCTTTCTCTTCACATCTGCACCAGCATCTGTTGCTCTGGGATTTTTTGATAATGGCCTTTCTCCCTGGAGTTAGACAATGTGTCAGTGTGGTTTTCATATGCATTTCCCTGATCATTAACATGGAGTTTCCCTGATGAAAAAACATGGTTTTTTTTTTTTTCCTTGGGTTTCTTGGCCATTAGTGTATCTATATTTGAAAAGTTTCTGTTCAAGTCTTTTGCCCATTTTTAATAGGGTTGTTTGACCATTTCTTGCTGATCGTTTTTCAGTTCTTTGTGGATTTTGGTTATCAGCACTTTCTCAGATGTATCATATGCAAATATTTTCTCCCATTCTGTAATTTGCCTATTTGCTCTACTGATTGTGTTGTTGGCTGTGCAGAAACTTTTTACTTTGGTCAAGTCCCAGTCATTTATTTTTGTTGTTGTTATTACCTCTGGGGTCTTCTTAATAAATTGTTTGCCAACGCTGAGCTCTATAAGAGATTTCCATCATTTTCTTCTAGAATTCTGATAGTTTTGTGTCTTTGGTGTAAGTCTGTTATCCATTGTGAATTAATTTTACGAGTGGTGAGAAGTAGAGGTTCTGTTCTAGTCTTTTACATGTGGTTATTCAGTTTTCCCAGCACCATTTATCAATTAGGTATTCTTTTCCCCTGTGTATATTTTTTATCTGCTTTATCAATGATCATATGGGAATATGAGGATGGTTTCACACCTGAGGTCTCTGTTTTTATTTATAGGTCTACATCTCTACTTTTATGACAGTTCTCAATAAAATCTTACCAAACTGAATTCATGTGAACATCAAAAAAATAATTCATCATGACCAAGTAGGTTTTATCTTTGAGACGCAAGATTGGTTTGCCATATGCAAATCTATATATGAATTCACCATATAAATAGAAGCAAAGAAAAAGACCACGTGATCTTGTTAATAGATTTGGAGAAAGCATTTGGCAAAAGCACCCTTTTTTGATAAGAGCAATTAAGAATATAGGCATAGACATACCTCAAAATTATAGAAGCCATCTACAGCAAACCCACAGCCAACATCATATTGAATGAGAGAAAATTGAAAACATTCCTGCTTAGAACTGGAATAAGGCAAGGTTGCCCATTATAGTAACTTCTATTCAACATAGTGGTAGATTTTCTAGCCAGAGAAATCAGATAAGAGGGAGAAATCAAGGGTATCCAAATGGGGAAAGAAAAAGTTAAGCTATTACTATTTGCTGATGATGTGATTTTATATCTAGAAAACCCCAAATGATTCAACCAAGAGACTCCTAGAATTGATAAATAAATTGAGCAAAGTCTCTGATTATAAAATCAATAGACATAAATCACTAACTTTCATATAAGTCAGCAACAGTCTAGCAGAAAATCAAATCAAAGATACAATACCCTTAATGGTGTCATTAAATAAGAAGGTAAAAGTCCTCTATCAAGATAATTTCAAAACACTAGGGAAAAAATTGCAGAGGGTGTAAATAGAAGGAAAAACATATAATGGTCGTGGATTGGCAGAATCAATGTTACAATGTTTATATGACTCAAAGTGATTTTTAGATTAAATGCAATCCCCATTAAAATACCAACATCATGGGCTGCGCCTGTGGCTCAGTGAGTAGGGTGCAGGCCTCATATACTGAGGGTGGCAGTTTGAAACCAGCTCCGGCCAAACTGCAACAAAAAATAGCTGGGCACTTGTGGCAGGTGCCTGTAGTCTCAGCTACTGGGAGGCTGATGCAAGAGAATCACTATCCCAAGAGCTGGAGGTTGCTGTGAGCTGTGATGCCATAGCACTCTATGGAGGGCGACAGAGTGAAACTCTGTCTCTAAAAAAAAAAAAAAAAACCAAGATCATTTTTTCATAGATCTAGAAAAAAAATGGTTCTACACTTTATATGAAATCAGCAAAGACCCCAAATAGCCAATGTACCCTTATGTAATAATAAAAAATCTGGAGGCATCACTTCACCAGACTTCAGGCTATACTACAAGGCTATAGTAATTAAAACAGCCATCTCAACATTAAAAAAAAAAAAAAAAGATATTGCCAAAACCACGGAGACTGCATCCCACTCACTCAGCCCTCCCCTTCCCTACACATAGGGTGTTAATGGTTTTTTCGCTGTTTGATAAGTCTTTTGTTTGTTTAATGTCTTTATTGAAATAATTATATGAAATTTATATTGCAGTTTGAAGTCTCGGCTGACATCGCATAGACTTTTCCTTTGCTTTTATCATTTAGCCTGACTACTAAGAGTTACCTCTGGGTAGGAATAATCCACTATCAATCAAAAAGTGTGTTTAAGCCCCTCTGACCTGTGGGGTTTCTACTCTTTATTAGTGAATGTGTGTGGTACTTACACTATTACCGCAGTCATATTTTGCCTCACATTCAGCCAGGGACCAGTAGTTTGGAATTTTCCAAGCTAATACACTTCTACAGGAGTACAGACATGGGTATACAAACATACATACAAACTGCCAAGGGAGCATGCAATTCTATTTTTCAATAAACAAATTTCCAGAGTTGTTCTTTGGTTAGAGTAGGCTAACATTCATGCAACATTTGAGTAGAGTTTTTGATTAAGTCCCAAGGGCCAGGTGGTTTCTACCTTTATTAATGGATCTTTGTGTGGCTTGAGGCTTGTTTTCCAGGGTGGACCCTCCTGCTCTGAGAGTGATGCAGTTTAATAAATATGGAATTTTCCTCATACTCATGGTTGAGTATGGTCCCGAGGAAGATCATCTTGGCTGTATCTTTCTTGTTGCTCTCTGTTAAACTACTGGTCGTTCCACAATTTTGATTATCAGTATTATGGAGCTACCGGCCCCTCTTAATTGCTTAACCCCAAGATATTCATTTATTTTTGACAAAGAGAGGAGTGTCTATCCACTTGTTAGATATCCACCCAGAACAGGGTAGTGGCTGGGGTTCATGAGATATGCTGGTAACTTTCCACCTTGTGGTGAAATTATATTCCTAGACTGGGAGCAATAAGAAAAGAGAGGTGAGAAGTTGCTATAGGAAGAATTATAAAACACACCCTTTATCCTACTCATCCAGAGTGCAATTTTCATAAACAGAGCTAGGAAGTCAGTTAGGAAAAAGTTGTGTTTCAAATGCCATAAACTCCTGCTATTCGAATTAAATGGTAGATATTCCTGAGTGAATGTTTCTTTATTTACTGTATACACTTAATTTCCAAAGACTTTAAGTTATGCTTTAGCATAATTTTTTGCTAGTTGAATGGTTGTTTTCTTGGAGACAATGCTGTAAAATCCCCCCCTCTGTCATTTAAAACATACAAAAGGGGTTAATTTTAGAAAAATAGGCTTCTGCTTTGTTTTCATTAATATGATTTTTATGAACACAATCACCAGAGTAATAAAGAAGTTTAAAAAAAAATGCTAGATTATCACTTTAAAAAATGTATAATAGTAATAAAATCACTTATAAAAACTCATATTTAATTTTATTTTAGTTTTTATGAAAGCAAAAATAAATAAACTATGCAGTTAACTTGTCTATTAAATTCTTTGTTTTCATAAATTTAACCAAGTATACTATTGTTTGACTTAGTCTTCTTTTGTAACACTTGCATTTTCAAGATTCATCACTGAAACATCACTCCTAGGAGGAAATTTCTTTTCATATTTTAATATAATTTTATAAAATAATTGCATATCCAAATTATAACATAACATAATCAAGTAGGGCTTATATCATGAATACAATGATTTATTTTTATTAATACATCTATAATATTAACATAAATAACCACAGAAATAGGCCAAAAACGTATATGATTACCTCTTTAGATTGTAAAAAAGTCAGTGATATGACACATGCTTGTAAAAAGTCTCATTAAAAGATTTCCACAAGAAATTATTTTATAAGTGTAATTTGATTTATCAATTTATTTACTTATTATTTCAACCAGGATAAGAATTAATATTAGATTTAATGAACAAGCTATGAAATCGCTCTCTAATAAAGTCAAGGAATAAGATAACGACATCCTGAATCACCATAATAATTTAAAAGTCTTCCAAAGCTATGTAAAATAAATGAGAGTAAAAATTAAATGAAGAAAGTAAAATTATCCTTATTTCTAGATGACATTATTTACCTTGAAATCCAAAGAGAATTAATTAAAATTACAACTGATAAATTAATTCAATAAAGAGGTGGGCAACGGCATCCAGTGTGGTAAAAAAATTAATGAAAATGATCTATTCATAAGCAAAATATATATGAAATTACCCAAGAAACAAGAAGAAATGCTCAAGATTTATAGGAAAAACAATCATAAATGATATTAACGGTCACAAAATAAGCCCTCGCCACGATTGTTTTTGGCTACAGTTGTATGGCAGACTGAATAGTCAGTCTGTGTGCTTACCAAATACTCTCACTCATCACACTAATAGGGCATTAGAATGTAGTCCTTGTTAAAGTAAACTCAGTCAAAACCAACCCTATCCCATACTGTGAAGGCATATTAGGATTTTAGTGAAGAAGTTTCCCTAGAACTGAAATGTAGTTGTAGGGCTGGGTGGTTTTTCTCTTTAAACATCACCATTGAACTTCATAGAGATCCATACCCTGCCCCAACAACAATAGCTCTCACAGGAGTGTAATAATTGATTCATCATAACTCCTTGAAGAAATAAAAATACTCTGAGGCACTGGACTGTGTTCTAGTATAAGAGAGCATATATAACCTAATCTTTAAAAAATGCATTTAATGTACTATATTTATTGATGTTAAAGAAAAACAAGACTAAATTGACTTTTGGCTATAAGGTTAATTAACTATATCTTACAAAAGTATTCATCTTTCTGTATAAATAATGCCTGAATATAGTCCCTGCATGTTTGGGTATTAATAAAGCATTTTCTTTTTCTGGAGTCATGAATAGAAATGTTTCTGTGGTTCCGCTTTTACAGAGGAAATTTATTGTATTAGGCCACAGCTGTAAATTTTCTACCTCCAATCCTATAAATTTCTTCTAAATGTTTAATGGTTTATAACTGTAATTATTCTTGTGTGCCAACATTAAACTTTAAAAAGTTTAATTTGGAGACTATTCGGAGAAACTCATCTTTTTTACAGCCTCATAAATAGTCCTTTGATGAAATGAGCAGAGGCTCTGTATCTGCCCGAGGTGAATACAAATGACATCACATGGACTATACTTATGGAGGGGAAGTAAATGCATTGATGTCTAAAGTGATCAGCCGGTGCTCAATAGCAATAAGCCGTTTATGTTTAGAGATAGGAAATGGCATGAATTTCAAATGTATATTTTTTTCCTCTTCCTCATTTTCTTTGTTTTTTTTTCCTTTCTCCTCTTAATTGTTATAAAAGTTTTCAATACTCCTCATCCAGAATATATAGTCTATAGCTTCTATCCTCTCAATATATTTCAGTGCCATTTTTGTTTTCTTTTTCTTATTTCATTTTTTTTCAGACAGCATCACCCTATGTTGCCCAGGCTGTTCTCCTTTTCCTAGCCTCAATCCTTCAGCATCAGTCTCCATGTAAAAGGTATGAGCCATCATGCAGGGCATCCCTTTTGAATACCACGTAATTCAGAGTACACAGCTGAACTATGTATTAGATATTCCTGAGAATATATCTTCTTCATGGAATCCAATTGCTATTATGACCCCATTTCAGAGATTTTAAAGAGTGACGTGAATGAGCATTTATTTGGTTTAAAAGTAAGGATATCAACATTAACGTTAAGTATTAGAAGTTTTCAAGTAAACTATATTAGCAAGAGTGCTTCTAAACGTGAATTTATATACAATATTTACTTTAAGTTCAATTAAGATACAATAACCAGTTAATTTTATTTCATTTAATTCAATTGGAATAAATTAAAAATGTCTGCCTACATGTTCATAGATATAGATATATCATCAGAAATATCAAAGGTTTAGTGGATACAGAGAGAAGGGAACACTTCTACATTGCTGGGGGGAAGGCAAGGTAATACAGCCTTTTTGGAAAGAAGTTTGGAGAATACTCTAGGAACTAAAAGTAGACCTATCATTTGATCTTGCAATTCCTCTACTGGATATAGACCAGGATGATTAAAAATCATTTTACAACACAGACATTTGCACCAGAATGTTTATTGTAGCCCAATTCATAATTGCCAAGACATGGAAACAGCCGAAGTGCCCATCAATCCATGAATGGATTATCAAATTGGGTATATATGTACCATGGAATACTATGCAGCCATAAAAATGGAGACTTCACATCTGGTATGTTTACCTGGATGGAGCTGGAACATATTATTCTTAGTAAAGTATCTCAAGAATGGGGGAAAAAAGTATTCAATGTACTCAATACTGCTCTGAAATCAATGTATAATCACCTACACATTCATAGGAATGGTAAAACATAACTATAGTCCAGAAAGTAGAACAGAAGAGGAGAATGAGGGGAAGGGAGGGGGATCTGGGAGGAGGGAGGTATTTGGGGGGACCTCACCTAGTGTAAATAAATAAATAGATAAATAAATTAGTATGTTACTACCTTTACACCACTACTTTATCACAAAAAGGATGAATTTTCCTGTTATATAATTGTAAAGAAAGAAATTTAATTGTTTCTGTTTGCAGATGATGTGATTTCTTCTAAAGAAAACTCTTAAGACTTTACAAAAATAAATCTGCTAGGAAGAAATTCATTAAAATTGCAGGATACATAATTGACATACAAAAGTCAGGTGGAATAATAATAATCTGAAAAAAAGTAGAAAAACAATAATATTATTATCAAAAAAATAAAACACTTAATCATATACTTAACTAAAGAAGTAAAAGGATTATATATTATAAACTAAGAAGAAAGAGGATACAAACAATGTTAAAAGATATCCCATGTTCATAGAGTGAAAGACACTGGTGTTAAGAAATTCACACTATCTACAGTAAACTGAAGGTTTGATAAAATCCTCATCAAAATCACAACAGACTTTTATAAATATTTTAAAAACCTCTAAAATTGATGTGGAGCCATACAAGGTGGCAAATAACAAAAATAATTTTGAAAAACAAAAACAAAAACAAATCTCCATAGCATCACACTTCCTACTTCCCAAATACAAGACTCCATTAACTAAAACAGTGTGGTATTGACTTAAAGACAGAGAAGGACCAGTAGAACAGACTGTAGAACTCAGATATAAATGTATGCATATGTGCTCATCTAATGTTTGACAAAGGTGCCAAGAATACGCAATGAGGATGGGACCGTCTCCTCAAGAAATGCTGCTGGGAAAACTAGATAGCTAAATGCAAAAGAATAAATTTAGAACCCTTGCTTACACTGCTGGGAGAATGAGGACTGAAGACCGCATTCTTGGCAAAGGAAAGCACCCCCAGAAAAAGAGGAAAACTAAAAAGTAAGATGAGTGAGTTGGAACAAAGAAAAGTCATCTAGTTCACATTTAAGCTAGCCATTGCTAACAAGCTCCTTGCCTTTTCTGTAATTCTAGCCTGTTGGGGCTACAGCTTAGAAACATCCTGCTGGGTCTGTGAGCACTCTGAGGAGTGTAATGGCCATAGAAGAGATTATTGCAAGTCCTAGAAAAGACACGTCTTCTAGAGCATTTCCTGCCCATTAAACAGGAAAAAGCAGATAGCCATTGTGGGACAGAGACCAAGGGAGTAGCTTGAGCTCTGAGATGTGGGCAGAAGAGTTTATATCCGTTATCGCAGAGGAAAATCCTCTGGGGTGGTGATAGGAGGAAAATGCCTCCCTCCCACAGATCCCTCAGAGGAGATTAACGCAGGTAATGTTTTACTCCACAGAGAACTAGCAGAGCTTAACACCTCCCTAGAACTGTGTGTGCGTGACCTCAAGCAGGAGTCTCTCCCAATACAAGCCTCAGATTTCAGATTATTGAAGGCTACTCTTAAGGTTAATAATAACAACAATAGAAGTTGATATGATCAACCTGAGAAACTGCTGACACGTTTGTTCCCTCCTTCATCTCACCCTCTGGGTAAATAAAATTCAATAAAAGCAAAGTGGAGCAAACACTCGGGGCCATTGCTGGATTTCCACAATAGGCAAGGGACCCCTGAGCTCCCACTTTTAATTCTACTCTATGTCTCATGTTTTTCTTTACCATCGCTTCTACATTTATATTTCTTCAGTCAGTCATCACCAGTTTCCACAGGTCTCAGTGGGATGTTGCTCATGGGGTGGGACCTCTACATAACACCATATTAAAAAAATCAACTAAAGTGCATTAAATACTTAAGCCATGAGACTTTAAAACTGTTTAAAGAAAACGTAGGTGGAAAACTTCATGATACCAGTCATAGCAATGATTTAATAAATATAACATCAAAAACACAGGCAATAAAAACAAAAATAAGTAATTGATACTACCTTAAATTAAAATGCTCTGCACATGAAGGAAGCAACAGAGTGAAAAGTCAACCTATGAACTGGATGAAAATATCTCAACCTATATATGAAAAGTAGTTAATTTCCAAAATACATAATAAGTTTGTCTCACAACTCAATAGCAAAAACAAAACAAAAATCTAATTAAAATAGTCAGAAGACTTGAATAGATATTTTTCCAAAGAAGATATACAAGTATTCAATGTGTATGCGAAAAAGGCGCTCAACATCACTAATCTTCAGAAAATGTACATCACAACCACAGTGAGATATCACTTCCCACCTGTTAGAATGGCTGTTCCCCAAATTAATTAAAATAAAAACCCCCAGAAAGAAAAAGTATCAGTGAGGTTGTGGAGAAATTCAAACCTTTGACCACTGTTCATTGGAATGTAAAATGGTGCCACAATTTTGGATTAAAGTATGGAGACGTCCAAAAAAATTAAAAATAGAACTACAATATGCTCTAGTAATCCACTTTTATATAGATGGACAAATGAGCGGAATCAGTATCCTGACAAGAAATCTGCACTCCCATGGTTACTCCAGCACTATTCAAATGTCCTTTGACACAGGGATAAAGGGCAAATGTACATAAAGTGGAACATAATTCAACCTCAAGTAAGAAGGAAATTCTATCATTTGTGACAACATGGATAGACTAGAAGACATTACGGTAAGCAAAATAAGACAATCATAAGACAAATATTTCTTTATTCTTTCTATAGGAAGTATCTAACACAGTCAAAAATAAAGGAGAGTAAATAAAATGGTGATTTTCAGAGGATGGAGGAAGGAGAAATGAGGTGTATAAAGTTTCAGTGGGTATAAGGTTTCTGTTACATAATATGTGTATGAAAAAGTTGTATAAAATGTATGCCATCCTAATCTGAAGAAAATGAGTGAAGATGAATTTCCAAAATCATGAAGAGGTAGTGTCACTACAGATTCTATAGATATCACTTGCCATCTATTTTCATAAACAAAATAAAAGTATAAGGTAATAAGTTATGTACAACTTTATGCCGATAATTTTTAAAACTCAGATAAAATAGACAAATTCTTACAACACAATCAAAAAGAAACAATCTTAATAGCTCTATACTTATTAAGGAAATTTGGTTTGCAAATGAAAATATTTTCACAAAACTGCTCCTGCTCCAAACATCTTCACCGGTGAATTTTATCAGTTAAGAAAAAAATAATGGTAGTTCTCCATAACTCTTCCAAAAAATTAAAAGAATGTAATTGCTAATTTATTCTCTGAAAATACAATATGTACAAATTATGTAATACATTATGAACATGTGAGATTTATCACAGGAATAAAAAATCGCCTTTACATGTAAATAGCAATGTAATTCATTATATTTCCAAGCGCTTTAATCAGGCAAAGCTATGATCTGAATGAAAAATAGAAAAGGCATTTGGCAAAACCCAACATTTATTTGATAAATATTTCTCAACAAACCAAGACTAGAAAGGAACTTCCTTAACCTGATGCAGGGCTCACAGAGTTTGCTTTACTTAAAGGTGAAAGAATGAATGCTTTTCTCTCAGTTTGGTAACAAGATAAATCTGTGACTACTCTTTTTATCATTGTACCAGAAGTTTTAGATAATGCACTAAGGGAAGACAAAGGAAATTAAAGTTATATATAGCTTAGAAAAAAAAAGAAATAGTACTTTCCAAATTCAGCTGACATTGGCTATTTAAAAAACCTTTTGATCCCAGGCAATCTATTAAAAATGTCACAGAACTAGTAAGTGGATTTCAAGAAGTCACACACACACACACACAAATGAATTGTATTTCTATGTATTAGGAATGGACAATTGGAAACAAACTCTTACAGATCATTCACAATAGGTCCCTTAATTAAGGCATTGTCTCTGAATACTCTCTGCCATAATTGCTGTATTTTCCCATTGTCTGCTGCACCCCATAGAAATCAGAGGATTGTTTAATTTGTCTTACAGGAAAACAAAACAACAACAAAAAAAAAAAGAACAACACTTTCATCTTGGAGTTTAGCTCCAAGTATCTTTCCTGATACTCCAAGCTGAGGTTTTACAGTCTATCCATTTCAATCAGTCTGAATCCTATCAAGAAATAGAAATCACACAGAACCATTCAACAGGAAATGTCTCATGTGAAAAATCGTGGAACTCGGCAGAAGCAGTAACTACAAGTATAAAAACAGTGTATGATCTCCAAGGAATGAAGGATCCTCCTCAAGGAAAAACAAGCTTGGAAGGGGTCCGTATTTTGTTGGAGAGGGTTGAGCTTAGCTCACTAGATGACAGAGAAAGTTACTGGTTTGCCTGGGTCAGAGCTGGTCTGCAGTCACTTGGCCAGTAGTAGGGCAAGAAGCTGCCTGCTAGGAACACTGTGAAACGGTCCCACAAGGGCCTACCGAATCAAGCGAGTTAGAGGTCTTTCCAGAACTGCTGATAATTCTGGGTACAGAACCTACGACAGTTATTGTCAGGTCAAGCCTAGGCTGCAAGGCTGGAACAAAGACCCAAGGGTTGTTCTTCCCTCCCCAGCCAACCGCAGCAGGAAACAGCGAGAGAATCCCTTCCACCCCCAGTTTCCTTCCCGGGTCTTCTACTGAGAAGTATAACTGCTCACCCTAAACTGGGGATGCTTAGAGGAAGTCGTTCCATTAAGGCAGAGCATATATCGAAGAAAAAAATTGGAGCTGAGCAACAATAAGTGGGTAACTGGAATACCACTTAATCTCTTGTCCTTCAGCTTACATAAATCAAATAGAGCGTGAATTACTCAACTGTGAGCTATGTAGTCATGTTTTACTAGCCATGATCAATAAATACCAACTATACCTGAATTTTTCAGATATAAAGTGAATTTTTTAGTTGTTTTTTATAATAGTTGCCATCTCTTTTCATCAACACAATAAATCTACGTGTTACTTGCACCCTCCTAGCTTTCTTTCATTTCTTGTATTTTGTCACTGTATTCTCATTGTGCACAGCCACCTCCTCCACTTTGCCTTCTGAATTTCTTCCTGGTCTCACATCATCATCTCTTAACATTTCAAACAGATTTATTGAGGTAGAAGTGACATAAAATAAACTGCCCAGACTTAACACGTATGATGTAATACCTTTTAACTTATGAATAAAAGTGAAAAATCCTAAGAAGATAATGGGTCATCAACCCCACAAAGTTTCCGTGTCCCACTGGATACCACTTTCTCCTCCCACCTGCAATGTTCATGACAGGCAGCCAGGATCAGCTTCCTGTCACCATACGATTCCCTTATTACCCCTTAACTTCTAGATTCCGTAATTATATCACCTCTCTCATTTCTGATTTTGATAATTTATGTATAGTCCATTGTATCAATCAATCTAACTAGAGGATTATCAATTTTAGCAATCTCAAAAAACTGGGTTTCAATTTCATCTTTTTTCTCTATTTTTTTTAACTCTTTAATTCTTGATGTGACTTTTATTATGTTAATATATCTGTTTAAATTCAATTTGTTTTTTCTCCAATGTTGTAAGTTGAAAGATGAGATCATGGAATAATACTACCTTTCTTCTTTTCTAAAAATACTCATTTCATGATACATTTTTAAAGTTTTTGTCAATATTAATGAAATTTCCATCATACCCCCAAGTGATTATTATTTTGATGTAGTTCAATACATACTGTAATTTACTTTTTGATATATTTTTTAACAAACTAATTCAGTTTCTGAATATTTGAGAATTTTCCCAAGTTTTTTTTTGGTATTTGTAGTTATACTTGGTATATTTATACACACTTTTATCATTTTTCCATATTTATTTGTGCTAGCAATTTCAAAATAGCCTATTCCTAAAGATATGTCCCATTTAATACATAACAATATAGAACTCAGTAATAAAGTCAAAACTCAGTAAGAAATCTGAATGAATTGCATATAATAGGTATATGAATGTAGTTATAAAAACATCATGATAATTTAATCAAACTCACATGGTATTAATTTTTAAAATAAATAGTTTAAGCTCCTAGGGCACTTATGAATTCAAGTTCAAATAACATTCATCACAGATACTTAACCAATTAATATGCCAATATGATGGCTCAGGTTCCTAAAATAAGTTTTAAAAGTGATCATTTAATGATAGAACATGTATACTATAACTAGATCTTTCTAAAATTTAATTACGTTGATTAAATAGTATGCTAGTAATATAAAGTATTTGTTGAACATTTACAAGTACCTAGTGGATATATTGCTGTATATATTCATAAATGTCTTTTAAGAAATCATTAAAGAATCTATTTAACTTCAATAATGATTCTATTAAATTTCAATTTAATGCTTAGTTATGTATGCTTAGGGCAAATCATGTAGTCTATGCCCATGCAGATAAAGAGAATTAAAGAACCTTCAGCCAAGTAAATTTTAAAGCCTAGATTAGCTAGGCCAAATGTCTTCTTTGATCATACGTATTGGATACATACTGGATCATACATATCTATAATTCTTGGAATATTCTGTTTCTAAAGAATAAATTGTATATTCCATTAAAACTATAATAGATAGTCCTCAATATAGTAAACGTGTTTGTTTCTAGACTTCACTGTGACATGGACTATATTTGCATCATTCAGGATGTACAGAGGTGAGGCATTGTAAGTTCTTAATAAAAACTATTTAACCTGAATCAGAAACACTAAATGATATCCACATAAAATCAATTTTCAAGGAACTTAAAATGTTACTGATTTTATCACAGATTTTATAAAATATTGTTTTATAGTTAACTCTTCAACAACAGGGTTGTTGATCTTTTTATATTTATTTTATATCAATTCTACCTCAATAAATATGTTGCCCTGCTACTTCCACTTCTCCTTTGCCTCCCTTGAGATAGCATGATCAACCCTTCCTCTTTTTCCTTGTTCTCAGACTACTCAGTGGGAACACAGTGAAGATGAAGATATTTACAACGATCTACTTCCACTTAATAAATAGTAAATATGTGTTCTCTCTTCCTTATTATTTTCCTAATAACATTTTCTTTCCTCTAGCTTACTTTATTGTAAGAATACTGTATACAACATATATCCCATACAAAGTACATGTTAATTGGCTGTCTATATTATCAATAAAGCTTTTAGTCAAGAATAGGTTATTTATTAGTAACTAAGTTGTGGGGTAGTCAAAAGTTATATACAAATTTTGGGCTATATAGACTTTCAGCACCCCTAAACTTTGTACTGCACAAACTGTAGTCTAATTTTTAAAGAATTTTTAATGTAAAACCATTCAGGAGTTATCCTAGTATTGTCTGCATTTGTATAAGAACTGGAGATTGAGACACTAAATACTTTAGAGAAAAGCAATCTGAACTGTAAGGCAAAGTACACATTTTTATTGATTCATTTCCTGATTACTTAAAATTATCACATAGTATTTAATTTGCACTTATTACGTGAATATCACTCTCAAGATGTGAATCATACTTTAAGATTAAAAGTTAGTAGAAACCCAAGTTGCTAATCTAAAAGGATAAAGTTTATGAAAGGAAAATCATGTAAAGTACAAACATATTATGACAAATACAAAAAAAGTATAAAGGAAAAGGGGGGCTCAGAGGAACAGGAAATTATTTCTAAATAAAAGAATAAAGAAAAATTTTATAATAAAAATGGAATTTTAATTTATTCTTGAAAAAATTTTAATATTTCAAAAATATGGAAATTGTCAAATGAAACACTGAATACATTTCATTATAACACAGTTAATGGAGGTGGAAATATTAGGCCTATCTGGACGTTCCCCGGTCCTGGTTCCCAGTGTCAAGAACAAATACACTCAGTCAAGCCAATGATGAAATGATCACAGAAACAAAGCAATCTCACACACACACACACACACACACACACACACACACACACACTTATTGTGATGGAAAGTACATTTCAGAAGGAGAGATGGGTCATTCTCTCCAAGTGGAGAAAGACCTCAAAATCTGAGCACACAGTGTCTTTTATTAGCTAACTGGTTTGTCCCATCTTTCTCTTGGCAGGATGGTTTGTCAGTTCTGCCTTTAGAGTGATTGGCAGGTTGGGGTTATATAAAAGATTACATAACAGGTTATATAACAGGATAGGTTACATAACAGTTTCCTAACTAGCACGCAGTCCTCCCAGAATCCTTCCTGAAAACTCTACCCATGCTATGCTAATTAGATGGTAACAAGCTCCAGGTTGGTTAAAGGTCTTTAAGAGGTCCTTACACTCTATGTTCCCACTAGGAAACTGTTCCTAGCAGCCTTTTAGTTCCTAGCTATAATTTGATTCTTGTTCCCTGCCCTCAGCCACTTCCTTGCCATCTGCTAACCCTCTGTCAGATGTAACAGAAATACCTATTGTCTGCCCAGGAACTCATGATCAGTAAGTTTGAAGCAGACTACATAAGAAGAGAAACAGGGAGATAAATTAGCACATTTCAGCACTAACTGGTACAGGGAGTAAATACAAGTTAAAAGCAAAGAGTGTAGATAGTGATGAGATTTATTAAAGTAAATTTTTTGATTATAACTTTTTAAAGAAGAAATCCAAATATTTCAACTGACTTTATATAAATTATATATTATTTGTTTAATTAAATGTGAATATACTTTGCCAGGAAAATAAATGAAATCTAGAACATTTATTTGGTAAACTAAATCTAAGATCACAGTGACCCCTGAGAACATTACTTGTGCTAAATTTTATTCTATATATTTTCAATAAATATTGCAAAAGATTTTCTCATGTCCAACCCAATGAATAAAATGCAATTTTTATTTTCTTAAATTCTCTTCCGCTAGCATTGCAACAGTATCATTCACCTAGGGCCTTATTGTTTTTATGATACAGCAGATCTTCCACTTCTCATGAAAAGTGATCTCTTATCCCACCAAAATTGATATGTTAGTGCCTTAACATGTAAGTCACCACTTCAAAACAAAAGCAGAAATAGATGGGTAATTCTCCATAAGAACTGAAAGTTAATAGTAAACTTTTGGGATCAATAAGTTCAATTGATATATCAGTTAAGTCTCTGGACTGCAAGTAACATGAAAATTCTGACCAAACTAGCTTAAAAGGCAATTATTGGTTGATGTGACTGTAACATTAAGTCTTTGATTAGTTCAAGAGATTTTTAATGGAATGTTTTCTAGCCACAGTATTTACTTTTTGCACTTCAGGAACATAGTGGAAATAGAGGAATATAGAAACTTTCCTCACTATTTTCTTAGCCTTGTCTTTTTCCTGTTTTATGCTATTTTCAACCAAGTTCTCCCTGTTTTTTCAAGACACTCATAGAAGCATTAGATCTGACACAACCAAGTTTGCATCAGGGCTAGTATGCATGTTTCTTTCCCAGAAGTTCTATCCACAGTATAATCTTCTTTCATGGGTGCCAATTTACCCAAGAACCTGTCATGGTGAACAATTAATACAATTCTCAGATGGGCTTGTGCCTGGTGGAGCCCAAACCCAATTGTAATCAGCTACTGGGTATCTATATATTTCAGGGTAGCCTAGAGGCTCCAGTTTGAATTTTCTCATTTTCAAAGCATATATGAAGAAAAGTCTCTATGTTAACCATCTTTTTGCCTTTGAGTAGTTTTGTTAGAAAATTCGATTTCTGGATATTTCAGTAGGGAGAATCCAAATACTAGAAATATCAGAATGGTAAATTGGATGGAACTAACATGCACATAAATCGAGTTGTATTACTGAAGTTACCTGCCTTTGAAAGAGTTTATCAACAGACTTTGCAATAAGTAAGAAATGTGGCTGTGTTCCATAATCCAATGGAAATTAAGTCACTTCAAGTCAAAAGCATAGTAATCTTTAAAGATACCCCTAGGGCTAAACATATTTGTATTTGTGAATTCATGAGAAATTGAAAGTGTATCACAAAATAAAATTTTCACTTACAAGTCAATTTGACTTAAGGGTAAAAACTGGGTGAAGTTTGCCATTTTGTAGTTCAATAGGTTTCTGTTTGCTTTGTCCCCTCTAGCTCTGGAAAGGCTACTGATGATAGTTCTCTGACTATTGCTTTGTTTCTGGATGCTTTGTTTTTAAAGCTTTGGTCATACCTCTTTCTCATCTGAAATTCTCTATTACTGTTAATTCCACTGGTGAAAATGTTATCTTTGTTCAATATCCACATTGAATATTTTCTCTATAATAAATAGTTTCTTTCCTCACCCAATAAAACTACTTTTTCCTTCCATCCAAGTACTAACCAGGCCCAGGCCCAACCCTGCTTAGCTTCCGAGATCAGATGATTAATGACATGGTGGTAGCGGGAGAAGGGGTGAGCAGAGAGAGAAAGAAGGAGGGAGGGAGTGGGGAAAGGAAGAGCAGACAGAGCGGGAAGGAGCGAGGTGTGTGGGGTCTTGGTGTGTGCCACACCTTTTGGGGGCAAAACACAATTATAAGGGGAACTTTACCTAACAAATGCAATCAGTGTAACCTGGTTTCCTGTACCTTCAATAAATCCCCAACAATAAATAAAAAAACAACAACAGCAACAACAACAACAAAAAAAACTCCTACTTTTTCCTTTCCCTAGTATTTCAGAGCATTTCTTTTTGTTCTTTTTTATGCCAGTTCTTATATATTGCTTTAAATTTTACTCTGAGTTTACATTACCTAAGGTGTACTGCATCCTGTCCACAGTGAGATCCTGGACAAGGGCAAGGTTTTTCATTCATCATTGTATTAATATTTCCTGGTACGTGGGAGGTGTCTAATAAGTATCTATTGAACACATGTTAGCAGCAGGCTGATTTAAAAATAGACAAATTTCTCTCAGACTCTGTCTCTCCTTAGCTTCTTACCTGGAAATATTTATGTTGCAGATGTCTCTGATAGTAGTTAGTTCTTTTGATAAAATTAGTATTTAGCTTTTGGTTACAAAACGAATCCAGTCCTGAAAGCAGTGTCAGACATAGAAATAAGATACAAAAATGAACTTTTTCTAAATAATCCACTTCCCATGTAGGAGGAAACCGATAGAAAAATAAATGAAATTAGCATTCTTATCTCCTCTCCCAGCACAGATCCTGAGGCACTCTGAGTTTGCAAGATTAACATGCAAGAATCTCACATAAGAATTGTTCACAGCTCCATCGATGAATTTAAATGTAATTCAGAAATATCATGAAAGAATTTAGCTTCTTAAAAAAAAGAGCACAGACATTGCAAGGATTAGAATGCAAAATACCACCCATTTTCAGTAAGTATTTGCTGGAATTAACTTCCCTGTATACAAATATTCTGTCATTCAGAATTCACTGGTTGCTTTTCTATCGCTAGTAGTATTTAGTTTATTTTTTTTCTACACACTGAGGATTTGCAGTTCGGTAATTAAGAGGAGAGCATGCAGCATGCTACTAGGACTTCATGCACTGAGAAGCTATAATCCCAAAGTGGGCATGGGGCACTTTCCACGTGCTTTCAGATTTATAATCTTACCCTTACTTAGAAGAAATGGATGAGATACAAACTAGTGTCATATTTAAAAAAAAAAAAAAGAAGAAGAAGAGGAAGAAGAAACCACCAAAAATCCAAACAGGTTTTGGGAACTTTCAAATTATGCAATTCAATTCTTTAATACCATTAATAATGGAACTAAAGTTTTGAATTACTAACTTTATCAAGTGCTCAGAAGTCAGAGACACCATGCTAATCACTGAGTATGCGTCATCTCACTGAAGATCATGAGACATACCATGGAAAAATGCTATGTATTCTTGCTTTTCATTCTTGAAAACAAAGAGAAAAATATCGAGGACCTTACTCTGCCTCTAGTGATTCGTTAACCTCCATCCTTTATCATAAATCACAACATAACTAAAAAAAAAAAAAAAACAAGGACAAATTAGTCTCCAGATAAAAATCATATTACATTTTCATGGATGTATCTATCTGATACCATCACACTATAAGGACTTGAAAAGTAGGTAGAACTATTGAATGAAAGTGGTATTTACCACTTATTTATCAATATCATCAAATCCATACCAGATTTATATCTAATTATATTGCCCACAGGATTAGCTAAATCATTTTTCATGAAATAACATTCAATAAAATATGAGGGAAGTAATAATAAAACAATTGAAAATGTCTTTATAGAGGACAAAATGGGAGTGCAATGAAATAAGTGCTCAGTTTGTTTTCCATTCTCCATGAGCTGCGTAAATGTTAAGTGGCTCTAGGTTTCAGCTTCCTTGTCTATTAAACAAAGCGTACTGGATTCCATTTTTTAAATATCTATTTAGGCCGAGCCAGGTTGCTCACACCTGTAATCCTAGCACTCTGGAAGGGAGAGGTGAGTGGATTGCCTGAGTTCAGGAGTTCCAGATTAGCCTGAGCAAGAGCAAGACCTCATCTCTAACAAAAAATAGCTGGGTGTTTTGGGGGACACCTGTACTCCCAGCTACATGGGAAGCTGAGGCGAGAGAATCACTTGAGCCCAGGAGTCTGAGGTTGCTGTGAGCTATGATGCCACAACACTCTACCAAAGGTAAGGAAGTGAGACTGTCTCTAAATAAATAAATTAATTAAATAAATAAATAGGAAGGAAGGAAGGAAGGAAGGAAGGAAGGAAGGAAGGAAGGAAGGAAGGAAGGAAGGAAGACCATTTAATTTTAAGTATCCCATTGTACAAGAAAAAAACTTTTTTTTTGGAGACTGAGTCTCATTTTGTCACACTCAGTAGAGTGCCAGAGCATCGTAGCTCATAACAACCTCAAACTCTTTGGGCTCAAGTGATTCTCTTGCCTCAGCCTCCCCAGTACCTGGAACTATAGGTGCTCCCCAAAACACCTATCTATTTTGGGAGATGGAAGTCTCACTTTTTACTCAGGCTAGTCTCAAATACCTGAGCTCAGGCAATCTACCCACCTTAGCCTCCCGAAGCACTAGGATTACAGGCATGAGCCACTACACCTGGCCGAAAAGAAACTTTTTCCCCTAAGTCTTGATCAAAGATGAGTAAGTCAGTGTTGATTTCTTTTGAGTATTTTGACATAGAAAAGAAAAATGTAATTTATTTTTGACTTTTTGTCCTCCCAGAATAACATTGATCTTATACACTATAATCAAAGAGAAAGTAGCACACTTGGTCTCAATAATGCATTAAAAATATAAGTACAGAAATACTGGAGAGCAAGTCATTGAGTGATACACAGGCTTATCACTTGCATGTTGCTATGAGGGGAATGAGTTCTATGAAATGGGTCATTAGTGATTTTGTCATTCTGAAAACATCATAGAGTGCACTTACACAACCCTACATGGCATAACCTACTGTACACACAAACTAATATAAACTATATTAATTTCAAAAGCTTAGAAGTACACAAATACAGAAGTCAGAAAACAATGTTTTACTAAAAAAATTCCATGCCCAGGAAAAACTAAATAGCATATGCTTTGAAAATATACTTACTGGTGGTACAACATATCAAGAAAAGAAAATTGATAATTGACACAAAATTCAGAATATTTGCTCCCTTTGTCATGATTGGGATGGTTATTAGAGAGTAGCATAAAAATGATTTTGTTGTCACATTTTAAGTTTGTTAATAGCAGAAAGTGTTTGCTCTATGTAGATACTTTCTTAAATGTGCACATTCATATTCTATATAAGCTTACATGTTTGATATGTTTTATGAAGTAAAAAGTCAAAATAACATTTATTTGGCAAGTAGTAACTTATCCAAAATATTAAGTATCACAGATGGTGTAAATGTGCTAAGGACAAAAAAAAAAAAAAAAAAGTAACCTCTTTGTCATGTGGGTTCAAAGAGGGTAAGCTAGCATTTTATTGAGTATGAAGTATATGCCAAGCCTTGGTATGCGTGTTTTGTACATCAGAAACAACTGTGTTATAGCAAAAAAGCAAAGGCAGCCAACTGCTTTCAAATGTATCATTTCTGAATTGATTGGAGTGAATTGGATGTATTTCTTTCCAGCAAGGTTTTAACTCTGTAAGAATCTATATGTAGATTAGCTTATGATGCGAAAATGGGAGAGATCAGTGAAGATACACCATTTTTGAAACTGTTGGATTTAAGAAAATAAGTATGATGGACAGTCACTCAAAATATTTTGTTTATGTAAATTGTCTATATATAGATGTGTGGGTATCTGTTGATGCTGTTTTTGCTGTGATTATTGTTTTTTGCTTTTGATCTTGAAATACAAAATGTTATGCAGTATTTGGGGGAAACAGTCACAGGGAAATATGAAATATTTTCAGAAAGGATCATAAAATTTATTGGCAGGTGGACTCTTTAGATCGACTTCTTCGTGTAAAAAGTAAAATCATCATGAAGATAATTAAGTCATTTATCCGAGTTGTTCACCTTAAATTCTAGAAATTTTGAAACTACAATTTGAAATGGTAGTTTCAAAAAAAATTCTGTGTCATTTAAAAAGTGAATTTCAGGACCGGTGCTTGGGCAATGATGACATGCCATCTCTACACACACACACACAATTAGTGATAAGCTGCACCTGCTTGTAGTCCTAGCTACTTAGGAGGCTGAGGCAGGTGAATCCCTGGAGCCCAAGAATCTAAGACTGCAATGAACTGTGATTATGCCACTACATTCCAGCTTAGGTGACCAAGTGAGACGTTTTAAAAAGTTTAAAATTCAGTATTAAAAGGAAGTAACAATTGTTCATTAGAAGTCTGTATAAGTATTAAAATTAGACTAGTTCAACAACTTTAGAATTTCTGAAAGAAAATTTTTAATTCAAAAGTTCTACCCGCAAAAAAAATATATACTTCAATATCATGTGATAACATAGTATTTTCATATAAAATTTGAAATATAATAATTTTATTATTTCATTTTACAATATCTCTTTCCACACGTCAACATGGATGAGAACTGTTTTTTTATTATTATTAAATCATAGCTGTGTACATTAATGCGATCATGGGGCACCATATGCTGGTTTTATAGACTTTTAAACACATTTTCATCACACTGGTTAACATAGCCTTTCCGGCATTTTGTTAGTTATTGTGTTAAGACATTTACATTCTACATTTACTAAGTTTCACATATACACTTGTGAGATTGTTTTGCTGTAGTTAGCTGCCACCCCTTTGGTTCCCACACAAGACTGTAAAAATGGAAACTATTCTGAGATTTAGCAAATTTTTGGACAATGAAAGCATATCACCAATTTTAGGCTATTATCTACATCTTATAAATGTGCTTCATTCTTATTTATTTTTTCTTTTTCTTTTCTGACTGTATATTTCCAAATAGCCTGTCATCAAGCTCATTAATTCTTCTGGTTGGTCAATTCTTCTATTGAATGACATTGTTAAAGAATACCACTGTCAGGGGCGGTGCCTGCGGCTTAGCGGGTAGGGTGCCTATATATACCAAGGGTGGCGGGTTCAAACCCAGCCCCTGGCCAAACTGCAATGAAAAAATAGCTGGGCACTGTGGATGGCGCCCGTGGTCCCAGCTACTCAGGAGGCTGAGGCAAGAGAATCGCCTAAGCCCAGGAGTTGGAGGTTGCCGTGAGCTGTGTGATGCCACGGTACTCTACCGAGGGCAATAAAGTGAGACTCTGTCACTACTAAAATAAATAAATAAATAAATAAATAAATAAATAAATAAATAAATAAATAAAATTAAAAATTAAAAATAAAAAAAAGAATACCACTTTCAGATATAAGGCGAAAAACTTAGAGGTATTTAGGAATAATTTATCTACTGTTTGGCACTACACATATAGAGGGAGTGAAAAATTTGGCTGCATTTTGTGATTTCTATCAAATTTTGAGGTCTGATAAACTAGAGAGGGAACAGTATCTGGTTTTGACAGGAAGGAATATCTTAACTACTTGAGTACTGGGTCAGAATGGCCTTGGGGCAAAGAAAAACAAGAGTGCATGTGGCACTCATCCAGTAGAGGAGACACTCATATCTAGAGTTGAGAACATGATGCTGTAACCGTGACTCCCTGAGGTCTTTGGGAAGTCATTTTTTCATGTTTGTCAGTATCGTATTCAGGTGGTGTTTCAGGTCCTGGAAACTGGACAAGAGATTTCTACTCTGGGGATGGGGAGTAGTTTCCTAATTTCTCACTGTTGAGTAATATTCTGGCCTTAAGGGTACTTTTTCATTAACCATTTCTGTAGGTAAGTCTGACTTGACTACCATTGCAACCGTTCATTTATATATTAAAAGTGTTGGCATTTAACTTAGCTTTTGATAGTTAAATGTCACCATTGCCCTCCAATACTTTGGAATACTATCCTCTCATTTCTGTTAGTGAGCTAGTTCTGTAACTGTATCATCTAATGCAGGGGTCCTCAAACTACAGCCCGCGGGCCACATGAGGCGGTGTGAATTGTATTTGTTCCCGTTTTGTTTTTTACTTCAAATTAAGATATGTGCAGTGTGCATAGGAATTTGTTCATTGTTTTTTTTTTGTTGTTTTTTTTTCTAAACTATAGTCCCGCCCTCCAACGGTCTGGGAAACAGTGAATTGGCCACCTGTTTAAAAAGTTTGAGGACGCCTGATCTAATGTCACTGTTGGCCCACAGTAAACATCCACCGGATCCAGTGCTCCTCCCATCAAAGCCTTTCTTATTACTTTGGGAACTGGAGTGCTGTCTCTCTTCTTGTCTGGCACATGGTCACCTATTTGGATTTCACTCCAAGTGGGACTCCGTTTATAACTGTATCTCCCCTGATTGTTAGCCCCTATTGGTTACCAGCGGTGGAAATCTCAATAATTAATCTGATTTCACCTGCTCGGGCTCTCCGTGTTTCACTTTTCTACAAGGATAGTGCCCTTGTCAGCAGATTCAGGTCTAAAATCACATTTTAGAGTCTGTTTCCTTAAAATAATTTTGATACCAAACTCAGATTTTCCAGGAAACAGACTCTGAGATGGGCATTTGTGTACAGAAAGTTGCAGGGTAATACTTTTGAAATCAACATTTGCTGTGGAGTTAAGGGGGCAATAAGGAATATTGGATTGTGATACATTCACAACCAAAAAGTACTTGCATCAACTCCATGGTGAGCTCTGAAGCTGAGGAATCCTTCAGAGTGGCTCTGAATTAGGTCACTAGGCCTTGAGCTGTATACCCCTGTTTTACCAGTCATTGAATGCCAGGTTCCTTCAATTGATAATGGTCTTAGGTGAAGAATCTCTGTTCAGCTAGAAATAATTCCCTATGCAGGAATGACACTGAGAACTGTCAACCACTAACTGCTGGAGGAATCGGTGCTTCAATCCAAAGGGAGAAATTAGTGGTGCACCACAGTATCCGTGTAGAAAATGACGTACTAGGTTAGCAAGGATGAGACTACTTTAAGGAGGAATGATTTAATTCAGGACCTAAATTAGGAAAAGGATCCAAGATGGTGAAGAGCAAAATGCAGGTAACAACATATGCGAATGCTGTAAAAGAAAAAGATCTTGTCATATATAAGAAACCAAGAGGACTCCGCTGTATCTAGAAGTTATTGATTAAGGGGAAACATCGCGGAGACAAGCAGTGGCTTGATCTTTCTGGCTTAGACTTCAAAATAAGAGACTTAGATTTTACTTAAAATAATAGAAATCGAAATATTTCAAGTAAGGAAGTGGCAGGATCTTAGTTGTGTTACTAGATTTTGATAAATGTAGGATGAAAAAACAAAGAAATCAAAAAGGTCAGTATTTTCTAAATTTAATACTCCGATTTTATAATTATAAGAGAAAATATAGTCAAACAAAATAGAAATGTATAAATTGGTTAGTTTGGGGATTTGGGAGGGGTTACATTCCTAACACCTTTAAGTGAATAACCAGTGAATATTTTATTCTATTAAATATTAAATTTTCTACTTCCTGATTTCTCAGTTTTATTATATGTAACGCAAATTATAATTTTGGAATGCTGGCTGCTTTTAATTGGATTACATGGAGTTACTTTTCAATTTGCTATAATGATACAAAATCGTATTTCAATATTCATATTTAATTAAGGACAAAAAAACTGTATCATTCTTGAATTCCAGAAATTAAATAAACCACTTTTCTAATGCTACAAAAAGTTTTCTAACCGCTTTTCATGCATACAAATATCTAGATAGACGCACACAAACATGTACACACAAACAAGGACATGCAATCTCATACATTAAAGTATAGATGGAAATAATCTCAAAGAGAAGAATGAAAATTTCATAATTTTTGAAATACTTGTCTTTTCAAATAATTCCAAACTCAAGATAATTAACTACATTATTGGAATGCTGTTCTTTATATGATGCTAACTACCTTTGTGCCTGGAACTTTATATGACAATGATGAATTGTGAAGATACAAAATAACATTATGAAATATCAGAACATAAATATTTTATGCTATCATAATTGATTAAAATTATAGGATGAGACTTCATATTTTATCATTGAAAGCCAATTTTCTCTCTCCTCTGTCTATATATGTGTATATGCACACACATATACATTGATAGTATTTCCATTTATACTTACTCATGTATACAGATGAGATACACATCCAGCACATAGAATTTGAAGTGAAATGTTCTTTGGAGTAATGATTTTATGGTATATGCAGAAACCATACATGGACATACATTTACTTTCTAAAACTACACAATTCATGAAACTAAACCATTTTTGTCCTATAATCCCTTCCCTGATTAGTTTCAGTCTAATTTCTTTGCACATGTAATGCTAAAGTTTCATTTTAGGCTTTTTTTTTCCACACATGAAATTAATATCCTGTAGAATCTACATTTTTCTGGTCTGACAACCCTCACCACCAAAATTCTGATGCCTAATTACAATGCATTTAATCAATTCAAAATTATGATATACAAGAATTCCTTAGCTCAGGAGAATTAGACAGAATTCTTTAATATAGGAATTTATGGAGAACATTTTTAAAATAGTGAAGAATTAATGAGCCCACAGAATAAAATGAAAATTATATATTTTATTGACTTTTATGTTAGAAATGCTTTATATGCAAGAAATTACTTTGCATGGTGTGGTTCTGAAATGTTATTTTTTTCTGTCTCTCCCGAAAAAAATTGCAAAAATGTTTAACCCAGTTTGCCTAAAAAACAATATTTATTCTACTATGGATTTCTATTTATTTTTCATTTCTATGTCCTACTTGTATCTTCAACCCTCCATCCTTTTTATGATAAATTATGACATGTTATTTTTTCTTTTTTTTTTACTAGTTTTAATATGTTCTCTACATCTATTCTTGCTCAAAGTTGACATTAGGTATAAAAACTTAAATATTTCACGAACACATGTATATTTATTTCTACATATGTGAAAGTAAAAGAGATTTCTGTAACCCTATTTTGTTAAAATCTTAAATCATCTATAGGTGTACTGAAAAATATTATACTATCTTTTCTAAAATAAGCAGAAACTATAATATTCAACAGGCAATTTTGATTGCCACAGCGCAAGGTTTTGATTTTAATAAAGTTTTATTTATTTGGATCACACATGCATCTGGACTGATTTAGTATCATGAACACTTCTTTTTGTTGGCAATAAATACACCATAGTGATCTACCTACATGATATGCTCATCCAGAAGTTTTAATTTGATAACTTCTTTAAAGCTATTATCAATCTACATTTATTTTTTTTTGAGTTTGAGTACAGTTCTCTTGATTGTGACTCTATTGCATAATAAAGGTGAAAATTTTGTAACCATACACTCAATTACCACAATAGCCTGCATATACATTTAAAAATCATGTTCTATGCTTAATGATCTGTTCATATTGATCAAATTCATCATAGAATTGCCAAATCTATTCCTAATTTAGCTCTCTAGGAAACAGACCTCTAAAGTTTCTACAACTTTCCCTTATACTAGATCATTAAAAATGTGTATTTTTTCTTTTAATATTGGTCTAACATTTCGTCACATAAAGCGATACATATAGAAAGTATAAATTCTACCAAATAATGCTGCTATATTATCTAATTGTGTAAACTGTCTTCATTTTTAGGCTTTTAGGAAAGCACAGTAAGTCTTCGGATTCCTCAGATACCAGCTCTAAATAATGACTTTGGTTATTTCCTTAGAAAATGAGGATCTCAGTAGTGCACAGTGGCTCACACCTTAATCCTAGCACTTTGGGAGGCCAAGACAGGTGGATTGCCTGAACTCAAAAGTTCAAGACCCCATCTCTAAAAAAAACTGCCTGGTGTGGTGCACACCTATAGTCCAAGCTACTAGGGAGACTGAGGCAAGAGGATCTCTTGAGTCCAGGATTTTGAAATTGCTGTAAGCTATGACCCCTCAGCACTGTACGAGGGGCAACTAAATAAAACTCTGTCTCAAAAAAAAAAAAAAAAAAAAAAACAAAGAAAGAAAGAAAATGCAGACATCAAGTAATGAAGGTTGAATTAATGGAGCTTACATACACAGCATCCCAGCAAAACCGGTCTGGTCAAGGTCCCTTTCGTGTTTCATTTACTCATCTAGTCTCCTTTATCCACATTCCTCATCACTTTCTGTATCTTCATTGTTTGAGGGTACTGATGAATTCCACATCAAATGAAAGTCATCACCCAATTTTTTTAAAAAAATTTATGTGTATGTTAAATATAAGTTTTGACATAAAATACCAAGTTAATCAAAGACCTCTTATAGAGACTATATCTGTATCTGTATCTTTCTGAGATTTGGGGATACTAGTTCTTGAATTAGAATGTATTCTTATAAATATGTAGTGGGCTTTGGTATGTATAGCTTAATTTACATAATGCTACTTTCATTTTACATAATTAACTTTGTGTTGTGTTTTTCAAATCTATCCATGTTGTTATGTTTCTATCTAGTCTGTTTGCTTTAACTCCTTTCCATATTGGAAATATGACAAGTTTATTTATCTATTCTCTCTGTTCACACACTTGCTTCTATGTGTACCTCTTACATGTTAACTTGTGTAATTTTGCAAACTTTTTTTTCTACAGAGTCTTACTACGTCGCCCTCCATAGAGTGCTGTGGCACCACAGCTCACAGCAACCTCAAATTCCTGGGCTTAAGTCATTCTCTTGCCTCAGCCTCCCAAGTACCTGGGACTACAGGGGGCTGCCACACAATGCCTGGCTATTTTTGTTGTTATTGTTGTTGCAGTTGCCATTGTTGATTTTTAGCTGTCCCAGGCTGGGTTAGAACCCGCCACCCTCAGTGCATGTGGCTGGCACCTTAACCACTGTGCTATGGGGTGCTGAGCCAACTTTGCAGACTTTTCAGAGACAGAGAGAGAAAGAGAAGTAGAGGAGAAAGAGATTGGGTCTGTGTGGGGGTGGGGGTGAGAGAGAGAGACAGAGAGAAAGAGAGACAGAGAACAGAGAATGAACTAGGAGTGAACCATGTACTCCTACACATTCACTGAGTTGGAGGAGTTTCTTTTCTGTCCTCCAACTGGCTTTATTCTAGCAGTTAAGACTTCAGAGTCAACTCTGTTTGAATAATAAAGACCACCTCCTAACCTGCTGCTGGAAATTTAAGGTTTAAATAAAAGTCTCAACCAAGATTTGACATTGTTATTAGTACAAAATATTTGGCAATTGTTTTTTGGCCTTTATGTGTATGATGCTCCTAGAAGAGTGATGCATTTGGCTTTGGACCTGGACCAAAACTCTTCCTAGCTGTGGGATAGTGTGCTAGTTATTAAACTGTCTCAGGAGCTTCACTTTTATCCTCTGTAGCATAAGAATAACTTCATATAATTATTGTCTTGATTAGTAGAAATAATATACATAAAATGCTACCAGAGAGTAATTCTGAGCAAATTCCATCCCATCTCACACCCCTTCTCATCTTCTATAATGCTTACTGTAGTAGCTGTTCATTGTTTGAGGGTCCTGATGAATTCTAAATCAAATGAAAGTCAACATCCAATTTTTTAAAAAAAATTATGTGTGTGTTAAATATAAGATTTTACATAAAATACCAAGTTAATCAAAGACTTCTTATAGAGACTAAATATGTTTTTAAAAACATTTTAGAAGTTCAATAGTATTTACCTCTTACAATAGTATTTACCTCTTACATGGTGGACAGTGCAAAAATAATGAATTAGATTCACAGTCCCTGTGATGGTGACGAAGGAACTGCTCACTGGGAGCTGATGTAACAAGACCAGGGTTAAGCCAGGCAGTGGCAGTCCTCCAGCCCCGCAGAACACTTTCTGCTGCACTCTGCTGTCAGGAGATAAAGAATGATAGTTCTCTGCATACCTTCTGCAAATTATAATTTGCTTTGTATGGAACCATCATTAATGGCTTTTGTTTCCTTGTCCTCTGGCACACGTCTCTTCTCTGTCTGTTTATGCCTTTGGCAAATGAGTTCATTTTTTGCCATTATTTATTATTTGTACTTGTCAGATTTTTAATTATATAATTAAGTTGCTATTGGTCTTCACTAATAAAAAAATATTATCAAAGTGTTATGACAGGGCTGTACCAAATAAAGGCTGAGGTCACTGGATATAAAAGAAAATGTAAAGATTCCAGGCTAGAAGGAATGCAGTCTGTCTCACTCAAGGGCTAGCTTCACCAGCTCAGGAAAATGGCCAGCTGGGGTAATATCCATTGAAATGCAGACAATCTTCATTCTGTATTATTCGAAGAAAGGACATTATCCCAGTGACCAAGATTTTAAATGAAAAATTTTAGAAAAATAAAATGAGGGCAAATAGGTGAACATTTTTTTTTCCAGTTCCTTTCTGTGAAAACAGCAACATTGAGAAATGAATCTAAACAATTTAGATTTACAGGTAGTCTTTCCTGAAATAACAAAACTGAGGTCAGGAAGTTTGTCATTTGATCAAGGTCACATACAGATTAGGTTCCTCTCATGCCATTCTCAGTTCAGTCAACCTCACTGTTTTTGTTTTGCTTTTCTTTCTTGTTTTACTGTCGTCTTTCTCTACTTTGTCTATGCTGTTGCTGTTCTCACTGGTAACATTCGTAATGTGAGATACCCACGTCTCTGAGATATAAGCGTTCGGGGAGTATAGATAAAACATTTACAGCACATTTCCTGGGCTGTCTACTTTTTCAAAAATTAAAGTAGACATGCTTTCAAATGAGAATTTATTTAAATAATCCAAATTCACTATTAAGAAAAAAACTGAACTTATGTGAATTAACATCATAAACTAGACCATATACCCAGAGATAAGATACTATGTAGATAGGATAGTGTGTAAGAATGTTATCATAAATTATTTTTAATATTGAAGATAATTTTTTTCATTTTTATTTTTGGAGAAATTATCTCTGAATCTTACCTTTTTTCTCCCAATGTTATGAAATGGTGCTTTAAAAAAAAAAAAACCTTAAATTTCTTGTACCTGAGCTATATTGTACAACAAGATTTTTGGTCTTTTTCTCCATTTCATATGAATGAGTCTGACAAAAAAGTCATGCAACAAAGCATTCCCAACTCTCTTCTGTGAGAAATCTGCTGACACCTGAACTGGCTTCTACTGGAATTTGTTTTTGGCTGATCTTTACATGACCTTTGAAATCCTGGCATCTGACCTGCCTCAAGCTTGGAGTCCATGGCTCTAAGCCTAGCTGCTTCAGGGACTTTGTCCTCCCAATCTAGTATTTGCTGGACCTCTCCGTCTGTCTTAACTCTCTGAAGCCAAGCTATAAGAAGCTGGTATTTTCTGGACCTCTTTGTTGGTCTCAATTTTATGAAAGACGAAATATGTAAAGCGAAAAACCATACACCTTTTTCTCATGACTATTCTGTCCTAATAAATGTACTGGTGCTGAAAGATGCCATTACTGAGTGAGAACAGTGGGCTAAAAAGGAAAATGCCGCATCCTGGAAATCTTTGGCATTTGCATACCAAACCAGCCTCAGTCTGCTGATTTTAATATTTTACTTAAAGGACTCTTCTAAACAATCTAGAAGTTAGACAGATTAAAATATTAAAAACTGTCCAAGAGTGTGAGTTTAAAAATGATAATTTTAATAATACATTCTTTCACACTCAGATGCACTTCTGGTTCTGGCTTGCGTTATTGGCAGACGTGCCAACATCCTCCATGGGGAAAGATGGAGTCCTTGCAGGGCTTCTGCCCAACTGGAAAAGGGAAGTTCCAGCCATCTCTTAATAAAGCATGTGCTCTAGAGATTTGCAACTCAATTTTGTGACCTAATGAGTTTGAAGATGATTGGAATAAACATTAAAACTTTGGTAGCAGCTTAGCCGAATTCTGGCTAATCTCTGCATCCTCAGTGGTTTGCCCTTCACAGATGCAAACTCCTCATCGCTATTGCTAACCAAGATTATTAGTGCCATACGAAGCCAATTGAAAATAAGTCGAGTGACAATCCTTGTTGTGTATCTTTAATTTACAAAGGGGAATTCTCTGGGCAGTTTTCATTAGCTCCTAGCAAGTTTAATTGGATGAAAACATTGCTTTCATGATCTTTGATGCCATGTGCTGGTACAAATTAAAGCATAGCAGCTTCTAGTCACGGAATTTTGCTTCTCAAATGCCTCCAGAGGGTTAGGCTAGTAAAAGGAGGGTCCTTAACAGAATTATTACAACTCTCCAACGATGCAAATTGATATTTGTGAATATCGATATTCAGTACCAAACAAAAGAACAAAAGTTCAGATAAACACATGCATAAACAATCATGAGAAACACAAAACATTGCATTTATGAGCTCTCTTTTATATGAAATGGTGACAGGTACTATTATCAAAAGAATTTGTTTTTATATATCATACTGTCTGAGTCCTTTCTATGTGAATCATAATACATTAAAATTTTTTGATTAATTTGAATGTGTATAATTGCTTAAGGCTTACTGACTGAATTTCGTCCACAGGACGAATTCAACTGTGGTTATTTTGGGTATGATTACATCTATTACTCTGATGAAGAAATGTTTTGGCCTGACAAATAGTCTACTACAGTAGAAGAAAGTAAAGAGGAGAAGCGGAAGACTAAGATTTAACACATTTCCCTAATAAAAGTATCAGAGAAGTAAAGTTATGTCCAGTATCCACAGCTACTTCTGAGGCGGTCAGCCTTGGAAAGGCGACCCTCACTAACCAAAAGCTTAAATTCCTTAGTCAATGTCAATTATCGATTAGGACGTATGCCTACTCCTGCAGATGAGAAAACTCGGATGAACATTCACTCTCCAAAGGAAAATCGCACATTGCCTGGTAAATCTCTTATAAAGAAGAAAGGAAAATCCTAACAGAAGTGTCTCAATTGTGACAGCACTGATTATCCACATTTGCTACCTATAGTTACAGCTGACAAGAGGATTAAATGTTGGAGTTAGCTGTTAATTCCTCTGGGCATTGACAGACTCCACTGGGTAAGTCTGTGCCTTCATGTTATAAGCAGGATTATCACTCTTAAAACATCCCCATAATAAATCTGCACATACTTTGTTGAGACACAGAAAATGTGTATCATGTGCGTTTCCACTCCCCATTCCAGTGATTGAGACAAATGTTTCATATCCACCACAGGCATGCGGAATCCCTGATGAGAGTGTACCAGGCTCCCACTACCCATCTATGAGGATGGGTACAAGTAAGCAAGTTCCAGTCCTTCACTATGACATGAGTTCTGAAAGTGGCCAATCCCTTAGGGAAGATTTTACTTACAAATGGCTAGCTCCTTTTAATGATTCTTGGTCATTTCCGATTCTGATGATAACACTTTCAAGCTCATCCCTAATTCTAGCACAAATGCTCTGCTTAAATAATGTAGTCTCATAATTTACAATAATATCTTCAACCAGACAATAGTTATTGTGGCAGAACAGCAAAAATCTTTAAAAGCATTTAAGCAATGTCTAGAAACTTTTTAAACCTTTTTTTGTATAAATTATGCATGCAATTAAAAATATTGCTAATAATTCATGTACTTGAATAGTCATAAACTTTAAATATATGTTTTATTATTTTAATTCAACCCCGTTTTTTAATTGGAAAGAATGAAATCAGTTTCAGCATTAAGCGTCTTTAATAATGGTTTAAATGAAAGATCATGCCAGTGGTTGAAAGGAATTAATTCTAATTTCTAGAATAAATCAGCAAAATACATTTTTTGCTACTTAGAAAACATTCCCTAAAAGAAAAGAAAAAAGAACATTTGTATGCAAGCACATGTCTTTCTTTCTTATGCAAATGTCAAAAATGTTTTAATTTTCCTGAACACTTAATTGATATTATATACTGCAGGGAAAGATTCATACAGAATCACGTTTGTGTGAAAGTAAAGGTTTCTTTGTGGCAGTAATAATACACACACACAAAAAAACAAGGAAATTATAGTAAGCAACACTGTAAACAGTTAAGCAAAACATGTGCCACTATAGTAGTATTGTCATGGGATGAATCTTAGGAGCCGCAGTTGAAACAAATGACAGGTAGAAATCTTGTCTGTACCTTGTGACAATAAGTTTATCTCTCTCATTGTCCTCTAATGTTCACAGTAGAGGAGGGAACATTTCCCTTATCTACTTTTTTTCTATGTCTGCCCCAAAGAAAGAGAATGTATTCCTCACCTCTCTCCACGTTTCTGCTTCTGACACCTCTTTTGAGAACGCTCTCCAGATACCAGGGACCCCAGTTAGTAGGAGAGGGGAGGAGGCAGATGTGGAGGGCCCCAGGCTTCACCATGTGCACCCCTGGGGATCTTTCCCTTGACACTGAAATCCCTGCAGTGGACTCTTCTCTGAACTCAAGGAAAGAAAGCTTAATGGGTTTGGGGCCTTGCTCCTAAATGGTTTCCATTATTTCCATTCACAAGAGGCAAGATTTAACTCTTCCTTTGTGTCTAAAACTATACTGAATTTCCTAGGATCCAGGCCTTCAAGGTATTCCAGCTATCATACTTTATGCAGGACTATGCACCTAATTTATCCTAATCTCATGTGCTTAAATCAGACACAAACTCCCAGAGTCAGCCCTACTTCACACCATCTTCTTCGTAGTTCTGGGCAGACTTTTATGAAGGTCTTAATTCCAGTAATTCAGGCTTGTATTCTAGTGTCCCTAACTTATTTATTGGTATTTTACACTGTTAAATAGTTCGGACATGTGAAAGGTTAGGAGACTTCAAGGCGCAAGTCTGCACATATCCCCTGGCCACCAGGAAGTACAGAATGAGGCAGCTGGTGCCACATGTGAAACAGAGCACGTAGAACTGGGGCATCTGGACCTGAATCCTGACTGTTATATGCTAGCGGAGCGAATGTGTGCAAATTACTTAACTTCTCTGTGCCTCAACATTGTTATTAGGTTAAAATTAGAGCCTAAACCATAGGGTTCTTAGGAGGAATCTTTGTGTCAATATCTAAGTATGTAAAACACTTGTATTCATGCTTGGCATTCAGCAAACCATACGGTTCATATTTCCTATTCTTAAGAACATTTCTTAATACAGTTAAATTCCTCCTATGAATACATCATACTTTCTTCAATCAAAACTATCTATTATCTCCAGTTAGTGTTTATCATTTCTCCAATATATGGGGAATATATAGATGTTGATATACTATATGCAGATATAAAGATATATTCACAGGAATGATGCATGACATATATGTATATATAAACATACATACCGGGCGGCGCCTGTGGCTCAAAGGAGTAGGAGTTGGAGGGTTCAAACCCAGCCTTGGCCAGAAACTGTAAACCTACATACCAATGATATGTAAGTATATATACAGGCGTTAGTATTTGCACATATAGCTCCAGATAGAGTGAAAGATAGATTTAAGCAATACCTCAGTATCTTCGTGACTGTTATAAATCTTTCATGAAACGTCGCCATCCTGCATGTATTCTCTGGTAACTCACCTTTTATCTCAAATATCCATCTATGAAATGTGTTCCTATTATACTGCTGGCTGTAATTAATTCACTTTGCTGCATTGAAACACACTAATATATGAAAATATAACAATTTGATTATTTTTACTCATGTCAATAAACATTTATGTTGCTTTTAATTTGTTGCTATGGAGACACTGCTGTTGGGAACATTCTTTACATGTATCTTTCTTCTCTGCCTCAAATTTTCTAGAGTCTATACACTTCGGAATGGAAATGTGGCATCTTAGAATGTGACGTACTTCACTTTCCTTTAACTGACTGTGGTAGTAGTTAAGAGAATCTGCACTTCTGACAGCTGTGTGTAAGACTTCCCATTGCATCACATCTTCTCTAAATCCCAATACTTGTCATTTTCTGCGTTCAATATTTTTGTGAATATTATGTTAATTTTCCTTACATATGCTTTGAAACATTTTTACTCTAGTCTAATTCAGCATTTTGAATTATATTTTCTAAGTATCTACATTTTCTGTTCTGTGAATGCTATTTACCCATTTTTCCATTATGTTATCTTGTTCTTTATTTTGTAGAATATTCCCATCTGCTAATCATGTGCTGTCCACAGGTGTTTCAAATAGCTTA
Source organism: Nycticebus coucang (assembly GCF_027406575.1). Taxonomy (NCBI): domain Eukaryota; kingdom Metazoa; phylum Chordata; class Mammalia; order Primates; family Lorisidae; genus Nycticebus; species Nycticebus coucang. Next base: position 53,484,365 of record NC_069781.1, on the reverse strand, counting down.
GAGAGTAGTTTATGAGTTCATCCCTTTTTTTTTTTTTTTTTTTTAGAGACAGAGTTTCACTTTATCACCCTCTGTAGAGTACTATGGCATCACAGCTCACAGCAACCTCCAACTCCTGGGTTTAGGCGATTCTCTTAGGCGAGCCTCCCAAGTAGCTGGGACTACAGGCGCCTGCCCACACCACCTGGCTATTGTTTTGTTGCAATTTGGCCGGGGCTGGGTTTGAACCCACCACCCTCAGTATATGGGGCCAGCACCCTACTCACTGAGCCACAGGCGTCGCCCGAGTTCATCCTTTTTATTGTTCATTATTGATATAGTGCATGAAATTTTGCATTGTAATATAATCATCATGATCCTTTTTTAATAATTTTGTTTTTTGGTACTTAGTCTATTACAATTTTCTCTTATGCTAAGGTGAAATGAAATAAGATAAAAATTTTGTGCATGCCATACCGTTATGTATCTTGAAAATACGAATGGAAGAGATTTGAAAGGAAACCCTTGTATACATGGTAGCAGTGGTTTCTACTGTGTAATGGAATGCTAAGCAGTTTTTTATCCTTACTGCTTGTTTTTTTATAATATCTCTACTGTTTCATAATCACTCTTCTGATTGCGGTATCAGTAATAATACAATTTTAAGAGACTGTGAGTCAGTTTACAGGCTCAAACCAACATACATGCTGACAGAGACTAGCAATCTAATTGGCAAAATGAAAGACTCTGGGGAAAACATACACTCCATAGAATGAGACTTTTTCTTTTTAAACTTGGAATCCCTTGGGGATCACACTTACTGAAGGTCCTCCGTTGATTAAAATGGCAATCTCGTTTGAATTAGTATGCAAAACACACTGTACAGGCTTCATCCAGGTTCTTCAAGTGTTTTGATAAATAATGACCTTTGATTGAGCATGTTTTGAAAAGGGGGACTAACTGGGAAATGAGAGCACAATAGTCACTAACCTGGAAAGAAAGGGGACAATTTTCAAACAGCAAGCAGCCTCTGTATAAATAATTTGTCTCCCCACCACTCGTTCTGTGACAGCTGGTACCTACTTCACTCTAGCAAACTGGGGTCTCGTCTCCTGATTAGGTCATCTCCCTTGATGATCATCATGCCTAGTGTGACAACAGCGCAGAAATTACAACAAAGGAATCATAACAACAAAGTGTTCCGAGACTTGAGACAGCTTTCATCTCTGTGAGTTTTAAGGTTTTGTAAATTTGTCTCCACTTTGTAATTGTGCAAAGGGAACAACTAGATTTGTTTTCAAACTGGGGCTTTTATCTAACAGAGGACACCATCAGACAGTGGTAGGGTTTCCTTCAACCCTGTTGTAGCAAAACACTTTTATCATTATTTTACAATTGATCAAATTTGAACTGTTTGCTCCATTAGATAGGACATTGTTACTTTTTTTTTTTTGGTATCGGGTGAAGAAGAGTGTGAAAATTCTCCAGTGAATTTGTTCATGTAAGCAGTTCACAGTAATTCAAAGCCCCTCCTTCCTGAAACAACTATGCATTAACGTCAGCGTCTGGTTTGAGTTAAATATAGTACATGTTTTCTATGGAGCCACACAGGCAGCTCCTCAGTTCTCTGACAAACCTGAACATTGCAGCCGCCTTTCCTCCTCATTTTACACTTCCACCACCAACAGATCCCTTGTGGGTTATTCTTCACGTTTGGCTGTATGGAGAGACAGTCACCAGGGCCTCCCTTGATGCCTGTGGTACAAAACACTCAGGACATTTCTTTTATAGGGAAACAGACAGATACATAAGGAATTACAAACTTGGGGATGTTAAAAATGGTTCCAGACATGCTCCTTGGTTAACAGTCCCTACCTCCCTTCTGGGATGGTAACTGGGCACCATACTGTTTTTATGGCCCCAAGAAGACCAATTCTTCCCCTGTGTAGGCTGAAGAGACAATCCAAGGGAGAAAAAGAAATATCTATTTTTCTCATTTGTGCAGTTTACGTGTCTGGGGATTTACACTGGATGCTACTCATTTTCTAAATCCTCTAGATCTCACTGAAAAACACTGTAAACATTTTTTACCTGCCCAGAGAATCAATGGGACAGTATTTTCTTTTTGTGCCTCTCAGTTACCTAAATGTTTTATTTAAGGTAAAATGTATTATTGGTTCCTTGGGAGATTCTTCTGTGTTCTTATTACACACAAAATAGAATTTGCAACTAACAAAAATAGATAGCTACCTTTCTAACCTATGCCTCCTGCACGCATGTACACACACACACACTCACACACACACACTATATAAAAGTATATAGTATAAAAGTAGTATAGTATAGCTGCACTTTCTGTTTTCCTACTCACTTGCCAGTCGTTGTGCTGTAGCTCCAAGGACTCTGAGGCAGGAGTGGCTGCGGCGGCAGCAGCCGGTCACTGTCATATGACAAAGGCTTTGCCGCAGTTCATTGTCCTCCCTGTGTACTTTCCATTTGCCTTCTTGGTTACTGATAAAAGCTCTGTAGTCTGGAGAGGGCGGAGCAAGATGGCAGCCGAGTAACAGCTTCCTTGCATCTGGGCACCGTGAGTCTGGGGAGATAGGACTCCAGGCATCTCCGGCTGGTGGGAACTGCCTAGCATCACTCCTATGAGGATACAGGGAGTCAGCGAGAGACTTCTGGACCCCAAGAGGAGGACTAAAACAGTGGAAAACCGGCAAGTGGTCGCATGTGTTCAATCCGTCTAAACCCGCCCACAACTTCCACAGGCACAAGAACTTAAAGAGCAAGAGGAAGTGAAAGGAAAATTAGGGCAAGGAAACAGATAAAAGAAATCACTCATGAGGAAGAATCAGCAGAAAACTCCAGGCAACATGAAGAACCAGTCCAGAACAACCTCGCCAAGGGACCATGAGGTAGCTACTGCAGAGGATTCCACCTATACAGAAATGTTAGGAATGACAGAAAGGGAATTTAGAATACACATGTTGAAAACAATGAAAGAAATGATGGAAACAATGAAGGAAACTGCTAATAAAGTGGAAAATAACCAAAAGGAAATCCAAAAACAGAATCAAATCAGAGATGAACGATACGAAGAATATAAAAAGGATATAGCAGAGCTGAAGGAAATGAAACAGTCAATCAGGGAACTTAAAGATGCAATGGAAAGTATCAGCAACAGGTTAGACCATGCAGAAGAAAGAATTTCAGAGGTAGAAGACAAAGTTCTTGAGATAACTCAGATAGTAAAAGAGGCAGAAAAGAAGAGAGAGAAAGCACAACATTCACTGTCAGAATTATGGGACTTTATGAAGCGTTCCAACATACGAGTTACAGGAATTCCAGAAGAGGAAGAAGAATGCCCCAGAGGAATGGAAGCCATACTAGAGAATATTATAAAAGAAAATTTCCCAAACATCACCAAAGATTCTGACACACTGCTTTCAGAGGGCTATCGGACCCCAGGTCGCCTCAACTCTAACCAAGCTTCTCCAAGACACATTGTGATGAACCTGTCCAAAGTCAAGACAAAAGAAAAGATTCTGCAAGCTGCCAGGAGTAAGCGCCAGTTGACCTACAGGGGCAAATCCATCAGAGTGACCGCAGACTTCTCTAATGAAACTTTCCAAGCAAGAAGACAATGCTCATCTACCTTTAATCTACTTAAACAGAACAATTTTCAGCCCAGAATTCTGTACCCTGCTAAGCTAAGCTTCAAAATTGATGGAGAAATCAAATCATTTACAGATATACAAACATTGAGGAAATTCGCCACAACAAGACCGGCTCTACAGGAAATATTTCAACCTGTTCTGCACACTGACCACCACAATGGATCAGCAGCAAAGTAAGAACTCAGAAATCAAAGGACAGAACCTAACCTCCACACTGATGCAAAAGATAAAACGAAGCAATGGACTCTCACCAAATAAGACGAATAGAATACTACCACACTTATCAATTATCTCAATAAATGTTAATGGCTTGAATTCCCCACTGAAGAGACATAGATTGGCTGACTGGATTAAAAAACACAAGCCATCCATTTGCTGTCTGCAAGAAACACACCTGGCTTCAAAAGACAAATCAAAGCTCCGAGTCAAGGGTTGGAAGACAATTTTTCAGGCAAATGGAATTCAGAAGAAAAGAGGAGTTGCAATCTTATTTTCAGATACATGTGGATTTAAAGCAACTAAAGTCAAAAAAGACAAAGATGGTCACTTTATATTGGTCAAGGGAAAACTACAACAAGAAGACATTTCAATTCTAAATATTTATGCACCCAATTTAAATGCTCCCAGATTCTTGAAGCAGACCTTACTCAGTCTGAGCAATATGATATCTGATAATACCATCATAACAGGGGACTTTAACACACCTCTTACAGAGCTGGACAGATCCTCTAAACAGAAATTAAACAAAGATATAAGAGATTTAAATGAGACCCTAGAACAACTATGCTTGATAGACGCATATAGAACACTCCACCCCAAAGACAAAGAATATACATTCTTCTCATCACCCCATGGAACATTCTCCAAAATTGATCATATCCTGGGACACAAAACAAATATCAACAGAATCAAAAGAATTGAAATTTTACCTTGTATCTTTTCAGACCATAAGGCACTAAAGGTGGAACTCAACTCTAACAAAAATGCTCAACCCCACCCAAAGGCATGGAAATTAAACAATCTTCTGTTGAATAACAGATGGGTGCAGGAAGAAATGAAACAGGAAATCATTAACTTCCTTGAGCATAACAACAATGAAGACACAAGCTACCAAAACCTGTGGGATACTGCAAAGCAGTTTTGAGAGGAAAATTCATCGCTTTAGATGCCTACATTCGAAAAACAGAAAGAGAGCACATCAACAATCTCACAAGAGATCTTACGGAATTGGAAAAAGAAGAACAATCTAAGCCTAAACTCAGTAGAAGAAAAGAAATATCCAAAATCAAATCAGAGATCAATGAAATTGAAAACAAAAGAATCATTCAGAAAATTAATGAAACAAGGAGTTGGTTTTTTGAAAAAATAAATAAAATAGATAAACCATTGGCCAGACTAACTAGAAATAGAAAAGTAAAATCTCTAGTAACCTCAATCAGAAACGATAAAGGGGAAATAACAACTGATCCCACAGAGATACAAGAGATCATCTCTGAATACTACCAGAAACTCTATGCCCAGAAATTTGACAATGTGAAGGAAATGGATCAATATTTGGAATCACACCCTCTCCCTAGACTTAGCCAGGAAGAAATAGAGCTCCTGAACAGACCGATTTCAAGCACTGAGATCAAAGAAACAATAAAAAAGCTTCCAACTAAAAAATGCCCTGGTCCAGATGGCTTCACTCCAGAATTCTATCAAACCTTCAAGGAAGAGCTTATTCCTGTACTGCAGAAATTATTCCAAAAAACTGAGGAAGAAGGAATCTTCCCCAACACATTCTATGAAGCAAACATCACCCTGATACCAAAACCAGGAAAAGACCCAAACAAAAAGGAGAATTTCAGACCAATCTCACTCATGAATATAGATGGAAAAATTCTCAACAAAATCCTAGCCAATAGATTACAGGTTATCATCAAAAAAGTCATTCATCATGATCAAGTAGGCTTCATCCCAGGGATGCAAGGCTGGTTTAACATACGCAAGTCCATAAACGTTATCCACCATATTAACAGAGGCAAAAATAAAGATCACATGATCCTCTCAATAGATGCAGAAAAAGCTTTTGATAAAATCCAGCATCCTTTTCTAATTAGTACACTTAAGAGTATAGGCATAGGTGGCACATTTCTGAAACTGATTGAAGCTATCTATGACAAACCCACAGCCAATATTTTACTGAATGGAGTAAAACTGAAAGCATTTCCTCTTAGAACTGGAACCAGACAAGGTTGTCCTCTGTCACCTTTACTATTCAACATAGTGCTGGAAGTTCTAGCCAATACAATTAGGCAAGACAAGGAAATAAAGGGAATCCAAATGGGAGCAGAGGAGGTCAAACTCTCCCTCTTTGCTGACGACATGATCTTATACTTAGAGAACCCCAAAGACTCAACCACAAGACTCCTAGAAGTCATCGAAAAATACAGTAATGTTTCAGGATATAAAATCAATGTCCACAAGTCAGTAGCCTTTGTGTACACCAATAACAGTCAAGATGAGAAGCTAATTAAGGACACAACTCCCTTCACCATAGTTTCAAAGAAAATGAAATACCTAGGAATATACCTAACGAAGGAGGTGAAGGACCTCTATAAAGAAAACTATGAACTCCTCAGAAAGGAAATAGCAGAGGATATTAACAAATGGAAGAACATACCATGCTCATGGATGCGAAGAATCAACATTGTTAAAATGTCTATACTTCCCAAAGCAATCTACCTATTCAATGCCATTCCTATCAAAGTACCTACATCGTACTTTCAAGATTTGGAAAAAATGATTCTGCGTTTTGTATGGAACTGGAAAAAACCCGTATAGCTAAGGCAGTTCTTAGTAACAAAAATAAAGCTGGGGGCATCAGCATACCAGATTTTAGTCTGTACTACAAAGCCATAGTGGTCAAGACAGCATGGTACTAGCACAAAAACAGAGACATAGACACTTGGAATCGAATTGAACACCAAGAAATGAAACTAACATCTTACAACCACCTAATCTTCGATAAACCAAACAAGAACTTACCTTGGGGGAAAGACTCCCTATTCAATAAATGGTGTTGGGAGAACTGGATGTCTACATGTAAAAGACTGAAACTGGACCCACACCTTTCCCCACTCACAAAAATTGATTCAAGATGGATAAAGGACTTAAATTTAAGGCATGAAACAATAAAAATCCTCAAAGAAAGCATAGGAAAAACACTGGAAGATATTGGCCTGGGGGAAGACTTCATGAAGAAGACTGCCATGGCAATTGCAACAACAACAAAAATAAACAAATGGGACTTCATTAAACTGAAAAGCTTCTGTACAGCTAAGGAGACAATAACCAAAGCAAAGAGACAACCCACACAATGGGAAAGGATATTTGCATATTTCCAATCAGACAAAAGCTTGATAACCAGGATCTATAGAGAACTCAAATTAATCCACATGAAAAAGCCAACAAGCCCTTGTATCAATGGGCAAGAGACATGAATAGAACTTTCTCTAAAGACGACAGACGAATGGCTAACAAACACATGCAAAAATGTTCATCATCTCTATATATTAGAGAAATGCAAATCAAAACAACCCTGAGATATCATCTAACCCCAGTGAGAATGGCCCACATCACAAAATCTCAAAACTGCAGATGCTGGCGTGGATGTGGAGAGAAGGGAACACTTTTACACTGTTGGTGGGACTGCAAACTAGTACAACCATTCTGGAAGGAAGTATGGAGAAACCTCAAAGCACTCAAGGTAGACCTCCCATTTGATCCTGCAATCCCATTACTGGGCATGTACCCAGAAGGAAAAAAATCCTTTTATCATAAGGACACTTGTACTAGACTGTTTATTGCAGCTCAATTTACAATCGCCAAAATGTGGAAACAGCCTAAATGCCCACCAACCCAGGAATGGATTAACAAGCTGTGGTATATGTATACCATGGAATACTATTCAGCCATTAAAAAAGCTGGAGACTTTACATCCTTCGTATTAACCTGGATGGAAGTGGAAGACATTATTCTTAGTAAAGCATCACAAGAATGGAGAAGCATGAATCCTATGTACTCAATCTTGATATGAGGACAATTAATGACAATTAAGGTCATGGGGGGGAAGCAGAAAGAGGGATGGAGGGAGGGGGGTGGGGCCTTAGTGTGTGTCACACTTTATGGGGGCAAGACATGATTGCAAGAGGGACTTTACCTAACAATTGTAATCAGTGTAACTGGCTTATTGTACCCTCAATGAATCCCCAACAATAAAAAAAAAAAAAAGTAGTATAGTATAAAAGTAGATCTATACCACACTATAAAGGCAAAAGAAATTCATAGGTGTTGTCTCATTATGATTATATAGCTATTGTGTAGCTCACAAAATTTTCCATAACATTTAAAAAATACTTAAAATATTTATATGAATTTAAATATTTCATTTAGAAATTCTTTTGTCTTCTACTATCTTTATATCTGAATTATAAACTATAGAGACAAGTTCGATACTTTCTAAATTAGTTCTTTCTGAATTATTTCTGTTCTTTGAAGCCTGTTCGCCTTCTTAGTTTATACTGGCTGATCAAAATTGAGAGCATCCGTACCTCAGAAGGACTACTTCCAAAATTACAGTAGGGTACTTTACTACTAAGGGAGAATAATGACTCATGGGCTTTCAGACACAAAATAATAGGGCACAAGTTTCAGATACATAACATTTCTTTTCTATGTCCAGAGTTGAGAAGCAAGCAGCCTTTCTGTGGAATATTAAAAATGCAATATTGATTTTTGGCTAAGTAAATTGATCATTAAGACACATTAATCAATGCAGTATTCAGAGTGCCTTGTATAACTGGTGATCAGGGGTATGGTAAGTACATTCAGTCAATGGTCAGGACAAGTAGCAAGATGGCAGGCAGACAGAGCGCAAAAAATCAAACTATCAGTAGTTTGGCATCCCTGGGCTATTGTCCCATAAATGGGACATTGATGGGTTATCATTGAACCCATAAATGAAATGATTAAGGTGAAAGGGGTATATATGATGGATGTTCAGACATTTTGACCTTAAGGAATACAGATGCATATGTTAATATTTCAAAGGTTTGCAGGAAAGTCATTAAGGTAAAACACAGACAGAGCCTGCTTTATACTTTTGTTGTTGACAGATAATTGTATCAATCCCTTAGTGATGCCCAATATGAAGTAGAGCGTTCAGTGACTGAATCTTGTGGTCCACTAAACAGCAACACTGGAATCACCTAAGAATTCATGAGAAATGCAAAAATCTCAAGCCATACACTTAAACTACCACATCATAATCTTTTGTTTATTTTCATAGCAATAGAAGCCTAAGACTCCTCTTTTTAACAAGATGTATGTCTGCCTTAAGTTTTTGAAGCACAGGTTTAGACCCCTTATGACTTTAAAAACCTATTCTTACAAAGCCAGGCCAAAACAGCTATTAACTAATGTCTCATATTTCAGGATGTCATGAAAAATTTTCTTAGCCCAGAGGCTATCTTTTGTCAGAGAGGTATTTTCTCTATGTCCCTCCCCCTGAAGGTCCGAGGCCAGCAAACAAGGTGACTGACGTGCCAGCTGACGGCTCCAGCTCTGCCTCCGTACCTGGCAGGGCTCCTGCTCAGGGTTTTGCATTTAGGAGTTTCCTGGGACAGGAGAAAACATGCCAATTTCATCACCCTTCCCTAAAAGTGCTTGTCCCCTAGACCTTCCACGACTACATATGTCAAATATTTAAGGGAAAAAAATGTAATATTTTCCAGGAAAAGGATAAGAGACCATCCTTTACCCTTATAGAAATCTGTGACTCAATCACAGACGCTTCTCTTTCCTTGCCAAAATGCCATTCTGTCTCTGAGCTTGAGACAAACATTTTCCCTTTTATGATACAAACTATACCAGATTTGTTTTTGTTGAATTTCACAGAACCATGATCCTTTTTTAGCACTCATCTAAATGTATAATACGGTCCTGTTTTTATCACAATGTGATTATTACACTCTTGATACTAGAAGGCAGTGCGTGTATCTTATTTCTGTGTACTGCCTCTGCTAAGCACAATAGCTGACCCATAGACCGCATTTATTAGTATTTACTGATTAGACGAACAAAGTTATGTGAGACTTAAAGAGGTAGAGTAATTTCCAAAAATCACACAGACAAAAATGTTTCTAGAAGTACTGAGCACACTTTCTTATAAAAGATAGAACACAACTATAGCCCAGGATGGAGGAGAGAAATGGAGTGGGAAGGGAGGGGAGAGGGGAGGTTTGACAGAGGGAGGGTAAAAGGCGGGACCACACCTATGGAGCATATGACAAGGTACAAGTCAAATCTGTCAAGTGTAGAACATAGATGTTCTGACACAATAATCAAGTAAATGAGGTGAAAGCTATGTTGATTGGTTTGATCTAACCATGTCAGATTGTATTAAAAAAAAATCAGCACATTGTACCCCACATATGCATGAATGTATTCATGATCTATGTGTATTTGACTTAATAAATAAATAAAAAGAATATTTCTAACTATAAATTCTATGGTTTTTGTTTCTTATATTACTGTATTGCTGTAACTTGGCTGCATCCCAAACCAATCAAGTCAAAATCTCTGGCTATGGATCGGTATTGGTGAAGCTCTCCAAATATTCTATATACAGTTAAGAGTCACCTGGTATCATGGATAGTGCTACATAAAATATGATGAAAAGCCAATCTCTATACTTTGCTTTCTCTTCTAGTATAATGATGAAAGGATTTCCAGAGTAACAAAGAGGAGCAGCAGTTGAAGGAATCAAAATAAAATTGTCAACTGGTAAGAAAACAAAAAGAACCAAAAAGCCTAAAGTAATGGAATCTCTAGAGAAACTTGCGATCTGCTTTTAACTAGTTGAAAGATTCCATTTCTTAAGTGGAATTATATTCATTTTAAGTTCTCTCAGAAGGAAGAACTGAGCCAGATTATAAGAAAACAGTGGGGCTCAAGATGAGGAATAAGAAAGACTCTGAGGATTTGAACATTGAAAATATATTGGATCAACTTTGGAGGTGTTGAGGAGCATGCTAATGGAAATGTTTGATTACAGCTTACTGATTCAGTTAATGAGGTCCAAATTCTGAATTAAGAGATTAATTAGCATACAGCTATATGGAATTCTGGGATTCTGTGTGTCTCAGAATATCACTAAGCTTTATAAAATGTTTTATTTTATTTTTTTATTAAATCATAACTGTATACATTGATATGATCATGGGGCATCATACACTCGCTTCATAAACCATGTGACACATTTTTATCACAGTGGTTAACATAGCCTTTCTGGCATTATCTAATGTTTTGAGTAAGTAAAAATACTAAAAATAATGGTAGTAACTATTTGTTAAACATTTATATTTATTGAAATACCGAGAGCTATTTCAGTCAATTTATATCATAGTATTACCTCTGATAAGTTTCACAACTTTATAAAGCTGGTAAAATTAAAAGCTCTATTTTAAAGAGGAAGGCACCCAGACACAGAGAAATTAGTAAACTGCACAAAGCAATTAACCAGGAATTATTGAAACAGGAATTCAAACTCAAGAAGGCTGGCATGAAAGCCTGAATTCTAGGTCTTTTGGTTCCCATTATCCATACAGATTTTTTGGTACTTACTAAAATTTTGGATACCACTGTTACTTTTAAAGACACACATAGGATTAATCTTCCCACTTTCAAATACAAGAAAAAATCCAATAGGAAAGAAAGAATTAAGTTCAATTTTTCTCTTAAAAAGGAGAAATTGACTCCTAGTAACCTCACAGTGTAATGCATTACTTGGGTTTGTGATTAATACTGATGTAAACAAATCCACTGTCCTGTCAGTTATATAAAAGTATAGCACATACAATTACGTAAAGTACAAAATACTTGGTAAAGATATAATAATCAACTATATTATTGGTTTATGTGAAGAAAAAGGAGAGATTGAGACCCTATAATTATAGCAGCAAAAGATGCAATAGTTTTGCTGGCATACGATGCTAAAGATATATGCTTAATCTCTTCTATTAAATTACTGAAGGACCTGCTTCTCAAACCTCAACTCAGAACTTGCAATTTGAAATGTTTTATATTCTTCTAAATGATATTGACAAAACACAAGGGCAATAAAATACTGTCTTTTGCAGAATCTTCCCAGATTTTTGTATTATTAGATCTGTACTGAACCTACCACTGAGTTGGTAGGTTAAATCAGATAAAGGGCATCTTCAGATATCAAAAGATGTATCTTTCTTAAAATAGATAGTATAGGATTTTTATTAACTAATGGTCATTTCCAAAAGTGATGTCCTCCAACTGTAAATTATAAGAAGTTAAAATGTCTTGGTGTTCAGGTTAGGGGTAATAATGGTATCTATTAGTAGCTTATTCTTAGAACTTCAGTATACTCCTCTTTAAAGTGGAGAAAAATTGTATCATCTTCAATAGATTCAACAAAGATCAAGTGCAAACAATGTGTCTAATCTCCCTGATATAGTTATTGGCTCATGAAAAATATTAAATAAGTCTTAATTGTCCTTTTTTTTTTTTTTTTTTGTAGAGACAGAGTCTCACTGTACCGCCCTCAGGTAGAGTGCCCTGGCGTCACACGGCTCACAGCAACCTCTAACTCTTGGGCTTACGCGATTCTCTTGCCTCAGCCTCCCCAGCAGCTGGGACTACAGGCGCCCGCTACAACGCCCAGCTATTTGTTTTGTTGCAGTTTGGCCGGGGCTGGGTTTGAACCCGCCACCCTTGGCATAGGGGGCCGGCGCCCTACTCACTGAGCCACAGGCGCCACCCTTAATTGTCCTTCTTTTCCCTCTGTTACATCCTAAACTTAATCTGTGATGCAAGTGTGTAGATAAAATGAATTTATGAGCAGCCAAATGCTATGGAAATTGTAATTTCCTATTTACAGTTATCTTTAGTCATCACCATTTTAGTTTAGTGGTCTACTCCTGTTGAGTTGTACTTTGATTCTCCTGAAATAAATTGTTTAAATATGTGAGTTTACTATGTTGAAGGCACTGGCAAAATGGTACCAAGAAAAAGCAATTTCATAAGATTAGATATGCAGCTAAACTGTCCTAGGAGACAAAAAACTAGACAGTGTTAAGGAACATTGCTACAGTAATTGCTCTCTGCATCTTGTTCAGATTTGCTCTTGTCCGCCTGCAGAGTTGCAGTATCAACCCATTGTCCATGGGCAATTTTATGTAGTACTATCCATGATACCAAGTGACTCTTAACTGGTCAGCTATGTGTTAAACAGCAAGAGGTCACTGACAAAGCTAAACAAAGTCTCTCGTCCCTGTTTAGTCCTACCTGGAATTAAGTTACTTGCTGCTATTTCCTACACAGTAAAAATATTTCCACCAGCATCAGGAAAACAGATAAATTCTCTTCTTATTCGAGCTTTGTAAGGATGGGCCCTTTTCATTCTTTTTCCGCGTAATTATCTGCTTCACATACATGTATGCATTGTTTGGGTTCATTTCGAAACTTCTACTACAGTTGCTTGTGTTTGTATTTTTCTTTATTAGAAATTCATCCTTAGAAAAGATGTAAGTTTGGCCTAAAAGAACAGGAATAATAATAGAAAAAACCAGAACCTGATAGTGAAAAAGAGACAAAAGAATGTGTTAGAAAAAAAAATGTCTCTATGATTAAGTTTTCAGTAAGTAGGACAAAGAATTAGTTGTGGAAATATATGTTTTATATGGGAGTATTTTAACAAAAATTGTTAATGGAAAGAATATTGATTATCTAGTATTTTTATATACAGTATAAAAAAAAACTGAATTAAACAAGTTTTACCTCAGGACTTTATATGGCAGAAATAATGGACCGAAAATTTATGGAGAATAAGAGTGATATATAGTCTAATATAGTCAATTCAATGAAACTAAATAAAACATCAGCATAGACAAAAAAAGAACAGCTTGGTGACCCTATTCTACTGTATATGACTTAGCAAATTTTAATTTTACTTAGCCAGAGTCTTCAGCTTGTGGACAGGATGTCTTTCATTTACTCAGAAAAAGAAAACAGCTACACATTTTTTGCAGCGTATTATGTCTTGACTTCAGGAATAGAAGGGAGTGTTCTCCTGTAACATTGGAAGTAATATTGTGGAAATGGATAGTTCTACTGAGTGTCAATTTTATATTTTTCGACATTTATATTAACATGAGTGCCAATTTATAAATAGCATGATTTGTTTAGGCCAGAGGGGCTGGATTTCTCAACAAAAGTCTTTCAAAATCATCAGTACTTTTAAAGCTTCAGCCAAGATAAGTAAGCTTCCAATTCCACAATATCTGCAGCTTAAATCAGATAAAGAGCATCTTCATAAATCTTCAAAAATATTTAGGAACTGATTTTGATCACTCTAAATTGTCTTGATAAGTTTCTCCTATAAACAGAATACAAATTGGTGGTGATTTTAATTATCCCTGATGCTGTTTCAAAGTCAGCTCCTTACATCTCTTTTATAGCACTTGTGTTTTTTTCTGAGATTAATCTATTTCTTTTGTTCTGTATTTTTTTTTTTCCCAAAGCAGTGGTATGCTTTAAAAACACAGAGTAATTTTATTCAGGCAGTACTGAATTTCAGCCATATGAGCAATTGTGACTTTGAATAATCTCAAATTTCTTGTCATAAAACTAGTGAAATAAAATCTACTTTGCAACACTAGAGATAAAAAGGTCAGCATAATACCTGACACTTAGCAAGGCGTTAATTATGATTATCTTAGAAAATGAAATGAAGACCACCAGTGATCTACTAAGGAATCCATGAAGATTTACTACTTTGAGGCATCTGGGATGACCAATGATATAGCTATATATTAAAAAATATGTGTTTTAGATCCTTAAAATACCCATTGATGCATCATAGTATTACAATAAATTTAAATTATGGAACAATAAACTTCCAGTAAAATGTGGCACTTGTTTAGACCTTAATAGCGTAATGATTCTATTGTTTCAAAACTTCTCTATTCAAACTTTTCTGAAACAGTTATTCTTGTCCCACTTTTTTCCCTTTAGAGCATCCTTCTATCAAGCGAGTAAAAGACAATTTACCCAGAATCATTCTAGCGCGCCACAGTTCTGTTTAATGTTGTGGTGAATAAAATGACGGCACACAAATCCCAGCACTGTTTTTGGTCAGGGTTTTTGGACCACAAGTTCAAATGAAACTTCAGCACTTTCCTTAATGTCCAAAGTAATTTGGCAAACAGAATTTAAAGAAAAGAAAATTTTGGCTTCTGCTTTGCAAGGCCCATGTGCTCCATAAATATTATTTAGCATCTCTGTGGTGCATTCTGTGTGTTCTCTGCTTTATAATCATTGCTATGGCCATTAGCATAAAAATGCTTTTCTCCGGTCTTTTTATTCATACTTCGGCTTTGAAATTTCATCCTTATTCATAGTTCAAGAACTTTGCAAACAAATAAAATGCTGCACAGAATACTTTAGCCGGCTTTAATCTCAGTGCAGTCCTAATCTGCGCTTTGTAAAATAAAACTAAAGTTCAGCAAGCATATACCAGAGATTGGAGAAGATGTAATGTTACATTACGAGACATAAGAATGAAAAATTTTAAGAAGGGTATCACTACATGATTATTATGTAGTTTACAGTTACAAAATGAAAGAATTCAAGGAAGATTATAAAAATAAACTAATTCATCCTCCTTATGTGCTCATATATATGTGCTTACACATGTATACACATACACTCACATATATTTATGTGTAAGGTTAACTATAAATTTTATTTGACTTATGCGTATTTAGTTAAGCGTATAAATACACTAAACTAGAATATATTTACACACACATATATTTTTTGTTATGGTTATTCTGTACTTTTATATCAATTATATATTTTATATACAATTTGAAAATAACTTAGGAAAATGATAAAATAAAGGCAGAGATAGGATTATTATGGAGAAATAAACATATAGAGTCTTTTGTAGTTTATAAATATAAAATAAGTGTTTTATAATGAAAGAACAAGGCGAAGAGATAGCCTGTCTGCCGCAAAGCCAAGGTGCCCCTAGGAGAAAATGAATTCAGTTGCTTATCATGAATTTTTCTGAAGTGGAAACTTAAAGAAATCTTCTCTTCCCAATTATCAGAAAAATAAATGAGGAAGGGGGATAGAGAATTAGGAGGTTTTTTTTTTTTTTTAACACATTTGCCCATTGAGATTATAGATAACATCTATAACTACTATTGTGCAGGCTGCTTATTCTAATACAGTTCTTTTATGCAAATTAAAAGAAAATAAGAAGTCTTTAAGTTAAATCTTCCTGTCTAGAATATTATCTCCATATTGTGAAGCTGCCTATTTATTAATATAGGCATTCCTAATTCAAGAAACAGAAACATTTCAAAAGTTTGAGTGAAAAATCAAAGTCTGGTAAAAGAGACTCTGTATTTTAAATAGGAAGTTGCTTTTCTTTATAATATTGCAATTATGTCATTGGATAAGCAATTTCTTTATTTTAATGGAATATATGAAAGAATAAAAGAAAAAGACAATGAATTTAGTTAGGCAAAAGAGGCAAAATTCTTGCCTCATCAAAAATTACAATCAAATAATCCATAAGCCTGTGAGCCCGTGCTCAGTACCATCAGTAATCAGCAAGTGCAAATTACAACCACCACCAGAGACCACTAACCACCTATCATAACGGCAAAAGTTAACTAAAAAGCCCCCATGCATTCATGAAAAGAAACATGTACATGGATTTTAATATTACTAGAGCATTTGTGCTCCAAACTAGAAACAATACACATGTCCATCAACAGAGTAATAGAAAAATGTACACTGGCATGTTTATTCAATGAAATTCTATATGGCAATAAAGTTCCCAGACTACTGCTACACAGAACAACATGGGTGATTCTTGTAAGTACAATGACATGAAAAAAAAAGTCAGACTTCAACAGAGCACATTACACGATTTCACATGCACAAATGCTCTGTTGATGTTAAAACCCAGGCATATGTGAAGTTTAAAAGCAGGCATCACTAATCTATGGGAATAGAAGACAACATCGTGATTTTCTGTAGGTGGTGATGAAGAAATGATTAGGATGAGATGGGAGGGAGGTCTCCAGGGTGCTAGTTACGCTTATTCCAAGATGTGCTCCTTATGAAACTTCATTAACCTGCCCACAAATTAGGTCTGTGTTTTTCTAAAACCCTATAAATACTCTCAAAATAACAAAAAATAAGCGGACTGTCTCTATAAAATAATTCACGATACATTTGTTAATAAAGTAAAAATAAAACGTAAATACAGCACAGAAGTGTGTGTATTCCTTCTGTGTGTGCAGCTTCAGTGTTGCTCTCAGGCGGCTTTTCATATTCACTTCTCTTAGGGCACTTACTCCACTGCCTTGTTTTTTTCTGCTTACATCTTTGTCACTTCTGATTAGCTTGTGAATTCCTCTTGGGAGAGAAAGGAAATATAATAGACACATAATATACTAGGTATCTGTGCTGTCTTCTTTAGAAAGGGTTAGCATTAAAGCAAGCCTGGTTTTGCCTGTGGCTGTGCTAGAATCTCGTTACCAAGATTCATCCTCCTGATGCTGAGCAGTTAGTGCTCAACCCACATCAGGAGGCAGGTCTGCACTCCACATGTCTGCCTGCAAACCTCACCCCATCTCTGCCATCATGAAGACTGGGAAGATGTGGACCCTGAAAGCCAATCATATTATTTCTGTTGGAAATTTGTGAATGAGGTTCACGAATCAGAATCTGTGGTTCACCAGTTTTTGCTGATAATGGAAATAATGTACTTCCTGAACTAAGACAACCTTTTTCACCAACTGTACAGTGGAGCAGAAAGACTGGTAATAACAATAATAAGCGTATAGAATTAAAAATAAAACAGAGAGAAAGAAAACCTTAAGAAAGGGGGAAAAGTACCTCCCTTTGCTGTAACTTCCTTTTCCTCATAGGTCCATGTGAAGCCAAACTACACTTTTCTTTGATTACCAACAGATGCACTTGTTCACTTAATGCAGCTTTTCTGTGCTTCAATTACTTGGCAAAGCATGCAAACAAGCCCCATACTTCTGTGTTAAACCTGTGTGTATATGTGTGTGTTCATTGTTTCAACCAATTACTTTTCTGAAGTCTAGAGATTTGATCTAAACATGCAAATTTATTTTTAAAATGTGTACTTTGTACATTTTGTTCTTCTGAATTTAAATAAATTAGCATTGTAATTTCTGACCTTTCTCAGATTAGCCAACAAAATAAAATAAAATATGCTTTACTAGAAGATGAGTTTCTTGAAAGTAAGGATCTTTTGGAATCTTTTACCCTCATGATATAAGCATAGACTCCGATAAATATTTACTAGGTCAATGAATGATCGTAACATCCAGAGATTGGCCAAATCTAATGCCTAGATTTGGACAGCGTTAGGGCTCTCTGCAAGGCATGCTGGTGAGAGTGGCTATTATAGGGAAAACAACAAGGCCTCGGGATTATGGTTACTTGTTTAGGTAAAACCTTGATGATTTTTGTTCTCTAAGGAATTCATTCACATCCATAGCATCAAAAATATAACTTAAAATGTCCTTTGCTGTCCAAAGAGTCACCAATTTTCTTTTTGCATTCCTAGAATCAAAGAACAAAACGTGGCCATTAAAAGGGAATGTCTGGAAATTAATATTTGAAAATCAAATTTCCTGTTATATCATGCAGAATGCCTCCTTTGAAGGTTCATTATTTGCTGAGATAACACAGCAAACTTAGATGTGCATAGCAGCTGCATGGTTGTGTCTGACTCACTGTCAGGAAGACATGCTCATAAAACAGGAAAATGTGATTATCAGAGCTTTTAAAAATCGATGCAGTGTTAAGTGGCACCTGATTGACTGTGCTGGACCAACCATGGGGCCTGGGTTCCAAAAATGGTATAAGGCACACTTAATTCAATTTAAATTATTAAAAAATATTGGAAATATATTGATTTAAAACTGATAAATAATTGCTATTTATTTCACATCTATTTATATTACTTCCTTTCACTTTAGCCCCATTGTTTCCTAGAATTTGAAAACAATGTTAGATATGGGATTCCTGTTTCAACAAGGCTGAACAAGGCATGCATAAGGCTGGGTGTGGTGGCTCATGCCTATAATCCTAGCACTCTGAGTGGCTGAGGCAGATAGCTTGAGCTCAGAAGCTGAAGACCAGCCTGAGCAAGAGAGAGACCCCATCTCTACTAAAAATAGAACAACTGAGGCAAGAGGATCTCTTGAGCTTAAGAATTTGAGGATGATTTGAGCTATGATACCACGGCCCTCTACCCAGGATGACAAAGTGAGACTATCTTTCCAAAAAAAAAAAAAAAGGTGAAATAAAATAAGGCATACTCCCTAATATGGCCATAAATTGTATCACCACCACCCCATTCTAATCAGCTCTTTTGTTGTTTTTTGTTGATGTATATTGAGAAGAAAAATTATAAAAAATAATAGGGTTTAAAGACAAAGAGATACGATTATGAAATGGAAAAAGCCACGGTTCTAAACTGTGGAATCTAAAACACGCTTAAGGATCAAAATCATTCCTGAGATGAGTTTAAAGTTTTTACAGCTGAAAATGTTTAAAGATATCTTTGTGTGATGCTTTCTAACAGACTTGGATTTTTCCAAATTTTCTTGAATGAAATCAAAATTGCAGATATATTACTAAGAAGAGAAGTAGGTTGGAAGGAGAAATGATATTGTACTTTAAGTGAACTTCATCCTTCATTCATCTGATAAGAGATAAAAACATTGAAAGCATTGAAATCAAAGGTTTGGGAATTTCATTAAATGTCTCAATAAGTCTACTCCATTTCAGGTGTATCTCATCTACTTGTATAAGATTATTGACTAACTAAAATCAACTTGATGTGCTCAATGTTTGGGAATAAAATGTGATAGGATTTTATGAAACTCGAATCTTGAAGTTCACTGACAGCTATTTTGAATTCTTTGTCTGAAGGGTCACCTATCTCCATCACTCTGGGACTGGTCACTGTTACCTTACTTAGTTGGTTTGATGAGTACATTTTATGGCTTGTGGATATTTAATCTGGAGTATTGAAGTGTTACGTATTTATTTTAATCATTACAATATGGGCTTGTTTGAAATTGTGCTTCCGGATAAGCTTTCCAGATACTCAAATAGAATTAAATGTTGTAGCCTAAGTCTCCAGTCACTGAAACTATATCAGCACTGGGGGTGCCCCAAGCCCGGTAATGCTGTGGCTCTTGGAGACTTTCAGTAGTACCACCTTTGTGAGTTTAGGTAAGATATAAGAGAGGTACCTGGATTATCAGACAAAGTCTCTCAATTCTTCCCTCACTCTCTGTGCTGGACTGCTGGAGTTGGAGGAGGCGTGACGCTGGGTATTCATTCATAGCCACCAGTGCCAGGTCACACCTGAAACCATCCCAGTCTCACACAAAACCAATGGTGACTGCTACCTAGCTACCTCTTATGTTCATTCAAAGCCTAAAGCCTCTTTATTCAGCAGATGGTTTATACAGATTTTTGTTTTCCTTACAACTAATATGGATGGACTGCCTCCGCAGGCTTATCTTTACCATCATCTCAACTCTTCATAAAATGAGTTATCCATTTGTATATTGTTAATATCCTTAAGGTATTATCACCATTAACTTTTTATAAAGGGAACAGTGATATTACAAAAGCTCCCACTCGAGCTTCACCATAAATTTGATGTTTATTCTTACTTCAATTTTAGCAGAATGTATGTTTTGATAAGGTCTTTTTTCAAACAAATATTTATTTATTTATTTATTTATTTATTTATTATTCTTTTCAGAGTCTCACTCTGTTGCCCTGGGTAGAGTGTGGTGGCATCATAACTAACAGCAACCTCAAATTCTTGGGCTCAAGCTATCCTCTTACTTCAGTCTCCCATGTAGCTGGGACTGCAGCTACCTGCCACAACACCCAGCTACAAATTTATGTTAATTTGAAAGACATCCTAGTCTCATTAACCTGGGACAGGATGGTATGGGTAAATGCTTTGTTGAATAAAGAATGATATAACAGTGTTTTCCAGAAAGAGATCACATGAATGCTTCAATTTGACTCTTTCCTTGCTTAACAGGTGCTAGAAACCCTTGTATGTCAGCACACGTGTGTTTATAATAATCTTGAAAGAGTTTTATTTTTAAAACTCTACTGTATCAATGTAATATAAAATTTTATCCAATGTACTCACCCTTATTATGAAACTAATGTAGGACCTTCACATGAAAGCTATAACCCAGTTATAACCTAAGAATAGGGAGAAGGGGGAAAGGGAGGGGAGGGAGGGGGGAGGTAGGTGGAGGGAGGGGGATTAATGGGATTACACCTGCGGTGCATCTTACAAGGGTATATGTGAATCCTAGTAAATGTGGAATGTAAAGGTCTTAGCAAAATAACTAAGAAAATGCTACAAAAGCTATGTTAACTAATGTGATGAAAATGTGTCAAACGATCTACGAACCAAGTGTATGGTGCCCCACGATCATACTAATGTACACAGCTATGGTTTAATAAAAATAAATAAATAAATAAATAAATAAAATAAAATAAAATAACATTTTATCTAATCTCCTTTCTATGGACACTGAGACTACTTCCAGTTTTTTGACTATTATAGTAATCTAAAAAAAATAGGATATTCTAGGCTGGGCACAGTGGCTCACGCCTGTAATCCCAGCACTCTGGAAGGCCAAAGCAAGAGGATCACCTGAGCTCAGGAGTTCGAAACTAGACTGAGCTAGAGCAAGATCTCACTTCTAAAAATAGCTGGGCGACGTGGCAGGCACCTGTAATCCCAGCTACTCCGGGGGCCTGGGCAAGAGAATCACTTGATCCCAGGAGTCTGAGGTTGCTGTGAACCATGACACCAAGGCACCCTACCGTGGGCAACAAAGTGAAACTCTGCCTCAATATATATATATATATTCTTATGTATATCTGTATGTCCTTGTGTGTATATTTCAGCAAGAATTATTTCTAGAGATAAAATTTTTTTGTAAGTGAGTTAGGCATATGTTAAAATATTACACATATTGACAAGCAACTCTTTAAGGTTATTAGTGATTTACACCCCCACATATTTAACAATAAACATTTAGATATCTTTAGATAAATGTATCTAAAAACAGAGTGATTACTTCGAAAGGCTAAAATCAAACTGGAATTTTACATTGTTTTCATTTTTCCCATCTGTTGGAGGTTGGAAAAAGACCATCTTACATTGCTTTAACTATTCCTAATCTTGAGTAAGTTTTGAAATAATACATTTTCTATCATTTACTAGTATTATAAATAAATAAGATAGCAAATGGTTAATAAATATTACCCATTTCTGCATTTTCAAAAAAAAAGACTCTTTGTATATTGAGAATGTTAACTCTTGGTATTTAAGATATTTTTGCATTTTTTTTCGCTACTAATGGGCCTTAAGTAAGTTTTAACTTACGAATTTCCTTAAAGATCTTTGATTTTTATGCTACATTTCGAAAGATTTCTATTATAATCTTAAAAATATGTTTAACCATGTTTTATTCTAATAATTTACCATTCTTTTATTCACGTTAAGTTATTTGATACACATGAATTTTATCTTTTATAATATATATATATACACACACACATATATGTATAAAGGTATATGTGTTAAGATACAGCTGTTTAATTTTTTCACTTTGGTCATATCAAATTGTCTAAAGTCTGCATTTTTGTTATGCTTAACTCATAGAGTTTGCCTTTGTTATGCTAGTAAGTATTATATATTTAATTACTCTAAATTGATAGCACATGCTAATATCTATACAACCACTTCCTCATTTATCTTTTAATATAGAGTGTCACTAGGTATTCTCACTTGTGAATTTTCTGAATAAATTTTAACATTATTTACTTCTATTCCAAAATATATTTCAAAATTGTCTCTAGCACTGTATTAACTTTATAGTTTTGGGAGAACAAATACATTTATTCTATTGAATGCTCTGATCTGAGAAAAAAATTATGTCTTTCTTTGTCTCAGTTTTTATGTATGTTTTTATATTCATTTTATTTGCATAATACACATTTTTTATACATTTTTCCTATGCATTTTACTATTTTGTGTTTGTTTACACAATTAATAAGATATATTTTAATTATAATAATAGTTACTATTCTGTCATTAGAAAAAATATTAACTTCTTTATAACTTTGCAACCACCATACTCTTTTATTTTTACATTTGCTTATAATTTCCTACCTACTGCTCTTAAAGTTTCTAAACATACAAATATTCTAGCTGTTACAATAATGTTATATTCTACTTTCTATTCATTCCTTTTTAGAAGTAAAATATACGTTTAATTTTATGTTGTTAAGTTAGAGATAAGGCCTAGATGTTTGACTTTATCAAATGTCATGTCAGCATCAAGCCCTATGATCGTGTGTTGTTCTCTTTGGCCAATAGTCTGGGGTACTTATTCATAGATTTTCCCAGACTGATCATCTTACAGTTTCTTAAATAAAACCTGCTTTCCATGCCATTGCTAGATATTGATGCTCTAGTTTTATTTCTTTTTTCTTTTTGAGGCAGAGTCTCACTATGATGCCCTTGGTAGAGTGCTGTGGTGTCACAGCTCACAGCAACCTCAAACTCTTGGGTTTAAGTGATTGTCTTGCCTCAGCCTCCCAAGTAGCTGGGACAACAGGTGCCCACCACAATGCTGGCATATATATACATTTGTAGTTTGTAGTTGTCATTGTTGTTTGGCAAATCAGGCCTGGTTTGAACCCTCTAGCCCTGGTGTATGGTGGCTGGCCCTAATTGCTGAGCTACAGGTACCAAGCCTAGTCTTATTTCTTAATTCTGTAGCTGAGGATCCCTAATTTGAATATAGAAAAAGGTTCATATCTAAAATATTTTCTTTCTTGAATTTTTGAGAAATTGCAAGATGTACACACCACCACACTAAGCATTTTCTTTTTTCTTTTTTTTTTTTTGAGAGATGGGGTCTCCCTATGTTGCTTAGCTGAGTCTTGAACTCCTGGATTCTGGTGATCCTCCAGCCTTGGCTTTCAAAGTGCTAGGATAAATAGGAGGGAGCTGCCAGACTTAGCCACACATAGATCTTTTGTTTGGTTGTTTTTACTGTTTATTTAAGTCTGCTATTTACCTCTACAAAATAAAGTCAAGTATTTATTTTTCCCTCTCCTTTTTGCTTTGGCAAACCTCAAAGATATTAATATGGCCCCTAGTTGGGCTAACAACACCAAAAGAAAAAATTAAGAAGGTACAAATGTCACCTCCGGGTTAACAAAAGATAATAGGTGACTTGAGTTAGAGATAAGGCCTACATTTGTCTACATGTCAACTAGACTCTGCATATACTAGAAATTATTCAGTAAACCTGATTATTATTATTTTCTTTCTTTCTTTCTTTCTTTCTTTTTGCAGTTTTTGGTCGGGGCTGGGTTTGAACTCACCACTTCCTGTATATGGGGCTGGTGCCCCGCTCTTTAGAGCCACAGGGGCCACCCCTTGATTATTGAATGTACAATTCTAATTTAACAGTCTGGTACTGTGTAAGATCATCTCCATAATCACTCCTTCCTGTAATCTACAGAACCTCTCAGAGATTTGATGGTTTTCTCAAGAGCATGATAACATTTTCTTTCCTAAAAACAAAACAAATAAAACAAAAATTATCTCAGGAAAATCTTAAATGGTCATAACATTTTAAACCTTTTCCTTAATTTGTAATGGAATTTTTTGCTAAAACAACTCTTTTTTCCTGATATTTTTTTCTTTATGGCATAAAGTATCATTTCTTTGGGACTTAAGTTTCTATGCTTGTTTCTAAATCCTTTTCTTCTGCCTGGTACATATCTAACAAAGCCTCCTTACATGGGAATGGAATAAATGAAGAAATTAACATGGCCAGGATTGAGGCTAGTGGGATCTGAAGGATCCAATGAAGATGTAGATAGAAGAAGAGAAATAGGAAACTGGGATTTGAGAGAGAAACTGAAAACTTCAGAAATGTACAGAACGATTGCTTGGGAAATAGCTCTGGCTTGTACTTAAAAGGAAAAGATTTGCTGAGTGCTTATTCTGTTCTATGAACTATACTAACGACTCATTTTATAATTTTCTTATGAAGAATTGACTAACCTTTTTGATAGCCTCAAGTTCTTTGGATTCCAATAACAATGCAGCTAGGCCAAATATAATCTAAAAGAATATTCAGATAGCCACCTAACTACCTACTCATTCAACAATTAATGAACACCTCTATGTGGCACTAATGGAAATTATGTATTTATAATAAATAGGCATTGTTGCTATCTTGAAAAAACTTATAGTCTGGGAATAGACAATGTAACATAAGCCAACAAATAAGTGAGGCATTATAAGCTGTGACATATATTACGGAAGAAGAAAGTATAGGTTTCTAGTTGTTTTTAGTAACATGCAAAAAAAGACATTATTGAAGATGGAACTATGTCCTCATGTCATATTGGTTAAAGGAAAGGAGGAAAAGAGCCATAGACGTATAATGAAAACCAAATGGAAAGATTCAGTCATGAAAAACTATCCACAAATTAAGAAGTCCACCTCCAAAAACAGTGAAAATAAACATAACAATATGTTAAACTTTATGGTATGCCTGATTCAACTAATCCTGTGCTTAGCAGCTTACCATTTTGTTTCATAGTTCCTTCATAAAGTAAATGTTTGAACAGTTACAATGATGATGGAATTCAAAATATCATAGAAAATTCAAGTACTGCATATTATTTATGGTCGAAAGAAAGGACTAAGGAGAAATTTTTAAAAAGCTCCATAATAACCTACATATGTAGCAGAGAATAGGACCCCTTGCTATCCTGTAGGTGACAGAATGTCCCTACAATACCAGTTGAAAGGGGAATCATTGAGTGTCACAAGATTGAAGCGGCAGGTGCAAAGGGATGTATTATTTACATCCATCATTTCAGCAATGGCAGAAGAACCACATTAAGCTTATGAACATCTTTTCTTCACCAGATGTTTGGCAAGAGACCATAGGGATGTATCTTGCTAATTAATAATAATAAAAAAAAACTATCAAGCTACTTTACCAATTAGTCTGCTTGGCTGATTTTCAATAGAGGAAAAAGTGCTGACTGTTTGGTCAATCCATATATGAGTGCTTCCCAAACTTGTCCATTTCACAACTGACACATAAATGCTACAGCAACAAAAATAATTGTATGGTTGGGGGTCACCACAACATGAGGAACAGGGTCACGGCCTGAGGAAGGTAGAGAACCACTGTGCTACAAGAATAAAAGAGAGAAAGGAAAGAGAAAATATCAGCAGAGAAATGGAAAGATAGGAAGAAAATGGCATACCTTGGGAGAAACAAAGGCATTATTATTATTATTATTAAGTAGCATGGATAAAATGTGGCACAGAGGGAGGAAAGGATGGGAAAATACTCTGGGAATCAATTCCAATATCAGGAGTTAGCCTCAATTATCAGGTTTAGAAGTAACCCAAAGTGATAATTGTGTTTAGATGCATGCAGGGTATATACTATGTCAATGATATTAGAAACAAAAAAGGACATATCACAAAAGATGCATACAATTTTAAAAACAAAAATGTTGAAAAATATAGAAAATTTTAATCAAAATGAAAGTAGTATTGCACATGACAATCTTCTCTCTCTTTCCCTGTTTCTCTCAATATCAGAAGCATATTGATAAAATATTCATGCAAGATAAAGAATATGTCTTTATTTTTCTTACTTTTGGACAGCACTAAATGTGTGGCAGGGACATGCCAGGAAACATAGCATGACTAGATGTCTTAGTGAAGTTTCTAAATGTTTAAACATTTAATATTTGATGCCTCCTTGGTATGAGAGTCTAATTCATTCTGGCAGTTGACAGTTTGTTGGCAGTTTACACTTGGTGAGTGCACCTGACTCCATCAGTCTGTTTTCACAAGCTACCTACCTGTCACATTGCGAGCAACCTTCCTTCCACTTTCACAAAGGATGCCTTTTTTGTATTGTTTTCCATGCGAAGATTTAAAGTGACTGCATGGTTAAAGGCCACATAATCATTCTTTCTGATGACACCATGTCTCTATTCTAGATATCAAAATACCGTAAGTGTAATTTTTTTTTAAATAGCTAGACCTGTCCAGACCTAGAAGCTAAAACCTAGTACTGAATGGATAGTGAAAGTCAGACACTTGGTTGAAATTCTTGATTTTTTTGTTTTATTCTTGATTTAAGAATCTCTTCCACACACACAAAAAAAAAAAAAAATGAAGAAAAAAGATGCCAAGATATACAGAAAAACAATTATTCATTATCCTAGAGTTAGATGCATTATTAGCCCTCCCAAACCTTCTGGGAAAGGAAATTTGTGTGATTCCCAAGGACTGTTTTGTGATAGAGGCAGTGACTCACAAGGAGAATCCTGATGGCCTCATAAGAACAATGACCAGCAGAATTGCAGAAAGCATCAGTGACTCCAAATGCAGGCTAGATTATTAAGGCTGGTACAACAGCATGCAAGAAAAGGCTCAAAGAAGAAAGACTCAAAAAGTCAGAAAGTCCTTGGGTCACTATGAAAAAAGAAATTTTATTTCTCTGTAGCACAGCCTGTGAATGTCACAGAATAGCTTCATGCTGTAGACAACAGCTGGACTAGTTGGGGAATGGAAAGTAAATGCAGGCATCAAAAAGAATAATACAGCTTTCACTTCACAAGTGGAGAGATGTAATGAGAGTAAAGAAGGGAGGTTTCACCTCAAAATTAGCCTCCCACAGAGTTAGTCTTATGTGAGCCTAATTTCTCAGTCTTCACAAAACGAATAAGAAGTCTAGTCTAAGACTTCTAAAGTGCCTGGCTGAGCATGTAATTGGAGGAGTGAGAATGAAATATGACTTCCCTATCACGAACATATAGATTCCTAAGTTTTTTTTTTTTTTATGGAACTGTTTCAGCAAACATTAAGGTTATTATTTGAAAACTTAAAAGGGGAGCATCCTGATATGTTTAGTACACTTGGTGAATTCAAGAAAAGTGAAAATTAAAATAAAAAGATGTTTGTTGGTTCAAAATAGATCTTTAACAAGCCTCAATTTTAAAAAAGAACTTTCAGGGATGTTAATCAAAGAATATTATCAGTATTACAGAAGCGCTCCAGCAGGCTACAGACCAGCTAACATTTATTTGGTAATATCATGTGTCAACTCTATGCAAGTATGAGAAGAATTACTTCTATCAGAAGATTTTTTTCTTAAATACTGAAACACATTCAGTCTTAATCATCTCAAAAATTATTAAGACAGAAATATTTTACTCTGGGAAGAGAAGTGAGAGATAGAGATTGCAGTGCTTTGAGAACTGAATTATTAATCCATTGTTAAGTATTAAAAATAAAACTGACAATAATTCTACCAATAAATAATTCATTACTGCCAAGAGAAATATTAAAATTAAAATTGAGAATTATCAAAAGATCAATGATAAAGAGTATGTATCAAGAAGTGTTTTGTTGTAAAGATTAAACTCCGTGCTAAGAGAAGAGCTAATTTAGTTTGTTTCAACAGACAAAAAAGAGATTAGAAACAAAAAGCCACTCTTGTTTGAAAAGTAAAAGCCTGAGACCTACTTCAAGCAGGCATTAGAAACTATACAAATTGCCAGCTAAATTTTATTAAAATTACAAAAGGAGATAAAAGGAAACAATTAAGAATTCAAGCACAAATCACATGTCAATTATTTAAATATGAAGGATGGCGATGAGATTGAAGTCTTTCCAGACCTCTATTATTAAAACAACACATTGTATACATTCATTTGAAATACATGTATCAAAGGGGAGGTTTAGCATACGCTTTGAGCATACTGATATCAAAAGTAGTATCAAAGACACTCAGAAGTATGGCTCTTTTTTTTTTTGTTTTGTTTTTTATTGTTAAATCATAGCTGTGTACATTCGTGCAATCAAGGGGTACAATGTGCTGGTTTCATATACAATGATCTTTCAGATATCCATTTTCCTTTTTTTTTTTTTTTGCAGATTTTTGGCCTGGGCTGGGTTTGAACCCGCCACCTCTGGTATATGGGGCCGGCACCCTACTCCTTTGAGCCACAGGCGCTGCCACATTTTCCCTTTTTTTTTTTTTTATTAAATCAAAAAAGGTAGATCATGTATACATTAATGCATTTAGGGGATACAATGTGCTGATTTCATATACAATCAAAAATGCTTAAATCGTACTGGTTAATATTTTCTAAGGAATCTTTAAAAGTGCATACGAGAAAATACAAAATGCTATTTCCACATAATAAATTTACAGACCATACTGGTATTACAATTATTCATATCATGATATCGTGTATGATGGGTCAAATATGGAAGAAAAAGTGACAGTATGGAGAAAAGAGAAGCACAAAAGAACTTGGAGAAATTTAACTGAGAGGGAATTTTAAACCCTCTGAAGTCAGAGACATTTGCAGAAAGTTTCAATAAACTATAAAGTTACCATTCTAATGTGAAGGGCTATACAGTTGCTGGGCCAATGCGTTATTGTTAGAGGACCACAAAATATCTTATAATGAATGTTTGGGGGGGGATTGGATCTGAGAAATTTCCACTTGGAAGATCCCTTTGTCCCTAACTGACCTCTGATTTCACATTCCAGTTCTAAACAAAGAAGCAATTACCCCAAGATCTTTATAAATGATTGTTTAATTTGTTTGTTTTTTAGTTAAATTAAGTATCTATTCAGCAAAGTATGACAATATTGGAAAATTTTAGTTAACTGACATTTTAGCAAGTTAAGTCTTATTTTGATTAGCAATGTATCTTGATGTAACTTTCCATACTTGATTTCATTTTAATATGCAAAAGTTTAAATATTCTTACATGACATCCTTGAAATATTTGAAAATATATCTGTCCTTTTCAAATGGAATATAGTTTCTGTGTGTGTCTTAATTATAAAGTCAGATTAAATAACACTGAATTACTAAATGAAAAAATTGCGTTTTGAATTACATGCATCACTTGTATTGATTGAAGATGAAACTATTTCAAAGAGGTATTATCTTCTTCCTTTTCACTATCATGAACTAGTTTCACTACACCAATCTTTATTCTGAGGACATGTAACTCTCCATAGTTGCTCTGTCTGTGTTTTTCTCTTTTCTATATATGTGTAGACAAGTGTGTGTCTATGTATACACGGGTCTGTATGAAATCAAGGAAGATTATAAAAAAACAAGGTGACCACATTGAGAGAAAAGAGCCTGTTGGTGACCAGGGCAATATTCCTCACACATTTTCTGCTAAAGGGAGAATAGCTGGTAGTTTCTCCTTCTCTTTTGCTAATTTTATTATGGCAGTTATGTTAACGCACACTTACACTCAGGTCTTCCAGCCAGTTACTGAGTATGGCACAGGTACAAACTAAGGGCAATTACTGCACCTTTGGAAGACTTCTCATCGACCTAGTTAAATATTCTTACAACTGTAGTATAGACTGAGACTCTTCCTACACAACACCTCATCCTCCATTTCTTTCTTCACAGGAGAAATCTGGAGGTTTGCTGAACCCATATCTATGCATGTGTTGAAAATACCAAAATTACATGAAAAAAATCACTAGAAAGGAGGTGAAATGACACTCAGAGTAAATACTGAAACAGTAATTGTTTATGTTACCTACAAAGGAAGGCAAAATACATCTTATTACAAAGAGCAGAGTGTTCAGAAGGGAACTATTTCTGTAGTGGGAACAAATTGGCTCTTGAATAAAAATTACTTTGAACTTGCCTTAAAAAGTTTAAAGCAAACTTTCAAAAGAAAAACGTTTTGTGAGTCATTTAACTGTATCTCAGAACGAAGGCCAAAAATAGTTAAAGAAAGAAAGATAACCTCACATAAATAGTGTAAAATTCATAATGTTTAGCAAATAGTAAAAAAAACAAGAAATATACAACAGAGGAAGATGTGACTTACAATGAGAAGAAATATCAATCAGGAAAAAAATGACCAGAAATGTCACAGATGATATACTTTAAAGATAGAGACATTAAAAATAGATATTATAAGGATAATGGAATATGTATGTTTAAGAAGGTGGAAGAAAGAATGAACAGTAAAACAAAATGTAAAAAAATGTAAAAATACATCCAAAATAGACTTCTATAAGTAAAACATGACATTTTCAAATATGAAAAAAAAATACACTGTTTTAGAACACCAACAGATCTTGCAATGTGAGAAAAACAATTATTAAAATCAAAGCCATACAATTGGAATCCAAATAACTTAAGAAATAAAAAGCTTAAAAATAAATGAAAAGAGACATTGTCAGTGGCAGGCAGGATAATGTCAAGCAGTCTAATACATGAGCCTTGGATTCTTCAAGGGAAGGAACAACAAAGCATATTTGGAGAAATAATTATCAAACTTTAAAAATTTGTTCTAATTATTTCACTCTCATATTCAGAAGCTCTATAAACCTCCAACAGAAGAAGCAAAGAAAAACATAACAAAGTACATTATAGTAACGTCATTTACCACCAATAAGAATAAAATCTTAAAAGAATCATAGAAAGATGATACAATATAGAGAAATAATAGTACCAGTTACGGCTGATTCTTATCAGAAACAGTATAAACCAGGCAAGGGAACAACAATTAAATCTAAAACCAGTAAACAGTGAAAATTAATTCTAAAATGAATGAAAAAAGGAATACTTTTCCTGACTTAAAAGACTTGGGTGCATTCCTTATCAAAAACCCTACATGAAAGTAAAGCTAAAGAATGACCTTCAAGCTAAAGGGAAATGATCACAGATGGAAACACAAATCAAAAAAAAAAAAAAAATTGAAGAGCACAGAAAACTGAAAAATTATGGGTATGTTTTTCACATTAATAACATTCTTTAAAGCTTGTTGATTTCTCAAAAGTAGTAACAGATCTGGCGGTGCCTGTGGCTTGAGGAGTCGGGTGCCAACCCTATATACCAGAGGTGATGGGTTCAAACCCAGCCCCAGCCAAAAAAACTGCAAAAAAAAAAAAAAAACATAGTAACAGTACATCACGGTGTTTATGTGGTCTGACAATTAAGTTCACAAACTCATCCTGAAAAAAAGTGCTACATACATTTCTTATTGCTGAATGTTACTACAGTCATCTTTGAAATACCTCCCTTGAGAAGCTATGCAGCTGTGAACTGGTATTAGCACCTAATCCACCACCCTTCAAAGCAATTTTGGAACTTATTTTCTGGAATGACCCTCAGAATTTTATTGTTGCATTAGCCTTGATATTCTACATTTTATCAAAATGTATTCTTTTCCATTTTTCTTTTATCTTTAAGGTAAAGGAAAATGTCATTAGGAGCCAGATCCTGTGAGTAGGGAGATTGTTCTAATATAGTTATTGGTTTACTGGCTAAAAACTCTCTCATAGAAAGTGCCATGTGAGCTGGTCCATTGTTATAATACAAAAACCACACCTTTCTCATGCCAAGATTTTCAGTTAATATTTTCCTGTTTTTCTATTGATATTTACTTGGTCTGCTATGTTTTTCACAGTTAGCCAGTAATTTTGGTGCACAATTTAATAAGTTTTAGCAATATTTTCATCAGTTCTTATCACCTTGACCTCTTTTCATCAGTGACACTTTCTCTCTCCTCAGAAAAACATTTAATTCATTTGTACATCACTGTTTTCTTCATGGCATTATCCCAACAAACACAGACTAACATGTTCTTAAGTTCATTTCTGCTCTTGCTAAGTTTAACAAAAAAATGTAATATTTACTCCTTGCTCCAAGTCGAGCTCCGATATTCTCATGAAAAATTACACAACAAAATTAATGAATATCACTCAGCAAGACACCACCGCACATTGACTTGAACATAGCTGTAAGACACCCATATACCTAGGTTATGAAACCTTACTAAGTTGTTTGTACAGTGCTGCTAACATAAGGACACTGTGGCAAGTTCACAAACATAATTGTCAGCCCTCACATAGCACATACAAAACAAAATCCATAATTAATGTAGAAAGGCCAGGAGACATTACAAAAAAGTAGTCCACTATTTAAAGGTTCCTATACTAACTTGAAGTGCTGTGATATTACTTTGAAGTTGACAAGTTAAATATACACTTATAAACCTGAGAGTGAAAAACAGACAAAAGAAATACATGGTTCCAATGTTACGAAATTACACAAAATGCAATCAAGTCAACAGTAATAGAAACCATATCAATGGTTTCGAAAAGACTGGGGTGTAGGAAACAATAGATTAGAAGGGGGTTTGGGAAACTTTTGGTAGAGATAGAAATGTCTTTTATCTTGATTGTTAATGTTTTTTGTATCTATATGTCAAAATTCATGAAATTATACACTAAAATGTGGGTGATGTTGTATCCCAATTTTATAACTAAATAAAGCTATAAAAATATTGTTATAAAAATTAATTATAATAAATTCCAAGAAAGCCAAAACTGATTCTTATAACTTAATGTAAAAGAAAAACAAAAATACTAAGAGAAAATCTTCTAAAACACCAAAGAAACAAAGACATTATCTTCAAAGGAACAACAATAAATAGAAGCAACAAAAGTGAAAGCACAAAACTGACATTGCAGGAAGTCATTTTAAATGAATATAACTGCCAATCTAAAATTCTATAAACAATAAAAATATTCTTCAAATATGAAGGCAAGAGAGTATTCTGGAAAGATGATGGATTGGGAAACACCAGGAATCCATTTCCACACCTAGGCAAAAACTACAGTGTCTGTCTGACCTAACTATTTGGAACTCTGAAGTCTATAAAAAACTGCAACTTACAGAGTAAATCTTAGGGGGGACAAACTTCAATTAATTTTGGTCAATTTTAGCTTATAGAAGCTACTCAAGGCCAGACCCAGAGCGGACAACCATCTACACATTCCTGGAACAGCTGGCAGGTGGCTTGTGGGAACCAGGTTGAGCGATAATGACCCTGTTCTTCAAAATTTGAGGTCTATATTCTGATTGGTGATTGCTGCTTCTCCACTTGGAGGTAAAGACACATAGGCAGGAAGACATTGTCACATCCCCTCCCCGAACAGTTACAGGCCCCTCCACTTTCAGTTGAAGCAACTTCCAGGAATTTTAAAGGGCTAGTATCCCCTACCCCTTTATTATTTTCTTTTTTTTTTTTTACCTTAGATAGCCAAGTATTTAAAAGTCAAGGTCATTTAAAACAACCACATATATGAAGGAAATTAGAAAGTGATAGTGAATGTCCAAGGAAAGGCAAAAACAAAAAGACCTAGGAAGAACCTATGTTTATACCTCAGGCTGATCCCAAGCACAAACTAAATCTCTCTCTCTCTCTCTCTCTCTCTCTCTCTCTCTCTCTCTCTCTCTCTCTCTCTCTCACACACACACACACACACACACACACAATCAGCAAATTCTGGGGAAAAGTGAGAATCTGATTTCCTCCACACACAATTACTACATTATTAGATTCAAAGTCCAATTTCAACAACCACTAAACAATCACAAGGCATACAGAGAAACAGGAAAGTAGGACTCATTTAAAAGAAAAAGTTAATAAACCAACAGAAACTATCCCCAAGAAAGACCAAATTTTGACTTGCTAGACAAAGATTTTAAAACCACTCAAAGAACTCAAGGAAGATGCGGAGAAAGTCATAAAACAATATATGAACAAAATGTAATAGTAATAAAGAGATAGGAAATTTAAAAAGAAGTCAAAAAATTCTGAAGCTAAAATACATAATAACTGAAATTGAATATTTACTCAAGGAATTGAAACACAGATATAGGCAAGCAGAAGAAAGGATCAGTAAACTTAAAGATAAGACAATTAAACTTATGGAGTATGAGGAACAGAAATAAAACCCAAAGTGTCTGTCAGATATGATTAAGGTAACCAACATACATGTTTTGGGATTCCCAAAAGGATAAGATAAAGAAAAAGGGCTAGAGAGACTATTTGAAGGAATAATGGCCAAAAATTTCCCAAATCTGATGAAAGGCGTGAATATATACATCCAAGACTCTCAGTGAACTCCAAGATGATCAACTCAAAGAGACTGACGCCAAGTCATTAGAATCGAACTCTGAAAGACAAAGAATCTTCAAAGCAGCAAGAAAATAGTAACTCGTAAAAAGCAAGGGACTGTCAACAAGATTAGCTGTTTAATGCTAGAAATCATTTCTTTGTATTAAGTCATAATTGGTCAAGAATCCATGTTGTAATCTAGGAGTATAGAATACCAAATGGAAAATTAAAAATTGACTAATATGAAGAGAAGAAAAATTAGAAAATAAGGAAATATAAAACGTGGGACAAAGTGAAAAGTAATAGAAATAGAGAAAATTTAAGTTAAGATATATTACTGATTACCCCAATTTAAGCAACAGTCAGGCTCACTTTAATACTAAAACTTCATCCACATGTTACTTTAAAAGAGTACATATCTTAAAGTCTTAAAATGATTTTGTGTTTAATATTTTATAATTTCAAACTGTCTATACAAAAAAAAAATGTTCAGTCAAGTCTAACATGAGCAAAGCCTGTGACTTCACAACATACAGAGCTAAAAACACAAGTCAGCTGAGTTTCTTTTTATAAATATAACAAATGAAAAATACAAGGAAAGAAATTTAGGTACATGTTTTGAATCATACAAATAAATTTATTGTAATATATTTTCTTTCTTTGTTCTGTTTTTTTTTTTTTTTTCTTTTTGATAAAGCTTCGTATTCTGTCACTGCTGCAGGGGTGAAGTGAAATTATAGCTCACTTCACCTCAAACTCCTGGGCTCGGCCATCCTTCCTCCTGCATCAGTCTCCCAAATGGATGGGACAATAGGCACATGCACCCACATCTGGCTAGCTTTTTTCGGTTTTTAGTACAGATGCGGTCTCTTGCTCAGGGGAGCTCAAGTGAGTCTCCTGCATCAGCCTCCCAGAGTGCTTGGGTTACAGGAGGAAACCACCTCTCCAGGCCTGTTTGTTTCTTTAAATTATATTTGCATTTGAATTCCTTTAGTTTTGAGGGGGAGTGAGTTCATGTATATGGTTGGAATATATTGCTGTGTTCCTATTTCTGAACACTTTAGGTAGAATATTTTTGTAGATTAACATGGATGAACCAGTTTGCAGCAAAATTTAGTGCAATGTGGCTTTTCTCCAGGGTGAAAATGTCAGCATAGAAAACAACTTCTGGGAAAAAATTAAAACACACTTGTATTGTTTCTAGGCAGACATAAATATAATAGGCGAAATCATGAGAGACCGATTAATAAACTCAGAAAAGAGGAGTAAACAGATCATTTTTATCATTAGATCAGTTGTGCACATTCTTTCTTAAATTTCTGCTTGTGCCCAAATGTGATATTTTTTTAGGAAAAGTATCAATATAATCATTCATTGTGATAACTGTGCATTAAAGGATGTGATGTTAGGATGCTGAAGTAATTTAAGGTAGAAATCAGACGGGGTTTTACTTTTAAGAAACAAGTGGGTTGTTAGTTAATATTTGTATGCATTTATAATATGACATAATTCATATCTCTGCATATATATTCATATGCCTTATATACATATAAATATATATACATATACACATATGAATATATATTCACATATAACACACATATGTATGTACCAACATTTGAATATGTACACATGATTGAATATATCATATCTTTAAAAGTATATGAATATATTAACAATAATATATACATACACAGATACATAAACATATACACACATAATTTCTATCCAACAGGGTTCTATTACAACACAAAAATTTCTTCTAAGAGTCAAGGGAAACTTGCATTACCATTTATGATAAATGATCTATTACTCTGGTGATTGATTTGGTGTACAAGCATGGAAATAAAACTTTTTAAAGGAATTCATTTTTTATCAAAGTTAAAATGAGCTTTAATCAACTCTGCTTTTCATATATCCTCCTATCTGTACCTAAATGTATCTTACCAAATCCTACAATCTTGGTTCCAGCATGAAGGGTTTTAATTTCCAAGAAAAAAATTTATTTTCCAGGTTTACTTACTTTTCAAAAGCCACAGGTAATAAAATCTATAAATTAACTTCATAAACCTTGAACATTCACAAATTAAGTGTGCTACCAGAAATCCAAAAATAATTAGCCATTGAAATTTGGTTTTGATGAGCAGTACTTTAAAATTTCTAGACAGCTAGCATAAGGAAAAGCATTTCTCACTACTTCTAAGAATTAAATATTTTTACTTATTTTTTTGTTTATAAAAATATAAATTATTTTGCACCTGCATTTCTTATTTTTTATCCAAATACCTTGTTATTTCGATCTGTTTAACTCCAAAATAATTATACCCTGTTTTGAATATTGTGAATATCCGCCTGTTGTAGAGCAAAAAGTGTATCAAATTTTTCAATGTTTTGAAAGTAACTGAATGCGTGAAAATTATAGATTTTAAGTTATGACTTAGACTATAACTTTCAGATAAAATCTTTAAATAACTTGGTAAGTCAAAATACTTCTTAAATTTGTCAAAAGAGTAAAAGTAATTTTAACATAATGTAGTAATGAGTAAATAGGAAGTTCATGGCTTAAACACAGACATTAATTATTATTATTATTATTATTTTTTTTTTTTTGAGACAGCGTCACACTATGTCACTCTCGGTACAGAACTGTGGCATTACAGCTTACAGCAATCTCCAGCTCTTGGGCTTAGGCGATTCTCTTTCCTCAGCCTCCCGAGTACCCAGGACCACAGGTGTACGCCACAATGCCCGGCTTTTTTTTGTTTCAGTTTGGCCAGCCAGGTTTGAACTCACCACCCTTGGTATATGGGGCCGGCACCCTACTCACTGAGCCACAGGCCTCGCCCCAATTACGTTTTTTTGTTTTGTTTTTTTTTTTGGCCGGGGCTGGGTATGAACCTGCCAGCTCCAGCATATGGGGCCGGCGCCCTACCCACTTGACCACAGGTGCCGCCCTTTTTTTCTTTTTTTTAAATATCACAAGTCATTGGGAATTTTTACTTGATTTATAAAACTGGAGATAAGAAATAAGCTTACATTTGAGTCATCAGCATTGATATAATTTTACTGTCATTCCCATTTCTGTCACATAATAAATGATATTAAGAGCTAATATAGGTAAACATGACTTTATATTCATGAACTTACTATGAGACAAGTGTGTGAGAGAGAGAGAAGAGGATTGAAAGGAGGACAATTAAATAAAAGGACTGTTCTTAGTAATCGTTCAGGAAGAGGAAAGGAACTCACCATTCCTTCCTTCTTCCCACTCTCCATTTCATCCCCCTTCCCCATTTTTCCTTTCTTTCTTTTTTAACCTTAGTTCTTTGTCTCGTTTTGAAATTTTCATCCTGAAGCTTCAGCACAATGTGGGACATATATTCTCAATTCCATTGAAATAATTTATTCTTGTGCTGACAAGTAAAATTCTTTTCGCTTTTTATCTATTGCTAATACAAAGTAAGATACTGTGTTTATAGTTACTGGTCCTGGGATAGCAATTATTACTTAGCAAACTTACAGAAAAAAAATTAATACTTCTTTTGCTAAATAT
Organism: Nycticebus coucang; assembly: GCF_027406575.1. Taxonomy (NCBI): domain Eukaryota; kingdom Metazoa; phylum Chordata; class Mammalia; order Primates; family Lorisidae; genus Nycticebus; species Nycticebus coucang. The sequence continues at coordinate 53,445,931 of NC_069781.1, read as the reverse complement.
AATTAGCCATATTAATAATCTTTAATTTCTCCCTCAAAAATAATATGCCAGTATGTTCCCTTCCCAACTTAGAAATGGCATCTGTTCCAAAGCTATTTATGTAAAAATAGAAGCCATATATTACAGTCGGGCCTCAAGCATTCTGGGAATCTCACAAAGGCAAGAGTTTGGTGGAGCAGAGCAGAGGAACATGAAGAAGAAAGAGGGTGACGGGACAAACTTCTTACCAGAATAATTAAAACCAATAAAACACAGCTTCTGATTATGATTTAGAGACACAGATCTGTCTTCATTGGCACAAAATTAGAGATTAATGAACAACAGGCACTTTTTGATTGGCACAATTCGCAAAATATGCCTCAAAAAACTCAGATGTCGGGCAGAGAGAGAGACCTCCAACAGCCAACTGAGTGCAATTTTTCTTCTTCATATCAGTTGAGGGATCACACTGTAGCCTCTGTGTATATGAAGCACCCTCCTCATGTGATCATGTTTCAATTCCCCAGGTAACCATCCTCCTCTCTATTTTGATTCTAAAATCCAGGGGCTTCCAATATTTGTTGAAGAGTGAGAACATTGGGTGTGAGTGTGCACGTGTACACACGTTTCTGTATCCAGGTTCTTGGCCTGGAATATTGAATGAAATGCTTGTAAGGTATGATATTTTCAGAGTGTAAGAAGGTGTCAAAGAAAGACAGGACCTTCCAGAAGAACATTTGAAGGTGTTTTTACAGGCAAAATCTGAACTATTTGAGGAGGAAAAGCATTGTAAAGCATTATAACTTTTTATTAGACTGTAATTTTATGAGTTCATAGTGCTCTGGATAAATAATTATAAAAAGATAGGAAAGGGGCGGCGCCTGTGGCTCAGTGAGTAGGGCGCCGGCCCCATATGCCCAGGGTGGCGGGTTCAAACCCAGCCCTGGCCAAACTGCAACAACAACAAAGAAAAGAGCCGGGCGTTGTGGTGGGCGCCTGTAGTCCCAGCTACTCCGGGAGGCTGAGGCAAGAGAATCGCGTAAGCCCAGGAGCTGGAGGTTCCTGTGAGCCGTGTGACGCCACCGCACTCTACCCAAGGGCGGTACAGTGAGACTCTGTCTCTACAAAAAAAAAAAAAAAAAAAAAAAAAAGGTAGGAAAGACTTGGTCTTGCAATACCCTTTAACAGATGTTATTTAAAAAAAAAAAAAAAAAGATCGACAGAATTAGAAAATCACCATTTGAAGGCCATAAAGCTAACAATAGATTTGGGCAAAATTAATCAACAGATGTTAAAATTATTGGGTAATAAGATATTTATTAATGACACAAGAAAGAATAGTTAAATTTCAACTATAAGTTGAAAAACTGCATGCACCACCTGGACCAAGGCATCAAGGTTAAGATAATGGGACAATAATGGGACAAATTGACATCATGACAGCCTTACATGAAGTACTGAGAGCAATGCAGTATAATCTATAACCTAAACAAGAGGAAAGTTTTGCAATTCCAAATTCCACAATAACTACCACATTTACTTTAAAAAATGGCAAAGTCATAAGACAATTAAGCAAGAAAGGAAATGTTCTAAATGAAAAATGAATAAAAATGCATAGCAAGTAAATATATAATCTGGGAATCTGGCCAAGTACATTTTAAAAACTTTGCTTCTATATACATTATTATATTTAGATATAAATAATAAGTTCTGTAGGGAAGACAATAGCATCAAATAAAATTTAATGACCTGTTTTGATTACATAGTTATAAGATATGATAATTAAGATTGTGAACTCATCCTAGCAACAAAGTGCTCCATACTTCATTGTTGATGTCACTACAGTTACTCTGGAAGCATTCCTCTTGGGAAGCTATGCTCTTGTAGATAGTGATAAGGATACTTATGAGAAGAGTCATATCTCGAGCTTGCATTGCTAGAAATAATGATTTGGTAAGCTTGAAACCAATACTCAATTGCTTATTATAAGTAGGTTAGAAACTGAATTAAGAAAGTGATTGCAGATTATGGGCAAAAGGGAACAGAGACAGGAGAGAAGTGGATCAGAGAAAAGCAAGTACGCATCCAGACTACAAGAGCAGTACTGAGAAATCCAAAATCTGTTGCAAAGTGCAACAGCCTGGAAGCCTGGTTTCCAGCAGACTGTCTTGCCAGAGCTTCGCCCATCCCCCAGGGAGAGACTCTGCTCCCAAGTCACTGATTGCTGAGAAGCCTGGCTCACACAGGCAGCAGGAGGGGCTGTCCTCTCAGGGAGAGTGAGTGCTTTGGGGGAGTTAGGGAATGCAGAACATGCTGGAGACAGGACAAGCGTCTAAACTTTGTTAAGATAGAAAAGGTCTCTCAGGAAAAATAACAAGAAAAATATCTCCTTTCTTTTGTCATCGTTGTATTGGTGCCAGCTCAAGTGCCAGCTCATCTAAGCACAAGGCTTCCCGAGGGTTATTTGCCACTCCTGAGATTTGTGTGTGTGGTCTAATTGGGGTCTGCTTTGACTTCCTGGACTGTGTTCCCTGTTCCATGCTCTGTTTGTGTTAAGATCATAAATAACTTAGAATAATAATAGTAAGAGGTAAATCAATCTAATTAATGTAGCTAGTTAAAAATGGCTTGGATGAAAAATGCAAGCCCAGCAAGAACCAAGATGTAAGAGTTTAGCCTCCCCCCATTAGATTGATGATTAAAACAGTGATGTGTGTAATAAAAACGGAGGTAGTGCAGAGTGAGAGGCTGCTGCCACTGGTCCTCATGCTTGGAGGTGGTCGATCACCCTGACCCAGCTCTCTAAAAATTTTTCTTTGTGTTCTGACATCATTTTTCCCTCATCCTCTCGTCTCTGTCAGTCACTGGGAGAGAACTCATGGTATAGATTGGGGCTGCCCCCCCAACAACTCTGATAACAGTGCCAAGTCCACTCTTTAAAGCAATTTTTGAACTATTTTTCTGGTTTCTGTGTCTGTCTAGTCATTCAAGTTACATTCTTTATGTAAAAGGCAAGTTGGCTTGACTAGGCAGAATTAATCACCAAAAATGTTGGATTTCAAGGCCAGATGCCTGTCTCTTAAAATGTCAGGAGTTTAGGCAACTACTGGGTCCTCAGTTCTTGGAGCACTGGGTAGAAAAATGACCAGACACACCAAAGAAAGGTAAGCATGAAACAAAGTTTATTGAGGAAGAGAAAAGTAGGTTTACAGAGTAAGAGCAAGACATAAGTTCTCAGAATAAATTCACCAGAGACAGTAAACAGGCCTCCACTGCCAAGGGAAGTAGACCAAGAGACAAAGAGGCCAGAACTCTTTCTGAAATGGCCATCAGAACTGTTGTCACATGAAGTCTGACAATTAAGTCTGCAAACTTGCCACCATACACTTACATTGGAAGCGCTGTACAAACAACTCAGTAAAGTTCCATAAATTTGGTGCATTCGTGTCTCATGGCTATGCTCGTGTCAACATGTGGCAATGTCTTGCTGAGTGGTGTTCAATATTGTTGCACATTTTTGTGTGCCATATGCCAGCTCTGATGGTCAGTTCAGAAAAAGAATTCCAAAACTGCTTTGAAGGGTGGTTCAGTGCATAACTTCCCAAGGGAAGGACATCGCAGGTGACCATAGTGTCATTCAGCAATGAAGTCTGTAGGACTTTTTCTAGCATGAGTTCAAATACTTTTTCTAGTATTTAGCAATGAGGTCTGTAGGACTTTTTCTAGTATGTTGGTTGTGGTTTGGTGTTTTTCCCGGTAAATACTTGTATATTATTTGAAATGTTTAGGAATAAACAGCTGCAGCTTCCCCTTAGATAATTTCAAATAGTGATAATAATTTTACATACATACACATGTTCATACCTACAGAGGAAGAAAGAAAAAAATGATAAGGCAAATAGTGGATGTGTCAGAAGAGTATATTAAAATTCTCTATTCTATTTTTGGAAGCTTTCTGTAAAACCTGAAATTATTTCAAAATAAAAGCTTATTAAAACATACTTTGGTATAATCCCAGACTTGTAAGCCTAATTTGTCAGCATGTCTTTTCTACTCGAACACCATGGAATATTATGCAGCCTTAAAGAAAGATGGGGACTTTACTTCTTTCATGTTTACATGAATGGAGCTGGAACATATTCTTCTTAGTAAAGGATCTCAAGAATGGAAGAAAAAGTATCCAATGTTCTCAGCCCTACTATGAAACTAATTTATGGCTTTTATATGAAAGCTATAACCCAGTTATAACCTAAGAATAGGGGGAAAGGGGAGAGGGATGGGAGAGAGGGGGGAGGAGGGACAGAGGGAGGGTGATTAGTGGGATTACACCTGTGGTGCATCTTACAAGGGTACATGTGAAACTTAGTAAATGTAGAATATAAATGTTTTAACACAATAACTAAGAAAATGCCAGGAAGGCGATGTTAACCAGTGTGATGAAAATATGTCAAATGGTATATAAAACCAGTGTATGGTACCCCATGATCACATTAACGTACACAGCTATAATTTAATAAAACAAATAATAATCAAACTCCTTACCACTATCATGGAGTTACTCAAATGGGTATGACACTTTTCAGAATAAAAATAGCATTATTAATGATCAAACCAAGACAACAGGCATAAACCTGGGGGTAGGATCATCTTAATTACAAAATCTTACGTTGCTCCTATTACTTCTCCTGTCTATGATCTCCCTCTCCAAATTATGCTGGTGCAGTTGCACCAGCTCTCTCCTCCTCTTTAAGCAAGCCGGTAGCCCCCGGCCACAGATTCTTTGCTGGGATAACTTCCATTTGGCTGAAATGCCCTTCCCACATATTTCCTTCCTGTGTTCTCTTATTTCCTTTAAGTATATACTTTAACTTCACTTTCTCAATGTTGCCTTCTTTGGCATCCTACATACAATTTCGGTATTTTATCTCCAACACTTTATATCTCCGTTTTCTGTTTTATTGTTAGCATTTATCACAATAGAATAGAATAACCTAGAAAAACATACTGGAGCTGGCTAGGGTCAGATTGCTTTTTTTCAAACTGTGTGGTAAGATTTCCTTCAGTGATTTGGATTGGCAAGTTATGGGAAGGACATCTTCTCTGAGGACTCTGGGATCAGGAAGAGCATAGAAGCTACGCCTTCCATTGAAACTTTGTGCACAAAATAAAAATAGGATATATACATATTTAATGTTTTATTATCTGTATTCCATATTAGAATACAAGATAAGGGCAGTTAATTTTGTCTGTTGGATGTGGTCATATTTCCATAGCTTCCATAACAATGCCTACCACCTGTTAATCAATAAAAATTCTTTGAGAAAAATGAAAAACTAATTTTATCATTTAAATTTAGAAAATATTAAGTTTAATGAATGCTTTAGAAAAATAAATTCTTTAATTATATGAAGAGTTGGCCTACTTATTCACTGTAATGCATATATGTATTCATGACAATAGATAATTTGTTAGATAAAATAATTATTTATACTAGAGTCTTAAACCATAAATGGTAAATTCTAACCAACATTCACTGATTCTTCATCCTCAATTTGGCTAGAATGCATGCTACTTTATAGTTTTGCTTGAATTTAATTTAATAATAGGTCAAATATTATTATTTCACATTTGTCCAAATATTTTTTTCTCTTTAGTATAATGTATGTATAGCTCTTCATTTTGGAGCTTAGTGATTCATTTCTTTTCTAAGATAATATAAGAAGCTTATTCATTGTTATTTATCTTAAATATAGCATTTTAAATTATTCTACTATAAAGAATAAACAGAAGTGTGTTATAAGATTAATTAAATATAAAATTGTTTAAGGAATTGAAATGAAAATGTACTACTCTAATTGTAGATTTGAAACCAACAAATTTGCTGTGTTTGAATTCTGTAATTATACCAACATCCTGGATGATTATATCTTTGCAAAAGATCTTAGAGCTTTAGATTCTCCTTCACAAGACTATTATAAAATAAAACGAAATAATGACTTTTAAGCACTTAGTTATTTTGCTATTGTTTATTAACTTCACAATAGGTTGTCAACTATTAACTTAATCTATTATTATTTTTATTTTTATTGATCATCATCTTTACCCAATAATTACTATGTAAATACTTATTTGCATATTTGCAATGATGAAGTATATTCCATTTCATACCATCTGTTTTACTTAATAGCATATCATCAATATGTTTAATGTTGCAACATAAAATGCACAATTTTAATTTTAATGAAATGCATATTATTTCATTTATTGATGATATCATAACTAATCAAATGGACTAGTGTTGGGCAATTAATTAAAACACTTTTTTGCAAGCAACTCTTTAAGGTACAGTGAGACAGGCCTCGTTATAAACTGATAACAAGTGAAACCAAATGTGGAAGATATCAGAGACCTTAAACATATTCATCCTCTTTGACCCAGCAATTCCATTTCTGGGAATCTTTCCTATAGAAATTATCAGAAGTGAGGACAAAGATTTATGTACAGAGATTTTTATCATGCCATAATTTATGGCAGCAAAACTGGAAGCAATCCAAATGCTCTACAAAGACCGATTATATCATGGTGCTTCCATAAAAATAAAGAGTAGGCAGCTATTATACTTAGGAGGAATTTTTAAGATGGGAAATGCTCATAATGTTAAAAGGAAAACAGAGAAGATTTTATATTTGTAAAATTATAGCAACTACATAAAAATACACATAGAAGCTAGTGAATATTAGCAATGATTATCTTTAAGGAATTATACGGGTTTTTATTTTCTTCAATTTCCACTTTTTTTTACAATGAACATATTTCACTTTAAAAATAAAGGGAAAGCTAATTTTTAAGTGAAAGTAAAGCTCTTGCTAAATTACTAATGGTGACACGTACATTTAGGCTGGAAATTGTGAATGATTATTTCCTGTGTTTTATAGTTCTCCACTGATGGCCTGACACCTTTGTTGATAAACAGGATCCCAAAGGCAATGTAACACCAAATCCAACTATTTTCAGCTGCTTTTAGCTTATGGAAAGTTTCCAAATTGTAGTGTTGTAAAAGGAGAATAGAGTTAAAATCTTATGAAGTTACAGACTAATGAACAGTAGCAGCAGGTTCATCCACAATCCAATTACTTGAAAAGTAAATGTACCATATCTAGTTAGTGATATTGTTTAATATTTAATCCTGTGAAACCAAGGCATGAACATTAAAGTTCTATAGCAAACCCTAGAAGCATGAAAATAAAATTTAAAAGTAGCAGATCTTAATATTTCTACAGAAAAGCAAGGCCCTGTAAAATTGCCCTTACACAGCTTGCACATGAGATTCTATCCTCAATTTTCCTTCAGTCAAAAATAATTAAAACTGAATTAAGATTGTTGCGGTCTCTACCACCACCTTCTCAGATGCTACAATACATAATGGCCTATTTAAAATGAGTGTTAGTTAAGGTCAGAATAGTTTTGAACTTGAACTTATTAGCAATAAGTCTATAATAAAAATATAGTAGAAAGATAACACTTTGACTCATTATTATGGGGATTATTAATTTTTGTTTCTCCTGAATCCTCATATATGGAGAAATAGAAACCTCCAAATTATGGGTTTAGTTTAATCAAGGATTTAAACTAATATCCACCTAGGAAGGAGAAAAAGGAAGCTCTCTTACCACCACGGCTAGAACTTAGAACTATCACCGTTCTTACTGCACTATACGGCACATGTCTATATGGTGAGTCTGCTGGGGAATAGTGTGTTCACTCAATTGTAGCTTAGGTTTACAAGAATGTTATATTTGGTTATTCACCATAACTATCCCTGTGGCTTCAGGGGTCCTCAAACTTTTTAAACAGGGGGCCAGTTCACTGTCCCTCAGACCGTTGGAGGGCCAGACTATAGTTTAAAAAAAAACTATGAACAAATTCCTATGCACACTGCATATATCTTATTTTGAAGTAAAAAAACAAAATGGGAACAAATACCATCACACCACTGCATATGGCCCACGGGCTGTAGATTGAGGACCCCTGCATCATTACTGCACTTCCTTTTTATTAGAACTAACTTGATTCCCTATTCCACGTCATTTTCCTTGAACCCTCAAAGCATGCCTAGTCCTCTCTTCCTCTTCTCTTACAGCCCAATTTATATGTACTCAGATGCTTCCTGCCATCCAGCATCAAGCCAGATAAACTGCAGTGAGTTGGGAGGTTCACCCTTAAAATACCTGAATTTTGCATCCTATTCGCTTTATTGACTTTTTCTATTGTCTGTAAACAAAAAAGATCCAAGTAAACTTGTTCTCTTCCATTTTATAATATATCTTTAATTGTAAACTCTTTTCCCTAAATTCAGATCACACAGCTGAATGGAGATGTCTTTCTCAAGACCCAATTTCCCAAATACATTGGAATTTATTCAAAACTTGACAAATGCCAGCTTAATAGACTTTTTCCTTAAGATTTTGCAAAGTCAATTAGATTAAGGGCCACTTTCTCTTAGATGATAAAAGTAAGATCAAGTTTCATACAAAGCCAAAAATAGCTATAGAGACAGAATTGTAGATAATAATGCTGCTCCACCCAGCTCCATGTGGAAATCACCATGTTCCTGCACGCTGGACCAACCTGCCTTTGACAACACCTGTGTTTCTTTGCCTGCATGGTTTTTGGCCACTAGAGCCCTCTCTGTGCACGTGTGTCAGGTTAAAAGTGATGGGGAATAACGCTGCTTGAGAGCAGACCTCTTAAGGACTGATGGGAGCTGGGAGTGCCGCAGGCTCTATTCCTTTTCAGAGATCGCCAATGGAACTTGGTAAAATTTACTTTTACCATTTAAAATTTACTTCCTTCCTTGTTTAGTTTTATTGGTGTTTTTGCTTGTTTTTTTGTTTCTGTTTTCCCTTCAGTTTCCTACAAGAGCTTCATGGAAAGATATTTGAAAAACCTAAATGCATTCCAAATACACTATGTTATGTGGGAGAGTCTGCTTCTTGGGTAATTCAAACTAAGACATCCAGAAATATGGAACAAGGCAGTTTAGGGAAATAACATCATCACTTAAAGGGCAGTTCAGGCAGCATCAGAAGCAGAGACTCTCGATAGTACTTAACTCATCCGAGAATCCTGGCCCTTTTCCAATCTTGGGTCAGTTTTCCTGTTTCTCTAGTTAATAAACCACACTAGGATTCTAGTACCTACTCTTCCCTTATATTAAGAAATTCACATGTGATATTTGTATCTTAGAGAATCCAAATGTGTGTGTATATGTATATATTTCATATATATATGTACGTGTATGTGTGTGTGTGTGTGTGTGTGTGTGTGTGTATTTATATCTCCTAAACTGTGTCCCGGTGGTAGGCGAAATAATGACCCCCAAGGTGTCTATGACCGAATCCTTGGACCTTTAAAGCAAAAAATATCCTCTATTAGTTGAATAGGCACAAAATAAAATGTGTCCTTTGAAGAGGTGAGCATAGGGTCATTTGATCACACAGAAGAGGAGAAGGCCACGGACACAGATATTAAAGTGATGTGGCCACAAACCAAGGCATTTCAGCCCCCTCCAGAAATGAGAAAAAGCAGGACAAGTTCCTACCTGGAGTCTCTGGAAGGAGTGAGGCCCTGCTGATGCCTTGATTTTAGCCCAGTAATACTGATTTTGACTTTTGATCTCCAGAATGAGAGAATGAATTTCTGTTATATAAGAAGCTACTGTGTTCATGGTGATTTGTCACAACAGCCTTAGGAAATGAGTAAAATTCCATCAAACACTAAGGCACGAATCACATATAATAGTACAGGTATTTCAAAGCTTGCCATACATACATACAATGTAGGGGAAATGGGGAATTGTAGCTAAATGTGCTTTTACTTACAAAATAAAATATAACACAAAACACAGTATGATTTTGTTAATTTTTCCTATGCATCATAACCTTTGGGACACCCCAAGTTTAAGGACCAAGTTTCTAATCCTGTTGTTTCTCTAAGGCCCTTTCCTTCTCTTTTCCATCCTCTTTTCTTTCTCTAGCTTCTCATTCCCTGAAGTCATATCCTGAGTCCTGGAAGGATCTCAGGTTACTCAAAATAAACTGAATTCATACCAACCCAAATGAGCTTATGAACGCTTTGCATAATGACTACTTTTCCTAAAATTTAACCATACCCCCTCCTATTAATTTTTGCTTTGTTTACATCTATCTTCTTTGTAATTTCTTTAGCAGTCTGAGCTTTCTCCAAAATAGTAAAGGAGCATATTGAATCATTTTTTTTTTATTTTTAATTCATCTAATCTTTCATGTGATAGGATTACTCTAACTGATATATACAGAACAGTTTAAGGACTCTCGAAACAGTATTTGTAGAGACTTTATCTTCAAAAATAAACTATATTATGGTGTTAAGAGAGCCACTTGTTTTCTTTTGCGACTTACATTACTGCTCTGGAATTGATCCCTACTAAGATATTATAGTAAAGGATGACAAATTTATCCTTAAATCTTTAAATGTTGTTTAATCATTTATTAGCTGCACAAGACTAGAGAATTTACTTATTCTTTCTATGACTCAATTTTCTCATAGGTAAATTAAGTATCATTTCTTCTGTCTCAAATAGTTTCTATAGGAATTATATAAATTAATGTATAACGTAGTAGAATGTCACATACAAAATTATTACCCCCATACATTATAAGGAACAATATTTGAGAACAGTATTATATTAGTCTCATAAGTATATTTTCTGATTCATATCCCCTGCCAATTTAATCATTCCAGGGAGATTCAGTATTAGAAAGTTTGTATTGTATCTGAATACTGAATAAAACCTTTGCCGTAAGTTAGTGTCAATGATAAAATGTACCCCTACATAAAATTGGTAAATTATAAGAACATATAATAAACAAAAATTAAGTGGGCCACATTGTGTAGCTTTCCCTGCTCTAAGGACAAAATCGCTTGACTCTTTAAGGGAAACGGTTGCAATCCGGCAATGGTAATGTCCATTTACAGGAATGGTGGCAATCACAGAGCATATGATTTTGTACTACTTCCCTCGCACCTGCCAAGAGGCAGTTTCTTTTCACATCCTGTTCATTTTGCCACCAGGACTTCAGTCTATTTTTGCGGCTGTCGTAGCATCTCCCTGTCTTGTTGCTACCCCCCACACCTCTCCCCATGAAAGTACCGTTTCCTGGCAACCTTTCTCTGGGACCAAATTTCCATGCTCAAGGAAGGAGCGGGAGCCCCTGCTATGTTCCTGCCATTCTGCTTCCTTGGGTATGGCCTTTCCCAATTTCCCACATCTCTTTTTACCCAGCTCACATGCTAATTGGCTCAGAGAACTCTGGCAGTGTTTCAGCCACAAAATGGTGCCTAATAGCCAGTCGAAATTAAATTATCTTTTCTGCCTTCTGTTTCATCCTTTGAAAATTCCTGTTATTGAACTTACTGTGCTATTATGTAAAAAATAGATTAAGACATAGTGCCTACATAAGATAAGGGGCTCAAGAATTGTGTGTCGAATGAATAAATGAGTCAAAGCCAATGCAATGCTGTGTATACTTACTTGATACAAAATGTCACTGAACTACAGTTTTGCTACACCGCTAATGAGTAAAAGCAGCACACACTCAATGCTAGGATTTAGGGTTTATACTTGTGTTTCCTCACCAGTTTACTTTGAAAAAGAGCTTAGTAAAACAACTAATGGACAGCACCATAACAAAAAGTTTAGGGGGACAGCATAGTTACTATTAATTCAATTAATAAAATTCAGTGAAAGAATAGTTTTTCCAGAAAAGGCGGGAAATCATTTTGCTCTTAGCCCAAAGAAGATTCTTTCATATGTATGAAATAGACAAATGTTTTGAAGCTAAGAAAAAAGTTACAGGGCAAAAAGTTACTTGCAGATATTCATCTAATGAGTTAGCCACAGAGTCCCCGTTTTTATTATTTAACAGCATAAATACTCTAAGTCATATAATGTGTGGTGTACTCTGACCAACTACTATTTGTCCAACTTATAAAATTGTGCATTGTGCGTACCAAAATCAGAGGGTCCAAACATGTATTTAATCTGAGAATTAACTCTCTTCTGTGATACTACATTAAAAGGATTTCGGTTATAGTATAAATGCAATAGTTTCTCTTCCATTTTGTGAGTTATTTAACTTTTTTGAATATCAATTTATTCATCAATAAGAAGAGAGCAATAAAAATATGTATCTCAGCATTGTTGCAAAGATTAAAAATAAGATAATACTTCTGACACATGATAAAAAATAATCTTTCAGGCTATGTGTGTTGGTATTAGCTTGGGGTGCTAAGAAAGACTTTACTAAATTATAACTAATTCGTCATCCTGATCCCTATCACATTGAGGAGCATTATGAATGAGCATCATGTCCTGATGAAGCTGTGTGTCCCTTGATTGTGCTCTTCAATGTTCAGAACCTGCTCTGTTTGTGTAAGGCACCTGCTCTATAAGTACGGAATTAACCTCAGCAAATGTCACAAGACATTGCTGACAATTGAATCAAGTACCTAGATTAGTTCAGCAATCAGTAGCCTATAGGCCAAACCCAGCTGGCTGCCCATTTTACAAATAAAATTTTGTTGGAACGCAGCCATGCTTATTTATTCATATATGATCTGTGGCTGCTTTTGAATTAAGATGGCAGGTTGAATACATGCAATAGAGACCATATTGCCTAATGACATAAAGTATTTACTATCTACTCCAGGGTGTTCAACCCAGGGCCTGAAGGACACATGTGACTCAGGACGGCTCTAATGTGGCCCAATAGAAAATTGTGAACTAACTTAAATATTATGAGTTTCATGTGTGATTTTTTGGTGAAACTCAATTGGGGGGTTCGTGAGCATGAACCTTGTAGACAACAAGGTGGTGTCATAATGTCACGTAAAGTAACCACATGTGCACTCTCGCTATGTCTACGCATGTATGGCTTCAGGAAGCAATTTTTGGCTTCCTGTGTGTTATCTTCCAGACACAGTCGAATTGACACCATCAGATGTTACATAAGCTCCTGGTGACTTGGAGAGTCAGAAAGGATCAATTACATTTCAACGTACCACTGCAACGGTAGGTGTTTAACATTATTCAGAAGTCAGGTGAGCATTCTTATTTGATTTTTAAAGGTCCTTCCACACCTCGACACAGCCTTACACACTGCCAGCCATGTTTTACAATCAGCCCTTCACCTGGCCCTGCATCTGCAGAGGAGATGTAGAAAGGCCGGAATCTTGCTTTCTCTTTTCCTGTCAATGAATTTTCATAATAAAAGTAAATATAATCCCTTGTCTATTGTTATTTTGTATATCCCAGAATGACTCCTATAAGGTCTCAAAAGAAAACAGAACCCCCCAAAAGAAAAATTACAGATGAAGGAAAATTGCTCAGTGATAAGTGGACAGATGCCTACTTTTTTGTCGGGGCAAATAGTAAGGTACTACACATAATTTGTAGCAAATTCATGTAAACTTTCAAAGACTAGAATATGAAAAGGCATTATATGCAGAAACATCCCACTAATTTAATGTGTATGAAAAATTGTGTCCTAAGGAAAAAAATAGCAGGTCTGTCAAGTCAAAAAAAAAAAAATGAGAAAGCTAGTTATGGGGTAGGATCTCTAATAGCAAAAGTATCAAAATCATTTACTGATGGTGAGTTTATTAACCAATGTAAAGAAAACAGGATAGATATAATTTTCCCTGCAAAAAAGGGAGATATTTCTAAAATCAGTCTCACAAGGCTATCGCCAGGCAAACTGAATAAACTGGAACTCTATCCAAAGAAATGTGGAGTGTAAAACTCCTAATTTTAAATTGTATGCTATGGCGATGGATGACCACACTGATGCTATAAATATGGCTCAACTTACCATTTTTATTGGAGGCATTGATGAAGATAATGTCATGATGAAACAGCTTCTTTAGTGCCATTAAAGGACACATCTACATGAAGAGATTTATATGAAGCAGTAAAAAGATATATTCAAGTGTTTTTCTTTGTCCACCGTTAACATATCTGGTATTGCTACTGATGGTGCCCCAGCAGTGGTAGGTAAAAGGGACTTCTAAAATGAATGGAATATAATAAAATTGTATTATATTTGATGAAATATAATATAATCAAACTCACATTTGATGAAATACCATTGCATAGTACAATGAGAAAATTTAGGCACAAAAGCCTAAAAAATGGATAATGTCATGCAAATTGTCAGAAAGATTGTGAATTTCATAAGGACCAAGGGATTGAATCATTGCCAATTCCAGATTCCTTAAAAGTACTGATGCTTACTCTGGTGACATCATTTACTTTTCAGAAGATGGGCTAAGTCAAGCCCAAATGTTGACAATATTTTAAGATCTGAGACATGTTATAAAGTCATTTGTCGTATCAAAAACCAAATTTGTGCCAAAACTTGACAATGAAAACTGGCTCATAGAGTTAGCATTTTTAGTGGATTTAACTGCTCGCTTAAATGAGTTAAACGTGTGTCTTCAAGGTGAAAATAGACCAACCTATACAATGTTTCATTGCATAACAGTGTTCCAGATAAAACTGAAATTATGGCAAAATCAAATTAAGGCAAACAATTTCATGCATTTTGACAGGTTGGTTGAACACAGTCCTGTGAATAATACTAAAAAAATGCAGCCTTGCTTTTTGATTTGATACAATAGTTTGAAAACAGATTTCATGATTTCTAGGAAAAAATCAATACTGTGGTGAATTTGCAACTTTCACTCAACATAAACATGTTACCTGTCAGTTTTCAAATGGAGCACATAGAGCTGCAATCTGACACTCAATATAAACAGAAATTTGAAGGGATTTCTTTTCTGGATTTTTGTAGATCTATCTTCCCAGAGACAAATAGCTTGTGCTTGACAATCACACCTTATTTTTGTGACTCATGGCTTTTTGGCAGCACCTACCTTTTCGAACAACTATGTTCAAGAACAAAACACATTAAGCGTAAAATTAGAACCACAATATCTGATGAGGGCCTTGAGACACTGAGAATGGAAATATTTCAATTGAACCAGATACTGACGTATTAGTTTCTCAAATGCAAATCAAAGAACCCACTGTTTTAATGTTGCCTACTTAAAGATGTTTTATTACTTAGATATGTACATTTTCTTTATTAGTGATCAGAAATTTGAGACCTTTTTGACTTTAAAAGAGACTCCAAACAAGCCTATGCATAGACTTATTATGTCAGTACTTTTTTGTCTTATCTGTGGTGGTACATATCACAAAAATTATGCACAGACATTTTATTTGCTCATCAGCTTTTTTTAGTGTTTGTGTGTTTAATGTGAGGTCCCAAGACCACTCTTCTTCTTCCAATGTGGCCCAGAATTAGTCAAAAGGTTGGAACCTGAATCTAATCCTTTACAAAACATGTGTAATGAGTCATTACAGCTCATGATTTTATACAATTCAGGCAAATGAATCCATACTACAATTATGAATGGCTTTACTCGATTGAAGAAGAAAATTTTAATAAGGGTATGATTTGGAATATAAATGCAGGCCTCAAGGATAATTCAGTTTCTTGTAATAAAACTTCTGAGATCAATTGGAGATTTCAACAGTTGTAGAAATCTCCACATGGATTATTTGGAATAACTTTCATTGATTCCATTGAAAAGATTTCAACATTCAGGCAGCTAAAGCCATGGAGTGGTAATCTAAGGACTTTTTATCATGATCAAACTGGGTTGAATATTTATATCCTTTTTATAACTTACCTTAAGTCATAAAATCTCATGATGGTCAGAGATTAACTTGACAATAATAGTAGACTGTGGATAAGAGTTCTTATACTGATTTCATAGGTTTCTAGTTAAACTAGTAATTTTTGGTAAGATATTCTTATTTAAGAGGACATTATTATCTTATTTGAGGGGACATTATTTAGCTACCTGTTGACAAGAGAGAGAGAAACATAAAGTCACATATCATTACATTTTGTACTCGATTCCCCTGTCATTAGCTATTCAAGTACTGAAACCAAGGACCAAACACTTATGGCCAGCTTGTTCAATGTCCTACATACTAAGAGTTCTCAACAAATGTTTGATAATGGCAACACATCAAATTCATTGTGGTTGGCCTATGTGACTAGTTCAGAGCATATTAGACATTTTTTTTCTTTAAGAGAAATTTTAAGAGTTTATTCACCCCCAAGTGTAATAGAAAAAACAAAAATATAAAAAGAGAAGTGAACATATTTCCACCATACAAAGAGATAGCTAGTGTTAACATTTATTTAAGGTTTACACTTAATTACTTGATGTTCAATATTTTCTATGTCTCTATGAGTCTATTATATACATACACACCATTTTGTCTCTGCTTTCTTTCAATTACAAATGCCTATCAATACACTTATGCATTATTATTGTTAGTATTCCAACATGGAAGTATGTTATAATTTATTTCAAAACTATCTACACAAATATATATTATTTTAATTATTTGCATGTGTAAATTAAACTCAGTTATCTACCAAAGACTTCTTTGCTCATATCTCTAATTGCTTTCATAGTATAAATTCCTAAAGTACAAATATTATATCAAAATGTTATTTGTTTATCCATATGCTTACTTGCTCATGGTTGATGTAAAAACCACAACTGACTTTTTTTTCCATTTGGGTATAACCTTTGAATGTTGAAAACATATTAAAAGAACAATTTTTAAGATATCCTAAAGACGTAGACTTATTACTCTCAATTATAATTCAGAAATGTTGAGGTCAGAGTTCCATACAGACATGTTAGAAAATGTTTGCTTTTGCTATGCTGGTCCTAAAAAAAAAAATTATTGAAACATGTAGAACTTCTTTAATGTCATAGAAATGAGGAGTGTATACTATTTTTCACATTCATATCTCTGTGTATATGAGCGGAGTAATAGCAATATGCAAATATTTGCATTATGTCTAAAATAGTAGAGCAGATCTACTATAGGAATTAAAATTACCAGAGAAATAGATTCTCATGGCTTTCTAAAGGTTATTATGTGGAACAAGAAATAAAATAAATCACAAATATTACTTTATGGAGAATGAATATTTTTACCATGATTTAACTGAAATAGCCTTATGTTTCCTTTAAGGTATTTTTCTAAGATTTATAGCCTTCCTCATAAAATATTTTAAGTACATCTTTAAGGCAAGAACTGTGCTGATTCTGCACAAGAGGCATGTAAAATTTCTTAATTTTATTTTTTAAATAAGCTAATGCATTACTTATTGAATAAAGTAGCCAAGATCCTGATCACTTTAGGTAGAAAATAGAAGCTGTTATGTATTCTGTAATTAGAAAATGAACTTGCCTATTGTCTAAAAAAAGCAATTTTTTTCTTAACCAGTCCATCTTCCCTTAATATTTATTAATATTTTCTAATAGTCCAGACTGATGTTTATTCAAAAAGTAAAAGAGGAGGAAAAATTTGTGTATAATGTCTAATCACTGCAAATAAAACATTAGATTACTTTCAAGGTAGAAATGTGACCTCAAAAAAATCTTTTTAAATAATCATCATTGTCCATATAAAAATCATATCCTATGCTAAAAATTGTGGTAAATGGCAGTTTTGATGATTCAAAGACAGTTGATGCTACTCTTTTGTGGCCCCACTCCCATTTATCATCTCATTCCCAAACCCAACTCATTGCCATGTTTTCCCGCTGGGCACATTACCATGATAGAGAAACAATATGCAGGGTACACAAAATGTGTGTAATGGAACTAGGAAGATTTTGCAGAAAGCATAAAGGGTAAGATAGTCAAGGAGTTGCTTCTGGGACAAAGCAGTGCAGTCACTAGTTCATAGATCCACTCTGAAAGTCAGATACAAAATGAAAATGGAGAAAGTAAAATTTTTTTCCTCATGCTTTATTTTGCTATTGTGTGTCTCTTACACACTTAGCCCCACAACTCCACAAGCAATTGCTATTTTCATTGAATAAATGTGTTTAGTTTGGCTCATGTTTGTCTGAGGGCAATGAAGAATACACTGAGTGATGGAGAGCTTTGTTTCTAAACCTGCTTAAAGCATCTGCTGTAAAACCCAAACCAATAGGAGGCTCCTCTTGTCCAACATCTGATCTACCATTAATCTCTACTTGACAGTAAGGAAAATAGGCCTTGTAGTTGGATCACTTTTTCTAGCAATCAGTGAATGTATTTCTTTTTTTGCGGTTTTTGGCCAGGGCTGGGTTTGAGCCCGCCACCTCTGGAATATGGGGCCGGCGCCTACTCCTTTGAGCCACAGGCGCTGCCCCAGTGAATATATTTCTAATGATTTTCAAGCTGTTTGAGAATTTTTTTTAATGTTTTTATATTGGCAATCTAAAAAGTAATATAAATACTACCTAGATTACCTCAATGATCACAAACAATTGATAAAAACTTTGCTAAGTCATATAATTCTACTTGCCATGGGCTAATCAGAAGAGGAGAGGGATATTTAGTAAATAGCAAATAGTAAATAAAACTTACAGAAATTCCCATTGAGAAAAGTGATGAAAGATATCAGTCCACACTTGTATATGATACTGTTAAGACAAAACCCAAAGCCTAAGAAATAGAAGCCTCATGCCCATATGGTGGACATTGATTTAATTTATAGGAAAAAAAAATTTTTTTAAATAACTTAATTATTTTTTCAACTTAAATTTTCATCAGTCTATAGTTTGGCTTGTATTTAATTTGTAAATGAAATTTGAGGTGTAGTAGTAAAAGGTTATGTGCAGGTCATGTTTGTGCATATTTACATGGAATTTAAATTAAACTAATTTAAATCCCGTGGTTCCAGAAAATGCTTAATGTTTTTTAAATAGATGTATTCTTTACTCAAATTAATCTATCCATTGTGAAGTCAATGATAAGATAAATTGCCTTCAAAGCACTAAAATATGGTCAGTCATTAAGATCACCAGAAAAATTATTTTATTCTACCACCTTTTCAATACAGATTTGTGATAATACAAGAAATTTGACTAGAAAATAGAGAGAACAAGTACAATTTTGCATTTATCTGTTAATAGACTTGGGTGAGGCCCCAGGAAAAATGGCTGACAAAGGAACGATATGAGGATAGCAAGCTTCTCTCTGTTGAGTAAAGGGTACCTACAGTGATACGAGAGGGTGCAAAAGATACACGAGATCTTATCTCTTCTATATTTGGTATATCCTTTAGTGAAGAGTTCAGTGATATGGTCATAAAGACAAAGACCTTGAAAAATGAAAATAAGAAAGAATTAATCAGAATACAAGAATGGAAGAGAAGTCCTATGTGACATTAGACATAACAGGCTCAGCTGTCCACATCTGGTTTTTCTACACTCTTGGTAATATGTCCTAAAATCATTCAATCCATTTTGCTAGGACTCATTTTACGTGAGTGGAATGCAATGTCATAGCTACCATGACTTCCATATGGTTTGGGCTATTATAGGAGAGGACAGAAACTGTATCACAAATGCAACTTTCAAGTGAACAGTCATCACTATCCTCCAGAAATATTTTCTTTTGTTTTTTTTTTTTATTAAATCACAGCTGTGTACATTGATATGATCATGGGGCATCATTCACTAGCTTCACAGACCGTTTGACACACTTTCATCACACTGGTTAACCTTCCTGGCATTCTTTCAGTTACTGTGCCAAGACACTTACATTCCACATTTACCAAGTTTCACATATACTCTTGTAATATGCACCGCTGGTGTAATCCCACCAATCCCCTTCCCTCTACCCACCTCGCCCCTCCCTCCCCTCCCTTTTTCCCCTTCCCCCATTCTTAGGTTATAGAGAGCCCAGAAATATTTTCTATACATTGCTAAATCAATGAAGATTTAGAAATTTGGCGATTGGGGACTTAATTTACTGATTATTAAAAAACGATGCTGAAAGATCTTGGATGAGAATATAATGAAAACTGACTTCTGAGAAATTGCAGAAAAATTAAGTGTGAAAAAATTAACATTTAGATTATGCATAATGGGAGGAAATCAAAATGTTTGGATGTGGCTATGAAGGAACTGTGAAGACAGAGGGGCAACCAAATGTCAGTAGGTATATGCATAGGTACTTATTCTCACTGATTATCAGAAAATCACAATTAAAGCAACAATAGCATATGATTTTCATGTTATTTTTTCTGTCAATATATGAGTGTGTATGTGTATGTGCACTTACCTGAGTAAGATTAATAGTGCCAACAAAAATAGATGCTACATTTAACATATTTTCTCACCTACCTAAATATTGCCAACATCCCTCTACATCACTGAATCCTCATTTTATTCAGTTTAATGCTCATAAATTATCTAATCTTTTGGACAGGTTATAATTTTGAAAAAAGCCATAGTGTAAACATTCATCTTATTTCTACCTTTTACCCATAAGAATGATGCTTCAATGAACATCTTGTGGCTCAACCTTTCTATGACAAATTATTAGCAATAAAATGGTATGGTCAAAGGTTTATACATCTTAATATCCTCAATGAAGATGTACAAACTATTCATCAAAAATATTATATAACTTGACTTCCAGCATATTAAAACATGCATATCCTCACCTTCTCCAAAGGTGGGTGTTATGGATTGACGTGCATCCCCTGACAAATTAGTAACTAAGAAGGTGACTGTATTTGAAGATAGCATATTTAAGGAGGTAAGTTAGTTAATATGAGGTCATTAGGATATGCCTTAATCCAATATGACCGGTGTCCTTGAAAGATTAGAAAATTTGGATACAGACACGTACAGAGGGAACATTATATAAAGACACAGGAAGAAGGCAGCAATCGACAAGCCACGGACAGCTATCAGGAAAAGAGACTTTCCTCCTGGTTCACAGAGTGTACCAGCTCTTCCCTTCGTCTCTAGAATTGTGAAAAAATGGTACCATTGCTTAAACCACATAGTCTGTGGTACTTTATTAAGGCCACACTGATAAACTAACATATCAAGTATAATATTTCTTTCCTTGTTTGCCAACTGTATTCTAACTTTAGAATTATTCTAATGCTATATTTATTTGCTTATTAATGTTGATTACTTTCTGATGATTATTGTTTGTCATTTTTCTGGTCATGTATATTACTCTTTTCCCACTGACTTAAACTTATAATGTTGTATGATACTATTATCATACATAAATGGATTTGCATCATCTCTTTCTATTCTTTTCTGTTGTGGGAGACCATGCACCAAGCTTGTGGAAGCAGTCACTGGTTCTTGAAGAAGGTGCTGAGAACGAGACAATCTCCAAGCTAGCGGAGATGTTTTGAGGCCCAGAGACAAGCCCTCAAGCAGCTGCAGGTGTTAATGGATTGGTTGATTGTTAGGAAGCAGGTGTTATACATTGAACATTCATGGTACAGCATGGTGGGAGTAGAGCCCTTGGGGAAAGAGCATGTAGCAACCATTAAGCACGTGATCCTAGTACATGGGCCCCCACACCTGTTGTCTAATCCTTCAATAAAAGGCCTTGGCAGAGGTTGCTCAGGACTCTCCCTGGAGATATGGGAAGCCCACCTCTTGTAGGCATTTGTACCTTCAATCTGTGGTCCCAGCTGTTTTTGTTCACCTGGTGAACAGGCACTGTTCACCCATAGCAGGCACTGACACCTATACCAGTTAATAGATACCAGTTATAATGACAATAATAACAATTAGATCTAACAATGATTGAGTTTTTTTTACTATGTAACTTCCTTCAATAGTTTACATTCATAACTCATTTAATTCAAATAAGAATTCTATGACCTAAGTATTATTATCTATATTTTCTTATGAGACAACTGAGTCACAGAGTAAAGGAGCCAAAGGCAGAATACAAACCTATGTAGTCAGGCTCATAAATACTAAATGTACACATAAGGTAATAATGGCAACAACAACAACAGCTAGCATTTATTGAGCTTTCACTATGCCTAAGAGACTTTGAAATATGTACAATGCACTTGCTCACTTAATCCTTACAACATCCTTTTGAGATAGATACTAATATTATTTTCATTTTACTCATAAAAAATTCAAAACACAGATATGTCAAGTAGTATGCCTACTACTGTACATCTGTGAAATAAAAAACGAGAAGAAAATACTATAAATCTTTTCTTCATTCTGCTTCCTGAACACACAGTTTTAATTATTGTAGCTCTGAACTAGGGCAAAGACCACCCACCCTTTAATTTTTTTCAAAATTATCTTGGTTATTCTAAGAGCTTTATGAATATATTTAAAAGCTATTTGAAGTACATTTGTAAGCCTTTGTATTTAATAAGAATTTATAACATCTTAGAATCTATAGATATATTTCTATTCAGTTCGCATAATATTTGATAATCAGTTATATCATCAAACAAAATATTAGTTACTAAGGTAGTTTCTGTGCACTTTTATATTAAAAATATAATGGTAAAGGTTATGCACTTTCTTTTTTCAGGATAGCACTGACATAATTATTATCACAGTGTAGGCAAAGAAAGTAACCATAGTCGCCCTATATGTTACTTTGAACTGTAAGAGGCTGCCATTTGACCCATGTTGACCCACAAAATGGCACTTTCCTATGTTTCAAAGTAATACTGTGAATAGAGATGATGCCCGCTGAGGAACGTGTCTGTAAATTTAGATGTGCTACTTGCGCTGCTGTCCAAAGTTGGGATTAATTATGCTTTCCTACATGGATGTCTCACCAAATGTCCCCAGCAAGTGATTAAACTTCAGTCTGCACAGCTATGATGCTTTTAGCCAATGTTCTAAACTTTACTAAACATATGTTTCTGGGAATACAAAATATATAACCATCAGCATTATACAATCTATAAAAAGAAACACAAACTGCATTCATGAGAACTTCACTAACCACGAAGAGTCAGATTTATTAAAGGTGTTCAGAGGTTGGATGTTTGCAAGAATCTGAACAAAGCCCAGTGATGGATCCTAGAGACCTCTTAAAGGTTGTATAACTTAGAGAATGTCTCTTCTGGGGGGAGAGGGGGAGTGTATTGCACTAAAAAGGAAGATGCTATTAAGAAGAGTAATAGGTACTGATAGTTATATAAACATCCAGCCCATGACATATATTTCTTTTAATTAAAGCATGGTAGAATGCAGGAATTTGGTAATCTGTCTTGTAATGCTCAATAGTGTAGTGGCAATAAACCTTACTAAACATTGAGTTTGAGAAAATGCCGTGCAGGCAGATGGTGACTATGAGCCTCAAGTCTCTCCCAGAGCTGCAAACAATACCATCTGCTTCTCTCCTGATTTCTTTTTTGCTCATTGGTATCAAATTTACCGGGGGATCACACTTTACATTCTAATTTCACACCCTGGCTGCAGTGATGGGAGCTATCTTCTCCCTCAATGTAAACTTGCTCAAGTTAATAAGGAATTTTGTTCTTCCTTTACCAAAAAAGCTAGGAATTTGCAATTTTCCATCAACGATGGGTAATAGGAACTGAATCTACCCTCCCATCTGAAACAAAAATACCATGGCAAATATATGAAAAACATTTCTCCAGTCATTGAGCAACAAAGGATAGATCTCCAACGGAAAACAAATGACCAGAGATCTACAACTCCCCCAGGTTACTGCTTTGAAAGAATTTTCAGGCCAAGGCGAGAGACTCTCACATGGATTTCAGCATACTTCCTAAGTTAAAGAGACATCCTGAGAGCCTGAGAAGACAAAGAAAGTCAGGATCACAGGAAAGGCCTGGACACAGAAATACCCCTGCGTTATCTGCAAAAGGACCACCTCCAGTGTTCAGCATGTGATCACCATAAACTTTTATAGGAGAAAATTATCTAAGCCCAGGGAAAGAACCATCAGAGATGATAACAGTACATGGCACTAGAATTGGGATAGACCTGTTTACCTATTCTCACCAGTCAAAATGGTAAATTGCTTGATTCATGGGCTTTGGGTAGAGAACTCAGAAGTATATTATAAGAAATGTTAAAAGTAAACCCCAGAAGAATCAAACTGTTTTCAAATAACAAGTTCCTAGATCAAAACTCAATAATATTTATAAAATAGTAAGATATCCAGCATCTGAATAGGTAAAAACAATAATGTCTGATACAAACATAAATTACCAGGAATAAAAGAATAAAAAATTAGGAAAAATTTTCATCAATTGAAACTGGCATAGATAATAAAATTGGTAGATAAGAATACATAAACTGTTACAACTCATCCCTGTGTGTTTTAAAAGTTAGGTAGAGACAAGACTTTAACAGAGAAAATTTTCTCTGTCAATAGCAACATTAAAACTCTGTACAATTAATAAAACTAACCATTTGAAACTCTAAAAATAGACAAGATGTTCAACACGTGAGAGATGTTTGTGACTGTATGCCTACTAAGTTTCAGGCAAGAACAGTTTGTTTGTATCATCCTTGTCTGAAGCTGCACCAGTATTTTTGCCTGTATGGCAGGCAAGGAGGTTTACTATGCTGGGATAGGTCATGAAGACTAGCACCTCCTCTGCAAAGTTAAAGTGTATTTGCTAAATTTGCAGCAATAGGATGATTTCATGCACAGTGGCATTGCCAAAGTTATGCAATGAAGTATGTTTATCAAATTTTAAAAAAATATTTCAAATACCAACATATATGTAATTAGAGCCAAGATGGAGAGGATGGAAAGGCAAATTTTTTTTTCAAGAAATAATAGTTGAAAATTTCCTAAATTTGATAAAAAAAAAATTCACCGACACATTCAAGAAATTGTAGACGGTATAATAAATACAAAGAGATCTATTTATATAAGTATGGATAGTGTAAGCAAAGAATCCCCCTGCCTCGCCAAAAAAAAAAAAAATCGAAAGCCTCAAGAAAACATGAAAGCCTAATCATGGTCAAGGAAACCACACTAAGAGTATTATCTGATTTCTCAATGAAACCAAGGAAGCCAGAAAGAGTAAGACGACATATCCGAAGTACTATAAGAAAAAGAAAAAAAGCAACCGAGAATTGTGCATTCAACCAAACAATCCTTGAAAAGTGACAGTGAAATAAAAATATTTCCAGAAAATCAAAGTGTGAGAATTCATTTCTGTCAGACTGGCTTACAGGGAATTAATAAAGGAAGTCTCTCAGACTGAAAGAAAATGACACTAGATAATTACTCAAATCTCCAGGAAAAAAAAAAATGAGGATTGTAAGTGTCAATTAAATGATATATATATAATATAATGTATTTGGTTTAATACAAAAGACTCAATAAATATATAATTTTCTCACTTATTCTTTTTACTTCTTCAATAGACACAATAGTGTACTGAGTATTAATTATAATGCTGTGCTGTTGTAATTCTAACATATGTAATTTTAATCTATATGACAGTGATAAAAATGAGTTAATTTGAGCAAATTTCCTACATTTTACCAGAGACAAATAATCATGAATCTGTACTAGTTTCTAAAAAGGTCATATTACTGTCATATCTAAGAAAATAACTCACAAATGAAGTAAAAATAACATCAATAACCTAATTAAATGGGCATGTCAAGAATTAAAATGAGAATTTTATTAGAGATAAAGAGAAGCATTTCATAATGGTCCAAAATATATGAAGAAAAACTAAAATGAAAGACAATTCTACACAGATAATTGGAAGAAAATTGGCAGACATACAGAATACTTGAATTCTAACCAACTAAATGTAAATGACATACAGTTCACTCCAGTCAGCAACAAAGTAAACATTTTTTGAAATTGCATGGCATATATGCTGGCTATAAAACAAGATTAAATAAAATGTTAAAGAGTGAAATCATGCACAATGTGCCCTCAGCCTACAATGAATTCAATTAGAAATTAACAATCAAAAGTCACCTTTAAAATCCTCAAATATTTGAAAACTAAACACTTTTAAATAATCTATGGATCAAATAAGAAATAATCAGCAATTATTTTTAATTTTGTTTGAAAAAAACAGGTAAAAATTCATGAGATATAGCAAAAGTAGTGATTAGTAGAAAACATATACCATTGAATTTTTATATTAGAAAAGAAAAAAAAAGCTTCAAATAAGTAACCTAACCTTAATAAACTAGAAAATAAACAATCAATTAAACCCCACGGCAAGAAAAAGAAATAATACAAATATGGCTGACCACAGTAAAATATAAAACAGAAAGAAATAGAAAAAAAATCAATGAAACCAAAATTTGATTCTTTTAAAAAGATCAAGAAAATTGACAAATATTTAACTAAAATAATAAAGCATAAAACAGAAAATACGCAAATTATTAAAAGAGGGTATATTACTGTAAATCGTACAAGTTAAAAGAGACAAGGAATTATTATAAACAACTTTTGATATATATTGAGTAATTTTGATAAAGTAGTCAAATTCCTAGAATGAAACCATAATTATCAAAATTTATTCCAAATTTAAAAGATAGACCTAAAACAAGACATCAAAATACTAATTAAAAATCTTCCCACAAGTAGTAGTCCAATACAGAGAGCTCTCTGGTGAATTCTATCAAATATTTGAATGAGAAATAATACCAATCCTTAGCAAACTCTTTCAGATTACAGAGGGCAGTAATATGCTGGTATGAAAGTCGCAGCATCACAAAAGAAGAAACTTACAGACGTATACTCCAGATGAACAAAAATTCAAAAATATTCAACCAAACTTTAGCAACCCAATCTAGCAACCTGTATGTGGTTATATGCTACAATGAAATGAGATTTACACCAGAAACTGAGGTAAGATTGACAATAGAAAATCAATTGACAATAGAAAATCAATGTTTATGGACTTGCGTATGTTAAACCAGCTTGCATCCCTGGGATGAAGCCTACTTGATCATGATGAATGACTTTTTTGATGATAAACTGTAATCTATTGGCTAGGATTTTGTTGAGAATTTTTGCATCTATATTCATGAGTGAGATTGGTCTGAAATTCTCCTTTTTGTTTGGGTCTTTTCCTGGTTTTGGTATCAGAGTGATGTTTGCTTCATAGAATGTGTTGGGGAAGATTCCTTCTTCCTCAATTTTTTGGAATAATTTCTGCAGTACAGGAATAAGCTCTTCCTTGAAGGTTTGATAGAATTCTGGAGTGAAGCCATCTGGACCAGGGCATTTTTTGGTTGGAAGATTTTTTATTGTTTCTTTGATATCAGTGCTTGAAATTGGTCTGTTCAGGAGCTCTATTTCTTCCTGGCTGAGTCTAGGGACAGGGTGTGATTCCAAATATTGATCCATTTCCTTCACATTGTCAAATTTCTGGGCATAGAGTTTCTGGTAGTATTCAGAGATGATCTTTTGTATCTCTGTGGAATCAGTTGTTATTTCCCCTTTATCATTTCTGATTGAGGTTACTAGAGATTTTACTTTTCTATTCCTCATTAGTCTGGCCAATGGTTTATCTATTTTATTTATTTTTTCAAAAAACCAACTCTTTGTTAAACGTTATCCACCATATTAACAGAGGCAAAAATAAAGATCACATGATCCTCTCAATAGATGCAGAAAAAGCATTTGATAAAATCCAGCATCCTTTTCTAATTAGAACACTGAAGAGTATAGGCATAGGTGGCACATTTCTAAAACTGATTGAAGCTATCTATGACAAACCCACAGCCAATATTTTACTGAATGGAGTAAAACTGAAAGCTTTTCCTCTTAGAACTGGAACCAGACAAGGTTGTCCTCTGTCACCTTTACTATTCAACATAGTGCTGGAAGTTCTAGCCAATACAATTAGGCCAGACAAGGAAATAAAGGGAATCCAAATGGGAGCAGAGGAGGTCAAACTCTCCCTCTTTGCTGACGACATGATCTTATACTTAGAGAACCCCAAAGACTCAACCACAAGACTCCTAGAAGTCATCAAAAAATACAGTAATGTTTCAGGTTATAAAATCAATGTCCACAAGTCAGTAGCCTTTGTATACACCAATAACAGTCAAGATGAGAAGCTAATTAAGGACCACAACACCCTTCACCATAGTTTCAAAGAAAATGAAATACCTAGGAATATACCTAACGAAGGAAGTGAAGGACCTCTATAAAGAAAACTATAAAATCCTCAGAAAGGAAATAGCAGAGGATATTAACAAATGGAAGAACATACCATGCTCATGGACGGGAAGAATCAACATTGTTAAAATGTCTATACTTCCCAAAGCAATCTACCTATTCAATGCCATTCCTATCAAAATACCAACATTGTACTTTCCAGATTTGGAAAAAATGATTCTGCTTTTTGTATGGAACCAGAAAAAACCCCGTATAGCTAAGGCAGTTCTTAGTAATAAAAATAAAGCTGGGGGCATCAACATACCAGATTTTAGTCTGTACTACAAAGCCATAGTGCTCAAGATAGCATGGTAGTGGCACAAAAACAGAGACATAGACACTTGGAATCGAATTGAAAACCAAGAAATGAAACTAACATCTTACAACCACCTAATCTTCGATAAACCAAACAAGAACATACCTTGGGGGAAAGACTCCCTATTCAATAAATGGTGTTGGGAGAACTGGATGTCTACATGTAAAAGACTGAAACTGGACCCACACCTTTCCCCACTCACAAAAATTGATTCAAGATGGATAAAGGACTTAAATTTAAGGCATGAAACAATCAAAATCCTCAAAGAAAGCATAGGAAAAACACTGGAAGATATTGGCCTGGGGAAAGACTTCATGAAGAAGACTGCCATGGCAATTGCAACAACAACAAAAATAAACAAATGGGACTTCATTAAACTGAAAAGCTTCTGTACAGCTAAGGATACAATAACCAAAGCAAAGAGACAACCTACACAATGGGAAAGGATATTTGCATATTTTCAATCAGACAAAAGCTTGATAACTAGGATCTAGAGAGAACTCAAATTAATCCACATGAAAAAAGCCAACAATCCCATATATCAATGGGCAAGAGACATGAATAGAACTTTCTCTAAAGACGACAGACGAATGGCTAACAAACACATGAAAAAATGTTCATCATCTCTATATATTAGAGAAATGTAAATCAAAACAACCCTGAGATATCGTCTAACCCCAGTGAGAATGGCCCACATCACAAAATCTCAAAACTGCAGATGCTGGCGTGGATGTGGAGAGAAGGGAACACTTTTACAGTGCTGGTGGGACTGCAAACTAGTACAACCTTTCTGGAAGGAAGTATGGAGAAACCTCAAAGCACTCAAGCTAGACCTCCCATTTGATCCTGCAATCCCATTACTGGGCATCTACCCAGAAGGAAAAAAATCCTTTATCATAAGGACACTTGTACTAGACTGTTCATTGCAGCTCAATTTACAATTGCCAAAATGTGGAAACAGCCTAAATGCCCACCAACCCAGGAATGGATTAACAAGCTGTGGTATATGTATACCATGGAATACTATTCAGCCATTAAAAAAAATGGAGACTTTACATCCTTCGTATTAACCTGGATGGAAGTGGAAGACATTATTCTTAGTAAAGCATCACAAGAATGGAGAAGCATGAATCCTATGTACTCAATTTTGATATGAGGACAATTAATGACAATTAAGGTTATGGGGGGGGAGGAAAAGCAGAAAGAGGGACGGACGGAGGGGGTGGGGCCTTGGTGTGTGTCACACTATATGGGGGCAAGACATGATTGCAAGAGGGACTTTACCTAACAATTGCAATCAGTGTAACCTGGCTTATTGTACCCTCAATGAATCCCCAACAATAAAAAAAAAAAAAAGAAAATCAATGTTATACACACTATGAACAGAATAAAAGGCCAAAACCTACATGCCAATTTCACTATATGGAGCACATTTTTAAACAAAACCCTACACTCATTTACAAGAAAAACTTTCAAATTAAGTGAAAAGAAAATTTGCACATCTCATAAAGTAAGCCAAGGAAAAATCCACATAAACGTCATACTTCAGGGTGAAAGTCTGAATTCCTTTTCCTTAACATCCGGAACAAGATGAGGATTTCTACTTTTACTACATCTATTCAACAGTGTACTAAAAATTCTAGATATTTTAGTAAAGAAAACATCTTTTAAATAAAGACAACCAGATTAGAAAGAGAGAAATAAAATTCTCTTTATTTGGAAACTGTGGTCTTATTTATAGAAAATTCTGAAAAACATACATAAAACAAAACCATTAGAACTAACACATGACTTAGAAAATTTACAGAATAAAATATCAAGATACAAACATTGAGTGAAGCTCTCTATGCTAACAATGTTAAATACTAAAAAGCAAATTAAAAACAATTTTATCACACTAACACTAAAAATATTAAAACATTTAAGAATAAATGTGACAAATGTACAAACAAGTTTTGTACATTGAAACATACTAAGTATTTTGAGAAAAATTAAAGAAAATCTAAATAAATGAAGAGATTTTTATCTTCATGTGTTGAGTTGGAAAAAAACAATATTGCTAAGAAAGCCATTCCTTTCAAATTGATTTATAAATTCAATACAATCTCTATCAGAATCCAAGCAGGATTTTTATAGAATGTAATAAGCCAATTTTAAAATACTTGTGGACATGCAACAGGCCAAAGGTACCCAATCCAAATATGAAAAATAAATAAACAAAATTTGAGCATTTACCCTAATTTCAGAATTTATGATACAGCCACAGTAGTTAATATTAGGGAAAATACAGGCACATAGATTAGTGAAATAGATTGAAAGTTAGAACAAATCTTTACATTTATAATCAATTAATTCTGAGTAAAGTGCCAAAACAATTTAACAACAACAAAAAAGATACTCTTCTCAACAAATCCTCTGGGACAATTGCATATCCACATGTTTGTAAAACACACACACACACACACACACACATACACTTTT
This sequence comes from Nycticebus coucang, assembly GCF_027406575.1. NCBI lineage: Eukaryota > Metazoa > Chordata > Mammalia > Primates > Lorisidae > Nycticebus > Nycticebus coucang. The sequence continues at coordinate 53,415,033 of NC_069781.1, read as the reverse complement.
GTGCTGTGAAGAAAAAGGAAAAACAATACTCTGTGAGAAAATAATTGCAAATCATTTATTTCATCTACTCAAAAGGCAGATAATAGTAGAGGTCATAGAGAATGTGGAGAAACTGGAATCTTCATGCATTGCTCCTGGGAATATAAAATGATACAACCACTTGCTTTGCCCTTTCTTAAAATTTTAAACATGTGTGTATGATGTGATGCTGCCATTTCACTCCTATTTACCCAAGAGAACATTAAGACTATATTCACACAAAATATGCTGCTTTGTATTTACAAACATGTGATCTATGTGAACTTGAGCATAGGAGCTTTTTTCTTAATAGCTCAAAATTGCCAGTCACCCAAGCTTCTATCAATATGCAAATGCATCAATATATTATGGTGTATTCATATAATGTGATACTATATTCATACAGAGAAATAAATTATTAATACAGGTAATAACATGGATATATTTCAAAATAATTACATTAAGTGAAAAAAGCTGATGAACAAAGTAAGTATATGTATGATTGTATTGAATGAGATTACAGAAAATGCAAAGCAATCTATAGGATTGCCCGAGAACCAGAGAGGAGTGTCGGAGTTAGGGCAGGGAGCAGGGATTGATCACAAGGGCCACGAGGAAACTTTGGGATTAACAGATACCCTCATTATGACAGATGCATGTGTCAAAACTTACCAATAAGTACGCTTTAAATATATGTATCTTATCATATGTCAGTTATACTTCAATAAAGCTGTCACAATAAAATGTCCATCTAAAGCCTCTCACACTTTACACTAAAGTACTTCTGAAAGGTGAGATATGGTGTGGATTTTACTCCTGACGCTTGTTCTAGAAGCTGAACACTTATGCTTAAGGGATTTCATTTGCTCAGACACAGGCATGGTAATTCAGATCAGCTTTCTCAGATGAAATTGAGAAATCGCTTCAAAGACTAGTTCAACTTTCCCAGAAAAGACGAAAATTTTTCACAGCAGTAACTACAAGGAAAACTGGCTTTTACTTTCTTGCCAATTTTTCACATTTTTTAAAAATCAAAGTTGAAGAAAAACCTGATATTAAAAACCTGAGAGATGGGAAGACCATATGGAAATATGCTTATTTGAATTGAGAAATTTTAAGGAGGCCAATTTTCATGTAGTTTGGAACTTGATAAGGAGTGAAAGATAAAATGCAGAGTGGACAGTGTCCAAAATAATTAGAAGCCAGTGGTCTCCTGGGAAGTCTACTAATAAGTATCTGCACTTGGACAAGAACTCTTAACTTTTACCAATTGTTTCTCATATACAAAAAGGGAAATTTTACCTGGAAATACTGGCTATTTCTAAAGTGCTATGTCTCTGGAAGGTATTTGGTAGGTAGGATATGAATCTTCTTTGTTAATAAACTTTTTTATGATTATCAGGGGTTTTATCAATTTTTATTAAATTTTTTACTAGAGATTATATAAGCAGTGCATTGCACATTTAAGAACTAGTTTGTGGCTGAATGAAGCATCAGAGCACATAATAAATTGTTGGAAAACCACTTTCTTTAAACAAAGAAAAGAAAAATACAGTATACTTAAGACCATGAGGTGCTAGTCTAAATAAACCTAAACATGTTAAATACTTACTCCGTCCCAAAACACATCAATATGACCACCTAAACAAAACTACTTGTTTTTAAAATTAATAAAATGATTCTAAAAGTGATTAGGTATGTTATTTTCATTATCTTTAGTATGTCATCATATAGACTCTTGTGATCTGATTTTGAAAATATGTTCATATTTTCAGGTATGTGTTTTGATGTTTGATAAGCTTTTAATATTTATATTCATTGCAATCTGATATGTCTAAGAATACTTGTAAAATATGTTACATACATATTTTCTATTGACTTTTTTTTTTTTTTTTTGTAGAGACAGAGTCTCACTTTACTGCCCACGGTAGAGTGCTGTGGTGTCACATGGCTCACAGCAACCTCCAGCTCTTGGGCTTATGTAATTCTCTTGCCTCAGCCTCCTGAGCAGCTGGGACTACAGGTGCCCGCCACAATGCCCAGCTATTTTTTTGTGGCACTTTGGCCGGGGCTGGGTTTGAACGCACCACCCTCGGTATATGGGGCCAGCGCCCTACTCACTGAGTCACAGGCACCGCCCGACATTTGAATCACCTTACTTTCCAATACCATGGCAAAGTTATTATAAACAGAAAGTCCTTCCATCTCCCATGGAATCATTGTCCCAACTGGCAGCAAATAAACTTGATTTGGTTACACAGGATGATTAAAAATCTATCTTTCTCATTTGAGTATTGGGATAGTAAATTATAACAGCTTGACAGCTGGAGTGGTTGAAACCCAGATAATTCCCTTGAAATTATCCAACCTAGCATGATTCCAACAGGATTTGAGCACTCAAGGCCATCCTTAATTTTACTGAGATGCTAAATACATTTTTCACATCATGATGATTAATGCCCACTATATGTGAAGAACAGAAGCGATGTTTTCCCCAAATTTTACTTTCAAGCTCTTCTATTTTTGGGACTATTTTTAAACATTATCTGTCAATATGATTCTGAGATAGTACCATTTTGAACTTTCACAGTATGTTGTTATTCTAACATAGTGTAAAATCTTTTCACCACAACAAGAGTAAACATGTTTAATTGATGCAAAATATCAAGTAACATTTAGTCACATTTTTCCTAAAATTGCTTCCACAGTAGATATTTTATGCAAAATATTTTAAAAATTAAAGAAGGCAGAGATACACATATAGCTAGCTCATGACTTGCCAGCAACTAAAATAAAATAAGATTCTGATATTTAAAGAGAGCCATGATATTTTGGGGGATCACTTTATTTTATGGGTAATTGAGCATGAAGAAAGTTTTTAAATATGTTATAACAGTTTATCATGCATCTGATATTTTTATTGGTCAGCTAATTTATATAAAAGAGACTTTTGTGTTATTAAAGCCATTGTATAGCCAAGCTATCAGTCTTGGCCAGTGTGAAATATTGTCCTAATAACTATTCCAGCTGTTAGTACATTTCAGTTTTATTTGTCGTTATTAATTTACATTTGAGAATATTTAGTCAAGAAACATTTGAAAAGTAACACTTTGTAATGATAATTTGATGGCTATTATCTTTTACCCCCTTATAGTAGACAACTTTTGCATATTTTTCCGTTCCAAGAAGCCCTACTTCATAACTGTCATTCATCCTCAAAATCTGGGTCTCTCTAACCAAGTGTGCTATAATTGTCCCAATGTTCTTGACCTCAGAAATTTAGATGAAGAAAGGACAGCCTAACAATCTAGGCCAATCAGATACTCTCTGAAAGAAATGTGAAATTAGATTAGAAATGCCAGATATATAAAGCCATAAAACCATTAAAGTCAAGGGCCAGTTGTCTGAACAGGGAAACTAAGAAAACCTGTCTATAAGAAAATGAGTCCAACATGGGAGATAATCTGTGGGCACCCAGGAGAAGATGTACCTTAGTTCCCAATAGCTTTGAGAGACCCCACTGTTATGTGTCTTGAATCTCTGCCTTCTAATTAATTTCATTAGTATTTTCATAATGTAAGGTCTTAGATCACTGTCTTAAACTAGTTTTAGTAAAAAATCACATCGAAGATATATTACTTACTATTTACCAGGCATTGTTTTAAGAACTTTATACATATTAACTAATTTAAAATATTGCAACCCATATGAGGTAAGCCTATGGCACTCATTTTTGAGGATGAAAGAGAGGTTATAAAATTATCCTGTAACTTATGCCTCTTTTGCATACAGCAGCTGAACAAAAAATTATCTGAAGTATAAATAATTTGTTTAAACACATTAAAAACATTCATGTTCAATCGAACATAGACTTTCCAGAATTCAGACTAACATATTTGAGATAGGTTTATTGATGCTAAAAATAAAACCAATGAAAAGAAAAAGATAAAAAGAAACAAGAATATGCCTAACTAGGAAAGCGAGTGAATAAAATGTTCTGAGTTAAAGGCACTTTGATACATACACAGGCTAAAAATCAAAGAACTCTTGTGCAATTTCTCCCTTTAAACCAAGTGTTCTTAAAGAGGATGAATGATATTGCCACCCTTGAAAAGACAGTTTGTTCCTGGGGGTAGAAAAACATCTTAATCTTTTATGTATAAACCACAAGCATCTATCTAGCCATAAACATCTGCACAATGTAGCTATAGTATCAAAATGCCATGGGAGGGACAATTAGAGAAAAATATGTAAATAGGCTATTTAAAGGAGAAGATAATGGGAAAAAATTGAGAAACTCTTTTAAACAAACCAAGGTTTTTCCTTACATATATTGTATATTGACCTCACTGCTACCATGCTACAAACTATTTTTTTATTACAAAAATGTCCCTAAGAATTGATGTCCTAGGATTTGAGATAAGCTTTCTATGATTCTCAAAGTGAAAAAAGAAAATTATGAAAGCTGTTTTCTGAATTAAAGAACTTCAGAAAATATTTATGCTTCCTGTAATGAAAAACCATTTTAAAAATACTTTTTTGCACTCTCATTTGACCAAAAATAGCTTTCCTGTTAGAAGATAAAACTTGTCACTGGCTCATTCTTCCAGGGAAACAGCTGCTCATTGCATGTTTGAACATATTTGCTTAAGAAATACAAAATTATGAGCATTCTAATCCTCTAACCTTTTAAGGAGAGCCAGCTGTGATTATTCACGGCTAGACTATCGCCTTTGGTTTTAGTTTGTGAAAACTTCTTCCCTGGATTTCTCAGAGAATAGTAACTTAACAATTTGCTTCTCTTGCTTAGAGCTATAGTATGACCAAAGCAACCTCACAAATTGTCCCCAAGAACTAGGGAATATGTACAAGATTGATTTCCTTACCTTTACTAAAAGTAAGAACTTTTCATTACATTTATTTCATTAAAAAAAAACGTGTAGCACTTACTATGTGCTAAAGTTAAGTTCTGTTTAAAGTTGTTTAACATATTAACTAGCTGAATCCTCATGAAGTAGGTACAATTATTACCCTTGCCATTTTTATAGTCTAAGTAATTGAGCCAAAGAGATTTTTAAGCAAACTGTCAAGGGCCACACATCTGGTAAGTGCCAAAGCTAATATTCAAACGGAGGCCATCTGGCTCCAATTTCTGTGCTTATTTTCATTGAAGTCCACCATTCCAAGTAATTAATTAATTTTGTTACTTATACTTTCTTATTCATCCTCGCAGCAACCCTAAGAGGTAGCATGGGTATTATCTCCACTTCAACAGATCAAGACCATAAAAAAGGGACAGTTTGAGCAGCTGGGCAAAGTCCCAATTTTGTAAGAGATGAGGCTCAAATGTGAACCTAGATCCTTTCTGCCTCCAAAGCCCTTATACTGCACACCAATTTCTTCTGCACATTTCAAGGGACTCTCTATTCTCCCAAAGCAATCGCTGCCCTGGCTTGCTTTCATCACCTTAGAGTTTGGCTCAAATCAGTCTGGTAGTCACTAATGAAAGCTTTCTTTCTTACTTATAATACTATTTTTCATTCAAGAGAATTACTCATCTATTAAATTGGTTGATGTCATAGTCACATAGATCTTATAGAAATTGAAGATATCTAGGGGACAGTCTATCTATAGTATTGGACCTAGTTTTCTGAAGTGTCTTACTAAGTCTGACCTTGCAGATTCTTCTCTCAATTCCAGATGATGATCCCTATATCTTCCCTGTGTTCTGGGTATAAAGGGACTCAGGCTAGCATGTTTAGCATTTTTTGAGTTCAGATATGAAGAAGGCTAACACCTACAATGTTTTGTGGTAGCTGGTTGCCAGAAAAGTGAGTTGCCCCAGACAAAATTTATAAATATTCACTAATAATTATAAGGCATATTTTACTGTAACTCACTTTAAACCTTATCATATTCCAATTATGTTGGCAGGAAGGGTATTTTGTTACCACTTCATAGATGAGAAAAATAATACCTGATATTCCAATAATGCCCAATTAAGGTAATATTGGGGCTGGGAACTGTTAATCAATTCTATTTTCATAAATATATATTTGGTGAAATGGCTAAAGCAGAGATGCTACTTCCCATTGAGAAGTTGGAAAGTGATTGTTATCCTGTATAGACTTAAATACTGTCTATATCTGCAATCCAAAAGCCACATAAAACATTTAAAAACTACACAATGCATTGGAATTCTACTTTTGTCCCTGGATGAATAGGCTCTAAATTCTTCATGTACTCTACCTGTATTCTTTACTTCCCATCTCTGACTGATGGTACTTACCCCTCCTCCAATTTTGTGGTCTTTGGAGTAGCTGTATGTCTACACATATACAAATGAAGACTTAAAGGATTTTCATCCCTCTCTACCAACCCTCAAGTGTCACCAAATATAAGCCATTCTGGAACTGCCCTGTGCTTGTCATTATAGAGATACACTGTGCTATGCAGATACCTCTATTCAGCTTCTAACACCGAGGAAGTAAAAAAGGACACACAGAAAAGAGTCACCATAGAAAAATAAGACTAAGGTGGGGGAAGAGACAAGATGGCTGACTGAAGCCAGCTTTCCACAGAGGCTCCTGTTCAGAAGGAGAGTTAAAGGACAAAAATTCAGCAAGTAACCTGGTGGATTTGAGCTGCACTAAGAGAGAAGGTTGTAGAACACACATCAACCCCGCTGAGGTGAGCTGCGACCACAAGGATACAAACAAAAGGTACAAAATCCATCACCAAGCGGACGGGAGTCCCCTCCCCCATGGGAACGGCTCAGAGTGCCCCACAAACAACCGGGCAGAGTTCAAAGGTCCTCCCACTACACTCCACGGGAGAGACCCTCTAAAAACTGGACCTACCTCCCCTACTAGGGTGCCACGGCGTCCTCCTGCCAGGCATAAAACTGTATAAACTGTATATAGTCTCTACCTGGAATTCTGAGCTCCCAAGCACTCTCCTTGGCTCACACTGGGGTCTGGAGGCCAGTCACGGTCAGTCGGCAGAGAGGGGACTGCACCAGAGTGGCAGTTCCCTGAGGCACAGTGCAACAGCCGTCTTTTGGTGATAATACAGCCAGGCATAAAACTGTGTAAAGCTGTGTGTGTTCTCTGCCCACAACCCCAGGCTTCTAGCGCTCCCCGCGCTCCCCTCTGCTCTTGCTCCAAGGTCTGGAGGCCTGTCCCCCAGGGGTCCAGAGTCTTGGGCGATTGCTCGAGGGGTGTAGACAGTGCTGGGCTGCAGCCTGTTGGTGCAGACTCTGGGGTATGGAGCGGAGAGAGGACGGTTGGCCGGAGGGGAGCTACACGAGAGCAATGGTTGCCTGAGCCATAAGGCAGCAGCCCTCTTTTGCTAGCAATAAGGCTCACTACAGAATATTCTGAAGCCATACTCCCTGTCTCCCTGGGCAACCAGAGACTCTGAGTTTGCCTGAGGCAACATAAACTTGCAAATCAGGGAAACTCCCAGGGCAAGGCTGACCCAGAGGTCCGCTTTACTAAACCTAAGACGCACCTGGCCCTCAGGGGATCGTCAGCCTATAGACAATACAAGAGCAAAGACAAGCTGATTTGGAACTCAATTCTGCTTCTCTTCTGCAGGGGAAATGCAGAGTTGTTCTGTTCTGTTCTGTCAGTAACATTAATCAGGGGTGAGACTGGAACTGAGTGAAAACCCCTCAACCTTCATCTAGCGCCCGAGGTTGTCAGGCCTCACCTCCTCCTGCTGGAGAGAGGCAGAGCACAGCGGCCTGGCAGACTTCCTTGTGATTCAAGCAGGTAAAAACTCCTGGAGTACCGATTCACTACAGGCAACTGGGTCAGCCAACTGCAGGGCTATCAGTGACTGGGTGTGAAGTGGTGCAAGGTGGGCAAGAAGGCAGCAACCTTCCCAGACTGATTTATAGGCTGGATGACTTCTCCTGACTCCACGCAGCACTGGAGCAAGCCACACCAGACTAGTCACCAGACCCCTGTGATCCAGTTCCCAGACACCTCTTAAACCCTCTCACCCGAGACAGGTGCAGACTGAGACAATTGATTTGGACATTTTTGAACTGAACCAATCACCTGAGGACAAATCAGGTGGTGCCCTAGGTGCAAGGTGTTAGGAAGGTTTGATTTTTCTTTTCCAATTGTTTGCCGGTGGGGGGTGGGGTGACTTAATTGCTGATATTTCTCCACAGCTGAGACTTCAATCCAAAGTATCTGTTTCACTAGGGTGGGACAGAAACCAGCTGAAAACAAGAGGGAACCACTTAGCCCCACCACACCAGACAGGGCCCAAGTTTCTCAGGCCACAACACTGTACAGGCCCTCGACAAAGCCTCAGGGGAAAAAATCAGAGGGAGTAAAACAACCATGGGGCGGAATCAGCGGAAAAACTCTGGTAACATGAATAACCAGAATAGATCAACCCCCCCAAGGAAAGATATGGCAGATGCAATTGAAGATCCCATTCATAAACAACTGGCTGAGATGTCAGAAATTGAATTCAGAATTTGGATTGCAGACAAGATTAACAAAGTGGAATTAGGAATTCAAGGAGAAATTCAAAAGTTGTCTCAAGAATTTAACGAATTTAAAGACAAAACCACCAAAGACTTAGACACACTGAAGCAAGAATTTGCAGCCCTCAAAGATATGAAAAATACAGTAGAATCCCTGAGTAACAGAATGGAGCAAGCAGAAGAAAGGATTTCTGACATTGAAGATAAAGCCTTTGAACGCTCCCAAACTCTCAAAGAGGAAGAGAAATGGAGAACAAAAATGGATCACTCACTCAGAGAGCTCTGGGATAATTCAAAGAAGGCGAATATACGAATCATAGGAGTTCCAGAAACAGATGAAGTGGCCTCACTGGGCACAGAGGCTCTTCTGCATGAAATTATGAAAGAGAATTTTCCAGACATGCATAGAGATTTTGAAATTCAGATAGCGGACAGCTTCAGAACCCCAGCATGACTCAACCCCAATAAGACATCCCCAAGGCATATCATAATTAACTTCACTAAAGTTAATATGAAGGAGAAAATCCTCAAAGCTGCCAGGAGAAAGAAAACCATTACCTTCAAAGGGAAGAATATTAGAATGACTGCAGATCTCTCTGCTGAAACTTTTCAAGCCAGAAGAGGGTGGTCACCGACTTTTAATCTCTTAAAGCAAAATAACTTTCAACCCCGGATCTTGTATCCAGCTAAACTGAGTTTCATTTATAATGGAGAAATTAAATACTTTAATGACATTCATATGTTGAAGAAATTTGCCATAACCAAACCAGCTCTTCAGGATATTCTCAGACCTATCCTCCATAATGACCAACCCAATCCTATACCACAAAAGTAAACTCACTCAGAAATTTGGATCAAACTCCAATTTCCACACTGGCAAAAGGATTAAAAATGCCCACTGGACTTTTGAAAAACTCGATACCCAAAACTTCACCACACTTATCAATATTCTCCATTAATGTGAACAGCTTAAACTGTCGTCTAAAGAGGCATAGGTTAGCTGACTGGATACAAAAACTCAGGCCAGATATCTGTTGCATACAAGAGTCACATCTTAACCTAAAAGACAAATACAGACTCAGGGTGAAAGGATGGTCGCCCATATTTCAGGCAAATGGTAATCAGAAAAAAGCAGGTGTTGCAATTTTATTTGCAGATACAATAGGCTTTAAACCAACAAAAGTAAGGAAGGACAAGAACGGTCACTTCATATTTGTTAAGGGTAATACTCACTATGATGAGATCTCAATTATTAATATCTATGCACCCAACCAGAATGCACCTCAATTTATAAGAGAAACTCTAACAGACATGAGTAACTTGATTTCCTCCAGCTCCATAATCGTCGGAGATTTCAACACTCCTTTGGCAGTGTTGGATCGATCCTCCAGCAAGAAGCTGAGCAAAGAAATCTTAGATTTAAACCTAACCATCCAACATTTGGATTTAGCAGACATCTACAGAACATTTCATCCCAACAAAACTGAATACACATACTTCTCATCAGCCCATGGAACTTACTCCAAAATCGATCACATCTTAGGTCACAAGTCTAACCTCAGTAAATTTAAAGGAATAGAAATTATTCCATGCATCTTCTCGGACCACCATGGAATAAAACTTGAGCTGAATAACAACAGGAATCTCCATACTCATACAAAAACATGGAAGTTAAATAACCTTATGCTGAATGATAACTGGGTCAGAGATGAGATTAAGAAAGAAATCGCCAATTTTTTGGAACAAAATGACAATGAAGACACGAACTATCAGAACCTCTGGGACACCGCAAAGGCAGTTCTAAGAGGGAAATTTATAGCACTGCAAGCCTTCCTCAAGAGAAAGAGAGGAAGTTAACAACTTAATGCGACATCTCAAGCAACTGGAAAAGGAAGAATATTCCAACCCAAAACCCAGTAGAAGAAAAGAAATAACCAAAATTAGAGCAGAATTAAATGAAATTGAAAACAAAAGAATAATACAACAGATCAATAAATCAAAAAGCTGGTTTTTCGAAAAGGTCAATAAAATAGATATACCTTTGGCCAACCTAATCAGAAAAAAAAGAGTAAAATCTCTAATCTCATCAATCAGAAACAGCAAAGATGAAATAACAACAGACTCTTCAGAAATCCAAAAAATCCTTAATGAATATTACAAGAAACTTTATTCTCAGAAATATGAAAATCTGAAGGAAATTGACCAATACTTGGAAGCACATCACCTTCCAAGACTTAGCCAGAATCAAGTGGAAATGTTGAACAGGCCCATATCAAGTTCGGAAATAGCATCAACCATACAAAACCCCCCTAAAAAGAAAAGTCCAGGACCAGATGGTTTCACGTCTGAATTCTACCAAACCTTTAAAGAGGAATTAGTACCTATATTACTTAACCTGTTCCAAAAGGTAGAAAAAGAAGGAAGACTACCCAACACATTCTATGAAGCAATCACCCTGATCCCCAAACCAGGGAAAGACCCAACAAGAAAAGAAAATTATAGACCGATATCACTAATGAATATAGATGCAAAAATATTCAACAAGATCCTAACAAACAGAATCCAGCAACACATCAAACAAATTATACATCATGACCAAGTCGGTTTTATCCCAGGATCTCAAGGCTGGTTCAATAGACGTAAATCTATAAATGTAATCCAGCACATAAACAAATTAAAAAAAAAAGACCATATGATTCTCTCAATCAATGCAGAAAAAGCTTTTGATAATATCCAGCACCCCTTTATGATCAGAACACTTAAGAAAATCGGTTTAGAAGGGACATTTCTTAAACTGATAGAGACCATCTACAGCAAACCCACAGCCAATATCATATTGAATGGAGTTAAATTGGAATCATTTCCACTCAGATCAGGAACCAGACAAGGCTGCCCATTGTCTCCATTGCTTTTTAACATTGTAATGGAAGTTTTAGCCACTGCAATTAGGGAAGAAAAGGCGATCAAGGGTATCCATATAGGGTCAGAAGAGATCAAACTTTCACTCACGGATGATATGATAGTATATCTGGAAAACAGGGACTCTACTACAAAACTCTTAGAAGTGATCAAGGAATACAGCAGCGTCTCAGGTTACAAAATCAACATTCATGAATCAGTAGCCTTTATATATACCAACAACAGTCAAGTTGAAAAAACAGTTAAGGACTCTATCCCATTCACAGTAATGCCAAAGAAGATGAAATATTTGGGAATTTATCTAACAAAGGATGTGAAAGATCTCTATAAAGAGAACTATGAAACTCTAAGAAAAGAAATAGCTGAAAATATTAACAAATGGAAAAACATACCATGCTCATGGCTGGGAAGAATCAACATAGTTAAAATGTCTATACTACCCAAAGCAATATATAATTTCAATGTAATTCCTATTAAAGCTCCACTGTCATACTTTAAAGATCTGGAAGAAACAATACTTCATTTTATATGGAATCAGAAAAAACCTCAAATAGCCAAGACATTACTCAGAAATAAAAACAAAGCAGGAGGAATTATGCTACCAGACCTCAGAGTATACAATTATGCCAGCAGACCTCATACTCCGGGCAATTGAAGCAGCTTCATAAATACACTACTGGGACTTGATCAAACTAAAAAGTGTCTGCACAGCCAAGAACACAGTAAGTAAAGAAAGCAAACAGCCCTCAGAATGGGAGAAGATATTTGCAGGTTATGTCTCTGACAAAGGTTTAATAACCAGAATCCACAGAGAACTCAAACGCATTAGCAAGAATAGAACAAGGGATCCTATCGCAGGCTGGGCAAGGGATTTGAAGAGAAACTTCTCTGAAGAAGACAGGCACACGGCCTTCAGACATATGAAAAAATGCTCATCATCTTTAATCATCAGAGAAATGGAAATCAAAACTACTTTGAGATACCATCTAACTCCAGTGAGACTAGCCTGTATCACAAAATCCCAAGACCAGAGATGTTGGCGCAGATGTGGAGAAAAGGGAACACTTTTGCACTGCTGGTGGGAATGCAAATTAATACATTCCTTTTGGAAAGAGATATGGAGAACACTTAGAGATCTAAAAATAGATCTGCCATTCAATCCTGTAATTCCTCTACTGGGCATATACCCGGAAGACCAAAAATCATGTCATAACAAAGATATTTGTACCAGAATGTTTATTGCAGCCCAATTCATAATTGCTAAGTCATGGAAGAAGTCCAGGTGCCCATCGATCCACAAATGGATTAATAAATTGTGGTATATGTATACCATGGAATATTATGCAGCCTTAAAGAAAGATGGAGACTTTACCTCTTTCATGTTTACGTGGATGGAGCTGGAACATATTCTTCTTAGTAAGGTATCTCAAGAATGGAAGAGAAAGTACCCAATGTACTCAGCCCTACTATGAGACTAATTTAGGGTTTTCACATGAAAGCTATAATCCAGTTACAACCTAAGAATAGGGGGAAGGGGAAAAGGGAGGGGGGAGGTGGGTAGACGGAAGGGGATTGGTGGGATTACACCAGCGGTGCATCTTACAAGGGTATATGTGAAACTTGGTAAACGGTCTGTGAAGCTAGTGAATGATGCCCCATGATCATATCAAAGTACACAACTATGATTTAATAAAAAAAAAAAAAGAAAAAGAAAAATAAGACTAAGAAGTTCCATAGAACCTGGAGCATTTGACCTTAATTATGCCAATTAAAAAATTATAAAGTCTTATTGCTAATCATTCCTGTCCCTTGTATACTCAGAATATTAAAATGAAGTAGCTCTACATTCAACACAGTAAAATGCTTCCTTTACTAGAGGGTTGCTGAGTCTCATCTGGAGCCCAAGTTAGAATCAAGGAGATTGCTTTTCAGGCTTAGATCCAAACTCAGTTTTAAGGCAGGAACAGAACATGATTTTAACTTACATTGCCAATTATGATCATTTTAGACTGACTTTTGGCATGCTTTCTTGCTACTCAATATTTCATTAAGAAATAACATCTATAATAAATAATATATTTTGTACAGTAGATATAACCATCACTCTCAGGACATTAAGGGAAGGAGTTTGACGTAGATCCCATGTCAAGGACCAGCTTTGAACTACACCATGAGTTCTTTCCCAGTGACTGGCAAGAACCAGAGAACAAGGAAAAATGAAGAGTCGAAGACACAAGGAAACATTTTTTAAAGCTGGCCATGAAATGTCCACTTCTAAGCGTGCGGCCCAGTGGAAGCCCTTAGCTTGGGGTTAGGTCCATTTTTATTACATATATCATTGTTTTAATCATCAACCTAACCTAATGGGGGAAGGCTAAATCCTTATGTCATGGTTCTTTCTGGGCTTGCATTTTCTAACCAAACTATTTCTTTAACTAACTACATTAATTAAACTGATTTATCTCGTCCTATTATTACTCTAAGTTATTTACTATCTTAACACAAACAGAGCCTGGGGCAGGGATCATGTCCAGGAGCAGGATGTCCAAGCAGACCCCAGTCAGACCATGCACACAGATCTCAGGAGCGGCAATTAAACTCCCCGGGAAGCTTTTCATGCAGCCAAACTGGCTCTCTTGCCAATCCCAAGATGATAGCAGAAGGGCGATATTTCCCAACTTATTTTCCTGAGAGACTTTTTCTCTCTTAACAAGGTTTAGGCACCCACCCTGTCTCCGGCAAGTTCAGCATCCCCTGGCTAACTCCCCCAAAGCACACACTCCTCCTGAGAGAGCAGGTCCGCCCTGGGCAAGCCTTGTCTTCCAGTACTCTGTGACCTCTGAGCCAAGTTGCACTGGGGGAAAGGTGAAGCTCTGGCAAGATAGTGTACTTGAAAATGTCAGGCTTCAAGCTGTTACACTTTGCAACAGATTTTGGGTTTCTCTGATCCACTTCTCTCTTGCCTCTGTTCCCTTTTCCTTATAATCTGCAATCATTTTCTTTTTATTATTATTATTAAATCATAGCTGTGTACATTAATGCAATCATGGGGCACCATACACTGGTTTTATAGACTGTTTGACACATTTTCATCACACTGGTTAACATAGCCTTCCTGGCATTTTTTTAGTTATTGTGTTAAGACATTTATATTCTACATTTACTAAGTTTCACATGTACCCTTGTAACATTTTCTTAATTCAATTCCTAACCTACTTATAATAAACAATTGAAAATTAGTTTTAAGCTTATTAAATTATTATTTCTAGCAAGGAAAGCACATCAAGATATGCCTTTTCCTTTAGAAACCCACATGTCCACCTGCAATCCCGTATGTCAACATTTACAGTGGGCCACATATACTGAATTTGCACGTGAGGGGAACAGCATTTTGTCTCAGAAATAATTCTCTAACTTTAATGTACTTAAGGATTACCTAAATTGTTTAGAAAACGCAAATTCCTTAGCCATACACATAGAATGTATGACTTAGTAGCAGGGAACTGCTGTGATCCAATGATAAAACACAAAGAAAAATGTTAATGTATAAGCAATTGAATTAAGTATAAAATTTGATTAATATGAATCAGGGGTAGGAACCTTCAGCCTTGAGGCCACATGTAGCCTTTGCCTGGATCAAAATTTTACAAAACAAATCCTTTTATTTTTATTAATATATTTTTATCTTCCATATTTTTATTTTACTTTTAAGAGGAACATATTTAAAATACCAAAGAATAATATAAAATTCAACAAAATAACCCTCCCAGATTGACTGGTACAAGTAGAACATTAATATTTGTAAGAGATTAATTGATGGCTCCTACATTCGTGATTTAGTTCTAACTTCCCCCACCTGACCAGACTCACTACTGCGTGAGGCTCGTTGGTGAGAGTTTATGAGGTTCTAGCATGCCAGTCTGGGATCAGCTTTGGACGGTGTGCACTGTGTTTCTGGTTGATGTGCAATTTGTGAATAATTTGCACAGCTCAACAGTATGTTTTGATTCTGTCTGCTTTACTGCCCATCGTGTCAAAGAAGACCAAGAAAATGCTGAAGAAAAAAATGGAGTGGGAATTGCAATATTATCTTGTTTCTTCTAAAGATAAGATGATTTTCTTGTTCTGTGATACTACCATGTTAACATTAAAATTTTAAATTAGTGAGAGAGGTGCAAAAGGTTGTATTGCAGAAATTAAAAGATGAAAAGCAAAAGCAAAGACAATTCTTTCAAGCAGCCATAAGACCTAGAAATAATGCCATTAAAGCAACTTATAAAGTAGTTTTTATGCCCGGGGGGAAAAAAAGAAAGGTATTTAGTGATACAGAAATTGTGAAAGAATTCATTGCCAAAGATGTAGGATGCTTAGACCTCAATAATGTTTTGATGTACAAACAACTACCTCTTTCAAGGAGAACCACAATTCATCAGCAGCATGACTTAGCCTTCAACTTAACAGAATGACTTCATTCAACACTTCAAATGGGAAATATATATTCACTCAATTGCTTTGGATGAATCAACTGATAGTACTGACTCAATACAGGGTTTATACTTCATTTGGGTCATAACAGAAGATTATCTTTGTTATGAAGAGTTACTAATTTTGGACACTCCTATGAACAGAACACAAGGAATAAATGATCTTCAAGATGAATGTGAAGTTGGACTACCTTTGGAAATTTAGTGAGTGTATGTATAGATGGGGCACTTTCCATGATGGAAAAACATGAAGGGTTCATTGCACAGATAAAAAAAGTATTAACAGAGTCAGATTCTCTGATTTATTTTCTTATACCTTCACTGGATACAACAAAGGTACAAGGTATTAGCAAAGTCTCTGGACTAAAGCTACTATTTTAAGTGACACTTTGCAACAAGTTATAATCAGCATTAGCTGGTTAGTGCAAATGCAACACAGAATGGTCAATCTGTAACATGCTAAAGTTGAACAAAGAGATAGTCAGTGTGGGTTTGCTATGTTATTCTAATGTGTGTTGGCTTTTGCAGGGACAGACGTTATCCAAAGTTTTATCTCTGTGAGATGGATAGTTAAATTTTAAGAAGAGAATCAGCAATGGTAATTACTGAAAGAAATTTTTTGTAGGAATGCACATTTCTTGCAATATTATGTCAAATCAACCTGAATATTTCTTTGCAAAGTAAAACTAAGTCTCTATATGATTTGTGGCAAAAAATCCAAGCATTTCAAAAAGGCTATCTTTTTTCAAAACACTTCTTCATAAGGAAATATAAGATGAATATTTTTCCCAGCTAGAAAAGGCCATTTATGAGCAGGATGATACATGTAAATCATTTGAAAAATACACAGCTGTTATAGACCTATTAATTGGAGAATACAATGAAAGGTTCATTAACTTTGATAATCATGATATCACACTCAAATTAGCGTTTTAGCCTCACCTAGTTGATATCATCAAAGTACCTAAAGAATTACAGATGGAATTGATTGAGTTCTTAGTATATGACACTTTGAAGTCATTGCTTGATACTAAAAGAGATCCAATCAAAATATGGACAAATGCAGTTGAATGCCCATGCCCTTGGTATCATGCCTGAAAAATGCTCTCAGGCTCTTCAACAACTTAATGATGTGAATCTACACTCTCTCTTTTTTTTTTAGAGTCAGAGTCTCACTTTATCACCCTTGGTAGAGTGCCGTAGCGTCACAGCTCACAGCAACCTCCAACTCCTGGACTTAAGCGATTCTCTTGCCTCAGCCTCCTGAGTAACTGGGACTACAGACACCTGCGACAATGCCCAGCTATTTTTTTGCTTCAGTTTGGCTGGGGCTGGGTTCGAACCCGCCACCCTGGGTATATGAGGCTGGTGCCCTACTCACTGAGCCACAGGCACTGCCCATATATTCTCCTATCTAACCAAAATCTCCTTCTCAAATGTACCTTACGGTCATAAATGGCTGATACCCATCTTAGAGGATCAACCGAAACTGTGGACTGCCATGGTGAAACCAAATTTTCAAATGTTTTCCAACAAAAAGCAGACATAATAAAGTCATTAAAAGGTCACTTAACTTTAAAATTAACAGTTTTTATTTTTTGAATTTATTAAGTACATAGTAGTGAGTAGAGTTTTACAAAATAACATACATTTTTAAGTATACCTAATTGAAGTTTCTTGAATGCTGCTTTATTTGACTGTAACTAAATTAATGTGGCCCTCCAATATGAAATAGTTCCCCAACCATGATGTAAATTATACTTAATACATTTTTCTGAAAAGAATACTTGCTTAAGAGTAAGAAAAAAATGGAGAGTAAATTTAAACATTTTTATACACATTTAAGTAAAATAATGTATTTTTCTATTTTAATTTTATTGCTTTAATAATTGAATGATCATACATTTACTCAATAATCAACCTAAGTCTAAAAATATGACATATAACTTAACCTACTCATTTTCTCTTCCATGCTATCTCTTTATTTTCCTTCCAGTATAAGTATATTATATTTTGGGTTTATATGGCCTTTTTAGTGTTCTTGTTTTACTTTAGTTTTGGCATTCATATATGTATATGTAAACAGTATATAAATGGATTTTTCTTGTTTGAGAGTTTTATAAAAATGGTATCAAATTTTATACAGTTGTTTTGTATTTGCATTTTCCCTTAACATTACATTTCGGAAGTTTGCATTCCACATGTAACTATAGTTCAGTCATTTTAACTCTTGTGTAATACTTTAAGACATCACAGTTTCTTCAACTATTCTCTTGTCTGTGATTATCAGAGTCTTTTCTACATATTTTACTTAACAGGACTGCTATAATTTTTTTGTATTCATCTGTTTTGTGGGTATGTATACTATGTTGAAAATGGATATGTGAATATTCATTACCATAAAGTAATAATACTAAAGCTTTCCAAGAAGTTACACAGTTCACCCCAATCAGTTCATTATCATTCAAGTGAATTCTCTCTAATATCAGCATTGTCAATGTTCCTATTAATGGCCAACTTAGTAAATGTAAAGGGGTATTTTATCTATTTCACCCACACAGTTCCAAGTTGGCATTTTTTTTTTTCACAATACATCACGTTCTTCTAGGATCATTTGTTGATGCTAAAAAAGATGTTGTCATTTTATCCATTGTTCCCTTATAATCTGGATTTTTTTGCATGTCCATTTATTTATTTATTTAGAGACAAGAGTCTCATAGTGCAACCTCAAGCTCTTTGGCTTAAGCAATCCTCTTGCCTCAGCCTCCCAAGTAGCTGGGACTACAGGCACCCATCACAACTCCCAGCTATTCTTTGGTTGTAGTTATTGTTTAGGCCTGGGCTAGATTCAAACCTGCCAGCTCCAGTGTATGTGGCTGGCGCCCCAGCTGTTGAGTTACAGGCACCTAGCCTTGCATGTCCTTTTATAATGCTCTTTTACTTTGTGTTCTAAAGCTTCAATATAACAAATTGGGGCTAAATCACTTTTATTTTTCTACTTACAATACAGTTTCAGCATTTTTCTTTTTTGTGATACCATTGTTTCTTAGGACTGGAAAATGTATAGCTTTTTTTCCAATTAATATTTATCTTTTTTGCCTGTAATATAAACTAAATTAATATTATGCATCATCATTCTGTCCTCCATATGTCTCAATAACTTTTTCCTAATGTTCATCTCTTTATCTGGAATATGCTTAAATCTGAGTAATTTCTTAAGATACGGTCTTCTAATTTTCTAATTCTGTTTATTGTCTCCAAGATAAGTCATCCATTGAGTTTTTTTTCTAATGATCTTAAATTTAATTTGGAAAATCTTCATTTATTTGTTAGCTTATAGTTTATTTTCTAAATATTTCTAATCAATTCTGATGCCAAGTTTTTGTCATTTCTGTAATTACATCTTTTTTATTTAAGTATTTCTTATATGGTTCTTCTATACTATATACTTGATAATTCTAATATCTATATTTTTTCAAGATCAAAATTGTTTATTAGCTTTTCACACTGCCTCTCACACAGGTGCTTTCCTTTTGCTGTGCTTGCTGGCTTTGGTGATGAACTCATTTCTTGGCCTCTGAGTTTGTCAATATGGTGGGATAAAATACAGAAAACTGTACTCCAGAGAGAATTTGATTATACTTCTACCTATACACAGGGGCCATTACTGAGCTAAGAGCACTTCAGGCTCCTTCAAAATCTGTGATCAGTCTACTTTGCTATTTTGTAGCTAACCCAGGACAATATCCTAGTGCACTTCTGCTATCATCATCTTCCTCTAAGGAAAGCCTACCCTTATCGACAACCCAATCTGTGTCACCAGAAACTTGTTTTTCAAAGAGGGAAAGAAAGAGAACTGTCTTTGCAGACCTTCCCTCTGGCTGAAGTGACAGTCAGACTGCAACAGGTATGTTCTATTCATATGCCCTCTGATTCATCAATGATCACCTACTTAAGCATAAAACTGGAAGAGAAGTTTAAAGAATGCCATTGACAATTTCAAAAAATGATACCAGTTTCAGTGCTTTCAGATTTATACTTAAGGTTCAAAATTTGAATCATTAACCCATTTACAAAAAGATAATTTTTTTCCTAAATTAGATTTATTGTTTAAAGAAATCAACATTTCTATCGTCGTATATGAAAATATTAATTATTTGAAAATCAAGAAATTCTCCCTTTGCAATCCGCTAGATTTGCAGAGGGAATTCATTACTAGAATATAAATATTTGAGTTTGAAGATGAATAGACAAAGGTGGATCAAACAGAATGTCACAAAGGCTAATGAGATAAAAACTGTACAAATAAAATCTTAGTTGAATTTTTCTAACAATGTCCTAATGATGACGTAAATCTGTAAATCTCATATTTAAGGGAAATATAAAATTATCTATCAATATGTCACATTTGATAAAAATCACGAAGGGCATACTGAACTGTGTGAGGCTTAAACTGGACTGGCCTACTGAACTAACAGCTGTTTTTGCCCCTTTACATGTTTATTTAAACTAGTTCTTGTGTTTGTATCTCTATTTTTTGTTTTTTGGGTTTTTTGGGGTTTTTTAGTATCAGTTCATGTTCATTGCAGAAAGCAGAATCATTATGGGTTATCAAACTTATTATAGAAAGTTGAGATTTACACAAATGTACAAAAACAGCTAGGGCAGTCACAGTTAGTGTGGGGCAGGAGGAAAATCAAAGACATCCCCAGCCAGTAAATCTTAGAAGTTAACTGGCCCATGTGGGGGAACGTGGCAGAGAAGACTCAGGGAGACGTCTGTAAGTATGAGGGAAGCGTCTTGTAATGGGCCTAGGGCAGGGTCAGTGGTCCCTAAAAAGAGCTGGAAACACAGGAGAGAAAATTAGGTAAGAGCCAGAATTTGCCTGCATTTCTGTGTCTCTGTTTCACCATAACTAGTCATCATTTCCTCCAGGAAACAAGGGCTGTTGCTTCATTTATGCCTCCCAGATTTCACTAATGTCCTTTGTTCCTCTAATTCTAATCTGAAAAAATTCAGAAAAGGGGATTCTTGGAAACAATTAGAAGTTAACAAAATGTGTAATAAAATATTTTATTATACTCAGTTTTAGCTAAAATTGGTAGTTCTAAACATTTCTCACTTTTCAAGGAAAAGTAGCAATAAAATTACAAAATGTAAAAGTTAATTGAAAGGTGTATTTCACTTATTAAAGATTAGGATAGATAAATAGATAGATAGATAATAAATCTTGGCCTTATCTCCATCACTATATATAAAATTTCAACCATAGAGCAAGAGAAACATTACAAAATATTGTCGGCCTGGGTGTTAAACAGATTCATGGATTATTCAATATCAATGCAATTTCTTTCTATTCATCAGATAATGTTTCTTGTGTAGCAAGTAGTGTAAGAGGAGCTTTCTTATAGTTTTATAAAATCTTATTATACAAAATATCAGCTCGTTCTCTGAGGATAAGGAGTATGTTCCATTAAATGTAAATTTTATAAATTTGATAGAAGGTTTCAATTTAATGTTCTATCAAATGTCACCAAGGAATTTTCCAGCTGAAACTCTATATCAACATGTATTCAGTCGTGTTTCTCTGAGCTTTGTTCTTCTCATTCCAATATGAAAAATTATTTAACTTGTACTATTTCTGTCCTTTTGAAATACATGCAGATTGTGTGGCAATTTATACAAGGATCTTTCAAACACATTGTACCAAATAAATTACTGTTTACATCAATTAAGAGATAAATGAATTTGTATTTAAATGAAAGTCTGTTATACCACACTTTCGATGTGTAATTAAAACTGTAAAACTTGAATGAATATATAAAGAATGAATAATCAATAAACATGCAATTTTCTTCATGTTATAACATATGTTTTGATAGCTCTATATCTCCTCTGAAATGACACACAGGCTTATTAGCATATTCGTCATGTTTCACAAACTGACCATGCCATATTTTCAGGCTTTCTTTACAACTTCTCATTGGTACGCTGTTCCTAGTGTTCTTATCGGTGGCACTCTGGTTAAGTCATGTATTTTCCCCTCTCTACCAAGCCTATTACCAATCATCCTTTCATCATTCTCAAATGTTATGACAATTAGTGTAGTGATTTAGACCGAGAAATTTGAAGTCTACTATGATACGACTCTGGCCCTTATCTGTGACTTTGAGCAGATTTCTGATCCTCTCCCTTGTTCTTTTTATTACCTATAAACTGCAAACACAAACAGTAACTGTATTATAAGACAAGGTATGGATTAATCAATAACTGCATGTAAAATGCTTAGCATAGCCTGGCCTATAGTAAACACTGATAATAATGATATGATTATTATCTTTAAAATTATTTTATTATTATTGACTCTCCTCTCATAGATAGTTAACAATTATTTACTGTTATCACAGTATTTTATTTATTTACTCATTCACCTTTATTATTTCAACAGATTTATTGAAACCCTTCTATGTGTCAGATGCCACTGGATGCATAGGAGACGCCACAATGAATAATACAGAGTAAGTTCTGCCTTTGTGAAGCTTACATTCTAGCAGTACACAAATCCAACAAACAATAAATTAAGGTATATTTGTATTCACTTTTACATTTCTTGGAGTTTTGGATTGTCTTTACGTTTCTATTAATAGAAACGGCAGGACAAGATTTATTCCTCTTTTCCTCATTGCTTTTCACATGCCTTTCCCATAGTAAACATTCAATAAAAAATTATTGAATAATTGCATCAATGAATGAATGATAGCTTTAGGACCATAGATATGCTCCCAACACTTTAAATAAATAATTCTTGACTTATCCTCAAGTATATATTGGGTGATCTTTCAACTTTATATAAAATACATTTATTTCATAATAGGCTTACCCATTCAGAATAATGGAAGAGTTACAAAGGCTATGTTCTTCAAGGTAAATGTTCAAACAAAACCATCAAGAATATTAAAATGTATTTTCAGAATCTGTATATATGAATATATTTCTCAGTGTGTATGCAGGAATGCATAATTCCAGAAAAAATATATATTATCTTCTTGGAAGTAGACATGATAATTCTCCATAGCATTCATGAAAGTAGGAAAAGGTAGGGCTGAGATATATAAAGATAAATCAATACACGATAGTCATAAATTCTCATATCGATCATTTTTTACCCTATCAACTTTTATTTTTCTATCTTTTTGTGATTTTGAAAATATAATTCACCATTTAATGCACTAATCCTAACTTTGTCAGAGAGGAACACAAAATAAATGCACTTATATCAAACGACTATTATTTCATACAGGAAAAAAAAAGACATCAAAGTTCATAAAGGTTCTATCAATTGCAAACAAGTGGTTGTATACCGTAAAGTTACGATGTCATAATGAATTTTCAAACATGTACAACTTGCTCTTGGCAGGATGTTCTTCTATTTATTTATCTTTCTTGTCAACATTCAACTTGCATTTCACATCAGTTGTGTTTTTTTTCCTTTCTGTTTATTTCACATTGATCCATAGAAGTCAGTTCTTCACACTTACAAGGAGAGTGAGAATTTTTTTAATTGGTGTTGGATAAACAACTTCAGCTTACTGAAAAGACTGGGTATATTGGTATCTTACTTCTGTCCCTCTGGATCAGTTCTTTCCATTCTGTGTCTCAACAAGATGACCTCTCTACACAAATGGCTTCTCACTCAGTCCAGCAAGTGGGAAGCAACAGAAAGGATTCTGAATAAATGAAAAGGAGGACGATCTGGACTATCATTTTTTTCCTCCTGCCCAAGGCTGGATTGCATCTGTGAAACTTGTATGCTCATACAGAGCCCCACACTCATAAGGTCTCCATGCTTGGTTTAAATCTCTGCTTTACTGTCTTAAAATTCTTCACATTTTTTTTTTTCAAGGAGTACATCATTTTTGTTCTGTACTGGGCCATGGAAATTATATGGCCCATCCTGCTCCTGGCTTGCTGCCTGAAATGTTGCCTTAGGCTGATGAGGTCCCTCCCCAGAAAATCTGCTTCTGTCTGGTGGCCTTCTCCACTTATACTGCCCTGTCGAAAGGTTCTAGAAATGATTTATCTTATTCTCCTTCAGGCTAAGGGTGATAACAGAGCCACATTGTTATCCATTCCTGGGAACTACACCATTATTAGTGCTTTTGTTATTTCTTGGTCACACCTTTCAAAACTTGACTAAATTTCTTTTATTAAATGTTCTATATTCTTTGATTTATCCTAATTTGTTCATGACATCTATAGGACCCTAATGCTACAAATCATTAGAACATCTTAGCTCTGGTATATATAATTAAATATATTTCTGCAAAAAGCAAGCAAGATGCAAAGAGGAGAACACTAAACTGAAGTTGTCCTTAGAATTAGAATTTTTAAAGTATGTACACTGGGGTAGACATCTTCCTAGGAGTTGACAAACATGTCACTGGGTACAGAAAATCTTCTCCTTTGCTAGCGATCTGCTTATACAGGGAGTTCTGAAAGAAGCGTGAAGATCATTCTGTTTTCCCTACGTGCTATATAGACCATTAAAATATTTGCCTTCCTATAAAGAAAATCTTCCACAGCAGAACAGTTGGCTCCACCCACTTCATCAAGATGCCCTTTCTGTCTTTTGTCCACTGAAGACACCGAGCAAATGGTATGCAAGGAAATTATAGAAAATTAGACATATACAATATCATCAAAGTCAAAAGAAAAATCTACACAAAGTAGGAAAAACTGTATGGAGATTCAATGTAGTTGGAAAGAGCATCCAACCAGGAGTTCCTAGTACCTCCGCCACTCTGAGTAATAATTTGGATTTTTAAGTACAACAAGCATCATAAAATACACAACAATAAAGTTACAGGCGTAAAGAAAGATAGTTCTTGGGTGATAAATTTTAATTTTTACTCTTGAGAATTTATCTCGGAAAATAGTAATTCATTAAGCATGTAAAGGGAGCAGTACTGTGACAACGCATTGTGTTTACATTAACCTACAAAAATTCCACTAGGTAGGATTTACTTTCTTACTTACACATGATAAAAGCACCATGTAATACATTTTGTATTACATACTTTTTATTATATATTTTAAAACAATAGATTGAGGATGTGCTATGTCTTAAGCATTGTTCTCACTGTGTTACACACCTTAATTCCCCAACACTCTTAAATATATACACACCTTAATTCCCAACAGTCTTACCTCGATTTTACATCCAAAAAAGAATTGAGAAATGAAGTGGGGGAGTTAGCTTCATTTCCATGGTCATACAGCATTAAGGTGTGATTAATAATTTTTAAAAATGAAGGCAGTCTGTATCAAGCTAAGTCTCCATATTTCATGTTCCACATTGAAGAATTTTCAAAGGTAATTTTGGTTCTAGATTTTTTTAAATTTCAGAATATTATGTGAATACAAATGCTTTGGTTACATGACTTGCTATTATACAGTTTGAGTCAGAGTTATAAGGGTGCCCTTCACCCAGATAGTGTACATTGTACCCATTAGGTGTGAATTACCCCTCCTCTCCCGCCTCATCCCATCTTCTTGCTTTCCATTAAGTTTTACTACCAAATTTGCACATGTGAGTTAAGAGATTCCTTCTCATTTAATAGTGAGCACATGTGATGTTTTCCCATTCTTGTGATACTTCACTTAGAACAGTAGTTCTCAACCTTCCTAATGCCTCTTGATGCCAGACCCTTTAATACAGTTCCTCATGTTGAGGTGACCGTTGCTACTTCATAAAATTATTTATTGCTACTTCATAACTGTAATTTTGCTACTGTTATGAATCGTAATGTAAAAATCTGATATGCAGGATGTATTTTCATTATTACAAAGGGGTCGCGACCCACAGGTTGAGAACCACTGATATAGAAAAATGGTCTCCAGTCCCATCCAGGTACAAAAATATTAGTTTATAATTTTTATGGCTAAGTAGTACTCTGTGGTATACATAAACCACATTTTATTAAACCACTAATGTATTAATGGGCACTTGGATTGATTCCACATCTTTATGATTGGGAATTGTGCTACAATAAACATTTCAGTACATGCATATTTTTAATAAAATGACTTTTTTTCTTTGGGTAAACACCCAATATGAGATTGCTGGATCAATGGTAGGTGTACTTCTAGTTCTTTGAGGTATCTCCATATGACTTTCATAGGGGTTGTCCCAGTTTGCAGTCCCACCAACAATGTATAAGAATTCCTTTCCCTCTGTATCCACACCAGCACCTGTTGTTTGGGGATTTTTTGATAAAAGCTGATCTCACTGGAGTTAGGTGGTATCTCACTGTGGTTTTCATTTGCATGTTCTTGATAATTAGAGACAATGAGCATTTTGTGCTAAGTCTCAGCAAGAGTAATCAGACAAGAGAAGGAAGTCAAGGGTACGCAAATAGGGGCAGAAGAGGTCAAACTACTACTCTTTACAATGATATGATCTTATATCCAGAAAACCCCAAAGAATCTGCCAAGAGACTCCTGGAATTGATAAATAAATTCATCAGAGCCTCAGGTTATAAAATCAATATACACAAATCAATAGCATTCTTAATTTTTATCTTTTTACATAAACATGTGTTAATTAGGTTTCCATTTTCTGCCTTCACAAAATTAAAGACTAAAAATTTAATAATGATAACAATGTTTAAGATAAAGATTAGAAACAAAAACCTTGTAAAGCATGAATGAACATAAGTATTTCATATGGTATGAGAAAAGAGCCTAAATAGCCAAAACAACCTTAAGTGAAAAGAGCCAATCGGGAGGTATTACTTCACCCTGCTTCAAGCTACACTATGATGCAACATAAGTAACAGCATGGCACTGGCACAGAAACAGAGCATAGACCAAGGGCTCCGAAAAGAAAACCCACATATAAAACCATCCTCATATTAAGAGCTGACCTTTGGGCTTGGTGCCCATAGCTCAGTGGTTAGGTGCCAGCCATATATACCCAGGCTAGCGGGTTTGGATGCAGCCCAGGCCTGCTAAACAACAATCACAACTGCAACAACAAAATAGCCGAGCATTGTTGCAGGTGCCTATAGTCCCAGCTACTTGGGAGGCTGAGGCAAGAGAATCTCTTAAGCCCAAGAGTTAGAGGTTGCTGTAAGCTGTGACGCCACTGTACTCTACCAAGGGAGACATAGTAAGACTCTGTCTCAAAAAAAAAAAAAACAATTTTGACCTTTGACAAAGTGGACAATAACATGCACTAGTGAAAAGAATGCTTATTCAATAAATGGTACTGGGAAAATGGAATACATGTGACCATACGTAGAAGACTAAAACAGGACCTGCCCCTCTCAACACTCACAAAATTAACTAAGGATGGTTAATAGAATGTAAGGCATGAAACTATAAGAATATTAGAAGAAAGCATTGAAAAATCTATTATATACATTGGCCTAAGCAAAGAATTTATGAAAAAGACCTCAAAAGCGATCATAGAGACAACAAAAATTAACAAAGGGGACCTGATTGAATTAAAAGTTTCTGCACAGCCAATGAAACCATCAGTAGAGAAAACAGAAGCCACAGAATGGGAGAAAACGTTTGCATACTCTAACATCAGTAAAGGGATGATAACCAGAGTCCATAAAGAACTCAAACAAATCAGCAAGAAAATATCAAACAATTCCATCAAAAAAGTAAGCAAAAGATATGAATAGAAGCTTTTCAAAAGAAGATAGACTAAAGGCTGATTCTAGACTTTACCCCCCTTTTTGAACTAACTTAGAATATGCCACAAATAAGAGGCAACTCTATATTTTTTAACCGAAAACTGTTTGCTAGCAGGTAAATCATTGCCTTTATCTTTAACAGAAAAAAAAAATGTTATTTGCTTCTCATTTTATAAATAATTTGAACATAAGAGAAGTTCGACTGAAAGTAGCAGAGAGCATAGAGCTGAACTGGGAGGAGATGCCTAAAGCTAATGTGAAGGTGTAATCGAAAAGAGAAATTAAAGTTACACAGCTGGCACTAGAGCATGAAAATGTATGGTCAGAGGGTTCAGAGTATGATCTGGAAGTTAGATTGTCATTTGCTAATTCACATATGTAGTATATCATGGCCCAGTTGATAAAAAACAATCTAGAAAAAACATGCTATTCCTCAAAACTTTTATAAATATTACCATTCAATAATGATGCTACACAGAATCTTTAGTGCTTCAAGAGAATAATATTGTGGAAAGAATGTTTGCTGTTTGAGAAGAAAAATTTAAACAATATCAAAAACTATGAATTCTTAAATTAAGGGAAGATACCAGCAAAAGAATCTGAGTCTGGTGGAATGAATTAAGATAATTCTAAATGATTACAATAGAATTCGGTTACATGAACTTTAGCCATAGAGAATTACTTTCCTTCTTCATATTCGGTTTACCCCTCTGAACCCCTTGAAATGTCAAATATCATTCCCTTCAGCTACTCTATGAACACTATTGTTTCTAATAAAACATAATTACCAATGTAAAAATCCATAGTATTTTCTAACTCATTACATTACACAATCTTTTAAGCAATGACACACTGCTTTAATTATTTCTTAGCTTTCAGAACATTTTTTGGATCCTTTCCCTATCTTTTTATGTTTTTTTCCTTTTCTTTTCTTTTCTTTTTTTTTTTTTTTTTTTTTTTTTTTTTGCAGTTTTTGGCTGGGGCTGGATTTGAACCTGCCACCTCTGGTATATGGGGCTGGTACCCTACTCCTTTGAGCCACAGTTGCCGCCTTATGTTTTTGTTTTTCTTCTTAAGCTTCTTTAATATGCGTTTTTTTAAAAAATATATTGTTATTCCCTACATTCTTTCATTATATTCATTCATTCAAACCACAGGTCTCTCTTCGTTGGATGAGGGTATGGGAGCTGGAACATCCATCCAAGTAATAGCTCAAGGCAGAGAAAGGACATAATATATTTTAAGTAAATGTAAGCAGTTTAATTGGTCTAGATTGGTTGTTCTTATTAAACATGCTCTGAAAGGCTGGTGTAACTCCAGATTTTATTCCGCTGAAGAGTAGGATAAACCTTTCTGGAAATAGAGTTGTGAATCTGGATGATATTAAGCATTAACAAAAAAGTGACATATCTAACTCAGACAAGTTCTACCTTAAAGGCTTCGAATTCCTCAGTGGGGCTCTCATTGTCCCACTGAGGTAGTCAGTGAACAAAAGGTGACAAAATAGCTTATGTTATGACTGTAAAAGTTGTTACAGAGTATTTGAGATATCACTATACAGATTAACGACTGAACTATAATTACTGCTGATGTTTTTAGTGTTGTTTTCAATATGTTTTATCCCTTTGAATGTGCTAGAATGTGCCCGTGAGTTTTATTTTGAAAGTGACTGCATATGTATAAGGAAGTGAAGAAGCCATGGTCCTGATCATATTCAATTGTGACTGAAAATGACTGGAACTTATTCCTAACTGATGGACAACTGCCAAGATCTAAACATGTTTCTTCTAGCATGGAGGAGGCATACATAACTTTTAAGCAAGAGAGATAACTGAATTAATTTGTACTGTGGGATAACTAATTCTAGTAGATACATGAAGACCAAAATACTAATTCAAAGAGTTGGGATTTTAGATCTGCAACAGTTTCCATACCAAAATATACTACAACAAATATCAAATGTCTGATCTAACTTGAGAAATAAATAAAGAAAGAAATAAATGCATTAACATGTTGAGTATTGACTGGTGTGAACACATTATTTTACAGAGACAATTATACTTTAATGTTTATTTCTTACTTGGAGAAATATGCAATATTTAAAATTTTGTTTGCACCCATAGTAACTCTCTCTCTCTTTTCACATATATATTTTCACATATTCATGTACATATGTATATTTTCTGAAAGATAATCTGGAAACATGTTTTTAATATTATAAAGTTCCTCACATCCTATTTCAGCTTCATTTTTTTCTCTGAACATGCAATTTTTACTTTATATTTATCATTTTGAAATACCCTTCCTCAATGTACATGTCTCAAAATGACAGCTTTTTTCTTTAAGCAATTTACGATATTATTTCATTGACAAAGTATTCTGGAAACTGCTGCTATTCCATTGATTCCTGGCGGAAAAATAGAGTCACTATCACTTTTTATCTGTGTCCATTAAATGGATTCCCATTATATTTGCCACAGGATGGTTGACCCAATCTTAATAGGAAAACAATAGATGAGTCCTGATTTCGTTTGTTATACTAGTAATTATTATGGAAAATAGACTTTATATAGTTTCTTTTTAATTTCAGAATATAACAATGTAAGTTTTTGTTGTTGATAAAAGACATTGACTATTAATATGATTTAACTTCTATGACACTTCTTTAAGGGAGTTTCCCTTCATAAATACAACAACAGACAAAGAGATATCCTCATTTTGTAGATAAGATTTAGTTGTATGAAGGCTATATCTGGGTTCTGCAGGAATTTTTATGCCTATAATGTGTTATGAAAATACCTTGAAACTATGGTAATACAATGGGATACCTTTTATTTGAAAGAGTAGAGGATATAAATTTTTTTTTGTTTATTTTTTTTTATTGTTGGGGATTCATTGAGGGTACAATAAGCCAGGTTACACTGATTGCAATTGTTAGGTAAAGTCCCTCTTGCAATCATGTCTTGACCCCATAAAGTGTGACACACACCAAGTCCCCACCCCCCTCCCTCCGTCCCTCTTTCTGCTTCCCCCCCATAACCTTAATTGTCATTAATTGTCCTCATATCAAAATTGAGTACATAGGATTCATGCTTCTCCATTCTTGTGATGCTTTACTAAGAATAATGTCTTCCACTTCCATCCAGGTTAATACGAAGGATGTAAAGTCTCCATTTTTTTTAATGGCTGAATAGTATTCCATGGTATACATATACCACAGCTTGTTAATCCATTCCTGGGTTGGTGGGCATTTAGGCTGTTTCCACATTTTGGTGATTGTAAATTGAGCTGCAATAAACAGTCTAGTACAAGTGTCCTTATGATAAAAGGATTTTTTTCCTTCTGGGTAGATGCCCAGTAATGGGATTGCAGGATCAAATGGCAGGTCTAGCTTGAGTGCTTTGAGGTTTCTCCATACTTCCTTCCAGAAAGGTTGTACTAGTTTGCAGTCCCACCAGCAGTGTCAAAGTGTTCCCTTCTCTCCAGATCTGTAGTTTTGAGATTTTGTGATGTGGGCCATTCTCACTGGGGTTAGATGATATCTCAGGGTTGTTTTGATTTGCATTTCTCTAATATATAGAGATGATGAACATTTTTTCATGTGTTTGTTAGCCATTCCACTGTCATCTTTAGAGAAGGTTCTATTCATGTCTCTTGCCCATTGATATATGGGATTGTTGGCTTTTTTCATGTGGATTAATTTGAGTTCTCTCTAGATCCTAGTTATCAAGCTTTTGTCTGATTGAAAATATGCAAATATCCTTTCCCATTGTGTAGGTTGTCTCTTTGCTTTGGTTATTGTCTCCTTAGCTGTACAGAAGCTTTTCAGTTTAATGAAGTTCCATTTGTTTATTTTTGTTGTTGTTGCAATTGCCATGGCAGTCTTCTTCATGAAGTCTTTCCCCAGGCCAATATCTTCCAGTGTTTTTCCTATGCTTTCTTTGAGGATTTTTATTGTTTCATGCCTTAACAATAGGAAAATGTCTTTTTTGTGAAAAAAATTTATCAGCCAAATTGTTCTCTTGTCTTATAAATTTTTTAAGGCAGTCACTAATTTTCTTTATGGGTTTTACAGTAAAAGAGACTCTGGAGACTTTGTTCATAATATCAATGATTGTATTTGGTTCAATTGTCTTAAATACTGTCACTCTAAAATGTAATAACAAGGGATGAGAAAACTAATAAGGGCATTTTGTTATATATCCTTTTTACACCACTGATTTTTTTTTTTTTTTTTTTTGCAGTGTTTTTGGCTGGGGCCGGGTTTGAACCCACCACCTCCGTATATGGGGCCAGCACCCTACTCATTGAGCCACAGGCCCCGCCCATACACCACTAATTTTTCACAAATGAATATATGCAATTCAGTGGAGAAGGGAAATCTTATTCACCAATGGCACTGAAAATATTGGACCTGAGTATGCAAAAAAATGAAACTAAATACAAACCCATGCCTTTTACAAGAATTAACTCTAGAAAGGTACAATACAAAAAAGAAAAAAATAATTTAAATGTGACTAAAACTAAAAACTATGAAAGACTAAGAAAATCCAAAGACAAGCTGCAGACTAGAAGAATGCATTTGAAAAATATTGTATTTTTTTTCTTTGCTGTCTTTCTTTTTTATTAAATCATAGCTGTGTACATTAATGCAATCATGGGGCACCATACACTGATTTTATATACCATTTGACATATTTTCATCACACTGATTAACATAGCCTTCCTGGCATTTTCTTAGTTATTGTGTTAAGACATTTACAGTCTACATTTAGTAAGTTTCACATGTACCCTTGGAAGATGCCCCGCAGGTGTAATCCCACCAATCACCCTCCCTCCGCCCATATTTTGCCATTCAAAATTCACTTCTGTGTGCAACTTACATCCACACTTTTTGCCAAACTTTCAGTAAAATTCCCCTAAGAAAGTAGTTGAGGGTCAGCCAGAAGAAAAATATCTTTGGACAGCTAATGCTCCCCTAGAAAATGTGCAGATCACACCGCTCTCCCACTGCTGTGCTCTAGGAAGGGAGCTCCCCCTCCCTCCCCACCACTCTGGGGGCTGCACAGAGATGTTGGCAACATGCCTGTAGCTGGTGGGGTTGGGAGTGCTGAGACCCCTGGCCTGTGGGCAGCCAGAAGGGTCCGTGGAGCCTGAGCAGGCCTTCCAGTTCCTTCTAGCCAGACATAAACTCCACCTCTCCCCCATGCTCTGCTTGCTCCCTTGCTCACTGTGCTCTGAAGAG
Organism: Nycticebus coucang; assembly: GCF_027406575.1. NCBI lineage: Eukaryota > Metazoa > Chordata > Mammalia > Primates > Lorisidae > Nycticebus > Nycticebus coucang. Next base: position 53,382,156 of record NC_069781.1, on the reverse strand, counting down.
GCAGCTTTGGCCCCTCCCACTGGATCCCAGGTGTCCATGGGCCCAGGTAGGAGGGCTAGGCCCACTGGGCCTCCCCAGATCCCGAGTCTTACTCCACATCCAGCCATATATAATGTGCATCCTTATTTTTTCCTCAAAAGTTTGGGCAAAAATGCGTGCCTTACACACGGCAAAATATGGTGAAGGACTTATATCCAATATGTACAAATAATGCTAAAAAGTAATACTAAGAAAACAAACCATTTAATTAAAAAATTAGTAAGAGATAAGAGCAGAAACTTCGTATACATATGAAAAATAAGCATATGAACACTGCTCAACTTTCTCATTAGATAATTGCAAATTAAAACAACAGTAAGATACACTTCACACCTACTAGAAGTTTAAAAACCAAACAGTTTGCCAAAACCAATTGATGGCAAAGATGCAAAACAGCAGAAATACTCATTCACGGGTGGTGGGGTGCCTAATGGCTTATCCCTTTTTGACAATAGTTTGATGGTTCATTACAAAGCTAAAGATGGTATTTAATAAAATTCAGCAATAGCAAGTGATTGAGAAACTTAAGTCTATACACATACCCACACATGAATATGTATAAAAGCTTTAGTCAAAATTACCCAATATTGAAATCAATTAAGACATCCTTCAGTAGGTAATGAATAAACAAACTATGGTACAACCATACCATGAGCTATTTGTGCAATGATTAAAAAATAAACTAAGAAACAAAAGGGTATAGAGAGGTCTCAAGTGCAGATTAATAAGAAAATAAGCCAGTGAGGAAAGGTTACATACTATATAACATCATGGGCAAATCAAACCATAGAAATGGTAAATAAATAAGTGATTGCCAGAGGTTTAATATATGTGTCTGTGTAGAGATGTGTGGGTGGTCACAGTGAATGGGGGAAACACAGAATTAACCTGGATGTGCAACAATCTGTGTGATCCTGTCATGAAGACTTCATGATGCCATTCATTTGTCAAATTCATAGAACTTTAAATCACAAAGAGTACACTTTAACATATGTAAATGAAAAATAAATTCATTTAGAAAGCCAGAAGATCCCAGGATAGTATGCAGAATGTGCAATAATATTGTGTCACAAATATTAGGGGAAGAAACAGGACATGAGCACTGGGTGCTAAATGATATTTATGTATTGTTCATGGAGGTAAGGTTGATGCTAATCCTATTGTACATGCATACTGGAATTAAACCATTAAGGAAATATATATTAGATGGTGGGAGGTAGGTTTCTCACTTCCACAATGAGAGTTTACAGATAAAAAGGTGAGACAACAAAAATGATCTACGTGGTAATGGATTAGAGTAGGAGACCTCATAGTGAACTCGTGTTTCAATGATAAAGACAAATTATATATGCAATACCTAATATATATCACATATAATATCTAATATATAATAACATATAATACAACATATTATTATATTATATATATTATGTATATCATATATCTTATATAAATATATATTAATTAATCAATATATTATGTTATATATAATATATGTTATATATACATATAGTGTGAATATACACATTAGTATACATACATGGATGCCCTTGTTCTGTCAGCTGCAAGGCCCTAGAAGCAGTAAAACCCAAATGGTAACGTGCACACCTAATACCCTTGTGTTGGTTCCTAAGCATATTCTCCAACAGGAGGAACCAGAGTATCTCAGAACTGGCTGATTTTGGGACTGGAGCAGAAAATATATACAAGATAATACTGGAGGGTCTTGTAAATGCTCACAAATAAGGAAGTGCTCAAAAACGGATACCAAAGGGAACTGAAAAAGGTTATAATGGTCAAAACTGGAAAACTTCTCTGCAACCAAGTAAATAAAATAAACCAGTATAAATTATTGAATACAAAATACAAGCTGGAGAGTGTAAAAATCTTCCATGCATAACTTCAGATAACATATGTTAATAGATATTTTGTTCAAAAGAAGGTGAAGCATATCTCCCACTCCTTCAATGTGAGCTAATTACAATGACTTTCTTCAATAGAGTATAGGGTTGCAAAGGGGGAGAGAAGGGGAAAGTAATAGTACAATGAAAACCCTGTAAATCACTACCTTATCCAGCTGACCAGGGTTCATATGAAGAGTGATGGATGTTAATATTATGTATCCTAGGATAAAAATGGCACTTTATTTCTGTGATTTCTCTATAGTCTTATGGATTCAGTAGTTATTACTGATGAGTTCATTTACATGCATATATTATAATATATATAAATAATTTATTTACCATTTCCATGTTGATGGACATGTAAGCTGTTGACTCTTCTGGCTTTTACAAATAAAGCTTCTGGAAACACTTATGTACAACTTTTACGTGAGCATTTGCTTTCATCGCTTCTGGGTAAATACCTAGAAGTGCATTAACAAGACCCAATGGGAGTTATGTGTTCAACTTTTAAGAAATTTTCAAAACTTTTTCAGAAGTGGTTGTGTCATTTAGATTGTAATAAGCAATGAACGGGAGTTCCGGTTCTTTTACATTCTTGCCAATCATTTTGGTCTTTCTTTTTTAAAATTTCAGATTAATATGGGGTACAAATGATTAGGTTACATTGTTTGCGTTCCTTGGTAGTCAAGTTCAAGTTGTAATGGAGCCCATCACCTAGGGGGTGTGCTGTATACCCTTACATTTTTCCCAGTATGTAAGAGGTTATCATTCCCCCTGTCTCTCAACCTCCCTCCCCTTTCTCTCCTGCTCCCCTACCTCGTGGAATTTGTGTTTTTCTCTCGTGCGGGTGTGTAGTTGTTTATCTATTGGTTTCATATTAGTATTAAGTACATTGGAAATTTGCTTTTCCATTCTTGTGATACGTTAGTGAGAAAAGTGTTCTTCTTTAACTCCACCCAGGTTACTATAAAGTCTCCATCTTTTTATAGACAATAGTATTTCACGGTACACTATGCCACAGATTACTAATCCATTCATGTGTTGATGGGCACCTGCACTGGTTCCACATCTTGGTGACTGTGTTTAAATTTTATTTTTTCTAGTAGGTTTACAGTAGTGTGTGATCATAGTTTTCATTTGTATTTACCCCTATTTCTGAGGATGTTGAGCATCTTTCCACCTGCTTCTTTAGTCAAATCTCTGCTCTAATTCTTTGCTGATTTTCTCCTATTATTTAGGGATGAACGTGTAACATCTCATCATTGTGATGTTAGCTTCAAGTATTTTGTAGACTTTTTATAATATTGAAGACATTATTTATTCCTTGTAATCTGGTCTGACTTCTAATCATGAATGGGTTTTGAACTTTGTCAAATGCTGCTTCTGCATTTATTGAGGTTATCATATAGTTTTAATTTTTGGTGTGCGAATATGCTGAACTAAATTAATGGATTTTCAAATGTTTACCAATACGGCATTGGTCATGTAAAAACCACTTGCTGGTGATGTAGTATACTTGTTATGTAATGCTGACTATAACGATACATTTTATTAGAAAATATGCATCTCTGATTATTATATTTGTCTATAGATTTTTTTATTTATAATGTCTTAGTCTGCTTTTGATATCAGAATAATGCTGGCATCAGAAAGTAAATTGGGTGGTGTATACTTATTCCCAACCTTATCAAGATACGTACTATAAATATGTACAGCTTAATATATGTCAATTTATACTTCAATAAAGTGCTTACAAAGTAAGTGAATTGGGAAGTGTTTTCTGTCTTGTTACTTCTTTAAGAATTTGTGAAGAATTGTCATTATTTCTTCCTTAAATATTTGTCAGAATGCATTGGTGGGAGCAAAGTGGGCCTACTTATTTCTTGCGGAAAGGTTTTTAACTAAAATATAAGTTCTTGCACACCTAAAAAACATTGTTTTCTATTTATTTTTGAATTAGTTTTGATTGTTTATGCCTTTCAAGCAGTCTGTCTCTTTCACCTATATTTTTAATTATATTTGAATTAACACATTGATACTGATCAGTTATTTTCATGTTAGTATAATCATAGAATCCATAGCAATGCCCCCTTTATCAGTCCTGATATTTGTTATTTTTTTTTTTTTTTTGTCTCTCTTCAGTCCCATCAGTCTGGATATATAATTATTATTTCTATTTAATGATTAAAAAATCAAGCTTTGTAAAATTGATTATTCACTATTTTTTCTACTCTATCATTTTCATCTAACCTTTGCTATCTAGTTTCTTTTGCTTGACTTGGCTTCCTTTTGCTTTTCCTTTTTTTGTGTCTTAAATTTGTATATAATAACACTGATTTGATAACACTATTCTTTTTACATAAGTTGTAATGATTTACAGATCTCCTGAGCACTGTTTTTGTTGTTATATTGAAAATCATTTCTAACTTTAATTAAAATTTTATCTAGGAGGCTGGGCCTGTTGATGTATGTCTATAATTTTAGTACTTTGGGAGACCAAGGCAAGAGGATCCCTTAAGGCCAGGGAGTTACAGACCAGCCTGAGCAAGAAAGAGCAAGACTTCTTCTCTACAAAAAATAAAAAAAATTTCTGGGAGTGATAGTCTGTGCCTGTAGTCTCAGCTACTCAGGAGGCTGAGGCAGGAGGATTGTTGGAGCCAGGTATTTGTAGCTGTGGTAAACTATAATGATGAGATGATACCACTCCACTGCAGTCTGGGAGATGGAGTGACACTATTGCCAGAAAAACAAAAAAAGCACAGAGCCTTAGGTTACTTAGAAATGCACCCTCTGGTTTTCAAATATTTTGGAAGTTTCAATTTTTTTTTTTTTTACATATACATGGGTTTATTAGGTTTCCACTTTTGCCTTCACAGAATTAAAAAGGCTTAAAATTTAAATAACAAAAACAATGTTTAAGATAAGGACTAGAAACAAAAACGTGGTAAAAAATGAACGACAATAAATGCATTCAGAAAAGAAATCAGACGATTGCTACATCAAAATATTAAATAATAATAATATTAATAATAATAATGCAAAGAAAGTAACATTCACATTGTCAGATAAAAGTATGTCTATTATAGAAAGCTTTGACCCTGAGGTTCAGTATGGAGTCATCGGTTAACTTCTTTTTTTCTTCCGAAGTCTCAAAAAATAGACAATATTTATAAATAAAAGTGAAGATAATTTCAAAAAACAGATCGTTCCAAATCTTATAGACAATAGAAAAAGTAGAAATACTTCAAAATCATTCTACTGAATCTGGATAGAACTGATATTAAAATTAGAGAAAATATATTATTATAAAGGGGAAATTACAAATGTATTTCACCTGTAAATGAGGATGCAATATCCTAAACAACATATTAACAAGTTGAATTAAAAATTAATGTTTATGTACTTTGTTCAGAATTAAATCCAATTTATGTGAGAATTAGTCACTATTTTCTTTCTTTCTTTTGTTTGCTTTTCCTTGCCCACACCCCCTCCCACCTTCACTGTCTGATCTGCCCTTCCCCCATGTCCCACAATGTCATTGTCATTAGTTGTCCTCATATCAAAGTTGAATATATAGGATTCATACTTCTCTATTCCTGTTGAATATATAGGATTCATACTTCTCTATTCCTCACTAAGAATAATGTGCTCCACCTCCATCCAGGTTATACAAATGCTGCAAAATCTCCATTTTTGATGGCTAAATAATATTCCATGGTATACATATGCCACAGCTTACCAATCCATTCCTGGGTTGGTGGGCATTTAGGCTGTTTCAATTTTTTTTTTTTTTTTTTTGCTTAATTGGTTTCTGGTGAAATTCAACTATGATTAGAAAATACAATTTGTATATTTAATACCTTTTAGAGGTATTGATTCTTGATTACTTGTCCCATATATAGTCTACCTTGCCAAATAAATATTCTTTGTTCATGTGAATAAAATGTGTGTTCTCCTTTGTCAACTATTCTATAAATGTCAATGGGTCAGGTTGATTAGTAGGGCTGTTCAATCCTTTTATGGACTTCCCAACTTTGTGTATTTTGTCTAGTCCTTAATTACTAGAGGAGTATTTAATTTCCCACATTGAGATCAATTATACTTACGAATTAGTCTATTTCTTCTTTATTTTAACAATTTTTGGTTTAATATATTCTAAATTATTCTTTTAATAAATTAAATATTATCAGTTATTGAAAAGATTATATTTTTGATCAACTTCTTTAACATAATGAAATGTTCCTCTTTGTTACTGATAATATTTTTTTTTGCTCAGAAACCTATATTTTCTAATAAGGAAACAGTCAGCAAAAACTTTATTTTATGACTTATAGAATATATACAGAATATCTAATTAACTTACCTAATAAAAATTCAAGTAATATTATATTTCATATAAGTAATAAGCACTTTAAAACTGTATGCTTTCATTTCCCCTCTCCTAGACAATATGCTTTGGTTATTTGATATATATTTCATATGTAATACATATAGATACACACACACACACATATATATATAATATGTATTATATATAATGGGGTATATATATTTCTATATGGCTCCCAAAAAGTTGTATTTATTTTTTTTAAGTCAATTATCTTTAAAATTAAATGTAAAAGGATGTTTTAATATACCCTCCATATTTACCACCCCTGGAACTCCATTTCTTTTTGAATATCCATATTTCCCTCAGGTATTGTTCTTTTTCTTTAATATTTCTTGGCAAGCTGCTGCCTTGCTAGTGATTACATTTTATAACAATTTTGTTTCTCAAGTTATTTATACTTTGCTTTTGAAAGATATTTTTACTGTAAATAGAATTCTGTATTGAAGTATGTCTTTAAATTATTATTTTAGTACTTCAATGATGTTTCTACTCTGCCTTCTGGATTTGTTTCAAGAAGAAAGTTGAGTATCATTTGTATCTGTGTTATATGTGAAATGTTTCTTTCCTTCCTTTTTAAATTTTCTGGGACAGAGTCTCACTCTGTGCCCAGGGTAGAGTGCCATGGAGTTATAGCTCACAGCAACCTCAAACTCCTGGGTTGAAGCGATTCTCTTGCCTTAGCCTCCCTGGGGACTATAGGCATGTGCTACCATGTCTGGCTAGTTTCTCGTTTTTTTGTTTGTTTGTTTGTTTGTTTTTTGTTTTGCTATTTTTTTATTGTTGTTTTATTTTGTTTTGTTTTAGTAGAGTCAGGGTCTTGATCTTGCTTAGACTGGTTTTGAACTTCTGAGCACAAGCATTCCACTTGCCTTGGCCTCCCAGATTGTGAGGATTACAGATGTGAGCCACCATAGCCAGAAAGAAATGTCTCCTTTTATTCTTAATTCTTTTTTTTTTTTTTTTTCTTTTGGCCGGGGCTAGGTTTGAACCCGCCACCTCCGGCATATGGGACCGGCGCCCTACTCCTTGAGCCACAGGTGCCACACTCTTAATTCTTTTAAGATTTTTTTCTTTACCTCTCCTTTTAATCTATTTGATTATGATGTTTCTTGATATAGTTTCCCTCATGTTTCTTCTACTTGGAGTTGGCTGAGCTTCTTATCTATAAATTGATCACTTCCAAAAAGCTTGAAAATTTATGGTTATATTTTATTTCAATATTTTTATGTGCTTTTTCACATCTGAAAAATTATAGGTGTATTAGGGTATTTCAAGTTTTGTATAATATTCTGAAGATTTCTTCTTCAGTCTTTTCTTCTTTCATTTTAACTTATATTTTTTACCATGACCTTTTTGTCACTAATCTTTCCTCTGTTTGTTTGGTTTTTTTTTTTCTGTTTACTATATCCATCTCATTTTTTATCTCAGCTTTATAATTTTCATCTTTTCATCTTTGGAATTTCATTTTTTTAAATATCTGCCATATCATTTCTTAATAGTTCATTCATACTTTCTTCTCCTAATAAAATTTGGAATACACTTATATAGCCATTTTATACCCTTATCTACTAATTCTATCATTTGTATTAGTTCTTCATTGGCTTAGATTTATTAATTTGTCTCCTCATCAATTGTATTCTTCTGCTTCTAAGAATTCTGGGTATTCTATGATATATTGCTAAACAATATGAATTTACTTTGTTTTCTGCATTATCTTTTTAATACCATAAATGTCATTGATATTTGTCCTGGGACAAAATCAATTGTAAAAGAATTTTATTTTATCAAAGTTTGTGTTAAATTATTTTTTAGAAGTATCAAAGCAGCCTTTAATTAAAGGCTTTTTTAGCCATACAAGTTTTGACGATATAAATTTCTTACTACTGTTTTTCAATAGCTTATTATTATGAGATTACTTTATGGTAATTATTTTTTTAAATGAACTATATCTAGCCCTGTAAGCTGCATGTATTATATATCCTGTTTGATTTCTTTCAATCCTTTGCATGTATTATATATCCTGTTTGATTTCTTTCAATCCTTTTCTAGCTGCAAATAATTGTCTCCCAGATATTTATCTGTATTTAGCAGATGACTCAAGAGAAGTGCTCTAAAGATTTCTGAAGCCATCACTCTAAGCTGCACATTGGTCTCCAACATTTTAAATAACTATAGCCACAGTGGCCTTCCTACATTCTCAGCTGTGTTAAAATCCTACTAGACTTTGGGATTTCTCTCACTTCACTGCACCTGGAGATTTTTAATAAAGAGGCAATTTGGGGGCTCATCATATCTGTTTCCCCTTTTTCAAAAATCATTGTCTTGTATTGCCCAATGTCTAATATCTGAACAAATGTTTCATATATATTTCTCTCTTTTTTTGGTATTTAACGGAAGTATAAATCTTTTTCCTCTTGTTCCAACTTGTCTAAATGTGGAAGTCCATGTGGTTATTTTTAATAAAATAAACCAACCTTATTGAACCAATCTAGTAAATTTTTAAACTGTATTTATTACATATTCTAGTATTGACTTATACATAATATACAACCTCTATGCCAAGAAGTCCTTACAATACGTCTTGGTATATATGAGTTTCAGTAAATCTTAATAAGAGCTAACTGAGCAGCCAGGATTTAAATAATTAGTAAGTTCTGAAACATTTGTTCAGAATATTTGTTTTTAAAATATCCATTCTTTCTTTTACCTTCCCTTTAACTCACATTTACTTAAGGAAAAACTGGGGACTTTCTGATTTCCCATTTCCAAACTGGTTTGCTTTTCAGTTTTTAGAATGTGCTCCTTTGGCTACAAATGTTAATGGATCAAGTTAATTCCATAGCATTACACAGAAAAATTTCAATTGAGAGTTAAAAGTAACTATTTACATAAAGGGGGAAAAAAATCACATTTTTAAAGGAACAGGAATCATACAAAATGTTTTTATAGCATAATAATATGTAATAATATTTTAATAGAGAAAGGAAAATTATATTTAAGTTCTACCATCATTCTCTGATAGGAAGAGGATAATTTTCATGTTTTGTGCTATAGTGTACTAGCTTAACTTTAACCATAAATTATTTTGTTCTTTATAATAAAATGTGTTGCTTTGGAACAATTACATGTCAAAGTACATGGACTGATTTTTACTGAGGCCATGTGTTCACTGGGATTGTGAATGAAAGATGGCTTAATATAACCACTACATGCATGTTTCCCCCAAGTCCACTTTTGAAAACTCATACCATGGGCCGTTTAATAGATCAAGGGTCATGAGAGCAGTTTCCAGTCAAGGATTGTGGATTATGAAAGATAAAGAGAACTGAAAAGACCAAAGATACTTAGCCAGCCAGAACAACGGATGATTATAAGGAAACAGATGCAGAGGACCGGCTTCTTCATCAAAATCCCACCCAAGATTTCAGAGCAAGATAACTGGCTTATCTTCCAAGGTTCATGCTGCTAAAAATAGGGCCTGACGGAGAATATCCATTACTAGTACATTATTAGGGAAACTAGCCTTGGCAGCAAGAGGGAAAGAGGGGACACCAGTTTCCTCAGGGCCTGTATATCAGGATTGCTTTCTCTCTAGTCTGCTGAGCAGCCAACATGATGCCAGCGGATTCTGGACTTCGTCCCTGAAAGAGTGCCAAGTATGTTAAATAAGCTTCACACTGGGAACATCTAAGATCAAGTGATCATAACATCATTAGATTTAGAATGCTCATGAGACCAAGTTCTAAAGGAAGGAACACAACATTATTAGACTTTTAAAAACCATCAACTGCGAGAGAGGACAGAGTGATTTAGAGAATGCTTATCAGAAACATAATACATGAGAACACATCAAACAAAAAACCCAACAGGGAAAATGTATGCAGCAACTAACAGAAAAAGAAGATGAATATTAATTAAAGGATTTTATTAAAGTTTATCTGTATTTAAAAAGGACAGTGAGGTTTTAGGAAGCAAATAATAAATAGTGTTGTTGAAATCTACAAAAATTAACAAGAAGCCAGGTAAACAGCTGTCTTATTGAAGTCAAACAGATTAGCTAATATCTACCAGTTAAACACTTAAAAGATGGATTAAACTTTTCTCTATTACTTCCTTTCTGATTTAGTTTTAGGGAAATCTGTTTTTGTGGATAAAGTCTGTTCATGGCTGGCCCAAGTGGTAGCTCACATGATGTAAGTTTAGAATTATTGGATTAACCTAATTTCCTGCAACTCCAACAAGGACAAATCTTGTGAGACTCAGTTTTAAGCCTCCCTTAAAAAATGTTAACATAACTTGGAGAATGAATTTATTAATTTCAATTCTATTCATGGGTAATTAAAATGATAAATTTATTTTCGGACAGTTTTTCCTTGTTGCTAAAGGAAATCAGTTACCCTAAAGTAAAGCAAGGGTTGTTTTGATAAAGTTAAGCCTAAATTAATCAACTGTACAAAAACTACTAAAGACATTAAGTCTTTTTAGGAGAGAAGCAATAGAGGCTATTAGCAAAGCAAACTAACAAAAATCATCAATTTAAAAACAACTATACAGAAGCCTAGGGATATTAGGTTCCTGAGTAATTAAAGAAGGACATGTAATGCTGGCGGGGTTGGACAGGGTTGTGTTGGAGAATTGGAATAGAGTCAAGTGTATAACAGTGCAATTCTAATTTGTTTTACTTTCACCTCTGTGCAGGGATATATAACAGAGATGCCGAGGCAGCACGGAAGTCTGCCTCTAACTACATTAATACCCAAAATGTCATCTGAGGCTTACAACATGAATTACACCTCAATAAAACTGTGGAGGAAAAAGAAAAAAGTATGGGGATGAGAGAACAAGGGAGAGAATGAAGACAGAGAGTGGTAAAGAGAGAGAGAAAGTTCAACATTTAAAAAAGAAAAAAGTGCTTGGCAGCATGGACATCACCTGACAGCTTGATAGACAGAGAAAAATCCAGGCTGCGTTGAAGCCCTTCCAAATCATAAGATCAATACGACCCCTTAGTAGTTGGTGGGTGTGTTTAAGTTAGGAAAGCATTCATTTTTAGCATAGACTTTGCTGTCAGAAAAGTTTGAAGTCCTGTGCTATCACTTATTATGAGACCTTAAAGAGGTGAATTATGTAACCCCCTGATATTATCTTGCTGCATGAGAAAAAGGGATAACGATAGGTCCAAACTCAGGAGTTTGTCAGTTTAAATAAAATATCGCAAGAACACCACTTTCTACAATAACAATATATTAAATTGTTAACAATATATTAAACAATATATTAAACAAGCTCAATATAAGCTGTATAGCATTAGCACCATAATAGTTAAGGAAGCTATTGTTCATCAAAATAACTGAAATAGGCTTAGCGCCAGTCGCTTAGCAATTAGAGTGCTGACCACATACACTGAGGCAGGAGGGTTGGTACCCATCCTGGGCCTGCTAAACAACAACCGCAATAACAACAACAACAATAACCAAAATAGCCAGGAGTTGTGGTGGGCGCCTGTAGTCCTAGCTGCTTGGGAGGTTGAGGCAAGAGAATCACTTAAGCCCAAGAGTTGGAGGTTGCTGTGAGTTGTGACACTACCGTACTCTACCGAGGGCAACACGGGAAGACACTGTCTCAAAAACAAACAAAAAAACCTGAAATACTAAAAATGAAGAACTGTTGATGTCAGCAGCAATAGCATCTGACAATGTAATAACAACATTGCTCAAATGATCAAATCTTGGTTTAAAAAGCATATGTTACATTTTTTAAGAAACATTTTTGACTATTTGTTAGATAACTCAGAATAAACAACTTCACTGAAAATTCCTTTGAAAAAGCAATTGAATCACAAATACTACTTGATTACTTGGAACTTTTTATCAAAGAATAAATATATTTCAAACTAAAATCACAAATGATTATCAGAATTATATTAAAATAATTTTTGTAAGAAATGGAAATCTCAATGCTTACATAAAGTCTTAACGTTGGCCCTGGTTGGTTGTCTTCCTCTACCTGAAGTAAGAAGAGAAACTATCTAAGTAAACTTAGATAAATTATACCCAAACAAACCTGACATTCAATGATATCTAGCAATCTAATTTTTTACTAGATTGGTAATCATAACAATAAAAATATATTACAGGAATTTGGAAAGAGATAAACAATTTGCAAAAGATGAAGTAGAAAATTTCAAAATAATAAAGTACTCAACTTGTGAAGAAAACATCAAAGTTCTAGATGTTCATACATCTAATAGTAAGATTCAAAATACTTGAAGCAACACAAACAATAGAACTAAAAGGAGATTTTATAAATCTACAATTATAATTGAAGACTTAAAACACACTTTTTCAGTAATTAAAGTTAAAGTACTCAAAAAATGAGTAAAAATATAGAAAATTTATCAAACAACCCAATTCGATTGGTGACAACTACAGCACAGAAAACACATTCTTATCAACTGCATCTGAAACATTCACCAAAATAGACCATATAATGGGTGACAAAATAAAATTTTAAATTTCCAATGGTTAAAATCAGAGAGAGTACACTATCTGAGCACAGCATTAAATTACATAAACATTAGATATCTAGAACTCAAACATATTTGGCATTAAGCAACTTGCTTGTAAATAATCTGGAGTCAAAGAAGAAACCATAAGGGAAATTAAAAAATACTTCTGAGTGAATCTAAATTTTAAAGTATATCAAATTATGTTATTTGGACCTACCACAGTGTTCAAAAAGAATTTTTTTAATGCTTATATTATAAAGAATATGCCAAAATCGATGAAAAACAAACTTCTGCTCTTTTAAAATTTCAGCTTAATAAGAGAAAAGAAAAATAATAGTAAATAAAAATAAGAGCTACAAGAAAGAAAAAATATGAGTAAAAATAAATGGAATTGAACAACTATTAAATACAGAGAAAGTTAACTAAAGTTAAAAAAATTAAGAAAAATATGAACACCTTCATGCTAATTATCTTGACAACATAGAAAAAATGTGCCTATTCTTTAAAAAACACAAGAAAGTGGAAAATCTAAATAACTTAATATCTATTAAATAATTTGAATTTCTTTCAAAATGCGTTGCCACAATGAATAATCCAGGTCCAATAGCTTCACCAACAAAATATGTCAAATATTTAGGAAATAATATCAATATTAAACAAAATAAAGAAAAATAAAGGAAAAATGATTTTCCAACTAATTTTATGAAATCAGCATGTCCCCAATGCCAGGAACACAAAAAAATATATAAGAAAAACAACTCTATGGGTCATGAATATATAAGCAAAAATTCTTAATAAAATATTAGCAAATCATATCCAGCAGTATATAAAAAGTATACTGCAAATAGGATTAATTCTAATAAAACAAGTTATACTATTGTAAAAAGCAATAAATAAAACATAATATAAAGGTAATACAGGAGCAGTGCCTCTGGCTCAAAAGGGTAGGGCGCCGGTCCCATATGCTGGAGGTAGTGGGTTCAAACCCAGCCCCAGCCAAAAACCACACACACACACACACAAAAATAAAATAAAATAAAGGTAATACATTTGAAAAATATGATTACATTAACAAATGAGGAAAAACACTTTTAAAAATCTATCTTCATATATGTTAACAAATCTAAGCAAACTAGTAGATGTTAACTTCTGCAATCAGAAAATAGGTCCTTTGGTAAATCTCCAGCTAACCTCAGAAAAATTAAGAAGTATTAAATATTTTTCCCAAGATCAAGAACAAGGCAGGTTTACAGCAAGTTCTAGCTAATGCAATAAATGAAAAAGAATAAACAAATAAAAAGGGGAAAAAATAAAAGGTTGAAATTAAAAATTAAACAGCTGCCACTCAGAGATGACATATGTGTATAGTACATGGAAGGCCCAATAGAATAAAAAAACAAAATACTAGAAATAACAAGAAATTGTAGCAAGATAGGATACACTGTCCGTACGTAAAAACTACTAATATTTTTGTATACTAGTGGCAAACCAGAAATATTTAAAATTAAAAATAAGCCAATTAAAAATTGTATCAAAGCCTGACACTTTCAGGAATAACTCAAAAAAAATTGGGTTTTTATCTTAAAAATTCTGAAATATTGCTGAGAAATTTTTTTTTCTAAAATATAAAAATAGAACAATTGATTTTTATATATTTAACATTATTATTGAAGGCCTTTTTGAAGAAATTCATATAATCATTCTAAAACATATTAAAATGCAAAGGATCAAGCAAACAGAAAACAAATTTGATTAAGAAGAGTAAGGTTGGAAGTTTTATGCACCATGATTCTAAAAGCTACAGTAAACAGAACCAAAACAGTGTGATATTATAGACCAATATATTAACATATAAAAATATAGAATCTTGAAACTGATCCATACATATATGGTGAATTTATTTTCAATCAGATGCCTAGGCAATCAGTGGGAATAAAAATCTACTTGACAAATATGGTTTTGAATATACTAGATATCCCAAGATCTTTACATCTATGTTACTTCATAAATGATAATTTGAAAAAAATCTCAGACTGAAATGTAAAATTAAAAATAGATAGTTTATAATAGAATACACAGATGACTTGTGGTAGACAGAGACTCCTTGGAGCCCAGAAGACGCTTAAAATAAAACAAAACGATAAATTGGATTGCATACAAATTCAAAACTTCTACTTAATAAAAAGGTATGATTAATACAATAAATAAATAATATACTGTGAGAAATACATATATCATGCAAAGATATGGAAATGGATGTGTTTATAAAAAATGGAAAGAACATTCACAAATCTATAATGAACAGACAGCAGTCTGTCAGAAGGATGGAGACAGGCAAATCCCCAGTAAGCACAGGGAGTTCTCAACATTATAAGACATCAAGAAGAGGCAAATTTAAACAATAAAGCACCAAGAAACATTCAGAAGGTTGACTAAAATCCAAAGACATTAGATTGAAAATAACAATATTGACAAATGTATGGGGCATCAAAAGCTCTCACACACTACTAGTGGGAAAACAATCTAGTACAACTATTTGGCCGAGTACTTGGAGGTGTCTGTTAAAGCTAAATACGCACATCTTCTACAACACATCAATGCCTTTCCTATGTATTTACTTGAGAAATTCAAATCTATGTCCACAAAATGATAAGTCCAAAGGCCCATCTTCATCAAAGAAGATAATTCCTTTTCAATAGGTTTGAAATATAAGGAATGTTGAAGTACAGAGAGATAAGTAGAGACATCTTTCTTAACTTGAAGGAAGTGAAACCACACTGGTGATCAACGTGGTAGTGAATATTACAGGAAAAATGTCCTAAATCTCTAGGTTTTCCATTTTTCTTCCCTGGAATAATTAATAATTTTACCTGAGGTATTTAATGTAGGTTGTAAATAAGCTAAATGTAAAAACAACTGTCAAATGTTTATAGAATGTGAGCTCAGTAAGTGTTAATTTTCCCCTATTCTCATTAAAACAGATTGTTTCATATAGGTAAGCTCTATAATACATATTATATCGACATTTTGAGCTGGAAATGTTGTTGGTGATATTCCCTTCAAAGACAGGGGCCCAATACACCTGTTTCTGCCCTGCTTTTTAAATATCAATATTATGTCATATCATTAATGAACACTGGTGATGAAAAACTTTCTGGTAAGCTAAAACTGGTAAGCTAAATAAATTAATAAATTTTAAACTAAATTTCAACAAAAATCCCTTATGTTTCTCCTATCTGTCACACTGTGAAAATACTAAGTTCCTTCCTCCTATTTTAACTATGTCAACTTTTTGGCCATCTTCAATAATTAGTGAGTTGAAGAGCAAATGGAAAATTTAGGGACACTTACTTCACACAAAGATAGTGAACGTATGGAATAAATTCCTAACGTAGGCCACTGAAGCAGATAATATAATTTAGCAGAACAAAATTTATTTGTAAAGGAGGGTGAAGATAGCAGAAAGGAACTAGAGAGAATTGATGCCAGTGGCTTGAAGAATGTCAGATACACCCCAATGAAGAAGGTTTTCTTACGCTCACATGGCTTCTCCTCTACCTCTGTCTTGGTATTTTTTATGTCCTTAGGAGCCTTTAATTTTCTAGAAACAAATATAACTGTGACTAGCTTAGCAAAAATTGCTGCTGTATACCATAATGCATGCTATAAACCATGCAGGGATCTTAAAGTGCATAATCGGGCTGCAGATGGCACTGTTAATTTCTATTACAGACTGTAAAATCACGAGGGAGATAGTGTTTGCCTCACTGCCTCACTGTTCTACAAGAATGATTTTTGATAGTTTCCCTTACTGCACAGCTTTTCTGCAAAGTGTTTGTCTTTTAGAAAGGCCAAGAGGAAGTTGCTGGTTTTTAAAAATCTGTGCAGAACTGCCAAGCTGTTCTGGGCCCTGCCCCTGGCAGTCCCCAGTTTGCTAGCCTTATTTAGGGAGGGCACAAGTATCTGTTCTCTCAGAATAAAGCAAGCCCTCCTCTGGCGTTTGGGAATTTATAAAAGCATCAACTATTTGTTTTATACAAACTGTATAGTGTAATTTGAAATTACATCAGTGAAGATATTTTGAGGATGGAGAAGTTAAATAAAGGTCAGTTTTTAGAAATACATACATGCATAAAAGCAAACAAATTTAGCTTTGTTTTTAACCACATAAGCCTATTATTATTCAAATAATTTTGCCTGTGGTAATACCCTTGATCTCATTTCACCCAACAGGATATAATTTTTTTTTTTAAATCGCCAGGTTTGAAATCTATTCCAAATTGAGGAATTCTTCTACTTAAACTTTCAAATGAACTATTTGCCAGGTGCAGGCTTTGGAATCAGGAGACCTATCTTTGGTTCTTAGAGGCATCACCTACTATGCATGTGATAGCATAGTTCCCCTAGCCTTTATGTTTCTTTTATATTGTATCTAAAATATATAATTTATTAGGGTCTTTGGGGATTAAATAAAATAATGTATGTAAAGTGCTTAGCATAATTCAAAGGATGTGGTAAGCCTATAATGACTAAGAATCGGCTTTTGTGTGTGTTTTATCCACTTGAAATATTCTAAGCAAATTTGATACAGATATCCAAGTGCTTCATTTCCCATGAAAATGAACTCATTTTATTCTAACTTTAAGTTACGCTTTTCTGTAGACCAAGTAAAGAATCTTATTTAGGAATGCAGCACTTTTAAGACTTTGCTCCTAATCATGCAGACCCAAGTCATTTTGAATTAAAAACCATTTACCTAAAGAGTATAAAAAGAGGTTAAAAAACAGAAACATATAAAATGTGAGCAAGACTAAGACATACTAATAGAAAAGATGCTGAGAATTATTCTTGTATTTACTTTCTACTTTACTATTGTTGATTTAAACAATAAATAGAATTCAAGAAGCTTCTAAAATGATTTTAAGCCATACTTTGAAGCAAGGGCTCCCTTCTAATATTGTTACTTTTCAACAATGTGGCTGTCACTTCTGGGAAGGATTAGGCAATATTCACAAGTTAGTTTTCCCCAAATCAGTCAATGTTCTAGAATTGAATCTCTTTGTATTTTAGATGTGACTTCAGTGTACTCTCATCCCTCAATCATGATGATTTAATCTTGTCTGATAAGTCATTGAATAGTTCTAGTTTATGAATACAGATTTTAAAAAATTGTGTTTTCTCATAAAATTATATTGCATAATATAGTCGTAATATGCTTTTTTTTCCTTTTGCATATATACCCACATTTTTTTAACCTCAGTCACAACATGAAGAAGCAGCTGTCCTTAGTTCTTTCTTGATATTGAGGCTCATAACAACTGTCATGAACAATTCACCTTGATGGGTAATAGGCAGTGTAAACACAACACGCTTAAATCTTACCAACTCTCCACTAACAACCTACTCTACCTCTTCACTTTCCTACTGGCTAACGACATTTTTTTGGCTTTTTTTTATAAATGGCATTCATGGAACAAATTCATTCCAACAAATTTATGAAATTCATTATATGCCAAAAGAATACTGAATGTGGGAGATACGAGAATGAACAAAATCAAAGTGGATGCTGCTCTCAATGACTTTGCATGATGTTGAGAGAGACAAATTTTTTTGTTTTCGTTTGCTTTCTTTTGTTTCATTCACAATTGGGGTGACAATCCATCCAAAGCAAACTATTTCGACAGCTTTGTTGAGATATAATTTATACATCATAGTATTTACCTGCCTAAAGTATGCAAATTAACACTGAGTAGTATATGCACAGATTTGTGCAAACATGACCAAAATCTAGTTTTGGAACATTTGAAACAGTCCCCCTTGACCGCCCTGCCCCGACCTACCCTAAGCAACCCCTGGTCTTGGTTCTTTCTCTTTCTCTGTAGCTGCTCCTTTGCTACACATTTTACAGAAATGAAATCATACAATATGCAGTCTATGCTGAGTGTATTTGATCACTTGGAATAATATTTTCAAAATTTTTCCATGGTGTAGCATTTATCAACAATTAATCCCTTTTGTTTTCAAATAACATTCTATTTTATGGATATACCAAGTATTTTATCCAGTAATTTTGAGTTTGCTAAAATTCTCAACCTGAGCGCTTGAGAAGGAATAGACATGCATATTTACCTATATCTGCATCTATTGGTATGTCTATATATACCTGTGTGTATACCTGCTTACAAATGTCATGTATTTTGAGCTCAGCACCTGTAGCTCAGTGCTTAGGATGCTGGCCATGTACACTGGAGCTGGCAGGTTCAAACCTGGCCCAGGCCTGCTAAAAACAACAATGACAACTACAACAAAAATGTAGCCATGCATTGTGGTAGGCGCCTGAAGTCCCAGTTACTTGAGAAGCTGAGGCAAAAGAATTGCTAAGCCCAAGAGTTTGAAGTTGCTGAGCTGTGACGCCACGGCATTCTACAAAGAGCGACATAGGGAGACTCTGTCTCAAAAGGAAAACAAAAATAATAAAAAAATAAACAAAGAAAAATAAAAAATAAGCAAGGAAATAAAAAAATAAAAATATTTTAGGTATTTTGATTGCCTAGTCAGTACCCTCTTTAAGGAACTACAATCTTGTCAAGAATTTTAAATATTGATAATATTTATTACTACTGGGATATAGCTTGATATCCATATTTGGAAGCAATTTGACAATACAAACCTTAATATTAAATGTTCTCAATTTTTTATAAATCATAAAGAAATAAAAAACATTTCTGGTGTGCTACTTAAAAGAGTAAGTCACGTTGAAAGCCAATTCCCAACATAATAGATTATCTAAAAATGCATAAATGTAGAAGCACATTAACTAATATGCCTCAATGAAGAAAATGAGAGTGTAGATTTTTATCTGTTGGCATGGTATCAAATATTATATTACCAAAAGCAAACCTTGCACATTATGCCTACAGTAAAGTCATGTTAAAGGCAGGTTTAGATATCTCTTTGTTTAGCTAGCAAGCTAGCTCCCTAGCGACACGCCTAACTACAAATGGAATATTAGTGAGTGTAGGAAGGATGGAGATGATTGCTAGTAGAGGGGAGTGGTAAGAAAAACTCCTATAGCATGAACCAGTAGGCTTGGGGGTCAATAGACACAGTGATGAAAAGTAGGGACTTGGAGCTACAAAGGTGACATGGTGACATCAGGGATTTGTAGTAATTTAGGCAGTGTCCCATACAAACACACAGCTGGAAAACCTTCAGAGAGTATACTCTGAAGAGTATGAATGAATAACTTACATCAGTATTTGAACTTGTCAGTGAACAGGGAGATAAAAGCTGGAAGCATTTGACAAGGAAAACTTGATCCTTGTGCATTTTTTGCAGAGTGGTAACACGGAACGGGGTGACTGGGCCTAATTCATTCTTCCAGAACAGGGGTAAACATAGGGCCACTCCTCTGGTATATGCAGAAGTTAAGCCCACACAAAGAAAGAGGAACAACCCCAGCTCTCCCAATCAATTGGGAAACCAATGTGATATCTTCTGGGATTGAGAAATTTAAAAAGCTAACCTTGTTTGAAGACCAGAGGGGACTCTTGTGGATTAAAATTGGTTTTGCCAGGAAAGCCAAAAATGACCCTTCAAAGGAAGATAATTTTCAGATCTGAAAAATCACACCCAATGTAAGTTTGAGTCTGCCAGTCATTAGTTAAAATGGGGAGGTGAGCAGAAAATTCAAGAAAGCAGTTAAAGACCTGGTCTTCCTGATCCTTACACAAGTGTTGCTGCACTCAGAGAGAGTGAATCTTTGTTTCGGAACACAAGGTTAGGTTCTAAAAGACAAAGGGAGCTAAATAGTATCAGTTTTTAAGAACTTTAAGATTTTAAGTGTGAAAGAGATGTTTAAGAAATTATATGTTAAGATTTTAAGAACTACATGTTAGGCAAAATTTTAATTCCCTTATGGCATCAATATATGTAATCCTTATAAACACTCTCTGAGGTAGGTATTAAATTGCATAGCATTTTTAAATTGTATGTACTCAGTTTATCTGTTAAAAATACAACTGTCAGCTCAGTGCCTGTAGCTCAAGTGGCTAAGGCTCCAGCCACATACACCAGAGCTGACAGTTTCAAATCCCGATCGGGCCTGCCAAATAACAATGACAGCTACAACCAAAAAATGGCTGGGTGTTATGGTGGGTGCCTGTAGTCCCAGCTACTTGGGAGGCTAAGGCAAGAGAATTGCTTGAGCCCAGGAGTTTGAGGTTGCTGTGAGCCATTAGTGTTCATGTATTTCAGAGGTTAGTTAAGTGTGTACATCATATTTTCATTTGCAAAATGGTAGGCTCAATCTTGAAGCTTGCACTTGAAACTGAGATATGTTGTGGGTGGGTGCTACAAACTGACCCAATGTTCAGAATAATTTTCTCAGCCTGCTACTTGAATTGCACTTCCTACTCCATCCTTCACTATGTGTCGATTCGGTGTAGAATAGAATCACAAATGTCATTCACCAGTACGTGCCATTAAACAACTAGAGTGCACACTAGCCTGGATAGGATTTACATAATTTATCATATTCTTCCTCAGCCTTATCCCTCAGACAAGCATATCCTCAGCATATCACCTCTACAGTTCCTCTGATATGCAGAGCAAGCTTTCCCTCACATTATATACATTATCATCTCTACAGATGAAATTTCCTAGTGTTCCCAGCATTCCATGTGCTTTTCTTCTCCTTCCTTCCTTCCTTCTTTCCTTCCTTTCTTTCTCCTTCCTGCCTTTTTTCCTCTTTCTCCTGCCTTTCTTCTTTCCTTCCCCTTTCCTACCCTCCCTGTTCCTCTTTTTCTTTCTTCTCTTCTTTCTTCCTACTCATTTTTCTTTCTTTTCATTTCATTGTCTTTTTCCCCATTGTTCCTCTCCTCTCTTCTTTTTTCTTTCTTTCCTTCTTTTATTTCATTCTTAAGTCCTTCCCTCCTTCTCTCTCTCTCTAGTTCATCTCTTCACTCTCCTCCCCCATTAGCACATAACATTCTGTGTTCTAGCTAATAGTCTTCTGTAAAGAATTTCTTACCCTACTTCTCTGCCTAGAAAATGTGCATACAACTTTTGTATTTTAGCTATTTTCTAAGCATAATTTAAATGTCCAATTTTTGGTGAATTTCTAAATAATTATTATATTGCATAATATTTAAACATTCTATTTCCTACCACATAAATTTTCCTTGGGTTAACGCTTGGAAAGAAAGATTCCATAACATATATTTTCATATTCAACATACAGATAAAAACAGTGGGTGAGACATAGGAACTCATCAATGATTATTCTTTGTATATATAACAGTAGTAATTATGATTATTGGTATCACCTTAAATATTATCCTTAACATATCCTTTTTTATATCCAAATGACAAGAAAGTCTATTCTGAATAATACTGACTTAAAAACTTACATCACAGCTGGACACAGTGACTCACAACTGTAATCCAAGCACTTGGAAGGCTGTGGTGAGTGGATTGCCTTCACTCACAGGTTTGATACCAGGCTGAGCCAGAGAGAGACCTCATCTCTAAAAATAGCTGGGAGAAAAATAGCTGGGAGTTGTGGTGGGCACCTATAGTCCCCCTCAGCTACTTGTGAGGCTGAGGCAAGAGAAGTGCTTAAACACAAGAGTTTGAGGCTTCTGTGACCTGTAACGCCATAGCACTCTACCCAGAGCAACGTAGTAAGACTCTGTCTCAAAAAAAAAAAAAAAACAACTTGCATCACACAACTCCAAAGACATACTCATATTTGCAATCCAAAGAGACAATTATATGAAAAGAGTACATACATGTGTGCCTAAAGACAGACAAAAGTGAAAATGTGCCCTGGAAAATTAAAACAGAATATTTCTCACCAAGTGACAATCATTATGAATTAGAACTCTAGAAGAGTAAAATATTTCCCATATAAATGACAAAGTGTTATGGCCCATTTTGATCCTCAAATGATACATAGGAGTTTACTATTTCAAATTACAGCTTTTCATTTCACAATTGCATTTGTAGCAATTATGTCTTATAAAAGTTATATTGTTCCTTTGTGCACATAACACTTGAAGAATAATTTATACTTTTCAGAGTGCTTTTCATAGATGGTTCTTAAATAAGATTGCTTTTCTCAGGAAAATAAATAAAAACCAACTACCCCCTAATCAGGATAATAACAAGAACAAGTACAAAAGTCATGCTGGCCAGAGCTTTTAATAGTGTTCTGAAATCCATGGGTTGCTGAAATGTTTGCTTCTGACAGGAATGAAAGCATATTTAATCACTATACTCAATAATTTATTAGTACCATATGATCTTCACCATTGTGCATGTGAAGAAAGCAAAGGACACAAGACAGAGAACTAGTCTCTGTGGCTACAGCTGCTTGCTATAAATGCAAGCATGAATTTGAGAAAGGAACATAAAAAATTAAAAGCCACTGAGGAGATCAAAGGCTGAGGAGGATGGTGCTGGTGGTAGTGGGTGGGAAGACAGGTAGGGGAATATATATGTCATCCTGAGGTTCCATAGCAAAATGCCACAGACTAGATTACTTAAACTTAGGTCTCACTGTTTCAGAGGCTGTGAAGTCCAAGATCAAAGTGCCAGCTGATTTAATTCCTGGTGAGGATTTTCTTCATGGCTTACAGATGGCCCTCTTCTTATGGTGTGCTCATGTGACCTCTTATCTTTGAGAGAGAAAGAGAGAGAGAGAGAGAGATCCATAGCTTCTTATACAGACACTATCGCTATCTGATGAGGACCCAACCCTTATGACTTCATTTAACCTTATTTACTTCTGGAATGGACCTATCTTGAAATATAGACATATTGATGATTCAAGGCTTCAACTTATGCTTTGTTGTTGGATGCAAACATCCAACCCATAACAAGGAAAAATTTTTAATTTCTATTCTTTTCTCTCCCCTTCATTGGCTTTGAAAGATTGAAACCTGCCCCTTTTCCAGGAAGAGCAGGGATTTTTTTTGCAGGCTGAAGCATATCCTTGGCATAATACTGTAACAGGTAAAAATTTTCCTGATGAGAAAATCTGATTAAAACAGGTAAAGAAAACCTCCCTGAGATGTGTGTGTGTTCTTCTGTCTTCTTGCTCGTCACCCTCCAAGCTTGTTGATTACATCTTAAAGAGATTCTCTGACTGGTACTACTGCTTCATAAGAATTCCTCACCAATGAAGGGTTTAGAAGGGAATTCCTGACAGTGGTGAATATGCATGGGTAATGAGCAATGCTTTAATGTCTCCTAAGGCTCTACATTTAGGAGATCCTCTCTGACTCTCCACCTTAAACTCACATGTAGGAGTGCAAACGAGAGCTTGACCTTCAAACCTTCCTTAATGTATACTGTGAAATGAGAGCAGAATTCTCCCGGGGAAACATGGATTTATAGACAGAGGCGGACAAGTCCTATTTAACAAATAAGAACAAAACAGGAACTATATATACCCCATGTAGCATAATTATCAAAAGATCATAATTTTAAAATCGGCTTAATAACTACAATTAAAACAGAAGAACTTTGTAAAGCAGTAATATAAAAACCGAGTTGGAATAAAGGCATGCATAGCCCAATTGAATTCAGTCAAAGAATGAATTGGTGAGCTGAAAGGTTAGATTAAAAGACTTTTTTTTTTTGAGACAGAGCCTCAAGCTGTTGCCCTGGGTACAGTGCTGTGGGCTGCGGCATCACAGCTCACAGCAACCTCCAACTCCTGGGCCCAAGTGATTCTCCTGCCTCCATCCCTCAAGTAGCGGGAACTATAGGCACCTGCCACGAAGGCCGGCTATTTTTTGGTTGCAGCTGTCATTGTTGTTTGGCGGGCCCAGGCTGGATTCAAACCTGCCAGCTCAGGTGTATGTGGCTGGTGCCTTAGCCGCTTGAGCCACAGACGCTGAGCCAAATCGAAAGACTTTTATTAGACATCAATAGGAATGTTTAATAATAAGTGATATAGAAGAATAATTATAAAAAGAATAGAATCTCAGAAGAAAAGAAATAATGGAGAAAACCAGTAAGACAATTTTTGATTCAATATATTTCTATACATACTGCATTTAAAGCAAGAAAAATATATAATGTGTCTAAATGTATACATGCCAATAGCAAGAGATAAATTGTTCATAGAACCAGAGCACTACTTTTTAAAAATTTTTAGATTAATATGAGGGTACATTTGCTTAGGTTACACTGTTTGCATTTGTAAGATAAAGTCCAAGACTTAGTTGTTTCCTTCATCCAAGAAGTGTGCTATATAACCGTACATTGTACCCACTGGGTAGGAACTTACCAAACTACCACCACCCCCCACCCTTCTGGAATTTAATTGAGTTTTTCTCTCATGTGGGCCTGTAGCTATTAATCCACTCATTTCAAACTAGTATTGATTACCTAGAATTCGAAGATCTTGGAAAAAAGTGTTCTATCTTTTATATGGAACAGAAAAATATTTATATATTCAGGAAAACTATCAGAATAGCCAACAAAATTCTACCTAATAAGAACAAGTAAATCTGCAGGCCTCATGTTACCAGACTTCAGGTTACACTACTAGTCTATATTGATCAAAACATCATGGTAGTGGCAGAAAAATAGAGACATAGATATATGGAACAGAATAGAGAACCTAGAGAGGAAACCAGCCTCCTATCACCCTCTGATCTTTGATAAAGGAAACAAATGCATACACTGGGGGACAGAATCTCTATTTAATAAATGGTGCTGAGAAGAATTAGTCACATGAAAAAGACTGAAATTGGATCTGCACTTCTCACAACTTACAAAGATTAATTTGCAATGGATAAAAGAATTAAATCTAAGACACAGTACCTCTGATATGTTGATTGTATTAAGCTCTAACACAGGAGTAAAGCTAGGTCATTATATCCATGGGTATATTTGTTGGAAAGTGGCTCACAAATATACTTTTTTAGTCCAGGGACCACTAAAAGGGTCTACATTCAACAAAGAGACATACTCACAAAATATTTTGACTAAACAAACCACCCTATGACCTCTCATTTGTAATGTATAAAGAAAGTTAAACAAACTGTTTCCCAGGAGTTACATGATAAATATTTCTAGGCATGTTAATTGAAATCAAACTATAACCCATGTGGATGAAACCAGAGGTCACTGAACTTTACTTTGCTATTAGGCTCCAATTTAAATGAAAAAGACCCCTCAAGTTATCTTGTCAACTCAGAATTACAGTAACTGAGAATGTTCTCTCCTCAAAATTCATATAAGAAATGGAAATAAACTATCATTAGGTGGAAAGTGTTCTTTGAAAGATTTATATAATGGGCTACATATTAAATTAATATTACAATGGCCAACACAGGTTAGCCTAACAATTAATTACTACAGATAACTTTATTAAAATGTGAATTGCATTCTTAAGGGTAATATCTTAAAACCTAAATTCCATCAGGGCAGGGTTTATAGAAATTTAAAATAGAAGGTGCCAAATAGTAGAAAGTTTATCTTTTTGGTTCACTAACATTTTGACATTGCCTTAGCTAACAGTAAGTATCAATGAACACATGTTGAATGAATAAATACATGAATTATGTTACGCAAATAGTAAATATGTTGAAACCATTAGTGTTTATCCTCATAGTTATTTTTGATAACAGTAATAATTAATTTTAACAATTATACAACACATATTTACTAAGCACCAACTGTGTTAGACGTGCACACAGGCTACACTCTGCTTTTTGTTTCATTATACCTTCATATTAACAAGAATACATATAGGGAAAATATAAAATACCTAAAATAATACAATTTTAATATTTGTTTCTTGTCCATATAGTTTGTTGATAAATTCACAATTATTTATCAAACAATCTACAGAGTTTTGCAGCTTTCTATGTATGAGTTTCATTTGCTATCCCTAGGGACAAGTTGTGTAAAGGAAAGATTATTTTAAAAGAGTACTGTTGTGCCTGGTTTATATGACGACTCCCAGTATCATTAAAGTGTAATTTTTGAATACTAAATGCATAAAGGGAAATTATAAGAAGGACTACAATCCAGATTCGAATATCAAGAAGAGAATAAGTTAAGCAAGAAATATTCTCAATGTAGACAGTTACATGATATAGAAGTGCCTCAACCTCAGTAAACTAACTTCAGTAATAATGTCTTTTTCAAATTCCACAACCTAAATAATTAGAGATAGAAAACAAACTAATTGGTTAAAAATCTCTTAGAAAGTCAAGAGAGTTTCATTGATATCAAGTGCCACAAGATATAGAGCTGGTTTAATTTTTATATGTTCAAATGTTCATTCATTATTCAATAAATCAAAGATTACTAAAAATTCCCTATTAATGCTAGCAATTTCTCAGATCAGGGCTGTGACTCAACTAGTCTGTGAAATTTTGTAATTATATAGATAAAATACAACTTATCTTGACTAAAAAGAAAATATTAAAGTAAAACTTCTGATCTTAATCTAATAAAATTAATAATGAATATGGTAAATCTTAAGTATTTCAGTGAGACACTTTTAAGTTATTTAAAATGAATTCTTCTAAATGCCTATGGGTTTGTCCTATTCACTGAATTTCAAATATTAAATGTAAAAATACATAAAAGAATTGTAGAATAAAATTAGCAAAGCATTTAAGAGCATCAGCAGTTGGTGTGATATTTTGATTAATCAAGTCGTTAAACACTGATTGTCAATTGAAGAAAAAAAGTAAAACAAACATTTTAAAAAATAGGAACTGTATTTATATATACTTTTCATGTGCTCTGTATAACCAGCAATAGGAATCAATTCTTTCTCTATAGATCCTGAGCTCTCTAAAAATTACGTATCTTGAAAGACTGTACACTCATGCTGTGAGGAGGTGAATTGCAAATATTCTAAAAAAAAGTGAAACATAAAGAACCATCATTTGGGATGAAATTCAAAATTAATAGTGAACATTAAATACACATTTTACCCAAATCTATAGTTTGACTTGATTTGGAAGGCAGCAGAATACTACAGTATTTATTTAGAAGCATTATATTAAAGAGCAGATTGATGATGGTCTAACTCTAAATGCTCACAAAGAAAAATCACCTGAAATCTGCACTGAGTGTTCTTGTATTTGGGTACCATAAAGATGAAAGCATGCTAAGGTAAGAATAAAACAGGAGGATTAAATTGAAGTAGGAAAAAAGGAACAGAGGAAATGAAGTGTAATGTAAGTAAATACAGTTAATTTAATAGAGAATGCTTAAAGGTACATTTCCCAAAATGAGGTCCACTACACAAATGCATCAGAAATACCTTAAGATCTCCTAAAATGCAGAGTCCTAGGATTAAACACATGATATACTAAATCATAATTTATATTCTAAGAAAATATTTAGCATAATGACCATAATAAAATAATAAATGAGTATGTGTGCCAAAATGGTAAATTGTATGGTTATCGAGGTTCTAATAAAAAAAAATGAACTAAGACTTAAAAACTGGATTAAATTGAAGTCCAAATTTCAAGGCTGCTGCATAGATGATACTGTGTATTTTCTATTCTAGAATATCAAAAGGCTTATAATGCTTTCGTTTTTTGTAATTTTTGCAATATTAAGACTGAGCAGTGGTTTGGATATTGACAGCTTGATCAAACTCATCATAAATTCTCCATTAACTATTGGGTAGTGGTTTTAATAGCTATTGATAATTGCTGAAGTATTTTTCCAGCAGGAAAACCATATAAGGTCCTTAACAAAAATGGCAGAAAGAGAGAGAATTTTGGGCCTCCCGTACCTAAAATATGTCAATACTAGATTACAAATGTAGTCATAAAATTAGACCTGTCACTTCACTTCAAGAGGCCACTCATCTTAAGTCACAAATAATCCATGGACAGCACAGTGAATAATGAAGAACTGGAACAACCAAGTGTTGAAAGATTAAAAACAAATAGGACTATCACAAATCCTTTATCTTCTATATTCGGAGCCGGTCTCTGAAAGAGAAGAAGCTTTGAACTGAATGAGTGACTGAGCTCTGATACAAAATTGAGTTGAGTTTTTAAAACCTAAAAAATGAAATTTGTCATTGATTAAAAAAATGATTAGAAAAGCTATTGGGTATATTGAGAGAAAAAGAAGGAAATTCAGAGATTAAAAGAGTAATGCTTCTGGGTTTTTTGTACCCTACATTATATTAACACAAAGCTGTCAAAAGATCCTCTCTATACTGATTAGCCTCATGATTGAAAGTAAAATTGAAAGAGTCTTTAAAATAACATGTATTCCTAGTGAATTTAATCAATTGTCTCATAAACTAGTTCTCTAATTTCAGAAAGGGAAAGTTTCCAAAACACAGAATGAATGTTACAGACTACTGAATTGAAACATTTAGCTTATTTGGGCATTCACATAGAATTGTAGATGATTGCTGCAGTATTTTCCTGATTAAATTATACACAATATGTTATGAGTTATCTTGGTAATAAATAACAATTGGTTCAATCTCTTTAATCAATTCTCTTAAAAAATTAAATTCTTAAAATCTCTCTACACAAGTTGAAGCAAGCCTAGAAGGTGTGCCAGGCAAATAAGTAAACAGCCTGATGTAGCTCACAAGTGTGAATATGGGCTAACACAAATATGCCTAACAAGATCGTTATGAAAAGGAAAACTTGGAGGAAGGGAAAAGGTCAACACCACCGAAGTAAATCTGGCATGTCCAAAAGTAGAATGAAGATTGGAACTGAGACGCCACCTAGAACAAGGTCATAATCATAAGCTGAAGAGATTCTTGGTTGATTAGTACATGTACATTTTAAACTCATATTTTAGAGTAAGAACAAACATATATGCTGCTTTTTCAATGAGAATCTCTCAGGTAACTATATATTTTGAGGATTGTCATTGCCAATATAAACTTAGGCACAATAACTTTTATTACATGTAGACCAGGGTGTCCAAACTTTTGGCTTTTCCAGAACACATTAGGAGAAGAAGAGTTGTCTTGGGCCACATATTAAATACACAAACACTAAAGAAAAGATGATGACAAATAAAATAAAATAAAATGCATACATACTTTTCATGATATATGCCACCACAGATAAGCAAAATGGTCCTCACATAATAACCCTAATTATGTAGCAGCCCATTCAGAAATTCCAAGTCATCAGCAGGTCCCAAGTTTACAATCATCAATATAAAAAAAGTGACTATCTAAGTAATAAAATGTGTTTTTTTCTTGATATTTTTATTATAAAAGTAAAAAAAAAAAAGTGAGTAACCTAAAAAGAGTGAGATATTTGACATTGTAATTGAGAAAATAATGCATCAGTATGTGGTTTAATGGAAGTAGTTGCAATTCCCAGTGAGTTCTCAAGGTGCTCATCAGATATTTTGGTTCTAATTTTACTCTTAACATGCTTCATTCTAGAAAATAGTTGCTCACAAATGTAGGTGCTGGCAAAAAGCAGTGGCATGAATAAGTGTGATTGTGAAACCAGGGATATTTCTTTCTGAGAAGACAGAACCTATAAAGGTCAGTAAAGAGACATGATCACATTTTCTTTGAGTTGAATGTCAAATTTCAGGTTAAAGCATTCCATTTGAAAATTAGCAGGCAACATATTTATATAAACTGAAAATGCAGTTGCAAATGCACCAAATATCAAATTTTCTCCAGAAATCTTGAAGTTTGTTTTCATATTCTTGTATCAATTCAAAATGCAAGTTCACATATTTTCCACTACTCACAGGACTATCTTCAACTGACCTGTCAAAACTATTTACCTTAATTGAGCTTGTCATAATTTCAGTTTCATTTGGAATGATATTATAGTTTGAAACATTGTATTGATAAATTGGTTTTCAGTGAAGACAGGTGTTTAACTCATTTAAATAAGCAGTTAAACCACTAAAAATGCTAACTTCATGTGCCAGGTTTTATTGTCAAGCTCTGGCACAAATTTTGTTTTTGATACCATAAACAACTTGATAGTATGCTCAAATCTTAAAATCTTGTCAACATTCAGCCTCAACTTAGTCATCTTACCTCTGAAAAGTAAATGATGTTACCATTGTCAGCATCAATACTTTTATGGAATTCTTGAAAGTGGCAATGATTCAATCCCTTGGCCTTTACAAAATTCAAAGTCTTGATGACAGTTTGCATTTATTTATTTCTCTCTTACCTCCCATCGCTAAAATACCAACAGTAACTATACCAGAATATGTTGACAGTAGACAAAGAAAATCACTTTGACATAATTTTTAACTGCTTTGTATATGTCTCTTGATTTAGTTGTGTCTTTTTTTTTTGACATTTTCTTTTTTTTTAATTAAATCATAGCTGTGTACATAGCTGTGTACTCTTGAAGAAATAGATGTGGGTGAATATTTTATGAGGAAGACCCCCTGGGCAATTGAAGCAACGTCAAAAACACAACTACTGTGATCTGATCTAACTAAAAAGCTTCTGCACAGCCAGGAACACAGTAAGTAAAACAAGCAGACAGCCCTCAGAATGGGAGAAGATATTTGCAGGTTATGTCTCTTACAAAGGTTTAATAACCAGAATCCACAGAGGACTCAAACATATTAGCAAGACAAGAACAAGTGATCCCATCTAGGCTGGGCAAGGGACTTGAAGAGAAACTTCTCTGAAGAAGATAGGCAATGGCCTACAGACACATGAAAAAATGCTCAGCATCCTTAATCATCAGAGTAATGCAAATCAAAACTACTTTGAGATATCACCTAGTTGTGTCTTTTAATGGCACTAAAGAAGCCATTTCTTCAGTGACATTACATTCATCATCAATAAACATGGCAAGCTGAATGTGTTTGTAGTATCCGTGTTGACATCTATTGCCAAAGCAGGCAAAATTAAAAATTAGCAGCTTTACTCTCCAAACCTCATCAGATGTCTTTTTTTCCAGTTCTTTCATTGTGGCTGGGTATAATCTGCAGAGAAAACTAATTTTATAAATGTGCCTTTTTTATTAGGGCAAATTATATCTGCCATGTTTCTACACATTGCGTAAGAAACTCATGATTGACAAATGATTTTTATATTTTTGCTACTAGAGATGCTGCCACAAAACTAGCTTTTACGATGAACTCTGTCTGAATTGTAACTTTTAAAAACATTTTTTGAGGGGAAGACGGACTTTTTATCAGTTCTACTGTTTTATATGACACACTCCTTCATACACATTGAATTTGGCAGAATGTTTTGCATATAATGCCTTTTAAATGATCATCTTTGAAAACTTGCACAAATTCCCTACAAATTAGGCAGAGTGCCTTACTATTTGTCCCGACAAAAAAGTAGTCATCTGTTCACTTTTCATTGAGCAATAGACCTTCTGCAGGTGCATATGGGAGTACATAAGAGAAGAATCATATCTTGATGTGCTTGTATTGCACATGGAATGTCTGATAGTGTCCACTGGACTGTCCGAGGTTGACTGATAATGTACTCTGGAATCTGTACACCAGGGTGAAACTGAAGTCATGTATGCGTACAAATAGCGAGAGCATTGAGTATGTTTATTTTACGTGACATTACCACAGGACATGTTGTCTACAAAGTTCACATTGCAGAACTGTGCAATCAAGTTCCACCAACAATTCACCAAAAAATATCATAATGTTTCAACTAAGTTTATTTTTTTGTGCTGGGCCACATTCATAGCCATCCTGGGCTACAGGTACCCCTAAATAGAGTATAATAGTTCATTAAATACTACGCATTTACAGACATTTAGTATGATATTTTCAAACAGTCTCTAGTTGTATATACCGTAGAGATAAACATCTTTATATGCACATTCTGTACTATTTAACTGTTTATTTTATTAATTTGTTTTATCTAACTAGGCATATTTATTAAACGTTCATGTCAAAATGCCTGTGACTATGATTTTTGTAGATTTTTGAAATTTAAAATTTTAACCACTTTGGAAATTATTTAGACAATAGTATGGCAAAATTGTTATGCATATATAAATCAGGAAAAATTTTTAGTCCATAATATTAAATAGAAATAGCAGGGTGTTAATAGTTTAGAAAGTAATCTTTAGAAAGTCATCTTATACAAAAACTATAAAAACAAAACATGTCTGCAAAATTATAACATTGCTTGTCTATAAATTGTGAGGATCAAAATATCTTTTCTCTGCTTCTTTATAAATGTGCATGCTTCCCAAATTTTCTAACATGAGCTCATTTGACATATATATTCAAAAGAAAGTAAACAAAAATAACACCTGCCTCGATGGCCCTGCTCAGGTTGACAGAGGTTCAGTCTACCCAGACTTCTAGAAGAAATAAATGCGAAGCTAAAACAACATGGGTCAATTTTAAAAGACTATGCTTCTAGAAATTCAGTAAAAACACTTGAATGTTGAGTTAATGTCCACTCTTCAGATGTGCTTTTAGCCCAGAGTGATCCATTTGCAGGCTGAAACAAGGGTCACGATTCTCATTTAGCCTCTCAATTCTCTCCTCTGTTAACAGTATTACTTCTGAACATGGGATTATGAATATTTTTCTCTGTATTTGTTAGACATAATTACTGTATTTGTATTTTATATGAGGATATATTTTAAATAAAAAAATTCTAAAGTCATTTATATTTTGAAATAAAGACTCCACAAACAAAATTTCTGCCTACATAATAACATATCAGTCATAGGGTCATAGTTTAAGTTACATAACCAATCTCTATTTTTTTTTTTAATATTTAAGTTGTTTCTATATTTTCACCACTATATTCAGACAGTAATACTTGTGCCATTGTGGAGGTTTGGGGTCATATTGTCAGGATAGATTTCTATTTTAATACTTTCAATGTATTATCAAATGCTTTTTAGAAAGTTTGTCATAATTTAAACACCAATGCTAATGTGTGAGAAAGGAAGATTACATAACTCAACAGATTGTCTTTCTTCTTTTTTGTCTTTGATTATTTTTTGGTGAAAAAAATAGTTTTGCCAAGATGGTTTTAATTTTTGTTTTTTTCAACACTTCCAAGCTGAAAATTTACCTATGCTTTGTGTGATTTATACATTTAAATTTATAAGTAAAATTTTAATCTGTTTGTTTATTCACCATGCCAATATTTTTAAAAATCAAAAAGGCAACCAAGATTAGATCATCCTTTGACTATGAAATATGACTGATGGAATCTGGTAGGAATTTATATCTTATCTACTTCTTTAACTTTTAAGTTTCACCATCCTCATTTGCGGACCATCATTCTCAGAGGAGTAATACTAAAAGAATCCTTGTTGAATTACAAATAAAGATATGGAAAGCAAGAGAAAATCCATGTAGTAGCCTGAATTGTGGCCCTCAAAAAAATATATGTAAGCCCTCTCTCCTAGTGTTTATGAATGTGACCTTATTTGGAAATAGGTCTTTGCAGATATAATTAATTTAAATTGAAGTTATCCTGGATTAGTGCTGACATAATGACGCATGAGAAAAAGAGAAAGTAGAGAGAGATTCAGATACCAAAGGACAGGGAGGGACAGGGAAGAAGGCATTTGACATCAGAGTTAGAGAATGGTGGGATGAAAGCTGTAAGGCAACAGTTCTCAACCTGTGGGTTGCGACCCCTTTGGGGGTCTCCTGCATATCAGATATTTACATTACGATTTATAACAGTAGCAAAATTACACTTATGAAGTACCAGCAAAAATAATTTTATGGTTGAGGGTCACCACAACATGAGGAACTGTATTAAAGAGTCGCAGCATTAGGAAGGTTGAGAACCACTCCTATAAGGCAATTAATGCCAAGACTGTTGGTAACTACCAGAAGCTAAGAAAGAGGCATAAAACAAATTTTGCCTCAGAGAATCAAGAAAGAATCAAGTTTTATCACACCTTGATTTAAGACTTCTTATATCCAGAACTGTGAACAAATAAATTATTGCTGGTCTAAACCACTCTGTTTGTGGGATGGAGCCTGAGCAAAGTAAAACTATCATGTATTAAATAATCAATAGAGATGGGTTTTGAATAGATATGTAACAGGAAAAAGGAAGAAAGACAACTACTATTTACTATGCATCATATCCTTTGCACTAAAATGTTCTAAATGTATCTCAGTAAGATTTATACAAAGTCAGTAAAATAGATATAATTTCCATTTTAAAAATGTCAAAATTAAGGCTTATAAAAGTTGAGTAACCCACTCTGTTTTTTATGAGAAAGCAGGTAGGGTTTCTTAAATTATTTCAAGGCCTGCAATAAATGAGTAACAGTATAGTTTTGGGGGGGAAAGTATTTATTTAGTGTCAATACTTTTTCTAATACCATTCTAGACCTTGTAGAAACAACAGTTTTCAAAATGGACAAAAATGTCTGCCTTGGAGAAACTTCACTATAATGGAAGTAGAAAAATAATAAAGAAGTAAAATGTACAGCATGTTTATGCTGATAGTAACTATGGAGAATATTCAAGAAAGTCAAATTTTCAGAAGTGAAAATTTTCAATCTTCAATTTTTCCTGAAAAGTTTTACTGAGCAGGTAACATCGGAACACAGACGTGAAAGATAAGAAGGGGACTTTTGCAGATTCCTGGAGAAAGCACTTCAGGTGTATGTCCGAGGGAGACATTGCAAGGTGAGTGTGAGGAACGACCTGGGCAGTGCTGTAGGTGAAGAGTGAGTAACAGGAAAATCAGAAAGATTAAGACGGACTAGTTTTTGTGGAGCTAATAGTTAATTGTAAAGGTTTTCCCTTACTGGGAATAAATGGGATATTATTAAAGAATTTTAGGACAGGAATTGTGTGATATTACTCATTTAGGGGTAAAACTAATTCAGATTATATAAATTTCATAGGGTGTATCCCTTTAGCTTATATCTGAGTATTAATAAATTAAACCCAAAATCTGAATTCAGATTTTTATAGGAATAATCTTAAAAATCATTCCTTACCTTGACTTTAGGTCACATGCCACTATTTGAGCAAAGGAATTGGAAAACTGGCACTACATCTGATTTCAGTTCTTTAAGAGCAAAGAAAAAGATAGATGGATCAATTGATCAATAGATGAACAAGGAGTATACTTATTTCCTATTAGTAGGTGAGCATTTAGGTTTTATTTGGAAATAAAGTCTGTGGCACATCTCATGGTGGTTGTTCTTGTTACCATTTATTTATCTTTTAATTCCTCAGCATTTAGTTTGTAGCAATGTATTCTGGATGTAGTGGAAGAGATAAATTGCTTTATTTAGATAATCAGGTACTATACCCAAACTCCTTATTTAAAGACTCAAGGCTTAGAACTGGACACAGTAACAAATTGATCTCTGCTATATTTCTTTGTTTAGAAAAGAGGTGATTATGTGGTTTCGGCTACACTGCATAATCTCATATGGATGTGAAGCTCTTTAAGGTATTTGTGTATATTTTTGGATGTGTGGGAATGTTGAGCAGCCATCAGTGTGGATACAATGGACCTCTTTTTTACTACAGTATGTATTTACCTTTCTTATTATTTGCGTTGGGGTGTAGTGTGTGTGTCTGTGTGCACGCATGCACATACGTGTGCACAGTCACTTGTTTCTTCATCCTCGTCCTATGTGTTTCTGAAGAACTGATGTGAACCCTGAATTGAGGGGTGGATTTTTAACACAGACCTATCCTAAACATATAATTTTTATGAGTATTTCTAGAATATATACGTCAGTGGTGCGCATTCAGAATTAATTAAAGATAAAAAGTGTCCCCTGAGGTTGTTTGTAGATGTTCCAGGAATTTTTTTTTTAACAGGATAATGATGTTAGAACTATTGAGGAACACCATGGGTGGAAGGAAAAACTCAAAGACAGTGCTAAGAGATAAGTGAACACCTAGATGAGCTTATCTCGAGTCTGATCTATCTGTAGGAATTTTAGTAGCATAGCAAATAAATTCACTTTTCACCACTGTTGTGCAGGCCAGTTTGAATTGAATTTCAGTCACTTGCAGTGAACATAAAATATCTTAACTGATCCATTGAATAATTTAGATTAACTCTGTAGTAAATCCAAATCAATGTGATTAGCCAAGATCTCCTATATTTAATCATTTCACTCTCGGCTGCCCATACACATCTTATGCATGAAATAGTCCCATATCCCACAAAGTGTAAAAAAATTTAAGGTAATTTACAGTAAATCATATCAACAAAAGCAACATGAGAAAAAAATGTCATTCAATCACCCATCCATGTTAATTCATTTTTCTCTTTAACAATATTCATGCTTTGGGCGGTGCCTGTGGCTCAAAGGGGTAGGGCACCAGCCCCATATGCCGGAAGTGGCAGGTTCAAACCCAGCCCCTGCCAAAAACAAAACAAACAAACAAACAAAAAAAAATAATATTCATGCTTTGGTTCCAAATTATCCACATGATTTTCCCCAACATCCTCTGTGACAAAAGGAATTGGGGAAAGGAAGTATACAGTTATGTCCTTCTATGGAACATATTTATTAGTGACATAATTTAACATGGGTATACTCTTTCCCCTGTGCCACCCGCAGAAAGTAGCCAGAGCGTGAACATCCAAGTCCATCTCCCCCTTGAGCCAAACCTGCTATTTAAATTCCTTCTGCTTTCTCCATTTTTGTTTCATAGAATGATATTTTTTCCTGTCATGTTGCTATTTGTTGTTCATAAATTCCAGGGCATAAACAGTGCATGCAAATCACAATGTTTTTATGAGGAGAAGGGTTTAGTGCCAGTGCAGAGATTTATTGCACCATATATTTTTTTTTACTCACTATTAGTCACACAGGCATTTTAATGTGAAGATTAATTTTTAATAACTCTTCTATTTGCATCTCTGGACTTATTGATTTGAAACATGGTGGTGGTGGTGATGAGGATATCTTTTTATAGTCAAAGGAACTTTAAATAAGCGTTTTCCATAAAGCCACACATTTCTTATAGTCACGTTTGCTGAGCTGAACAAAATGCCTTATGTGGCTGATCAAAACTCTATTTTATTTTGAAGAGACTGTGTAATATGTTCATTTGAAATAGGAAAAAAGAAACTCATTCTCTTTTCTAGTTAAAAACATAAGCAAAATTAATTCAAAAGATGATAGCTTAGTAAGACGCAGTCAATGTAAGAGTGTGAGGATTCCATGATGTACTTTCTTCTATTATACTCACTGACTCAAAAACTAACTCCTATTGTTTTTTGAAATTTATAACTTTAATACATGGGTCAGTTAAAAAATTCAGACCCTACTAGTAGTATATTATTAAATTTAATTCTCATTGAAATTCAAGAAGCCAAAGCTCTCTTTAAACACAGAAATAATACACACAAAAAAACTATAATAAATACTTGTAAAAAAACCTCTGAATAGCCAACAATTGTAATCAATTAATGGTGCATTCATAGAATGACATAGATGCAGAAAATGCTATTGTAGTAAATTATAGTATGCTACTAATTGTTATAACTTAATGGTATGATTACCAACATTTTTATTTCTACTTTACTCATTTTTCTAATTTTCTATGATTCAATTTATTTATTAAGTTTGGATAAATTAATATGATGAAATGCATTCTTACAGGCATCTTGAGGAACATACATGTAAGACATAAGCAATCCTTACATGCATGGATTATACAAAGAATGATGATATGAAGCTGTATGGAGCAAAACAGAGTCCTTTGTAAACAGACTTTCTTAGTGAAAATAGACTTGGTTATTTGGACTAATC
The DNA here is from genome assembly GCF_027406575.1 of Nycticebus coucang. Taxonomy (NCBI): domain Eukaryota; kingdom Metazoa; phylum Chordata; class Mammalia; order Primates; family Lorisidae; genus Nycticebus; species Nycticebus coucang. The sequence continues at coordinate 53,343,585 of NC_069781.1, read as the reverse complement.
TTCATACACCATGAAGTATGACAATTAAGATGCTCATAAAAAATATAAAGACATCTTTCTAGATATATAAAATAGCTCCTAGCTGCTGTAGTCTGAATTGTCCCTCCCCTAACTCTTATATTGAATTCTAGTCCCAGTGGAATAGCATCTGGAGTTAGGGATTTGGGGAGGTGATTAGGTTTAGATGAGGTCATGAAGGTTGAGCTCTTATGATGGGATTAGCTCCCTTACAAGAAAGTAGAGCTTGCTGTCTCACTCCTTTCCCCTCCCAACCACATGAGGATACACCACCTTCTCCAGATAGCATAGCTGCCGTACCTTGATCCTGGACTTGCCAGCCTCCAGAACTGTGAGAAATAAATTTCTATAGTTGGCTTAAGTCCATCAGGCTATGGTGTTTTGTTCTAGCAGCCCCAGCTGACTAAGATTCTAGAAGCATGTATAAATATTGTGTCAAATCTGAGAGAAGACTGAATTTCGGACATTAAAATTTTTATAGAGAAGGAGTATTTTCTGATGTAGAAAAGTGGTGAAGATGCTAAGCAAGTCTCTGAGAGCCTTGGTCTGGAAAAGGTCTAGCAGGGATGTTCAACCTTTTTTCTACACTGCTAAATGGAAGAGTAAGAGTTGTTTGGGGCTGCACATTAAATGCACAAACACAAATGAAAGCTAATGGGCAAAACCTAAAAAAACAAATCATGCATACTTTTCCTGATATCCACCACTGATAAGCAAAACAATTCTCAGATCGTCCGCATGCATCCCAAGGGCCCCAGCTTGGAAAACTCTGGGATCCTGGAAATGAGAACTAGCAAATGAGAACTAGTAAAAACAACTGACTGTAAATATAAACCTCAGATATTACAAATGATGGAATTAGTATTATAGATAGTGAAAAGGTTTATTTTATATGCTTATAGAAATAATAGCTGACATTAAAAATATCAGCATGGAATTCTTATCCAAAAGCCACTTGATGCAAATTGCAGCACAATTCACAATCGCAAAAATGTGGAATCAACCCAAGTGCCCATCATTACCTGAGTGGATTAATAAATTATGACATGTGTATACCATGGAGTAATACCCAGCCATAAAAAAGTGGTGAATTAATATCTTTTGTAATACCCTGGATGAAACCAGAGACCATTCTTCTAAGTGAAGTATTGCAAGAATGGAAAAGCAAACTCCACGTGTAGTCACTATTACGTTGGCACTAGTCAATCAACACCCACATGCACATTTGGTGGTAAAACTCAATGGAAAGCAAAAAAGTAGGAGGAGGCAGGAAGGATGGGATAGATTCACACCTAACAAGTACAATGCACAGTATCATGGTGATAGGAACATTTATAACTTTGTCTCAAACGGTACAAAAGCAATTCATGTAAACAAAACATTGGTACTTCCATAACATTCAGAAATTTAAAAAAGAGAATTGGAAATTACAAAAGGCATTGCTAAAGATTTAAAAAATAATAATGTAGAAATTCTGAAAATTGAAATATTAACACAAATTAAGAACACAATGAAAATATTTCATAGCAGATTGGGGAAAAGAAATTATGCCATATATTAAGCATGAAGAAGAAATGTGAAGAGAAAATAAGAGAAAACAGATTAACAAAGTCTATGTTTCATTCAACTAGAATCTTGGAAAAACAAAAAAGAGTGAACGAGACTGAAATGTGCAGACACAAGGGATGAAAACTTCCACACTTAATGTATACTATCGTGCACAGATTCAAAAAGCCCCAAAATTTTAAAGAAGGATAAATAAAAGAAAATTTAAACCTACAAACAATATGAAAGTGCTGAAAACAACACATTAAGGGAGAGGTAAAAACCCTTAAATCAACCAAAAAGAAGAGATATAATACTGAAAGATCATCAGGTGAGATTCATTAAGGACTTTTAAATTTTAAACCTGAAGACCAAAGGAAATACCAAGAGGATTTAAAAATTACTAATAGGTGAAAATATACTTAAAGAATTATGGCAAAATAAATATATGTTCAGTGAAACTAAAGCAAACTTACTTATAAATAACTACTAAAAGCTGAGTTTAGACCAAAAAAAAAAAAATTCAAATGGAAAATGACACATGGTCATTACAACGATTTTTTTAAAAGTGACACAATGACAGAAATAAATATGAATTTGAAGAAAATGTATACAAGATGAAATAAATGAGAATACAAAGGAAAAGGAAATTATGCAGATAACTTTAAATGAATGTGAATTATTTAAAATAATAATTAGTTTTACGTTTAATAATAATATGAATTGTAAGCAGGTAGATAAAATCTTTCAAGATTTTCCTTTGAGAAAATGGTAAAATTCCCAATAAACAGAATTTGATATACCTAAGATTCAAGTTTTAATTTCTAGAACGAAAAAAGTGTTTTACTGCCAAACTAAGAGAGGAAATAACTTTTAAAAACAGATATAAAGAGCAGCACCTATAGCTCAGTGGATAGGTTGCCGGCCCCATATAGTGAGGGTGGTGGGTTCGAACCCGACCCGGGCCAAATTTTTTTGTCCTGCCTCCCCCCGGCCTGCTTTGCTTCTCCTTTTACTTGACACCCTACCTCTTTTCCTCTTTTGATCTATAAAAACTTGAGAAAAACCCAGCAGGCTCTGGAAAGCCAATTATAACAAGTGGTTCTTTTGATAAAATTTCACCGTGCCAGACTCAGGGCTTTAAGTGTACTTGTCACCCAAATAGTATACAATGTACGCATTGTACAGGATAGGTGATTTTGTGTGTGTGTGTGACAGAGTCTCACTCTGTCACACTTGACAGAGTACATGGCATCACAGCTCACAGCAATCTCCAACTCTTGGGCTTAGGCGATTCTCTTCCCGCAGCTTCCTAACAGGCACTGCCATAATGCCTGGCTATTTTTTGTTGCAGTTGCCATTGTTGTTTAGCAGGCCCGAACTCACCAGCTGCAGTGTATGTGGCCAGTGCCCTAACCACTGAACAACAGGAGGCAAGCCAAGAATAACTTGGTTAACATAAGCTCTCACAGACATTTATAGAATACTACATACAACCAATACAGAATACACATTAAAGAACTCACAGAATAGTAAAAAAAAAAAAAAAAAAAAGTATATGCTGGACAATAGAATTAGCTTTAGAAATTTTCAAAGATTTGAGACAAGAACATGTTTCTAATCATAATGCAATTAAACTGCAAATAACAACATAAATAAAAACAGAAAATTTCTATTATGTTTGGAAATTAAGAAATATTCCTCAAAATCTTCCATGATTAAAAGGTTATATTACAATGGGCATTTAAAAATAATTTGAAAGGAAATATAAAAACACAATATATAAAAATGTGTGCATTACAGTTGCTGTATTATATATAAAGGTATTTATCACAAATGAGTGAATAAAAATTTTCCATACTCTTAAATGTGGATATAAATATAATTACATTAGATCTACCTTGCATAGATCTTTATTTCACTAACTTTCATTATCGGTGTTTACATGGAACATTCACATTTTATTTTCAATAGGACTTTTTTCAGTTAAACCTTTTCACTCCCTAAAAATAAGTTTGAATTAAGTGATGTTATGGCAACAAGAATTGATTGTGCCAACTATGAATAGTGAGTATAATTGTCAGCTCAAAGATTTTGAAAGCCATTATAGGAGGAGTTAAAAAATTATATTAAAAATATTTTATTGGAAAATATATTTAAATCAACTAATATTTCCTTAACTCTTTGAATACTTTGTGCAAATTAATCCTCTAGTTAAAAGAATAACAGAATGATATATCCTCTTTAGAATATTCCCCCCAAATTTTGAAAGTGAATGAACTTATATTTTTGTACAAGATATTTGGTTTCTAAAACACTGCTTTAAAAAATTTAAAATTGTGTGTTCTGACCTAGTCATCAATTTATAGGTTATTAAAATTATTTTAGAATATATGAATATTGTCATGTAATTAAGATAGTTTTGTTTTTTTTTGTAGAGACAGAGTCTCACTTTATGGCCCTTGGTAGAGTGCCGTGGCCTCACACAGCTCACAGCAACCTCCAACTCCTGGGCTTCAGTGATTCTCTTGCCTCAGCCTCCCGAGTAGCTGGGACTACAGGCACCCGCCACAACGCCCGGCTATTTTTTGGTTGCAGTTAAGCCGGGCCGGGTTTGAACCCGCCACCCTCGGTATATGGGGCCGGCGCCTTACCGACTGAGCCACAGGTGCCGCCCCATTAAGATAGTTTTTAAAATCTTAGCATCTGAGTAACTTTTTAATCATAAAGGAAGTATATTCCCATATTCTTTTCTATATTTTAATCTACCTTTTATAAAAACAAATTCACTTAATGCTAATATTTATTAAAATGAAAATGTAGAATATAATTCATTAAAATTCAATTTGACTATAAAACAAATAAATATTCAAGAACTGATTAATGTTCAAAATCTTTTAAGTTCAACATATCTCAGTAAAAAGTGATTTTTACAAAATTATCTTTCTAATTCAATAACTATATAACAAAATATGAACTATATTTATATTTTTCAGGTTCATTGGTTACATTTAGTAAATGAAATAATAATTTAAGCTACAAAGACCAATATCTTTCATCATAATAAAATTTTAAGATAAATGTATATAATATTATTTTGAAGAATTAGGTTGAATAATGGATATTATCTATCAATGATACAATGGATTTTTCAGTTGAATATCAGTGTTTACAACAAATATTTGGGGGGAGGGATTTTATTTTAGATATGAAGCTTTGTCTTACTTTTGTAAACCTCCTTTCTAAAGAAATTCATTCTTTGACAATGAGTGATGCCATCATCCAATTTACAATAAATCTAAACTGAAGTCATTAAAAGAAAACTCTGTAAAACTAAGGTATTTCCATTAGTGTATATTTAGGGGGGCAGGGATATCTTTAATCTTGGCAATGCATCATTGTAAGTTTCAGAATATTTGAGGGAGTTTGTCTTCTGAAAATGTTAAAAAGGAAAAATTGGCCCATTTGTAAGCCATCTATCAGAAAAATTAAGATTCGAGTAAAATAATATGGAAATTGAGCATATGAAAATTTTTTCCTAAATATAATCTGACAGTATTCATATTGTACAATTACTCCACTATGATGTATAACCTGACAGCTGAGAAACACTCAGGGTTTCTTGTACCTGCAATTTATAGTAAGAGAGACAATTAACAATAATGCTATAGGCCAATATTTTCAAACTATGGGTCTTTACTAGGTCATTAACTTCCAACAGTGGGTTGCATTAGGTATATTTTAATTTATATGATCTAGAAAAGAAAATGTCTGAGTTTATCATAATTCATAACAGCAAACCTTGTTTAGGGAAATTTGTGAGTAATTGTGTATGTATCCATATTCATATTTGAATTTATGTATACACATATATGTATGTGTGTAAGCATTGGATTATGTTGTAAAATGTGTTTTCTATTATGTATAATATTCAAAGACCATAAAAGCTAGCACCTACTGTCTTAGGCAATAGAATGCAGAGTAATGTTTATTTTTTTGTAATGTATGGCTGTGGATTTCTTGTCAAATTTCTTTTTTTTTTTCCTCTTTATACTCCAAGTTTAACAGGATAAAACTTAAAATAAAACAACCTTAGTTCTAATTTATAGAAAGGGTTATCATATTTTTATTTCCCTAGCAGATGCTTTTAAGGATAATCTTAGTGGCAAGAAAATAGATTTAAAAAATCAAAAGAGATGCCTGAAACCAGTCAAAATTTTACAAAGTGTGGAGTAAGTTGAATCAAACCTTGTATTGTAAGATCATTAGGTTTTGTGCCACATAATGTCTAAACAATTCCTTCCTATGTATATGTTAGCAGAATTTTTCAGTAACAATGTCTAACAATGGCTAATTTGCCGGCCTCTCTAGCCCGAACACAGTACAATTTTACAGGATAAAAATAAAAAATTAGGCTGGGCGGTTACCTGTGGCTCAAAGGAATAGGGCACCAGCCCCATATGCTAGAGGTGGCGGGTTCAAAGCCAGCACCAGCCAAAAACTGCAAAAAAAAAAAAAAAAAAAAAAAGTAAAAAATAAATAAATAAATAAATAATTAGGGCAGTGCCTGTGGCTCAAGGAGTAGGGCGCCAGCCCCATATACTAGGGGTGGCAGGTTCAAGCCTGGCCCTGGCCAAAACTGCAAAAAAAAAAAAATAATAATAAATAAATAAAATAATAATAATAAAATAAAATAAAAATAAAAATAAAAAATATATATTGAAAACTGGTGAAAGAACTATTGAATCCTGGAAGACATTTTTCACTATCCAAAAGGTGGCAAATGTGATGGCTGGAAGTGAGAAGTGAAGGGTAAGAAAAATAATTAAGCAAATATCTGACTATTACAGTTAAATTTAATTTCCAGTATATCACATTGCCTCCTATTCAGGGGTCCTCAAACTGCGGCCCGCGGGCCACAGGAGGCGGTGTGATTATATTTGTTCCTGTTTTGTTTTTTCACTTCAAAATAAGATATGTGCAGTGTGCATAGGAATTTGTTCGTAGTTTTTTTTTTTTTTTTTAAACTATAGTCTGGCCCTCCAATGGTCTGAGGGACAGTGAACTGGCCCCCTGTTTAAAAAGTTTGAGGACCCTTGGTAGCCATTAAACTTTGGTGTAGTTTTTATCTGTTAATATTGTCCGCTGTTAAAGAACAATAATAATAATATATTGTAGAAGTGCAAAAGGAGAGACAATATCCTGTTGTTTATTAATCTGCCATGTATAATGAGCCAGTCTTCTCTTAGCTTAGAGCCTGGGAACCAAAGACTCCCAGAGTATGTGGGAACAATATGAAGATGTGAAATACACACTTCTGCCTAAGCTAGATCTTCCCTGTATATGGATACATTGTTTCAACAATCATTATCATTTATTATTTCTTTGATAATTAAAAATAGCTATATAGAGAAAACATCACACTCCAAAATAAATAAAGTCTATTAGAAAAGAATGCCAAAGTTTTCTAATTACTCTTTATTAGAATTGTATTAAAAACAATTTCTCCTGAAATGCTTACAGGCTTTTTTTTTTTTTCTTATTTGTCTTTATTTCCACAGGGCAAACAAGCACATTACATTGGCACATAGCACCCATTAAAAACATAGTCTTGGGATGTATAAAGATGCTAGTTGGATGTTTGGCAAAGTTTTAAAAATATATGTTCTTAATAGGATGTGGAAATAATTTAGGAATGGGCTTCTAGAATATAGTCCACTAATGGAGATATTAAATGGGGTAATATACAGTGCTAATCTTAAGAATATTAATAGCTTATTTTATTTAATGAGGAATTAGTTGTAAAAGAAGATCTTAATCATTTTTATGCTACCAGTCAAAAATTACTTGTCAAGAAAGTTTCAATGAAGGTTTCTTTTGTGGACCTGCAAGACCTACTGTATATTTTCATATACCACCTAAAAACACAGAAATAGTATTTTGGAACATGTTCTTATTTCTGATAGTCACTATCTTAGTATCCAAAATATTTGAATAGACAAAGTGTATTATATATATGTCATTCATTGTTTTAACTGATATAATTTCATAAGCATACATTTAACCTGGTTTGTAGTCATTACTGAAGATAAAAAGGAACTATTTATACATGTAACCTAAAATTTGCCTATGAAGTAATGTCAAGGGACAGCCCCATTCTACATACCTAAGTGAATTGTTAATATGCCATTCAATCCTATAATTCCTCTACTAGGCATATACCCAGAAGACCAAAAATCACATCATAACAAAGATATTTGTACCAGAATGTTTATTGCAGCCCTATTCATAATTGCTAAGTCATGGAAAAAGCCCAAGTGCCTATCGATCCACGAATGGATTAATAAATTGTGGTATATGTACACCATGGAATACTATGCAGCCTTAAAGAAAGATGGAGACTTTACCTCTTTCATGTTTACATGGATGGAGCTGGAACATATTCTTCTTAGTAAAGTATCTCAAGAATGGAAGAAAAAGTATCCAATGTAACTCAGCCCTACTATGAAATTAATTTATGGCTTTCATATGAAAGCTATAACCCAGTTATGACCTAAGAATAGGGTGAAAGGGGAAAGGGAGGGGAGGGAGGGGGGAGGTGGGCAGAGAGAGGGGGATTCGTGGGATTACACCTGCGGTACATCTTACAAGGGTATATGTGAAACTTAGTAAATGTAGAATGTAAATGTCTTAGCACAATAACTAAGAAAATACCAGGAAGGCTATGTTAACCAGTGTGATGAAAATATGTCAAACTGTCTATGAAACCAGTGTATGGTGCCCCATGATCACATTAATGTACACAGCTATGATTTAACAAAAAAATCAAAAAATAAATAGCTATAGTAATATAGCACATAAACAACATTCCTTTTTTTTTTTTTTTTTTGCAGTTTTTGGCCAGGGCTGGGTTTGAATTCGCCACCTCTGGCATATGGGGCTGGTGCCCTACTCCTTTGAGCCACAGGTGCGGCCATAAACAACATTATTTTTCAAACTAGCAATACTACTGTAAATACAATGATTCTTTTTGCATTCTTGACATAATATATAAACCTTATTTTCCAATTTTATGTAACATTTTTTAAATTTGCAATTTATCTTATTTTTCTCCCTATATTTTAGAGAAATTGCAATGATTATATACTTCCTAATCCTATTAAAAGGGAAACAGTTTGCATACTTATGGATATTATGTTTTTAGTCATTGTTTGTGAGCATATTTTCAGTATCTTAAAGATTAAATAAAAGTTGTTTGTTTTATAATCCTCCAATATATTCAAATCCTTGATGTGGAGGCTAAAGGTCAGCTTCATTTTACACAGACTGCTGCTACTGGGGAGCTTCCTGGGGTTGTCCCTGTCCCCCTGGCCAGATAAGCCAAGCCCACTGAGTAAGATGCAGAGCAAGTGAGCAGCAGGTAATCAGAGAGGATAACTTAGAAAAAGCATCCTTGTTAGAGCAGAAGCAATATTGCAACAGTGAGGGGAGAACTCAGCAGGGACAACCTATCAATTAACATATTAAAAAAGAGAGAGAAAAAAGAAGAAGTAGAAAATACTCATGAGGATGGATCAGCAGAAGTATTCTGACAACATAAAAAAAATCAGAGCAGATCAACACCTGTAGGAAATTTGAAAGAAGATACAATGGAAAATACCATCCACAGAGAAATTGCTGATATGGCAGAAATATAATTCATACTATGGATGGCAAATAAGACAACTGGAATGGAGGAAAAGATGGAAATAGAAAACCAAAATATAGTCTAGAGGTTGTCTCAAGAAATTAATAAATTCAAAGACAAAATCACCAATGACATGGACATAATGAGGAAAGTTATCCTGGAGCTTAAGAAATTGAAAAAGATATTTGAGGAGCTTCTAAATACAGTGGAGACCCTCAGAAATAGAGTTGAACAGTGTGAAGAAAGAACTTCAGAAAATGAGAATAAGACTTCTGAAATATCCCAACCATTCAAAGAGGCAGAATAAAAGAGAACAAGAACAGAATATTCCCTGAGAGAGTTATGGGATCACTACAAAAAAATCCAACATCCATATTGTAGGGATTCCTGAAAGAAAGGAGGATGGTTCCAAAGACACAAATTCTCTATTTCTATACATTATGATGGAGAATTTCTAAAATATTGTGAGAGACACAGAAATTCAGATAGTAGACAGTTTCAGAACCTCGGCCCAACTCAATCCAAAGCATCACCTAGACACATTGTAATTAATTTTGCCAATGTTTATGAAAGAGAAAATCCTGCAACCAGTCAGGCATAAGACTTAGGGGAAAATATTATGAAGGGAAAAATATAATTATGACTGCAGATCTTTCAGTTGAAACTATGTAAGCCAGAAGAGGATGGTCATTGACCTTCAACATCCTTAAACTAAACAATTTCCATCCCAGGATCCTATATCCTACTAAACTGAGTTTTATTGTTGATGGAAAAATCAAATGCTATACTGACATCCATATGTTGAGGAAAATTGCCATAACTAGACCACCTTTACATGAAATTCTCAGATCCATTCTTCATAATCATCAGAAAGATGGTCCAACATCAAAGTAAACCCGGCCAGAAAGTTAAGAGCAAAGCCTAGCTTCCACAATAGTGAAAGGATAAAAATAAGCTTTGGACCTCTGAAAAACAAGATGACCAAAATTTTGCCATACCTGTCAATTCTCTCAATTAACATGAATGTTTTAATTCTCCTCTAAAGAGGCACAGGCTGGCTCATTGTATACAAAACTCAGCCCAGATATCTGTTGCCTACAAGGAACTCACCTTACCTCAAAGGATAAAATAAGACTCAGGGTGAAGGGAAGGGCAACAGTATTCCAAACAAATGGAAACCAGAAGAAAAGCCAGGGCTGCAGTCTTATTTGCATATACAAATGGATACAAACTGACCAAAATAAGGAAAACAAGGATGGACACTATATACTTGTCAAGACTTGCATACAACATGAAGAGATTTTAGTAATTAACATTTATGCACCATATATGAATGCTCCTTGATTTATAAAACAAATCCTAACTGATCTGAACAATATAATATCTTTGTGCACTATAATAGTTGGAGATTTTAACACCATGCTGGAAGTACTGAACAAATCCTCCAAGGAGAAACTAAATAAAGAAATAAAGGACTTAAATATGACCCTCGAACAAATGAACTTACAGACATTTATAGAACATTTTATCCTAAAAAACTGAATATACTTTCTGCTCATTAGCCCATGGATCATGTTCCAAAATGATCATGTCTTAGGACACAGGCTAACCTAAACAGATTCAAAAGAATAGAAATTATCCTTGTATCTTCTCAAACCATCATGGAATAAAAGTTGAACTCAATAGTAACATAAATATTCATACTCAAAAAAGTCATAAAAACTAAATAACCTTATATTGAATGATAGCTGGGTCATAGATGCAATTAAGAAGGAGATCATCAGATTTCTGGAAGAAAACAATAATGAAGCCACAAACTATCAAAACTTGTGGGATGCTGCAAAGGCAGTCCTTAGAAAGAAATTTACAGGATTAGATACCTTCATCAAGACAACAGAAAAAGAGCAAATCAGCAACCTGATGGGCCATCTTAAGCAACTAAAAAAGGAAAAACAATCTAATCCCAAACCTAGTAGAAGAAATGAAACAAAATTCAAGCAGAATTAAATGAAATTAAAAACAAAAGAATCACTCAGATCAGTGAAACAAAAAGTTGGTTCTTTGGAAAGATTTTTTAAAAAATAATAAACACTCTTCTAGAAACAAAAACATAAGATCTTTAATGACGTCAATCATAAATGTTAAAGGGAAAATAACAACAGAAGCCACGGAAATACAAAAGATTCTCAATAATTGCTATAAAAAACTCTATTCCCAGAAATATGAAAATGTAGAGGAAATGGATCAATACCTGTATGTACACCACCTTCCAAAACTCAACCAAAAGAATTAGAAATCTTTAACAGATAAATATCAAGCACTGAAATAGCATCAATTATATAAAATCTTTCAAAAAAGAAAAGCCCTGGGCCAGATTGTTTAACACCAAGAATTCTATCAAGCCTTCAATGAAGAACTAGTTCCTATAATGCATAATCTATTCCAAAATATAGAGAAGGAAGGAATCCTCCCCAACACATTCTATGATGTAAATATCTCCCAGATCCCCAACCTAGGAAAGGACCCAATAAAAAAGAAAACTATAGACCAATATCATTAATGAATATAAATGTAAAAATATTTAACAAGATCTTAGCAAACAGAATACAATGACATATTAAAAAAATCATACAGCATGATTAAGTGGGTTTTATCCCAGAGACACAAGGTTTGTTTGACATCCATAAATATAATTCACCACATAAACATGATCAAAAACAAAGACCATATGATTCTTTCAGTTGATGCAGAAAAGGCTTTTGATAATATCTAGGATCCTTTCATGATAAAAAAAAAAAATACTCAAGAAAATAGGCTTAGGTGGAACATTTGTTAAATTGATGAGGCCATCTACTGCAAACCCACAACTAATAGCATCTCGTACAGAGTAAAACTGAAAGCATTTCCACTCCAATCTGTAACTAGGCAAGGATGCCCATTGTTATTACTGCTATTCAATATAATGTTCAAAGACCTAGCCATTGCAATTAGGGAAGACAAGGAGATCAAATGTATTCAAATGGGGATAGAGGAGATCAAACTCTTGTTCTTTGCAGATGACATGATCTTATACCTGGAAAACCTCAGGGACTTAACTACAATGCTCTTAGAGGTGATCAAGGAATATAGCAGTATCTTGGGATACAAAATCAGTACCCACAAATATGCCAACAATAGTCACACCAAGTATAAAATCAAAATCTCTATTCCTTTTACAGTAGTGCCAAAGAAGATGAAATATCTGGGAATATGTCTAGTAAGGATGTGAAACATCTCTATAAAAATAACTATAAAACCTTGAGAAAGGAAATAGCAGAAAATGTCAACAAATGAAAAAATATACCACACTCATGTCTGGGAAGAATCGACATTGATAAAATGTCCATACTACCCAGAGCAATCTATAGATTTAATGTAATCCCCATCAAAACACCAATGTTATACTTTAGATAACTTGAAAAAATAGTACTTCAATTCATATGAAACCAGCAGAAGAACCTGAATAGCAATTACAGCTCTTAGAAATAAAAACAAATCTAGAGGCATCATGATGCCAGATTTCAGGTTATAGTACACTATATAGTGATCAAAAAAGCATGGAACTGGCACAAAAATAGAGACATGGACCTATGGAATAGAATAGAGAATCTAGAGATGAACCCAGCCACATATTGTCATTTGATATTTGACAAACCTAACAAAATGTGCACTAGGAAAAGAATCCTTATTTAACCAATGGTGCTGGGAGAATTGGTTATCCACATGTAGAAGACTGAAACTGGAATCACACCTCTCACTATTGACAAAAATTGATTCTCACTAGCTAAAAGATTTAAATTTAAGACATGAAATATTAAAAATTCTAGAAAAGTATGTGGGCAAAATGCTTGAAGATATTGGCCTAGGAAAAAACTTTTTGAGGAAGACCTTCCCCTGGCAATTGCAGCAACACCAAAAATAAATAACTAGAATTTGATCAAGCTAAAAAGCTTTTGCACAGCTAAGGGTACCACAAACAGCCTTTGGAATGGGAGAAAATTTTTGCATGTTATGAATCTGACAAAAGCCTAATAACTAGAAGCCATAGACAACTCAAATTAAACAGTAAGAAAAGAGAAAACAACCTCCTCTATAAGCTAGGCAAGAGACTTGAACAGAAACTTCTCCAAAGATGACAGATGAATGGCCAACAAATACATGAAAAAATGCTCACTGCCTTTAATAATCAGAGAAATGCAAATAAGAACAACTCTGAAATATCACCTAACCCCACTAAGGATATCCCACATCAAAAAGTCCCCAAACTATAGATGCTGGCATTGATGTGGAAAGAAGGAAACACTTTTGCACTGCTGGTGGGATTGCAAATGATAAAGTCTTTTTGGAAGAAAGTATAGAGAATCCTCAAAGAACTTAAAGTAGACTTTCCATTTCCTGCAAACCTATTATTAGACATCTTCTCAGAAGAACAAAAATCATTTTACTACAAAGACATTTGTACCAGAATGTTTATTGAAGCTCAATTTATAATTGCCAAGACTTGGAAGCAACCCAAATGCCCAAAAACCCATGAATGGATCAACAAATTGTGGTATATGTATACCATGGAATACTATTCAGCCATTAAAAAGATGGAGACTTTACATCTTTTACATTTACCTGAATGGAATTGAAACACATTCTTCTTAATACAGTATCACAAGAATGGAAAAATAAATATCCGGGGCAGGGCCTGTGGCTCCAAGGAGTAGGGTGCCAGCCCCATATACCAGAGGTGGTGGGTTCAAACCCAGCTCTGACCAAAAACTGCAATAAATAAATAAATAAATAAACAAATAAATAAATAAATAAATATCCTATGCACTCAATACTAAGATGAAACCAATATATAAACAATTACATGCTCATATGAATAATAAAACACAAATTTAGTCTAATACGGGGGCAGGTAGAGGAAAGAAGGGGACTGAAGGAAGGCAGAGGACAACTGACAGAAGGAGGGGGGGCATGAGGTGGGATCTCACCTAGTGTGCACATTGTGATGGTATATAACCTGCCCCCTGGGTGAGGGGTTCTTTTGCAACTGGAACTTTGCCCTGGAAGTGAAAACAATGTAATCTAAAAAATTGTACCCTCATATAAATTTGAAATTAAAAAAAAAATCCTTCATCCATTTCCATTACACACACACACACACACACACACACACAGGAGAGGAAGAGTTCAGTAGTATATTATGCCAAAGAGTTGCAAAGAATTGTCTGACCTGTGCAAAAACCTTAACAAGTCAAAAATAACCAAGTATTTTTTGCATTTCAGAAGAAATAATCCATGCTACAAGTTCTGACTTTAAATGTAGATGAAACTCAGAGGTGACATACATCCCCGACACTGGTCGAGATCTGGTCGAGGCATGAAAGAGATGGTGTCACAGCAGACTTTGGGATGGTTCATTTATTTGTGTGTGTGTGTGTTTGTACTCCTATGGACATCTAATAGGTATATCACTAAGTATACTCAGGAGTCAGTCTAAATGCATCCTTTTAAATGAAATTTAGCAATAAAGAAAACTCATTTATTTGTGTCTTAACAAGTTAAAATTAAGGATGCTTCTTCAGGTCATCCTACCTTTTCAAGTTACTAAATACAAGAGAATAAGGATTTCATAGATATGGAAATATCGGTTGGAGAGAATTTTTATCCTTTTCAAAAATATGCACACCAATATTCAACACCTTAAAAAAATGTTATTCTATTTACAGCTCTAATAAACCCTCATTAAATCACAGCAATCATGTGCTAGAAAACAGGTGTTTCAAATCTCTAAATTTGGAAGTGGAGTGAAGTTGAAGGAGTGCGTTGGAAGCTTTTCATTGGCTGAATGCGGCTGCAGTTTCCATGGCAATTCCACATGCACCCTGGTTCCCAAATCTTCTCACTCTCTCAAAATGCAGTGGCAAATACTATTTAGTATGAGGACAAAAAATTGGGTCAAATTATCATCTTTATTGAGCTAGAAACAGTAATAGAAATAGAGAGAAACGTGTGGCCTCTCTTTTACAATTTATTGACATTTTATTTCATCTGCATTCATTTATGCATATGTTCTACGCCCTCTGCTGTTAACATATGTTACAAAAGAAAAATACCCCTAGGGCAAGAGCTTGTTATAATAATCATCATTTATCTCAAGAAAATGTCACTCATACAAAACACAAAACACACTTGGTGTTTGTACTTAAAGTGTTAGATATTTAGATGCATTAAAATCAATATTAAGTAACATTAATTCAGTACTATAAGGCCCTATGGCATTTGCAGTTTGGGTTGTAGCACAGCCCCTGTTTTGTCAATTCAGCTTTATCGTTAGAGTTAGAGCAGAAGAAAGACATGACTCAGAGTTGCCGATAAATAGCTCTGTTAAGAAAAGTTAAGAGATGGGCAGCGCCTGTGGCTCAAGGAGTAGGGCGCTGGTCCCATATGCCAGAGGTTGGCAGGTTCAAACCCAGCCCTGGCCAAAAAAACCACACAATAAAAAGAAAAGTTAAGAGGCAGCATTGGACACTTATGTGGCACAGAATCTTCTTAACCTGACTACACATAAGCACATCAGAAGCAAGGCCCCTTCTAGACTTTTAACTTCACAGTATAACACACATTTAGGGGACATACTCAGAGTTAAATATGCCTGAGAATTGCTTAGGGCTACAAGCTATGAATAACAAGATTTAAAACAATCCGATTCCATTCTCCACTAAAGACATAAATTATCATTTTGGTTGATTATCTAAGGAGAGAAGCATCCATGTTGCTATGACTCTGGCACCTTAGTGACTCTTTGAAAATAGAAAAGGATAAAAACATTTAGGAATGGAGATAGCAATGGATATCCAGTAAGATTAAGAGTTTCTACTTGGGGTGCTGACTTCATTGAGGAATTTAGAAAAATAGTTCTGATATGGAATATGTGGATCAAAAATAAGAGTGGTTACCAAAAGAAAAAAAGAAACAGAATAAACAATAACCCTCAGATTTGAAATATTTGGGCTGATGAGAGGCATCCACGTAGAAGATAAAACTGGGAGGACCTGGTGGAAACCGAGCACTAAGGCAGTCTAGATCAGGCTCATCTAGGTACGGCAATCCTGAATCTCTGTAAGCTTTCCTACCCTTCTTTTTTTATAGTCTAAAACTGTATTCAGCCCTAGATTATTTCTTGTCTCTATTTTTCCTTGGGCCCTGTTCTTTGGGGTAGTTTGTAGAACATGAAAACTTAGACACCAATATCTTACTAAGTTCCAAGTCTTAGCATTTCATGATAACTATTCTAGAAATGAAAATATATGTAAAAAGCACAGAAAAAAATAGTTTTTAAATCCCCTTGTTCCCTGAACCTAAGGGTTTTTACAAATCTTAAGAAAAGAGATATATCATTCCATAGTTTAAAATAACATTGTCTTTCCTCAAAAATAGAATTGAGAAATTAAACAAAGATATAAATAACAAAGATTTAATTTTTCACTCTTAACTAACATTTCTCTCTATGATCAGAGAAATACCATATAAAGAAAAGAGGAACTAGGGTGGTGCCTGTGGCTCAGTGGGTAGGGTGCCAGTCCCATATACGCAGGGTGGTGGGTTCAAACCCGGCCCCAGCCAGCTAGCAAAAGAAAAAAAAAGCCAGGCGTTGTGGCAGGCACCTGTAGTCCCAGCTACTCAGGAGGCTGAGGCAAGAGAATAGCTTAAGGCCAGGAGTTGGAGGTTGCTGTGAGCTGTAACACTACAGCACTCTACTGAGCGCAACAAAGACTCTGTTTCAAAAGAAAAAAAAAAAAAGAAAGAAACTAAGTCTTTGTTTCTCGGCTTCGTTAACCAGTTGCCTAATTTCATTTTTGGGAGAATATGATTGATGGGCATGAACTTCTCATTGCAGTTAATCTGAGGGATCATGGTGAAGAACAGGGTGCACAACGGGCAGAGGAGAGTCTCAGTGAGATTCCTGTGCCACCTCGACTCTCCACACACACGGAGACTCACATGCTACTGAAGGCTCACCTTTGTAAGAATATCAGAGCCATATCAGCGTATTCCAATTCCCAAAGGACCCCCTCGAATTGTGCATGCCTTGTTGCACAGGAGATACCAGACGAAGCAATACTGCAAAAGTTGTTTATTGTAAACTTTATATGTCTGGATCTCCATAGAACTCTAATATATTTTACTATACTGTTCATTTCTACTGATTTTTTTCTTTTTTTTTTTTTTTGAGACAAAGTCTCACTTTGTCACCCTCAGTACAGTGCCATGGAGTCATAGCTCACAGCAACCTCAAACTCTTTGGCTCAAGTCATCCTCTGCCCCAACCTCCCAAGTAGCTGGGACTATAGGCGTCTGCCACAAAACCTGGCTGTTTTTTAGTGATGAGATCTCACTCTTGTTCAGCCTGGTCTTGAACCCCTGAGCTCAAGCAATCCACCCACCTTGGGCTCCCAAACTCCTGGGATTACAGATATGAGCCACCATGCCGGGTCCATCATTTCTCTTGCTTGAAGTTACTTGTTTACATACATCTTTTTTTTTTGTTTCTTTGCTGTCAAGTCCAGAAGGACAAAAAAAAAATTGTTTTTATTAGTGTACAGTTTTCTTCATATATCCCCTACCATTCAAAAATGTTTATTTAGCGAGTTCTACATGCCAAATCCTGGGCTAGAAGATACATGAAACAAGATACTTTCTTTCTAATATCTCATTATCATTAATTATTTCACACATTTACTATGTACCTGAGGTATCACTACTTTATATTTAAACTTTAATCTTAAAGAAGAAATATGCTATCCCCTATAGCAACCAAGATTCCAAGAGAATTCCAACCAAGATAATTTCTCTAGAGGAAATGCCAGAAAGGTGAGAATGGGATGCTTATGAAAGATTTTGAAATCTACCTGATATGTGTGTATAGGAAAGGAGAAAAGTAGATTCAAAATGGTTAAAAAGTAGATAACAAAAATCCAAAGAAAGCATCAAAAGATAAACAGAATTTAAATCTGAAATCCCCACTCTATTTAACATGCTATCAAGGTGGTAAACAGGCAGATATAAAGCTTTTCTGAGAACACATGTTCAATAACTAAAAAAAGCAATTTGGAGAAAATAATAAATAAATAAGAGATTTGGTATATCGGTCTATTTGATTCAGGACTACAGAATAATCATCGACTTCAAAGTTGTGAGATGAAGCAGTAGGTATTTCTAATGTGTTTATCCTGATCTATGAGAAAAACTTTTACACCATTTAAGCAGCCAAAGGATTCCTTTTCTTTATATCCTGTATGACTGATTGACGTGTATTTGAGCAATAGGAGTTCACTTACTTGCAACTGATAAGACAAGAAATTGTAAATGTCAAAGTCATTTATTCTATTTCCACTAGTAATCCTTAGCTGATGATGTCATAACCCCAAAATATATTCTTTCCTGATTTAAATCTTCCAAGCTCAATGTTTCAGAACTTTTTGCCCTGTCAAGAGAGTTTAAAGATTAATTAAATATCCCCTGATTTGAAAAGTGAATATTAATGCTACTGACCCACCCCAAATTATGAGGGTTAGTATGAGGTCTTTCTGTGTTCTTTGATCTCCTACAAGATTAGGAGAAGGCTTTCATATATTTGTACCTTAGTTGTGTTGAATTATGAAAGTGCTAGATTTCTTATAACCATCGCCCCCTCATTGGTCATATTTTTGTCACTTCCCCCACAATTATTCCCATTTATTAACATCTTGAAAGCAGCAGGCTAAGTACTCAACTTTCACTTTCCTCAAATCATACTTGAGAACAATCAGGATAGTTTACCCATTGTGAGGGAGGCACTAGGATGGAGCACAAAGAATATAATCTTTGAGTTTAACTCACCCAAGTCCAAAACCAATTTTGGTATGTTCTAATTGTGAGATGTTGTGAAACTTAACTAAATTTAATGTGTTTCTGATGTTTTTTCATCTTCAAAGAGGGAATGATGTTACTATGTGTATTCTCTAAGTGTTGTGAATGGATATTTGAAACATCCATGCCGTGGCCAGCCTGCTACTTACATACACTATAGGGGTGTCCCTTTCTGACATCTGAGCAACCAGAAACCAATCTGGACCACTTGGGGACTTGGAACTCATGCATTCAGTTTTTGCCTAGTCTGAGCACTTTATCCTTAACCTTGGATGTGAAACAATGTATTTAAAAACATGAGAGAATTCAGCTCTCAGTATTTATCAGATGGATCTAAATCAACAACTGTTAGAGTCAGTGGAAAGAGGATTCTGCTAGCTTTCTGATTTTACCACTACAATGCACATAGTCAATCTGTCCAGTTTCCTAATTAGAGGGCGATAGTAGGTAATCCAGAAGAACATGAGGGAAATTCATGGCTCTGCTGCTTAGCAAAGCTTTTCCTTGCTGGGAATGGGCCTCAAAATTCTGTTCAACACTGCATGTGTGTTGGGAACATAGTTTGGTTGTTACTCATTAGTGATCTGGTTATATATTTCCTTAGCTCCCTTCCAATTTTTAATTGCTCATTCTATGATTATTATTATTACGAGACTTATCTGATATACTGTGTTGGGGTTTTATCCTCAAGGGTCAATCAAGTGCATATAGTTCTTTGTTTCAGCCTACTGTATTTTTTTATTCTTCTGTTTACCCTGTAAATAAGAAGATTATTAGCCATAAAGCAGTCAAAATTTGGGTAAATGGCTGCCAAAAATCATGATTAGTTTTATAATCAATGATCTACAGTCTTTCTTCTGGCAGTAATTAGACTAGGAATCTACACTTGTGGAAATAATAAAACTATGTCTTAGAAGAAAAAAGTGCTTATTACTTCTCTGTAGAAAGATAGCATGCAACTAACTGAAACAGTGGTATCAAATCACTATGACATGAAATTTAACAACAGTGAGGACCACTGGGAACTCATTCTTATTATACACCCAATATAGTTTGTTACTTCACCATTTAAATTATCATTCTACTGAACTGTGTTAAATAATAGGCTTTGGGACATAATCATTAACAAGGGTAAGACCAAATCACTTTCTGCTATTTTCAATACATTCTTTAGTATGACAAAACCTATGATAAATGGAAGAATCATGCCTAAAATCTATTTGTTCCTCATTTATAAGAATGACCTAGGATTAAAATTAATATTCAAGAAACAGGATTTTTTTTTTCCTGGTTAGGCATAACTTTTAGAATCGTTTTGCAAAAAAAAAAAAAAGAAGAAGAAAGAAAGAAAAGAGAATACAGTACAGAAAATCTCAATTTATTGTGCACACATTTTTTATTAATATCTTACATGAGAATGAGATCATTAAAAGTCAGTATTTATTAAGTTTCCTGAGTTTAACCGATTCCCTCTTCTTGTTTCAGCATCCCATCAAAATACCACATTTTATTTAGTTTCCATCTCTTTAGGCTTATATTGACTATGACAATTTCTGGGATTTTTCCTTGTTTTTGATGATGACAGTTTCGAGGAATGCTGGCCATGTATATTATAGGATGCCCCTTTGTTGTGGCATAGCTGATGTTCATCCTCATCACTTGACTAGTCGTAAAAGTCTTTGGAAGGAAGTTTACAAAGGCGTAGTGCCATTCCCATCACATCATATCAAGAGTGTGTATTATTAACATGACTTATGGTTGTTCATATTGACCTTGATTTTGTGTGCTATTTGTTGTATTTCTTCACTGTAAAGTTATTTTCCTCCCCTGTTTCCATACTGTAATCTTTGGAATGAGGTTACTATGCATGCCTAAGAAAGGAGTTTTCGCTCCTTCCATTAGGCACAGTGCCAACATTAATTATTTAGAATTCTTCTGCAAAATAACTTTTTCTCTTCTTTTCTTTATATTAACTGTTTAATCATTTATTTGTATCAGTACAGGCTTGTGGATATTTATTTTATACTTTACATTATAAACTTTATATAGTTGTTTGGGCTATCTCAGCTTTGGAAATTGGGAGCTCTTTCAGTCTGCTCCTGA
Organism: Nycticebus coucang; assembly: GCF_027406575.1. Lineage (NCBI taxonomy): Eukaryota > Metazoa > Chordata > Mammalia > Primates > Lorisidae > Nycticebus > Nycticebus coucang. Next base: position 53,322,287 of record NC_069781.1, on the reverse strand, counting down.
GTGCCTTGAATAGATCCCATCACTGTGGTTTTTTGCCTGTTTTTTTTAATGTATGCTTGTTTGTTTGTTTGTTTTTTGAGCTCTTTGTTTCTTATACACCTTAAATATTTTGCTGAAGTATTGATGGGAATTATTTGGATTCTTATAGATTCAAGGAGGAAGAATGGACATCTTGGCAATATTGTATCCTCCAATTCATGAATATAAAATAATCTCCTTTTATTTAGATTTTATTTGATGTCTTTTATCAGAGATTCAAGTTTTCTGTACATTGTGTAGATACTGTATACACACTTTATTAGATTTATACTTTAGTATTGCATTTATTGGTGCTATTATGAAGGGCATGGTGTTTTAAATTTCAAATTCCAATTGTTTATTACTACTACTTAGTAAAGCAATTGACTTTTCTATGCATGTGCTTGTTATAAGCCATAAGGTAGCTCATTAACTTGAAGAATTTTTTTGTGGGCAGCGCCTGTGTCTCAAAGGAGTAGGGTGCTGGCCCCATATGCCAGAAGTGGTGGGTTCAAACCCAGCCCTGGCCAAAAACTACAAGAAAAAAAAAAAGAATCTTTTTGTGGATTCTTTGCAATTTTCTATATGGATAATTATGTCATCTGTGAACAAAGAATTCCTGTTCTTATTTCTCAATCTTTATACTTTTTTATTTCCTTCACTTATCTTTTGCACCAGACTTCCACTATGACATTGAATAGGAGTAGAGAGAAAAGTCTTCTTGCATTTTTTCCTGATATTAGGAAGGAAACATTTAATTTCCCAGTCTTGTCTTAAGAATATACTGATTATAAATTTCTCTCTCTCTCTCTTTTTTTGGGGGGAGGGGGTATTCTTTATCAAGTTTAGAAGTTGCACTCTTTCACTACTTTACTGAAAAATTTTATAACAAATAGGCAGGATATCTTGTCAATTTTTTTCTGCATCAATTAATATGATTGTATTATTTTTCTTTTTTAGCCTATTGGTGTGCTGAACTATACTAATTCAATATATCTCAATTGGTTGTGGTGTACGACTCTTATTATACATTTTTAGATTCAACTTGTTTATATCTTATTGGAGAATTTGCATCCATATTTATTAAAGATGGTGGTGTATTCTTCCCATTTTTTTTTATTTATTTATCTGGTTTTGGTATTAGGGTACTATTGGCCTCATAAAATGAGTTAGGAAGTATACCCTCTGCTTCTATATTCTGGGGATATTGCAGAGACTATGTAATATTACTTCCTTAAATATTTAGTAGAAAACACTTGTGCAATTACATGTGCCTGGTACTTTCTTTTTGGAAGGCTATTAATTATTGATTTAATTTTTTGATAGATGCTTGCCTATTTGTTTGTACATTTTTGTTGTTTAGCTTTGGTAGTTTGTATCATTCAAAGAATTAGTCCATTTCATTATAGTTATCAAATCGATGAGAATAGAGTTATACATAATGTCCCTTTATTATCTTTTTTGCTGTCCATAGGATAAGCAGCTGTAATTCCCTTTTCGATTTTAATATTAGTAACTTTTGCCCTCTCTATTTTTTGTTGGTTAGCTTGAATTAGCAGTTTATCCATTTTATTTATCTTTTCAAATAAAGTGCTTTTTGTTTAGCTTTTTCTCTACTTTTCCTATTTTCAATTTTATTTCTTTCTTTTCTAATTTGCATGATTTCTTTTTCCTGTTTGCTTTAGACTTTTTTTCTCATTTTCTATGACAGTAACTTAAGTTACTGATTTTTGATTTTTCTTCTTTTCTAATTAATAAAGTTAATGCTATAAAGGTTTTTTCACTAACAGCTACTTTTACTACACCCCACAAGTTTTGATTGGTTGAATTTCAATTTTCATTTAGTTTAATTGTTTAAACTTTTGACTGATTTGTTATTTAGAATTATGTTTTATTTGAGTATATTATCATTGTTTTTTCTTTTTATTTGTAGTTTAGTTTGTGGCTTGAGGAAATTATTTGTATGGTTTCAGTGTTTTTAAAATTGTTAAGATGGGACGGTGCCTGTATCTCAAAGGAGTAGGGTGCTGGCCCCATATGCCAGAGCTGGCGGGTTCAAACCCCAGAAAGTTTTTTAAAACTGTGGGAAAAGTTGCAGAGAGGAAAATGTTCATGGAAGTACTTTCATACCACATCCCCTACCACATCAAGCTTGCCACATTGGCTGAAATTCTTTACTGACTAAAATGAAAATGGCAAATAATTTTCATCTCTTCTGTCAAACTAGATCTGTTGTTAGTGGCTACTTATAGCAGTGTTGAGAAAAATTTTGATATACCATGCTGACATGGAGATACACCCTTAAATATAAAATGCTATGATCCACCAGCGATATCTGTCATAGGTGTAAGAAAGAAGAGGGGCAGGACAAGGATCAAATAACTAGTGGGTTTTGCCCATCATGAAGTCCAACTTTATCAACTACAAATTTCAGCAACTGCTGCTCAAATATCAATGATTAATTAATATAAGTATGAAGACAATAAAAACTAAACAACATTTATTGAGTACTTACTATGCACCAGGCATTGCACTGTGGAATTAAAAAGCATTAACAAAGGCTAAATATGGCAGCTCACAATTATAATCCCAGAACTGTGGGAGGCTGAGGTGGGAGGATCATTGGAAGCCAGGGTTAGAGACCGGCCTGAGCAATATAGCAATAACTCATCTCAAAAATATATATATTAAAAGTAGCCAAGGGGAGTGGCATGTACCTATAGTCCCAGATATTTGGGAGTCTGAGTCAAGAGGATCATTTGAGCCCAGAAGTTTGAGGTTGCAATGAGCTATAATGACACTGATATAGGGTTCTCCCCATTCAATGGGGTCCCTTGTCCCTGGGCTGGACAGGGACAAGAGACCCCATTCTTCAGGCCTAAAAATATAGACTTCTTCTCTCCAAACTGCACTCTTTGAATACAAGCAAGACAGGAAACAAGCAGTTTTTCCAGTATTTCATGTATGTAGGGCACTCTTCTGGAGTGGACTTCCTACCGCTTTGCCCAGAGCTGGGGGAACTATGTTAATACACTCATTCATTTGCTAATCAACATTGAAGTCTGGCCAAGTCCTGGTCAAATGTAATTGTCAAGATCTCCCTATTTTCAAAACAGTATATAGCCCCTAGACAAAAGACCAACACAGGGATGGGGACTTCCCACTTGGGTCTTCCCACCTCCACCAGAGGCTCTGGTGCCTTTTATTCCTTCTATTCCTTTCTATCTAATAACTCTTATCTTACCACAGATCTCTGTGGTCTGTGGGTTCATTCTTCAAATCTCCTAGACCAAGGACCTACTGCAGGAAGAACTGTAAACAACACCCCTGCATTCCAGGCAGGACAACAGAACAAGACCCTAAGTAAAAAAAAATAAAAATAAAAACCCCAAACCTTAGCTAATCTCATCATTACTATAACATTATGATATATGGTCTACATCTAGTTTGTCCTAAATAAGTAGAGACCAGAAACAACAGTCATTTGCATTTAAAACCACTTATCACAAGAAAGAAATAACTGCAAAAGTACATGAGAAAATCATCTAAAACTTATAAATCTTGAAATTTATATATTTTAAAAACTGTCCTAGGTTTCAATGAATTTTCAGGATTTGTCGTATAAGGTCTTCAAAATATTTCAAATATACAACTAAATTTGAAGGATTTAAGAAATTTTCATGATTTTGACACATTCGGAAGCAATTTTACAACATTCTCTCAGTAATTATAAAAAAGAAATTTTAGGGCGGCGCCTGTGGCTCAGTCGGTAAGGCGCCGGCCCCATATACCGAGGGTGACGGGTTCAAACCCGGCCCCGGCTGAACTGCAACCAAAAAATAGCCGGGCGTTGTGGCGGGCGCCTGTCGTCCCAGCTACTCGGGAGGCTGAGGCAAGAGAATCGCTTAAGCCCAGGAGTTGGAGGTTGCTGTGAGCTGTGTGAGGCCACGGCACTCTACCGAGGGCCATAAAGTGAGACTCTGTCTCTACAAAAAAAAAAAAAAAAAGAAATTTTAAATGAAATCTTTTCATAACAATATCAGCTTGAATAATATTTGTTTTGATGAAAAGCCAATATGCCAAACAAAATCGAAGCGAAAAGAGGGAGACGAAAACTAGATATGCAGGAAAGGTGTCTCAAAATCTGCAACATAATGTGCATTTCTCCCCTTGGATGTTTAAAGGAATTCCCACCATGGCCTTTATTCCATTAAACAGGGTAAGTGTTATGACATAGAACAGGTGGTGTGTTAACATCTTTGATCATACTATAAACTAAATTTCCATTGCAGAAGAAACTATTGGAAATGTAATGAAAACATAATGAAGTCAAAATTCTTGCTTACCAAATGGGACTTTGCAGCACAGTTAATTGAGTGTCAGGGTGAAATGTTGACAGACACAGAACAGAACGGACGCAGAGACTTAAAGGAAGAGGGATTTTATGTAAGCATTTATATTTTCAGAAGTAGCTTACACCATCTGTTTATTTTCAATCATGTAGATAAAACATATAGCCGGATGAGCTTTTGGGTTTTCATCTAGATTTCTCTGTATCCTCTACAATGCTTAGACAAATTTGAACACTCAGTAGGCACTCACTGATGAGTATTTAGCACCCTGCACTAACAATCACAGGGTCTCTCTGAAATTGAATCTGTGTTGGAAGTTGGAGTATAAAATATCGCTCAGATTTCTTCTTTTAATTTCTTCTTCATGTTAGAAAGTTTCAGTGAAACTTTTACCAATTCTTTAACAATTTCAATTGGATATAATTCACATGTTACACAATTCATTTATTTAAACTGCTTAATTCAATGTTTTCTTATTGTATTCACAACTATCACCACAATCTAAATTTCAGTCCTTCTGGTTCCCTTAAAAGAAACTCTATACTCAGTAATAGTCAGTCTTGATTTTTCCACATGCCTTGACTCTACCACTTCCAAACAATCACTAGTCTACTTTCTGTCTGTATAAAATGTATTTATTCTGGATATTTCATATAAATTGAATCATAAAATGGGGACTTTGTGAATGAGTTTTTTCACTTAGCATGTTGTCAATTTTTATGTATGTTATGCATTTATCACTTTTTTAATTTTACATTACTGTGAATGTACAAATAATCAGGTCAAAATTTTTGAATTTGTTAAGCAGAGTCCCCCTTGTAGCTGTGTTCTGCACCCAAAAGGTGGGCCTACCTGTGCCCCTTAAGTGGAAACACCCCAATCCCTGCATCCTCTCCCCACTTCTTTGTTCCCTCTCCACTAACTTGAACAGAATTAATTTTTTCTCTTGTGTAGGTGTGTAGTCTACTGCTTCATAATAAAATTGAGAACATTAGATACTTGCTTTTGCAGTCTTGTGACACTATGCTAAAAAATAATGTGTTTCAACTCCCTCCTGGTCAATATAAAGGATGTAAGTCACCATTTTTCCTTAAAGCGGAATAGTACTCCAGGGTATACATATACCAGAGCTTGTCAATCCATTCCTGAGTTGAAGGGCATTTAGGTTGTTTTCACATCTTGGTAATTGTATATTGAGCTACAATAAACTTTCTAGCGCAAATGTCTAGTGCAATAAAATGTTTTTTATTTTACTTTTTTTTCTTCTGGGTAGATTCCTAGTGGTAGGATTGAGGTCAAATGGGATGTCTAGTTTGAGTTCTTTGAGGACTCTCCATACTTCTTTCCAAAGAGGCTGTATTAGTTTGCAGTCCCACCAACAGTGTAAAAAGTGTCCCTCTCCACACCTGTGCCAGCATCTGCAAATCTGAGACTTTGTGAAGTGGGCTATTTTCACTCAGGTTAAGTGACATCTGAGGGGGTTTTGATTTGCATTTCTCTGATGATTAGGGATGATGAGCACTTTTCATATGTTTGTTAGTCATTCATCTGTCTTCCTCAGAAAAATTTCTGTTCGTGTCTCTTGTCCAGTGTTAGATGGGATTGTTAATTACTTTATGTTCTCTGTAGATCCTGGTTATCAAGCCTTTGTCAGGTTCGTGATATGCAAATACATTTCCCCACTCTGATGGTTGTCTATTTGCTTTAATTGTTGTGTCCTTAGCTGTGCAGAAGCAAGTCCAATTTGCTTGTTTTTGTTGTTGTGATTGCCACTGAAGTCTTTTTTATAAAATCTCTCCCTAGGCCAACATCCTCAAGAGATTTTGTCCACACTTTCTTCTAGAATTTTTCTCATTTCATGTCTTAGATTTTAATATTTTACCTATCGGGAGTCAATTTTTGTAATTGTTAAAATTATTGAAAGGTACAGGTCCAATTTTAGTCTTTTTCATGTGGTTATCCAGTTCTCCCAGAACCATTTATTGAATAAGTGTTCTTTCCCCCGGTACATGCTTTTGTTTGGTTTATCAGAGATCAAATGGCTACATGAGGTTGGTTCATCTCTTGGTTTTCTATTTGGTTCCATTTGTCTATGCCACTATTTTTGTGCCAATATTATGCTGTTTTGATCACTGTAGATTTGTAATAAAACCTAAAGTCTCATAGAGTGAGGCCTCCATCATTGTTTTAGTACTAAAAATTGACTATATGGGTTTTTTTCTGGTTCCATACAAAATGAAGAACTATTTTTTCCAGTTCTTCAAAGTATGCTGGTATTTTAATGGTAATTGCATTGAATCTGTAGATTGCTTTGTGTAGTACAGACATTTTAACAATGTTGATTCTTCCCAGGCAAGAGCAAGGTATATTCTTCCATTTGTTAATGTTTTCTGCTCTTTCTTCCTTAGCACTTCATAATTCTCTTTGTCGAGATCCTTTGTCTTTTTATTAGGTTTATTTCTCAGTATTTCGTTTCCTTGGGAATTGAATCTTTAATTAGCTTCTCGCCTTGGCCGTTATTGTATATACAAAGGCTACAGATTTGAAGACTTTGATTTTGTACCCTGAGATGTTACTACATTTATTTATCACCTCTGGGAGTCTTTTGGTTAAATCTCTGGGGTTTTCTAAGTATAAGATCATATCATCTGCAAAGAGTGAAAGTTTGACCTCCTCTGCCCCCATTTGGATGTTCTTTATATCCTTTTCTTGTTTGATTGCCTTAGCTAGAACTTCCAGCACTGTGTAGAATAGTAGTGGTGATAGAGGTCATCCTTGTCTGGTTCCTGTTCTAAGTAGAAAAGCTTTCAGTTTTATTCCATTCAGTATGATATTAGCTGTGGGTTTGTCATAGATGGCTTGAATCATTTTAATAAATGTACCACCTATGCCTATATTCTTAATGTTCTTGTTAGAAAGGATGTTGAATTTTGTCAAATGCTTTTTCTGCATCTATTTAGAGGATCAGATCGTCTCTGTTTTTGAATCTAATGATATGGTGAATTACATTTATGAATTTGCTTATGTTAAACTATACTTGCATCCCTGAGATGAAGCCTACTAGATTGTGATGCATAATTTTTTATGTGTAGCTATAATTATTGGCTAAGATTCTATTGAGTATTTTAGCATCAATATCCATTAGTGAAATTGGGCTGTAGTTCTCTTTATTTGGGTCTTTTCCTGGTTGTGGTATTGGGGTGATGTTTGCTTCATAGAATGTGTGGGGGAAGGTTCCTTCCTTCTTAATGTTTTGCAATAGATTCTGAGGTAGAGGTACTAACTTATCTTAGAAGTTGTGATAGAATTCTGGTGTGAAGCCATCTGGTCCAGGCCTTTTTTTTGTTGCTGTTGCTGGAAGATTTTTATTGTTTCTTTGTTCCCAGTGTTTGATGTTGATCTGTTCAAGAGATCTATTTTTTCCTGATTAAGTCTAGGGAGATGACATGATTCCACGTATTGGTCATTTTCTCCACATTGCCAAATTTCTGGGCATAGAAGTACTTGTAAGTAGTCAGAGATAATCTCTTATATCACTCTGGTATCTCTTGTTATTTCCCCTTTTTGATTTCTGATTGAGGTTATTAGAAATATTATTTTTTTATTTCTAGTTAATTTGGCCAAATGTTTTTTGTTTTTATTTATCTTTTAAAGAAAAAAAACATTTATGTTTCATTGATTTCTGAATGATTCTTTTTTTTTTTGTAGAGACAGAGTCTCACTTTATGGCCCTCGGTAGAGTGCCGTGGCATCACACAGCTCACAGCAATCTCCAACTCCTGGGCTTAAGTGATTCTCTTGCCTCAGCCTCCCAAGTAGCTGGGACTATGCCCGGCTATTTTTTGGTTGCAGTTTGGCCGGGGCCGGGTTTGAACCCGCCACCCTCGGTATATGGGGCTGGCACCTTACCAACTGAGCCACAGGCGCCGCCCTGAATGATTCTTTTATTTTGTTTTCATTTCGTTTATTTCTGATTTGATTTTGGTTATTATTTTCTTCTGCTTGGTTTGGGATTGGCTTGCTCTTCCTTTTCCATTTCTTTAAGATGATTCCTTAGATTGTTCACATGTTCTCTTTCTGTTTTTAAGATGTAGGCATCTAATGCAGAAAATTTCCCTCTTAGGACTGCTTTTTCAGCATCCTATAGGTTTTGGTGTCTTGTAGCTTCATTGTGGTTATGTTGGGGGATTTAATAATTTCTTTCTTTATCTCTTCTTTAACCTAGGTATCATTTAGTATAAGGTTGTTTAGTTCCCACGTGTTTGTGTGGAAATGAAAATTTTGGAGTTCAGTTTCACCTTTATTATCTTGTGGTCTGAGAAAATACAAGGTATAATTTTAATTTGTTGAAGTTTTATTTGTTTCCATTTCTTGGACATTATGTTACTATGAACATTCATGATCCAAGTTTTTATATGAATCAATTTTTTTAAATTCTCTTAGGTGTGTATTTAGGGATACAATTTCCAGTTCATGTAGTAACTCTATGTTTAGTCTTTTGAGGAAAATCTAAATTATTTACCAAAGTGGCTTCATTATTTTAAAATTCTGCTGACAGTGGATGAAGCTTCCAGTTTCTTTAACATTATTGTCCTTCTGAGCATAGAGTAAAGCTTTGGTCCTACAATTAGAAGCAAAGTGAAGAAAGAGAAAGCCAGGATGTTGCCTTGGACAGCTATGTTTGTCTAGAATAGAGTTTCTATAAGGAAAGATTGATGGTAAATGAGAAACACCATCAGCCTTTCTCCTTTAGTTGAAAGCACAGCCCCAGTTTGAAAGGCAGGGAGAGAGGAAACTCCTTTCTTTTTAGCTGTACATGCTGGTAATAGCATCTCTGTAACAGACAAAGGTGAAGGGATAGAATGACTCAAATGCCATACAATCTCCCTATTCTTAACAAAATTTAGAATAAATGTCTCTCCATTTTCTATGTGCCATTAAGATGGTACTTTAAAGGATTTTTGTAAGTATATTTTCACCAGTTAAAGTTATATTTTGCTGTGAAGGGTATCTGTGAAGCTCTTTGCTTTGTTTTCTAGAAGTTTGTCCCTCCCATCATGATTTAAATCACTATCTCCTCTTCTGATAACTTATTGACATGAAGAGGCTCATGTGAACTTGGTAACTGGCACCAAATTAGCCATTAAATATGTTGCTTACACTCCACTGACTTCTCATCAGAAGCAGTAGAGGTCAATAGATAGTCAACATAGGATTATATATCAAGTGGAAATATAATAGTGCACTGCACAACCTCAAGGATAGATTCTGTGAATGCATTGTTAGGTAATTTCCTTGTGCAAACATCATAGAGTGTACTTACACAAACCTAGATGGTATAGCCTACTATATATGTAAGTTATATGCTATATACCATTGCTCCCAGGCTACCAACCCATATAGCATGTTGCTCTACTGTTTACTGTAGCCACCTGTAACTCAGTGGAAAGTATTTTTACATATTAACATATCTAAACATAGAAAAGAAACAGTAAAATTATTCTTTAAAGATAAAACATAGGCAGCCGTGAGGGTTCACATCTGTACATTTAATCCCAGTGCTTTATGAGGCCAAGGTGGAAAGCTTGACCATTTGAGACCAGGAAGTCAAGACCAGCCAGGACAACATAATAAGACACTGTTTATACCAAAAAAAAAAAAATTAACTGAGGCTGGGTGTGGTGGCTCACATACCCCCAGCACTTGGAAGGCCAAAGAGGGTGGATTGCTTGAGCTCACTGATTTGAAACTAGCCTGAACTAGAGAGACACCCATCCCTAAAAATAGCTGGGCATTGTGGCAGCTACTTGGGAGGCTGAATCAAGAGAATCACTTAAGCCCAGGAGTTTGAGGTTGCTGTCAGCTATGAAGCCACAGCACTCTACGAAGGGTGATAAAGTGAGACTCTGTCTCAGAAAAAAAAAAAAGAAAGAAGGAAAAAGAAAGAAAGAAAGATTGAACATAGTCTCAGCTACTCAGGGGGCAGAGATGGGAGGATTTCTTGCAGCCCAGAGTTTGAGGTGGCAGTAAGCCAGTCTGGGCAGCAAAGTAACAAAGTAAGATCCTATCCAAAAAAAAAAAAAGAAAAAAGAAAGAAAGAAAGAAATGAAAAGGATAAAATATGGCTGACACACCTATTACTTGTACAGGTCACTTACCATGAATGGAGCTTACAGGTCTCAAAGTTGTAGGTGAGTTGATAAATGAAATAAATAAAACAGTGTACTACGATAAATACATGGGCCAATAACATAGTCATTTATTATTATTATGTACTCTCCATAGTTGTATATGTTATACTTTTATATAGCTAACAATACCATAGGTGATTAATGCTTTGTGCTATGATGCATTAGGTGATAGAAATTTTTCAGTCCCAATATAATCTTATGGGATGTCTATCATATATGTGGTCCATCACTGATCAAAACATCATTAGGTGGTACATGACAGCATTCTTCAAAATGAAGATAAGGACATAATCAAACAAAAGAAAACTAAGTATTTATTGCCAATATATCTATACTGTAAGGAGTATAGATATAGACAAGGGTAAAGGAAAATAAAACAGATAGAAATTCAGATCTTTTGTAGAAAATGAAGGCCACTGGAAATGGGAACTATATAGAAAATGGTAAGACTATGACTGAATTTCTTTAAAATACATGTGAATGGTTCAAGAAAAACTTAAAGCTTTAACTTGAAAGGCTTAGAATTTACATAGATGTGGTACATAAGACAAGTATAGCATGAGGTGTGCAATGGAGGTAAATGGAGCTACAAAATTACAAATTTGTATATGTCATATGAAGTTCTTCAATATTCATTCTAAATAGACTGAAGAGTTAATGATGCATAAGCACTAAAAGATCAGGGCAAAGAAGTGTAACTAAAAAGCCAATATATAAATAAATTACAATTGTAAAATTATTAATCATAAAAAAGAAGGTAGAAAAGAGGAATGAGAAAGAGAAACAATAAACAGATGTGACAAACAGAAAATAAAAATTTACAGAACTAAATCAAACTGTATCAAATTTACATTAAATATTAATGGAATAAAAACACAATACAAAGTAGAAATTATAGCACCTGTGGTTCAAAGGAGTAGGGCCCAGCCCCGTATGCTGGAGGTGGCAGGTTCAAACCCAGCCCCAGCCAAAAACTGCAAAGTAGAAATTATCAGATTAGAGGAAAATGGAAAATCTAAATATATGTTGCCTACAAAAATGTACTTTTGACATAAAGTCACATAAAGGCTAAAATAAATAATAAAAATAAATTGATGGGAAAAATATAAAATGGAAATTATACACATAAGAAGAATGGAATGATTATATTAGATTCAACTAAAATAGGCTTCAGTGTATTATTAATTGTATTACTTTTTTAAAGCAAAAAAGATGTTTCATAATGATTAAAGAACAATTCATCAGAAAATCAGGACAATGTGTATCTGCCAAATAGGATAATTTCAAAATCTACTAAAGAATTGACAAAAACAATGAAATAGATAATACAATAATTGTACTAGAAAAATATCTTCCTTTTGCAATTTATGAAATAATTTGACAAAAGACCAGTAGAGATTTAAAATGTCTTAGCAACATCAATCACTGTGAACTAATCAGTATTTATAGAACATTACACTTATATCACAGAATACCAAATAGATAGACTTAGAATAAACATTATTCTTCTATCCAAGAAATCTTGAAAACCAGATCCAAAAAAGATCAAATAGTTTTCAAGTAATATAATGGTATCCTAGAACAAAGCTCAAGAATATTCATGGATATATAAATACATGCATTCTCCAAGGAGGGGGGAACAATATCGGGAATCAAATTGAAAATTACCAGACATGTAAATAAGTAGAAAAATTTAACCTATAATAAGGAGAAAAATCAGTCAACAGAAACCAGTCAAACCAAATCTGACGCAAATGTAAAAATAAGAACATCAAGACTTTAGAATAGTTGTTATAATTATATTCAAAATGTTTAGAATGTGAAAGGAAATATCAAATATGTTAAATAAAGGCAAAAGTTTGTTGGAAAATATCAAATTTATAGAGGTAAAAACTAAATATCTTTGATGAAGAATACACTAAAAGGAATCAATGGCAGATCGTATTAACCTGGATGGAAGTGGAAGACATTATTCTTAGTAAAGCATCACAAGAATGGAGAAGCATGAATCCTATGTACTCAATCTTGATATGAGGACAATTAATGACAATTAAATTTAGGGGGGGGAAGCAGAAAGAGGGATGGAGGGAGGGGGTGGGGCCTTGGTGTGTGTCACACTTTCTGGGGGCAAGACATGATTGCAAGAGGGACTCTACCTAACAATTGCAATCAGTGTAACCTGGCTTATTGTACCCTCAATGAATCCCCAACAATAAAAAAAAAAAAAATCTAATCCCCCCCCCAAAAAAAAACAAAAAATAAGACAAAGCTATAGAATCTATTCTAAATGAAGCACAAAGGAAAATGACTAAGAGGAGAAAGGGGAGGAAGACGAGGGGGAAAGAATAACAACAAAGCATCAGTTAACTGTGGGACAATTTGAAGTGGGTAATATATGTGTAATTTGAGGTGTTTTCTGAGACGGAGTCTCACCATGTCACCCTTGGTAGAGTGCTGTGGCATCGCAGCTCAAAGCAACCTCTAACTCTTGGACGTAAGTGATTATTTTGCCTCAGCTTCCTGAGTAGCTGGAACTACAAGTGCCTGCCACAACAGCCGGCTGTTTTTTGTTTTTTTTTATTGCAGTTGTCATTGTTGTTTAGCTGGCCTGGGCTAGGTTTGAACCTGCTGCCTTGGTGTATGTAGCCAGTGCCCTACCCACTGAGCTATGGGTGCTGCCTATAATTTGAGTTCTTTAAAGGATGAAGATTGGGGAGTGGGGAGGGGAATTAAAGAAATAATGGCCAAAAATTTTCCAGAATTGATGTAAGTTATATAAGCCAACAAATCTAAGAGCCACACATTCCAGTCCCAAGAACTGAAGACTCAAGTAAAAGCTATCATAATAAAATTGCTCAAATACAGTGATAAAGAGAAAATGGTAAGCATTAAGGTGGAAAAAATTGTTGTTTACACTGAAACCAAAATAATAATGACCAACAATTTCCTATCAGAAACAATACAAGAGAAAAGAGAACACAGCAGAATCTTAGCAGACCTTAAAGTGCTATTCTGGTGAGGGCTCAGAAGAAGAAAAGAGCTGTTAGTAAAGCATTAATCTTCTTTGAGATTTCTTAAGTAGTCTTGATCAGAATGCTCCTAGAAATAAAAACACTAAAAGTTATTCTGATGAGGTATCAGCAGGAAATGAGAAACACTGCATTAGAAACTGAAAAGAAAGGTCATGCTTGTTACAAATCGACAAAAAATTGGCTGAATGTTATTCATATACTATGGTTTTGTAAAAAATAGAGATTGTCAGCAATAAAATAGGTTATTTTACAAAGAAATCTCTAAGCAAAATGTTGAGAGTTCAGCATGGCTTCTTTTGACTGATTATAGTAAAATGTAAATAAAAGAGAAACTAAAAATGTAATTTATAATTAAAAAGAAAACAGAGTTGGAAAATTGTCTGTCTTTAAGTATATGAAAATGTATTTGAGAGAAAACCCCCCAAGAGACCTTTTAATAAGGAGATTAGTGTGGTAAGAAGGAATCCAGATGCTAATGATCAAGATAATTAAAAAATGAACCCCAAAACATTTTGAAGATCTTCAAGACTGCCACTCTGATCACCAGCCCATAGTGCCAAGACCTTGAAAAAAGAATTTCAAAAGAGGGGCCCAGGGTACCTACTCCATGCATTCTGATACAGCATATAGTTTGGGCCACAGTGGCTGCCCCTCTAGAAAGGGTATACAGTAAACCTTGGTGCCATTCACCTGGTGTTGAATCTACATTGCAGGTATACAGAGTACATGAGCTGTGGAGGCATGGTTACACTACTTCCACCTGTATTTCCAGGATGGCTCAGAGAGTCTCAGAGCCCAGGCAACAGATTGCCACAGGGGCAGAGCCACTGCAGAGTCTACAGTAAGGAAATGCCTAACAAAGCCGTAAGATCAGGGAGACCACAGGGAGTCTCCACTAGGGCAATGTCTAGTGAAGTCATAGGGGTAGGGCTGCTCCCAGGGCCCCAGACTGAGAAAGCCTCTAGCATGTGCCTCCAGTCAGAAAGATCCAGGGGCATGCAACTCCACCATGTAAGACCTACTATGTGGATTCACTCTGCAAAGCCATGGGGGTGGGCCTGCCTGGGATCTTGGTTGTCCAGTGGCCACCCTGTCTGGAAGGTAGGAAGTGGAGTCAAAAAAGATTATTCTCTAGGCTTAAGATTTAATGTTGTTTGCCTTGTTGGGCTTCAGACCTGCTTGGGAACAATTACCCCTTTCTTATGTCCTATTTCTCCCTTTTGGATCAGGAATGACTCTCTTATGTAAGTTCATATCTTGTTTGACGTGATAAGCTCACAGCTGGAAGTAAATTTTTAGAATGAAACATGTCTTTACATCTCACCCATTTTCTATTTAGATGATATTTTGATAGGATTCTGGACTTTAGATTTTTGAGTTGGTGCTAGACTAAGATAAGATGTGGAGGGCAATTGGGATGGTATGAATGTATTTTACGTGGGAGAAGGATATATCTTTGGGGGGTCCAGAGGTGACATGTTATATTTGAATGGATGTGTCCCTCTAAAATTAATGTATTGGAAACTAATATACAATGTAACAGTATTAAGAGGGGGGGGCCTTTGGGATGATCACTTCATCATCATGAATGGGATTATTGCTCTTATAAATTAGATTGAAGGGAAAGCTCTAGTCCCTCTTTGCCCTTTTATCCTTTCTTCCATGTAAGGATACAGAATTTGTCCCTGCTGAGGATGGAGAAATGAGATACCATCTTGCAAACAGAGAGTAGCCATTCTTAGGTACCAGATTTTCCCAGACCTTAGTTTTGGATTTCCCATCCCCCAGTAACTTATATGACTTATAAATTACCCAAATTGTGATTTGTTTTTTAGCAGCAGGAATGAATTAAGACATACCTTGAAAATGCAAATATATTTCAGAAGAGGAGAAAAAGGGGTAACCATCATAAATTACAGTTTTGCAATGTAGAATGAGCAACTGTGGTAGACACACATGAACTCTTAGTACCAGGTGTTAGTGGAAAGATGGGCAATTCTTTCCACTTCTTTGGACAGACTTGTTCTATTAATGCTTGTTCCAGTTGCTCATCAGTATTTTGTGTAAAGTCCATTATAAGTTTATACCTTGCCTTTAACACACCCTTTTAGTTTGCTGAATCTAGAAACATTTAGAAACCAGGTCTCTGCTTACATCATGTACAGGTAATATGCAATATATGTCCCCTCTTAAGCAAGAGAAGACAACAGAAGTTGCTATACTTTTCATTATACTTGAGTGATATGTATAGCCCTTACATTGTTGTGAAAATACAGATACTGCCATAAAACTGCACTATAATTTATTCATGTTGACAATTATAATAAATCTTTCCAAACTCCAGCCATAATAATCTGATTGAAGCAAAAGAGGATTGCAGAGATATGACAACTGCAGAGTTGCCACAGTTTCATTGGAAAGTGTATAAACAATGTGTGGTTATGCAGCAAAAATTCACTTAAAGAATTGTAAGTCAGATTTACAGATTGGGACAGTAATTCCACAGATATATGAGCTGTAGGTTATAGTTTTAGTCACATGCAGCAAATCCTTAATGCCTAAAAACAATTATGTTAATTTGATAGTAACCGTGGATTTACTAAAGCCCAAACATTTGGTTTTCATTATAGCCTCTTAAGTGGAAAGGAAAGCTGGACTAATTACCAAATACCCAATAACTGGACTTTTTACCTTGTTACTAGATTGCATTGCAGCTCATGGAGGGCTCAAGGACCAAGGCACGTCAGATTCCTTCCTACTTAAGTCTGTTTTCATCAGTTCTTTCCCTCAGGCCTCAGTAGAACCCTGTGGTTAACTTTATTACAAAGTCAATCTGCTGAGTTGTGATCTTCTCACTGTAAGCTTGGCTCCTCCACCATCCTGAATCCAAACCTGCCCTGTACTTCCCTGTATCACTGTCACAGTGGTGGCACATTGAGAAATGTGGAAAGAAGGATGGAGCAAGGTCATGCTAATGTAGAAAGTGTAGATTTATGTATTTGTTCCAGAAAAATCAAAAAGGTTTTGGTGTTTGTAGTCTTCTTAGACAACTGGTCCCTTTACCTACCCAGGGAGCATATCTCTCTGTCTTAGTGCGTCCTTCTATCTGACGTCCTCCCACCCACCCACACGTTCACAAACCTGCCCACTCTCACACACACTGAGATGAAGGAGTAACCCCCAGTGGCCATGTCAGACATTGCAAAAAATGAGCCCATGGTGCCACCAGACTAGCTGACTGGATGTCCCAACCTGGACATATCACTCAAAAGGAACATTCTCTTCCAGGTATTTGGATTAAGATTTAGAGCTAACAAGAGTGTTCATGTGTACACCTGGAATGTTAATGTTTAATGCAAACATTTAAAATTAAAGAGCAGTAATAGTTCCCTTATGGAGAATATTGAGAATATTTTCCTTCCCTTTCCAGAGAGAGGAAAGTGAGATGGCAGAAAGAAATCAGAGGAAAGACAGGGATTATCTTTTCAGATTCTTAAGGCACTTTAGTTTCTGATTTTAGTCCTATCTTAAGATCAGGAGTATCGCTGCCTTAAGTTAATGCAATGAACTTATAATGATTTGCCTATTTGGCTTAATAAAAATTGGTTTTGTTACCAGTAATGAGATATTTTAACTAACTTAGTACTCTTAGTACTGGTGTCAACAATTAAGGAGCTATATTTTTCCACCATATGATTTTTCCTTATTAGTCTATGCAGTCACCAGGTCATGGTAGGTGAGTTCCGCAGACAAACAAAGTGGGGAGAGAGTATCAGTATATTTTGTAATCTCTACTTTATTAAAATCAAATCAAATCATTTTTTTAAAAAGCTGAACTTAACACCAACTGGCAAAGCAGATCTTTCTCAAAATAGGAGCTTTAAAATTCTACCTGCCTATGGATATGACTTGGTATCTTAACCACTGTGTGTGCTTCAATTATGGTAATCCTCCAAACCACATATCAGGGAACCCTTTTTGCTGCTACCATCTGGAATGTCATTTGTGGAGTACCTAATAAAAGGAAGGAAGAAGCTTTATCGAATGCATTGAAAATAAAATAAACTAAGGTTTTCATACGTAAATCCTGCCCCTTGTCAAGTTCTACATTTTCTTCGATACCTTCACTTAGGATATTCCTTTATAATTAATTTACTGCTTATCTTAGTTTTTACTGCATTGAGATCACCTTTACAATGTAGCAAAAGGAAGGGTATGTGTTTATGCTCTTGGAATCATTTTGCTGTAACAGTCCAGCATAATCAAATCAAAGAAAGCATAATGAATTGAAGGTAAGGTGAAGAAATATGGAATGTATGCTTTTGCTTGATTTCACAATTTATTTATGCAGAATTCTTAAATATTTAGTGAACGTAGAAGCCATTAAGTACAATCAAGTCATGTTAAAGGTGAGGAAATGGGTGCAAAGATATGAAATAATCAACCAAGATTAAGAATTAGTCAAAACCTACCACTGAATAGGTGTGGAGATCTTGATTGTCTAATAATCTGCATATTGCACTGTGGTTATTTTAGGCATATCATGTACGAGCAAACACCCAATTTATTTACTAACAGGGAAAAAATGTTTGTGGTAGATGTCAGGTATCCTTAAATCAACCTTTAAGTGACCTGACACACTTAAAACAGCAACCACAGCCAGACCCCTAAGCCAAGGCACCTGCCTTCCTTCACTCTGACACCATCCAAATTGATTTCATCGGATACCTGTGCATCCTCATAATAGGAAGAAGGACTCCAAATATCTTATTAGTGCAAATAACCTGCTCTCAAAGTTATATAAAGTTCTTTTATTTTCCAATAACTCTTATCAAATGATTTATATCAACTATAAATGAATAAGTTAAAGCAGTAGCCTGACTGAAATCACGGGAACATTTCAAAATACTATTTACAAGCCAAATCTATGTAGAGTAATTAATAATACCCGTCTCTGGGGACAACTTCTGCCTACATTATTATGGAAAGAGGCTCCTGTTTGCACAAGACATGAAAAAAATATAAATCGTCCATATCAACGGATGTTGCTACGTTAGTCGTAGCAGTATGAGTAAAATGAGGGTACTTAAAGCTTCCTGGTCTTTCTCTTTAGGCCGTTAGTCAATCACTCTTCAGTTCATATCTATGTGGCTATGAAATGTCATGGTTCATAATATATACACATGTAAGGTCTTCTGGAGTTAGTCCGACTGAGGAATGGGGAGGGTATCTAAGGAGAGTCCAAGATCTGAAAGACAGAGGATCAATATCAAGTTCCAGCTCTGCCACATAGCTATCAGATGAACATTGGCAATAAAACTTTATAGCTTGACTGGATTCTTCCTAATTCACACAGTCGTGAAAAGCAAATGAAATTACCATGAAAGCACTTTATAGGAAATAAAAAGCACCAAACAAATGTAAGTTATAGGCCCCAGGACATCTTAACTGAGATCAAGATGAGTAAATGTTTACTTACTCTCACAACAACATGAAGATGGCTGATATTTATTTTAAGTTATATTTTATAAGATAAAATGCTAAAAAAAAAAAAAAAAGCCAAATACATTTGGAGAGCCTGCTTAATAGCAAATGGTGATTAATCACTTTAATAAATGGCTTGGTGTCGGCTATTCTGCTGATCATCAAGCCAATTTTAGTAATTCTATCAATGTGATGAAGATATATCCTCCAAATTTTCTGAGCCAGTGGCTGGCTTAGATTCAGATATGGAAAATCCTGATTGCATTTTTTGTTTAAATTGTATTTTGTGGCAGTGATATAAAAAAGGAGCAATTTTCAATTTTAATTATGATATGCCTTTTTAATAGTTCTTAGGTGCAAGATTTTTCTTCAGGGGATGTTTTACCATAGATTCCTTTACAGAAAACACAAAAAAGTACAGTTGTTTCAGTTGATGTTGGAAGGCTCCCTACAAACACCCGCCCATATCCCTTGTTTCAGAAACACCTGAGAGGTAGCCACATGATGCTCTTAGGAGCACAGTTTGAAAACCATTAGTTTATGAAAGCAAAGCACTTTGAAGCAATTTAAAATAAAGTTGAATCATGATGCAATTTCACAAAAATTGCCAAATGTTGCCTTTGCACAAGGGGATCTTGGATTTATCTTTTGATTGATTAGTTCTATGAGTTCATATAAACAAACAATGCATATTACATTTTCTTTTCTCAAAGTTCTCATTGATTTAGCATTAAAAACATTCAGCCTTAATAGTATCAGATACTCTTTAGTTGTACTGGCTATTTCTCACAATACACTTAGAAATTGACCAGGACTATATATGTTTATGTATATAAACTGTCTAATGCTTTATAGTTTATAAAGATATATTCTCTCTATCATACATGCAAAAAAAAAATTCTTGGTTTTAAATATAACCTGGGGGGTACTACAGAACAAAATTTATATTTTAATGTATATTTCAGAATCTTTTTGACACCATAGCTATTTAAAACTGGGAAACATTCTTAGCACCCTGATTCAACAAATTAAAAACATTAATCTAAGAGATAAGTTCTATATCCACAGACTTCAATTTTTAAACGACAAAAGAGAGATCAAGAACTTTCCTAAATGCATTAAAACCTCTTTATTTGAGAAATCTGAAAGTACCTCCAAAAGTTTTTCATATCAACTGATTCCTGACAGAACCTAATTAAAGCAGAGTAAGAAAAGAAACCTCGCCTTGGATGTTAGGGATTCTTCCTGAATCCAGGCTTTTCAGTCAGCCTTTGTATTACGTATGTCCAGAAATTCTGTGAAACTAGAAAGAGGAGGAAAAAAATCAGTAAGTGTTATCATGCAATTTCCCCTATTTTTCTGTATCCATCTTAGCTCATTGGAACCTGTTAATTGATGAATGAAGACTTTATCAAGCTTGGCAGGAGTCGTTATGTCTCTGATTTTCCTTGAAATGTATCTGTCATGGAACTCAAAATTGAATAGCCAGCTTGGGTCTTAACCAGAGACATGGCACTGACTTAAGACACTCTGAAGGGAATGAATGATTAATGCAGTTTATAGACAGGATAGCGCTTCTTCTGTCTCATGTGCTTTTTGTATGTAATCTCCAGTGGTTCAAGTTCAGATGGATCTAATGAAAAAGGACTAGATGTTTTCCACCTTCCCTACAGAGCATGCTGTACAATTTATCCACTGACAAAATGTGCTAATGAAATGTCACCTTGGACAGCTTGGTAAAGGATTGATGGGCTGAAAGTTTTGAACTTTATTTAACTTTTGCTGGAAAAATGAATAAGTCCTCCAAACTCTGTATGATATAGAGATCTATTACCGGTTTCTAACTCAGGAAGTAGCTATGCTGCTGATGGGAAAGAGAATAGAAAAAATGCTGATGGGGCAAAGTTTATCAATAAACAAATTGAGGATGTGTGGCTTTATCATGCTCCCATTCTAAATTATTGTCAAGTTAAATAATTTTATGAAGATGTTTTTCTATACATTTTCTATAATTGCAAGCTATTATACTATATATTAGTCTATCAATGAAAGATTAATACATAGTATAATACATACTACATATGGCTAACACCTTTACCCTTTGTAATCAATTTCATTATTATTTTATTTGTCCTTTGTCACTTCTTTACCAGAATCCCCACTATTAAACCTGACCTGGGAATGCTTTTAAGCCTTTTAATTCCTTCCAATGATAAAAATTTCATCATCAGTGAGCAATGGCTACTGGAGACTATGAAAGAGAATTTAAATGGTAAACCAAGACTTAGATGTGGAAGAAAATGAAACTATAAATAGAGAGACTGTTGACAAAAGTGAATAGGCAAAACACACAAAGTAAAGTAGCACTCTAGCACTGATAAAATTAAAGAGCCACGTGAAAAAGCTGTAAAAAAAAATACTAATATTGGGATGCAAATAATGACTTTCTATATTATGATTTGTGTACATCTACAATGGCCAATATAAATAACCGTACAACGTACGCACATATATATGCAGAAACACAAAAGGTTAAAATGATAGGCCAATAAGCAGTGTCTATAAGTTAATGCCTTGCTTTAATCAGAATAGTAATGGGAGAACAAAGAACATTTTCTTATTCCTCAGTCCAAAGGGAAAATTTGATAGACTCTTTCAGGGCAAGAACATTTTCTGAGATCTAGTTTTCAGTTTTTCATAGCTGTTACAATGGGAAGGACAATATTGCCAGGGCTGCTATAACAATTAAGTTCCCTAATTTCCTGAGTAGACTATAAATCAATTTCTCATACACTATTAAGCTCACAATGGTGGAGAGCTATCCTCTGATAAGATTGAAGGGTGTTGATTCTTTACATCTTGGAGCTTCCCTATTTTGAACAAAGGGTTTCTCAGGTTGTTACGCTTAAGTGTAGAAAGCAGTTGTAGGCAAAGAAATAGGAGGATCACAGAGGAAGGTGGTCATGAGCCAGCCACAGAGGAGATGAACAATTCTCTTGCTCTTACGTTGGCTACTTGACTAATTTCAAGGACAGGAAAGGCTGGAAAATGTGGGCTGGCAATTAGGTTGAAATTCCTTTCAGTTTTGTTGGAAAAATCAAATATATAATGTATAAAAGGAGCCAAACAAGTCACTAACATTACTTCTTCACTCATTCCTCTACTATTATATCTCATAAGTATAAAAATTTGTTAAAATTAGCAGGTCGCATCACATTAGAATATTAATTTTATAATATTAGTGAGGAACAAAACACAGCCAAAAGACCATTTATTTAATAAAATTGAAGACAAATAGATTATGAACCTTAGATTACAAAAATCTATGGTAAGAGAGAAGCTACAGTTCCAAACTTATTGACCACAGTTATTTTGCAATTGAATATGTTTGTCTTTAACTTGTTAACATTCTGCCATATCTATTTCCCTCTTAAAACACATTCTATTTATTGCATCTCAGTGGAATTTCTTAATTTTTTATTATGTTCATACTTGGATGATAACCCTGACAAATGCTGCTCAAAGGTATATTAAATATTTATACTTGTTTCATTTTTAAAGCCAGAAGATAATCTGTTTTAAATGTGTTCATGTCACATTGTACTTGCCAAATTTTCTGTAGCATATATAAAACTAAAATTTGAAAAAATAACAAATTAGTGGCTAGAAATTGAAAGGCTAGGATTAATTTTTGTTTAATAGTTGCTCTTTTATGTGACAAATATTCTCAAACTTTGAAACCCAGTAGTCTTTATGATCCAAAAAAATTGGAGCTGCTACCATAACCTATGCAACGTCACCCCCCTGGGGCATCTTTTCCCTATAAAGGAAATGTGATCCATGCACAGACATGGACTCAACTACTAATAATTATTTATGTAAGGTTTTGTGGTTTTTTACGTTTTTTAAAAATTATTATCAGTGCTACCCTTAATTAAATATGAATGGAAGCAAAGACTACTGAAAAAAGACTAGAGTTTGGAATTAGCAAGACTTTAGTATCAGGATATGGAGTGTCACCACATTTTGATTGTGCTCCTTTGAATGTTTCTTAGATTCCTTGAGATTCAATTAGTTCATCTGAAGATGAGGGAAAATTACACAGCCAGTACAAGATGGAAGATATTTATTCATGTATTTTATAGAATAGAAAACCATTTGAAGTGCTTAGTATTTTTTTTTTTTTTTTTGGTAGTTTTTGGCCAGGGCTAAGTTTGAACACACAACCTCCGGGATATGGGGCCAGCGCCCTACTCCCTTGAGCCACAGGCACCCCCTGTTAGTATGTTTCTTGGCACAAAGATGATTCTCAATAAATATTATTGGAGTGCATTTAAGTTAATTTCAATAATATCAGAAAACTATAAAGATAGTGAATATAACAAACCTGGTATTATTTTCCATATATCAGATGATTGAGTAAGTGTGAATACATATAATGATATTGTTAGCATCCAAGGTTCTTAATATGGGGAAAAAATACACATATGTGTGTGTGTGCCTATGAGTTTCTAAATCCAGCCTCAGGAAGAGCTCAGAAGTAAGGATATCCTAGTAGTAATACATATACCTTGTATTCCAAGATGGGGTTCAAAATGCTTTTCCCAAGATTCTAGGAAGGTATCAGAAACAGTATACTACTCCAATTTCTCTGACCACCAACATAAAAACTGGTGTAATAACTTGACAGCAGGAACAAAAAACACAGGGAAATTCAATGAGCCTTTGTCTTAGCTAAGTCAAAATGTTCACAAAAGCCATTGTACTGGCTAATTATATTTCACCACGTAAGGAAGGCTCAACACTCTTAATTGTTCTTTTGTTGAAACATTTCTAAGATCCCCATATTTTCTTGCCTTAGTAAACAACAGCAATAACAAAAAATGTATGGTAACATTTATAACAAATTTAGATCATAAAATATACCAAAGAATTCTAAACTACAAGTGGGTAGAGAAATAATACCAGTAGTTGCTAGACTTGAATGACTAAGGTACCTCTAAGAGAAAAAGAAGTAGGAAACAATGGAGTAGCATCTGGTTGATCTCAAATCAGGAAAACCACAAAATACCTTGCAGCCACCAAAAAATAGCCGGGCGTTGTGGCGGGCGCCTGTAGTCCCAGCTACTCGGGAGGCTGAGGCAAGAGAATCGCTTAAGCCCAGGAGTTGGAGGTTGCTGTGAGCTGTGTGAGGCCACGGCACTCTACCGAGGGCCATAAAGTGAGACTCTGTCTCTACAAAACAAAAAAAAAAAAAAAAAAATACCTTGCAGCCAATAGGTCTTCACAGAAAGCAGAGTGGGCCAATTTGAGATCAGCAGTTGAAAACTGGGAGGGCTTCCCACCTCTAAAATTGTTAAAGTACCCACTTGAAGGAACACTCATGTTGATTTACCTTAGACTATTATTGTAGTATTTTTTTCTCATTTATTAAAATGGTTCTATCTAATCCTTATAATTACAAATCTAATAATTTTAACATACCCTAAAGTTTTCCACTTTCCTGAACTTTCTTTGATTTATGTTAGGGATGGATCTCTTGAACTAAAATTAAAAAAAAAAAAAAAAAAATGTTTAATTTTGAACATTTTGATTTTGAGCATTTCTGTCTTATGTTCCCGTTTATTGCTTTATTATCAGATTTTGATTGCTGATTTATGAGACATGTATAGATGACATTGTACGAAAAAGGTATAGTTCCTACTAATTACAAAATACTTCATATTGAACACCAAATACATTCCAAACAACTGTACCAGGTGCTTTACCTAATTATTTTAAGGAAAGTACCAGTACACTTAAACAGTTACTATATAGCTGGGGATTCCAAAAAGTTGAGAGAGCCAGGATGGGACATAAAAGAGGTAGTGGATACAAAAGAACTAACACCTACCAGGCTGAAGGTATTCCAGGGTTTCATCTAGGTTTCCATTCACAAGACTGGGTTAGTAAATGAAGCAGAAGAACTAATAAGATACTAAGTGTCAGATAAAAACAAGGCTTACTATACATAAACACTCCCAGACTATAACCATGGAAATATTGAACTTGGCAAGTGGAGAATGGTATCCCATCTTGAAAGAAATTGTTCTTGAAGAAGTCTATGTGTGGGATGTTGCTGGAATGAGGGTGTGTGGGTGGTGGATATTTTCCTAGAATATCCAAATAAACCTGTTTTATTTTATTTGCAAAGAGTTAATAAAATATATTAATAATCTAGTCTGCCTATTTCTAAGGTCAGTTCCTTGACACAATCTCTGAGATAGCAATTTGCAGACAAAAAGTACTCACAGAAACGTATCCCATGAGAGAGTAAAGGAGAAGCTGAACTATGATGCAATCTCAGTGGAGACCTCAACTGAGATAGAGACATCTCACAAACAGAAGCAAGGGGGCAGGGCCTTTGCTCCAGGGTACACCAATCATTGACACAGCCTTCTCCTGGGAAGGAAGCCTAACCTTAGGGGAGGCAGGGCACCATAGCAATTCTCTGTAAAGATAGATGTCCGACTGCAAGAAAGACAAAGACATCATTACTAATACAGACGAAAATGTCAGACATTTACCACCAAATAGCATTATTCAAATGCAAACACAAAGAAAGGTTTTTTTTTTTTTTTTTTTTTTTTTTTGTAGAGACAGAATCTCACTGTACCACCCTCAGGTAGAGTGCCATGACATCACACGGCTCACAGCCCCCAAGAGGGCTTACGCGATTCTCTTGCCTCAGCCTCCAGAGCAGCTGGGACTACAGGCACCCGCCACAACTCCTGGCTGTTTTTTGGTTGCAGTTTGGCCAGGGCTGGGTTTGAACCTGCCACCCTCGGCATATGGGACTGGCACCCTACTCACTGAGCCACAGACGCCGCCTGAAAAGGTTTTAAGTTTACATGAAAGATTGGAGAAAAAAGGTTAGGAAATAACTAAAATTAGTATTAAATAAGAAGACTAAGATGAAATATATTCACATAAAAGAAAATTGATCACCTCGCTAAATATTTGTAATGCTGTATGAACCTGTGGATTGTTGAGTTTCTTACACTGAAGTAAAAATTTGTGGATTTGAGATTTTATGTGTTTGGGGTCTTTATCCTTAGTGTATGTGATTATAGAATATAGTCATGCACTGCATAAAGGCATTTCAGTCAATGATGGACCATGTATACTGCAAGGATCCCATAAGACTGTAACAGGGCTGATGAAATTCCTACTGTGCAGTGGGACCACACTTCCCATAAGGTGGTGAAGTGCAGCATATCACTCAGGTATCTGTAGTAAAATTGGCGTAAACGTACCTACGGAGCTACCAGTCATGTAAAAGTCCAGCCCATCCAATTATGTACAGTACATACTACTTGATAATGGTAAGGATAGAACTAGGATACTAGGTTACGTATTTCCAATACTGAAGCAAATGTGGTGAGAATAAGATGGAGTCTTTCAGGCCAGGGCTGAGATGACACGGCTGGTTGAGGCCCTACGTGATCTTCCCTGCATGTCTCCCATTCTTTGCTGTTTTGCAAAGTCAACTTTAACCTAAAAATTTGTATCTTGAGTAGTTGAGGGCAATTGATTTAGGAGATTACCTTTTAAATTGGAAGGTGTTTTGGGTCATAGGCTATGCTGATTATTGTCGTTTAAAATAAGGATTAACATGATTTTTACTTTGAACTTTCATGTATAAAAATGTTCTGTTCTTCTACTTCTAAAATAACAGTCTTGAAGAGGCTACTCTCACGGTACTCCAGGATCACCATCCTTCTGATGAAATTGGGTGGAACTATCCCTGTATCTATATATTGGCTAACAGTAACAGATAATAATACTATGCTTTTATTATTATTATTTTATTATTATTTGGAGTGTACGCCTACTTATAAAAAAGGGAGCTCATGTAAAACAGCCTCAGGAAATACTTTTAGAAGACATTTCATAAGAATGTGCAGGACACATTCCATTGTTATCACCTGACATAACAGCGGGTATGTTATTATTACCCCTGAATTTCCCAGTGGGACAAGATGGGGTGGTGAAGCACAGTGATATTGACAGGTCTAACCCCATGTGTTTGTGTATTTATTTTTAACAAAAAGTTTAAGAAGTTAAAACCAGTAAAAAAATTTTAAAGAATGCTTATAAAATAAGGATGTAAAGAAAGAAAAAAATCTTTTACAGTTATGCAATTTGTTTTTTAAGCTAAGTGTTGGTACAAAAGAGTCAAAAAGATTAAAAAGTTCATGAAGTAAAAATGTTACATTTTTATTATTAGTTTGTTATTTATTATTGAAGAAATTTTTTTATAAATTTAATGTAGTATAAGTGTTCATAAAGTCATAACAGTATACGGTAAGGTCTTAGGCCTTCACATTCACTCACTGACTCACAGAGCAATTTTCAGTCCTGTAAGCTCTATTCATGGTAAATGCCTTATTATACATGTACCATTTCTTTTTCTTTTGTTCCATAATGTGACTGTACCTTTTGTGTTTAGATATGCTTATATTTACAAATACTTACCATTGAATTACAATTTCTTATGGTATTCAATAAAGTAACTTGCAGTAGTCTATAACATATTGCCTACATGTACAGTGGGCTATGCTAGCCACGTTTGTTTACGTGCACCCTGAGGTTTTCATGACCACAGAATCCCCTAACAACACATTTTTTACAGTGTATCCTTGTTGTTAAGCAATAAATGACTGTGTATGGGTATATATTTATTATTTATAAGTTTATAAACATACACACAAGTTTAATGTAAATATTAATAGATTAATCATGTCCCTTAAAACTCCTTTAAAAAAAGCACGTTCAAAGCTGTACTATTTTTCATAAAAAAATTTAAATATCCAATTTGAAAAGCCAGCCTGGTACTCACCATGGAGGATGACCTTGGATACAAAATTTCCAAGAAGTCAAAGCATTTTTGTGTTCCAGTGCAAGGGTGACCCAGTAATCTGGAACAGGGATTCAAAGCCTTGAGATGCTAACACAATGAGAAGTAGCAAGCAGGTTGTGAAGACCTTAGTGACCAGAGAAAAGGTCTTAGATTTCATTCAGTGCTGTGATACTGGGCGTTAGTTTGTCAGGAATTTTATGAGATGGCTTTCAAGCAGAGTCACCATTAAAATTAAATTAGTTAAAATATATAAAATTATAATCAAATAAATCTAGTTCAAAACAAAGGTTATTAGTACTCAAAACTCACCACTCTGTTTTAGTCCCTTTGTGTGGCAGTAAAGGAATACTTGAGCCTGGGTAATGTATAAAGAAAAGAAGTTTATTTGGCTCATGGACCTGCAGGCTGTACAAGAAGCATTGAGCCAGCACCTGCTTCTGGGGAATGATTCCAGAAGCTTCTACTCATGGCAAAGGCCAAAGGGAATAGACATCAAAAAGCAAGAGAAAGGAAGCAAGAGAAAGGGGAGGAGGTGCCAGGCTTTTTTCAACAAGTAGTTCTCATAAAAATGATCAAGAACACCACCACACGATTTATAAAGGTGTGCCCCCTGATCCACACACCTCCCACCAGGCCCCAGCTCCAACTCTGAGGATCAAAGTTCAACATGAGACTTAGCAGGGCCAATCAAGCCATATCCAAACGACAGAAACTTCTAAAATGATTTTGCTAGATCAAAAATGATTTTCCTATCACCACCAAGGACAGCTGACTGTAGGGTAAAAATGCAATACAATGGTATGCTACCATACATCTTCTGATTTCCCGGGTCAGGGATTACCATAGTGATTGTGTGAAATTGAAGTGAGTTTTGACATAGGAAATGGAGAGTCAGTTGGTAAATATTTCCCAACAATTTGTTCCATTCCAGTTTAAATAAGAAGAAAATAAAGATTTTTAAAATATTCTAGGGCGGTGTCTGTGGTTCAAAGGAGTAGGGCGCTGGTCCCATATATGAGAGGTGGTGGGTTTAAAACCAGCCCTGGCCAAAATTGCAAAAAAAAAAGAATAAATAATAAAAATTAAAATATCCTAATTGAAACAAACAAACAAATAAATAAATTCTAATTGAAGGCCAGCCCAGTCGCTCATTCCTATAATACTATCACTCTGGGAAGCTGAGGCAGGAGCATTACTTGACCTCAGGAGTTTGAGACCAGCTTTAACAACAGCAAGATCCTGTCTCTACAAAAATAGAAAAATTAGGTGGATGTGGTGGTACAGGCCTATAGTCTCAGCTACTCAGGAGGCTGAGGTAGGAGAATAGCTTGAGCTCAGGAGTTCAAGATCACAATGAACTATGATACCACCACTGTACTCTAGCTGGGGCAACAGAGTGAGACCCCATCTCATAATAATGACAATAATAATAATAATAAATCAAAACAAATTAAAAATATTCTAATTGAAATAAGAAAATAATTTTAGCAAGATAGTAGCATAATCAAACTCATGTTTGTTTGCTTTTTTTTATTTTTTATATTAATTTATACTTTTTACTCCTGTCCATAACTTTTTGGATGGTCATATATCCAAAAACAGATAGCAAAACTTATTAATGCCTATCTTTGGAAATCACCTCTTAAATCTCAAAAAAAGTGATATTTGATTAACTGAAGAAAAAAAAAAAACAAAATTAACTCCAAAGACTCAAATCTTCAGGTCTTGAGTTAGCACAGGAAGCACAGAAATTAATTTTGCTCTAAGGACAGAAAAGAATTAAATTTTTCTCATAATAAAAAGAAAGAATTTTATTCAAAGTCTCTTAACTTTCCATTACTGGAAATGTACAAATAGAGTCTAGGTAAGGATCTGCCAGAGACACTGTGGAAGACATTTCTACATTGGCTGAAACAAGTCTGATTTTTTATCTTTATTGATAAGCATATGCCCTGTTTTCTCGAAAATAAGACAGTGTCTTATTTTAAGGTGTGCTCCCAAAGATGCGCTAGGTCTTATTTTCAGGGGACATCTTATCTTTCCTGTAAGTAGATCTTATTTTCGGAGGATGTCTTATTTTCGGGGAAACAGGGTAGATTAGGGAAAAACTTGACCAGTTCACTTTTATATGTTCCATAATATTCTCCTTGGAATAGAAAGATGGGGGTGAGAAACCTCATTCTAAATGATCCCAGTGTACTTAATTGAACTACAAATTTTGCTTTTAGCTTTCTTGTAGCAAACACAAAAAAGAAACATAAAGCAGGCTCTAACATGATTTATAAATTCCATAAGACCATGGACTAATTCACTAGAGAAAATTAAATAAATATATTTGTGTTCCTGTTTCAGCAAACTAAGAGAAATTTTTCCTAAGGGTCTTAATACTGGAGATGAAGTATAACTGAAATTTTTTTTTCTTTATAATACTAAAAAAAATTCTTCCTAAAGCAACATTGAGGTCTATGAAGAGAAAATACTAAGATATTTTCATAATTTAATAAAGATCTGGCTATCAGATATTCAAATCTCCAGATTTTATGAAATGTTCTAAACAAAAGGCAGCTGTAAGTGTTAAACTGCACTCTTTTTTTATTCTGTGTATTTTACTTTAACTATATATCATAGTTAAAATTAAACCTTTTTGTATGATTTGTGCTCTGAGTCCTTCAAAAGCAAGAGTATGCAAGTGAGTCTTTAAAATACTTGAAATAGTTTAAAGAGGAAACA
Organism: Nycticebus coucang; assembly: GCF_027406575.1. Taxonomy (NCBI): domain Eukaryota; kingdom Metazoa; phylum Chordata; class Mammalia; order Primates; family Lorisidae; genus Nycticebus; species Nycticebus coucang. The sequence goes on along the minus strand of NC_069781.1, from coordinate 53,291,578 downwards.
GAAAAAGTAGATGTCAAACATACCACATTACAGTGTTGCTCAGAATAAGGAAAGATGGGAAGTTCTACCGAGCCACGAGGCACAGCAGAGAATGAAGCAGTGAACCAAAAGAGTTAGTACTAGCTTTTGAATTCCACTTAATATTCACTGAGGGTATTCCAAAAATGTCAAGTCCTATTCTTTAAAATTTTATTGTGCACCTGTGCATTTCCTGCCCTTTTAAAGCCCTGATTCACTAAGTTTTTAAGCCAATGGTGAAAATATTTCTAGTTTCCACTGAGACATATTGAGAAAAACTGGTATTTAATTTGGTAGTATTTGGCTAAAGAATGTTTAAGAATTAGAATTAAAAGAAATTCTAGGGACTTTCTCCAGAGGGGTAGACACACAATATGCATTAAGAGATAATAATCTGAGCATAATAAACTCTGAGTAAAAGATAACGCTAAATAGTGTAAGTTCATCATTCAAAAATTCTTGTTTAAAAAGTCTCATCTGACTGTTAAGAATATATAAAATATTTGATACTGAAACTGCCTTTACAAATTAATAAAGGGGTTCAAGGCAATAACTGGGCTAAGGGCCCCAAACCTCTATTAAGGAACTAACCTAGTTAAAAACAATGATGGTAATTAGTCACTGGCCACAATTGCTACTCTGGAGTCACAGAGCTGGTAGTCTTAAAGATTCTTAACTCTGTCTGTGGATAACATCACCCTTTTGAAACTTAAAGGTAATTTCTGAGATACCTTCCAGGACCTGCATGCCAGTGGACTGGCTGATACACATAGACCTATGGCCCATACCACAAAATCACTCAACGGGAATTGTAATCCCAGGAATTTCAGCATAATTTCTATACCTCTATAGCTTTGCCCCGAACATAGTCAATTAGCAAACCTAATTGTCTAACTCTTTAAAATTATCTTTAAAAACCCTGTCTCCTAAATTCACAGGGAGACAGACTTGAGAAATTCTTCCTAACTCCCTCTTAGTGCTCAGCAGAATTAAGCTCTTTTTCTGCTGCAATATCTGCTGTCTCAACATATTGACCTCCTCTTGGGCAGCAGGGCAAATGAAACTGGGTAGATGGTAACAATATGTTTACAAAGTAACAAAAGACATGATGCATATTATGTTACCTGTTCTTCTTTATGTTAATGTATATGAGTAAAATGCTTTGCAATTCTTTGATGAAAACATGTTCATTCCCTTCCCATTAAGCCTAGTGATAAGATTAGATATAAAGGTCAGAGGCATAATCTCCTACTCAAGGAAATGAATACCTTCATGAAGACAGCAGAACTGTATACAAGTAAGGATGATACAAACTATATATAAAAGAAGAAATACGATGAGCCTGTGAACAGAGCAAGAGTGGGATGCCAATTCCCACCCTCAAAATTCCCATGCAGTCAAAATTTGTATATGCCTTTTGACTCCATGAAAACTTACCTATTAATAACCTACTGTGGACAAAAGCCATATTGATAACTTAAACAGTTCATTAACACATACTTTATATGTAATATGTATTATGTACATTTTATTTCATATAATAGAGAAGAGAATATTATTGATAAAATCATACAGAAGAGAAAATATATTTACTAACTGTTAAGTGGAAGTGGGTGACCATAAAGGTCTTTCTCTTGTCTTCACATTGAGCAGAGTGCAGAGAAGGAAAAGGAGCAGGGTGGGTCTTGCTGCCTCGGGGGTAGCAGAGGCAGCGTAGAATTCTCTTGTAAGGGAACCTGTGCCGCTCAAAGCTGTGTTGGTCAGGGGATCAACTGTAGTGCTATTTGAGAACTAAGGGAGGAAAGCCTAGCCCAATAACTCTTCAGGGAATATAACGATTGACTCTCTCTTACAAAATGCCCTACTAAATGAAAGAATATTGGCAAAAATTATCAAGACTATCAAGATGACATATAGTTCATTAATTTTTATATCACCTTGACATTTTATCTTCCTCTATGAATAAAATTTGATCACTATGAGGCCATCTTCTTGGACCATATTCACATGGCTCCTTGAAGACTCAGCTTAATTGAATTACAGTTTAATGTTTGTTTTTTAAAAAAGGAGGTAACAAAATTCCTTTTTTCTGTGAATCTTATATCAAAAAGTAATCACCTCTATCTCTTAACGTCTTCTTTGCACAGATAGATTCACAACTCTAGAGGAAAGTTTGTCGGATTTGGAATTGTCAAAACTGAACAATTTTTAAAAAATAATGACCTATTCCTAGAGACTTTTAGTTTTGAGCCTTTATTACCTTTGTCTCAAAATCTAATAATTATTACCCTAGGGTCTAGTTACAATGTTGTCATCTCTTTTAGGTGTATTGGGTATGTAACATATTGAGATTTTTAAGATTTTACAGAATAATACCTATACTTCTTTGAGTTTCCATTATTATAACCAAATACACACAGCTGGTTATTTTTTCCTTATGATAAATAAATCTAAGTATTTTAGGTAACTTTTTTCTTCTATACCAAAAAGACTTATATTAATTATATGAATCCTCGCAGTCAGCATTTTTCCTTCTTTTCCTCTTTCATTTTCATTTTCATTTATGTATATTCCATGTGCCACTAAAGTCATTGTACAGTGTGTTCATTTTCTGTTGTTACTGTAACAATTTACCACAAATTCAATGGTTTAAAACACCACAAATTTATTATCTTACAGTTCACTGAGCTAAAATCAAGGTGTTGTGTTTCTTTCTAAAAAAAGGCTGCAGGTGGAAATCTATATTTTTCTTTTTCCAGTTTCTAGGAATTGCTGGACTCCTAACTCCCACAATTTCAGTCATCAATAGCCAGTTGAGCGTTTCTCATGATTCTGTCTCTCTGGTTTCGACCCTTATACCTTTCTCATTCTGATTTGAGGATACTTTGTGACTACATTGAGCCCATTGAATAAACCATGATGATCACTTTAATGTCAACTGATTATCAACCTTGAGTCTATCTGGAACCTTACTCCCTCTTCACTGTGTAATCTAATATGTTCACAGATTCTAGGCATTAGAAGAACCTAGGCATCTTTGTGTGGCCATTATTCTGTCTACCACTTACGACTTTTAAACATAGAGGTACATGATCATCTGGATCTCTACAGAGTTCATGATTAGATGTCCTTGTTGGTTTGCTTTATCTTCAGCATAGAGTCAATCATGAAACATATTTACCTAATATTATTTCAATGCCTGTTATAAGTGTTCAGGCATTTTAGATACATTTCCTTGAGTAAAAATATGGAGGAAAGGAAGTTGCATGGAAATCAGCAACTGGGTGTTTCCGGAAATTTTGTTACATGGTTACTGAACAATATTTATTGAGAAACTAGTTTGTTCTGCACATGATGCCAAATAGTGAATGCAAATTGCTAAAAACAATAGAGTGACTCTGACTCATAAAAACTAAAACCTAGGGTGGCGCCTGTGGCTCAGTGAGTAGGGCGCCGGCCCCATATACCGAGGGTGGCGGGTTCAAACCCAGCCCCAGCTGAACTGCAACCAAAAAATAGCCGGGCGTTGTGGCAGGCACCTGTAGTCCTAGCTGCTCGGGAGGCTGAGGCAAGAGAATCGTGTAAGCCCAAGAGTTAGAGGTTGCTGTGAGCCGTGACGCCACGGCTCTCTACCGGGGGGCGGTACAGTGAGACTCTGTCTCTACAAAAAAAAAAAAAAAAAAATATTAAATATTGATAAAATTAAAAATTAATAAAGGTTTTAGATTTCAAAAAATAGCAAAAGATCTCATATATATAAGGAAGTCAGTAATGACCTCAAGACAATATAGTAGCTATAGAACTATGCAACACTATCTAAAATGTTTCTCCAGAGGCACTCAGGAATATCTGCATCATAAACGTGGAGTATTTTTACTAAAAATTATGATTCCTTGACCTCTTTGTGGACATTAAAATCAGGTTCTTTGGTACTTGGTCCAGGGAATCTATATTTCAATAACCGTATTAAATGATCCTTCTGAACATTAAATTTCATAAATATTACCACAGTTCATCACGTGAAAAGCACCAACCTGTGTCTTTCTGCTGTAATGCAAACAACAGTTTTGTTTGTTTTGGGGGGGGGGTTTTTTGTAGAATAGTCATATTTCAGAATCAGAATACTTTCCATACAATTGTAATTGGTTATCTCCAAGAAGATTCTTGAAGAAAGAAGCTTCAAAAAAGCAAAATAAAGAGTATGTGTGAATTGAAGATGGTTAAATGAAGTCTTCAATTTTCTGTGAACCATGGCAAAACTTGGACATTGTGCTTTTGTAGTTCAAATTCAGGCTGCCTATTAGAATTTTTCTTTTTTGTTAAAATTTATTGCAGATTAATATGAGATTACAAATGATTAAGTTACATTGTTTTCATTTTTCAGATAAAGTTCAAATTACACAATGTAAAGGTATACAGCACACCCCTGGGTGAAGGGTTCAAGTATAACTTCAACTAGAACTTGCCTATTATTTACTTATTTTTTGATAAATTTGATTAGTAAATTTTATAGACCTGAGTAAACTTAAGGGCCATACCACAATATAATAAGAACTAATACAATTACATATTTTAGAGCAGTTTTATGCTAATTTCTTTGATTTTTGAGTCCTTTGGATTTCTGTTCTACTTATTTCTATTGCTTTAAATGTCTTCCGTTATTGATACAGTTATTTTTATTCACCCAAAAGAATAAAATAACACAGTAGTAAAAATATTGAAAACCAGAAACTGTATCAGGAATAAAAGTAAAGTTTATCAAATACAAACGTGAGCACATATATAATTGATAAAGATCTTTTTTTAATTCAACTAATAACTTTTTTGTTCATATCAAATGGATATTTTTAAATTAACTTTTTGGAAACAATACACATAGGTAATCTATTTAGTCAATAGAATCAATATAGTTTTCCTGCCAGAAATTTTCTATACATACGACTAAACAATATAAAACAAAACTTAAACAAAACAAAAATCAAATAAAAGAAAAAATACACAAGATACGGAAGAGAAATGTCAACCCTAGCACAATATTTTAATTCAAAAGTGGGCAAATCATACTCCCCAGGCCAAATCTGGCTCACCACCAATTTTTTATAGTTAGTGAGCTAAAAACGTTTTTTACATTTTTAAATGGTTGAAAAAGTATAAAGTACATTAATATTTTATGACATGTTTTAGACAACATTTACATTTCAGTGTTCATAAACAAAATTGTGTTGGATCACAGCCACAGTCCATTCATTTGCTGACGGTCCATGGTTTCTAAGCTGCTACAACAGCCGAGTTAGAAAGTTATGACATAGATCTTATGTCCCATAAAGCCTAAAATATTTACTATGTAGGTCTTTACAGGAAATCTTGTCAATGGTCATTTCAATCCACATATTTGGAAATTTTACCTGTTGGAAGAATACTAATGAGTATGTCACCCCAAAATTTGCTATTCTTACGTAAGAATTATTTTGAACCAAAGGCAATTAAAGAGTAGATACAAGAAAAGCTCCCTGTCCTCCTCCTATTTGCCTAAAAGCAGAAAATAATTTTTAAAAAATGCCCCTGCTCCCTTTAATAGGAGCAATAAAAGTTGTATGTCCTTGTCAGTCTAGTACCCTGTTTCCCCGAAAATAAGACATCCTCTGAAAGTAAGACCTACTTACAGGAAAGATAAGACGTCCCCTGAAAATAAGACCTAGTGCATCTTTGGGAGCACACCTTAAAATAAGACACTGTCTTATTTTTGGGGAAACAGGGTAGTAAGTACTATGGTCAGAGAAATCCACATAACAAACCATAGAAACTAGATTTTATTTACTATTAGTTTCCATATATTTATTTACTTACAGTTTTCTGCACTTGGAAGCCCAAATCTACTTTCATTTCTCCAAAAAAAAAAAAAAAAAAAATCATCGTTCTTTGTCAAACATGCCAGATAAGCCTGAGTCCTAAGCCACCTCTTTCAGTTACCCATCTCTGGTTACTCCCATGAGTACATACATGTTACACATAATATATGTTAATAAATTTGGGGTTGTTTTTCTTTTGCTAATTTGTCATCTTTGCAGAGGTCCACCTGAGAATTTAGAAGCGTAGAAGGCAAATGATTTTTTTCTCCACTATAATAGTATAAGCATGAATATATTTTTTGAGTCCTAATTGTCATGTACTATGTTTGTATTATACATATTATCTTATTTGGTTTTCCCAGGAAATAAATGCAACATCTGTTAGTTTACCTAATCCTTGGATTAGTCAAGCAAGGAATGTGCTAGATTTAAACACATTTACATATACAAATGCTAGAATTTATATAGAATATATGATTTCCAAAGTTACGAATCTAGAATTCAAGCCCAGTTTAGTCTGAGTCTAATGTCCAGACTTTTAACCATATTTTTGTAGCTAAACTTTTACATATACTTAAACGCTAAATAAGAGAAGGACCTAAAGTGATTATGTAGCAATATATGTTAATTTTAATTTCAAACGAATCTTTTGTTGTTTCAAGAAAAGATTTTTTCATGGGTGACAGCAGTAAGTCATGGGTCTACTATTACCAGATAGATTCTGCCTGTGCAGAAGAAAGTTGAACAAGGACCAATATATTTTCATCTTCCTCTCCTGGAATATTTTCAATCTAAGCAGGACAAATGGCCACACTGAAAAATCACACTTTCTAAAAACCTCCAGGGAATAGTTCTAAAATCACCTGTTAGACAGCAAATGCAAATTAAATGAAGAAGGGAAGGGAGGGAATATTAAGCAGAAGAAAATTGGCCTTCTGCTTACAAGCCTAAAATTACTCTAGTTTTTCCCCTGCTAAATGTATAACAGATTAAGTTCAAATGATTAAATTGTACCAAGTGAAGACCTATAACCTTTCTAAGGCTGCAAATCAGAGGTTAATTATTAGTGGGAATATTCATAAAGATTGTCCTGACACTCGGACCCACAAAAACCTCTTCTCCAACAACTCTTTTTAAATATATTTCTATAAGAAAAATGTCCCATTCTGGATCTAGTTTGCAAGTGAATTGGAATAGAACTAGAATATCTAAAGATGTTCTAATAAAACTTTATTAACTGATATGGCCTTTATACATTATTTGAGACGTGAAAATATGCATGACAGTTTTTTTCCAATTCATGAATGTCATTTAACTTGGTAGAAAAACACTAACATTTAAGAAATGTCTACACATGCCAATGTCTTTACTAAATGTTCCATATATGCGATTTTACATTTCCCATTGTGTTCCTACTTAAGAATTGAAAGTTTTAAAAAATGATAAAACTAGCTGGGATAGAGTTAATATGTTCATGTTCATTATTCACTTCCTTTCCCCTGATTCATTGTAGATGGAGTATACGTCCCTTCCTCTGGACTTTAGGTTTGCCCACGTGATATGCTTTGACAAATGGAATATTAGTGAATTAACAGCAGAAGTTTGAACTGCACTTGAGCGTTTGGGTTCCTCTCTGGTGCTCCTGCCATTGTCATGGGAAACTTTCTCAAGGCATCTCGAGTGCCTCTCAACTGAACCCACAGAGCTGACCCAAATGACCCAAAGGCCATGAGCAAGAAAATGCTTAATGGTGTGTCTTTGATATTTTATGTGAGATTTTGGGTTAGCAAAATATGACTAGTGCAGATGTTGGTAAAGGAGAGATACAATAAATAGAACAGAACAAACAATTAGAAAAAAACAAAAACTATGCAGTTGTCATTGGGATTAAGTGGCAGGCAACAAATAATATTCTCATACGAAGCTGGAAAAATGACCCATATTGTACAATTAAAAAACATTCAGTAAAACTTTAGCTATAGCTACATTTAAGAGAGAAAATATAATTGTGAGGCAGAATGTTCAGTGTATGAGTGAATGTCTTAGTAAGGTCTTACAAGAAAGTTATGAGCTCATTTAAAAACAAAACAAAACAAAACAAAAACTGGTAAGTTTCCAAGCAAAATTTAAAGAGAATATAAAGAGCCCAGAACCTGAATGGCTGGAAAAAGGAAGCATTTTTCTTCTTAAAATCAGTGTTGCGTACTGACCAAAACAGCCTTACCATCCCCCTCAGCTGGGTTAAACTTCAGACAGGCTTCTTCTCAATGATATTCCCAACTAGAGGCCCTGGATCTCCCTTTACTTAGGGTGTTTACTTTAGAAAACTTTCAATTGTAATTTTTTTCTCCACCTCTTGGAGATATGAATATTCAACCTGCCTCCTAAAAGTTTTAAATTCTTTTTTAAAGACCTAGGAATCGTTTTAATCACCATGGAAGATTGTTCTCCTACATCCCAGTCTCTGGAAGGATAAAGGTTCTTCAATGGGCACCGATTGGAAAGCTAGTGGCCTAATCACATAGATGAACACTTGCAAACACAAGAACTTGACGTGATGGCATTTCCCACTGGACAGCCTCCTCTTAGGGTCCTCCAATGTTTTTATCTAGCTTACTGCACACATTTGTTTCAGTGGAATTGAGTTCAGCTTCTCCCCTCTTTTGCAATAATCTTGAATATCTTCCTTGACAGTTTAACTTTGATGTAATCTTTATCTGACAGGTGATCAAAAAACAGCCTCAGTTTTAGTCATGTCAGTAACCATAAGGGATTGGTTCCAGAAACAACCTCCCATACCTAAATTTGCAGATGTTCAAGTTCCTTATATAAAATGGAGAAGTATTTGCATATTATCTACATGCAGCCTCCTATATATTTCAAATCATCTCTATATTACTTATAATACCTAATACAATGTAAATACTATATAAATGGTCAAAATACTATAATGGGTTTTTATTTGTATTGTTTTTATTTTATATATATATTTTACTATCTTTGATCTGCAGTTGGTTGAATCTGTGGATGCACAACCTGTGGAGGAGGGGGGTTACAATAAGATCTGACCTCAGAACAAAGACCAAATCAAATCTATCTCTGTGGCATTCTTTATTAAACCCCCTGGAAAGATTATAATGCATCTTTTAAATAATGTAAGCTAAATAACAAGGCTCCTAGAAAATGTAGAAAATAAGACTATGGAATCTAAGGTATTCAAACTACTAGCAATTCAGCAGAAAGAGATGGCTTTTGAAAGAATATTGGAAGTGACTTTTGGCAAATGAATTTGACTAGAATCAAACAAATAGAAAATCACAATCTTTTAAGAGCATAATACTGGCAAAGGTGCCATCTGCCTGCACTAAAAGAGTATGAGGTTTTCAAGATATAAAAGGACCTTCAGTAGGAAGCTGACCAAGAAATATGCTCAATAGACTTTTCAAAAATGACCAAGGAGAGTGATGGAAATGGGAAGTACCCAAAGAGTAGAGTCAGTCGAGAGCTATGCAGAATAATAAACTGAGATAAAAAGAGGCAATTTGCTGTCCTCAGTCTAGGTTAATTGGGCAATATTGCTTAACAGGATCTCAAAAATTGCATTAGACCAGCAACTGTTAGTAGCCTCACTTTCTTTTCATTTGCAACAGAAACGTTTACTGTGATTGTCCTGTCTCTGTTCCACCATAGTATGTTGGGTGCATGAGACCGATAATTTATTTTGATGCTTCAGATCCGGAGGCACACTGCATCTTTTTCTTATCAAGACTGAAGACATGATAACCTGGGACTTTATGTATGTTTTGGAGAGTAATTAGTATTTTCATATAGGGACATAGAGTGAATATTTTTGACTGAAAGAAACATTGTAGGCATAGAAGCCATAAAAATGTCTGTACCAGGCTGGGCATGATGGCTCACTCTTACAATTCTAGCACTCTGGGAGGCCAAAGCAGGTGGATTGCTTGAGCTCTGGATTTCGAGACTACCTTGAGCAAGAGTGAGACACTATCTCTACTAAAAATAGAAAAATTAACTGGGCATTGTGGTGGGTACCTGTAGTCCCAGCCACTCCGGAGGCTGAGGCAGGAGGATCATTTGAGCCCAACAATTTCAGGTTGCTGTGAGCTATGACTCCATGATACTCCACCCAGAGAAACAGGGTGAGACTCCATCTCAAAAATAAAAATAATAAAATAAAATAAAAATAATAATAATGTCCTGCACCAGTCTCTTAATCGTGGCAAGAGAGAGTGTGATGCTAGATAGTTGAGGACTGACAGTTCATGAACTTGCCACTGTGTGCTTATGCCAGCAGCATTGTACAAATAACTCAGCAAGGTTTTATAATCTTAGTAAAGCAAGTCTCAAACCTGTGTTTGTATCTACATGTTGCAGTGTTTTCCTTAGTGGCATTCATTATTGTTGTTTGTTTTTGCATGCTGTTGTAAGAATATCAGAGCTTGAGGGCGGCGCCTGTGGCTCAGTCGGTAAGGCGCCGGCCCCATATACTGAGGGTGGCGGGTTCAAACCCGGCCCCGGCCAAACTGCAACCAAAAAATAGCCAGGCGTTGTGGTGGGGGCCTGTAGTCCCAGCTACTCGGTAGGCTGAGGCAAGAGAATTGCTTAAGCCCAGGAGTTGGAGGTTGCTGTGAGCTGTGTGAGGCCACGGCACTCTACCGAGGGCCATAAAGTGAGACTCTGTCTCTACAAAAAAAAAGAATATCAGAACTTGAATAATGGAATTGAACAAACATTAAATTTCTTGTTAAACTTGGCAAGAGCGAGAGTACATAATGGAAGTCAGCCAATTCTTCATAAAAAAATAGGGATTAAATGGGATTTAATGTCAGTTCAAACCAAGAGTCAAAAGACTGTTGCTAACCATTTTTTTTATATATTAGAGGGATTATTCATTATAAATTTGTATCCACTGGATACACAGTTAACCAAGTTTACTGTGTGAGCGTGCGAGAAAGGCTGTGTGAAAAAGTTAGACAAAAATGAACTATACTTTTTGCCAACAACTCATGGCTCTTGCATAACAACAATGCACCAGCTCATATGCACTGTCTGTGAGGAAGTTTTTAACTAGTAAACCAACAACTAAATTGTAATACTCACTCTATTCATCTGCTCTGGCTGCCAGTGGCTTTATTCTTTACCCAGAGATAAAGTAAATATTGAAAGGAAGACATTTTGATAGTGTTCAAGACATTAAGGGTAATCCGAGGATAGCTCTAATAGTCATTCAAGAAAAAGCATTCCAAAATTGCTGTGAAGGGTAACTAGGAGCTGATGTTGGTGAGTAGCTACATAGCATCTCAAAGGGATTATTTAGAAAATGACCATTGTGATAGTCAGCAATGAGGTATGTAGCACTTTTTCTGAGAGGAGTTCATGAACTTAAATGTTAGAACTCATTTGCTGTTGTTCCTATGAAATGACCAGCATCTGCCTGAAATAGGTTGATAATCTTGGGGTTATATTTGTCGCCATTAGATGAGCTAAAAGATATTTAGGGAGTTCTAGTTTCATGTATGTATCTCTTAAAAGCATCTAAATTTTTAAAAGTTTAACTTGTGCACACTAAGCAACAGAAATCCCAAGACAGAGAAAATAAATATTTAAGTATTAATTATTAATAATGATTAAAAATATTCTATTTGCATGACAACATATTTTAATTAGGTTAAAATTGCACACTGATTTGAAGATATAAATAGAGCAGAGTCTCCTTGAAAATAAACATTTTATTTTATATATTTTTTAAACCTATGTATTAATTGCATATTTGAAGCAACTTGTGTTAAATTCTGAGGATCATGAAAATAGTAGAGAATACTGCAAATATGATCACCACACCAGCTAAAACCTGTAAGTAAAGGATCCCGATTTAGGAATCAGATATATCACTTACCATCTCTGTGGCCTGAAACATGTATTTAACTTCCCTAAACATCAGAACCATTTTTTTTTTCTTTTATAAAGTGGAGCTGATATTAAATGCTTTGTAGTTAGTGTGAAATTAATTGCTATGGTGTAGGTAAAGTTTTTTCTTGAACTGTAAGCTCTTAAAAACTTAATTTCACACCTCTCCCCTACAAATACTCATATACATTTTTTCCTCAGTGCATAAGGAATTGCTTCTCTGACATGAAACACAAAGCTTCAATTTTTAAATAAATCTGTGGGCTTAGGACATAAAATACTCCACTCCATTGACTGATTTTCCAGCCTGTCCTTTACCTAGTACTAGAGGCCACCTCAGAACAAGTCGTTCCATCTGATGGCTGCTTTTTTCAATCACCATAGTGTCTTCTAGGGAATTGGTTAGCTATTAGATCAAGGTATAAGAACATCAAACTAAGTTAAATTGACAAGTTATTTTAAAATAAGTAGGCTTTAAAATCAGGTGAATCTATGTCACAGAGGGTAGGAATGGGAGCTGGTGTGAGCCTTTCAAAACTGTCTGCATTCAGTGTATCTCCAGATTGCTTCCCTTGAATTTTACATGGCCAGTTGCCACATTAAGCTGGAAATGGGGGAGGAGGGAAAGTGTGATGCTGGCCTCTGTGTGGTGATGCATAGAAATGATTAACAACTGGCCGGAAATGGGCTGATACCTTTTGAGGTGACACATCTGCTGGAAGGGCTCAAGGATATCAGTCAGCTCGTTCCAATTGCTCATTCTCCTCGCCTTCCCAGGCAGGGCCAGCTCTGCCCTCCCCACTGTTACTTACCGTATCTGACCCCATCTTATCTGCTGTACCCCCTCCAAAAATAAATAAATAAATGGGATTTAATGGGATTTCATCAAGCTAAAAAGTTTCTGCACAGCTAAGGGTACCATGAACAAAGCAAACAGACAGCCTGCGGAATGGGAGAAGATTCCAAAGAATATTCCAGAATGGGAAGATTCTTCAGAGGGAGGAAGACTCTACAGAGAATTCAAACAATAAGAAAAGAGCAAACCTTCCCCTCTATAAGTGGGCAAGAGACTTGAGCAGTAACTTCTCTGAAGATGACAGATGAATGGCCAACAAACACATGGAAAAAATGCTCATTGCCCGTAATCATCAGAGAAATGCAAATCAAAACCATTCTGGGATATTACCTAACTCCAGTAAGATTAGCCCACATCACAAAGTCCCAAATCTGCAGATGCTGGCGTGGATGTGAAGAGGAGGGAACAATTCTACACTGCTGTTGGGATTGCAAACTAATCAATCGTTATGGAAAGAAGTATGGAGAATTCTTAAAGAACTAAAGTCGACCTTCCACTTGATCCTGTAATCCTATTACTACCCAGAAGAACAAAAAACATTTTACCACAAAGCCACTTGCACCAGAAGGTTTATTGCACTCAATTCATAATTGCCAAATCATAGAAGCAACCCAAATGCCCATCAACCCATGAATGGATTAACAAACTGTGGCATATGTATACCATGGAATACTATTCAGCCATAAGAAAAGAAGACGTGAACTCTTTTTATGTTTACCAGGATGGAGTTGAAACACGTGTCTTAGTAAAGTATCTCAAGATTGGAAAATAATGTATCCAATGTACTCAATACTAATATGAAATCAATATATAAAAGATTACATGCTCACACAAGCTATAAAATATAAATACAGTCTCGCAAGGGGAAGGAAGAGGAGGGCGGGGAAGGGCAATTGGTGGGAGGAGGAGGGCAACATCCGGGATCTCACTTAATGTGCAAATGTTCAGCAAACCCCCTGGATGAAGGGCTTCTATGACTTGAACTTTACCTTGGAAGTGACAACAAAGTAACCTAAAAATTTGTACCTCACAGTAATTTGAAATTTAAAAAAAAGAAAGCACAAAGTAAAGAAAAAACAGGAAAAAGAAAACATTAGATTTGAACTGTAGTATTACCACTATTTTCTTTGATGTTGGACAAATCACTTAACCTTTACAAGCTTCAAATTGTTCTTATTTGTAAAACAAGGACAGTGTTGTTTTGAGAATTAAATGAAATGATAGGTGTAAATATTCTAAATATTTTTATTTCATTAATGGTATAAAATCCCTAATACTTTCTAAGTTTATATGGCAAAATCCACACCATGTGAACGTCAGTCCTATATCCTTTTCTTACTAGACTCTCAGCTTTACAACAGTTTTTACGAAGATTTTCTATATAAACATCCACATACATGAATTTCACCTTATAGTCACTGGAGTTAATAATGTTGCTAGTGAATTTTTCTTCCAATTTAGAAAGTTAGAGATACAGTTAATAATGTAATATGAGATTTTATGTGTACTTGAAAATGAATTTGAGTCAAAGAAAAGACATGAAAATTTCCAAAGCCAGTCAGTAGCTAACCAGTTGTGTTTTATTTTTTATTTATTTTTGTCATTGTTGTTTTGACATGCTTACTGGCTAGCAGGTTTAATATCAGTCCCCATCAAGGGTAGTGTAGAAAAAGAGTGTAGAAATCTAATGGCTGCAACTCTTAAAGTGGATATTTTTATAAAAAATTGTTTATGAACCAAGGAAATCAAACTGTTGATGAAATTTCCTAATTTCAAAAAAAATTTTGAAAAATAATAAGAAAACAATTTATTGCATACCTGAGGAAATGTATATTCTGCCACATTCTATAAAAAGCAATTTAACCGTTTTTTAAAATTCAATTGAACTATAAATTTGCATGAAAAGTGTAATCATTACCACTGTTTAGAAGAGGGAAGGGCTCAAAATTTTATCCCACATGTACATTTTTGAAGAGAATGGTGCTTCGTTCCAATGCTTGGGTTTGTATACCATAGAAAGGAAAACTTGTTGTGAAGCAGCATTATGATTTGTCATGACAGATGCTCAGAGTTTGGGGTTGGTTAGATGTGGATTCAATTCCCCAAACTCCTACTATTTAAACAGTCATATAAATTTGTGTAGTTTTCCAAACATCTCAGAGCCTAATTTATTTTACTTATTAAAGAAATATAAAAACATTAAGAATCCAAAGTCCTGAATTCTAATATGAAGCCAGTAGATGATCTAATACACACCCACATAAGAAAAAAAATCTCAAAACAATTCAAAGTGGGGGCAGAAAGTAGGAGCGGGGAGAGAGGAGGAGGGAGGGGATGGGGGTCACAGTGTATGGCACACTTCTTGGAGGTGGTACACAACTGCATTAACAAATGCAGACCGTGTAACCTAATTCTTTGTACTCTCAATAAAAAAAGAAATATAAAAATATTTCTTATTGAAATCCACATCCATATAAAATGAAACAAAATATATCTGTAGTGCACGGTGTGACCAACTTCTAGTAGTTATTCAATAGAAAATAGATAATATTAAGCTTTTATAGATGCATTTATTTGCAAAAACAAAAGTCATATTAAATCCTGGCACCCTTGTTTATTTTCAGCTACTATAAAATAATAGTACAGAAATTTATAACAAACTGACATTTATTTTGCTCATAGTTCTGTCACGAGGCTGGGAAGTCCATGATTAAAGGATCGCATATGGGGAAGTCCCTCTTGCTGTGTCATAAATGGCAGCAGACATCACAGGTCAAGAGAGGGTCGGAGAATATGGGAGACAAAGAGAAAAAGGGCCCAAATTTTATCATTAGAAGCTTGCTTTCTCAGTAAGGAACCCATATTTGCTGTAACACCATTAATCCATTCACGAGGGCAGAGTCCTTGTACCCTAATAGGTTTTTGTGTGTCCTGCTTCTAAATTATGTTTTATTGTCAATTAAATTTCAATGTGAGTTTAGGTGGGGACATTCAAACCATAGCAGTGCAGCAAGCATTAAGCTGAAGCTTCTTGTGAAAAATGTTTTAGCTATCCTTTAAAATAAGAAACAGGGTGGCGCCTGTGACTCAAAGGAGTAGGGGTTCACCTCCATATGCCAGAGGTGGCAGGTTCAGACCCAGCTCTGGCCAAACATACACACATAAATAAATAAATAAATAAATAAAAGAAACAGAGAGAAACCAGAGAGTGGCAAAATTGCCATCTAGTTATTGTACCTGGAAATAAACGCAGATTGATTCCTGAGTGAAGAAACCTTACCCAGGAATCATTGCTGACAGTATGGTCTTCAGTAGACATTGTCTGGATGAATTTCTTTCCATAATTCCACTTAATATCTTGCATCTTGTTTGAAGGTGATAAAAAGGAAATTGTTTCTGGTGACCGTCTATTTAGAAAGAGATATGGTCCCTTAATGAAAAGATATTCTGTACTAGAGAGCAAACATATCAGAATGTGTTTTGTTCTTTGTTTGGTGGGGGGGTAGAGTAAGAATTGCAAGAAGGTTCATAGAAAATTACCTTTTATTGCATTTAAAACAATCCAGAAATGTCTAGCAAGGAAAAGTTTGTGGTAGATATCTAAAAGAGAAGAAAAGTAAAAACTTGAATTTTATCCAGAAAATTAACTGATAGTATGGGGGCAGGGAGACTTATCTTGAGCTTAGCAAAAAATTATCATAAATACACATTTTTCTTGAGAGATGACATAGACTGTGTTTAGTTAAAGATCAATGAAGAAGGAATGAAATAAACAAAAAGAACCAAACCAGGAGAAAAAAAATTTTATTGGAAAAGAATTTTTGTCAAAAAGTTTTGGAGATATCAGCACAGTACCAAATAGATGAACAGTCAAAGAACTAGGAAGGCTTCCTAGCACATGATCGATCTCCTTGTAACCATGATGAAAGGGTTCCTTCTCTATTTTGAAGGGGTCAGCCAAGAGGACTGTGCTGGCTAAATTTAAAACAAAACAAAACTCATGCCTGCTAGACTTTTGGGTGCCAACTTTTTTAAGACACTGAAATACTCAAGTTATGTTACTTATATAACCAGAATGTTTCTAAACTAAGATCTTTAAAAATCACTAATTATTTCAAAGATATTGAGTCTAGCCTAATAATTACTGTAAATTTATATTAGAGAGTAAAATGTGTCATGTGATGTGAAATGCTGGAAGTGAGGATAACAGAACACGAGTTTTCTAGCAAGTGGTTTCCTGGGTTTAATATCCATTGGTAAATGAAATAAGCAGGAGGCTGTGGGTCATGCAAAGGCCCCAAACTTGGGAAGGACAGTTTTACAAAATTCTGCAATAGAAGTGAAAACAGGAAATAGATATGTTTGAATCCCTAAGGTCAGCAAGATATCAACTGTAGTCACCTAGGTGTGTTTTTTATGCATGGGGTTACTCCAAGTTCACATGAACAATATGAACGAGATGAGAATATGGGTAGAACAGTGTGACAAACAGACTCTAATAGACCCCAGCTTCTGGTGTTCATGCTTTTGTATAATCTTCTCCATTGGATTGTGAATGACTTCTAATGATATAACATGGCGTATGTGATAAGCTATCACTCCCCAGTTAAGTCATTCTGTATAAGAATTTGTCTGGTTTCACTTGATGACTTCAAAGGAGAAAACTGATAGGAATTGAATAGTCACGAGGGAATGAATTCTACCAACAGCCTGAGTAGTTTCAGAAGTTCATCCAGCTGTACTTACCTTATTATTATCTGGCTAACCTACAGCTGGGCTCCAGGGGCATCTGAACTCTCTCTTTGGATCCACCAGACAAAAAACTTCTTAAAACAAAAACATACTTACTGAATATAAGAGTTGAGACTCTCCGGCCAGTTTTCAGAATGTATGTTACCTACAGCACAGATAATCAGTGCATAGAATGGTGACTTCAGGCTTTATGCAAACAAACTGGCAAACAAAAACATAAAATGTTCATCTCACGATATTTGGCATATAGACCATTCCTTCTTCTGAGAGAGTTGCCCTATCAAGAATATAAAGGAAGCTAACAGCACCTGCAGCTCAGTGGGGATGGTGCTGGCCACATACACTGAGGCTGACTGGTTCGAGCCTGGCCCAGGCCTGCTAAACGACAATGACAACTGCCACAAAAAAATAGCTAGACATTGTGGCAAACACCTGTAGTCCCAGCTACTTGGGAGGCTGAGGCAGGAGAATCGCTTAAGTCCAGGAGTCTGAGGTTGCTGTGAGCTGTGGCACCACGGCACTCTACCGAGGGCAACATAGTGAGACTCTGTCTCAAAAAAAAAAAAAAGAATATACAGGAAGCTAACATTTCTCAAAAACATTTTTAATTAAAGTGAAAATGCTAGAATGTTAAAACAACAAAACCTGATTTTGTGACCTTCAGTAATTCTCTCTCTGGATCTCTGCTTCCTTACCTGTAACACTTAGGCTAAATACATTAATTGGGTTTATTTCTCAGCTCTTATCTACCTTAAAATGTATTTTACTCAAAATCAATGAATACACAGGAAAATCGGGTCAATAGATGTGTACATGATTACATGACTTCATACACCTCATAATGGCTTTTGTCTTATTTATAATTCAAAGAAAATTACAAGCAAAGGGGTTAATTACGACGTCTTACATAGTTAATGTGGTACTTAAATGAGGATGGGAGGGTACTTACTGAAAAACATAAGCTGCTCATAGTAAATTTACCAAGCCCACATTTCACATATGGCAAATTTCTCATGGGTATTTAAGGTTTTAAAGCAGGAAGCGTGCCTGGCATATGTATCCGTGAATATTAGAAGAAGTCTTTACTTTTGTATAATTTATTTTGGCTATAATAAAATCTGCAACTTGCATTTTATATGCAATAAAGTATAGGCTTCAATTCTCTCAGGGTCTTTTACTACCATCTTTACTACTGCAACAAAATATTTGAATAAAAATGTATGATTTGTGGGTGCTCAGTATGGAGATGAGGTAAGGAACAGGGTGGGATAATGGACTGTGTTGTGTAATAGACGTATTATTGGGTTTTTCTTAACTATTTCTCACTAAGAATTAAATTTAGCTCATGTAGAAATCATAACTTTTGAAAGCCATAAATACAGAAAGGTAGAGAAATAAGTCCATGTTATTTCATTCTTTTACAGTGGCATGTACTTTAGTTCTTTTATTGCATCCTGCGGCAGGAGGATGCCTTGCACTCCGGAGTCTAAATACAGCCTGCACAATGAGAAAGAGGGAAAGACAGAGAGAGAGAGAATAAAAGAAATAAGAAATACTCCTAAACAGGGTACAGTGTGTTCATTGAGTACAATAAAAGATCATACTGAAATCTTTCTTTCCTTTATTCTTCCTATACTTTTCCTTTTCATCTATATTTTCTTATTGATTATGAGGTGTGCAAAGCTATTTAGTAAACAATTATAGATGACAAACTATTGTACTAGTTATGTCATGATTAGCTGAAGAATATGCTGGCAGAGACGTGAATAATGCTCAGAATTTTTCACTCAATCGTCTAGCACAATATTTCTATTAATTCATTCTAGAATTATACAGACATTAGCAAGGTACATAAGTATAGTAGTAATTTTCTATAATATTATAATGTCATATGAATGATAAGATTGCTATTCCAGAGGAGTTATGATGAAAGTTTTTTCTCATTTTGAACTTAATCATCAATGAACTAGTTACTCCAATTGCCCTCCAAAAGTCTACCTACAGATGTTACCTAGAAAAAAAAAAACAAATCCTGCACAACAGCAAAAATTGCTGCATAAAGTTGTTTGTAAACAAGAGAATTATGTTAGAAATCTGCAGCGTATTTCTGATGAAGACAAGAGAAGAGATACATTTGGATATAACTGTGCTTTGTGGTATGTCATCTGCATATAAGCGGGAGGTCAATGACTTATTGTTTTAAAGGCATTCAGGTGGGGAGGGATGTTTTATAATGTAAATAATCATGCCCTTATTTAATTTTTAAGATCATATTTCCATATATCATGTTTTATTAAAATAGGACACATCTGTATGAGATGTAAATAGAAAAATTTGGATAGAGAAGTTTGTGTTTAGTGCATCACCTAAGAGTCAAAGCCTCATGCATTCATTCATTCATTCACTTACCTGTTGCATGTTTACCAGGTACATATCTAGCCTTCGATTTTTGTTTGCAAATTGAAGTTTTGCGGCACCCTTTTGTTGAACAAGTCCATTGTCTCCTTTTTTCCAACAGCATGCACTCACTTTGGGTTTCTGAGTCTCACTTAGGGGATTCTTGCAATATTGCTAACTTTTAAAATACTACTTTATCTGTTACAGTGATCTGCTATCAGTTATCTGTGATGTTACTATTGTAATTGCTTTGGGGTGCCATGAACCCTATCCATGTAAAGTAGCTAACTTAATCAATAAATGCTGCGTGGATTCCAAATGTTCCACTAAACCAGTTGCTTCCCCTTTTTCCACCTCTGCTCAAGATCGTTCTATCCCCTGAGATACAGCAATATTGAAATTAGACCAGTTAATGCATCTCTAGGCTTAACTTCAGGAAAAACAACCCAAAAAATTAAGCCAGTTAATATAATCCCACAACAGCCTCTGAGTGTTCATTAGCAGTGTCTTTTCATTAGCAGTTGGGATGGGGAGAGAGGAAGAATCGGCTGTCTTAAAAACTCGGTAAAAATCTCGGTTAAGGTATGTGTTCAGCTTACACATGTTCTATTTAACAATTGAGTCATGTGCATCTGGTGTGGGAACTTTTTTCAACCATAAGTGACACCAATAAATGCTTGGTATTAAAAAAAATAAAATAAAAGAGTCACTCATTTCTCACTTTAAATCAAAAGCTAGAAATGATTAAGCTTACTAGGAAGGCACGTCAAAGGTGCCAAGAAGGGAAAAAATATAAGCCTCTTGCACCAGAAGGTTAGCCAAGTTGTGACTGCAAAAGAAAAGTTTTGAAAGAAAAGAAGGGTGCTGCTCCAGTGAACACAAAAATGGTAAGAAAGCAAAACAGCTTTTTGGCCCATGTGGAGAAAGTTTGAGTGGTCTGGATAGAAGATCAAACTACCCTGAACATTTCTTAAACCAAAGCCTAATTTAGAACAAGCCCTTAACTCTCTTCAATGCTACAAAGTCTTAGAAAGGTGAGAAAGCTGCAGAAGGGAAGTTTAAAACTAGCAGAGACTGGTTCATAGGTCTTAGGGAAGAAGTCATCTTCCCTAAGGTAGTTGGCTATTTTCAGTTGAACATGACCTTTATGCACACCCTGTATAAAAGCACAACGTAAAACAAGTGCTGAAGTAGAAGCTGTATCAAGTTAGCCATAAGATGTAGCTAAGATAACTGAAGATGGCTACTCCAAAAGAAAAGGCCACCTAGGACTTTCATACTATAGAAGAGAAGCCCAGTCCTGGTTTTAAAGCTTAATAAAATAGGCTGACCCCCTTGTCAGGGGCTAATGTAGCTAGTAACTTTAAGTTGAAGCCAATGCTTATTTATGATTTCAAAAATCCTAGCACACTTAAGAATTATGCCAAACTTATTCTATAAATTAAACAACAAAACACATCTATTTATAGCATAGTTTACAGACTATTTTAAGCCCACTGTTGAGACCCACCATTCAAAAGATTCCTTTCAAAATAATACAGTTCATTGACAATGTACCTTATCACCCAAAAGCTCTGATGGTCCTACACATGGAGGTTAAAGTTTTTCTCATGTTTGCTAACACAATATCCATTCTGTAATCCAGGGATCAAAATGTAATCCTTACTTTGAAGTCTTATTATTTAAGAAATATATTTTGTAAGCCTATAGCTGCCATAGATAGTGATTCCTCTTATGGATCTGAAAAGACTCACCATTTTAGATACCATTAAAATACTCATCATTCAAGGAAGGAGGGGCAAATATTTACATTAATAGGAGTTTTAAATAAGTTGATTACAGCCCTCGTGGATGACTTTGAGGCATACATGAGGTCAGTGGAAGGAATAACTACACATGTGATGAAAATAGGCTAATTAGAAGTAGAAATGGAGCCTGAAGTTGTGACTAAATTGGTGTAATCCCATGAAGAAAACCTAAACAGATGGAGAGTTGCTGTTTATGGATGAGCAAAGAAAGTGGTTTCCTGAGATGGCATCTACTTCTGGTAAAGATGCTATGAATATCGTTGAAATGACAACAAAGAATTTAGAACATTCCATAAACGTAGGGGGTTTAAGAATACTGACTCCAATTTTGAAAGAAGTTCTCTGATGGGTAAAATGCTATCAAACAGGCTCTTGTGCAAAAGAACAGTCAATTGATGCAGCAAACTTCACTGACTCATGTAATCTTCACAGCAACCCTACCAGGAAGCTGTTATTATTACCTCTAATTTCCACAAGAGTAATTCTGGGGTACTGAGAAATTAAACAATGTACCCGGTTACAGAAGTATATATGGAATCGTTGGGATTTGAGATTTGGCAATCTGACTTCTCCTCATTTTTCTGCATTACCATGTACTTCTTTCTAACAATAAATAACTTAGACTTATACAATGCTACATGATTTAAAATGTATTACATTTACTGCTGCCAAGAACAAGTGATACTTAGAAAGATCCATTAAGAAAGCGTATTTTCAGAATAAGCACCACATTTAGTCTTTGTATCTAGCAGTGCATGATGGACTGGGACCACATAAGGAAGCTACCGTATCAGTTTCCTTTTAACACTGTAACAAATCATCGCAAAATTAGTGGATAAACACAGCAGAAATGTATTCTCTTACATTTCTGGAAGTCTGCATTTCAAAATAGATCTTATGAAGCTATAATCAAGTGATCATCATGTTAGCAGGGCTATTTCTCCTGGAGATTCCAGGGAACAAAATGTCACTTGCCTGACGGCTTCTAGGGCCCGTGAGTGTACTTTGGCCTATGATTAGCCCACTTCTCCTCCTTTTCTTCTTCCTCCCTTGAAGAAGGACCTCTGTGATTACATTAGGAACACCTGAATAATCTTGGCTAATTTCTCATTTAAGATATTTAATTTAAATCATTTCTAAGGTCCCTTTTGCCATATCAAGTGATATATGCAGAGGTTCTGGAATGTGGACATCTTTGTGACCACTTGCCAGCCTACTGCAGGAGTCCCTCTGCCTTTTATATATTATAAAGAGATAGAGGGGCAGCGCCTGTGGCTCAGTCGGTAAGGCGCCGGCCCCATATACCGAGGGTGGCAAGTTCAAACCCGACCCCCGCCAAACTGCAACCAAAAAATAGCCGGGCATTGTGGCGGGTGCCTGTAGTCCCAGCTACTGGGGAGGCTGAGGCAAGAGAATCGCTTAAGCCCAGGAGTTGGAGGTTGCTGTGAGCTGTGTGAGGCCACGGCACTCTACCGAGGGCCATAAAGTAGACTCTGTCTCTACAAAAAAAAAATAAAAAAATAAAAATAAATAAAGAGATAGAGATTGGATGAAATATGTTTGAATATTTGGGCTAGAAAATGTTGGAGAACTGAAAGTACAGGTTCTTATTTGTTCATGACACCGTTCCTTTAAATGCCCAGAAATAATATTATACCCAATTAATCTTGATCATCAAGAAGTATTTCTTCTTCTTTTTTTTTCTTATTTCAGATTAATATAAGGGTACCTATGATTAGGTTACATTGTTTATATTTGTTAGGAATAGGAAAAGTCCAAATTGAGTCCTTCAGTCAGGGGATCTGCTGTAAACCTGTATGTTGTACCTGTTAGGGGTGCTGATTGAGCCCTTACCTGCAACCTCCTTATTAAATTTAATCATGATTTTCCTCTCATGTAGGCCTGTAGTTGTTCATCTACCACTTGCAAATTTGTATTGAGTACATATGATGCTTGTGTTTCCATTCTTGAGATACTTTACTTAGAAGAATGTTCTTCAACTCCAATTAGGTAAATACAAAAAAATATAAAGTCTCTTATTTTTTTTACAGCCAAATAATATTCCATGTTATACATATACCACAGTTTATTAATCCTTTCATAGATGGGAAGCAATTTTTTCTTACATAGTAACTTTCATCTTATCCAAAGTTAAAGACTCTCCAGAAACTGGGTACACAAATGCTATTCAGGAAGCCTAAATCAAACTTATTATCATATTCCAGAAGAGTTCACTGAGACTATATCTGCAAATTGATAACAACCTCCCTAAAATTTGAAGTCATCTTAAATTTCTTAGTCAGTTTCACAGCTGCAAATCATTAAAGATTCTACCTGTGTGAAACAAAGTGTTTTTACAACTCAGAAGTTCTTATAAAGAGCTACTTTATATCTGAATGATGAGTCCTCCTCTCATGTTATTACAGCAACAAATTTTAGAAAGAAACTGAATCAGAGGCAGGTCACAAAACACTAAAATCTATAATAATAATATCTCTATCAGATAATACTAAACAAGATGCTGACTGAGTTACATTTTAAATGAACTCGATATTGATCAAATTTTTTATTTGGGAGCATGCCAAGTAAAGGGATGTTTTGTTATTAATTCCTAGATTGCTTTCTCATTTTTAAAATTTAAGTTAATGAACTGCCAAAAAGAAAAAGGTTATTTTGTGGAAAAAACAAAAATGAATTAGCTAACCAAATTCTGGCTGTAAAGTCATCTTGGGACTGATGTTTCTAGGCTTAATATGTTAGTTAACACTTTGTGAAGCCAAGAAGAAAGTGTTGAATTTCTCTTTCACAAAGATCCACTGAGAGTATTTCCTGGGTAAGGACCACTCTGGGGTTTGGATTTTGCAGTGCATGGGACAGAAATGGGTATCCTGTAGGTGATGTGTGAGTGGTGAAATTATTATAAGTTGTTTGAAAAGTTATCTTTTGGGGAAAAGCAAATGAAGTGATTTGAAACTAATGGACATTTGACTTAGGCCCTGGACAATTATGCTGAATGGTTTGGAGGTATCACTTCAACCAAATCACTTAAATATTCTATATGTCAATCTGTCCTTTTCTACAAAGCACATATTTTATATCTGCTATGTCTTTACCTTTCAAGGTACACAGAGACTTGTGCAATTTCTTTTTACTTTTAAAGAATTTCAAAATAAAGTAGAACATGTAGGAAATCAGCATAATGTCTTCATGTTATATTCCACATAGATTAAAAATATTCATATCTTTGAAAAATATTCATATCTTTGGTTTGAGTAACACCATTCTGAGGAATTTATCTCAAAGGCATTATATAAAAGTTAAAATGTACCATTATCACTGAACAAAGATTTTCTTTTAAGAATTGTTTGTATGGTGGTGCCTGTAGTTCAAGGGGGTAAGGTGCCAGCCACATGCACGGGAGCTGGCAGGTTTGAATACAGCCTGGACCTGCCAAACAACAATGACAACTACAACCAAAAAAAAAAAGAAAAAAAATAGCCAGGCGTGGTGGTGGGTGCCTGTATTCCCAGGTGCTTGGGAGGCTGAGGCAAG
Source organism: Nycticebus coucang (assembly GCF_027406575.1). NCBI lineage: Eukaryota > Metazoa > Chordata > Mammalia > Primates > Lorisidae > Nycticebus > Nycticebus coucang. The sequence continues at coordinate 53,266,415 of NC_069781.1, read as the reverse complement.
AGAATCGCTTAAGCCCAGGAGTTTGAGGTGGTTGTGAGCTGTGATGCCATGGCACTCTACCCATGACAGAGCTTGAGGCTCTGTCTCAAAAAAAAAAAAAAAAAGAATTGTTTGTAATAAAAAATATGAAAGCAGGTCAGGTATGGTGGCTCACATCCCACAGGTATGGTGGGAGGTTGAGGTGGGTGGATTGCCTGAGCTCACAGGTTTGAGACCAGCCAGAGTCAGAGCAAGACCTCGTCTCTAAAAATAGCTAGGCGTTGTGGCAGGCACCTATAATCCCAGCCACTTGAGAGGCTGAGGCAATAAAATCACTTGAGCCCAAGAGTTTGAAGTTGCTGTGAGCTATGATGCCACAGCACTCTACCGAGGACGACAAAGTGAAACTTGGTCTAAAAATAAATAAATAAAAATAATAATAATAATAAAAATATATGAAAGCAATCAATTACTCAACTATTGACATTCAATTATATAAATAAAGGAAATATGTGCAAGTAATAGACACTTTTGATTGATTAAAAGTAACAATAATAAAATTTATGTGGCACCGTTGAAAATTACATAGAATTGCATGAAGTAAAAATAAGCCCTATTTACTAATATTCAAGCTGTGTCTTCCATATGATGGATACTAAAAGAGCTATATAAAATTAAAATGAGTGATGCATTTGGGTAGGAAGCTATGTGACATTAATTTATTACACTTCTTCAGCATCCTATGATGTTAAATAGCTGTTAAAAGTTTTTAAAATTAAATTGGGATTTTAAGATGAAAGAAATAAAGACCCACGTAGGAACATGCTGGAATGTCACCTAATGTGTTTGTTCTTGCTGTTCTGTTGTTCCTTTCTTCCACTGCCTAGTCTCAGCAAATGCCCCTTAGTAGCCTTGAAGCTTTCTCTGAAATTCATAGGAGTTTTTAAAGTTTGTCATTCACTGTGTTCTGATAGTGATAATATTCCATAGGGGCCTGCGGGCTCTGTCTAGCTTTCTCCTTTCCTGGCTGCCCTTGGGTCATCCACACCACTGGCTGTAAAATCCAGCAAGAAAATTAATGGACCATCGGTCTACACCCTGATTCCTCCCCGAGGAAGCCTGCCTCTGGGGAGCCACTAAAAGGACAGGGGAAATGTGCGAAAAACTCCAGGGAATTGAAAGACATGAAGACAGCTGGTGGATTTGGCAAACCCACCACCCTGTAGAAACCTGTCATGCAGAATAATGTGACCCCATTCTCTATGAATATGCATTTTAGTGGACTGCAAGCAGGAGGAGTATCCCACTCTGAGGGCAGCTATTCTGAAAAGAGTGAGCCAGGCATGCTCAGACTTCGTAGGCACGATCTCATTTACTTCTCACAACAAGCCACGGGAGAGAACACATAATGCTTATGTTAGCAGTGGGGAGACTGAGTCCCCACAAGAGTTAAAGACCATTCCAAAGACACACCAGGTCAGGCACTAGAGAGTGCCTGAGTGTGCCACAATCCCATGTAGTCTCAGAGGACTGTGGAAGCAAGGCTATTCAGAACACACAGCAAATGAACAAAACAAAGCACATTTCTCCTCGGTACCAGAAGAAGAATGATCACGATATTGGAGCAATAATGGAGGAAATGAGCTAATGGCCCAAGGCCCTTATTTTAGCTGCTGTTTTTGAAAATTAGATACCTTTTAAAAATATAAGTTTTCCTAACCAAACCGGTAACTGCGGGCATCTCAATTTAAGTCTTTCAATAACTAAAATAAGACTCCTACAGTGAAGTAAAGCATGTCACATTGAAAATGTCCTGGCTGGATATTTCATTGTGCAATACCACATCTCAGAGCAAATACGAGCACTAAAGGTCTATAACGGTAAGTTTAGCCTGTGACCCCACGTCCCCGTGCACTGGGTTCTTTCCCTTTTCCTTCTTGGAGGCATATGCAGTTAGTTTTTATTTCAATTCCTGGATACCCATTTTGTCTTTACAGGTTAGACCAGACTTCTCTGGTAGGTGAGAAAGTGTAGGTAGTCTAAATTCAAGATGACACGGTGAGGATAAAAAGAATTTGCTATTAGCCCTGGTGTGCCAGGCATGGTTCTGAACCACATGACACATTTGCTTAGTGTTTGTTCTTCAAGATAGATTCTGTTTACGTCCTTTTCTACCTGAGAGAAGACTAAGGTTTAGTAATTTTCCCAGCAAGATCACACTCGCGGTAAATTGTGGGAACTATAATTCTAAAACAGAGCTGTGTTTTCCAAATGCAGCAATGTTTCTTATTTTTTCCCAGGGTATCTCAAGGTAGTACTGCTTGCTCAGACCTCCCCGCCTCCTCCTTGCTGGCCCAAATATGCTGCATGGATTCTTACTTGTAAGCAACAGAAACTGACCAATTACCTTTATTTAAAGGATATTAGATAACTAAAAAAATTGCCAGCAAGTCTGACGATTGATAAATAGAAAAACAGCCCCAGCAAAAACAACTCTCAAGAACTTAACCACAATTATGTCACAGAACTAGTCCGGTAAGGGAACGCGGCTGTCACCATCAATCCCTTGATGCCACAGTTTGTACCCTCACCACTGAAACTGGCACTAACTTTGCCCAAAACCATTGCTGCCTGGGAACTGAGGTGGGTACCTCTTCAACTGCAGCCTTGTACCACCACGGGCTCTTTGATACTTCTGTTTCTTTGCCTGAAAAATCCTACTTCAACATTAAAGTGGGGCAGGAAGAGTCTGATTGGTTGTGCCCATGTCATGTGCCTACACTCCAGCCACAAGGGATACTGGGATGTCAAGGCTCTGATATTCTTAACTTCTGTCATTATAGAATGAATGCCACTGCTTTTTACCAAACTCAACACTGCTGGTTCTTACCAGATCTGATAAGTGCCAATTATCCATCTGGGTTTTGTTTCTCATTCTTTTGCTTTAGTAAATAATAGGTTTCCCTTTAAAATGTAATGAGAATCATTCACTATGTCAGAGCCTTAGATTCTTCTACTGTATCAATTATCGCAAGCAAACATCAAAGTTCTAAAGATGAAATGTAGGGGAAAACTCTGCCCATTCAGATTCAAGTATAAGAAAAAAGTCTAGAGAAGTAAGAATTCATAGAAGGTAAAACTATTTTTGTTGTTGTTGTATTGTCTGTTTTGCAGACCTGGGAAATCAACATAGGGAAGGCAAATGAAAGGGAAGGCTGGAAACAACCCAAGTGCCCATCGACCCATGAGTGAACTAATAAATTGTGTTAGATGTATACCATGGAATACTATAGAGCCATAAAAGAAGATGGGAGACTTTTCATCTTCCGGTTTTCATCTTTTGTATTAACGTGGATAGATTTGGAGAATGTTCTCCTAAGTAAAGTATCTCAGGAATGGAAAAGCAAGCATCCCACTTATTCAGCAGTAACCTGAAACTAGTAGATAAACAACTATAGGCCCACGTGAAAGTAAAACACAACTAAATTCAAGAAGAGCTGTTGAGTTCCCACCTATCGTGTATAAGGTAAAGGTATATGGCATACTTCCTGGGTAAAGGACTCAGCCACAACTCAGATTTTGAACTTTATCTTACAAATATAAATAATATAACCTAATTATATATATCCTAATATTAACCCAAAATAAGTATACATTTTTTAAAGAGGGAAAAGAGGCAATGTGAGTGGAAAGTTGATTAAATGTCAGATGGCTTTGCATCCATTCCATTCTTGATTCAACAAACATTTTGAGTGCCTGTGCTGTCAGTCACCGTTCTAGGAGGTACAAACATGTGAATTGTTCACTTTTATCATAGTGCTTATTCTCTGCACGTATAGGATGCTTGGCAGCTCACAGACATTTACCTGTCAGAGGGCAAATTCTTGGGAAACCAAACTCCTTTCCTTCTGAAAATATCTACCTGGAATAAAATGAAACTAGATTGCACTGGTTGTCACTGTTTAATATTCTAAAATCATAATTTGAGCCATGAATTCTGTCTTTTTCTTTTCTTTTCTTTCTTTTTTTTTTTTCTGCAGTTTTTGGCCCGGTTTGGGTTTGAACCTGCCACCTCCAGCATATGGGATCAGCGGCCTACTCCTTTGAGCCACAGGTGCTGCCCAAATTCTGTTTTTTCCAAATGATTGCTATCTGGGGGATTCTCACAGCTGCCCTGAGTTAGGGAGCACTCCAATTCTTTCCTGGATGTCACTGGCTTGCTGAAGTGACCCCGAGCAAATGAGTTAAGCATCTCTGGGACTCCGTTTTTTCATCTTTAAAAGAGGGATAAAAATACCAGCCACCTGTTGTGAAGATCAGGGAGCTAATATGTCTCAGAGCTTTCAAATCTATGGCTCTAAGCCTTCTGCTATCTATGTATTAAGAATAAAGACAAGTCCTCATTGCTTTCACCCAAATGCTACATTCAAAGAAAGAAAAAATTACAGTATTTGAGTTCTACAAGGCTTGAAGGTTATTTTGTATTAGTTTGCGTTTAAAACTGTTTTTCTCTGTTGTACTCTTGGCACTGCCATTTTTTAAGAACTGCACTTCATTTGCATAGTAATTACAAAGTTTAACAAATAGCATTAATGTCTGAAAGAAAGAGGTACACTCCATTTAAATTACTGACAGTATTACATTACACATTTTTAACTGCAATTTAAAAAAAAAAAGAAAGAAAGCTATTCCATTCTAATGTGCTATACAGATTCCCAGAGCTCAGCAATATTTGTGCTTTAAGAAGGTAAAATCTCTTCCTGTGCTCTTTAGTGACTTCTAAAACCCTTTTCATAAATACTGATTAGGCACTATTTCATTATAGGACAGAACGCTGCTGGCACAACTCCCTACGTAGAGTCAAACTGGAAATGTTAGTATGGTAAATTAGGCCAAATGTCCTAGTGGTACTGTACATGAAAGATCATCTTTAATAAATAGATGCTAATGTAGCACTTGAATCAACCCGTGGTTTCAATTCCAGGAAGTTTAGAAAAAAGAAATAAGACATTCAAGGAATGTGCACTATTTTAATGCAAAAAGAATAAAGAGCAAATGTGAAAAATCACATTTTTCTTCAAAGAGTATTGAATTTGAACAGAAGCTCACTGCTTAATAGTAGTATATGGAAGGAGAAAAAAGAAAAAAAAAAACAGAGACCTGTAATAATTCTGACTTATGTCTCTGTAGTATTTGTTTTGTTTTTTGCCTAGCTGTGTTCGTGTGTGTGTGTGTGTGTGTGTGTGTAGATACATATGTCTTTAAGTTTGCTTTTTTTTTTGGAGACAGAGTCTCACTATGTCACCCTTGGTAGAGAGCCATCGCATCACGGCTCACAGCAACCTCAAACTCTTGGGCTTAAGTGATTCTCTTGCTAAAGCCTTCCAAGTAGCTGGAACTACAGGTGCCTACCATAATCCACAGCTATTTCTTTTGTTGTAGTTGTTATTGTTGTTTAGCAGGCTCAGATCTGGTTCAAACTGGTGGCTGGCACCCGAACTACTGAACTATGGGCACCGAGCCTAAGTTTGCTTATGAACAGCTTACCTTTAATTTTAAAAACCTATCTTTGTAAAACATACAGGCCTTTAAAGATATTGATATTATGCACAGATTATATAAAATAAATAATATATAAGAAATCTGAACTGGCTTAGTAGCTTGCCCAAACACTTTAAGCCACCTAATTAACACCCATGACTTTTTTTTTTTTTTTTTTGTAGAGTCAGAGTCTCACTGTACCACTGCCCTCTGGTAGAGTGCTGTGGGGTCACACAGCTCACAGCAACCTCCAACTCTTGGGCTTACGTGATTCTCTTGCCTCAGCCTCCCGAGCAGCTGGGACTACAGGCGCCCGCCACAACGCCCGGCTATTTTTTTGTTGCAGTTTGGCCGGGGCTGGGTTGAACCCGCCACCCTTGGCATATGGAGCCAGCGCCCTACTCACTGAGCCATAGGCGCTGCCCCATGACTTTTGATTGTTTCCGTTTTCTAACTTATGAAGGTTGAGTGCCATAACTTTGAGTAACTACATGTTCCTGATCACAAACACCAGCCACATGTGAAACCTGTACAATCACTTTGCCTTCCCAAAGTCTCACTTTGTTCTAAAAACTGATGAGAGCACCTATCTCATAGATTCATTGTAAAAGTAGTATAGACCTAGTATAATTTAAGGCAGATAGAGGGAACTCAATAAATAGGAGACAGCATCACTGTTTCTAAAGGGATGGAATTGTTTTGAGTCCTATTCATTAAGGGATTGATATTTCATTCAAAACCTTAGGCTGAAATATTGAAATTCTTTGGGATGATTGATAATTGTGTTAACAATTAGGAATAGTTTCTAAGATATCCTTAACCTTAAATTTTCCTCACATATAATAGATATTTGGGGAGGGGATTTATTTTTGTACTTTGTCATTGACCCATACTGGGAAATCTTCAAAAAAGTATAACATTTATTTCAAACTTTATTTTCTAAAATTACCACAATTGCACTTTTTATTGTGAAAGTCATGGTATTTTCATTCAAGGTAAAGTATTTTTTGTTATAATTTTATATGTAAAGTAAAAATTATATGATTTATTATGGGAAGCTATTAATTTTTATATATATAAAGTAGAACCTCTATAAGTTGACCGACCAAAGAACTGTAACAAACTGGTAAACATAGGAGATGATCAACACAAGGAACTTGGCCTACTATACTGATAGATACATGTGGTACATGTCTAGTCTATGAAAATTAAGTCAACTTAAGGAGGTGGTCAATGTAGGCAGGTGGTCAACTATGGAGATTTTACTGCATTAAAATAAACTATGTTAGTTTCAAAGAATGTATAATAAATGAAATATAATAAAATTATAGATAAATTTTGAAGTTGCTATATTATATAATTTATTTGATAAATTTCTGCAAAGCCCATAAATATTTACACATTTTTTAGAGCGGCAGTGTTCAATGAGCAATCATGCAACAAATAAAACGGAATACTCCTATATATGTGTGTGGCATGCACTGATGATTACTTATCAATGTTAATTATTTCAACATTTGCATTATTCTTCACTTCCAAGAACACCAATTCCTTCGAGTTTTTATACCATCTCCATCTGTGTGGATATGATGATCAAAAAGATTATGTCATCCCTTATGGTCCAGGGATATGACTGTGATTTAAGTTTACATATCAGAGTGAAGGGATGGATTTATTTTCCTCCCTAAGAGAGCAGGGTATTATTTTCTTTCTAAATGTTCATTTTCTCCATCAATGAGCATATCTAGCTCTCTTTTCTACAGAACAAGGACCAGGAATCCTATTACTACATCACTGGCAACTGTGTTGCAACTACCAGGAGAGTCAGCTTCAATATAAAGCTGTTACTAATACAGGCCAAATTCATGTATATATATAAAACCTGGGTGTTATGCGTCTAAGATGCTATCACTTAGCTGCAGAACTTCGTACTTCTGGAATCCAGCTTACCTTGTATTGATTAAGCCAATTTGGATCTATGTTTTCCATCACTCATGGCTAAAGAGATCCTGACTGATATACATGTTTTTTCTATGTCTTACAGATATTCAGATAAAAAAGATACAGAGTTTCTTCTCTCAAGGAGCTTATATTATAAGGGAGCAAATGATATATGTTATTATATTGATGTATATAGGTTAAATTGGTATTATAAAATCTTACATGAACTTCCATGTAATCGTAGTATATACATATATACATTATGACAAGGTAATGGGATCAATGGTAATGAAGACAGCTGACACTTCAATCACATTGTTCCCACAGCAGGCAGAACATAAAAGAAATCACTGAATTTAGATCATGGCTTGTCTGATTTCAGACATGAAATACACATTCAATGCTCTGAGAAGCAGCAGCTGACCCCCTCTGACTGTTACTTCAGAGTCTGAATAATAGATCATTATACAGAAAGATAAATTGTTCCTCAGAGAGCTTTACACTGGAAAATAATAAGTATCTTGTTAGCAATTTCATATTATTTAAAATTTCACTTACAATTTAAGAATACCCTTATCTTTGTGAATGTCTACATATAGATTAAGTATATAAAGTGGATATATGGAAGCACTCTGCTTAGCAATTTTTCTTGCAGGAAGTTACATTTATGGGAAGTTTTCACAGAGTTTTTATTTGGTATTCAAGGCAAAATCTGGGAAAATTTAGTCAATAATAATAAATATTTATTGATCACTTACTATGTGGAAGGCACTTTTCTAGGCTCCAGAGAAGCAGCACTGAGTGAACAAAAATGATGAAAAATTTTCTTATAAGGAAGCTCATATGTGGTAGGATTGAGAGATTTGTATCATAAACAAAGTAAATTGTATGGCATAAGAGTGACACATGTGGGGAAAAATGGGAAAAGAAGTGAAATAAGGAGTGCTTGAGTTGGTTTAGGGAATGGAGATTGTAATGCTAGAGAGAGTGGCCAGGGAGAACCTCACTTAAGAGGAAACACATCTAAGGAGGAGCATTCTTCTAGGTGAAAGAGCTATTGGTACGAAGGCCCTGAAGCTGGAGCACACCTTGCATGTTCAAAGACCAGGAGAATGGTGAAAAGCACCTAGGAAAGAGTAAACGAGAGAGCTGAGGATAATATAATGGAGCCCTAGGTCAAGGAAAGGCCTTTCTTTTCACTCTGATTGAGACAGGAGGCCTCTGGAGGTTTTGAGCTAAAGAGTGACAGAGTCTAAGTTAGGTTTCAAGAAGATAGTCTTGCTGCAGAGTTAAGAAGAGATGCAAGAAAAGAAAGGGCATAGTATGTTTAGAAAGTAAGTAGTTGAGAGTAATGGGGCATAAATGTGGGGCACAAGTGTGCTGTAGGGGTGTTGGACTGCCTAAGGAGAGAGGAACTGCAGTACGATGGATCACTGTCTTTGGTGATGATCTTGGACTTTTCTGTAGATGACAGACATTAAACCCAGCAATAGCATGATAATATTCATAGTTTAGAAATCATGGTCTACGGCAGCACATCTCTCTGTCTTGAAGAAAAATCCGAGTGAGACAGAAAAGGAAGTTAAGAGGCTCCAGTTGTCAGGAATTGGCTTAGCTACAAATGAAGAGGCCTCAATATAACAGTAACATAAACAAAGGAAGTTTGAGCATTTTTAGTCTAGGATTATCAAAATTGTTCATCAATTAACAAGAAATCAGGCTTTTCTAGTTGTTGTTTCACCATTATCAACACTGGGTACTTGTGTTACGATCAAAGATGGTTGTTCCATTTCCATCTATCACATCTGTATTCCAGATAGTAGAGAGAAGGGGAAAAAAACAGAGAAGTATGTCACCTTCCCTTTAAGAACATGTCCCAAAATTTGCTTATGCCATTTCTAATTATATTTTATTTGTTAAGAATTTGGCTTCAACAACTCGGCTTCATCTAGCTGTCAGGGAGGCTACAAAATACAAATTTTATTTCATGCAGCCACACTCAGCTAAAATTCAGAGTTTCTATTTTTTGAGAGTGAAAGGAAAAAAATAATATTGAGGGCAACTGTCTGATTCTAAAGCAGAGGCTGCTCCAGGTGTGTGATGCTAAAGGCCTGACCTCAGCTGATGGTTCCACAGGTAGAAGATAGGAGCAGATTTAAGGTGTTTTAAAAAGGAAATCAACCAGACTTTGGGGTGATAAAGCGTTGCATCTAATCTGATATTTCTGATTCGGAAATTGATTTTATGACAGAGTCATTAGTGAGATAATGTCTTAGTCTGTTCAGGATGCCATAACAAAATATCATAGGCTGGGTAGGCTATAAACAACAGAAATCTATTTTTCACAGTTCTGGAGCTGGGAAGACAGAGATCATGATGCCATAAATTGAAAAAGACAGCAGTAGTCTCATTTTCAAGATGGAACCTCGGGTTCCTAGATTTCAAATGATTGCCAAATTCACATAGGTAGAATATGAAAAAGCAGGAATTTGATCCCAGGAATACTTGACTTTAGAGCTTTCCAGTGTTTTCTACTAGAACATAACTTTCATTTTAGCATACTTTATATTCCTCATTATCTAATTTCTCAATGTTTTGTTTAATACGCATTGAAATTTTCATTGTACATGTATGCAAATTGTTATAGACCACTGTAAGATCAGAATTCACTTGTCATAGTTCCTGTCCTATAACACAAGCTGATTGTACACTGTCTTGATTTATAAAACAATCAACTTATTATTTATTAAATTCTATTTAAATAGTTTTTGAGTTCCTACTAAATAATTTTTAGGTAACGAAGGTAGAAGGATTAATGAGCTGCAATGTCTCTCATGAGGGAATCCACAGTAAAATGGGAGAAATAAAGGGACAAAAAATATAATGGAACATAAAAATTGTATGAATGAAGAGTTGTAGGAGAAGAGAGAATAAAAGAACCAGGTTTTCCTTTAAGGAAGATTTCGTAAAGGACATAGCATTTAAGCTGAGCTTTCAAAAGGGCTTTAAAGGAAACTAAGGGTGAGATTTTAAACTTAAGCAAAGAAGAGGAGTAACCACTCTTGGCTGGTGAAATAAATGTGCACAGCATGGTGGTTTGAAACAACAGCTCTGAAGTTAGACTTTTGGGGTTCAAATCGTGTTGTCCATTTTTCTAGATTACATGAAAACTTTAAGAAGGCTATTTATCCTTCATAAGCTTCAGTTTCCTTATCTGTAAAATGAGAAGCACAAAAGTCCCAGCCACATAGGGTTACTAAACCAAGCACAGTAAATAATATAATTCATGTAACATATTTATCAGAGTACCTAACACAGAGAGAACACTCATTAAATATTAGTTAATATCACCTTGCTATTCAGGATGTCTATGCTTTTATTATTTCATAAACTCATTACCTAGTATGTTCAGTAAAATATTCTGCTTCATTTTGTATTCTAGTTGACAGTTATTTTTTATTTGTGATTTTATCATTTTCTAAAAATTAGAAGTCTGAGAATGACTTTAGAGACAATTGAATAGATGTACTTATCCCTATCTGTCCCCTCCAAGTACAATAAAAACCTTGAAAACTATATAAAACAAATAATACTAAAACATAGAAACAGGCAGACCAGCTATGGATCTTGGAACCCAAAAAGCTGCATGATGATGAGTTCCTTCCTCCCTGGCTTGCTTTCTGTTTCCTATACCCAGATATGAAGGTGAAGAAGTCAGCAAGCAGAAACATCGGAGAGAAAGACCAAACAAAATCCCTAAGAAACCAGCCTTTCTTTTCAAGGAACCAGGAATGCAGCATTTTAGTAAGACAGAAAAATTTTGGACAATAGCTATGTATTAGTGTTGTTGGACTGCCATAGCTGTAGACGGGGTGGCTTAAGCAATGGACATTTATTTTCTTATATTCCAGAGGCCCGGAAGTCTAAGATTAAGATGTTGGCTGATTTGGTTTTTGGAGGGGCTCTTTTCCTGGCTTACATGTGGTCAGCTTCTTGCATCCTTCCCTTGGTAAATACACACAGGAAGTAAACAAAGTTCTTTCTTCTCCTTTTAAGGCAGCTAATCCTATCACAATGGCCCAACTATCATCACCTAATTTAACCCTAATTACTTCCCAAAGTTCCCACCTTCAAATACCAACACATTGGGGTTTATGGCTTTCACACATGAAGGGAAGACACAAACATTCCAGCCTTAGCAAACTGCTTTTCTCTAGCCAAACATCTCACACACACACACACACACCCATACCGTCCAGAACTAAGGGGATTTGGTACTTTTACTTTCACGAGATCTAATAAAATGCCCTAAACACTATACCCCTCAGGGCCACTGATTCTTATGAGAGAAGGAAACTGGAAATATGGATCCCACTGGACAATAATGAGGCTCCCAAACCTGTGGTGTCAGTGAGCCCACATGTACCCCAGGTAGTACCATTCTGCTGTGAAAAGGGTCATCTAGCATCTTTTGTAACAATCTAGATGGAACTGGAGACCATTCTTCTAGGTGAAGTTCCAAGAATGGAAAAACAACTACATGTACTTAACACTTAATTGAAAGTAATCGATCAACTCTTTAATGCACATTTAAAAGTAAAACTCAAGGGAAATCATGCAGGTGGGAGGCAGAGGAGTCATTAGGTAAATTCATATCTGACTAGTAAGTACCATGTGCTCTTTCTGGCTGAAGTGAACACTTAGAACTTTGACTTAAAGTGTACAAAAGCAAATTATTTAATCAAAATGTGTGTGCCCAGTAATATTCTGAAAATAAAGGAAAAAAAGAAAAAGAAAAACAAAGAGAAAACACAAATTAAGATAGCAGGCTTGAGCCCTAACACAAAAATTATTAAATTCCGTGGAGATTGTCTGAACATACCCATTAAAAGACAGAGATTAGCAAGGTAGATAAAGACGGAAAACCCAGCTATATGCCATCTACTAAAAACTTACTGTAAACACTATAAAATGATGCAGACAGATTGAAAGTAGATGTATAGAAAAAGATACATCATTCAATCATTAAAAAAAGGAGTGTCTGTAATAATATTAGATAAAATAAGATATTAGATAAAATAAGCTTCAGAGCCAGTAATACTGCCAGGAGAAAAGAGAAACAGTACATATTGATAAAAAGATTAATCCCTAAGAAGACATAGGCATTCTAAATTTTTATACACCAAACAACAGAGCTACAAATTATGTGAAGCAGACACTAATAGTACTGAAAGGAGAAGTAGATAAATATACAACTACAGTTGTAGAGTTCAACATCCCTCTCTCAATGACAGAACTAGACATGTATCAGTAAGGATGAAGAAGAACCCAACAATACCATCAACCAATGATATCCAATCAACATCAATATGACCCTCCACCCCAAAACAACAGAACTGGAATTCCTTTGAAAGTACCATGCAACATAGGCCAAGATAGAAAGATGGTATCTTGAGCATAACAACCATCTCACCAAATGTAAAAACACTAAAATCATACAAAGTTTGCTCCATGACCACAATGAAATCAAACTTAAAAGCATTAACAGAAAGGTAACAGTAAATTTTTCAAACACGTGGAGACTAACGGCATACTTCTAAATAATGCATAAGTAAAAGGTGAAGTCTCAAGTGCAACAAATAATACACTGAACTTAATAAAAATGAAAACATAGCATATCAAAATGTGTGGGATACTGCTCAGGTGGTCTTGAGAGAGAAATGTATAGCACTAAATACTTACATTAGAGAAAAGGAAAAGCCTCAAATCAATATGTAAGTTCCCACCTCGAGAACCTAGAAAAAGAAGAGCAAAACAAATAAATCAGTTAGAAAAGATAAGAGAAGAAACATTTGAAGATGAAAACAGAATATTAGGAAAAATCATTGAAACAAAAAAGTTGTCCTTTACAAAGATCTGTTGAATTGACAAATAACTAATATGACCAGTGAAGAATAAAGGAGGAGATATACAATGTTTTAGTATCAGAAAGGAAACAGGATATCAATATAGACCCTGCAGCCATCGATAGAACAAAAATAAAATATGAAGAACTCTGCAAATATAAATCTGAAGTTAGATGAAATGAGCCAATCTTTTGAAGAACACACTCCTACAACTCATCTAATTTAAACAGATCATTTTAATAGCTTTATAATTATTCATTAAATTGAATTCATAATGAATAGTTTACAAAATGAAAATCTATAGGCCCAGATGGTTTCCCTGAATAATTCTGCTAAATGTTTAAAGAAATATTAACACTAATTCTACAGTAATTTTTCCAGAAAACAGAAGAGGAAAAGTTTCCCAATTCACTTTGTGAAACTTCTATTATCCTGACACCAAAACTAGATAACACAAAAAATAAAACTATAAAGCCATATCCTGCATAAATATCTATGAAAAAATCCTTAACAAAATATAGTCAAAGAGAATTCAATATTCTACAAAATGTAGCATACAAAATGAAGTATAAACACAGATGAAATTGGGTATATAATAAACACTGTTTTAACTTTTGAAAGTCAATGTAATTCACCATATTAACAGGCTAATGAAGAAAAATTATATGATCATATAGATCAATTAAACATAAAACTATAAAATTCTTTGTATACATAAGGAAAATAATCTTCAAAATCTATAGCCAAGCAAAGAGTAGACTGGACACCAAAAGCAAAATTCAAAAATAAATATAATTAATAATATAACTTAATCAAAATTAAAAAGAATTGCTGTGTGAAATACCTTCTTAGAGGGGTGAAAGAGAACCTATAGACTGAGAGAAAATATTTGCAAAGAAGATGTGGAACCAAGAACTTATATCTATTACATATAAAGTATTATTATCAAAAACCGATGAGAGAGAGAGAACATAATCGAATTAGAAAACAAGCAAAAGACATCGAAGGTTATCAGTCATTTCACTGAAGTGAGCGTATAGATGTCAAGGAAGCATGAAAAAGATGTTCAATGGGATTTGCCATTAGAAAAATACAGTTTAGAATTACAATGTGATATCACTATACACATATCATAATGGCAAAAATAAATAATATTGAGAAGACCAAATTCTGGACTATCAATCTGCTGGTGATGATAAAGGAAAACTGGATCATTCCTACATTGCTGGTGGGAATGTAAATGGTTCAGCCTCTCTGGAAAACAGTTTGAAATTTTCTTAAAAAAAAAAAACACTAAACACACGACTACTCTGTAAATTGGCAATGGCACTCTTAGGCATTTATCCCATGAAACAAAACCTTACATTCACACAAAAGTTTGAACACAAAAGTTTGTAGCAACTTTATCCTTCATAGCCCAAAATTGTATATAACCCTGACATTCTTCTACAGATGAATGGTTAAACCATTTGTGGTATGTCCATACCATGGCATACTACTCAGAAATAAAAAGGAACATATTAATGATACATACAACAACTGAATAAAAAATGCAGTCCTGAAAGGTTACAGATGTGCATAAATATATAAAAGATACGATTTACATAATATTGCTAAAATGGCAGAATCATAAAATGGAGAATAAACATTAACAAGATAGTGAAAGGAGAAGAAAGTAAGTGCAAATATAAAAGTATCGTATGAAGGATCATTAAGATGATTAAAATGGTCTGTGTCTTGACTATCAATGTCAGTTTTCTTGTGATTTCAAACAATAGTTTTGCAAGATGTTATCAGAAGAAACTAGGTAAAGGATATGTGGGATCACTCTGCATTATTTCTTGCAGCAACATGTAAATCTACTCAGTACACATATTAATACAATGGCCTCAAAATAAAGATTAATTTTTAAACATGTTTACAATGAATTATATTAGTGCAGTCTATATGAATTCCATTCTCTTGATGCTGTTCCCTAACTTTATTTCTCCCTTCTTGCTTTCTCCACCAGCCTGTTGAATTTCTTAGGCGTGCCATGGGGTGGACCATTTCTCATGCTCCCCAGCTTTTCTCAATCTCATTTTCTATTCAAATCTTCAACCAAGACTCTATGTTGCAACCACAGACAACCAACAACACGTATGTCCTGAATTCAACCAATCTCTGCCCGGAGTCTCTAGTCTCTTTTCCTGCCCCTTCTAGACTTTAATGAACTGTTGCACTGACTGATGCAGCCCTGAAATGCAGCGTGACTCAGCTTCATCCCTGTGGAATGAGTTTGGAAAAGGCTTAGGGGGAGCAGGAAGAGAGCACATGGGTTGGAGGTAAATTTCCTCTCATCCTCTGGTAGACTGCTGCTGGAGAAGTTATGCTGGCTCTGCCTCTGTGTGGGTCACGGTAAAACACTGGCTGTGTGGTAGAATAGCAGCACAGACAGTGTACAGAGTGGGGTACTAGAGTTCTTTCTTGCACTTTCTTGCAC
Source organism: Nycticebus coucang (assembly GCF_027406575.1). Classification (NCBI taxonomy): domain Eukaryota; kingdom Metazoa; phylum Chordata; class Mammalia; order Primates; family Lorisidae; genus Nycticebus; species Nycticebus coucang. The sequence continues at coordinate 53,250,566 of NC_069781.1, read as the reverse complement.
TTTCTTTCCCTGGGTCACTTTTCTTCTTTCCTTTATTTTTCCTTCCCTGGAATTGAACTCCTACAAAATAACATCAGCGGTTGATCCTGGCTGCAATATTTGTTTTTTAGGAAATAACACACATTAGCTTTTATATTTCCCATTCTTGTACACACAGTATTTTCTTTGAATTTCTAGAAAAAGGTAGTCAGGAAATTCTCTATTTCAGGTTAATTCTTTGGGCTTTTTCTTGATATTCTTTACGATAACCACTAGCTAATTTGTTTATTAATATTAAATCATAGCTGTGTACATCAATGTGATAATGGGGCACCGCGATACACTAGTTTTATAAACAGTTTGACACATTTTTATCACACAAACAACCAGCTAATTTGTAAACAGTATAGCACAATAGTTTATAGGACAAATTTTAGAGTCAAACATTCTTTGCTTTAACATTTACCGATTGTTTGCATTTGAGCTATTCAAATTTTAGGAGAATCAGTTTAACAAGTAAATTGGTGATAATAATAGCAATGTCACAGATTTTTAAGAGGATTAAATAAATGATGCCTAGAAGTACATACCAGACCACCTAATCGGTAATTGATATTGTCAAATGCCTAGCTTTTCCCATGTTCTTCTCAGCAATGATTTTAACCATAATGATGTAATTTCATTATTAGGGGTCTTCTCGCTTGGTCAAATCAATTTCTCTGTATTTGCTTGCTTGTTTAAGGATCATTTATCAAATAAAACACAAAAAAATCAGTGCTTGAGAGCCTGGTAGCTAAGTGTTTACACTGCTAACCATGGGAGCATGGTGCGGCTACTTCACCCATGTTAGCTCTTCCTATATGTAAAATGAAAATTATGGGGTATTATGAGGAAAGAATAAGACAGTACTGACCCCAATAAATAAACATGGTGATCTCAGTATTCTATGCTCTTCCCTCCTTCCTTCTTTTTTAATATTCTTTCTTGCCTTGATGTGCTAGATTCTTGTAGGTAAAAATGTATATGTATATAATTTCATTTTGGTTTTTCAGTAACTAATACTCCATAAATGTATAGCATAATAACACCTATTTGGGGTGGGATTTTTTTTATTGCACAGTGCTGCACTAAGACAGGAGTATTTTTACATATTAATATGTAGCCATGAGCAAAAAACAGCAGAGTATGGCGTTCTTGATTAATGTTTTTATATATTTTTCCCACAGTGGTTTTAAGAATTCAGTGTCATAACTCCTTTTACATTAGTGAATGTTTGATGTAAAAAAGGATATAATTTCCGATAGTTTAAAACATAAATTATATGACCTCTATAGTATGTGGCAGAAAAGGGAAAAAATAAATAGATATATAACCACTGAACTAACTATTCAGGAATTCCCTTAGTGTAAAAAATGATATTGACATAGAAAAAACTGAATAAAATTAATAAAAATAAAATAAAATCATTTAAAGAAGCATTGTACAGCTGTTATTCTTTTTTCAAGACTGAAATGTGATATTAACTGTAACTACCAATCACTACAGCTTCATTCAAGTACATGACCCATGGAGGAAAGTAATAAATTTAGTACAGGCTTGTTTCTCATATTGAGTTACTTCCTAATGTTAGTGGCAATGAAATTACTGTGATCAGATGAACACATTTATGTGCACCTGTGTAGTTTAAGTGAGATGTTAAATCACAAAAATGTAAACAACAATGTGTGCTATTTGTCGGAAACTTCCAGGGAAAATTGTTACCAGTTCTTTATTGCTGCTCTGAGAAATCAGCGGGTGCTTCTAGAGAGCCAGCAGCTGCCTCTAGTGGTCCTGGAATCGGCCTTTCATCGACTTTCTATGAAGATACCTGGCCCTGATCCCTGGCTTCCAGAGTGCTGCTTCAGGTTCTATGTATAAGGAGACCTAACTGATAATTAATTTGTCCAGTTAAAAATTTCTTTGCTTTTTATTCTTCAGATTGGCTCTTAACCTTTTTTCTTTATTTAAAAATCAGATAACTAAAAAAAATTATAGCATACAAATTCAGGCTGCGTCTATAATCATGATTTAATTTAATCTTCTAGGTAAAGTGGTATCTTCTACTAAAATGAATATGTTAGTAAAAAGCAATCATCAAAGCAATTGTTCATCTAGAGCAGAAATATAAAACACATATGCGGTCTTACAATGAAGTTTGTGTACTCATTCTAGAAAAAGTGCTACATAGCTCATAGCTAAATATCAATATGGTCCCCCTCGAAGTACTCCACTTGGCCATCTGGTAACCATAGTGATAGTCAACTATGAAGTACATAGCACTTTTTCTAGGATGAGTTTGTGAACTGAATTGTCTGACCTCCTATGTAATTTAACATTTTCTAGTAGCCATGTTCCAAAAAAGTTGAAAGAAACAAGTGTACAATTAGACTTATAGCACATCTCATTTTGTATCATTTCAAACACTTAATAGTCAGATGTACTGTGTGGCTACCATTTGGAAAGCAGAGACTTAGAATAATCTAAGCTTAAATTGTATATAATTGTTAGAAAGGTTGTGGGATTTTTCTGAGTAATTGAAGACAACTGTAATACTAGAATTATTAGAAAAGTGTTAGCAAAAACAATTATTCAAAAATGTCAGTATTTTAAAGGCAACGTTTGGCTCTGAGTTACATGTTTGTAAATAGAATATACTAAATAAAAAAGAAAGTTATAGTATTTAATGCATTACTTGCTTTACATATTTTTTTTTAGCAGTTTTTGGCCAGGGCTGGGCTCGAACCTGCCACCCCCAGTATATGGGGCCGGCATCCTACCCCTTGAGGCACCTCCCTACTTGCTTTACATATTAAAGTTATAAATTTATAATGATTTATAAATTGACATAGAGAAGTAGTAAGGCTGAGTTGTGGAAAATAATTCAAGTTACTGAATTTTCAATTCAATAATACCAGGGTTAAAATTGGAAATGAATTAAATTAAATTCTCTGCTTAATTTTTATATCCCATCCATATTGGAATGTGAAGATGAATGAAAAAGAGAAAGTTCTTTTTCTTGAAGGATTCACATCAAGTGAGAGAAGTGTATAATCTCCTTAAAAGGAACAACTTAAAATTAGCTAAAAGAAAATTCAACTGAGTCTAAAATAATTTAATTTGTGAATATTGTTTTTAAAAAAACAGTAGGATGATTTATCATAGCAATAAATTTTTAGAGGAAAATATTCCAATTTCCCATTTTTAAGTATTAAAAATTATTTTATATCTCAAGAGAAAACATTTAATTTGTGAACATTTTTTAAAAGCAAGCTGTAATGTAGCAAACAAATATCCAAATATGCTTCTCACATATAGATTTTTACAAAATAAATAATAGGATATTCACAAAAATGAACATTATCTATTCATCAAAAATGATGTTTTCAAGAAGTATTAAAAGAAATTTTCACTCTTGGTAAAACAACAGAAAAAAAAACTATTTATTAACAATTAGTAAAGCAATAGTAACTAAGTCTATTTTAAAAGAAGTAAAAGATACCAAAATTGTAAATTAGCGACTATTATACTAAGTGCCTTGCTAAGCATTTCTAAAGTGAAACCCCATCAATTTTTTTATTAATGTTTTAAGTCTTTTGAAATTTAATTGAGTACTTCAAAAATAACATGGAAGATGAATAAGTTTTTGTTGTTTTATTTTTGGAGGTTTGGTTGCTATTCTCGTTTCAAGACAAGGTCTCACTCTGTTGCTGGGGCTAGCCAGTGACATTGTCAGAGCATTGTTATGAGCTTGCTTCATAGCAAGCTTCCTGAGTAGCTAGGAATACATGTGTGCGCCACCACTCCCAGGTAATTTTTCTAGTCTTTGGAGAGGTGAGATCTTGTTATGTTGCTCAGGCTGTTCTCAAACTCCTAGACTCAAGTGACATTAAAAACCTTTTTGAAGGTTCATTAAACTTTTTTAAAGGTAGGGTTAAAAGTTTACTATACAGCAGAATCAAAGTAAAGAAGTTTCTATATGCCTCAGATTATACTCAATTTTTAATATTCTTTTCAATTATATCATACATTAACTATTTTTCATGAGCATTCAAAGAAAAATACTATTTCACCAGGAAATAATTTATTTAATGAAAACAATGAGTTAGAGTGAAACTGTGAAGTAGCTGTTTTTGTATAACTAAAAAACAAAACAACCAGGATATGTTACAGATTCAACAATTTAATTGAATTCTTTCACTCTATCTTTTCTAGGCAAAATTTGCACCACAGATGTTGAAGCCAGAAATATAAAAGTGCTATAAAATGTCCTTAATTTGACCAATTTGATAAAACAAGGTATTTTAAATGTAGTCAGATTTTAAAATAAGTATCTTATGAAACTCAATACAATTATGAAAATTGTGCCACACCAATAAATGTTTGAAGGTTATCCCACAGCAAAGATGTTTAAAGCGTTTCTGACCTAAGAATAATGCACACGTTCTTCTGTGTCAAAAATCAATGTTTAAAATTTACTTTTCTTTGATGAGGAGCATTGTCAGTAATATGCTAGCCACATCAGGGATATTTTCAAAAAGTAAAAGAACAACCATCTGCCCATTTAAGATAAAGACAATATTTTACCAATAAACAAGTACTTAATTGCTTTTTAAAAGAATATCATGTTATAGACAGGACATTTTGAAGACGAGCATTCCAAACTGCTTCCATCATTATGATTTGTTGTCCACATTAATGTACTAGCCTTACACACTCATATCTGCATGCTAGAAATTACAGATCTAATTTTCCAGAAGTTTAATATTGCTTAAATAATTTTAGGGATCACGAACAACTTCATATAGATAAAAATGCAGCATTTTCAGCTTTGTTTAAAGTCAGTTGATATGTTTTTTAAAAAGAAAAAAATTATAGTTTCCCTGATTATTTGAATAATCAAAAAACGACTTTGCATAGTAAGTATCATGATTGAGAAATGCAGTCAGTGATGCAAATCTTCCATCTGGGTTCATATTTCTTTGTAAAAAACTTAGTTTGGGTGGCACCTGTGGCTCAAGGGGTAGGGCGCCCGTCCCATATGCCGGAGGTGGCGGGTTCAAATCCAGCCCCGGCCATAAACCAAAAAAAAAAAACTTAGTTTGACCATGATAGCTATTAAAACAATATATTTAAATAAACTGAACTTAGAACTAGATTGCTATATCAGAAAATATTAGATCATTTATTATTTAACATTACTATTATAATTTATAATATATAATAAATTTTAGAGACAAAAAACTTTAAATATTATTTTTTTACCTACTCTAGATTTATATTATCAAATGTGTTAGTGTTTTTAATATATAAGCACAACAGTATATATCTAAAATACATGTTAATAACTGTATATTATATGTTGTGGTAGGTTTCTAGAAATTATATGAACACTGCTCTAGGCCAAGGATTACTGTTAGCTTGGCAAAGGGCGATCCCCACATGGTCCAGCCTTAGGGTTTTGAGGACAAAAGTTTTAAGGAATGAAGATTGTGCTTTTTTGGGGGGGGGGCAGGGCAGAGGTTCACTTTGTCACCCTCCATAGAGTACTGTGCTGTCACAGCTCACAACAACCTCATTGTTTTCTTCCCTGTCTTATTTTCGTATCCTTTAGCTCAGTATTTAAGTTACGGAATATCTTTATTCTTCTCAAGCAATGATCACTCAAAGACTTCATACACTTTTCTGAAAACTGCTTAGTCTATTTCTGATTGAACATAAGGTAAGTGTTCAATATTAGGCAAAAGTATGACTCTGTTACTGTCTTTATTTCTGTGTGGTTTTAAGTGATATATATATGGGTACCAAGTGGACATTTTGATGTAGCAAATGTGTTTGTCTGCAGTACAATTCCCAGAGTTTTCTTGCTAGCGTGTTCCCAGTTGTTTTGAGCAACAAGGATGTTCTCTTACAAGCTAGAAGGAAGTAGTCATTTTGTAGTATCTGTGTATCTTCTCCTAGTTATTCAATGAAACAAGAATATAATTGTTACTTTAAAGAGATTTCACAGATATAATTAAAGTCTTTGTTGACTTTAAGTTTTAAAAATGAAATTGTACTGGGGGGAGGGTTTATTTAATCAGTGGTGAGGTCTTTCAGAGCGTACGCCTTCACTGAATTAAGAGAACACTGCCTATAAAAAACAAATTTCAGCTTGGGATTCTACCTCAGTGTGACTTTCTCTTCCTGATTACCTGTTCTAAAGATTTCATATTTGCTTACCCAAATATATATACAGTAGAACCTCCCTAGTTGATCACCTGTCTGCCTTGACCACAGTCTTGAATCGCCTTAATATTCATAGACCGGACATGCACCACATGTACTCATCAGTACAGCACCCTACTTCATTATGTTGACCACCCCCATATGTTGACCAGTTTGTTACAATCTCTTGGGTGGTCTATTTATAGAGGTTCTACTGTACATATGGGGGGGGGCATGTGTGTTTGTATCATATTGACTGCTTCTCTTCTGAGACTCTGACTGATACTCATTGATTCTGCTATTGATATTCATTGATTCTGCTATTGATACTCAGTATTAATAAAGATATTTTTCTTTGCAATCACATAGATAACAAAGGCAATGGCATTGACAAAAACACAATTCCCATTGACCCATCCATTATTTTCAATAGATGCATCTTTAAATCTTATTGTTATCAATCTCATAGGTTCTAGATGGAGCTTATCTAAGTTTCGACATAGATTTAATCCATTACTTTTTTGTTACAAAATATTATCTAGCATTAATCAGAAAAATAATTATCTCCAATTATTATTTATATTCTAATAGTGCAAGTTCATTTTATTTTGTAATGTGTAATTTAGAAGGGAATCTGTCAGTGTATGTACTGGACACACAAAGAAAAACATAATAAAGCTAAATAGCAATATGATTATGTACTTATAACTCCATTTTCTAGAGGCATGGTATCTACAAACCGTGCTTTCAAGGTCCTTTTGACATTATCAATCTATTAATCACATTATTCCGTTTTGTTCCACTGTACAGACTCTGCAGGAAGTATTTGATCCAGAACGATTTAGTGACCTCTCTCAAATGGCTGAGATGGGAACCAGGGGAAAAAAATTGCAAGCTTAATGGTAAGAGGGCAGATTAACCTTAACTGCTTTTGCATTAAGATATTGCTCTTTGGTTGTCTCGGGATATAGGGAACAAATGAAATAAGGAAATAGATGACTAACTCACACTGAAATGCGATACCATGTTTTAAGCACTTAAAGATAAAAGGAATGCATTTTCTCTCACTTTACAAAAAATTATTCTTAAAAAAAAATATGTCACTTATATATCAGGATATAATATCCTAAACAACATATTAACATGTTGAGTTGAAAATTAATGTTTAAGTAATATACTTTGGTCAAAATTAAAACCAATTTATGTGAAAATTAATCACCATTTTCTTTTCTTGTTCTTATTTTATAATAATATATTTTCTCCAACTTTAATGTCAGGTGTATCCAGATCAAGTAGAATGATTTTGATGCACTTCTTCTTTTTCTACTGTTTATAAGATCTACTGTCTATAATCTAAGTAAGATTTTCTACTGTCCATAATGATCTATAAACAGATCATTTAAAACATGTTCTGTTTTTTGAAATTATCTTTTACTTTTATTTATAAATTATCTTTTACTTTTATTAGTTGCCTATTTTTTGATACTTAAAAAAATAATAAGTTAACTGATGACTCCATACTGAATCTCAGAGTCAAAGCATTCTATAATAGACATACTCTTATTTGACAATGTGAATGTTACTTTCTTTGCATTATTATTATTATTGCATAATATTTCAATGTAGGAATGGTCTGATTCCTTTTCTGAATGCAATTATGTTTGTTTGTTACTTACAAGGTTTTTGTTTCTAATCCTTATCTTAAACATTGTTATTGTTATTATATTTTAAGTCTTTTTAATTTTGTGAAGGCATAAAAAATGGAAACCTAATTAACACATGTATATGTAAAAATTAAAATTAAAATTAAAAAAATAACATAAAGAAAGTCTTTAAAACTAATATTTAATCCAAATGTTCAAGAATTGTGCTCAAGTTCAGCCAATTAGCTGTTTTCAGAGCCCAGGACCAACTGGCCAGTGGTTGGGCCACAGCGCAATGTTGGTTTTCCTTTCACTAGGGTGCCGGGCTTCTGATATGCCTCTCCTTCCCCCAGGTGCTATTCCAGGTCCTGATAGTAGGAGCTGACAGGTCCATGTCCTATGTAGGCAAGCATTAACTCTGGTTGATTGTCTAAGACAATTTAGGGGTGTTTGAATCAGTATATCACAGTAAAGGTCCTCATGAGCACAGCTCTAGGATAGAGCTACAGCACAGGTCTATAGCACAGCTGTAGGTCTACAGCACAGCTCTAGGATAGAAAAGCAGAGAGGAGTATCCTTCATCCATTTGGCAGCTCTTCTTAGAACAAGTTGGAAAGCCTCTGCACTCCTTTTCATTTTCTCAGTGATAGAAGGCACATTCGCACAGTGGGTGTTCCAGATACAATTCCAACGTTCTCCTTTCCACTTCACTGGACTCCAGCTCAACTCTGATACCAAAACAAGAGTCTTACTGCTTTCTTCCTGCTCTGCAGGGAAAATATAACTATAAACACTGTAACCTTGGAAGCAGAGAAATACTCTAATATATCATCTAATCTACTAAATAATTATGATATCTCCAATAGGCCAAAATGTGTCCTTCTTCAGATGAGTTTAAAAGTGCAAGAACTTAAGCATATGAACACTCATCATAATTTAGATTGGCAAATAACTGGAAACCCCCCAAAAAATCTACCTGGAGTAGAGTGCTAAGTTAAACTTTACACATGTATGGGATAATATTTAGGAAAATCTTAAAAATATTTTCAAATATATTAACTAATATGTTAAAATATTTATGTTCTATATGAAATAGATATTGATATTGTTCTTCATGTTATAGCATGATATACTACCTATAAATATACATCATAATAGAATAAAGGTACACTTACACAATTGATTCTCAATATTTATAGCAGTCAAGGATACAAAGTCACTATAAACACTGAATTAGCAAATCATTAATGATTGTTTCCAGAGGTAACATATATCCATACTTGTGTGTGCACATACACACATACACTCACTCATCTCCTATACATTATAATCTTAAATCCTAAAATCAACTCATCTTAGAAGAGTCTACTTTATTTCTCAAAAGAGAAAACAAGATTCAGAAATGTGGAGTGAGTTTCATGATGCCACGCCATTCACAGGTACCAGACCTGGGATTCTGGTCCGGGAGCCAGAGCTTCATTCACCACATTGCAGTCGCCTGAGCTCCTTCATCTGAGTAAGTTCTTATGAGAGATCAGAGGAGAAAATCTTCTCCCTCCCTAGCTTGGAACTCCCTCAATAGCTGAGTCAAATGTTTCACTGGTCTGTACATGTCCACAAGTGACTGTAAAAGCACTGGCAGTATTGATTTTGAGGTGATAAGTAAATTTTAGCAATGAGGTGAATTCACAAATATGGAATCCACAAATAATGAGGATCAGGTGTATATATGATCAGTAAACCCAGTTTAGTAAAAAATATCCTGCTGTGAATGATATAAATAGATAGCAATATCAAATGTTCTCTACTCTAGAGAATAACTTAAATATCATTAGAGGCATCCACGTTTTTTAAATGTATTTTTAAAAATCTAAATAAAAACTGATATGAAATTATCTATTTTGGAGCATTCACATTAAATCACACAGTGTGGACACTCAAAAATTGTTAACTTTATTCTAAGTGAAGGAACCCCAAAACTATAGTTATTTTAACTGAATATTTTTATTTGCAGAAGCATAGAATTCTTTGTACACTTCCGTTCTCTTGTTTGAATGGTTTGTGTTTATGTGTGCATGTGTGTGTGTTTCATTACTAAGAAAAGACAGAATTTAGAAGGGAAAAAGGAAAATGGGTAAGAAAAAAATTTCCACAAGCAGCATTTCCACAATACATTTAATTCTTATTCTAATGTTCTAAGCAATATATGGAAATGACTGCTTTTTGCAAAAGCAATTTTCTTTTTGGCCTGATGAAAGTAAAAATCTCTGCATGTTCAAATTCGTTTCAAACTTCAAAGGACAGAACAGCCTTGGCATTGGCGTGGTTCTTGCAAGCGGTTAGGTAAATTGACTATATAATGAGTCCTTGGCTGTCCCTAACCAAAACTTTGTTGGACAGGTTCATTTACAATCCTCAAACAGAATGACCTTCCATCTGGCTTAATGGCCCCTGGATTGTTGCAAATGCGACCTGACATTTCCTTATGGGTGAGTTATTAAATTATATCGCAGAACACAATAACATAATTTGGTTTCAGAGCCTAAGTGAAAGTGATAGTCCAGCAGATTAAGATGTAAAATTCCTTTGCAAAATTAAGTTATTTATAATCTGATGCATACCCCCTTGTTTTATCTGCCATATAATGTAATTACTTTCCACAGTACAGTGGCCGCATATACTGACAGTGCTGACAGAACAGAAACGGCATTTAAAGACAGGAAAAGAACTTCAGTGGGCAGGTAACTGACTTTTATACTTATCTTTCTAAAGTGAAATCACTCCTAATTTTTGCTGTTTTTCCTCGCTAATGGAATTGATCCATTAAGCCGTGGTTCTCTATTTTGCCTAATAGTATTAGACATAGTTAACTCTATGAGCTATAATTCTTTAATTCATCCTGAAATATCTGCTTTGAGATGACTAATACCAATCATAAAATGTGGAGTTTGATCTCTTTAGCCGCTTCTAGCAGTTGTGATCTAGTAAAGAATAAACACAGGTCTCATTTGTAACTCTATCAGACATTTGGATAAACTCTACCCCTTTAAGAGTCTGGATAAATTTCAAAGACCAATAAAGATTTAAAAAGAACATATTTTTTACAACTGTTGCCTTTATTTTCTTTTCTCATGGGTGCTGCTTATTCACCATTGACACGGCGTTAGTTGAACATTCATTCAAGCTACTCTTTTTGAGCATCTACTAATCAAGCACTGTGCTAGGTTTTATAAAAAGAAAGATAGCAATATAAATAATGATAACGATAACCATCACACACTGTGATATCAGACAAGATCCACTGCAGCAGAGATCTATTTAAATTCGCCTACATGTCCCAGGTGCCTCCGTGAGCCTGAAGTGTAATGGAAATTCAACACCCATCTGTGGAATAAGACTCACCATGGGTTCTACACAAATAGTCTCTTTGAGCCTTGAAGATGTCTCTGCTTGGTAGATTCCAGCATTTTCTCTTTATTTCATAAGAGAAAATCGAGGCATAAATAGGCTAAATCCTTTATCTGAGGTCAGGGGGATGATAATGGCCAGTCATGGATTGAAGCCAGGAGGGCTGGCTCCAGAGCCTGCTCATGGAGTTATTGTTTTAATGCCCATTGCTGCCCTCGGGAGGCTCACTCGCTCATGTGAACTTAAAGATGCAACAAAAACATACAAAATTCAGCTTAGTGGATGATTTTTGCACATATGTGAGGGCATTTTTTTGTACTCAGTTCTATCATCAAGTTCCATTATGACACTACATAAATTAACAAGAAATTTCAAGTCCATCAAAACCAATTTGAGTCAATGGGAGCAACATTACTTCAATGAATATCATTCCCATACCACTGATTTTATCAACAGTTAATTCTTCTCACATTCTATCTTTCAAAATACACCACTTCTAGCTTTAACTTGACATTCACAGCTAATTTCCTGCATTAAAGCTTCCCTTATTTAACCGTGTTTAACAGTTCATGCATTTCATAATCAACTTGGCCTGTGTCTATCTTTTTTCATGAGGAAAATGTTAAACTTTTGTGAAGTCATAAGACCCTACTAAGTAAACATTTCTCTTTTTTTCCAAGTTGTTGAAAAACACCATTTTTACTGCTACCTATATTTTCCCAATAATATACAGAAAATAAACACACACATGTACACACTCTGACATATTTGTATTTTTTTTTATTTTGGAGAGGTTAGGGATATGAAGTGAATGGCAATCAACTTTCTTAAGATAATCACTTACCCAAAGTAAGTACAGAAACCGAGCCCTCTCCACACTGTTAACATTGCCACATGGTTCATTCCTGAGATTCAGAAGAACCCATGGAGCTTTCAATAAATGTCATTGTTATTTCTACATCATGGCATTTAAAGCCTGCGATTCATTTTCACAACTACAGTAAGATTTTCCTTATAATTCTTTAGGAACACATAAGGCAGTTAGTCAATGTTTTATAGTTGGAGAAACACACTCCCAAGATTAGTGACTAGAATTAAATATTTAATGGAGTCACAGATTTCACTGTGGCTTATTTTGAGATAGATGATTTATCAAAGACTCTATCACTTTGTTACATATTTATTATGAGCTAAGTCCCTCCACCTACTTTTCTAGCCTACTATAAATCCCCTATAATGTCCTGAATACTTGGCCCAGATAGGTAGCCAATTTGATGCTTCCTTTCCTGCCTTATTTGTTCTTCCTCTTAAGCAGCGGTTCTCAACCTGTGGGTTGCGACCCCTTTGTAACAATGAAAATACATCACGGCCTTAGGAAGGTTGAGAACCACTGAAGGATAGCCACAGCTGCTACTTCTCCTTCCCTTCTAAGCCTCCAGGATGAAATCCTACTAGTCTTTAAGGGACAAGTTGAAATTCTAACTACTCTCAGATACCTTATTTACCAGCTAACTGAATTTTCCATATGCTGCGTACCTTTACTCCTAACACAAGGCACCTTGTCCTATTTTATATTATGGTTCTTTTTCTCAATTTAAGTTTACCTCCTGGATTATAAATCTGCAATGGTAGAGGAAATTATATGGGCCCTGCCTGCCTTGTCACACACTCACCCTCACATGCAAACACACACAACTGGTGGGCTAATAAACTGGTTTTCCAAAAAGAAGAAAGAAAGAGATTTGTTTTTAATGTTGGCCTATTATAATGGTGTAAATGCACCTCTCTGGCCAATTGCAAGTTACCAGCAGTTTAGTAGCTGGCTAACAAAATTTTGCAATGTTTTAACTATTGTTAGTTTTGGAAGGTGGCTCATATATGCATATTCACCCTACTTGCAGAGTTCCATAAACACAAACAATCAATTTTAAATAATAAAGGAGCTAGGCATGAAGGACTGTAGTATAGAAAGATAAGCAGTAGGGAACCTAAGTAGAACAATCTCAGTTTTTCAGGTTTCCTACAGTACTAATAAAGCAACGCAGTATAATGCTGAGTACTGTTTACCGGTATTTTCAGTGATGCCGCTCCTTGGTTGTAGAGGACGCTGAGAGCCGGATGGACTGTGAGTGAGATGATTTGCAGCTTGTGGGTGGATCCTCAGGCAACTCGCCTACAGGTGGTGAAGCTTAATCATTCTCTGGAGTCTTGGAGAGAGACAGCCTGAGCCCATGGCCATCCTTAATACTCTCCTCACCTGTCAGGTATCTTCTCAATAGATAGCTACTGTGGAGGTTGCTGGGGCTACCCTGCACTTAAGGTTAGCCCACCTCTTGTAAGCTTGTACTTTTATCGGTGTCACACCTGTTTCCTTTGTGGGGCGACACTTGGTTTTATCTCTCTCTCTGTCTCTCTCTCTCTCACACACACACACACACACCATTTTTCACCAACAACTTTTACTCTTTTCTAGTTCCTTCTCAAAAGCCAAGAACTAACTAGCAGCAGAAAACCCATGGCAGTAGAAGGGAATTTGAAAACAGAGCATTCTCATCCTCCGCACTCACAATGCCCTCTCCAATGGTCCCTTCAATGGTGACTTTGTTCATCAGGGCTAGGAAGCTGGGGATTATGATTTCAAGCACTTTCCTACAGGAGAATACCCAATGTGTTCCTCTCCACTGGCCATGACTCTGCCCTTGACATCTTTATAGCTAATTGTCCTTCAGGAAAGGCTTAAAACGGAATTACTAAAATCTGAGTTTGGTTATGTTTAGGATTTTGCCATTGGGCAGATGGAAGTCACTCAGGGACATGATACTCATTTATATCTTCACTAGCTTAACCACACCTGCAATATTTAGTTATTCGGTTGCCTTATAAAATTGCAACCGTTATGAAACTACCAAGGAATAAACCAAAGAATTAGCACACTAATTATAAGTGAAGCATTATAGAATAATAGTGATTAACAGCTTGAACTAGTTTTCTAGAGCTATCATTCGTGTTGTACCTCTAATAAAGGAAAAAAATGACAAAAGTGGAAGAAAACAATATAAATACTAAATATCAATTTACCATTATCTAGCTGTACATCTAACTACCTGTTTATTTCCCGAAGATCTGTAGTTATGTTGCTTGGAGCTTTCTGTCCTGGTTCACCACTTTCTACCTCTGAAGGACCACCCAAGTCATTTAAACTCTCCAATTTCTCATTGGCACGATGACATCTGTTGGTATTCTTGCTAATTCCTGGTTTTGTATTGTTCCCAGTGTTTGTTTCAGTCTTTATTTCTTCCACTTTGCAATAAAAATGGTATACTTTGGAAATCATGCACAGTATCTATTTCCATTGAGACAGTCTAAATCTGCAGCTTACAATGTTTAAACTAGATAAACAGGAGAACTTGATAACAGTGAAATTTTCAAAATGAAGTAATAGTTCCTTTTGTATAGTATGCATTTTTGGCTGTTTATCATTCTAAATATCAACTTTTCCTGCTCTTTCTTTAAGGCTCTCTACAAAGATATGTATCCCAGTATTATATAATATCAGCTCCTCTGAATAACCTATTTTTTTCAGGATCTGAGAGTTAGTATTGATGTTTTTATTGTTTTATCTTTTAGCTACAATGTATTATTTTCTTGTTTCTTATTTTCATCACTTTGTATATTTCTTACATCCTAGAATGGGCCATGCTCCCCATGGGCAATATAGGTATATCATTCCTATATTTATATTCCTAGAACCTAACACCATACCTGGAACAGTAAATGATGGTTGACAGACTGAGTGAATGATCAACAGATCTCATAAGTGATAATTCCACAATGGAAACAGAAAGCTCATTTGTTCTTGGGAAAGCAGAGAGTAGATTATCCTGAACATAGGTCACACTGACACACCCAAAGTAAATTAGTGCACCAGACAGGAAAGTTCCCAACCCTCTGCGTCTCTCAAAATTTTGAGTTTTTAAGTGAAAATAATGCCTAGGAAATTGTCTAAACTTCATGCTTACACATGATTTAGAAGAACTCACGAACTCTTCTGTTGTGGTGTTCTGTTTAGGTACCACAATTAGTATTTCTTTTTTCTTTTTCTTTTTTTATTGTTAGGGAGTCATTGAGGTTACATTAACTGCTTTTGTTAGATAAGGACCCCCTTATATTTGTGTCCCACTCCCAAAAGGTGCAACACACCTCTTGACTCCCCACCCCCTCCCTCCTTCCCTTTCTCAGTTTTTCCCATCTCCCACCCCCCACTGTGTACTGGGACCTTAATTGTCTTCATATCAAAATTGAGTACATAGGATTCTTATTTCTCCGTTCTTGTGTTGCTTTACTAAGAATAATGTGTTCTACATCCATGCAGGTTAATAGAAACGATGTGAAGTATTTCTATAAAAATAATATAAGGGTGTTTTTTACAGACCTAACATAATTTGCAGCACCTACACGTCTTTAAACTTTGAAAAACAATACAAATAATTTTTTGATTTAGTTTTGCATTACATTTAGGGAAAGTTAATTATATATATTAAGTCAACCTGTATTTTACGTTAAGTCCAGTCTTCTTTTTCTTGAGATTAAACGGCCTCCCTTATTTGGGGTTGAGGAAAGACAGAAAAAAAATTTAAAAGTTAAAAAAACACTTGGCTTCCGCTTTCACATTTTCAAATGAAAAGGATATCTCAGTCACCTGTAACATATCTTAATTGCTTCATTATATTTTTATAGGGCACCTGAATTGCTTGGAAGCAGCTTAATTAAAATGGTGCTTGTTTTATAGTTAACAGAAATGCAAAAAGCACATATCTTACAGCATAATCAATCACATATTTTCTTTACTTCATTCTCAAAGACAGTAGAGACTGAGCAGAATAATAAGGCACGGAAACATTTATGCACCATCAGAATTTAGATATGTGCATCTTCTTGGACCTGAACTGCTCATAAACTTGAGCATAATTACTGGCGGTAATGTATTTTGTGGTCTGACTGTACATTCACCAATTCTGAACATTATGGGAAAAAAGGAACTTTCAGTACAGCAGCAGCTATGATTAGGCACAATTTCACCTTGCGTTTGTAGTGGGCTTCATTATTATTTTTAGCAGGAATTATTAGAAAACTAGGAGAGAGAATGTTGAGACTTAATTTAGCATAGGACTGTTAT
Source organism: Nycticebus coucang (assembly GCF_027406575.1). Lineage (NCBI taxonomy): Eukaryota > Metazoa > Chordata > Mammalia > Primates > Lorisidae > Nycticebus > Nycticebus coucang. The sequence goes on along the minus strand of NC_069781.1, from coordinate 53,234,117 downwards.
GTGGCCTAGATTACATCACTTAATTTATCTGTCCCAGTTTCCCTTTCTAAACAAAATGGACTTCTTACCTGGAGATAAGACACATAATAAACTTTTTCTGTGTTTGTGACTAAAAACTGTGGAAGGCAGAGGGACTCAAAGTATAGAATTTGACAGAGTTTGTAAAGAAAAAAAGTTCTTGCAGTACCTGTGAATAGCATTTGCATGGCAATTCCTAGAAGCTTCTGAAATGACTACATAGCTCACTGTAGGATTTGAACACAACATTGGTCTGACCTGCCATTTTTATTCTTCTAATCACAATCACATTAGAATTTCCAAGCTTTTAAAGGGGCTCACCTGCTTCATGTTCAACAATAACATGTTCCCTTTACCACTTCACCTCTGGGAGTGGAAAATTGGGGGCTTTTATTAGAAGCACTCCTTACGTGAACTCTTTCCATTATCTACCCATGCCTATAACAAAGTGTTGATTCATTTGTCATACATTCAATATTTACTGAACACCTAATATGTTTCTGGCCAAATAAGGCCATATTTTGTTGCTTTTGACATCCGGACCTAATGATCAGGTGTGAATATGACATATAGAATGTAGGAAAGCATTTAAACAATGTGATCCTCAGAGCAAACATGAGATTTTAAACATTAAAATCTATATATTTCAGAGGGAACATTCATAAAGAAAATGACTTAGAAAACTAGAAGAGAGAGTGTTGATACTTAATTCAGCATAGGACTATTATGGGGCCTTGATTAAATCACTTACTTTATCTGTCCTAGTTTCCCTTTCTAAACAAAATGGACTTCTTACCTGGAGAAAAGACACATAATAAACTTTAAATTTAATACAATAATGTATTAAATTTTCTGCTATGAGCAAAGTAATCTACCTCTGATTTATTAATAAGGCCCGTGCACAGGAAGACGGTAGAGTTATGTGAATGTCAGAAGCAAACAGCAAACAACTCTTTTTTCCTGGAAGAAGTTTTGAATTATGAAACAAAACAGAATGGACACTACCTACCCTCTCTCTACCTCAAAATATACACACATTCTGGAGAGAATTCAGTTATGTAGAAAATAAAGAAGAGAAATAGAACACTTAATATAAATACTTAAAATAAGCTTAAGATTCAAAAACACATGTTCCCTTTACCCGAATAACTCACTGTAATAGAAAGTTACCTTTAGCTGGATAAGTACCAGTTTGAGATGAAAATTTTATTATACTTGTTTAGGAAAGAGATGTCTGGTATAGCAAGTTAAATGGTAGCCAAAAAGATAATAATGCCCTGATCTGTGACTATAAGCTTATTTTAGAAAATAATCTTTGCAGCTATATCTAAGGATCTCTAGAAAAAAATTATGCTAGGCAAGCTCTAAAGCTAATAACAAACATCCTAATAAAAGACAGACAAAGGCTGGGCACGGTGGCTCAGGCCTATAATCCTAACACTCTGGGAAACTGAGGCAGCTGGATTGCTTGAGTTAGGGTGTTCGAGACCAGCCTGAGCAAAAGTGAGACCCCCGTGTCTACTAAAAATAGAAAGCCTAGCCGAGCATCATGGCAGGTGCCTGCAGTCCCACCTATTTGGGAGGCTGAAGCAAGAAGATTAGTTAAGGCCAAGATTTGAGGTTGCTGTGAACTATGATGTCACAGCACTCTAACCAGGGCAACAGAGTGAGGCTCTGTCTCAAAACAAAACAAAAAATAAAGAAAGAGAGAAAGGGGGAGAAACAGACAGACAAAGGAGAGACATGGAGAAAGGGAGAAAGAGCAGAAGGCCATGTGCACACAAAGACCTGGGAGACCGGAGGTAAAGCAGCCAACAGCCAAGGAACCCCCGGCACCAGCAGAAGCGGGAAGAGTTAAGGCAGAGGTCAACCCTGAAGATGGCCGTGCTGCCACCTTGATGGCTGACTTCTGACCTGCAGAACTGTAAAAGAATAAATTACTTTTATGGTGATTTGTTCTAGCAGTTCCTAAAAAATTAATACAGTTAGTAAATATTTTGTCTTTTCATGTGATCCACTGCACAATGAAATGAATCTGTACAAACAGATAATGTTGTAATTTGATTCATGTGACTTTGAATTTGCTCGGAAATTTTTAGAAGCATGCCAAGAAACCTCAACCTCATACAAAATGGGATCATGGGCCCCAGTTTTCTTGCTTTTTGTTTAGTTTATACACCTTTCAGTGTTATCCAGCTGAACCTACTTTGCTGTCTTTCTGTAACCTTAGAAATCTGTTTGCAGTCCAGGACAGTATTATTCACGGACTTTCTTCCAGCTCTCATAGCTCACGCTGAATGCACTGCAGTGTCTGCTCTTTATTCCTCCAAAATGGTTTTTATTACCGCTCTGCACTTGTTTCTTCATATTTCCCCTTTGGTTTTCTTCACTTCATTTGGTGAGCCAGTCGCCATATTATTTTATTTTTATTACCCTGCATCAAAGTTATTTTGTGTAAGTTTTAAATTTGTAAGCACTGAGCATAATGTCCAAAGCTTACTTCGGTTTCTCATAGGAAAGCTTTCTCCTCAAAAATATTTTCTTAATCAAGCTCTTGCATCGCCGTGATCATACCCTTATGTCATGTTGCAGAATCATTTTTTAATTCTCATTTTAATGGTTTCTTTATCTTTTGGTCATCTTTAAATGAGGGGAAGGAAATCTATCTATACCTCCTCTTTGCTTTTAAATAGCTTGAGTAAATTATTCATGGGTCCTTTCATTTTATTTCAAAAAGTAACAATTTTCTAAATGCATTACATGGTACACTTATCTCACCCTCTCCGTAACTCTATATGCTGGGCACTGCAGTTGTTTTCCTCTTTTTTTATGAGACGAGGAAACTGAGGTAAAGAGCATTTCATGATTTATTCAAAACTCACACGTGGAAACCACATTGAAGGTGGGATTTCACCTCAGGTTCTGGCCATAGTCCAGGTACTTTGGTGTTTCTTCCATACATTGGCGTTTCCTTGGAAGATGCGTTTCCTTCCTCCACTCTGATGGAGAGCTACACCACCATCTCCATTCTTTAGACTCTTGCTAGAGAGGGAAACAAAGTGGTGAGAATTCCCAGAAGAAAAGGCCATCTTTTCTTGTTCCAGAATGGCCAACGTTGAAGTCTGCCTTTAAAAAACCAAACCCATCTCTCATTGCTACCGTCTACTGATACCAGTTACATAACTGTTCCTTATGTCTTAACCTTCTCATTCCAGAACCAAGCTGGTTTATTTTTCATAACCGAAATACCCTCAAAACAGTTTTCTAAAAAGATTTGTTTCCTCTTCCAACTCCAATTGTCTTACGCTTCTATCTTTCTTACCTGGGACCGGACAACCCAACCAGCAGGAGGGTAGAAATGATCGCACTTGATTTTGCATAACCCTCTTTCCTCCTCCTGCCTATAGCTATCTTCATATTTAAATACCCATTTCTATGTGAATCTGCAGTAGCAGCAAGATGTCTGTGTTTAAATTATCTTCATATTTTGAATTCTCAAGCCTGCCTTTTTGAACTGCCATTTCTCTAACACTGGCAGCTTTTCTTTGCAATCCGACACTCTGCAAGATATACATTGCTTTGAAGTTCGTGAACAAAACTTTATCACTTAGTCCCTATTATCCAAGCTAAGAAATCATTTAGCTGTTTCATAAATGTCTATCGACCTGAATGAATATTTGCATAGCTGTTCATTTATATTTCTATGTTTTCAATCTTTACAAAGGATTCTTAGAGGGCAGTTTCTGTGTCTTATTGATATTTGCATTCTCTCTACTCTGAATTGCTTGATAAATAAATGGATGGATGAATGAATATTACCTGAAGCCATCGTGCCATTTTTGCCTCATTTATTCAAGAGATTTTGTGCTTGAAATATTTTCTCCTCAATAACTTCCTTGAATAACTGCCCATCTTTCAAGGTTAATGCAAAGGTTTTCTTCTAGATTAGTAATTCCCCAACTTAACTGAGCATAAAAGTTACAAAAATTTCTTGTGGAAAAAGCCATCCTCAAGTCCACCTGAAAGTTTCAAATCAAAACATTGAAGATAAGACAGGGGGTTAGTATTTTTAACAAGCACTTTAGATGAGTCTTGTGATCAAGCACTTTGGGGAAAAGTTGAATTGCACTGAATCTCCTTTGAATTCCAGCGAGAAACACTCTTTATACATTCTTCAGAATGCTTTTCACATGCTTATTTAAAACTTACTTTTGTGCAAATGTCTTCCTCCACTCTGAAACTATACATGCTTGAGAGTTAGAAACTTGTTTTGGGCCAGTTTTTGAATTCATCATAGTAGAGCATGCTAGTGCTTTGCAAATAATAAATACTTGTTGATTTGAGTCATTGCAAGTACTCTGCAAAATTCTCTCTTCACACTTAAAAATATGAAAGAGCTGCAATTTCCTGAAAGGACTAATTTTAAGTAAATGTAGGCTAAGTTCATTTATTTATTTTCAATTTAAAAAATATTAACATAATGTTTAATAAAAAATGTATTCCAGTGACATTTTATTATAAAAATTGCAAAGCTGGATATATTCAGTAACTTTTCCTAATGTTAAATCATTATTTACATTTTTCCTTGACTGCAAATAGTTTTCTGTTAATAATCAAGAGACCTCAATTATAAATATCTACCTCTCAGAACGTAATAATTACATAACTAATGACTAATAATGAATAGATTTAGAAAGGTAAAATGAAGGAATAATCAAACAGATTGAAAGGCAAATGCAAATTAAGGAAAAAAATGTATCTTTTAAGGGACCAGAGTTGACACCTAGCAAATGAAATATACTGTTAAGTAAATGCAAACGTAACACCAGTCAGAACGCCGAGACAAGCAGAACCACAGCAGCACACTGAACGTGCAAAGGAACGGATCTTTAAATAAGAACGATTCTCGACAAGTTCACTGACAATGAAGAGGACAACTCAGAAAAGAAAACAAAATACCTGTGACAGGTACTTTCATACCACACTATGAAGGTAGGGACTCCCGTGGTGACAAGTTGAGGGCCATATTTTTAAGATGCTAACAATGTTTCATATGGCTGATGTTACAGTTTTTAACAGTTTTTTTTAAGTGTCTAAAATTCTTTTCTGTTTCTTCGTCTTTATGTAAATATATAGAAAAGGAGTAGAGCATAGTAGTTAAAAACCCAAATTCTGGAGACATTTAGCAAGTTGCTTTGCTACTTATCCCTCAGTTTTCCCTCTGTAAAAGGACATTAACAATGACTGGATTACATGGTTATAGTAGAAATTAAATGGATTAAAGTGCTTACTTCCCCTAAGTAAGGACTTAGTGATACAATTAGTAGTGCCAGCTACAAGTAATTAAAGAGTAATGTGTCAAGATGACTTAAGTCCACATAATAAAAAAAATTAACTAAATACCTTAAAGAAAGGGAAAATTAACAACACTTGTGGTAGCAGCATAGCAGCATAAGGCTCCCCAAAGATGTCTGTTCTAATATTAAGAACTATGGATGTACAACTTGTATAGCAAAGGGGAATTAAGTTTGCAGACAAAATTAAGGTTTCTCATCAGTCTACTGTAAGTTGGGGATGTTATAGCAGATGATCGGGGCCAGAGGAGACCATTATAATCACAGGGCACTTTGAAGTGGCAGAAAATAGCAGAACACTCAGAATGAAAAGAAGTGAAAATGGAGATAGAGGTTGGGGTGATATGATTGCTGACTTCAAAATCTGAAAGTGGACCATGAGCCAAAAAATGAACAGCCTCTCAAACCTGGAAAAGGTAAGAAAATGGATTATTTGCTAGGACTTTCAGAAAGTAATACAGCCTTACTAACACCTTGATTTTAATCCATTAATACCCATTTTGGACGTCTGACCTCTGGAAATGTTAGATGATAATTTTTTTGAGTGTTAGACCACTAGTTTTTTTGATAGTTTGTTACAGAGCAAGAGAAAATGATAATATCATTCAATAAAAGAACCCAAGATCATGAGTGTCCAAAATCTCATGATCCAGCAGCTCTACGTGTATGGCTAGCCACCCTCCCCCCCAGAAACACACGATCACTTTACCAGCTTCCCAATTCCCTACCACTTTACAAATGTACACAGTGATAACTAAGGAAACATAGATTATATGTCTTCTTCTTATTTCTGTTTGATGCTTCCCATTTTCTATCATTTGGGTTATTTTGTCATAAACTATTTTTTCCTTTAATTTTATTAAATATATCAATCTTTTCATTTGTGAATCTTACCTTATTTTGGTCTGGTTTAGAATTTTCTGCTACTAAGATTATTATTCCTCTAAAAACTATGAATGTTCTTTGTTCATATTTTAAAATCAGTGTGGATTCAACTTCATATTGGGTGTGAAGAACAGAAATAATTTTCAATAGATATTCTAATTTTTTAAATTAACACTGAGCAATTCCTTCTGTCAATGACGTGTAGTGTGCCATCTTTGACTCATACAAAGCTTCATTTAACACATCTCTCTCTTCCTGGGCTCTCATATCACATAGTTTAAGCTTTCGTATTCTACATGCTTGTCATTGATTTCACTTTATAAAAAAATTATATGTGATAGGGCAAATTTTTTTCTACTTCTTTTAAAGAGTTTCAATATAATTCATTCCAAATTCAATTTAGAATTAATTTGTCAAGTTCTATAAAATATCCAATTGAAATTTTATTTAGAATTAATATTGATTACAAATTAATTTGGAAATATTTATATTTGTTGTTTTTCTTTTAAATTTATTACTTGTTTCATAATAAAAATATAATACAAAACTTAGATGAAGTTAATCATTAAGATGTATCATCATAATACCTTTAGCTTATCCATGAGGTCACGGACCTACTGGGAACATGGCTGAGAACTAGGCTCTATTGGATGTTAGCTGGATTCTTGACAAAGCTAAGGGCATCTAATTCTCTTTTCAGCTTTTGGGTGCTAAGAGCAGCCAAAGAAGCTTGAAGAGACAGGAAGACATTCCACTCAACCCAGGAGGAAATTTATCTGTTCTTCCTGGAGACCTGAGTCAGAAATCCTAGCACTGGTACCACCCACAATGAGAACTCAAACTGCTCCTGTGAATCATTAAGCCTGTAACAGCACCATGTGTAGTAACTTAATATTTTGAAATAAGAATATATTAAAAGTGGAGTATGTGAAGAAGGATTGTGTTGGGTAAGGTCCCTCCTTGTCTATCTGTGCCTTCTGGATCTGGGATGAACTTTGGTAAAAATACATAGATTGAAGGATGAGTCCGTGAAAAGCAGAGACTGGAAATGAACAGGTGGCCTTTAATTATTGGGCATCTTCTGCATTGATTAGCTGTTCCCTGAAATAGAAAGTCCATGCCAGGACTTCTTCTCACATTCTTGGGATTCAGGCACATGTCTTGTGTCTGCCTTCAGAGCAAGTCGAAACTTTCTTGTCATTTGCTTTGTCTCTTCATCACCAACAACCCATATAGTTGGGGGCAAAAATAGAGACTCGCTTTTTTCAGGAAGTGAAGAATTTCCAGCGTTGTCTATCAGTCTCCACTTCTTCTCCATGAGAAGTCCATGGTCTAGAGAAATGAAGTCCCTGTCTCAAGTTGCACACCTTATTATGAGGCCAGAGACCGGAGGCCCAGAGCCCTGGTGTTCCGCCTTTGTTCAGTGTACTATCACGTTGCACTGTTGGTCCTGCACTGTATGCTCCCACGGCTGTGAGAAAGTGATGATAAGAATGCCTTTTCAGGTAAAATCAGAGTCACTTCTCAAACCTGAACAAAAATATGTCTGGATAGAGACTTCAAATGTCTGGACAAAATGAAGTCTTTTAGCTATACCTGCTCAAAGTCAGTCCACTCTATCAGGCACCTATTACGTTAAGTGGATAACGTAATGGCAGTGCAACCTAGTGGTTAAAGCTAGGATTCTGGTGCCAAACTGCCTGGAACCATGATCCTGGTTTTGTCATTTGTAAGTTATTAGTCATTTGTAAGACCTTAGACAAACTTCTTAATTTTGCTCCATAGCTTGGTTTACACACCTATAATTTGGGGATGATGGTAATAATAGTATATTCCTCAGGTGAATCAATATATCCTAAAGTACTCAGAGCGGTGCCTGGCACATAGCAGGTGTTAGTTAAGCATTAGCTATTTTAAATTATTTACCTGGCTAAATGTGATGAAACATTTCCCCTATTTATTTTCTACATAAAAATATCTTATAAGGAACAAGCAGACAAAGTATAAGGTGTCAAGGGGGTGATGTGAATTAATTATGTCAGTTTTTTCTTTACCTAGATGGGCCAGAGCACATTGGCAAAATACTCTACTACGGCTCAAACCTTTAAAGGGCCTAGAGAGGTCACCTGACCCTCTCAGGGGTCCTCAAACTTTTTAAACATGGGGCCAGTTCACTGTCCCTCAGACCATTGGAGGGCCAGACTATAGTTTAAAAAAAAAACAAACCTATGAACAAATTCCTATGCACACTGCACATATCTTATTTTGAAGTAAAAAAACAAAACAGGAACAAATACAATCACACCGCCTCATGTGGCCCACGGGCCGTAGTTTGAGGACCCCGGCTAGCAATGAACACGAGGCCTAGCGCAGAGCCTCTGGTCACAGCGTCATCGGGTGGACTGCTTGCTCTCAACATACAACACCTGAACACAAGACATCACCTGGAAAAGGGGGGCAAGGCACTACATTCAGTGGATCCTGGGAAGAAATGTGAATAACTTATTTCAGTTGTTGGAAAGCCTTTCATCTTCTAGACTATTCTATGGAAGGGGAAAAACTGGCCTGTGTCTTCTCTGAGTGACGTTACACTTCTTAATTTATCTTTATGATATTGAGTTTTTGGTTTGGGAATATACTACATCTCTCCACGATCATTCAAGAAAGAGGTTTATAGTTTTTTCATAATCCTGCGACATTTATTTGTCAGTACCTTATGATTCTTGTGGTGTGCCTTTTTAAGTTAGTGATTGCTTTTATTTATTTTCATTTGAATAGAATGCTGTAAAAATAAGAGAACATTACCAATACTTGTATCATGTACACTTCATTTCTCCTATGAATTGTAAAACAAGTTTCTTGAATTTTCTATGTAAACAATGACAAGATTTTATTTATCTTTCATCTCTTTAAACTTTCTGACTTTTATTACTCTTTATGGACTTCTTATTTTGGTTATGATTTCACTAGAAACATTAGGGGTAACTGTAAGGAAACTTGTCTTGATACTGATTATAAGGGAAATTCTATAATTTCTCTATTAAGTACATTATTTATTATTTTTGTTGACATCTATTTTAAGTGTAAGAAGATGTGTATCTAATTCCAGGATTTTTCTTTATTTATCTATTTATTTGTGATTGCTGATTACTCTTGATCAAGATAAATTACTTTCTGCTTTATAATTTAGCTTATAAGCTTATTTTGGAACAGTTTTTATCTGTAAGAATCCCTCTAGAAAGTTTTATTTTCTGTTTTTCCAGGTTCCCCAGCTCACAAATAGTTTTATGTTGATTTCTCATATCAAAAAATAATGTAAATTACATTCAAAAACTCACGTGAGGACAGCCCTGAAGTTAGAATTCTCAAGCAAAATTATTTTTCGTATTTTACCCAGAACTATGACTGAGGCTTGAAAACATCTGTACAGTCTTCATTTGCAGATGGATGGATTTTATGAAGTCTACTCTTCATTAGAAACTAAATAGTTTTTTAAGAGTCCAATCTTTAGCCACGCACCTTGATTCTAACTCCATGACTGTCATGGACCTCACGCATGAGCTTCTGTCCCTAAAGGACTAAACCTCAGAAGTATTAGTTGAGACCGACAGTTCCAAGAAGTGAAAAATATATAATTCTTATCATATTGGGTTTCCATTTATTCCGCTTGTTGATTCCCCTTAATTGCTTATTAAACTAGGCATTTTGACTGATGTTTGTTGCATTTTTTAAAGCATATTTAGTATTTGGAAGCAAGTAATTTTTCATTTTGTCTAGTTCAACATATTGCCAGAAACAAAAGCCCCATTTCTATCACTTGTAGATGAGTTTAATAGGATTACATTAATATTAATTACAAATCTATTAGGACTTTTTTCCTCTTAGTTTTTCTCATGCTCTTTCATTGCCTTCTTCATATATATTTTTTCTATTTATTGCCATTGAGCTTCCTATAAATCCCCTTTTATATACTTCACCTTTTTTCCTTATTGAATACAGTATCTTTCCCCACCTTTTATTGGTTTGAAAGTTATTTTTATTATATTTGTTGTTTTAATGCTTACCCATGAATTTTACCATTCATGTTTATCTTAATTATGTCTTAGGTTAATTAGCAATTTTTCTTTCCTAAATCATGTAATAATATAAAGATGTTTATATTTTTATTCCTTTCTACATGATACATGGATTACTTTTAAACAATCCCCAAGAGTAATAGCTTCTTCAAGTCCACTGTTATTTAGATTTATCAAAATGCTTTACAGATTTTTTTGTTTATCCTTTTTTCCTTAAGGAATCACTATTTCCTTAGGGTTCACTTTTAATTGTACTGAAGAATATCCTTTTCACTGTGCTGAGGTGAGTTTGTAACTGATAGATGTTTTTAGTCTTTCCATGACTAACATTGTCCTGTTTTCAACCTGTTTTTTGATGGGTTATTTACTTGAGAAGAGAATAATTTTCACTTGATAGTTATTTTTTCCCTCAATATTTGAAGATAGCTTTTTATTCCTTTTTCATGTTCTAAAACTTACTTCAGCTAATGAGAAAACTACTGTCTGCCCAATTTTTATTCTTCTGTAAGTAATGTCTTTTCTCTTTTAATATTTTCTCTCTACTTTTGATAGTGTGCAATTTCATTTTAATGTAACTGTATGTGGAATAGATTTCCTTTATCCAGCTCCAGATTTGACATGTTTCGTTTTGGGGTTTTTTTTCGTTTTTTGTTTTTTTTGATAGATTTTTCATTTACCATTTTTTTTTTTTTTTTTTTTTTTTTTTTTTTGTAGAGACAGAGTCTCACTTTATGGCCCTCAGTAGAGTGCCGTGGCCTCACACAGCTCACAGCAACCTCCAACTCCTGGGCTTAAGCGATTCTCTTGCCTCAGCCTCCAGAGTAGCTGGGACTACAGGCGCCCGCCACAACGCCTGGCCATTTTTTGGTTGCAGTTTGGCCGGGGCCGGGTTTGAACCCGCCACCCTCGGTATATGGGGCCGGCGCCCTACCGACTGAGCCACAGGAGCCTCCCTCATTTACCATTTTTTTATGCTTTACTATTTGCAAGTTAAATGAAGAACAAAATAAATTACTTTTAGAGTCCAGTATGTTCGGGGTTTTCACGATTTTGTTATGAGGTAATATTGAATTCGCTTTTGGAAAATCTTTGGGTTTTCCCATCCCACGCCAAAGCCTCCATATGTACTTATATATTGTGTTAGGACCACAGACTAAAGAGGCAGCATCTACTGCCCTTGAACTGTAGACCCTACAAAGCCACACTGACCTATGAAGGAGGAGTGTCCCTGTATGATGTCCTTAAGCCACTACAACAGCATTGAGCTAAATGAAGAGGGAGCATCTGTCCATCTTCTGCTCCACTAGAGGAAGCATGTGGAGCTTAGTTAGACCTTAGTTAGATACCTGCTATGTGGAGCTTAGTTAGACCTTAGATACCTGCTGTAGCTTCCACTCTGCCACAATACCAACTTCAGCAGAGGGGTGCTCCTCACAGAGAGATGTGCCTAAGTTCCTAAGATGATTATTTTGGGGGGAGACATGTGCATTTCTTTGGTCTCTACAATATCAAGACCAGCAGAAGAGAGAGCAGTTGCCCCTTAGGCCCTTGACCATCTAGTTTAAAATTTTCAACTATCTTTATCTATATGAATACCAGGCCTAATCCCATCATGCCTGTCCCCTCAGTGAGCACCACAAGCCGGAAACCAAGCTATTCACCTAAAACTTATGCCCATACTGTTACTTTTTATCCACTTATCCAACTCACTTCTACCTCCATTGGAGCTCTTGGTCAATGAAAGAAAATCCCCTAGACGTCCAGCTTGTTCTTGGACTACCCCTTTAACCTTCTGTCACAGGTAAAACCCAGCTATTCCAGGTTGTTAGTTGCCCCCTGGTAGCCCATTTCCTTCTGTAAAGTTCCAGATAGGAGTTCTCCTTGACCCCCATTACCACTTTTAAATGATCTCTGCCTTGAGCTTGAAAAATGTCCCAGGTTTTTTTGACAAACGCGATTAAAATCTACTTCCCACTTTCTCTCCATGCTGCTGTCCTCCTTCAGTCCCTCATCACTGCCTTTCATTCACTGAGAAGTCAAGCACCCTCTTGTCTTTCTGCTCACATCATTTCCAGTCTCCACTTTTGGTGACATCGGTACCCATCCAGCACCTTTGCCTCTCAATTCCTCAGCCTCCTTAGACCCACACACCTGGGTTCATTATTATCCTGTCATCACCAAGAACTGAGAGGTCTTTGTAATTGTCTACGCCTTTGAAATCTTCTCTAGCTGATAATTTTCTAAAAACAACTGAGGATAAATATTTCCACTCTCATAGAAGACGGGTCACTATAATTTATACAAATTTGGAACTCTGTACATATAGTCAACCTTAGTCCTTACTACCTTAAAAGGCAACTCAGTACCTTAGAGAGAGATTTCAATATACCAGAAGAAAGGGTAATTATCCAAGTCAAATTACAAAACCAGGAAACAACCTTAAGAAGAATTACAAATCTAAGACAATTATACTCTTTTATTAATAGTTTTGAAATGTATCATTACATTATGCACCTTAGGTGAGGACCCCCAAATAAGTAAGCAAGGTGAAGGATGTGTTAATCAGTTCAATGTAAGCATTTCACAATGTATATCAAATCAGTACACTGTACCCCCTAAATGCATCAATGTACAGTTATGATTTAATAAAGAAAAAAATAAAAAAAGAATTATAAGTCTAATAGAAATGCCTGAGTTGATTTCTAAGAGAAGGCTGAAGATAAGAGTTTACCTCTTACCAAGAGTTGTTTCTATTGGGGAGCTTCTATAGAAGCTATATCCTTAAAGTCTAAATGCTTATATTCTTAAACCCATTAAACCACATGAACAGTATTTTAATTATACTTAAAGTGAATTTTTATTCAAATAGAGATAGCTACAAAATTAATTCCATATTATAATAAAAAAGGAAGAAAAGGTTAGCAGAAAGGGGAAAATTGGTATTGCAAAGACAAAAGTGAGAGAAGAGAAGAGAGAGAGGGTATGGGGAAAGGAGGCTGTCATGCCTGGAGAGCTCCCTGGCTGTATCCTCAGGGCACATAGCCAGGAAGCAGCAAACAAGAATTGAAACCCACTTTTATTTACTAGAATAATGGCTTTAACCACTGTACTACTACTGAAGTTTAGTTTTCAATTACATGGGTCTAAATTCCACCTTTTTATAGAGGCTAAATTCTATCTTCATCTCCAGGAAAATGTTGGCCCAGTTCAAACAGTTTTCGTGAAAGCAAAGCTGAGGTCATTTATGCTTATTTCCACATACAAGCATAAAAGCTTCAATATAGGTCATATAAAGCTTAATTATGATTCACTGTAAAAATACATCGTATTCTCTCTAATTGTTCTTTTATTATTATTTTATATGGACTCACTGTTTGATTCGTGCACGTTTAATGGTGGTAAAACTGTTTTCCTTTTTATATATTTGGAATGATCATTAATAATCTTCCCATGGAAATATTTTTTCTTGCTATTTTAATACATCTGAGAAAATTCACATTTAATTACAATCTTATCTTTATGTTCACTTGAAATTTTATAAATAGAAACTAGCATTTTGTTATTTTTTACTCATTGACAATATTGATTTATGAGTTCACAAAAGACTTTAGCTGCCAGACAAGAAAAATACAGGTTTCTATGTTAGTTTTTTTCTCCCTTTGGCAGTTTCTAAGTGCATGTTTTGAATTAAATGTGCCTAAAACCAAAACAGCAATGACAATGTTGACATTGAGAATAAAAATTAAAAAGATATACATTTTTATAAAACATGTTCTTATTTGAGGTTCAGCATTTAACTCACGTAATTCAGACTTAACACAAATTTTTGTTTCAGCAAAGTCAAGTTCAGACCAAGTTCCAGTTCGTTTATTTGTTTGTTTGTTTTCATATTACAATAGCCTTCAATAAGTATTCCTTGGCCATTTATATTTGCCCAATACAATTTTTGCTTTGACCCTGTCCCTAGGCCAAATCTGCCTCACAATTTATTTAGTTAGGCTTGCGTAGTATTTTTGAACTTAAAAAATTTCATGGGAAAAAATAGATAGGATTTTCTTAAAGAATGATAAAGTCTAGCACTCTGGGAGGCCCAGGTGGCCACGTGGAATGCCTGAGCTCAGGAGTTTGAGAACAGCCTGAGCAACAGCAGAACCCATCTCTAAAAAATAGCCGGGCATTGTGGTGGGCACCTGTAGTCCTAGCTACTTGGGAGGCTGAGGCGAGAGGATGACCTGTGCTCAAGAGTTAGAGGTTGCTGTGAGCTGTAACTCTGGGACACTCTGACAAGGGCAACAAAATGAGACTCTGTATCAAAAAAAAAAAAGGAATGTGAAAGCCCTAACAGTAATGTTCTAACATTCTAGTATGGCAGAATTTGGTCCAAATAGCAGTTGTCTATTCTTTCAACATTCTTTTTCATTGTTACCCCTTGATGAAACCTTAAATACCACAGATATTATGTCCATGTAGACTCTGTATATCTGAGTTGTATATATCAAAATAGTAAATAATTTTTCCCACAAACCCTCCAAGAACCGATTTTTACTCTTTGCTATTCATATCAGCCAGGTTGGGAAGGAGATAACCCTTTGCTTTGCAGCACCCTGCAATCTTCATCAGCACCTGGCATTCCCCCCTGCCCTTCCATTTGGTGACATCATCTGCTGACCATTTTGCAGGCATTTGAGCTTGAGACCTCCATCTTAAACATTCAAAATTGGACGTTGATGTGAAAAGCACATAGATTTTAATTGCTCCACCACCACAGTCATTGTCTTATTGTATTTATTGTTTAATGTGTAAAATAAATATTATAATACCCACCTTTATCAAATTTTAAGAGAATTCAATCAAATAACATGATTAAAGTACTTGGGGATGTATTGTGCACAAAGTAAGTCTTCAATACACATTAACAGTTAACTATTTAAAAGTATCAATACTATTTTAAAAATCTATTAGGAGTCTACTACCCCAAATGACAATTAAATACTTAAAATTTGAAGAATAAGGTTTTATTTGTCTGGTTATTTGTTAGTTTGTTATTTACTGAAAAATTAATCAAGAAAGAAGTCTTCCTTCAGTCATGTCAATGAAATCTGAACTAAGTGTCATGAGTGAGGCTAAAACCACTCATAGAATGTAAAATATTCAAAACTTAGGTGAAATTTTAGTCAGCCTTAGACAGAAAACTTTCAGTGTCTTTCTTTAAACACCTTTTATTTAAATTAAATAAGAGATAATTCTTCTAGTTTTCATTTTATTTTTCATGCATCATCATATTTTATAGTGTTTTATGGGATAGGAAGATGGAGTTCTTGAAGAAAAACTGCTAGACTTAAGAGTGTAGCTGGGCTAGATCTGAATCCTAGTTCTGCCACTAAGGAAACCAGCAGTACTCAGACTTCTGTGCTCTCTTGTCTAGATTTACCATGGATACAATAATGTATATAACAGAAAAACACTGTTATGGGAATAAAAGTGTCGTTTGTTAACCAACCTATTTCCGCCCCTGTTTCTTCTAAGAAGGCAGTGACGCTTGTTTATATAGAGGAGAAAAAGTAAATAGCTTTTCCTCACTGACACTGATGTTCATGGCTGATAACCAACCTTATAATTAAAGACAGATTAGCAAGAGAAATGGATAACAAACTTATTTAACCCAAGTTTTAAATAAAGACACAAAGATTGAGAGTAAAGCATATACTTTTATGCTTAGGCTCCATGAAGAATGGTTGGGATAAAAAGAATATAATGTAATAATAATAAACTAAAGGGAGCTTAGCTAGGACTATTGTTCAGATTCATCTCTGTGTCTCCGTATCTTTAATATTTCCTTCTGAGTATCTTCAGAACAGGGTACCCACCTGTAAGGGTTTTCAGGGAAGACGAGAAAGAGAATTATTTTTATGGCCTATGAGAAAAAATGGTGAGAAAAGCTCAGAAAGATCTTTCTCCTTATGCTAAAGTATGATATTGTAGGGTACAGTGTTTTGAGCCCCGACACTTGCTTCTAAAGTATTTTCTGAGCATAAATAAATTATCCTTTTTTCACCTAAAAAAAAAAAAAAGAAGAACTCTTTCTCTCAGAAAGTCATGGAGTTACTCCAAGTGTGATGAAGATGGGAGAAGAGGAAGCTGTTGAGGTGGCCTCTGGGAGGAGATTGGATAATTTGAGCATTTTGTAATAGTATAATGAATATGCATCATTCAACATAATATCATCTTATTTCCTCTACCCACCATGATCCCACAGAAATTTTTAGCATAATACTTTATGTAGTTGGCCTGGTAAAACTAAGGGTGAGGATCTTCCAAACCCATTAAGTAGTTCTAAGGATTAAATGTGATAATGTAGGAACACCTAAAATGTTTTTTGAGAATTCTAGGTCCTCAAACTGGCAATTCAAAGTGGGGGACTTTTTTTTTTTCTGTCAACTTCAAATTCCCTTTAGCCTAGCACTTTAAATAAGAGTGCTAATATGTTGTAGGCCAGAAATGGATATTTTAAAATTCATCTTTCCAGTTAAAGTGCTACGTAACTGATATATACTTACAAGACTACATATATGCTTAGCACTCCAATGTTTACTTGTATTTATCTTCTTTGTTTCAATACATACACTCTCTCAATCTATGAGATGAAAACCTCCAGAACACCTCATTATTTTCTATTGTGTTTTGGCTTGGGCATCCATAGGATAAAGTGCATTGGACTTAAGAGGCCTGAGTTCAGATTTCATGGACTGTGGATTAGCTTTCTGACATTCAGCAACTAATCTAACCTCTTTAATTTCATTTTATAAATCAGAATAATAGTAAAATTGTTTTGAAGTTTCAAGAATGCATTGTGCAAACTTATGCATCTGACTATGTTAGGTGCTAGATAATTACCACTATTTTTGCTAGCCCTACAGTAGATAATTGAGGGTAATATTCTAACTAAAATCTCTGTATAACACTTATCAAAGAGTTCTGGTTGTGAGTTCATTTATTTAAATTTTGAGCACTATTATGTTCCAGACAATCTTTTTAGGATTAATTAAAGTAAGGCAAATTTATTTCTCTTAATATGACAAATTATTTATGACTTTATAAATTTGCACATTCCTAAATGGTTTTGCTATTTTGTCCCGATACTGGAGTCGAGTAATTGAGCCATTCAAAGGAGCTAAAGTAATGTAATATCTTGTTACACAGAATTTGAAATGTTGTGTATACTTACGTAGAACCTGAAATTTGAGGAGAAAAACTTCCAAATAATTCAGTTTAAGAAAAGTACCCTTGTAAAATTATTTGTATAACTTTAAAGTAAATTCACACTAATTTCTTTAAATTCAGGCTTAATATCAGTTTGCTCAACTGGCCTCTGCAAAAGCAATAGAAACAATTCAAGGAGCTTATAAGTATAATTCAAAAGGAGTCAGTTGGTTCTCTCTTAAAAAGAACTATTCCTCCCCCAAACTCCTGACCTTGTGAAATCTACACCAGTACAGGAATCATCTCAGCTCTCAACGAGTGTTCTCCCTATTGTACCTTTTTCCCAGAGGGACAATATGTGGCACAGATGTAGGTAACTATAGCAGAAAATGTGGGTTCCTCTTTTGAACTATTCCAGTGATTCCAGTTTTTTCAATGAGGAGGTCGTTTAGAGAAGCAATATCTCCTTGTAATGCTTGAGTCCCAAGGATTCCAGGACAATTTTTGACAGAAAAATGGGACTGAGAGAAATATTCAGTGTCAGTGAATATATAAACAATTAATTTAAATTTTAAAATGAGATCTGACTTCATGTATAGGTCAAGAAGATGGTGTGGGATATGCGAATTAGAAATGTATGATTTTTTTAGATAAGTCAGAAAAGAAAAAGAAATTCTTTTTTTTCAATGTGTATGAAGATAAGATGAGTATGATAGTAATCAATAAATTAGGAACAATTATAATTATAGACTTTTAGGTTCGAACAGCACTATTGGAATGGTTAAAATTCTCAGACTCTCACAAAATGTATCCTCTTAAGTGTTTTTCTGAGTTGTTTTGTGCAGGTACCATTGCGTTGAATTTGCTGATGTGTCTTACCCAAGGTCACACGCTTCCAGACTTCTGCCAGATAAAGAACTCTGTTTTTAGCCAGTAATGAAAAGTAAGGAAAGCCACTCTGTAGTTACCCAAAATTGAAACGGGGAGAAATCATCTCTAATCCATCACAAAAGGTCATTGGAAAATGCCTTATACAAAGTTTGGAGGAAACTCAAAGTGTAAAAGAGAACCAAAGGAAAGAGTAAT